>NC_141672.1:141174155-142674155 GCF_028749965.1 Puma concolor
TAAAAAAAAATTCAAAAATATCCTTTCTTGGGCTCAGCTGGGATGTCTCTTTGGCTCTCTCAATCTTTCACCCCACACTTTAAGATGATACCTTAAAACTTTATTTTAGCAAATGACTTTTTTTTCTTTCCCTTGTTCTAAAACAAAGCCTTCTTCTAGAGTCTCCTTTCTACTCCCTCTTATCCAAAGTGAAAACTACCACAATATTACAAGAAATGTACTATTATTTCCCTTGGGCATGGCAAAGGACTGCTTTACACTGTAGACAAGAGGGGCAGTGTATGGTAAAGGGGATAGACTCTAAAGTCATATGCACCTAGGTTCAAATTCCAGCTCAGCTGCTTACCTGCTGTGAGGACTTGGCCAAGTTACTCCACTTCATAAAGTATCAACACCCTCAACTGCAAAAGTAGGATAGTAATAGGCCTGCCTGGCAGAGTGGCTGGGGACAATCCATGGAATCATGAATGTAAAGCATTGAGTAACACATGCCTGATGCATAATAAGTACTCAGTAATAACTAGCTATTATTTATTTACCACAAATAATATCATTATAACGTTAGCAGCAGAGCAAAGAGGCTGACATCAATTTCTAGTGTTGTATGGTGGGGTTGCTGTAAATCCAGAGATGTTGAGACAGCATCCACATTCTCCTTTTTATTGTAACTCCACCAGCATACCTAATTCATCATGGTCTCACCTGGACCACAGCCTTCTAACATGGGTTCCATTTCAATCTTTTCCAATGTATCATTTAAGTCAATTTTTCAACACTGCTACAACTATCTTCAACACTGCAACAACTATCTTACAAAAGGCATCTTTGCTTATTTTATTTTTCCATTTGTGATAGTTTCTAAGGTCTTACCAAATATCACTGGATGCTGCTTAGCATACCATTTGGGGTTCTCTATAGTCTAGCCCCAAGCGATTGCCTCACACCTTCATTATAAGGCTAGAGAACCAATATAAAGATGCAGCTAGTGTTGGTGGCATAGATAGGAAGTCATGGAGAAAAGCAAGGGTATTCCACTTCGGGCTGGTCGATTTGTTCTGCATGTCTTTCCTCCATTGGATCAGGACAACTACTAATGAGGAAAGGGGCACTTCTATCGACATCACTTTGCTTCACTTTCTGCAAGTTAAAAATAACAACTAAAAAGAGATCCCAGCCACCGTTTCCCATTTATATGTCCTAAATATTTCACTTGACAAATGCTACGACATGCAAAAAATGGAATGTACATTAGTAGCATCCTATTGAGAAAGGCTTTGAAATTTGCTATGAGAGAGTTTGTCTTTTCCCTCAGTGCTGAGTGTCACAGATTTTTTTTCCTATACCTACCTATTATGTCACAAGTCCCCTGCTTTCTTAATGACCACAGGCAATTCTTGGAAGGGATTTAGGTTGTGCTGACCTGCAATAATAATGTACTAAAGAATTGAGTGACGTGGTGGTCCTCAGTGTCCAGGGGGACCTGGTGTCGGGCTAGCAAGCATCCCCCTTCTTTCTTCCTGAGATGCTGTTCTAATAAACAACAAAGCCTTGCTCAAGTCTGGAGCCTCAGAAGATAAGGGATTAGAAGGCTAAGTAGGGACAGTATTCTCTCCACTTGACCACTTGTATGATGCCTTGTTTTTTATCCAGTGTGTGTCTGTTGAAAACTTCCTGTGTATTCACTACTACACAAGACTGTACTGCACTGGGGGTGCCTGGGTAGTTCAGTCAGTTAAGCGTCCAACTTCGTCCCAGGTCATGATCTCATGATTCATGAGTTAGAGCCCCGTGTTGGGCTCGCTGCTCTCAACACAGAGCCCAGTTCAGACTTCTGTACTCCTCTCTCTCTCTCTCTCTCTCTCTCTCTCTCTCTCTCTCTCTCTGCCCCCTTCCACTCTCTCACTCTCTCAAAAATAAATAAACATTAAAAAAAAAGACTGTACTGTACTGGACAGGGCATCAAGATAAGGTGATTTTATTAGGCTAGTTAGAACCTTCAGCACTACCCTAGTTTTTACTGAGAACATGAAACTACCTTCCATCACTAAAGTTATCTATATGAGGAAACATGGTCTTTTCCAGAATCAAACAGTGTGTCCTCCACCCCCACAAAATTATTTTAATTGTACCCTCAGGGCCCATTCCTTCTCTTCTCCAAATAGACAGTGAAACATTGTAGAAACATTGACAAATATTCTGTAAACTGATCTGGATAAGGCGACTCAGACCTCCACTTGCAGAGACTGATAAATGACAGAGGCTGGAAAAGGAGAAGTGCAGATGCAGAGGAACAGGGGAGACACAAGTATAAGGATAAGATAAACCTCCATCTCAGAAGAAAAAAATTGCAAGGACCAGGAACCTTCACTGCAGATGAGTCTCTCTTATTGCCCTCCAGGGGAGCTCACTGGCCACCAGCATTCAACCCATCACTCACAAAATACCCACTCTGAAATGATGACCATCCGTGCCCCTGCAGAGTCTATCCAGCTGCTAACAGCAACTAACTCTTCTTCCAGGCATAAGCAAAAATACGATGGTCTAAACAAATGTGAGTCCCCACCCATCCACCCAGAAAAATAAAATGGGTCTTAAATACCTTCTTCCGAGCCGGCAACACCAAAGAAAGTGCACAATTTACCTCAAAACCAAGACAGAAGTGACTGAATGAACCTACATTTTTCTGCTAAACAAGGAGGTTAGAGGAATATACCACCAAGTTACATATAAATTAATTCCAGGTCACAGTTAATTATGGTGATGGTGTAGGTATTCCTCAATGTCATGGGGAAATATTGCTTCAAATGAGTCAATCCACTCAGTATCCAGTGCACAAAGAGCATAGTTGTCCTGTTGAGGAAGGAAGTCTAACTTCCTGTTTGTCTCTCAGCCCCAGGTAACCAAGTCTTCTAGAGGCATAGCATGTGGGTGTTTCTTCCCATTGTCACAGCTACAGAAAACATCCTCCCTGGGACTTATTTGGAATAGGAAAAAATTCAAATTCAGCCTCCTCAACTGAATGGAAACTGATCCATCAGAATCAGATGTACACCTGAACTGAGGGCAAGGTTGTAAATCACACTGCCTTGTGGCAACAGGGAGCCATCTATGTGAAGATTCATGGGGAAACAAAAGAAGTGATACAACTACTCTGGCCATTCTCTATAGGCTGCAAGTCTTTTCATTCTCCTCCATCTAACCTTCACATTAAGCCACATAAAGGAGGAGTTTTCTGCTGTCCATTGGACACATGAAAAAACTGAGGTACCCAAAGAAGAAATTAGTGGTCTGCTTTGACCTGTTTCCTAAAGCAAGTCAGTGACATAGTTTCACTCTGGATCCCTGCCTGGAAATGACTTCACCAAGTTGGTATAAATGGTGGTCTATGGGTCAACTACAAATACATAATGGAAATTAGAGTGGGAAAAACCTTGAGGAAGATAACTCTGCCAGCCTCCTGACCCCAAGAAAATGACGTTTTACTCTACCCATATGAAGTCCAAAAAGGTTAAATGATCACACAGTTATTATGTAGTAGGAAGTAGGATGGGAACACAATTAGTCTTGATCTCCTTCTTCTTCTTAAGCTCTCTTTTGACCATTTCAGACAAAAATGGACAGAAATCACTAATTCTGACATGTGTATATTTTACTGGGCTATGTGAGAGAAGAGGATTGAAGTTTGGCCTGATAATGAAGAAAGTGAGGAGTCAAGAGTGGAAGAAATAAATGGATGCTGAGGTAACAAACTCCTTGCAATAAAAACAGATTAGCGGCAGCCGAGGAGGAATTTGTTAGGGGGAAAAAAACAACAGATAAAATGAGATTAAGTCTGAGAATGTATAAGAAAACAGCACAAAGGCAGACTTTTCAATGAAATTTTATCTTTCACCTTTGTGAGAAGTAGCAAATTCTAGGAGCAACATTACAATGAGAGAGGTGAGTCAGAGAGTTGCTGTTGACTGTCATAGAACGAATGGAGTGTTTCCATCATGAAGAGTGACATGGAATCTACGTTGATTGACCACATTTTCTCTTCTCAGAGTAGCCCAGAGTTGGAGTGCTGGTGTTTTCCACCTGCGTGCCACCTTATCTATATTAAATGCAAGTTCTTGCTAATGGGATAATAATAATTTCTTATATTCATCACGACACTGTAGAATTTCTTAAAAATGTCATTCAAATTATAAAATTGAATGAGGTTGGTGAATATTTCAATTTCATTAGAAAATATTCAATTTTATTAGAAAAAGTCTGGTCACACAATTAATTAATACGGCAATTACTTTAACAACTTTTATCAAATGTCTACCATGTGTTAGGCACTGTTACAGGTGGTGAGGATATAGCAGTTGAACAATGCCAACCCCATTTCTCCTCTCTCCTTAGGCTCCAGTATAGGAAGCAGACAAGTAACCAATCAGTAACTATTTGTGGTGGATTAGTCTCAACAATGTGGGATTGAAATGTTTCTACAATGAGTGGTAATCTACCTCCCACATGCTCTAATGAACTCAAGGCCTCCATAAACTTAAATCACATTGTACTCAAAGGCTCAGGATTATTTTTCAGACCTGAGCACCTACCAAGTTTCACAAAATGGAACCAGGCTACCAAGTGTTTGGAAAGTAACAGTCTGCTTTTTCTTGTCTTTTCTCTTCATTCCTAATTTTTTTATCTTTTTCTTCCTTGCTGTCACCTTCTTCCATGTTCTTCATTGTTGTTATCACAAAGGAGCAGTGTACTCCCTATTCCCCACCTCATTACAATGCCATCCTCCACTCTGCTCCTCCAAATTTACTCTAGCTTTGGCAACTGATTCAAATTGTGTGCACAATTAAGGTAGTTCAATTATGGGTGAGGATTTGGAAGATATTTCTATGAATAGAAAGTATAATTGTGAACATGGACTCTATGACATATATGTTGACAGGTATTTTTAAGTTAGATGTTGACAGTATCTCAAATAAGTGGGAAGTGGGGTTGGGAGAAAAAATATTCCAAAGTAACAGGTAAGATAATTTTATTATTATTATTATTATTATTATTATTATTATTATTATTATTTTAGCGACCTCTCAGGTTTATGGATCAGCATTTGAACTTTTAGTTCCAGGCTTGGAGGCATAACACGTAAATTAGGGCAGGTGCTACACAATAATATCCTGGAAAAAACATTAAATTTCAAATCATACAATCCAGTCCTAGTCCTTGCTTTGTTACTAAATACGTGTGTGCTGCTGTGAATGCTACTTAACTTCTCTGTGCCCGGTTAAATCAACAATTAAATGGGTTAGATCAGAACAATCAATCTGCCTAACAAAGTTGCTTGAGAACGAAAGTTGCTTGAGGGAATGAGTGTAGAAAATGCCTCGAAAAATAAAAAGTACTATATGCATGAATGTATGTTTCCTGTTAATTATTTTTCAGGCTGTGTCCTAATTTCTCCTGAGATAATGACTTCCAGAATATTAAGGAAGAAAACAGCCAAGTCAAAAACAAAAATCCAGAGCAGTCAAATCAAGAAAAAACTAGAATTAATCAGGAAAAAAAAAAACCTCACTTCTTGTAAACAAAATGATTATTTGATTGTAAATGAGTAGCATAAAACTTGGCATAATTATGCCACTTTTTTTTCAGTACAATATTTAGATAATTTCAACTCTGCTTGAAATGCCACTGATCAGCATCCTGGACTGGAAGCCGGGATACTGGGTCTTTACATGAACTTTAAAATTAAGTGGCTATGCATCATTGGACAGATCACTTCCCTCGTGTAAGTCTGATTTTTCTGGGGAATGAAAGGGCTGCAGTGCTGTCCCTTAAACTCGCCCAGTTTTGCTACTTCCAGGATGTGGAATAAGAGGAGAAGCAAGTCCCTCTTTGTCTGGATGTGGGCCATCTGTTTCAGGCAGACTCTGGAAATTCTGGGCATCAAAGCAGAGCTTGTGTCCCATCTCTTTGCATGTGGAATAAGGCACATCATCCACAGGTCAGGGCCTGTTGGAGGTCAGGCCCAGGGTCCCGTGTTGTTCACAGCGGCAATGCCTTGACATCCCATCAATGTTTATCATTAGCCTTTGCAACAAAACTTTGATAGCTTTTTATTCCATGCTATGGGGGCCATTAGTCAGTTAGGAACATAGCAGACAGAGTGAGATCAGTCTAGTTGAGTACACTCTCAAATGAGCATTCCAAAATGGCAGGCACTGATGTACCCCAATGTATGAAGGGGTCACTCCTACTGATATGTTGAATCCTTTGGGGATAATGGTGGTATGCAGAGGAAGCACCCCTAACAGCCTCATGTTAGACCATTTGGCAGCCTCAGCCAGGTCTCTAGCTCCTTTTCTTTCTTTGACTTAGTTCTCTGTCTCTCTTTTAAAATTGTGGATGAGAAAAACACAAACACAAAGTTAATGTAGTTAACTGATTCAATTTGTAAACTAAGAACCACCTAATTTGGGGGCTGGTGCCAAGGGGTTGTCATGGCAATAGATGTTCACTAATTTAAAGGATGATTTGGTCTAGTCTTTTATCACCAAATATAATTTCCAGTTCCAATGGAGATCTCAGAGGCCCGAGGTTATAGCATGCACAGTCTCCTCTCCCAGGAAAAGGGCTTGCTTCAAAGTTTTCTGTAGGCTCAATCCAGAGTAAGAGCATGCACAGAGAGAAAGCTATGGCCTCCAATAGGCAAGATAGTAAACTCAGCAGAAGAACCGTACCCCTCCTAAATCACAGTCTCTTGGGTGACCCCTGGTCAAGTCAGGTTGCTGCAGACACCAGCTATTTCAGTGTTGATTCAGAGATATGGTTGCACACAGCTGAGGAATCCAGAGATCTGTGTTCCAGGGTCATTGAAACATTAATGGATCTTAAGCAGATCATTTCATTTAATCCCACAGGGCCTTAGTGTCCCTACCTGTAGAAGGAGACTATTGTTTCAGAAAAGCAGGTTTCAGCCCTTTTGCTGCCGCTCTGCACCCTGACAATAGGTCAGATATCACTACTCGATGCCAGTACACTTTCACACCTCACACTCCTTCTCAAAACTGTGCTCCAAGAAATCGCTTGCTTAGTCAAACAGAAGAGTCATGTGGGATGCATCGTATTTGAGATCTCGGATCTAGAGGAGGAGTAGTCTTCATAGAAACAGGGGTTGCTAGTGCCACTGGCGTGCTAGGAAATGTTAGCAACCAATCTACAGGGAAAAAATGTGAAGGAATGACAACAGGTAGCATTTTTCAATTTTCATGGTATAAATACTCCAACTATAGCCATTTCAAGCTACCAATGCAACAACTGGTTTACAAAATTCTCATTTGCGAAAAAGCTTCTAAAACTTTTGCAAATGGCTCCTGCAAGCCATTACAAACCAGCTCTAGCACCCTTCTGGCAGTGACTTCCTGGATGAAATGTAATAGAATCTATAAACTCAATGAAATTGTATGCAAAAGTGGGTAAAACCATCTAATTCTTTCTGGGTAGCTGGTCTCTAGTTTTCATCAGACATTTGATGAGTTCAGGATCCAAATAAGAATCACCAGCTAGAGGATATCTACAATAGATATGACAATTAGTGTCTGGCTCAACTGTCTTTCCAAATGTCTGGACAACATTCCTCTGGAGTTAGACCAGGCCATATAAATAGTCCTGGCAGGTGAGACATGAGCACAAGTGACATATGTCACTTCTAAGGCAAAGCTGTGCATTTGGAATATGTCTATCTGGGTCTGGAGCAGAGGCCCTGTCAGCCCGTAAGAGGTATATAGTATAGTAAGAAATAGTTTTATACTATTAAGTAACTGGCCCTGAGGAGTAAAAGTGATGCCACAAAACAAATTTAGACTATTCTGACCAATACAATTAATCGAGTGCTTTTGAGACCTCAAATCATATAAATTTGAATCAAAGATCTAAGGTGACAGTTGGAATCCTAAATGGATTTATTAATCTATGACTGATCCTTTCCTGGAACTGTAGCCCGGTCCTCGGTTGTCCTCTGAGTCCCATACTCCAATGCTCAATTATTTTTCTTTCCTCTCTGGTCACAATTTTCTTCCAAGGCACTTTCCAAGCAGCTAGACTGCACCTTGGGGCTGCTTTTCCCCCATGAAGGGCACAAGTTTTACTTATGGAGGGCTGACATTACATGCCCTATATTTCCCCTCTTTATGAGGCATTGGCAGTGTGCATTATACCATATGAGTCGCCATCTTGGCTAACATTATGTATAGCATGTCCAAAAGTTGATCAGCTGGGCAGACCTGGTCTCAGGTGTAGATGAGAAAGGCAGGTCTTTGTGCTGCAATTTTGAGAGAACTTAAGAATTCTCCCTGGACCCGAATAGCTTTCCAATGAGTTTATAATGCAGCCTGCAGTCCTATCATTAGAATTGTATCGCTTGGGCCAAATAAGCACCATGCTTTCTATAAATTTCCCTGGAAGGGTATGAATCAATCATCAGTCAGTCCCATTATTATCAGAATAGTGATACTTGAGAGAATTCCTCCCTGGAAGCTGGATGAGAGCACTGTAGAGAAGAATTAGAATTTTTGTGAGAGAAGAGAAATGAGGGGAGAAAGAAAAAGTAGTCATTTGGGAGCAAGAACAGTGCCTAAGGAAACCACCTTTAAGTCCTTCGGCAATGAATGAAGTAGTAAAAAAAAAAAGATACAGTTGTCACTGACATTTCACATATAAGGAAAAGAATGAAAGTCAGAAACACTGAATGTCTTGTCTTAGGTAACACAACTTGTAAGTGATGGAAGGTTCATTCAAACCTAAGGTGGTGGTGGTGGGGTTTACTCCAAATAGAGGACTTTTTTATTTATTCTATCTCTAAAATATAGAAGGAGACTTCCTTTTCCACAGTTCTTTTCATCTAGAGGTCATAGACCAAAATGTTCCAGAAGGAAACTGAGAAGCAACATGGATTAGAATGGCAAAGACCACATTGAGGCCATGAGGAATGGCCTGGGTTGTTCATTCCCACCTGAGGAAACGACAGAGGGCCCAGAAGTGCACAGAGAAAAGGAGTTGTGTATTGTATGATGTTTGCCCTGCACCCCTCTACCCATCCCCACTCAGGAATTTACTTTTTTTTCTTTTTTTTTAAAAACGTTTATTTATTTATTTTTGAGAGAGAGACAGAGACAGAGACAGAGAGAGAGGGAATACAGTGGGGAAGGGGTAGAGAGACAGAGGGAGTCACAGAATTCAAAGCAGACTCCAGGTTCTGAGCTGTCAGCACAGATCCCGATGTGGGGCTTGAACTCAGGAACTGTAAGATCATGACCTTAGCCAAAGTCAGACACTTAACTGACTGAGCCACCCAGGCACACTGCATTCACTTTTTTTTCAAGCAACAAATACTTCTGGACTTCCTACTCTGCCAGATACTACCCTGTCTACAGAGGTGGGAAAAACAACTCTGCTCTCATAAGTTATTTGTGTGGAGGGAATAAAAAATAAATTAATTAATAAACAAATTGCATGTGTGGCAAATGCCATCAAAGTAAAAATAATGTCTTGTTAAATAATTGCAGTCTTGCTCTTCTACAAAATCTTGCAATGCAAGGATGGGGTGAGGGCAGGCATATGATCTCTAAAATGTTTCTGTGGCCAAAGACAATTAAGATGTGGCTGATTTCCTCTCGCTGACTCAGCAACAACCCCACCATCACAAACCCCATGAAACCCCATTGATGTAAGGATATAACCATGAACATGTCAATATAACTATGAGAAAAAGGGAAAAGCAAACTGGTCGTAGTAATAAATATAGGGGTCCAATAGCGGGAATTGTAAGCCTTGGCCTCTCAGGAGATTACCTTTACATGCATCACCAGAGTACCAGGCAAGGTAAAGCAAAGTGAATGACGACAGCTATCAGCAGTTTGGAGTAACTGGGCACAATGATAGAGTCTGCACTTGTGAACAGCCTAAATAGGAAAATGAGGTAAGATTTTGTCCAAAGAAAGCTAAAAGCAATGAGTTACAAGGGACCAGAAAAGGGTAATGATGACCAGGTGCATGTGCTCTGTAATAATTTCCTATTTCCTGCATAGCTATGTGACATATTTCTAATTCAACAACAAATATAGCTGAACCTATGACAATGGGTCAGCCATATTATTGTGTTCATGGTTGTGTCGCATTATTTTAAGTGTCCATTTTGGGCCAAAAATCTTAAATAGCACCATTTTTAGACACAGCAAGATCATGTACTCCTACAACAAAGGAGCCTTGGAAAGCTCATCTAATTTCGTTCATTTTCCAACTCCAGGCAAAGATGAACAGTTGGAAGCTTTCCATTTGGACTCCATTAGAGGCATTTCTCCAGGATCTCCCCATACAGCCCTTACCTGGAGCTTCCTGGAGTTTTGATTATTCATTCTAAGTAGGCCATGAAGGACAGCTTGAATAGAGGATCAGAAAACCAGAACAAGACTTGAAGGAAGTATCAAGGTATTGGATATAGTTTCTACAGTCAGACATATCAGGATTCAAATCCAAGCTTAACTAATTTCTATGTGAACTTTGGCCAGTTGCTTAAACATTATATCAGTCAGGATCTAGCTGGGATTCAAATGCCATCTGAATATTTAAGCAGAAGAATTTAATTCAGGATTTACACAGGTAATGAGAGAGCTTAAGAGTCTAATAGATGACAGTCAGGCAATCCAGACATTAGTAATAAGAGGAAGTCATCTCTACCTTAGACCAGAGAGAGCAGAGGGAGAGGAGTGCTGATAACACCATTCAAAGATGGGAGCACCTTACAGAAGCTGGCCTCACGGCAGGTCTCTTTGTCAGGAGCCAAAACCAAAGAGATGAATCCATTACTTCACACCTTGGGCAGAAGCAGGGGGATAGAAATGCCCTTGCTTCCCTTCCATCAGTCACTCCCGAGAGCCCCGTCAGTGCCTACAAATGGCCAATCCTAGCCAGACACCTGTTGACATGGAAATCTTGAAAACAAAGCCTGGAGGGGTCAGCTACCCTGGAATACAGAGCTCATTCAACATGGACAGTCGATCATAAAAGGTTATTATTAAAGTAATCACTGTCAACAAATATTGAAAGTGTAACCAGTGGTATGCTGGCAAAGGTTTAACAGCTGAGTCTCCGGGGAAAAAGCCCTGATTTGTTGTTGGTTTCCATGGTCTGAATACCACCACCAGGCTAATTTCAAACATCCAACGTAAAGGCATGGAACATAACATGGAGAAGATTGGCTTATGCAAGTGTTTATAAGCAATTCCAGCACAGTGCTGAAAAGTGGCGTATCAAATATAGCAAACATCCCGGTACAGTTCCAGGAGAACAGTACCAATACTAACAGTTGACAATTGCTGAGGGGCAGCTCTGTTTAACTTAAACATTTCAGATTTAGACTATACCACCCTTTGAGTCCATATATTCCTCATCCCTTGGGGCTACATCTCCAGAGAGTCAGTCATTCTTCATAGATATTTTTGAGGAGCTCTACATCACATAAGCAATAAACCACGATGGTTCCTGTGATTGCGAAGAAAGAATCCCAAGCTTCCACCTTGTTTTGGAGCCAAAATTTAATCCCTGGCCCTCATGCATTCCTCTTGATGTCAAAGGGATGACATCAACCCTTATTACCTGAACTCTCTAGGTAAGAATTATTTTGTATTCATTTGTGATGCAAATGAGATCTTGATGTTATCTTGAAGCTTCCTCAGACTGTCTTTCCCTATGTCTTTTGCTCTCCTAGTCATGCTGTCACTGAACAACGTAAGGACAAAGTGGTAGAGCTCCTCCCAGCGACTGATGGACGACATGCTTGGATTTCTGATTTGCTGACTTCCGTGATTATGTGAAAGTATTCCTATGGCCGTTACCAGACCAGTCCACTCTTCCAAGGAGCTCCCTGCAGAGTTCTTATGGAACTATTGCTTTCAGCAATTGAGGAGGTGATCTCTCAGGCACACGTTGACCTGTGTCCCTAGATGCGGCACTGGCAGGTCGAAGGACAAGCTAGAGACACAATTATTACAGTAGCTTGGAAGGTAAATAGTCCAACATCTGGTCCAATAGGTCTGAATAAAATATCCTTAGGGAGATGTGCCTCTTATTTTCTCTGGCTGTTTTATTTATCGTGTTGGAATCCATCAAGAGTTGGTCCATTTGTTCACTTGCACTTCGCATTATTTCCAAATTAACTTCTCTTTACTGTCAATAATTACAACACTTATAGAAAGTACAATATAATTAAGGTAGTAACAAAATAAATATACAAAAAGGCGAAGGCAAGGACGAGGGTCTTTGGACGTGCACTTGCACAGAAGACACAGTGAGAAAAGGGACGTGGGATCATGTAAGCAAGCACCCAGGTAGAGTGCTGTATGAAAGGGGCAATAGTCCAAGGGCACCTGGGCAGCCTCTAGGTAGGCTGATACTCAGAGCCAGATCTGACTCCAACAGATGCTTAAAAGAAACAAAAAAATTAAAAGAAGGAGGAGGACGAGGAGGAGAAGAGAAGAAGAAGAAGAAGAAGAAGAAGAAGAAGAAGAAGAAGAAGAAGGAGGAGAAAGAGGAGGAAGGCTAAGGCAAGAATGAGCTGAGACTAAAATGACATAAAGAAAGCTACACAGTTTGGGGCTGATGGGTGCTATGGGCAGAGATTATCAGCCACTTTTCTCCAAGACTAGAGTTTCTGTTTGTTCCACTCATTTGATGTTGTACAAAAAAAAAAAAAAAAAAAAAAAAAAGCTTGGGTATTTTGTCTTTTGATCTATGCCTTCTCTATCTTAAGCTGAACTCCAGATGTCTAGAGAGCATACAATTTGCCTAAATGTTGTAATCGTAGCCTGCCTCAGCTAATATTTGATAAACGTGGAAGATAACAAAGTCCCACCATCCTGAAAACCTTACCTCATGCAGCCCTCTTCCACTTCTTGGGTGAGCTCATCTCTCCAGCCTGACGTTATGAATATGCTTTGAAAAATATACATAAAGCTCGGTGCAAGACCAGTGGACATAATGGTGGGAAGAAAGCAATTCCTGTTCCCATGATGCCTTCAAGATCCAAGTTCCCATTCTGGTAGATTAGAAGACAATAAAAACCTATACTTAGGGTCAATGGTATTAATTTTAAGGAGGGTTAGGTCTGAGGTATTCCAGGAGCACTAAGGAAAGACAGCTATGAGATCCTCTAGGAGAATAACTGGCTTAATAAAGACCTGAAATACATGTAAAGGATTGTGAAGAGAGAGGAAACACTATTTCAGGTAAAGCCAGTTGATTGTACAAAAAAGGCAGGAGCAAAAAACAATCAGAGGGGAATTCTATTTTTGGCTACATCCTGGATTTATCTTCCTACCTGAAACAACCAAAACTATATGAAGTTATGGTTTTCAAGCACTGCACCTCAAGAAACAAAGAAATAGTGATCCCTGGGATGTGAGAAGAAAATAAGGCAAGCCCTATAATTGTCTCAGCTGATTGGCCTTAAAAGAATTTCCAGGCTAATCCACCAGGGGTGGGAAACCAGGGGAGACCAGTGACCCCCTAATTTCTGAGTTCAGAGCAGCCAATATGGCTAGAGTTTTCAGGAAACTGTACCAGAGAAGAAAGACATGCCAAGAGAGAGACTTCTAAATATATGCACAGGCTCTCCCTTAAGCATTTGGTAGAGTAGTGGTCACCACATGTATATGAAAACCTAGCCAAGGGCAAGGAAAAAACTACACAAATAGATTAGAGAGAACAGTACTCAGTGCTCACACTGGCCCATAAATAGAGTCTGTACCCAAAAGCCAAACTGGAAAGCCTCATAATTAAGTGTGTGTTATATGGAATACTCAAAAGGATCTTGCATCAATAGTGGGAAATAATTAGCTTTACACCAAATCCTGCTCTCGACACTTCTGAAAAAACTTAAAAGCAAGATCTAAAAGGACCAAACTGTTTCTAAGTAACTTAACTGCATCCTAGAAGAAAGTTAAAGAATATTTATAGAAATACAAAAATATCCAGCACTTAATAAGGTAAAATTCACAATGTCTTGCATCCAATTAAATATTAACAGACACAATGCAGGAAAATATGACCCATAATGAGAAGAAAAATAAATGAAAATGAATACAGGGACGCTTGGGTGGCTCAGTCGGTTAAACATCTGACTCCTGGTTTTGGTTCAGGTCACGATCTCGTGGTTCATGAGTTCAAGCCCCACATTGGGCTCTGTGCTGACAGTGCAGAGCCTGCTTGGTATTTTCTCTCTCTTCCTCCTTCTGCCCCTCCCCTGTTCATGTTCTCTCTCTGTCTCTCAAAATAAATATAACTTAAAAAAAAAACTAATACAAAACAGATACAGATGTTAAAACTAGCATACAGTTACAAATATATTCCTTACTTCTAGGGATGAAATTTACAGTGCATACACTGGATAAGATTAATGGCAGATTAAACATAAGAGATTGCAGAAGAAAAGATTATTGAACTGTGGGAAAACTTTAAGTAGCCCAATACATGCGTAATTGGAGTTCCCAGAAGAGATTATGGATATTTGAAGACAAATAGATGAAATTGTTAAACGTGATGCAAACTATAAACCAACATACTCAGGAAAAGTTTTTAAAAACCTGAAAATAGAAGGAAAATAATGAAAATCACATATACATAATAGTCAATTTGCTCAAAATCAGTAACAAAGAAGAGAGCACAACAGCAGGGAGAGAAAAAGAGACAAATTATGAATGCAGGGACAAAGAGAAGGAGGAGAGCTGATTTCTCATCAAAAGCAGGAGAAAAACTTGTGGAGCAACATTTTTGAAGTACTAGAAAAATAGCCCGCCACTCTAGAGTTTTATACCTAATGAAAATAGATTTCAAAACTAAACGCAAAATAAAGACTTTTCAAACATTCAAAACCTAAAAAAAAAAATCAACCCACAGTATAAAATATGTGACAGAGATTCATTCAGGCGGAAGAGAAATGATGCTAAGAGGAAATAAAAAATTAGGTACAGAAACTGGTAACGACAGGGGTAAATACAAATGATTTTAAAATTTTAAGTATTTAAAATAATTGTCTAAACAAAAATAACGACAATATAATGAGAAGTTTAATATTATATATGTTATACATAATTTACATACCTAATTATATGTATTTCATTTATGTATTTTATGTTATAAATTATATTTTATATATTATATACATAATGTGTGTGTGTGTGTATCTGTGTGTGTGTGTGTGTGTGTGTGTGTGTGTGTGTGTGTGTGTACAATGCCTGACAACAATAACCCCAAGGCCAGGAAGGGAAATACGGAAATATGCTGTTTTAAGTTATTTTAAGTTATATTATGCTATACTTAAAGTATTATTACTTAGAAGTAGACTGTTGAACTTAAAAATATATCTATATACATTCAAGGAACATTAAATTAACAAAACAAAAAAGTATCACCAATAAATTAACAAAGGAAATAAAATGCAATCATAAAAAAAACAAAACACTTAATCCAAAGAAGGCCAACACAGAACCAGAAACAAATGAGTCCAAAAACACATAACAAGATAAAAAATGTATACCCAACATTATCAATAATCACATTAAGGGTGAATGATGTAAACCTTCCAATTAAAAGGCAGAGATTGTCTGATTTGATTTGTTTTAAGTGAATAAACTATGTATTCTTTAAAGAAACACAGTGTCCTTTAAATATAAGGACACAAATAAGTTAAAAACAAAAGGATGGAAAAAAGATATACTATGTTAATGCTAGTCAAAATAAAGCTGGAATGTGTATATTAAAATCAGAGAGAGAGGATTTCATAGCAAAGAATACTACCATGGACCAAAAAGTTTATTTCATAATGATAACAGAATTAATTCATCAAGGGAATATAACTATCCTAAATGTTTATAAAACTGCAAGGAGAAATAGGCACATCTATAATTCATAGTCACAGACTTCAACATCCTTGTCTCAATAATTATTAAATGGTAGACTGAAAATTCAGTAAGAATATAGAGGATTTGAAAACACTGTCAACTGCCTCAATCTAACTGACATTTCTAGAACACTCCACCCAGCAACAGCAGAACACACATTCCTTTGATGCAAACACAGAACATTTACAAATATAGACTCTATTCTAATCCAAGTATCAAAACATTTAAAATGATTTAATTAATATAAAACACAATGGAATTTAATTAGACATCATTAACATAAAAAGTTCTGGAAAACTAAATATATTCCTTCCAAATAACCCTTGGACCAGGATTAGCCAAAGAGAAAATAAGAGTATTTTTAACCAAATTAAAATAAAAACACAACAAGACTTGAAGGAAACTTATAGTACTAAGTGGCTTTAGTGGAAAATAAGAAAGAATTCAAATCAATTATCTCTGTTTCTATCTTAGAAAATCAGAAACTATCAATATAGGAGCAAGGTAATCCCAAGTAAGCTTCAGAAATGAAATATTTAAAGAAAGAGCACAAATCAATAAAATAGAATGTAGTAAAATAAATGTAACTGAAAGATATATTTTTGAAAAGATCAACACATTGATACAATGATAGCCAGAGTGACAAAAAAAAAAAAAAAAAAAAAAAAGACAGAGAGAGAGGACATGAATGAGTAATATCCTGGATGATAGTAGGGGCATCACTTCAGACTCTACAGATATTAAAAGTATAATAAGGAAATATAATTTTATGAATTAATTTGACAATTTAAACGACATGGACAAATTTCTTAAAAGACATAGTCAACAAGAAATAAATAACATGATTAGCTCCGTATTGGTTAAACAAATTCAGTCTGTAGATAAATACATCTCCACTCTCCTCCCTCCCTCCTCCAAAGGATACTCCAGATTCAGATAGCTTTACTGGTGAAACCAAACATTTAAGAAAGAAATTATATCAATGCCCACAAGTTCTTCTAGAAAACCAGATGAGAAAATCCTTATTAAGCCAACATTGCTTTGATACCTTACCCAGACAAAGACATTATCATAAAATTGCATACCAGTATTTCTTATACACAAAGATAAACGTTTGTAAAAATTTTAGCAAATCAAATCCAGCAATATATAAAATTGATAGTACGTTATGTCCAAACACAGTGCAAGCCAGAAAATACAAACGCTGCTTTAACGTTTCAAAATCAGTCAAAGCAATCTGCCACATTAATAAACTAAAAAAATAAAAACATGATTTTCTTAATAAAAGCAGGGGAGGGGAAGAAAATGAGAAAACTCCATATCCATCATGATAAAAACTCTCAGAAAACCAGAGACAGAAGGACCTTTCCTCAATATGATAATTTACAACAAAACGAAATGAAACAAAACTATAACTAACATGAAAGGGAATGGCGAAGGACTGAACGTTTCCCTTAAGATCTGAAACAAGGCAAGGATGTTTGTTCTCACTGTTTCTGTTCAACATTGTAATGAAGTTTCTAGGTAACACAATAAAGCGAGAAAAAATAAATAAAATTGTCTAGATTAGAAAAGAAGAGGTATTTTTTTAAATTTTCGAATAACATGATTGTCTATGTAGAAAATCTGATGGCACCTCCAAAATCCATACTAAAACTCATGTGAGTTTACCAACGCTGCAAAATGCAAGATCAATATACCACATTAGTTGTATTTCTGTGTAAAAAAATAACAGGAAATTAAAAATTTTTTAATACCATTTACAGTGCATTGAAAAATGAATGTTTTAGGGATCAATTTGACAATAATGCACAAGGCCTGTATATTAAATATTATAAGACATTGCTGAGGAAAATTAAAGCTGACCTAAATAAATTGTGATATATACAATGTTCATGGGTTGGACCACTCAATCTATATTTGTAAGAAGCCATTCTCCATAAATTGACCTGTAGAGTCAACACAATGTCCATTGAAAACTAGTAAATTGTTAAATTTTGAGGTAGAAATGAGCAAAATTATTTTGAAATTTATGGATATACAAGAGGCTTAACATAGCCAAAGCAACTCTGGAAAAAAAGAACAAAATTGAAGGATTGAAATAGTCTGATTTTGAAACTTGTATAACTATATTAATAAAGGCAGTACAGTATTGACATAAAGATCAATTAATGGAACAGAAATAGAATTACACATACATGGACAAATAATTTTGAGCAAAGTTGCAAAGGCAATTCAGGGCAGGGAAGATTATTCTTTTTACTAAATAGTGCTGGCACAATTGGATATCCATTTGCAAAAAAAAAAAATGAACTTCAATTTATACCTCCTACCATATGCAAAAATTAACTCAAATGGATCATAAACCTTAATGTAAAAGTCTAATACCATGAAACACAAAAAAATGTCTTTGTGACCTTGGGTTAGGCAAAGATTCCCTAAATAGGACACTAGAAGTACAACTTATAAAATTTTAAATTTGAGAAGTTGGACCTAATTCATTAAAATTAAAAACTTACTCCCAAAATTCTGTTAAGGGAATGAAAGACAAACCACAGACTGGGAGAAAATATTTTCCAAACTTCTATCTGATGAAGGCCTTGTATCCAGAGCACACAAGTGTTTTTCATAAGTCCATAATAAGAATTAAGCAATTAAGCAACCTAATAAAAAAAATGGGCAAAACATTTTAAAATACAAAGGGAATATGGGTGGCAAATAAGTGCATTAAAAGACTCTGAACATTACTCATAGTTAGGGAAGTGCAAATTAAATCCACAACAAGAAACTAATCCACTTCTATCAGAATGGCGAACATTAAAAAGATGGACCACATTAAGTGTTAACCTTGGCAAGGACGTGCAGGAATAAGAAATACTATATACTGTTGATGAGGATGTAAAGTGGTACAACTACTTTGGAAAACAGCTTGGCAGTTTCTTAAAAAGTTGAACATAAACCTATGGCTACCTACTATAAGATTCAGCTATTCCATTCCTACATACTTAACCAAGAGATATAAAGGCATATATCCAGACAAAAGACTTGCAAACAATTATTCACAACATGTCTATACATAATATCCCCCAACTGGAAGCAACTGGAGAATGACTTAACAAATTGTGGTATGTCCATACAACAGATATCATCAACAGTAAAAGAAATGAAATACTGATACAGATACAGATACAGATGAAATACTGATACAGATAACGTGGATCCCAAAGTAATGAATCCAAGATAACTATGCTGAGTGAAAGAGTCAGACAAAGAAATATAAGCTACATGATTCCATTTATAGAAGTCTCTAGGAAACTCAACACTAATCTATAGTGACAGCAAGCAGATTGGTGATTGCTCAATGTGGGGAGAGATCCAGGCAGGAGGAGATACAAAGGAGCAAAAGGAAACTTTGGGGATAATTGGTATGTTCACTCTCCTGATTGTGGTGATGGCTTCACAGGGGTATACATATGTCAAAACTCATCAAACTGTACACTTTAAATGTGTACACTTTCTTGCATGCCAATTATACCTCAATAAAGCTGTTTAGAAATAAAGACAGAAAGAGAATTGGATGAACCGTAAGTCAAGCTGTTGAGCATGGCAGGGACATAGACATGATATATGCTGCAGAAGAGTAAGTGTTGGAAGGAACTGGGGCAGGCACTGAAAGGGTCTTTTAAGCCATTAAAGGAGTTTGTACTCATTACTAAGGACAAAAGGAAGTCTTGGAACCTTTGAAAGCGTGTGTGTGTGACTTTTTTTCCCGTAAAGATAATTCACGCTTTAATTTTCAGTTAATTTTTATCTATCTCTTACCAAAGTTACAAAAGCAAACCAAATTAAAAAATTTAAAAAAACATACTTTTCCAAATACTTGTAACTGAAATCTCACCACAATCTGCCTGAGTCTTCCTCATTTTGGACCATCCCTGGGACTTCTGATCTCACCAAAACCTAGTGATGAAGTTTGACATAATAAATAGGCTTCTCAAATAATAAGTTATTTGCATGGATATTCATGGAAGATAGTTTCTTCATAATCCATTTTCTACAGAGACAGCTACACCAGTTTGGTTTTCCTCTGCTTGTCTGTCTTCTCTTCCTAGTAGAACGAAGACCTTTAGAATTAAGAATTCTGCAGAGGTCTCAGATCCTAAGCTCTGCCATTTTGGCATAACCTTGGGCCGATCACAATTGCTTTTTGAAACACAGCTTTGTGACACGTGAGAGGGGCTAATAATAACACAGTCCTCATAGTGTTGTAGTAAATATAATAAGCTTCGACATATGTAAAGCCCCCAGCAGAGAACCTTCGACATAGTTGAGGTTAATTTCCCCTCGTCTGCTTTTATCTCTTCTCATCCTCCTCTCTCTCAGGACAATTTCCACCAGATGATGAGATGGGAATATCCCACTTTGTTCCTCAGTTACAAATTTAGTTGGGTGTAAATCTATGATCCATTCACAAGAAGTATTGTTTCAATTTAAAAAGAAATACACAAAACTAAGGCTGTCATTATGAGGAAGACAGATTAAAAACTGGCTTGAGTATGAGCCCTGGCCTGGATTTTAATCAACACAGCCAGTGTTTTCAAGTCAGGGCCAAATTCTTGTGACACATAATACAAAATTTATGAACTTACTGAAACTGATTTATAAACTGATAGAGGATAATATAACCATACAGAGCTGGTTGCAAAATAACCAGAGGGCAAAATTGAAGTTTTATTAAAATGACCTCAGTCATTTTATCTCATACCTATGCTGGATAAATAGTCATTTTTGTAGGATCCATAAGCACCCGAGTGCTCCTACCCCCTGTTTCTAATGCATGAGGTACCAGAGTTAGCAGAAAATCATCCCAGGAAATGAGGCTCATATTGAAATGAATTCAATAAACTTTTATTAAGTTCCTACTCCGTACCAGGCTCTGGGACAGACAGACATTAAAAACGCATTCTCTCTCAAGAGGTTCTTAGTATAATGGAGAAGGGCAAACATGGTGACAGAAAGAGAAGCTAAGGTACAGGATCCTGAGAGGCATAAAATAAGGAGAGGTCAGGAGAAGTGTTACTGGAAAAGCAAGGCAATGTTTACATTCCACATTCAAGTAGATTTCTGACCTCAGGAGTCATTCTTTCATTCACCCAGGAAGTACTTAGTTTCTGTATACACCAGGCACTTCACTGTAGGAGCCTAAATTCGTTTTTTTTTTTTTTTTCAATCAGATTGACCTATTACCTGTTTACTTTTCTGTCTCCCCCAACTAAACCGAGTTCCTGGAGGACAGAGACTCTCTCTAGTGGTCCCAGCAATAAAACACTTAGATTTTAAATCATTTGATGTTTACCAAAATGATATAAGATCAATTCTTTAAAACTGGCTTTGATAGAAGAGAAAGAAAGGGAATAAGCAGGAAGCTCATAAGATGATGATGGAAAATACTTTCACATCTTGCCAGAGATGTTCTTTGAGTCTTTCCCCCACCTTCTCTCCCTGCAGGGTGCACATGCCCTTCAGTGTTGGTTCTCTTCTGTAAGGAATGTGACTCTTCCATCTCTTCAACACGTGGGCTTCCACCCAAATCCTCTTGCCAAATAGAGTTCAAATCTACCATCGGAAGTGGGGTGGGGGGGTGGGAAGAATCCAGTGCTTTATTACAAGTTCGAGACTGTAATAGCAATATTCACACATAGTTTAAGCTCCCAATCCAGAAAAGATTTCTCATACGGGGAGGCGGGCCATACCAGTAACTCTTTGTACAGCCTGGCGTCTGTCACAGGTGAGAAGAAATGGATCTTTGTTAGAAATCTCGTATCTGCCAAGCCTTCCACTAATGGTTTTGTATACAATGTTCCATTTCACGACAAAAACCCTCTGATGTAGGATGTTTTTTGTATCTTTAGATTAGAAAATAATAATCAACTTGGACTTCAGTCCAAGTACATTACAAAATGTCTAACTGAGAAAAATTGGGGCTTATAACCAAGTCTGGTTTACTTCAAAGCCCACAAGCTTCCACCACTCCACACAAGGCTCAGAAAGGCCACGTACTCCAATCTGATTTGTAATAACGGTCTGGACAACTGGTTACCCCATCTCTTATCAATCCTCTCTTTAAAAGAAAATAATGTTTTTTATTTATTTTTGAGACAGAGAGAGATAGAGCAGGAGCACGGGAGGGGCAGAGATAGAGGGAAACACAGAATCCGAAGCAGGCTCCAGGCTCTGAGCTGTCAGCACAGAGCTCGACACGGGGCTTGAACCCACGGACTGTGAGATCATGACCTGAGCTGAAGTCGGACAAACTGTGAGATCATGACCTGAGCTGAAGTCAGATGCCTAACCGACTGAGCCACCCAGGCGCCCTATCAATCCTCTCTTTCATGTGGGTGTTAAATGCCAGAGAAGAGGCTCCATGTAGGGTACAAGCGAGTAACACTAATTCTCATCATTTATAGGTATTTATGTTCCCCCTTCAAAAGTTTTTATTACTGTTTAATATGTATTTAAAATTTAAATTGCTTCCATTTTTTTTTACCGAAATAAATTTGTTCCAAATAGGTATTTTATATCATTACTAGGAGCATTAATAGAATAGTGATTAAGAGCACATACTAAATTCAAATCCCATCTCTACTACTAATTTTAGCTGTGTGATCTCAGATAACTCACTTTCCCTCTCTGCCTCAGTTTCCTCCTCTGGAAAAGGAAGTAATAGTAGCACTCAACTCACAGAGCTGCCACGGGGATTAGAGCAAAACATGGTAAACACAACAGTTCCCTGTATAGGTTAAATAATTAGGAATTACTAGTCATCGTTACCATTAGTACAGAAATGGAAAACCCAAATCGCCTTCAGTAAACCAAAGGTAACCATGGAAGTCAATACTATGAAAACAAGCCATTCGTATTAAATTCTAGGCACACAGTGCTGGTCTTAAAGGCTACAGGCCTCAGGCTTACTCTATGGTAAAAGGCAGTATTACTAAGTGTTCAAGGGTGGTTGACGACTCGTACCAAACGGAGTCAGAAGGATAAAAGACAAGTAATTTTCTGTACACGACTCAATGGCATTTGATTTCTTGCCGAGGCACCATCTGAAAGCCACAGCACTGCCAGCTGGACGTGAACCATGTGTTCATGAAGATGTTCATAAAGATGTGTTATGAAGTATATCGATGCACACAGGCAAGTGAGCTTCCTTGCCTCCTTATTGGTCTGAGCTCTGCTCCCGAGATAAAACTGTCACTGTCACATCTCTGTCCCAAGAGAGTTTGATGTGTTCTGTATGGCATACCCCCTGAAGGTAGAGATGGCATCTTAGACTGATTTTATTCCTCACTTGACCCAGATTCGTACGGGAGGTGGCCTCACATAAGGTTGAATTAAGTGTTGATGTGGGGAGGTGAGAAGCCTTCCCTGACAGTAAGAAAGCATCCAAGGGGTCAGGGTTAGTGGGGAGGGGGGCTGTTCTACAGAGAATCAGACTGTTGCCTTCAAACAGAGGCAACTGTCCAACTTAAGATATGATAATGGGTGTCAGGACACCCATGCTTCCTGCCAGCACTTGCTTCATCCAAGAGATCCTGGAAGGAAGCACCAGCTAGAACTGGAAAGGCCTCAGGCCAGGTCTGTCATCAAGTCTGGAATCAACAACAGCTGACATTCCAAGGATCCACAGAGGGCTGAAGAATGGATGGGAAAGAATCCTAGCAACTGACCTTGGGGAAAAGACTTAACCTTCTTTTGTCATTCACTCATGAGACACAAAGCAAATAAACATAAAAGATATTGAGCACCTACTGTGTGAGTAGCTATTTTTTACCACACCAGACAGAAATGTTTGTCTCGAAGTTCTTATGGTTCAGTAAGGGATACCTGTGTAAGTAACTCTATCCAAGATATAAAGTAAAGCATTAATAGAACAATAGAGATAAGCTATAAAGGAGGTTTATGTAAGAAAGGAGTCATTGCCAACCACAGGAGCCGTGCCTTTAGGGATGGTAAGATGCAGGCAATTAAAGCTTAGGAAAGGGCAAAAGAGACAGAGGTGAGCTCACAAGCCAACCTGTGTGGAAAGTATAAGCCATGTTCTAGAAATGTTGAGTGGTCCCATGGAGCTAGGATCTGGCACAGAGCTTAAAGAAGCAAGTGCAATGGGTTGGGACCAGTTAATGGAGAGTCTTTGAATGGCAAGCTGAAGAGATTCTGATGCTAACAGCAACATCCATCCTTCCCTAAACTCCACTGAAGACTATGGAATGTGAGACAATAAGGAGCCTTCTAGGTTGCCTGTGACAATGTGTCATGTTCCTCACCATTGCCACCCGCTCCAGACACACATTCAGTTGTGTACATGTATTCATTGCACCCTCCTATCACATACAGCACTCCTGCCTTTGCTGATTCTGTGTGCCCCTGCTGGAGAACTGGGAGCCAAATAAAGCTCCAAGGGCTAAAATTATTTGGTTGGGTGTGCCAAGGCACTCTTCCCCACCGGCAGAGGGTGGGGGCCAGGGGAGATGGGCAGAGGGAGCAGAGGGTGGGAGCCAGGGGTGGTGGGCAGAGGGAGCGGACGGTGGGAGCCAGGGGAGATGGGCAGAGGGAAGACATAAATCTTTGAGCGCTTCTGAGATTCCCTGCCACTGCATGGCCAAGCTCACTTCTCTGCAGCTGAACATTGCAGTGCATGGCCTCCCTTCTCCCCAGTTTGCCCAGAAACACATGATGAGAACTGGCCCCCTTGCCGAGTGGGGGAAGCAGTGGCAGCAGCTGTGGCCCTCTCTTCAGCGAGGTAATGAGGATTCATTCCCATTTTATCACTTCTGTCATGTCTGCTTTTCTCTCTCTGCATTATTTTATTATTACGGTTGAAATTGATTGCCGTAACAGAGCAGGCAGCTAAATCCCATTCCTTCATCCTCCCTCCCTCCAGCTCCCTCGAGTCCTTTCCTCTCAACCTTGCCTTTCTTTGCTCCATATCTTTCCCCTGGCCACCTCCTCCTGCTGTGGTATGTTAAAAGGAAAGAAAAACTCATTTGAAACAATTTACGAGGTGACTCAGCAATCTGTGTTCTCCTAACCCCGGGACCAGGCTGGAGGCACAAAGCAGGGTTCTCTGCAACGAGACAGCATCTCCAGTGTACCTGTCTTTTGGATTGCCTTCCGGAGTTGCTCCTGTGTCGGGGGATGGGAGAAGAGCAAGGAGGGTCCTGAGAAGCACCCCGACCCAGGGCTGTGGAGAAGGTGCCTGATGGGGCAATGCCCAGGTGGTTTTGGAAAGGCGGCAGAGAACAGGGGGAAAAGAGGACCTATTGTGTGGGGCAGCCTCTGGCCATGTTTCATTGTCTGTGAGTGGGTGCCCCACGAACTGCCTTCTGGAGGTGCTGTGAATGGCAGGATTCCCTCTGAACCTTGAAACCTGACTTCTTGAACTCATTTTCCCACAATTCCTTGAGCCTTGGCTCCAAGTACTCACGGTGAGATAGACAAGGGGAGGAGGCAGTTGGGGGAAGAAACCTATCAAGTGTAAACATGAATGGATGTATTTAAGAATATCCTCCAGGTCTCTTGGGTGGCTCAATCTGTTAAGTGTTGGACTCTTGATATCTGTTCAGGCCATGATCTCACGGTGAGATCTAGCCCTGCATCAGGCTCTGCGTTGATAGTGCAGAGACTGCTTGGGATTCTCTCCCTTTCTCTCTGCCCCTCCCCTGCATGTGCTCTCGCTCTCTCTCTCTCTCTCTCTCTCTCTCTCAAAAAAAAAAAAAAAAAACTTCCTTTAGAGAGAGGGAAAGAAGGACATCAAGGCAAACCAAATTAAATGAGGAAGTTAAAGAAGTGTGGACTCACCACAGATCTGACTCACTGGTAGGTATTAAATGCTCGGTGGGTCTGAGATTCCAACTCAGATCTTTCTGACTACAAGACACATTGTCTTTCCATTTGACCAACACTGCTTGGGTATGGGGGAGTTGCAGAATCAACCCCCCACCCCAATTAGTTTGATCTGAAGGCGTATTTGCTTGCATTCACTTATTTATATTAATAAGACTGAGGCTCTGAGTTTTGTTTTGTTTTTGCAATTCCTAGAACATGGTGAAATTTTAAAATTGTAAGATACTGGAAAAATGGTAATTTTCCAACCTAGGATAAGATAAGTAGGTGAAAAGTAATTCTATCTGGCCTGGTAAATTTTAGAAATAAATCTTTGATGTTGGGTTTGTTTAAAAAAAATTTTTTTTACATTTATTTATTTCTGAGAGACAGAGAGAGACAGAGCATGAGCAGGGGAGGGGCAGAGAGAGAGGGAGACACAGAATCCGAAGCAGGCTCCAGGCTCCGAGCTGTCAGCACAGAGCCTGAGGAAGGGCTCGAACTCACAAACTGTGAGATCGTGACCTGAGCCAAAGTTGGACGCTTAACCGACTGAGCCACCCAGGCGCACTCGGTTTGTTTTTAAATCTCTATATTTGGCCACTTGAGAAAAGAGGCAGTATTTTTTTCCTACTTTTTAACAGAAAGCTGATCTAGATGGACACTGTTGGGGCTCAGGGCATTTTAGCAGGCATGATTTTTCAGCAGGCCTGATTTTGTGCCATATAAATCCATTCATCTTTTTGCATCCCCTGCATGGATTAGATCAGACTTCACAAAACCCTGGAGTATGGGTTTGGAGGCAGTAGGATGGAACGGAACAATGAGTCTGTACCTTCCAAAGCCCAGAGTGCCTTCAGAGCTGCTAAGATTTGCCTAGCTCACCACCCCTTAATCTTTTCTTCCCCACCCAGCATTTTTCAGGTCTTAACCGTCTTCTCATAGGGGATCTGGTTTGTGTATGTGCTAAGAAGTATGTAGGTCCTAGATGAGAAAGATGCGAAGAGGCCAGTCTTATTTGGATTCCGGATTCTTCTAGGCTACATACCAACGTTCTGAATCTACACCACTGCCTAGACAGCCTTGCTTTCCTAATGCTCCACTTTCCACTTCCCCAGCCTTAGCTTATCCTCATCAGTCCTATGACACTAACCCCCCATCCAGCTTAATGCAACTTCTGGGCTTGCAGTAGTAGATGGCAAATTGGGCTGTTTTTAACAATCCTTTACTAACCTGCCAAAATAAATACTGGTTGAGTGAATGAAAACATGATTGAATGAATGCCCCCTACTCTGATGATCCCCTTACCTGAGCCTTCATGTCCAATTCCAGATGTCGCTCTGGGGCCTGGGCATCTTGCCCATTCAGAGTGAGTTGGACCCTGGATGACTGCTGAGTCGGCTCTCTTCGTGTTGTGAGAACTTTGAATTTTTGCTCGTCTGTGTTTCCTGTGTCTTGGAAGGCTGAGCTTTCAAATGCAGCTTTAGAGAATGAGAGTCCACTATTTTTTTGGTTGGCAGCAAGAAGGCCCCTCAACCCCAGGAAAGGAAGGATTTAATGTTTCTTAAGTCCATAAATCTGGCCTCATTCTACTTGAATCACTGAAACCCGATTCAGATGTATTTTGTGAAACCACCAAAGGCTGCTGCACTGACTGTTAAGCCATCAAGAAGGAAGCTCAGGGCCCCAGGTAGGCCAGAGCTCACAGGAGGAGACAAGAGAGGATCTTATAAAAGAGGTCTGGGGAATGAGGAGGAGGAAGCTGTTGGCATCCTGCAGGCCTGAATGGCCATCCTGGTTCCTTTAGCTAAGTGGATGTGGGGTGTATTATCAAATCTTTTAGAGAATCCATTGTCTCATCTGAATGTGGTGATGCTAATTTCTTGCCTCTAACCTTGCTGAATGAGGTTTCAGTGATTTGGCAGATGAGAAAGTTTCCTTTTTTTAAAAAAGATTTTATTTTACGGTAATCTCGTCACCCAGTATAGGCTCAAACCTACAATACCAAGATCAAGAGTTGCGTGCTTTACCGACTGAGCCAGCCAGGAGCCCCCAGATGGGAAAGTTTCTAACATAATGCCTGGCATTCACGCCATGTGCCTTCTCTTCTGATACCTCCCAGAGCTGTTATATTGTGTTCCTCCCTGCCATAGACACCTGCAAACTCTCTCTGGGTCAAAACTTCAGATATTGAGCTTTCTTTCCTCCAATTCCTTAAAACCCATATGTCAAAATCATAAAACCCAGCTTCAGTGGTATTCACTGTTCCCCTGGCACTGACACCAGAAGCTCTGCCATTTCAATCGCCATATACCTTCTCAGTTAAGGATGTCTATTTAAAAACTCCCTATGCATCTGGCAAGTTCAAGTTTATTGCTCAAAAACTTCCAAGAAACTTGGCTTAAAGGAAGGGTTCATGTATACTGTTAGCTATGCTAGACCCTTAACCCAAAATAGCCTGATCCCAAACTCCATACGTTAGGATGTAGGATGACACCATATATCAAATGTAGAATTCCAGTTCTGACTGCCAAATTCCCTGACACACAGGTTTTCCCGGTCCCTTTATCCCTGGAGAAGATTTCACCTACTGGAGCACTCAAAGTTGAGCAAGTGGACATGGAATCGGATGTCATGCTGCGGTTCCAGGGAGATGTCCTGCCTGCTATCTACCCACTGGCACTTCAAGAACAGACGGTGTGGGCTCTCACTGTGCCTGAATACCTTGTAGGGACCACTCCCCTGGCTTACCTTCCTTTGAGCTCTGACTGAAGGTTGTGATGCTTGTCCTTAATGTTGGGTCCACCCCAGCCCCAACTCTCTTACACCGTAGGGTCCATCGTTCCTATTAATGTGACATCTCTTGGCTTTGATGTCAGATTTTCCTAACTTATTCTCCCGAGATTTCTCTTAACTCCACATGCTTCTCGCATTACTTTAATTTGCATTACCCTTGACCTTTCCCTTCCAGTATCTTCTTTCCATGGCAAACTCCAGTACGACCCAGCTCAAATATTTTCTTCTCTATGAAGCCTTCCTTATTTCCTCCACGTTCATTCTGGGCTTCCTAAAGTACTTTATAATTGAAGGTTTTATATATTTTCCCATCTAAGAAATCTTCCCTATATTTTCAGCATTCGGTGGCTATCCAGACACACAAGTGGAATGTGTAAATAGACAGTGTAATCACCTATTATTTTTATTTTTATTTGTTCTCAGATCAACAGCTGAAGTGGTAGACTATATGCTGAGCCTGGACCCCATTTTCATAGTGAACTGGTTCTTCCGTGTTCTAGACACAAAGACAGTGGTTCTCAAACTTTAGCATGCATCAGAATAACCTGGAGGAGTCATTAAAACACAGATTGCTGGGCTCTGATGTCAAAGTCTCTGGTTCACTAGGTCTGGGGTGGGGTGTGAGAATTTGCTTTTCTAACAGATTCCCAGGGATGGCTGATACTGTTGGTCCCAGAAAGACCCTTTGGGCACCTTTGCTCTAAAATGTATCTGCATATGAAATGGGTTGCTTGGCAATGCCTCACCCATTTTATAATGCTCTTTGGTTTCCCAGGTTCTTACAAGTCAACTGCTCCAATTCGTTGACTTGCTGACAACTGTTGTATTGGAAACTTGAGCCTGGAGGCCATGCCCAGACACTCACCTCAAGCTTAAGGAACCCTTTTCTCTTGTGTGCTTGAAATTGAAGACAGGAGGGGCGCCTGGGTGGCGCAGTCGGTTAAGCGTCCGACTTCAGCCAGGTCACGATCTCGCAGTCCGTGAGTTCGAGCCCCGCGTCAGGCTCTGGGCTAATGGCTCAGAGCCTGGAGCCTGTTTCCAATTCTGTGTCTCCCTCTCTCTCTGCCCCTCCCCCGTTCATGCTCTGTCTCTCTCTATCCCAAAAATGAATAAACGTGAAAAAAAAAAAAATTAAAAAAAAAAAAAGAAATTGAAGACAGGAGAAGAAAAAGATGCACAATTATCTTGGGAATGGAGCACAGGACAGAAAAGAAAATATGGCAGTGATGACACAAAGTTTGCCTTCTACCTCCCTTTTAAAATCACTATGATAAGGGGCGCCTAGGTGGCTCAGTCGGTTAAACGCCCAACTTCGGCGCAGGTCATGTCCTCACCGTTTGTGAGTTCCAGCCCCGCGTCAGGCTCTGCGCTGACAGCTCAGAGCCTGGAGCCTGCTTCAGATTCTTGTCTCCCTCTCTCTCTGCCCCTTCCCTACTCATGCTGTCTCTCTGTCTCTCAAAAATAAAACAATAAAATAAATAAATAAAATCACTATGATAAAAACAAGAAACAAAACAAATCATCCCCAAGGGGCTAAGTCTGTGAATCAGAAATGTTTCAAAATATGGGAGAAGTTTTTCTGTCTGCATTTACAGAGAACAGATTATTTCAAAGATTATTGCTCATGCCTCATTCATTTAAACATCCACAAGGCTAGTGAGCCGAGAGGTGGACCAATAGAAGCCAAAATGATAAATTCTATGATAAAGGTACAGAGATGGATTTGGGTGAGATAAAGTCTGAAACACAAAAGAAGTTTATAGAAAGGTAGCAACTAGTAAGTGAAAAAATTTTAAATTAAAGGAACTCTATAGAGGAGCACCTGGGTGGCTCAGTTGGTTGAGTGTCTGACTTTGGCTCAGGTCACCATCTTGCATTCGTGGGTTCAAGCCGCTGTTGGGCTCTGTGCTGACAGCTCAGAGCCTGGAACCTGTTTCCGATTCTGTGTCTCCCTCTCTGCCCCTCCCCCACTTGCGCGCACGCGTGTGCGCGCGCTCTCTCTCTCTCTCTCTCTCTCTCTCTGTCTCTCTCAAATATAAATAAACATTTAAAAAAGTTAAAAGAAAAAATAAAATAACTACAGAATAAAATTAATACAGTAGGAAATCAGAGGAGTATATGGCTTATAAGCAAGATCTAAGAATGCAGAGAGAAAAAAACAAAAAAGTAAAAAGTATGAGAGAAACTAAATAGATATAGGATGAAACAGAATTAATTAAGTAATTAATTAATCTATTTACTTATATCTTAGACTATCAGTTCCCAAAGTTAGGGACCATTCATGTGTCCGCTGGTGTTTCTCTAGCACACATTACTCACTTGCTGATTTTTTTTTTGTTAAAGAATGTTAGGAATGTCAGAAAATAAAGACTCATATTAATAAATGACATGCTCGGGAAGGATCCAGAACAAACAAGCAAAAATAATCATCAAACACTTATCTGAAGAAACTGCTCTTAAACTAAAAAAAAAAAAAAAGCAAAAACAAAAAAAACACTGTTTCATAATCCCAAATTACTGGCAGACAAAATAAGATAATTTTAAAGCATTCAAAAGAAATGCTTATGAAGCAGATAAATAGAATTTTTTTGGAAAGGAAAAAAAATAAACTTTTTCTTTACAGCACTGTCAGCTGATAAATATCTACTTGGTTTTAAGTGAGAAATTGTTCTTACCCAAGAATTCTGTTCTATGGTAGCATTTTATTTTCATGCATGAGTATGAGATGAAAATTTGCAGATAAGTGTGGGTCTAGGAAAAGGTTATCCATTTAAAAAAAAAAAGCTCTAAGGCTACAACTGCCAGCAGTGAGGTGAATCAGAAATAAAATCTTATGAACCTTATCATTATTTTAATTCTTTCCTGTTTTCAAAATTACCAATTTCTACTTTTATCTTTATGAGCTCCTTAATCAACTTTTTGAGTATACTTTGATATTTTTCTTACTTCTTCATGTATTAGGATTCACTTAATTTTTTTTTAAACTTTCTCCTATTTTGTTCAAACCCCTGCCCCTTCTCTCACTTCTGGCAAATGCCAATCTATTCTCTTATCTCTTGAGTTCTTTCTTTCCTTTTGTTTTTAGATTTCACATTTAATGAGATCATGCAGTATTTGCTTTTCTCTGCCTGACTTATTTTACTTAGTATAATGCCCTCAAGTTCCATCCATGTTGTCACAAATGATGAAAATTCCTTTTTTATGGCTTAATAAAATATATATTATATAGACTACATGTGATATATATTATTAATACATAGTATGTATGTAATATTATATATTACATAATCCCACATTTTCTTTATCCATTTATCTGTCCAATGTCTTTTTGCGATAGTGATTTTGTTTTCTTTGGATAAATACCCAGAGATAGAATGGCGATATCACATGGTAGTTCGGTTCGTAATTTTTTGAGGAAATCTCCATACTGTTTTTCATGGTGGCTGCTCTAATTTACATTCCCATTAAGTGAGCATAAGGGTTCCCTTTAATCCTCAATCCTCAGCAATATTTGTTATGTATTTATTGTCTTTTGCTAATAGCCATTCCAACAGGTGTCAGGTGACCGCTCATTGTGGTTTTCATTTGCGTTATCTGATGATTAGTGATGCTGAGCACCTTTCCATGTACGTGTTGGCCATCTGTATTTCTTCTTTGGAAACTGTCTATTGAAATCTTTGGCCCATTTTTAAAAATCGGATGGATGGGGTTCCTGGATGGCTCAGTTGGTGGAGCATCCGACTCTTGGTTTCCACTAAGGTTGGGAGCTCGCAGTTCATGAGTTTAAGCCCCTCATCCAGCTGTGTGTGTTGGCGGCACAGGTCCTGCTTGGGATTTTCTCTCTCTCCCAATCTCTCTGCCCCTCCCCATATAGGGGGACCCTATTGCTTTGACCATATAGGGTCTTTGGTAGTTCCATATAAATTTTAGGATTGTTTGTTCTATTTCTGTGAAAAAAAAAAAAAAAAACCATTGGAATTTTGATAAGGATTACATTGAATCTGTACATTGCATTGGGTACTGTGGACATTTAACAATATTAATTCTTCCAATCCATAAGCATGGGATGTTTTTTTCCCGTTTATTTGTGTCTTTTTCATTTTTTTTCATCAGTTTCTTATAGTGTTCAGTGTACAGGTCTTTAACCTCCTTGGCTAAATTTATTTCTACGAATCTTATTCTTTTTACCACAGGATTCATTTAATTTTAATCACTCTTTTTGTGTTGATGACTTTTGAGTTTATGAATTTGTCTCTGTCTATAGTTTTAATTGAATTCCACAAATTCTGATATGTAATAGTTTCATAATTGCCATACAGTTAATACTCAATAGTTGCAGATCTGGATGGCTTATTTATACTTAAGAAGATAAGGTAAAACTAATTGAGAATACTTCATTGTTTATAGCTTTAGTTTGAATTGTCATTTTGTATTGCATTCTAAAGAATTTTCTGTATATTTCTGTATATATTCTGTATGTATATTTTTAAAAATATTAAAGTCATGTTTATAATCTACACATGGACACTTTTAATGATTTTTAAAGTTTGGGTTGATGGCCATAGACCATTCTAGGTTCCTATCCCAATATTTATGACCAGAAAGAAATGGCTTGATGTGTGAAGAATGGAAAGACAAAGAGGTATTGTAAAATCTCCTTGCCTGTAGTAACTCTATTTCTCACTATTATCCAGGAGAAAGTCTATAAACAACTCCCATATCATTCTGATTAGCATCTCTGGAGAAAAACAGATTTAAGTGCCAATAAAAATGCATTAAGAGACCTTATTATGTATCATTTCCAAGCATAGATCATTGGCCACTACAAAGCATTAGTACATAAGGTCATCTCTTTCCCACACAATGTGCTAGATTTCTCTTTTTTCTCAATTTTATGGGGCTTCTGCTTAATCTGATAGTCACAGATTAAGTCAATTTGGTAGCATTTTTAGTAACACATAGTCATTTATTTTTTTAAAAACTCCTGTAAACCTCAGTAAAGTTTTAAGTTATTAGTTTGTGTGGGTTTTGCCAGTGGGAACAGAGAAAGGTGGAAAGAATGGACGGTAGCTACAGGACCTCCTGCCCCTCCTTCCAGTCTAAACACTTCTCCTTGGAACAATTAGGCCTCACGTTTTACTGGAGTCAGGCCAAATGGGCATTTGCCAGAAGATGATTTCAAGTCTCCTTCAAAGCTCATGGCAACAGCACTACCCACCACCACCTCTGCCTAGGTTACCACTTCTCTTGCAGAATCTGTGACTCCATTTCTTTTCCTTGATGGTTTGGGTCTATCAGCTCCAGTGTTGGCATGATCCCCACGGTAAAGCTTCCTCCCTCTAGAAGAGTTGGGTATTAGCTCTACTAATGATTTATACTGCCATTTTGGAACAGGACTGCCTTAAGCCAAGGAGTTGGTCCCCCCTCATTGAAACAACTCTGCCAGAATACGTGCTTCCCATTCCTTTGCAAGGCACCAGATGGGGCTTGAGAAGCATAATGCTTGCTGCTTTCAGGCCCAAGAAGCCCTACTACTTTTCTAGGGTCACTCATATTTTTTTTTTCTGATTTTTTTCAGAAAATTGTCCAGAGATTGGAGAACAAGGAAACTGAATCTCTCTTCTCATCTCTCACCCTTCTCCAAATCTCTTTCAACACTAATTTATATAAATTGCTTCACAAAATGTAAAGGAATGTAGAACTTGAAGACATTTCTAATAAGGCCTTCTAAAGTGGATGAAGCCTGCACAAACATCTGCCTGGAATGGAGGCTGTAACACAGAGATGAAACATGTCCTGATAACTTCCACAATGCACTGACCCCTCTTTATACCATATCGAAGCCTACAAGGCAATAGCTCTCATATTAACTTGATATTCTGCCTGCTGCCAACACTAGGGGTTTGATCTAGCAAGATCACTACTTCTCTGGGAGATGGGAGTTATTCCATATTTGCAGAGTACTGAGCTACGATGGGAAAATTGGTATGCTATAAAGAAGAGGACTGTGGCCTGGTATATTCCAGCAAGATTTCTTTCATAATATACAACCTCATACAGGCAAAAATAAAATGGACTTGGCTTGAAGTAGGGCAGAATGTTTTAGAGGTAGCATAAGATGTAAAACACCGACATGGAAGTTTGAATACTGGCTATTCTACATATGAACTGAATATTCTTGGGCGATTTAGTTAATCTGTTAATCTCACATTCTTCACCCTTACAGTATGCATAAAAGCACATTCCTAATGACTATGAAGATTAGAAATACATTTGCCAATCATCTACACCATTGCCTTGGCCTGCGCAAGTCAGATGTGGAATAGCAGGAGCTCATGTGAAGACTAAATGAAACTGGAATTCTTTCGCATGCTAAACAACATCTTCCATGAGCTGGATCTTGGCCTTCTTGTATATCTTCTAGATATATAAATACAAGAGCTGTATTTAGATTACGATTTAAAAATTTGGTTAATTAATTATAGAGACACATTCTGATGAGAAATCCACGGTTTTTCCCTTCTAATTCCCAGTGTTTGTCCAGGTATATGGCTCTATTTATGGTCATTGACAACCTGGACTCAACTAGATCCTAAATAGAAACTAAGAAGAAAATATGTATGTGTCTGGAGCTCTTCTCTTTTTGTCAAACTGGTATCCATTTCTCACTCGTTAATATCTGATTACATTTGTTTAATTGTGTATATGTCTTCATATTTTATATTTAATATTTTATGTCAGTTTTCTATTTGTTTAATGTCAGTTTTATATTTGAATAATCAACTTAACTCTCTCATCCCAAGTTGTTCATGTCACGGACAAGAGATTGGCACATAATACAGTCTCGCCAACTGGAGACATAGTTCTCTGGCTTGGTTTACGCATGAGCTCACTAGCTAGTCCAAGCCAAAGAGATTCAATATAGGACTTTTGTCAGAAGTGTTGGAACTGTTGTGGGGATAAGGCAGAAGTCTGTCACAGTTGGCAGCCATCTTGCCACTACAAGATGAGGCCGGACTGAGAATGGAATTAGCATAGAAGGCAATCGAAAAAGAAGAAAAAAAAAAAAAAATCTAAGGGATGGGAAGGATAAGACTGGGTCCTGATAGTATAGTTTGAGACTTTGGGTCCAGCCATACTTGATTTTTCACACTTTATTATTTTTGTCTAAATTGAGTTTCTGTCATTTTCAACTAATAGATACTGACTGACATACAGGGTAGATTCAAGTTTCCTTTCACCTAAAAATTATACAATTTGTGGGCCCTCTTTAAGAAAAGAGTACAATGCTATAAAAAGAAAAGATGATGTAAAACAATTATTTAATGAGAATTTTAAAAGAAATCATGGCAAACATAAATTTTAAAGGACTCACAAGTATCACAAACTTTACAAAAACCAAAAATAAACAATACTTTTTTAATTTTTTTTTCAACGTTTTTTATTTATTTTTGGGACAGAGAGAGACAGAGCATGAACGGGGGAGGGGCAGAGAGAGAGGGAGACACAGAATCGGAAACAGGCTCCAGGCTCTGAGCCATCAGCCCAGAGCCCGACGCGGGGCTCGAACTCACGGACCGCGAGATCGTGACCTGGCTGAAGTCGGACGCTTAACCGACTGCGCCACCCAGGCGACCCAACAATACTTTTTATTAACTATTTATAGAATGCTTTTAATTAACTTTTTTTTTTTTACTATATGCTCTCTTTATTTGCCTTGTTATGACACAACTATTTTTGGCATCATTTTTCTAAAGACAGTATAAAATTTACATTTCCTCTGCTGGTTGATCAAAAGTTATTTTTGTTTTAAAATTTTAATAGTTCAGATTTTTTTCAGATATACAGGAAATTATTGGTAAAGATATTATTACCAAAATGTGAATTCTCATAATGTTTTGGCTAACCTCTATCAGGATTGTTTTACATAGGAGCTGTAGGATTTTAGAGAATTTAAGGTTTTCTTGTATAGTGACTTCTCTTGAATATTCTTTGAATTGCTGCCATTTGCTTTCCATTCCATCCTCATTTTTGTCCATCTCCTTGTTATAATGGCATAATCTGAGCTGTATGTTACCTTTGCCCATGCCAATATTTCATGTAATATTAACAACAGTATTGTGTTTCATTATTTTCCAGTCTGTTCAAATGATTCATTTCTCTCCATTAAGTGGATTATCAAAGAATTCTAGGACCCATTTTTGATGAGTTTAAAATGTATATGCTATATCATAGGATATATTCCTGACTCTTGACAAGGGAGAACTTTTGTTTTGACTGAGTGTACAACAGAACTTCATCTTCCACTTACAGCTTTATGTATCTATTGATGAGAATTGTTCACAGCCTAGCATCTGGCCCTATTTATATCAGACTTGGTTCCTCCTTCTCTAACACCCATGTTAGTGTTGAACACCTTCAACTGTATTACAGTTTAAGCCTTGAATCCACAACTTTGTGCCACAATACTGGGCAAGTGGACCCAGTGAACAGGGGGATCCTGCCAGCCAACCCTATACCAAGCAGGCTACCAATCACCTAACTACAGACATGACTATAAATCACATAGAAATATCTCACTAAATACAGTCCAAATATCAACAAGGTCAGTAGCCACTCCAGTGCTATCCAACAGGAAGAAATGAAAGTTTGGGGTGGGGGGGTGTTGGAGTGGAACAAGATGAAGACCTTAATGGAGTGTGGTTAGAATAGCTCGCTCCTACAAATATTACAAAAATAAATAACCATGTTAAAACATTGCAAGTCTCCTCTCAGAGTCTTGCAAGACACTCATGCAAAGGTGGGACCCTGAAGCTTCTAATTCATTAAAAATTTATCTATACTGATACAACATTTGGTTTGAGACTCTGGGAAACCGTAGAGCTCCTTATTTACAGTTCGTGAGCCGTACTGACACAACAGAAACCAGGAGCACCATTTGTGCTCTACCTCTTCTAAGAACTCAGGAGAAACCCTGAGCAATGACACTGTGAATGTCAACATCTGTGATGCCCTGATGGCTTCCACTGAGTGGCTAGTAGGACTGCTTAAACATTTATGCAATAATCTTTGACTTTCATACAATCATAATGGATGGATTGTCATTGCTAGGTCAAATCAAAGAGTGCATCATGTTTGGCTTTGACAGCAGCCCTAAGAGTCATTTTTAGAAAAGCAAGAGACTTTCCCTCTTTTCAACCTCAAGAGACTAGGTTTTCTTGTTTAAATATCCCCGAGAAGCTCTTATTTTCCTTCCAGACCCTGGATTGTGCTCTTAGGAACTGAGTGACTTACATCTGAAACACCGAAAATTAATGAAAGACCTTGGATAATACAAGATCAATGTGAATAATAGGGGATTTGAAGGAGCTTTTCCCTAGGTCAAAGTAGGTCGCATGCCAAGAAAGATTTATGCTGATTTCACCAGTAAGGAGAAATTGAGGATTAGATTTTCAATTTGAGAACTCAACTGCAGCCTGGGGAATTTAATTGGCCACTCTACATGTGCTTCACTGGTTACCAGCAATCTCTAGATCTGCCTGTTATGTGGAAACATGTAGAGTGAGTGAATCTTGATCATTCTCATTTACCTAATCCGATTATCTCCTTGTCTGAATGCAAACTGACAGGTGGAAAACAGACCTGTAACTGGGGTGCATTCAGCCAGGGTTCCATGTCCTTCCACTTGCTTGTCCTCCAAATGGCTCTTTAGAGAAGTTAATGAGCACAGAGCTAAAGGGCTGGAGGTCTGCATCTGGCAAGGCCTGGCATCTGACTTGGCAAGGCTCTGTGGTGGAGCTTTGTCAGTGCAATCACCTATAACAGAGGCAGAGAAATTGCCATCTGCTCAAGCCTCACTCAGTTCACTGGGGAAGATTAAAGGATCCCTTGTCCAGATCCCAGATGGATCATTTGACACTCAGATGCAAGGCTGCTTCCAGAGACGCTACAGGAGACACGGATCAGAAGGACCCCTGGACCCACCAGCACACTTTCCTGCTTAATAATTCTAACATTTTGGGGCACCTGAGCAGTTCAGTTGGTTAAACATCCAACACTTGATTTCGGCTCAGGTCATGATCTCGCGAACGGTGAGATTGACAGCCCCACATTAGGATCTGCACTATTCGTCTCCCAAATAAATAAATAAACATGTAAAACAGAATTCTAACATCTTATCTTAGTTAGCCTCAAATACAAACGAAGTTAGCACAACCTTGACCTAAGTTCGAATTTTCTAGTGGTGGGAACTTAGGCAAGTTACTTAATCACTGTCAGCTTACTTTTCTCCTCTAGAACATGGAATATAAGACAATCTACTCTTATTTGTATTGTTCTGAAAAACAAGCATGGTAAAATGAAAGTGTCCACTACTGGGCTGAGTGTAGAGAGACATTCAGACAACCTTTGATCCTGGAGTTATGTTACACACATTCATGGGTCTCAGGGGCATGCTGGGCTTGACTCACTCTCTGAGCCTGTTCATGACCAATATCCTATAACCCACTGTCATATTGTGCTGGCATTCAAAACTTGCTACTTGTAAAGGGTGGGAAGACAGATTTGGGAGGGCCTGATTCAAAGTTTCAACTTGATTCAGTGAATGAATTCAGTGAACAAGATGAGGTTAAGAGACGGTAGAGCCTCTCTCAAACCCAGCAAGGATACCATGTTGGCTGGCACATACAGGATTAGGTCCATTTACAATGGTGATAAGATAGAGTCCCTGGAAGTTTGCTGTTCAGTCCACTAATTCTATGTATTTATATTACTGAACACTAGTGTTTGTGGAGTATCAGTAAAGAAAAAGGAGGGTAGCTCCCAGAAATAGGCAAGAAGCACCAGAGGAGTCTTTATGAGGAAACGTCTCTCTGAGGATGGCCCCAAATAGTAAGCTATTTAGTTAGAAAACTCTTCATTGGGGACAAAACCTCCCCAAAGTGAATTAAGTCTACCAAACATTTTGTCTTTTTGTCCCATTCTTTCATTGGGAAGATACCTTAAGATATGTGTCCTGACAAAATCAGACTGTTCTCACTCAAACTTTGTATCTTCGCTCTTTCTACCTGAATTTAATTCAAGTCACTTCCCCTTAACAAATACAATAAAACCTTGGTTTGCGAGCACTGCTTGTTCCAGAAACATGCTTATAATCTAAAGCACTTGCGTATCAAAGTGCATTTCTCCATAGGAAGTAATGGAAACTCAGACGGTTTGTTCCACCACCCAAAGATATTCATATAAAAATGATTACAATACTGTAACATAATACAAAGTAATAAAGAAAATACAAAATATAAAGAAAAATAAACAAATTAACCTGCACTTACCTTTGAAAACCTTCGTAGCTGGTGTGAGGGAGACAAGAGAGAGGAGGGTTGTTGTACAGGTTGACTTTCACTACCACTAACAGAATCACTGCGATCTACTGGCCCAATGGAATCTTTTTCTGCATGGGGGCCATTGTATACCCTCTCATGGATGTTGACTACAGTACAGTATTAATAAACTCTTGTCATAGACTGTATTTAATGTAACTGGCAATCAGGCAGCAGAGGAAAGGGTCTATATCCTCAGGCAGCCTGACCTAGAATGAAGCAAAGCATTCCTAAGCTCACTCTTGTACGGAAAAACAAAGGACTGTCCTCAGGTGCTTTGAAGGGACAAAAAAATACACTAGTGCCAGTTGTGGGCACCTTCCAATGTTTTGAAAAATCACTGACTTCTGCCAAACACCAAGGCCTGAAACCTAGCTTCCAAGCATGGGAGACAATCACCCACAGTCCTGCGGAGGGAGAGAGACAGAGACAGAGACAAAGAGAGACGGAGAGAGAAGAACCATTGGCTCAATTGTGATCATGTGATGTTTGGTGCCATGTACTACTTTATTGCCAGATGTCACTTGTTTATCAAGTTAAAACTTATTAGAAATGCTTGCTTGTCTTACAGAACACTTGCAGAACAAGTTACTCGCAATTGAAGGTTTTACTGTATTTGCTAAGCTCATGCTGTATTCCAGACAATGGGCTAAAAAACTAATGGTACGATGATAATAAAGAGATTGATTTGTTACTTGTGGGAATATTCACTTCACGTCCAGTTTGTGGCAGATACAACTAATTACTACATAGTGAGGTAAGTGCCATCGTCGAAGTAGTTTAATAATAATTTACTAGGGGTATTTTTAGAATATGGAAGTGTGTAATGCTTCTCTGTGGCAGAGTCAGAGAAACTCCCCGAGGTAGTGCGATGTTTTGTTTCTCTAAGAATAAGTAGAAGTTTGCCATGGGACTTGGGGATGGATGTTAGCAGGATTTTGGTAATTAGTAAGATATTGCAGCAAAGAGGAGGAGAAAAATAAAAACAAGTTTTTATGGTTTTCTTCATGTGTGGGGAAAAGGCAGGGGTGACAGTAAGAAAGCTAAGCAAGACAGTGAGTGAAATGACAAGGAGAGTCGGTGCCTCACCTAGGGTGTGGCTGTGAATTCAGCTGGACATCAGGAAAGATATCGGGACTAAACATGGACATTTGGCCTGACCTGTATTCATACAATGGTTCAAGCCACGTGGTTTTCTTCATAGTTTCTGTTACTTGATAAAATACTTATCTGTTTTAAAGCCTCAGGTTAAATAAGACTGATAATACCATCCTCATGGTTTTGCTGTGAGGATTTTTTTTTTTTTTTTTTTTTGGGACAGAGAGAGACAGAGCATGAACGGGGGAAGGGCAGAGAGAGAGGGAGACACAGAATCGGAAACAGGCTCCAGGCTCTGAGCCATCAGCCCAGAGCCTGACGCGGGGCTCAAACTCATGGACCGCGAGATCGTGACCTGGCTGAAGTCGGACGCTTAACCGACTGCGCCACCCAGGCACCCCGAGGATTTTTTTTTAAACGCAATAAACAGGGGTGCCTGTTTAACATTGGGTAAGTGTCCGACTTCAGCTCAGGTCATGAGCTCGCGGTTGGCAGGTTTGAGCCCCACATTGGACTCTGTGCTGACAGCTCAGATCCTGCTTGGTATTCTCTCTCTCTCTCTCTCTCTCTCTCTCTCTCTGCCCCTACCCTACTCACACTCTCTTATCTCTGTCTCTTTCTCTCTCTCTCTCTCTCTCTCAAAAACAAATAAAACATTTTTAAAAATTAAAAAAGGCAATAAGCAGAAAATACACTACATCTTAACTGCCACATAGAAAGAACCAGTTACCTTAAAGTTGTCCTTCATGAGATGGAAATGGGGGTTTTACATTGTGAGGGTTCCATGGACAGGCTTTGGGGGGGTTGGCAGTGAAATCTGATATGCATTTGCATTTTCCAGAAGAGATGGACCAGTTTTTATTTTATTCTCCAAAGGCTGTCACTCAGAGAAAAGCACTGGTTCCCGAGAGTGCAAGAAAGAACAGTGAAGAGGGAATATTGAGAGCGGTCTACAGTATGGAGGCAAGAAAAAGAACAGAAAAGGCATGAAGACAAAAAGATGGTTCCTAAAGACAGTCCGTTCTGTTATTGGGGGACACAGATATTCCTAAAAGTCACTAAAGGGGAGGCAGAAACTTGGCCTCCAGGACCTCACACCCTGGTTTGAATATATCATGTTATGTGGAACAAAAAAAAATACTTCACAGGTGTGATAAAAGTTACTAATCAGTTAGCCCTAAAATAGGGAGATTGAATGTATTTATATATCCCTTCATGCAGTGTTTTTCTTGTAGCTGAGGACAGAATTGGAAATTAGGAGATAAAGCAGAAAGGGAAGGCAGAGAGATTTGAAGCAAAAGAATTCACGCAAAAAGATTTCACGCACTGTTGCTTGCTTTGAAGATAGAAGGGTCCATGCTTGGGTTGAGGCATGCAGGCAGGCTTTAGAAGCTGAGAATAGCCCCTGGCCAATAGCCATTAAGGAAATGAGATCTCAGCCCAACAACCATCCCAAACTGAATTCTTCCAACAACTTGAATGAGCCAAGAAGTGGATTCTCCCCAAGAGCTTCCTTTAAGAGCCCAGCTTGATTTTGGCTTTGTGACACTCTAAACAGAGAACCTGCCTGATCTACGCAATGCCTGGACATTGGACACATAGAAACTGCGAGGTAATAAATTTGTATTGTTTTTAACCACCATGTTTGAGGTCATTTATTACAGCAGCAATCGAAAACCAGTACACCATGCTATGAAAAAGAAAATGTGCAATAAAAATCACAGAGATTAAGGATAAAACACTCAAAAGCTTGACAGAAATGTATGCCAAAATTAAAAAAAAAAAATAAGGTAGAGATGTAATAAAAATGGTAGCATAGTTTTACATATGTGAAATGGTTAACAAATATGTAAGTACTACAATAAAGATGCCACTTTACCTTAACTAAGACCCGAAGTTTGCTTCTGGAATCGGGTGTCAGAAGAATCGTAGCTCATGCATTCTTGTGAAACGGTGGAGGGAGGGTTATCTGTAATTGGACAGAAAATTTAATACCAGATGTGGACAGGCGTGGCTCACAACACATGATGAACTGAGTTTCCTGGTAGATGTTTAAGGTGTGTGTGTGTTTGCGTTTTCTATGTTCTTACATGACTCAATGCGGTTTTCTATGTTCATCTAGTGTTTCCCGTGGCTGTGACCAAAACCATGCATGAGGAAATATAAAATGTGCATTTTGATCAAATTCTTCATTAATATATCAATTATATTAAATTCACATTTTCAAAATAAGTGACTCAACATAGAAATAATGGCGATGGAAAACCGTAAAACTGGCTGGGTGACTGCTCATGCTAGACATTTGTCAATCTTCCTGACAACCAGGCCAGCCGGGCTATTGTAGTTTAGGGAAGTTAACGGCAATCTAAACATGAAGATGTGTAGCCACAGACAACTCAACAGGTCAAGTGCAGCAGCGGGCTTCCTCAAAGTCAGCAACAGCAAAATAATTAATCAGTATGTCTCACTTTCTTAGGGGGCAGACAGTATGAAACTAAACCATCTTTGGGATCCATACTTCAACCCTAGGAGTCAATTTCTCATTTTGCAGTGGCCTGGCTGTTATAAATCTCTTTGTAAATCTTTTAAACACAGTTTCACTTGGGTGTGTTTCTAGCCCTCCAACAATTAGTGTTTCTCATTGATTGTTTTTCTGCATGATTGCCTGTGCAGAGTCCAAAGGAAGCCAGTCCTTGGGAAAAAAATCACCAGATACTGCTGCCCTGTCATGGGCAACTCTAGAGGGAAAAAATTACCCAAGAATACAGTTTCATCAGAAAAATACACACTAACTATAAGCAGAAATGGCAAAGCTCAAGTTTATTTTATAATCTCTACAATTTGGAAAGTGCCCTTGACTTTAGTCCAACCCCTTCATGGGGTCACTTGAAGTCCAGCAAACAGTGTGCTTTGTCCAAGATCAAAGCGCAACTTAGTGTAAGAGCAAAGGAAATAACTTAGGCTCTCTACCAACTTGCAGTGTGTGGTGGCCATATCTAATTTGCAAATTTTATAAAACCTCATGCTTTTTTCGCATGAACAACACCCTCTTTATTTTTAAGTTGTGCTCCACATCAGCCAAAAGAAAGCCTGAAGGTCTCACACTGTTTTCATGACAATGTCTTAAGATTAATTAATTCCATCATTCCAATTAATCCCCTCATTTCTTCAATCATTCATTATTTCCTTCTTCAATTCCACCTGAACAAGAAGCCAGATGCCTCCTATCAGTGGACAACGTAACAGGGGCTGAGAGAATGGGGAAACTAAGACAACCAGACATCTCTTGTGTGACATTATTTACAACCTCATTCTTGACCCCTAATGCAAATCAAGTCTTCCTCTCAAGAAAACATGCTCAGAAATACTTCATTTCTGTGTACCCCTACCATGTTGCCAAGCACTAGACTCCTATGTCATAAAGAATGGAGAGTCATTGTTTATTGTTAAAAAGGGTGTGTGTGTGTGTGTGTGTGTGTGTGTGTGTGTGTGTGTGTGTTGTAAAAGAGAAATGCAAAGGCTGTACTATTTAGAAGCTCAATCCCAGGTCCTTTGCTATCTGTGACATAAAAAGGCTCAAGTATCCTTATAGTTTTAAGTTCTTTCCAGAAGATGTGCCATCATCTGCCATCATCAAAACCTAAGACGTTTCTATGGCAACCTACTCCTCAAACCCATCAATTTTTTTTCTGGTGATGCCATTTCATTCTGTCCCAGGGACCGCATTGAAGTTAAAAAAAAAAAAAAAAAAAAAAAAAAACAAGAAAACTCTCAAAAATGAAACTAGGAAAATATCAACGTGCAAAAATAAAATCAATATAATCCCAACAACATCCTGAGTATAATAAGATTGAGAGAAGAAAACACTCCCTGGTAATATTGGGTTCAGGGTGTTAATGAAGATTTAACATAACAAATAATATTATAAAAGAGGATAAAAGGATGGAGGCAGGGAAAAGCCAGCCCCCAAAAGCAAAGACGGCACAATAGTTTGGGGACAGCCAGCTTCTTCTCCTTGCTTCTCTTTTCTTCTCTGATAAGCATAAGGTTGCCGGCATTGAAATAGAATTAAGCTAAAGCTGTAAATGAGGTTTCCACTAGGAAAAGCTGTCTCTTGCAGTGTTCAGAGCAGGGCTGGGAGCAGTGCCAAGTGCTCAGGAAGCAATTTTGGAAGGTTCTGCTGGAAAGGCAGGAATCCCTGTCCTTCTATCACTCACAGCCCTTCATGACAACTGGCATATCAGAGCATCAGGATCTTATGGTGAAAGTCAGGATTTGAAGTGGCATGGGCAGTGTCCATCTGTCTTTTCCCACACAGTTACATTTCTATTACCACTTTAACTTTAGCCAGGACTAATTGTAAGAAATTCCCATTTCTCCTCCAGGGCCTTGGCTCTGAGAAGAATCATTCTCATCTTCTGGATCCCAACTCGACTTTGGTCAGTCAAACATTTTCTGAGTGATGTTCCCCTGCTGCATCTGTAAGCATCAATCCCACTGTGTTATGAACCCTTTGGGGGCAAGGAAAGTGGTCTTCAGGCCATTCAAGGCACTGTAACAGATAATTTTGTGGATCCCTGGGGATGGGAGTGTGTGTGATCCGCACATGTGGGCAGGAATAGGTTTAGTGTTCAGATGAAACTCCTGCCTGGCTTTAATCAATCCAGCAGTCAGTGGTCAGGAAGAGTAGCAGGGAAACAACACATAGGCACTTTGATCTCTCTCTGAAACATGATTCCTTTGCTCCAAACCCAGGAACTTGTAAAGAAAGAGGATCAGTTTCTCCAGGAAGGCTTTCTTCTGGTGGCATTGGCAGAAAAAAGCAAAAGTTTTCATATCCAAATAAAGGGTCTCCTTAGGAAAGTAAATGAAGCCCTTCCCCCCTTAAAAGAGAAGTAAAAGAAAGAAAGGGCCATGAGAAAAATAAATAGAATTTCCAGCACATGACAGAGAGCATGTGTTGAAAGTATGATAAACTATTCCCAGAGTGGAATCAGTCAGGATAGGTTAGATTATGCTGTGGTAACAAACAACTCCAAAAGGTGGCTTCAAATAACAACATTGATTCCATGTCCTGCATTGGCTGGGGCTCTGCTCTGCATCATCCTAACTAAAGACCGAGGCTGACAACACAGTCACTCTTGAACTCTGTGGGCAGCTTTGGCAAAGGGAATAGAAATCTCTGGAAGGCCAGAGTTTCAGCCCAGAAGTCACACAATCCTTCTCTTCACAACTCATTGGCTAGAACCACCCACACGATACATCCTGACCCCAGTGAGCCTGGCAAGTGGAGCTAGAAATGTTTGCTGAAATGAAACTAATGACTATTTCAAGGGGAAAAACTTCAAAGCACATTTCAAATTTCTAGTTTTATGTTTGATTTTTTTTTTTAGAATTAGCAAGTATAAGAAAAGAAAAATGCCAGTAAATAACATAGTTTCTGGCTACCTTCATTGGCCACTTTCCAAGCAAACTTGCTCAGTCTTAGAATCACATGAGAAACCTGGAAATTCATTATTCATTAATTCATTCATTTTTTTTTCAGCTGATAGTTACTGATTTCTGTACTAAGTCCTGTGGAAGGCACCGTGGTATCAAGGTGTATGTGTCACCTTAGTAAGCCCATGATCCTTCTGGATCTATGATTATCCCATTATTACAACCCGCCTTGTGTCTCCAGAAAAAAGCTCTCGGGTTTCATTTGTGGCTTACGTTATAATAGAATTCATAACTGTACCCCCAGAGACAGGTTGATTTGAGCATCTGTACTTTGCTCTATTCTGGCTAGTTTCGCACCCTCATGCCCTATCCCACAGGCTACCGTTAGATTGTTCTTACTTCCTCGCTATGTGATATGGTCTAAATCTGCTTGAGTCAATTTGCATCTGATTACACTGGACGTTTGAGATTACTCCCTGGAGTAGTTCAATGACCAGAGCGAGAAAAGATCATTCTTGACTTTTCATCTTGATACTCTTTTTAAAAAATGTATCCTCTAACTTCTTCCCAAATAGGTGTGAACATGGGTCCTGGACCCAGATTTATCTGATATGTCAAGAATTCAAAAATCATCATTATAACATAATTATGCCTCCACAATATAGTTTAGGTTTGGCTTGATTGTTAACAAAGTATTTAAGTGTTAAACTTCAACTCAGAAGTTTAATATTTATTGAAGGAATAACTAGTGTGTTCCTTGAGCAGAAGTGTTTCTGTAGGAAAGGCAGAATGATTTTAGCCCTGGATATAAGAAGTATATCTTGACAAATCAACCCACTTTGAAATGCAAATCTAATTCATTCATTAATTGTCTTTAGGGAGTATAATTGAGACACCATTTGCTAAGTGAACCTGATAGAGACTGAAAGTTGCCTGTGAGATGCCCCAAATGAACCCAGATAAAGGACCACATTTTCCAACTGCTCACATTGAGGTTTGGCCACGTGACTGAGATCTGGCCAACGAGGTCACAGCCAAGACAATTAGTGACCTACCTACATTCACCCCAACTCTGCAGTGTGCTCCAACAGCCAACAGCCTGAGCCCCAGTGCCTGGAACATCTTTAACGTGTTTGCCCAGCACTGTAAAGAGCCAGTGCCTGCGTGTGGCACAGCGAAAGTGCAAGCTGACACATCAAGAATAGTACTCAGTCAATGCTTCCTAGAATTGGTATATAAGTACTCCAGCTTTCTCATCCTTTGGGTAGGAAAAAAACCTAAAGTTGTGTATTTCATACAATTCCCTGGAACTGATTTGCCAATTTGCGCTCCAGTTGTCTGCTTTGATGGCTGGTATAATAGTAAATTATCTTTGACTGCCTCCTGTTTCCTAGATCATTCTTCATTTTTCTCCCGGTCCCCCCTACACTTCCAAATAAACTACTAGCAGTACTTGAAGACCCCTTGTCTCAGGGTCTGACTCTGGGGTAACGGGTTAAAACCAAAATGTAAGCAGAATGTCAGCAGGACTCTAGGGTTATTTTGGGCCATGAGAACGAGGGCCTCATCTATATCATGAAGGGCCGAGAAATAGAAGAGCTGGAGCCCTGATGACCAACGAGCCTCCATGATGGGCCATGACTTCCCACCTCCAGAACCATTCTACATGAAAGAGAACTAAATTTCTATTTGTTAAATAAGATATGTAATATGAAGTACCTTAAGCATATCTGCTTATCTTTAATATTTACCTGTTATTAATATTTACTTATTTTATTCTCTAAACCAATCCAAATTTACATATGTGTGTGTATACAGATACACACACGGGGAATGGGGGGCCTTCCTTCTTTGAAATGTAAATGGGGACTCTTTTGTGAGTTGGAAATAATACCTAGAGTGTGTGAAACAATGATTCATCCAGGGTCAGAATTCACCTGGCTGTGATGATTTAGATCCAGACCTTAAGAAATCTAAAAATCTCAAAGGATTTCTACCTCTGGGACAGGTCTCCGTCCTCCCTGCCCACTCAGGTCACCGGGATTCCAACTCTGCCTGGGCCATATGCATCTGCTGCCCTCCAGGTGCAGAGTAAAGGTCCAGGCCCTGCCTCCCTAGTGGATTCCTTTATTCTGACCCATCCTTATCTATCCTGTGTTATCTCTACTCATGCTTTAGTTTGAAATTAGATGGTATTATCGGGGGTGCCTGGGTGTCTCAGTTGGTTGAACGTCCAATCTTGATTTCTGCTCAGGTCATGATCCCAGGATTGTGGGATCAAACCCCACAACAGGCTCTGGGCTGAATGTGGAGACTGCTTAGGATTCTCTCTCTTGCTGTCTCTCTCCCTCTGCCCCTCTCCCTTGCTCTCATGCTCTCTCTCTCTCTTAAAAAAGAGAGAAAGAGAAAAAGAAAGAAAGAAAGAAAGAAAGAAAGAAAGAAAGAAAGAAAGAAAAGAAAGAAAAGAAAGAAAGAAAGAAAGAAAGAAAGAAAGGAAGGAAGAGAAGAAAGAAAATTAGATATTAGAGAAAAAATAAACATGCCATAAACCACACTTCTTTTCTCCAAGTATTTTCAGTACAATGCCTATTCCTACATTGTTAGCTTATTAGGATCAGCCCCTTGGGACGGACTTCGTGTTTTGCATTTGTACTAAAAGCCACTTGTAGGAGAGTAACTAATGAGAACAATGCTCTGCTGGGGCCTGTGCAGTCTAGAGGGTGTGGCAGGAGAATAGGGGCATTTGTGTGCACATCATCTGTGTGGGGAGGGAAAACTGCTGTTCCTAGGCTGCCACCTTTTCTCGAAGCATACGGCTTATGCAGCTCCAAAGGATAATGATCCATGGAAAGCCTGTGAGTCACTTCCCCATTGGACTAAAGACTCGCCAGATTATCTATTCTGTCTCTGCATCTCAGAGTCCTGGACACAGAAGTAGAACACAGACATTCACAGAACATGAGAGAGGAAAGGGAGTTTTCTCTGCCACTGGCCAGATGTTGTTCTTTTTGACGTTATAGTTTGCCGGTTCAAGACCCAAGGGAACCTCTAATTCCTGAGGAGCGCAGACATTGCCTCCAGGCCAGAAAATGCCTGGCTTTCTGATCAATTGTAGTTCTGGCACTTTCTGATGTGCATTCTCCAAGGAATTCAAACTAGTTTTAAGAACACTCAGTCTACTTACAAAGGAATGGGGAACGTATATGAGGAAACAAGTACTTGCCAGGTACCTTACAGGTGCCAAATATTAGTCTAATTACTTTATATAAAGCATCTCACCTAACATGTTCAACATCTCAGTAAAGAAATGGGTATTGTTACCCTCACTTTACAGTGAAGATAGTCTATAGCTGTCAAATGTGAAGCCTGGGATTTAAAACAAGATCTGAACGACCCCACTTATACCCACCAGTATCCAGGCTTTGAGCTTTCCAGTATCTTTATCCCTACTGTGAATTCAGGGTGCCTGATCTGAACCTGGCAGGTGCCAGTGTTTCTGATAAGGAGATATAGTGCCTAGTGTCTGATACACAGACCTCATGGATGACATCCTAGTCTGTCCTGACATTGGCAAATACAGAAAGAACTGTAGATAAATAAAAGACTTTTATCCCAAGTTGCTGACCGGACAAAGCAGGGTGGGTTTGAGGAACTAGGCCTGAGCAGAAAACCTCAGTTCTTTTATTTATTATTATTATTATTATTATTATTATTATTATTATTTTAGATAGAGAAAGAGAGCATGGACGGAGTAGAGGGGCAGAGGGAGGGAGAGAGAGAAGATCTTTATTCAGGCTCCACACAGAGCCTGACGTGGGGCTCGATCCCATCACCCTGGGATCATGACCTGAGTCAAAATCTAGAGTCCGACACTCAATCGACTGAGCCACCCAGGAACACTGAAAACCTCAGTTTGTGAGGAAAGTGCTATTAACGGTGTCACATGACTTTTAGGCTATAAGGCTGTGGGAATGTCTGCTCCACATCTTGCCCTGGTTCCTGATTCTTCCAGCCAGCCAAGTCACCCAGTGAGCAGCATAAGCTGTGGGATATGCCTCTCCACTCCTGTCATAGCCTGGCTTCAGTGAGACCTTGGTTTATTATGTGCCTGGCTTAGGCTTGCCTCTGCTTCCTTACTTACCAGTGACGAATGGCAACAGAAGACTATTAAAATGTCTGATTCTGGGGGTGCCTGGGTGGCTCAATCGGTTGAGTATAGAACTCTTGATTTCAGTTCAGGTCATGAACTCAGAGTATGTGAAATCTAGTTCCACTGCACTGACAGTGCAGAGCCAACTTAGAATTATCTCTCTACTCTCTGCCCTTCCCCCTGATTGTTCGTTCTTTCTTTCTTTCTTTCTTTCTTTCTTTCTCTCTCTCTCTCTCTCTCTCAAAATAAATAAATAAATAAATAAATAAATAAATAAATAAATAAATAAATAAGCAAGCATTTTTTAAAAAAAAAATGTCTGATTCTGGGCCAGTTATTCTGACAGGCTGATACCTAGTATGCAGACAAGGCAATGTCCCCAAAGCAAACTTGGCCATGTCAATGTGAGGATTTTAAGGTCAAGTAACTATAGTTATATTACAGAGAAAGAACACTGGACTTGGGGTCAGAGACTATGGAAATAACTCCTCATTCCACTAGCTGGTAGTTCTGTGATCATCGGCAAGTCACATACATTTTAGAAACTTTATTTGTTGATGGAAACAAAAAGAAATGAGGATAAGAATATGCCAAACACAGAGAGTATCTGTGGAGGACCTTCATAAACTACAAAGCATGATAAAGCTCTATAATGGTATTTGCAGAACCACTAGGTGTGGGTAGCCCAGTTGGTAGCAATCCTGAAAGACTGGGGTCAGAATGTCTTCTGTGGGGAGAGAACTCTAGTGTGGGGAGTAGGATCCTAGGATCATAAAAGAGTATACCAAAGATGAAGCCAGAAGGACATGTCTAAAATAGGGCCATGTCATGGGGATGTGAGCTGCCACATGTCCTGGGTGTGTACCCAAGTCTGAGAAACCCAAGGCAGTCGAAAACTTGGGACAAGAGATCGCCATTGAATATAGACAGAAACCTGGAAAACCCAGAGAAGCATCTGGGATTTTGTGTTTTCGGTAGAGTATCATATGCCTGACTCATCTGAAGGGCAAGAGTTGAAACCCATATGTGGATTGTTTCTCTGTTATAATGAAAAACGAAACCCTAACCAAAATGAAGCCAGAAGGTATAGGCTAACATCCAAGGTTACATGAAGAACAGGGAAAAGACGATTGGTTAGTGACAAGTTTAAGTATCAAACACAGTCCTGGGTGCCATATGGATACAAAGGAGTGTGACAAAAGCCTGTTGTTTCAGGAAAGTTCAAATTTATTAGGGAATATGAGAAGTATACAAATCATTAGCATGTGAAATGGAGAGCAAACACCAGAGAAAAGATATAAGGCATTACAGGGAATAAGTTGAGAAAGTCATTTTGCTGGGTTGGAAACTGATCAGGAAACTGTCCGTAAGAGAAATGGCATCTGAAATGGGCTGGACTTGGCCAGATGGAGCTGAGAGAGAGGGATCCGGGAAACAAACCATAAGAGACTCTTAAGTACAGGGAACAAACTGAGGGTTGATGGGGGGTGGGGTAGGGTAGATGGGAAAATGGGTGATGGGCATTGAGGAGGGCACTTGTTGGGATGAGCACTGGGTGTTGTATGTAAGTGATGAATCATGGGAATCTACCACTGAAGCCAAGGCTACACTGTCTACACTGTATGTTAGCTAACGTGACAATAAATTATTTCAAAAAAAGAAGAGAATTCTTGACTCTGAAGCATTGGAAAACAGTCGAAGAGCAGAAGACCAACCTTAGAGGAAACTTCCACAAGCCTTTGATTTCACCTGGTTTCTTTACATTAAAGAGACGAGAGTTCCCTAAGAATGGAACTCTGGATGAATATTGCATAAACACCACGTTGGCTTTTCGCATGCAAGGGTTCTGGGTGAATTTTTCAGGATTTTGGCACAAAAGTCAATGGCTCAGCTCAGCGTGTCCAGGTGACTGTACCTGATCCAGAGGCTGCATGGGAGTTGATACAGCCAAGCAAAGATGCTCTTCGTGGATTTCCTTACCCATCTTTAACTGTGATGCTCCTCCTAAGTACACAAAGGGAGGAGGGGGTAGTCCTAAGCCATTTGTCCCAGGAAAAGGAAGTTCTGCCTATATGTCAGATATTTGCCATTGGTATGCGAGGGGTTTTGTGCAACCTGTTGCGGTGGTAAATAACTGCAGGGCTCCTTCGTATCCATTAGGGCTTTAACCTGACGGGGAGCCCGAGGTGACCTCCCTTTGTGCTTCTCTCTTGCCTATGTGAGCACCGTAGACACAGGGAGACAAGCCCCAGTATCTCAGCGCCAAGCTCAGCCCTGAGTGATGCTAATTACCATCCCAGAGCCAGTTAAGAAAAACACATATTGTCAAGCTGGGGCTTTGAAAGAGAAAACAATGAATATTTCTTTGCCACTTTCCTCTTTTTGCCTCAACTAATTGGTCCATTTCTCCGCTACAGCCACTGGGAAGATGGATTTTCCCCCAGTTTGTAAAATAAGCTGAAATCTATTTTTCTTTTGTGCCCATTAGAGCCAGCTCCTTGCTAATTGTGCCTATAAATGAGTAGATAGTTAAAACAAAACATCGGGAAAGTTTTGTGTACGTTTTTTGTTTGTTTCATTTTCATGGCATTTTGGGGAAGACTTTTTCCTTCCCTTTTTCTTTCCCTTAAGAAATGAAGCAGTGTTTAGAACCTTTCACATTTCAAGTAAAAGCCTTTCAAAATTCAAGAAAAAAATATTTCCAACCTTGGCATTTAAAGTCCATATGGTCTCTATTCAGAGGGAACAATTAACGCATAGCTGGCAACAGTGCCAGGGAGACAGACGTGTGCCGCTTCCAAGAAGGCGGGTAGATTTTTGGTGGCAGATCTAACATTTAAGGCCTTGAGCGCATTGTCGCCAGAAAAGTGACATATGAGATGGAGCTAGGAGTCGAAGGTGCTGCTCAGGGTTTCTCTGCCATTAAGGCTGGTAGACCTCTACACGCTTCACACACAGAAGCAGGTAGCATGTAAATTGTGGGTATGTATCACATGGGCTGGCATTAGCACGATAAACGTGTGTTTTGACTGATTGTTTTTGCATAATGATCAATGTAACAGGTTAGATTTCATTTTATCCAATGGAAGTGATATTCACCCCATTTGGAAGCTAACCCATTCCCATGAACATGTAAAGTAGAAGTATCAAAAGCTTGCCTAAATAGCATAGCCCCTGAAAGTTAAACCCGACATAAGCTGTCCTGGGATATTTGTGCAGTGGCTTCACTGAGAATCTATTATTATGAGGTACTAGCCAATCTCATGGTCAAGAGCACAGCCTAAAGAAAGAGAAAGGCAAGGTAATATTAGCTTCGCCACAAAATAACTATGAGAGCTTGCTATCATCTGGGCATTGCCTCTGAGGGACTGAGGACAGCATAGTAGTCAATAGCCACTCTAAAGTCACTTAATAGAGGGGCACCTGGGTAGCTCAGTCTGTTGAGCATCTGACTTTTTATTTCATCTCACGTCATGATCTCACATTTTGTGAGTTTGAGCCCCGCATCGGGCTCTGCACGGATAGCGCAGAGCCTGCTTGAGATTCTCTGTCTCTTTCTCTCTCTGCCCGTCCCTTGCTCGAGCTCTTGCTCTCTCTCAACAACAAATAAATAAACATTTTTGTTAAAAAGAAATGTTTCTAATAAAAATAAAATGAAATAAAATAAAATAATAAAATCACTAAGTAGAGTGTAGAAATATTTAAGCGTGGTAAGCTCTCTGATGTAGGGAAGCACCATCATGAGGGAGGCAGGAGGTTAATCCAGTCTGGGCATTGAGGTAGGATTATGGTGAATGCTGGACAGAACAGAACTTAGAAAATGAGCAGAAATGGCCGGTAATGGGGAGACGGCTTTTCCTTTTGAGGTCTACCTCTTTTGTTCCCCCAGGTTATCCAGTAATGACCATACGTCATCCTTCGTCTAATAAGGAATCCATCGCTAGCACAGACTGAGTGCTTTATTTTCCCATAGTGATGTGTGTCTCCACAGACTATTCTTACATCTGTGAAAGAGAAATTGGGTTTGTTTCTTCTCAGCCATAGAGCAAAGTGCTCAATTACACCCTCGATGGGGTAAAGCAGTCTGTGAGTACAGTCAGCCAATGCAGGGCTACTCACTGTTGAAATATCCGATTGGTCTGTGGTGAACCAGGTCTGGCTGGCTGCAGTGAGGGAGGCGATGTTCATATAGAAACCAGCCCTGCTTTTTCAAGGTTTCCTCTTCCTGTTTCAAAAGTTCCTATGTTGAGAATCTGGGACCCCCTCTTGGCTCTGATTTCTGTTCCCTTCTCCTTCAGACTGTCTTCACGTTCAGTCCGGTCTCCTTTGGATCTGAAGCTTGGTCTAGACTCTGCTACCAAGGGTTTCCAAGGGCTCATACTGGCTTTTGCCCTTAGATGATGTCCTCACTACTCCTTTATTTCAGGGTCCACAGAGTCAGTAAGGTGTCCCTACACTATCACATGTCCCACTTTGGTCAGTGCCATGGACTCCTGCATTATTTTTCCATGGCTGTCCTAAGAAATTACCACAAACTTAGTAGCTTAAAACAATACTTTATTTTTTTTCCTGCCTATCTGGACAATTAATTCCAGTCCTACTTTAACACACACACACACACACACACACACACACACACACACACACACCCCTTTCCTCTGATCAGTTCCACAAGGATCACCTTTTCTATACAAGGTCCTTTCCTATAAATAATACTATTCAGAGTTCCTATGTTGACACCAAGTTAGTAAGTACAAGGACCATGTCCAGACAGCACACAATGTGTGTTCAATGAATTTCAGATGAATGAGAGATGACATACATTACTGGTGATATCTCATGCTTACAGAGTTAGAGCCTCAGAAATGTATTGTAAACTTATAAATGCAAATAGTCATTATTTCTATTTCATTTCTATTTAAAATTTTTTAATGTGTATTTATTTTTGAGAGAGACAGAGAGAGACAGAGTGTGAGTGGGGGAGGGGAAGAGAGAGAGAGGGAGACACAGAATTCGACAAAGGCTTCAGTCTCTGAGCTGTCAGCACAGAGCCTGACATGGGGCTCGAACTCATGAGCTGTGAGATCATGACCTGAGCCCAAGTCGGACGCTCAACTGACTGAGCCACCCAGGGGCCCCATATTTCATTTATATTTTAAAGAGCTTGGGTAAAGCCAACTCAAGCCCACATGCTACCATTCAGTCCCTGTTTCATCTGGCTAACATCATTCTTGATACACATTCCTATTAAACCAGATGCAGTTATTCTCAGAACAGCCCTCAACGCTCCTCTCCAATCAATCTAAATTGGAAAATGCAATAAAACCTAATTTCCAACTCTTACCAGTGCAATGCCTAGCACAACCACAAGTATGGTGAATATTTGTCAACATAAATAAGTCACAGTTAAGAACAACCTAAGAAGACATAACTACAAATGTAATGTGATATCTTGAATGAGATCTTAGAACAGAAAAAAAAGCACATTAGGTAAAAAAAAAAAAATAAGTAAATCTAAATAAAGCATAGACATCAATTAATAATAATATATCATTATTGGTTTATTAATTATAACAAATATACCATACTAATGTAAGATGGTAATAATAAGAAAAATGGGGTGTGGGTATATGGGAACTACTACTTTTGCAATAATACTGTTAAGTCTAAAACTGTCCTAAAATACAAAGTTTATGTAAAAAATTTTAAAGGAAAGAAAAATTTCTGACAAAAGAAAAGAATGAATAAGCATGAATCTAGAAGACTGAATTTAATACTGTCACCGTGAAATAAAAAACTGATTTTTACCAATGGCTTTCATTTTGGTAACTACCTAGGAGTAGTTTCTGAACCTTCTTTTCCTCAACTTAAAAACAAAGGATACAACAAACTTGAAAATTGAGTTTTAAAAGGAAATTTACACACTTTCACATAGTTATTCATCCAGTGATTCTAGTATACCCATTACATGCATGCCATGTGTCCCTATTATTGAAGAATCTTGTCACTTAATTGGGTACAACTATTCACTTGGCCAAAGCTAACTAAATTTTAGGTATGCAGAAAGGAATAAACAAGTTCCAACCATTAGGAGGCAAAAAAAAATTATGAAGACTTGCATTTCATTTTTTAAAATGAGCGAAAAATGAAGAATAATATTTATTTCATTTTACAACTAAAGTTTAAAGTGTAGAATCTGTATTTACCAACAATGACACACTTAAGAAAGACACAGAAAGAAGACATGGCCTCGTTCGTTAACAACACTACAGATAATGTGTCTGTCTTTCATCATATGGTCAGAATGTTGACCTGAACATGGAGATTCTCCACTCAGCCTTTCAAAAGGCCCAGGGAGATAAATTGCACACAGGCTTACGACAGGCATCTTCACAGGAAGGTGCTGTAAAGTTTTGGTGAAGACCCAAAACCTTGAGAAAAGCCTGCTCTTGCATTAGCCAGGGTCTTACCGGAAATGCCTGAAGGTACATAAGGAAAGCGATTCCCTTTGACTCCTGACCCACAAGAAGCTTGGATCATTCACAAAACCTTTTGATAAGCATCTGGCCATCTGGGTTCAGGTCCAAGCCAGATTTCTGAAGTTCCTGAGATGCATCCATCCATGCTCATTATATTACAAACAAGCATGGATAAAAGGCACATACTAAAAATTGTTGTAAGAAAATGCCTTGGCACCTAGTGTCCATCATTAATAAATAAGTGGGGACTTCCTTTCTGTGGACAAGCACGGAATGTGCATTTGGTCCATCAAACTCAAGCCAGGAATCCAGAGTGATTCTTGTTCTTTCTATTTGGTGGGGGGGGGGGGGGGGAAGTGAGACCAGAATTATAGGCCAGGCACCCATCTTTCAGCATGGACTCTTGTGACAAATGGATTTGAAAGTAAGTCTCTCTCCTTTACAGTGTATCTACAAGAAAAAGGCAAGCACAGAATTGGACCTGTGTCTCAACTTCTCTCTCACCTATGGGAGAATACTGTCTTGCCTCATTACCACCATTAAATCATAGCCACAAATCTTTCCCCAAGGTCCTGAAATTGTCTATTTACATCCAAGGAGACACCAATTGCAGTATTTTGCCAGTAGTCATAACATGATACTAAGAAGAGATTTGGGGTTCCCTTAGGTAAAGAGGACAGGGAAAGAGGTTGGCCTACCAACACATGAATAAATATCACTAAGACGGGGGTAGAGACTTCCTCCGGAGCTGATTACTAATTCATTTAAAGGTGACTGCCATTGTCACCCAGAAAGAAAATGAACTTCTTTCTTCCATTTTCCTTCAGACAGGATCCTTATTTGACATCCGTGATCTCCTGTGTTTTAATTTTTATAAGCTCCTTGGTGCTGGCAGAAATGTTAATCCTCTAAAAAGAAAACTTCAGCCCTCTTATTCTTCCCAGCCACCCTAGTGAATAGTAATAAAACATCTTCTGAACACAGCCACTCCTATGTTTTTATCCACAGTCCCAATATTCCCAGCTTTGATTTTTACCTCCAGGGTCACAGTGTACTCCAGGATAAGAAGGGACGGGGGTGGGTGAGGAATAGAAAAAAGAGGTAGAAGAGAAAAAAGGTGGTGGAGATCAACTTTTTGTGTGTGTCCACTGAGGAAAGAAGAGATAAGGTGGTGAGCAAAGGACACCTTAGATAGAATGTCGTATATTTATATATCTGTGTGAGGCTCTGGGGATACAGAAATGAATCAAACATCATCAATATCTTCCAGGAATTCACAGTCTAATGGAAGGAAAAAATACGCAAACCAATGATCTCAACTCACTTCTGCAAGTGCTATGAGATGCCAGAGAAAGGTCTTAGCTTTTCCTGGAGGGTCTCAGGATAGATTTCCTGGCAGAGATGATGCCTAAACCAGATATTAAAAGTTGGCCAGGTAGGACACCTGGGTGGCTCAGTCGGGTAGGTAGGGCACCTGGGTGGCTCAGTCGGTTAAGTATCTGACTCTTGATTTTGGCTCAGGTCGGGATCTTATGATAGTGAGATTGAGCCCTATCTCGGGCTCTGTGCTGGGCAGAGAGCCTGCTTTTCCCTCTTCCTCTTCCCCTCCCTGCTCATACGTGTTCTCTCTCTTTCTCTCCCTCTCTCTCTATCCATCCCTTAAAAAAAAAATGGCCAGGTGAGGCAGGGGAGAAAGGTGTGAGAAAGACTAACAAGAACAAAGCAAAAAAGGTACAATACCCAGTACAGAGAAATTTTTCAAGCTACAAAGAATTGGGTGAGGGGCACCTGGGTGGCTCAGCCCATTAAGGACCTGACTCTTGATCTCAGCTCCGGTTATGATCTCGCAGTTTGTGGAATTGAGCCCCGCATCAGGCTCTGCACTGAGAGCACAGAGTCTGCTTGGGATTCTCTCTTCCTCCCCCTCTCTCTGCTCCTCTCTCTCAAAATGAATAAATAAGCTTAAAAAAAAAGAATTGGGTGAGGGGGAGACAGGTTGCTCAAGTAGACCAGCTGACATAGACCCAAATTTTGTTTTAGAAAAGTTTCACCAAAAAACAACCGCATCAAAATTATGTGTTTTGCGGCTCTGTAGAGAGGAGATTGGAGAGGCACTCTTATGCCAGGATAATGCAGAAAGATGTATAGGTTTATATTGGGAAATTAGGCAACTTCCTAGGTTGTGATATTAAAGTGTTCTTCCCCTCCTCCACACAGAGCCTGCTTCAGTCTTGATACTGACATTCCGACTTAAAGTATTTCCCACAATCATCTGGAAAGTTTGTTAAAAATTATGATACTTGGACCCTATTTCATTAGAATGAAAGATCCAGGAATATGCATTTAACAACATTGTCCCAAGAGGGGCACGTGGGTGGCTCAGTCAGTGAAGCATCTGACTCTCAGTTTCAGCTCAGGTTATGATCTCAGGGTTTGTGAGTTCAAGCCCTGATTTGGGCTGTGTACTGACAGTGTGAAGCCTGCTTGGGATTCTCTCTCTCTCCCTCCCCTGCTGGCACTGTCTCTCAAAATACACTCAAAATACACTTCAAAAACTTCTCCCAAGATACTCCGATGCCCATAAACCTCCAAGACCACCATGGACAACACTTCTTAAGTCACTGCATGCAGAAATTCATACTTTATTTGAAAGACATTTGGAATTGAAAGACCCAGTTTGACTGGTTTCAGGTGCCTAGCAATCGACGGAGCACCTTTAACTATAATTTCCACAGGAAGGTGAGAGGACCCAGAACTCCAGTGACCAGGTGTTGCAATGGGAGTGGGGTGAATGGGCTTGAGTCTCCAGAGCAGCTAGTGTAGTAGTATGGTAGAGGAGATCAATGCAGGAAAAAGGGGGGCCAAAAGAGCACAGTAGTCAAAGGCATAATCATCTTATGACATGTAACTTATACCTCCCAGCACCAGTAACCCAACACAGCCACACTATCCCCTACTTACATGGGAGGATAGGAGGAATCAGACATTCTAAATGATGTATCCTGGTCCTCACCCCTCCAGGAAAGCAATTACTAGAGTTTCAGAATGCAGAAGAAAATCTATATTTTTTTTCCTCCAAATCCTGTCCTTTTTCCATAACATCAATGGCCAATTTTCAACAGCCAATTTTCACTATATATATATATATATATAGATATAGATATAGATATAGATATAGATATATAGATATGCACAAGTGACATATATATATATATGCACAAGTGACATATATATATATATATATATATATATATATATAGTGTGTGTGTATATATATATATATATATAGTGTGTGTGTGTGTGTGAACTAGCTCTAACCATCTCAATTTGAGGATGTTGGCTCTTTGCATTTTTCCATCATCATCACCATTATCATCATCATAATGATCACCACCATAACAATGATAATAGCTACCATTTATTGAGTGTTGAAATTGCTACACCCAGTACAAGATGTTTAAAATACACTCTCTAATTTAATTCCCACAACAACCCTGTGTCATAGGTCATTCTATGCATATCTTGAAGATGAAGAAACAGAAGTCCAGAAAGGCCAGGTGACTTGCCCTGGATTCACAGATGCTGAAAGAGAGAGCTGCCAGTGGACCAGAGGTCTTCCTGATTTGAAAGCCTGTGTCCATACCATCATGCCATTTTCCCTTTCCTTAGTGAGTGTCCCTTCTGGGAAATCCTGCCAATGACTAGGTTAGATTCAGGGAAATAGATAGTTTTTCCAGTTTCAGCTGTAAAATATGAACTATGTTGTTAATGAGAAGGGAGCAGTGTGAAATACAAAGTGGGAATAAATGACAAGCTGGTGGCTGCCTGAAATAGTGTTGCAAATGAAGATCTGCTCCTACGAATGCATGAATTTCATGAAGCCTAGCAATATAGGATGGAAACAACCTTCTCATTGGCTGGAATCTGCTCTTAGGGGACAGCAAAGTAGTAAATCCTCCCTGGGGTCTAGATGCATAGGACCCATGTGAGATCTCACCACAGGGGGCCATGTCTGTGTTCACAGATGGCTGATTGCCTAGGCTAATCAGACACTGACAGTGGGCTTGGGAGAGAATGACAGTTATGTCTACTGGCTGTGGGCTAGCCCATTATTCTCGACTGCCACATTGGGTAGATTTGATGAGCATGCTAATGCTGGTGAGAACACGAGTAGACCTCCATGTCACTTTTGCATTCTGACTCCATCAGGAGAGCGATTAGGGGCAGCTGTGACTGGTGGCTGTGACTGTGGCATGGGGTGGGGAGGGGTTAAGACATGAGGCTAAATGAGAGGTGAAGTCAATTAGATAGTCTGTGCATCACAAGGACCACTAGTTGCTTTCTCTGAGACTGGACCTATGGTTTATCTAATTTTGACTTCGGACCTCCAAGCGTCTTCCCAGAACACTGGTTTATTACTGATATCTCTACTAGCTTCTTCATTTAACATTTGACTAGTATTTTTCATTCTTTTAATCATGACTAACAGGAAATATCAGACTAGTAAAACCTCAGATGATTTTGTACTTCAGCTAGTTTAGTAACTTTCTGTCTCCTTTCTTTCCTTCTTCCCTCCCTTCCTCTCTCCCTCCCTCTTCCTTCCTTCCTTCCCTACTTTCTTCCTTCCTACCTTCCTTCCTTCCTCCCTCCATCCCTCCATCTCTCCTCCTTCCCTCCTTATTCGTTCGTGCCTTCCTTCCTCCTTCTCTCTCTCTCCCTCTATTTATCTCTTTCTTTCCTTTTGTGGACAATGAAGAAATGAAAATTATAGGCATCAATCTACTAGCGATAGAGTGAGGATTAAAATACAAATGCCTTGCTTCATGTCCCTAGACCCTGTGGACAATCATTCAATTCACTATTCCTCCCATGATTGCCAAACTCTATTCATAACCAGATCCCAATGAATTTTGCGTGTGTAGTTCATGTTGGCAACAGACATGATAGAAGCAATGAGAGCAATGGTCTTGAAACCACCAGTGCAATCTGCAACCCAGGAAAAGTGGCAACGTGGCCGGGAGGATTCACAGCCTTTATTCAACAGAGCCACAAGTGCTGCTGCCTGAGCTGTTGTTGTTGTTTTACAACCAACATTAATACTCTTGGGGGATATTCAGTTGCCTGGAAACAGAAGCCCATCACAGAATTCATTAATATTCAGCCAGTATGCTTTTATGAGCTTTATTATATGATTTTTCTCCTTTGATCCTAATTAACAGGTAAATACCATCAAATGAAACATTCTCTAAGATTTATGGAGCTGAGTTTTAATTTCCAATTTTCTTTTTCCATTCCCAGCTTCCCTGAAGCCAGATGACTTAAGATGTGTTCACTGGGAAAGAAAAGAGGCTCAGGTCAATGTTGCTCTGTTTGGGGTGGATATGAGGGGTAAAATCTGTTTATTTAAGAGAAACTGTTAACATTTTCTTCAACTCTGTAGGAACAGACCTGAAATTCTGTCCACAGATGAAGCTAGATAGTATGATTCTGAATTAAACTCTTGAACAGCACAAATACACTTCTAAATGGATGGCTAAGGTGAAAGGTGCATCAGGCTAAAATATGTAGGTAGAAAAGTGCTAACAATTCTTAGACAACTGCTTTGTGCATTGAATTGTATCTTCTGAAAAGATATGTTGGCATCCTAACTCCCACTACCTGTGAATGTGACTTTATCTGGAAATAGGGTCTTTGCAGATGGAGTCAAGATGAGGTTCCCAACTTCATAAGGATTGGCATCCTTAAAAGAAAGGACAAGACACATACAGATTGAGGGACAAGGGAGAAGGCCATGCATATGACCAAAAAATTTAAAAAATGGTTGGTAGGAGGGAGGGAGTGATGCATTTACGAGCCAAGGAATGCCAGAGATTGCTGACAAAATCAGAAACTAAGAGAGAGGCATTGAACAGATTCTTCTCTACAGCACTCAGAGAAAGTGTGGCCCTGCCAATATCCTGATTTCAGATTTATAACCTCCAGAACTCTGGAAGAATAAATTTCTGTGTTGTTGTTGTTGTTGTTGTTGTTGTTGTTGTTTTCTTTGTTTTTTTTTTTGACACCCAGTTTGTGGTAAACTAATATGGCAACCCTAGGAAACTAATAAAGATATATAATCACCTGGTTCAAGTGGGTTAAATTTGCTTTATTGATAAATACTGAAATAATCAAACATCATGGAAGAGTTTTAACAATGGTATCTGTAATTAAACTTTTTGTTCAGATACATAAAATAGAAGTACTGCTAGTTCTTGCCAGACTCTTTCTAATAAATTTGATTAACTAAAGCTCTACTAAATCTTTATCATGAAAGGCATAGTCAGGAATATGTAGTTTTTGTAAATATAATCCATAAGAAATAGAATAAGTTAAAAAGTTGAAAACAAACAAGTATTGGACAAAGATGTATCCTATATTTGATTTTTCATTACCCTCTTTAAGATATTTGGTGGGAGACATAAATCATTAACTATTAATTCACTCATTTATTTAATAGTACACTGGTAAGTCATTCCTTAAGTATGCATTCACAATGTTTTATAGATGTTTGATTCTTCTCATCTGTCCTCTTAGCTGATGCTTTTGTAAATTAAAATTATCAATATTTGACAGATATCCACAGAATTAACATAGTCACATAATACAGACTCAAGAGATATTATGTCAATCACCAGAAACTTCTCTTTAATTTTAAAACAACTTACCCTACCTATTCAGCTAACCTATTTCTATTACTGTCATATCAGGTGGGGTATACCAATATCCTAAAAGAGTTAACTCTTGAGATAAAATTAAAAAGTCTTCACAACTTACAACTAGTCTAATTTGCTGCACTTGAAATTTAGAGCTTTGAGAATGTTCTGTCACTTCTCCTTGAACACCTGCCTTATATACTTATTGGTTTTGGAGATGTAATATCACATGGGTTAAGACAGATCCCTGAATCCTTCATTCAAAATAAGCAGAAACTTTATAATAATGGGTCCTACAAATTGTTGGGAAAATATTTTCAAGTTAAAGAATTGTAGAAGTTTTAAAGAATAATTTACCTCCCTAAAGAATAGACAGAAGTCAATATATAACCTGGTGGAGGTAAGAGATTGTTGTCACCAATATAAGACAATAATAGAAATGTGAAGCAGGAAGTTGTTACTAAAATTGCTAGTGATCCATCAGGCGGAAATAATCATATAGAGAGAGGGATTCTGTAAGTACATACATACATAGGGCTTCTCAAATCCTTCGTAAAAAAGAACCACAAAAGGAGGGATTAATTTGCCAGGTGTTGAGGACATAATCTAAAGCCACTGCCACAAGAACAGACAGCTTGGAGCGAGGAGCCTGCTTCAGATTCTGGGTCTCCATCTCTCTCTGCCCCTCCTCTGCTTTCGCTCTCTCTCTCAAAAATAAATAATAAACATTAAAAAAAGCATATCTGCCATAATTGCCTACCAAGCAGCAGAGTCCATTGTTGACCAGCTTGTGTGAAGTGGACATAACTAGCACTACCCTTACCTGGGTCTCCTCACGTTTTCAGGAAGTGAGAAGGCTATATTTCACTTCTTTAGCCCCCTGTAGTGGTCAAGGTCACACGACTACTGTCTTAGTAAATTATGAGTACAAATGAGGTGTATCCCTCTTGGGTCAGGTAATGAAAATCCCCCTCATAATCTTCCAACCATGTCTTCCCCTTTGGTGGAGAGTATGGAAGTGGTGCGTTCAGATGATGAAGCCATATGAACAGATTGGATCACCATCTCATCGAGCAGGAGGCAGCTAGATAGGTCTGGGCAGGGCCCAAACTAGAGCAGACTGGGTATTTAAGAAATAAACTATGTAATAAAACACTGAGATCGTGAGTTTATTTGCCATCATACCATAAGCCCAGCCTAGCCTGACCAAGAAAACAGGCCATGTCTATCATTTGGCTTCATTAGTCTCCTGGCCCACAGAAGACCTGTGGGCATGGGAGTCTTTTAATTATGTAGTTGGCTTCCTGAATATACCAATTTACTAGGGCACTATCAACATCCCATTTCATTTAGCCTTGGGTAGATTTCAGGATGGTCCCCTCACATTTCTTCCCTTTTTACTCCTGTGAGGGAATAACTTCCCCACACAAGCCTTTCTCAATAAAGGAAGGGCTGTTTTTTGTTTATTTGTTTGTTTGTTTCGGTTTATTTCAAAGTAGATTTAGTAATTGGTCTAGAAGGGTGAAACCACAATCCTGTGGACTTAAAGAAGAGTTTCAACTAAAAGGTTAGTGTTGTGTTAGGTTGTCACTGTTCCAAGTATTTGCCGGTTTTCTCTCAGCACCGCCCCCCCTCCCCAGCCCCACCTCCATACTTGGCATTGCTGCTGGGCCAGGGAATTAGCAAGGAATTCTTTTCAGACTTCTGGTCTACCTGGCTCTGTGTTGGGTTCTGCCAATGGGACACAGGGTTGGGAAATCAGTAGTCAGGGAAAAGAGAGACACTTCTTGCTTCTGGAGCTGACAATGTGGCAGTTGATGTAGAGAACATAGAGGTAGGCTGATTTCAGACTCCAGCATCCAAGGCATGGGCTGCATGTTTTAACCAATTCCAGGGGTGCATGGATGGTTCAGTCGGTTAAGTGTCAGACTTCAGCTCAGGTCATGATCTCACTGTTCATGGGTTCAAGCCCCATGTCAGACTCTGGGCTGACAGCTCAGAGCCTGGAGCCTGCTTCAGATTCTGTGTCTGTCTCTCTCTTCCACTCCCCTTCTCTCTCTCTCTCTCTCTCTCTCTCTCTCTCTTTCTCTCAATCTCTCCAAATAAATAAATACTAAAAATTGTTTTAACCAATCCAGCCCTCGTCAGTGGAAATGACCACAACAGCACAACTTGCAATGCGTCAACATGTACAGTACCTACCTATGGATCTAACCCAGAATACTTGCAACTCTCAATCTTGAATATTACTGATTTTTCATTTTGCTCCTCCGTCCTTCTGCCTATCCCCTTTTCACTCTTATAGTCCTTTCTACCCTACTGCAGCCAACTTTCTGAATTAAATCCTATGGGTTTGAAATACCTAGGATGGTTGACAAGATCCTGAGGTTGTAACTACTTTAAAATTCTATTTGTGTACCGAGTAAAGGGAAACCATTTTGATAGCCACATTTGAAGCATGTTATGGAATCAAAAAAGCCTATATTCAAATGTTAGCTGGGTCACACCCACACTATTCAGTGTCATTGAGTCTCATTAGCCTTTTCTGTAAAACCAAGATGATGATATTGTCATAGCTTTAAAGTGTACTCATTATAATGTCTAAGTTATTAATATTAAGTACTAAGTGACATTAATAACGATTGTGAACATTTCTCGAGTGCTGGCAGTGCCAGTCATGGGCTAGTGCTTCTTCATAGGGACTGTTGGACAATCCATAAGACTGTGAAGTGGGTTTCATTGTCGAACACATTTCATAGATATAGAACTCAAGTTTAAAGAGCTTAACTAATTTGCTCAAGTCAACGATTTAGTATGGTTGAAGCCAATACTCTAGACTCTGCAATCTGCAAGCTGATTCTGCAATCTGACTCCCAGGCCGGCAACTTCATCACCATGAGACAACACCATTCTCATTGTATCAGAACTGCCAAATACAGTGCCTGCCGTGTGACAATCACCTAGTAAACGACAGATATTATTCCTTACCATTAGTAACTACAGGGATCACTGGCTGAGGGCAACTGACCATGCTTAACCAAGAACATCAGAGCTTAGATTAGGCTGCCACTTTTGGCTTGCCCTCCCCTCTTTCATCTCACACTGGACCAACATGGCAGTTACAACGCGCTATGGCAATGCTGTTGGGCCATGATGCCCATACCCCGGGGGGGAGCTGAAAGGGGTTTGCATTGTCTCTGCCTGTATACCACAAAAACAGAGGGACAGAGAACTTGAGCTGCTTTTAGATAATAGACAATATGCCCACTCCTCCTCCTTACTGTGAAACACGTTCATCAGTCAGAGTAATGATTAAAAGAACCAAATGTCAGAGCTGAATTAGCAAAATGACCTGATCCAGCAAAATAATGGGGACCCTAAAAAGCAAAGTGTCACTTCCCTAACAGTTCTCCTCAGATCTTTTTAAATGACCTCCTCTCTGAATTTTGCCTGAAAACCCTGCCTCTTTTTGTGTTTCCCCTTGAAGCACTTTGCGATATGATGGATGGAGCATGCCATATAAAAATAAATTGGATGGTATTCCCTCCTATTATCTATGATTCCTTGATCGTCCAACAGAGTTTTTAATAAACATTTGAATTATTTACAGTAATCTACAAAGGCATTTTAATAGTGCATGTGGTAGAGGGAAGAGAGTGAAAAATGTCTTTGCCTCACTCTGACGGAACCAATGAACCATGACACAAATGATCGCCTGCCTCATTTGTAATTATTCATTGTAAAGATCTTCATTCAGTGGCAGAAATTTTCTGGCTCTGGGTCCTAGTGATTATGCAAGCAGGAGAGTTATTTGCCACAGTCTCACCCGAGGACAAACTGTACCGCACACAAAGTTTGGGATGGACTTCAGCGAAGCAAACACAGAAGGTGACAAACGTTATTGCCAGCGAGGTCACTTTCAGCCCAGTCCCAGCGAGATAAACAATTAGGTTCTACTTTTCCCACCCATAGAGACATCACTCTGTTGTCACTCTGCAGAGTTGACATTTGTGTTCAATTATTTTGAAAAGATTTAGCCAGCTGCTTTTCCCCATTACTGCCTTATGCATTGCCGATGGAACCCAGTGTGGGTTAAGTCAATGGAGATTGTCTGATGAGGCCAGGTGCCTTTAAGCTAACTCACATCAGACACTGACATGTAAATATTCCCATCTTAGCTCACATCTATGGTCTTATTTACTTTGTTCTCCAGCTAGCTTCCATTCTAGTACACCTATTTCTTGGTGGGTTTTTTTTTTAAGTTTATTTATTTTGGGAGAGAGAGAGAGAGAGAGCACGAGTGGAGGAGGGGCAAAGAAAGAGAGAGAATCTCAAGCAGTCTCCACACCCAGTTCGGAGCCCAATGCGAGACTCAGTCCCATAACCCTGAGACTATGACCTGAGCTGAAATCAAGAGTTGGGTACTCAACTGACTGAACCACCCAGGCACCCCTAAGTCCTGTTTTTTTTTTTTTTTTTTTTTAACTTTGCCTTCTATTCTAAGCTATGTATACTGTCTGGAGTTTTCTTATAATGGATCATTTTCCTCTTCATGGTTGGTTTTCTATATTCTTTAAGAATTTGGGGAATATCTCTCTTCTAGACCCTTGTGCTAAAGCCTCTAGCTATAGTCTCTTCGGATAAAATAGTTAGCAGCACCCTGGGAAAGGCAATTCAAAAATGCAGATAAATCAGTGGCTTTCTACTTTAGGGTATTTTAGAATCACCCAAGACTTTTAAGCAAACCAATGCTCAGGTTCTCACCCAGACTAATGGAATTAGAAGTTTTGGGGCTGAGTCTAGGTATTGTATTGCTTAGAGTTTCAGGATGATCTTAATATTCTGGAGCTAAAAACCACAGATCCAAGTAATCTGAGATGTCACTTCCAATTACAAAAGAAGAAAATACTAACCAGTTGTAGTTGGTCTATATCTACCCAGATTGAATTAATTGAAAACTGATATTCAGTTAAAAACTATTGATCAAGCATTGCCCATACATCAAATCTTTCCAGATACCAGCAGTGAACCTGGCACATTTTAGTTATATAAGCCAATACAGCTTCTTTTTGCTTAAGCCAGCTCAGTTGGGGTTTCTGCTTCCTAAAAGTTCTCTTTGATATTAACAGGATGGCAAATAAGGGGATGTGTGGGTATAAGAGGGAAAGTGTGTGTGTGTGTGTGTGCATGTGGGTTAGTGAGTTGATGATGTTGTGTGTGTAATAAATAGATTATTTAATAAAGAAAACATCACAGCATCCTGATGAAAGGCAGTGGTGCAGAAACCATTGTTTGAGGTGTTTTGCCTGACAATAACAGAGTCTTTCATTACATTGCCACATTCTATGACCAAATAAATAAAATAGAGCATTCATTTTCTCATCATGTGGGTACCATGTGCATGGGGGGTGTGGCTGGGGGGCAGAGACAGAGACAGAGACAGAGAGAGAAGTGGAAGTGGAGAGGATTTGCAATGAAGCTCCTTTATCAAAAATTCTACTCTCTCAGAGGACATTTGTGTAATGGAATGAAACATTTGAAATGCAAATTTCACAACATTCAAATGTGCTATGTAAGTTTCCCCCTAGAGATGAACAAAGGAGAGATATGAAAGGAAGCTTATAGGAGAAGTTATTCTAGCCATGAACATAGACCATAAGGAAGTATTTAAGTGTGCAGTAGAGTCAAATGTACAGAACCAAGGTCAGGTATGGGAGGTATGGGAGCAGACCCATACATCATGAGTTGCAAGGTTACACTCACACACTGTGAAGGGACTCTGAGAACCAGAATGAAACTGGGTAGGCTTGGGTCTTCCCATTTGAACTTGAGTTTTGAAACTTCTAGCTCCAGTGGACAATGTCGTCGCATAACTATTACAACTAGGAAAACTACAACTAGAAAAGAATCACAGGATCCTCATGAATATTTTTAGTCTGTTTCTTTGTTTTCATCAGTGTTTAAAGTTTTGCTTTATAATTAATGCGTTTTTATGTGAGGAAAGTGTGTTTACTCATTTATGGTACTAATCTGCCTCCTACCGCAAATAGTACCCCCTGCATTTCCCAGATATTTTCAAGTAAAATAGCATGACATGTCTCGCTGTGGCAGCATGAGAACACGCATGTGACGACAAAGAAATAAATTTCATTTTAATTTTTTAAAAAGTAACTGGAGCCCTACTATGTGTATTGGACCAGGAATAAAGCCTGAAACACAATATATCCATTCCTTCAACGAAGATTTACTAGACACCTGTTATATTCCAGTTTCCCGGTTGCATGTTATATACTTGATTTAATTTGATCATTACAACGAACCAATAGGATGTACAGATAAGAAAAAAATGAAGGTCTTATGTTTCTCAGAACATTAAACCCATGTGTTTTCATAATGTTAAATTTTGACGAGCACCTATGATGTGCTAAGTACATTACACTTGCTCTATTAATTGATTATGTAAAATTCTGTATTAAGAGTACCATTTTACTGGGGAATGAAATGGGGCTCACATAGAATAAATAACTTCACAGTCACAACAGCCATTTAAATCCAAGTCTGTCTGATTCCAAATCCCATTCTCTTTCTTCTATCTATATATTATGATTATTTAGCTAAAATTAGTGAGCATACATGACTTTTGAAATGAAAAAGGAATATGTTGTTTAAAAAAATAAGGGGAAGATGCAAATCAATCTTATTCCTTTACATTTGTATTTTGGCGTTGCCTATGTATAGCAACGTCTGGGTTGACAACTTTTATTCATCAGGCTTAGGTCTGAGGGAGGGAGCATTAACCCTCCAACAAAATTATCTTTCAGAACATAATTGTGTGCTATCAGTGAATATCCTAAGGGAAATGATGGTGATTCCCCAAAATAGAGTTCTGCACATGACTTGGGCAAAACAGCATTATTTTTGGAAGTACATGTCCTCCCAAAGGGGCTATTTTGAAGGGGATGAGATTATCTTAGAACTCTCAGTTTGTTCAACATCTGTCACAGTATGTTACAGACTCACCCAGTTGTCTACTGAACCAACGGGAAGAGAGAGAGAGCTTAAAAAGCCAACAAGAACGTTGATGGATTGGAATTTGGAAACACTTTTTCTTTTGCTCACTAGAGCACTACACTCGTCTGGTTTTCAACCTACTTCACTGGCCACTCCCTCTGGGTCTTCTTTGATGGCTCCTCCTTTTCTCCCAGGGATGAGTACTTGAGCTCTTCTTTATACTTAATCACTCCTTAGATGACATCATCTACTGCCTGTCGTTACATTCTATTTCTATGCTGACAGCTACTAAATTTATAGCTCAGCTTAGATCGCCTCCCAGATGTCCAGGCTCTGATGTCCAGCTACCTACTTAATATCTCCACGTGGATAGCTAATACATATTTGAAACTTATCATGCCTAAAATCAAATTTCGGATCTTACCTCCAAACCGACTATCCGTGTGTGTGTGTGTGTGTGTGTGTGTGTTTCTTTAGTTCATTTAAGGGCAACTCCGTATTTATGTTTGCTCAGACTCAAAAATTTGAAGTCATCTTTAATTCCTCTGTCTATCTCTTGTACCACACAGCTAATCTGGCCAAATCCTTCAAATCATAACCAGACTCCAGCACTTACCAGGAACGACATCACCACCCCCTTGGTCAAACCACCACCATCTCACACCATTCATTTCCAGGAATGCCCACCTATAATCAATTCCTAACATAGCAAGCACTGCAAACTTTTCCAAAGGTAAGTTAAATCATGTTGGATACTACTCAAAACCCATGCATATTTTTCCATTTCACAAAAAGTAAAGCCAAAATCTTCACAGTGACTCACAGGGTTATGCATGATCGAAACCCTCGATTTTTCTCTGACCTCCTTACGTGCAATTCATCCTCACTCCTCTTGACCCAGCCACTTGGCCTCCTTGCTGTACCTGAACGTGAAAGTCCCAATACCACCTCAAGGCTTCTGCACTGGCTGTTCTTGGTGCAGGAACACTCTTTCCCATATCACCTGTGCCAGAATTCTCTTCCTCATCTGTGAGATGAATTTAATTTGTATTCTCCGAAAGAACCTTACCATGCTTATAAAATGGAACAGGTTCAGTAGCTAGATACTGACTTATTTTCTACTGAAAAGGGCAAATTCCATGAAAGCAGAGGACTCCCAAATTCCAAACCAAAGCTAACATGTCCAACACCAGGTGGGTACCAGGAGATGAGAACGAAACGCTGAGTTAAGCAGGGATCTTCTGCTACCATGGAATACAGCTCGACCAGGAGACCTCACAGCCTCAAACAACCTAGGTCCAAGAACCCTAGGAAATCACATGTGTAATTTTTTTTTCCTGAAAAGACTCTTAGTCTAGTGATGTTGGACAGAAGCTTTACTTTCCTTATGGGTGCTACTTACACTGTATTTACTACCTCTATGGAGCATGTATAAACAGATATGCTCTTCCTCTTGAATGGATTTCTTTTTATATTTCCTGTCAGTTACTGTACTCCAATAATGAGAGAAATTTGTGTTATAGAAAGGCTGATAAATATACACAGAACAGTTCATGCAGAGCCAAGCCTTTAGAGAATTAGTTAAAATCATCCTACATACAAAATTCAAGTGATCTACCATCAAGAAACCCATGGCTGTTAGACCTACTATAATCAAAACGTCATGACCATCACCACTGATCCCATAAAATAACGAAAACATAACTTTGACCCTTAAGGAGTTTACAATGAGTGCAGGGACGCACAGCTCTCAAATATACCTAATAAGTTGGTAAGGGCTCTAAATACGCTACGAAGAACTTGAGGCCGAAAAAGAAATGGGGACAGATTTAATTTAACTGATACAATTAGAAGAAATTTCATGAGGTGACATTTTTTTTTATGTGGGCTTTGAAGGACAAAAAGAATATCAATAAGTAGAAATGGAGAAGAGCCAGAAAAGCTTTAGATTATATTGTTAGTCATTCATTCATGACAAGAATTACTTACTTAGAGCTTTCTTTGTGTCAAGAAATGTCTTAGAGATAAGAAAGATCTTCCTCATTCAGAAGGAAGAAAAACTACAGTAGTAAGAAAAAGAAACTGGCTGAGGAACTGGGAAGGCAAAAAGTAAAAGCATAGTTAATTCATAAAATATGACTGGTAGAATGGGAACCAAATGAGCTTGAATTGGTCTCTTATTTCTAAAAGTGTATGATTTGTTGTAAAACTCAATGGAAGTGTTGATTTTTAGCATAATAATCAAGAAACTTGCATGATGCACTTCAGTACTTTGGGTTCATGCAATAGCAAGGTTTTCTGAGCAGGGAAGCGGGATTCTCAATGTTATTCCCAGGAGGGAAGAATTTTGCTAACATGGCCCCAGGAACACTGGGCTGATGAGGTTCCTCAAACACAAATCCCACAAATTCCTCTAAAAGAGTTCATTCTGCATTTGCTTCAGGGCAATCGTAACCCATTTAGATAGAAATTAAAACAGGGTATCACAAGACACCAAATTTGGTTATAGAGAAACTGACTTTACAGGGATTTTCTTGAAAGTATTAAATGTGTTTGGTGTCCCAAGTGCAATTGTCTTTGGACTGGAGTTATGGAGTATTAAAACATTTATTTGGACTGATTGATGTGGTGATGATGCCTGGTCATTTCTCGTTAAAACTCTGAGTGCCCAAACAGCCAGTCTGTCTTTGCTGTGACCATCTTGCACATTTCTATTTGCAGCATGACACAGTTCACATTTTCAATCTATACAATAAGCCATTATGATTAAACATACGTCAGGCCTTCTATTCCACCTTGTTCTATAAACACAATTGCCATCAGTGTTTGTCTATTTAGATACGTGTATTCGATTTATGTGGACCACAGGAACATGGAGTGAGATAACTTCAACTGTCCTGAGAATGTTCATTCTCATTCCTCACTGCCTGTCTCCCTTTATATCTGGTTGGGGTGATTGCCTGCCTGCCAAGATTTAAAAGGTAGACAACTGTTCATGGCATAGACTTAGAAATAGAATTGAGTACCCTGATCAGCCCAACTTCCCCCAATCCTCAAAGAGTAGCTTCAGTCAAATATCATTTGACCATAGGGAGAAATTTCTAAGCATATCACGCACTGAAATTTACCAAACAGAATAGCTTCCCCAAAAGTCAAAAAATGGGTATCTGCTTTTCCTTTGCAATCTTTCTGCCACATAATTTCATTGTCTTCCAAACTCAGTATTTCCTAGATGGCTTTTGTTAGATATGCGTAGTAAACTGCAAACACATCCTGGCTAAGGTACCCGAAGGAGTGGATGGCCAGAGCAATATTCCCAGGATATATATGTAGAGTCACTGAGCTCCTACAAAGATAAGAGTCGATCTCCTTCCACTAAAGGAAATAATAGAGATATTCAAAAGGTGGGCGATCAGGCAATGAGAAGACAAGAAGTTAATAATTCAGACAACACACACACACACACACACACACACACACACACACACACACAAGGTTAGCCCTTCACCTGTTGTCCAGTTCTGTGCTTTGGTGGTTTGTTGTATGAGCTGAGGGGTTTGTGGAATTCAAGGTAGCTGAGCAGAGCGGGGCCAATGCTAGAGTTGGCAGGGCCACAGAGGGTCCCAAAAAGAATGGAAGTAGATGATATACCTCAAAACCTCAATTCCGGTGCTCAGTCTATAGCTCCCTTCACCTTTTCACCCTGATGACTCCCAAATTTGTATTTTTCAGATTCAATCTCTTCCCTGAACTTCAGACCCATTTATTCAATTACTAACTCCACTTAAACCAAACGTCCAAAATAGACACTACTTCCTAAGTCCACTTCTCCCAAAGGCTTCTCCATGTAATCAAATGGCATTGCTCTTCCCACAGTTACATAGTCCAAAATCTGATCATCTTCCTTGGTTTCTCTTTTCTCTGACATCTTCTTTTTTTTTTTTTTTTTTACTTTCATTTTTTAATTTTTTTTTATTTATATATGAAATTTATTGTCAAATTGGTTTCCATACAACACCCAGTGCTCATCCCAAAAGGTGCCCTCCTCAATACCCATCACCCACCCTCTCCTCCCTCCCACCCCCCATCAACCCTTAGTTTGTTCTCAGTTCTCAACAGTCTCTTATGCTTTGGCTCTCTCCCACTCTACCCTCTTTTTTTTTTTTTTTTCCTTCCCCTCCCCCATGGGTTCCTGTTAAGTTTCTCAGGATCCACATAAGAGTGAAACCATATGGTATCTGTCTTTCTCTGTATGGCTTATTTCACTTAGCATCACACTCTCCAGTTCCATCCACGTTGCTACAAAAGGCCATATTTCATTTTTTCTCATTGCCACGTAGTATTCCATTGTGTATATAAACCACAATTTCTTTATCCATTCATCAGTTGATGGACATTTAGGCTCTTTCCATAATTTGGCTATTGTTGAGAGTGCTGCTATACACATTGGGGTACAAGTGCCCCTATGCATCAGTATTCCTGTATCCCTTGGATAAATTCCTAGCAGTGCTATTGCTGGGTCATAGGGTAGGTCTATTTTTAATTTTCTGAGGAACCTCCACACTGCTTTCCAGAGCGGCTGCACCAATTTGCATTCCCACCAACAGTGCAAGAGGGTTCCCGTTTCTCCACATCCTCTCCAGCATCTATAGTCTCCTGATTTGTTCATTTTGGCCACTCTGACTGGCGTGAGGTGATACCTGAGTGTGGTTTTGATTTGTATTTCCCTGATAAGGAGCGACGCTGAACATCCTTTCATGTGCCTGTTGGCCATCCGGATGTCTTTAGAGAAGTGTCTATTCATGTTTTCTGCCCATTTCTTCACTGGGTTATTTGCTCTTCGGGTGTGGAGTTTGGTGAGCTCTTTATAGATTTTGGATACTAGCCCTTTGTCCGATATGTCATTTGCAAATATCTTTTCCCATTCCGTTGGTTGCCTTTTAGTTTTGTTGGTTGTTTCCTTTGCTGTGCAGAAGCTTTTTATCTTCATAAGGTCCCAGTAATTCACTTTTGCTTTGAATTCCCTTGCCTTTGGGGATGTGTCGAGGAAGAGATTGCTACGGCTGAGGTCAGAGAGGTCTTTTCCTGCTTTCTCCTCTAAGGTTTTGATGGTTTCCTGTCTCACATTCAGGTCCTTTATCCATTTTGAGTTTATTTTTGTGAATGGTGTGAGAAAGTGGTCTAGTTTCATCCTTCTGCATGTTGCTGTCCAGTTCTCCCAGCACCACTTGTTAAAGAGACTGTCTTTTTTCCATTGGATGTTCTTTCCTGCTTTGTCAAAGATTAGTTGGCCATACGTTTGTGGGTCTAGTTCTGGGGTTTCTATTCTATTCCATTGGTCTATGTGTCTGTTTTTGTGCCAATACCATGCTGTCTTGATGATGACAGCTTTGTAGTAGAGGCTAAAGTCTGGGATTGTGATGCCTCCTGCTTTGGTCTTCTTCTTCAAAATTACTTTGGCTATTCGGGGCCTTTTGTGGTTCCATATGAATTTTAGGATTGCTTGTTCTAGTTTCGAGAAGAATGCTGGTGCAATTTTGATTGGGATTGCATTGAATGTGTAGATAGCTTTGGGTAGTATTGACATTTTGACAATATTTATTCTTCCAATCCATGAGCAGGGAATGTCTTTCCATTTCTTTAAATCTTCTTCTCTGACATCTTCTATATAAGCCACCTAACAAGTCCTGACACAGTTATGTTAGAATTATACCACAAACTTGATCCGTTCTTACCAAATCTACAGCTAACACATAAAGCCAGCCCCAATCATGTCTCCCCTAGACTACCACAGAAGACCTTTAGCAGAGTTTCCTCTTTTTGTACTTGCCTCACTTTTCCCTGTGCCTCCAACAGTGGGTTCTCCAGGCACAGCAGCCAAAGGGATCCTTCTCAGCAACAAAATCAGATTACCTCAGTCCTCCGCTCAAAAGGGTTCCAGTGACTTAGCACCAGGTTTTGAATAAAATAGAAAATCTTTAGCAGGGCCTGCAAGGTCCCACATGGTCTGGCCCTGCATACTACTTAGACTTCACTTTGACACAGCTGCCCTTCACTCTTGCTGTGTTTTCAACACAGCTTTCCTGCCTCCAGCATTGTATGCTAGCTCTTACCTCTTCTTAGGATGTCTTCCCCCACGATTTCTAAAGGGCTTAACACTTCACATCACGTGGGTTTTTCTTCAGATTCTGCCTCTTAAGATCATCCTACCTAAAATAACCCTCATCTCCACCCTGTGACCCAAGGATACCCAGTGACCCAACTATACCCAACTACATTTTGTTTTCTTAGCACACACACCACCTGAAACATTATGTCTATGGTTGCCTGTTTAGTACCCGTGGCTTTCAAAAGAAAATAATTTCCATAAGAGGTCAAGACTGTTTCATTCACCATTGTTTCTTCAAAACTTAGACCAGTGCCTGGCACATAGTAGATGCTGAATACGTCTTTGTTAAATCAAAACACAATCTTGGGGTAAAACAAGATAGCTGCCAACCTTCCAGCCACAGTACATGATGGCTACACTAAAACTATTTGGAATTAGTTTAAAGGAACTTTCTATTTCTGTACACCATCTTATAAATTCAATGCTAATTGTACGTACTTTCTTATTTAGCTTTTCTTTTCTTTCTTTCTTTTTAATGAGTACAAATAAAATGGATGGCCACGGCTTCTCTTGTTTTGTATAGAAATCTTTCCCTTGAGTGCTAAAATGGAAAATTAGATACAAAGACATTTTTCTTAAAGGCCTAAGGAATGGTGGGGGAAAAAATGCATTGAGGCTGGAATCTTATGTTCTGGGTTTTTTCTTAGAAAAAACCTCAACCCTGTTCAGGAATTCCTGTCGCTGAATTAGCTACCAGGGCACCTTGTAAAGATTTAGGCATAGGGCAACCTAAATAAAAGTCAGAATTTAATTAAACTTCCACATATGTACTATGACGGATCTTACTAAATATGCAATAAAACAAATATCCTTTGCTTATGTTTTAAAATCGCAAATAAAAAGACTAATATAAAAAGTGCCAATATTGGCAAACACTTGAGAGAGTAGCTAAAGTTGGGACATTCCATCTAAAAAAATAAGACTAATGATATCCCCTCCCCCCTCACACACACACATCTATGATGAGGCTTAAATAAGGAAAAGGAGGTGAATAGGCTTTGATAATTATACTGCACTACAGTTATCAAACATAAGGGTCGTCAAGAGTATTGGCGGGCAAAGGAGTTCCATCAAGTCCTGGAAAGCCCTAGACTCCATTCGTCATGCTTTAGCCCAGCTGCACACCTTTCCTCTGACTTAGCAGAAAGAACAATGTGGTATGGCAGAACAAACGCACATGTGAGAGGCAGGATACAGGGACCGTAGTCTCAACTGTAGCATTAGTTCACTGAATGTCCTTGACTCTTTCACATCATTTCTCTATCTTTGATTTTATATGCCATACAAAATGGACCCTGAAGGTGTGACCTCTAAGCATCTTCCAGCTCTCCATGTCGTGATTTTTATATTCCTTGGTGCAACCGTAGTATGATGCTGCCCAACCATGAGAACCTGAGTAGATGCTATGTCCACTCCTTTCATTTCCCACCAGGACAACCAATGGAGGGACATGTCTTTCGGATAAGAGACACCTTGATGGGCCGATAAATCAGTCTCATCCTCTGCACTTCTGCAAAAGCGGGGCCAGGTTTGAGAGATGAGTGGGGCTAGGCCTTGAGAGGTAGACTGTGGCGTGAGATGTTATCTCATTGGATATACCACTTTACCCCAAGAGACAGAAACTGGATAATGAAGACAAAACAATACAATTAGCCCTATGATACTGCTTTTCTCCAACTTCAGAGCAGCTCCATAAACCTTTTGCTTTATGATTTGGAGGTCTCTCAGTCTCTTTCTCTCTGTCTCCCTTCTCTTCCTTCCAGTCGAACGAAATACGCAGGTCCAGTAAGGCAATACAAACGTTCTGAGTCTCTGTCTATGTTTTCATTGTCTGGTATCCCCCCTGTTCTCATCTGCTGCTGCAAAGTTCTTCCTTCCTGCCATAAGCACAAAACTAAGAGAATATTTTTTTTACTTATAATAAATAAATGAATAAATAAAGATTTGCTTTCCATCTAAAAGGAAAGTGAAGTGGAAAAGTGAGCTATTTCCCCATATTTAGACTTAGTCCTTTTCTCTGGATATGCTGAATCCTATAAAGAACAAATATAAGGAGACTGACTTAATTGTGTAGGTTTTATTACAAAATATTTATTTTTAGTTTATTAATACTAATAATCCTATTAACTGATGTATCTTAACACTGACTGAGATTTCCCATTTCTCTGGTGTAAATTCAGGCTGGCTCATTTGAACACCCTAAGAAAAGAGCAGATTTCCAAGAGTAACTGAAACGTAAAATTTGAAAAGGAAGAAGGTAAAATAAGACGAAGTGGGGAGAAAAGGAAGGAGGAAGGGGTAAGAGGAAGGAGAAGAGGAAAGAGAATGGGTAAAAAGCAAGAGGAATGAGAAGGTAGCAAGGTAGAGGGGGAGGAGGAAAGATGGAAGGGAGAGAGAGAAGGGAGGAAAGAAGGAAGGAGGGAAGGAAGGAAGGAAAGAAGGAAGGAGGGAAGGAAGGAAGGAAAGAAGGAAGGAAGGAAGGGGCTTTCCCAGTTTAAGAAACAAGAAAAAAAATCAATATCAGGCAAGTCTTCAGCACTGTGAGAACACTTAAGCAGTGGAATCTGCCTAGGGTCTGGTTTAGGAATAAGCATCAGGCATAGCATGTGCACTCCTCAGGAAACCACACACCAAATTCCTAGTAGGGTTGAATCAAGCTTTTATCCTTCTATTATTCAAAAGCAGATCCCTTTAGTTGGGAGTATAGTATTTCCTTTTCCAACCACAGTATTACAAGCCAAAGTCATGGATGCTCCAAAAAACTATTAACAATCCCTTTCTTAGCTTTGTTTCCTTCCAAAGGAAGACTGCAAGAATTAGTCTGTCTGCACATCAGAATTTCACTTGCTTACTGCCCATTCATCAGAGAAATTGCAAACACATTTGGCAGAAGGATGGAGAGAACATGGTGGGATCGTGCATCATCTCATATCCACCCAAATTATATTTTCTGCAGATCACAGATTATTTTATTGGAAATAAGAGAGGAAATAAGTAAGCGATTGGTATCATGGGAGGAAGGAATGCATAAACCTCCATAACTTTGTAACTCTGGGAAGAGCTTATGGATTATTCCAGTAGTGAATTGGTAGATGATCACTGAATTCTCAGTGAGTTACCCTACTGAGCGTCTCTTCTCTGCTCTGTAACAGAACAACACACAAAGAAATATGTGACTAATGCTCAAATTAAGAACATTACTTAATATGGTTCAAAGATCCCCAAAGTCAATTGAATGACTTTAGGCCCCTTTGACAAAAATAAATGGCATCACAGACTTACTACTATTGTACAACAAAGTAAGCTGTGAACAAAGCCTTGTAGATGAGAAAGTGGGTAAGTGTTGCCCTAGTCAAGAAAGTTCCTGTAATCCTGAGTAGCCTAATCTAATAAACATTGCATTAAGAATTTGAATGTTATTATCAAAACCATCAACCTTCATAGGGTGCAAAACAACCCACTGGGATGCAGAAAGAAATTATTAGACTTTCTATTTATAAGATGAAGCTCAAAATACAAAGCGAATAAGCTTCACTTACGTTGCCATGTAGATTATCTCTGGAGCCCTTGCTTGGGTCAAACATAAGATGGTTCCAGATCTCAGGGGGTTAACAGGTGTCCTGCGGGAACACTGAGGCCACAAGACAGGGGCTTATAACTTTAGCCTTTCTTGTTTGTTTGCTTTAAGCACATTGCAACCTGCCGTAGTTCCTGTGGGCCAGGTTGAGCAGACTCGTGTATTACATTATCTGGTTTTAATTAAACTATCATCAAATGGACAAATGGTTTAAATGATTTTTTTCCCAAGAGCTGCAGACTGGAGATAATACTAATAATGCAAGTAAAAGTGAGCAAGTCAAAAATGGCAAAGCTGACATTTTCCCTTAACCTTGTAGGTAGCTCTTTATCAGCCATAAGATGAAGCAAAACTCATGACTAGGTAAGCAGTTCTGACAAGGCATCTTGCTAAAAATACTAGAAAACCTCAGGAAGATTCTCTGAAATATTTACAGCTACTATTGTCAAGAATGAACTTTGTCCTAAGAGTCTATTTTGTTATAAGCTATTAGCTAATAATAGTACAAAGTCAGCATGATTGATAAGACATAACAAAATACTATTTTTTCATTTTATTCTCAAGGCTTTCATAAGTAGTATAGTAGTAGATATACTACTATATAGTAGAAGACTACTGATGGCTTAATACTGTAATTCATGGATCTACTTTATAGATATTAATAACAATATAAATCTAACATATGAGCAATTCCATATTTAGCAATGTTTAATGCTAAGATGCTTGAAAAAAATGAAAATAACTGTCTTAAGAAAAATGCTTTTTCACTCATATGTGGATCCTGAGAAACTTACCAGAAGATGATGGGGGAGGGGAAGGGAAAAAAAATTTCGAGAGGGAGGGAGCCAAACCATAAGAGACTCTTAAATACTGAGAATAAACTGAGGGTTGATGGGGGGTGGGAGGGAGGGTAGGGTGGGTGATGGGCATGGAGTAGGGCACCTGTTGGGATGAGCACTGGGTGTTGTATGGAAACCAATTTGACAATAAATTTCATATAATAAATAAATAAATAAATAAATAAATAAATAAATAATTTTAGATGGGATGAGCACTGGGTGTTGTATGGAAACCAATTTGACAATGAATTTCATATAATAAATAAATAAATAAATAAATAAATAAATAAATAAATAATTTTAGATAGAGGAATAGCCTGAAATTTTAGTTTTGGGAAAGTAACTAACTGATTATATTACAGGGAGTAGATTGTAGCAAAATATAAAAACAGAGTTATCTGCTAGGAAGCTAATTCAATAGTGAAGACAAGAATCAAAGCAGATCTCAAGGAATCAAGTAGACTTCTCTCTAATTTCTATACTGCAAAATAGTCCTGAGTATTTGCCCACAGGGAATTGTCTTGTAGAGAAATAATATAACCCAAAGGAAAAATGTTATAGGGCTCAAAACAACAACAACCAAAACAAGAACAAGGAGGAAAAACCTACCAAGGAAGTCAGACCCCCACTCTTCACTTAGCTCTTTTGAGCTAAAACTGAGGGGAAGGAAAGGAGAAACTTCTCCTTCTCCTAGGAAGAGAATGAAATAAATCAGAAAGAGTTTCTATCTGCTCTTCCCTTCATAGGATCCCTGTGACTTACATCTGAAAAGATCTACAAAGTCAGCCCTCTGTGCTTCTCAAATTTTACAGGCAAAGAAGTCTTCTGAGGAGTTAGTGAAAATGCAGATTCTAACTCAGTAACTAGATTGGGGCCTGGGAGTCTCCATTTCAAACAATCTGCTGATGCTATTACTGATGGTCAGCAGACCGCATTTAGAGCAATTGTCCAAATTTATCTGAGCTTGTATTATGCTTCATGAAAAATATGAGAGCATATATCTGCCATATACGTGGATTTATTAATGTGTAAAGTAATATATTTGTTATTACTTGCTACCAATATTATGGGTGTTACAAAATGCAACCAAAAATAGAAAATTACAAATGATAATATTTACAGTAAATGCAAATAGCAGTTCTGATATCTTCTTCCTTCACCCCCGCCCCCCACGGGATCATATTTTGTACCCTCAAAGCAGGCCTCCCACTCTGGAGGCTGCAGGCCTAGACGGTGAATGTTAGTTACTTGTTTGTTTATTTGTTTGTTTGTTTTTGTCTGAAATGTGGGTCATAACTCCAGGTGAATAGCAATGCCTTAAGGTATTTACATAAGCCAGCTCTCAAAGCTTCCCAAATGGGGATTGGAAGCTTCCAAAATGGGAATGGGAATCTTGTGTGTATTTCTAATATGTAACTTCCTATAAACTTAATTCTTGTTGAAAATAGCATGATTATTCATCATTAATTATTAACCCTTACAAAACAGGTTAAAGTTAAAAGAAATAGCAATTTTCAAATAAATACTGATAACCTAGAATCAATCAGGTGCTTTTCTAACTAAGTTGAATTGAAATCATGCAAGTTCCTACATAATCAAACATTTTCATATTCTTTTAGCTATTTTTCACTTATAGTCTGTGTAATCAAGAGTTGTGTACATGATGTAAAACAGCTCTAAACCATGCACAAAGGAGTCCATCAAAATAGAATCATCCACCTTCCCAAACTTCCAAAATGGTTCATAAAAGAAATGGAGAAAATAAGGCTAAGTGTCTTTCTTGGGCTAATTATAAAACTATATGGGTATTTGCCCCCAAAGCAAGGAAAGTTTTCTTGATGACAACCTCTCTGTGATTAAGTCACAAAAGTTACTGAATTCGTAAAAAAATTTAAGCAAGTTCTCAAAATCTCATGCGGATAAGAATTTCCTATGGAATTTGTTTAAAATACAGATTCTTGCATCTCACAGATTCTTACTCACAAATCTGAATGGAATGAATAGGAAACTAGAGAGCCCAGAAACAGACCTATGAATCTATGAAAATGTGATTTTTATAGAAACGACATTTTTAATCAATAGGGAAATGATGGAATATTCAATAAATAGTACTAGAACAATTAGGTTTCCATATGGATAAGAATTAAAGGAGCCATTTGGATCTCAGCAGGAAATAGATGGTACATACATATTGGATACTTTGAGGAAGGTTTAATAAAGGAACTATTTGCAGCGATGCTGGCAGGATGTAGTGAAACCACAAAGGATGTTATATCCCAAGGCTAGAAACTCAGAACTATTACTACCTCTAGACCCAAAGAGGAAAAGGGTGAGAAAGGCTTACCAGAATCGGGAAGTTGAGGTGTTGTGTAAGAACAACCTTCACAGTAGATGCAACTTTTAATCAAGAGTCACAACGAGCCACAGGCAACACTTCGGGGAAGAAGCTGGGATATTTAACTATTGCAGTATCTATAAATAGCACATCTCACTTTCTCCCCTCCTTCCAATTTCCTTTGGTCCTTCAATGCCTGAAATCAATCAAAAGCCAAGAGTTCAAGGGAGCTCTTTGTTGTACAAGATATAGATGAGTATTTCTAGGAAGAGGGCAGGGTACAAAAAAGTAGGAGAACCGGCCTGGGGGGCAGGGGACAAATATAAGAGATCCAGCAAAGATTGCTAATGCACACCATGCATAAAATCAACTCTAGATGCATTAAGATTCCTCTTCTTAATTGTGGTATTCCTAAAATGAGGTGACGATTGGTTTAGATTTATATAAAATAATATACCTTGTTTTAGGAAAATCTGTGTTGCTTAGGGGGAAGTTTTCTCAACACAAATTAAAATAGAATCATGGTTTTATGGTTACAGTCCTTACCAGGATGCCGAACTAGAATTTCTGGCTGTCTCTCCCAAGAACAAACCCAAAAGCAGTATAGAAGAAAAACCAAGACAGGTGAAACACTGAAAAATCTTGAGACTGCACACTTGTTGGTGTGGTGTGGTTTTGTCAGAGGATAAAAAATGAGACTTCTCTTGCTTCTCCCTAACCATTGCTTTGGGATCAACTAATTGATTCTCAACGTCTGGTTCCAGGACAGCAGCATCACTGTCACCTGGGAACTTGTGAGAAATTCAAATTCCTAGGCCCTACACAGACAAACTCAATCAGAAACCGAAGGAGTAGAGCCCATAAACTGTGTTTTAACAAGCCTTCCAAGAGACTCTGATACTCACTGAAGGTACAGAACCCGTGGGAGAAATAATGTCAATATGTCCACTAGGGCAGTCAGATTTAGCAAATAAAATTATAGTATACCCAGTTACATTTGAATTTCAGCTAAAGAACAAATACTTTTCTTCGGGTAAATATGCTACAGAAATTCAAGTTTAATTGTGAATTTTGCATCTGATTGGGCAACCCTATCTTTACCTATAAATATTCAGAACTCTGGTCCAGGTATTGTCTTCTACAGTAAACTCAGAACAGCTCAGAAGCACGTTGATTGTGAGGTGCTGGGAAATTTAAGTGGGTACTTACTCAGTACTATTCAAAACATGGTACTCCAAGTAGAAGCAATTGGCTGAGGGCTTCCAACAGAGGCAAATTCTCACTCCTACCTCAGAGCCATATGGAATCAGAAACTCTGGGGCTGGGGCCAAAGACTCTATGGTTTATCAAACCCTGTAAGTGATTTTCTGTGCCCTGAAGTTTAAGAACCATTGTACTAACTTAAGCTCAGGTGATCAAGTCCACCCCTTTCCTGTGAGATTCAGCAAAAATAATGAGTCACGGGATACTTCTAGCCTTAAGTACTTTACTAAAAAAAGAGAAAACCTCAAAATTAGTGATCTAAGTACCAATTTTTTAGAAGTTATCCATAGAATATCTGGAGAGTAAAGAGGAGAAGGAGGAGGAGAAGGAGAAAGAAAAGGAGAAGGAAGAGAAGAAACACATTCAAGGTAAGGGCACCAATTAATAAAATAGAAAGCAAAATGCTTGGGGCACCTGGGTAGCTCAGTCAGTGAAGAGTCCGACCCTTAATTTTGGCTCAGGTTGTAATCTCACCGTTTGGGATATTGAGCCCTGAGTTGGGTTCTGCACTGCTAGAGTGGAACCTGCTTGGGATTTTCTCCTTTCTCTCTGCCCCTCCACAGCTTGCTTGTGCACATGCGCTCATGCTCTCCCTCCCTCCTCTCTCTCTCTCTCTCTCTCTCTCTCTCTCTCTAAATAAATAAATAAATAAATACATAAAATATAAAAAATAACTTAAAAAGAACACAAAATGCAATGGTAATGGTAAAATTAAAAATTCCAGGGGCGCCTGGGTGGCGCAGTCAGTTGGCGTCCGACTTCAGCCAGGTCACGATCTCGCGGTCCGTGAGTTCGAGCCCCGCGTCGGGCTCTGGGCTGATGGCTCAGAGCCTGGAGCCTGTTTCCGAGTCTGTGTCTCCCGCTCTCTCTGCCCCTCCCCCGTTCATGCTCTGTCTCTCTCTGTCCCAAAAATAAATAAACATTGAAAAAAAAAAAATTCCACCTGAGTTGGTTCTTTGAAAAAATTAAAATAAACAAATCTATAGCAAAAATAATCAAGAAATAAAGAAGACAAAAAGACAAAAATAACCTTGTAAAGGAATATTGTAAAGATTGAGACAAAGGCAGAGTAGAAACTTGTAAGAAGATAAAAGAATATATCAACAATTATATTACAAAAGTTAAAAACGCAAATGAAGTAGACAAATCTTAAAAAATGTAACTTAACAGAACTGAGTAAAAATGCAACCAAAAGTTTGATGAATTTTACAACTATTAAGGACCGCAGCAGTTAAAGAAACACTAAGTCAAGAGGGGCTTAGTATTCATTTTTATCCAACTTTCAAGGTGAAACAAAAATGAATGTTTTAACAGAAGGATTAGCCAGTGCAGTAAGATTTAGGAAAAGAGAAAGCAAAAACTGTAGACTCAACAGGAGAACAAAAGTTTCATAAATGGAATGTAGTATAAGTATATATCATAAAAAACCTAAAATAATATGCAGAAAAATGTTTAGAAATAAGGGAAGCACTTGGCAAGATGGCTATGTTAATTTGTAAACAGCAGTTGCTTGAATGTAAACACCATGAAGATTGCATATGCTAATATTTAGACTTTATTTATCAAAAGACACCTTGAAGAAAGTGGAAGAATAAGTTTCAAACTGGAAAAGGATGCCGGGAATACAAAAAAATAAAAAAAATTAACAGCAAAAATACATTTTAAAAATTCAAAAACTAACCAGAAACAACACCAAGAAACTAATAAAAAAAAAAAAAGCGGGAGATGGGGACAGAGAATAGACATTTCATGGAGGAGTAAATGCAGAAGACCAAATAAACTCCTGGAGAAATGTTTAGCCAGTAGTGACCAGGACCATGCCAGTCACGACCACAATGACATATCATTTTATATGATTTAATTGGCCAAACTTAAAAGTCTGACAATAATCACGTACTGGAGAGAAGTGCATTGATGGACTATTCTATACCTTGCTGAAGGAAGTGTAACTCGGGCAACTGCTTTAGGAAAGGTTTTGGTATTTTGGAAATACACCTGTCTCTCTCTGGGGAAGTAGGCGTGGATAAAGAAGCTTTGCGTGCATTGAGAAGCAGGACAATAGTCTGCAAAGCTTTTTCTTGCTCTTTCCTTTTTCCTTCCTTCCTTCTTTCTTTCTTTCCTTCCTTCCTTGTCCTTCCTTTTTTTAATTTTCTTTATTTTCCTTTTCTCTCTTCTCTACTTTTTTGTTTTTTACTTTAGTTGACACACAGTGTTACATTCGTTAGACAGCTTTTTCTTTATCGTGCATCAGACTTCTGGCCACCACAAAGGGTGCAGAACACTTTCTCCCGGATGGAAAAAGTCTGAGCCCTTTCATTTTATCTATTTTTATTTAACTATGTATGTATGTATATATGTATGTGCTTTTCGAGCCCTTTCATTTTAATGAATACCACAGCAGTTGTCTCCACAGCCACTCCTGCTACTGTCTGTGATCTCAGGAAGACCCCTTTTCTGAGACCTTCTCTTCCCTATATTGTTGAGTTGACATGCTCACTTTATTTTAATCAGGTTCTCAATTTGTAGCATCCATAGATGCTTAAGTGCTACAGTCTTCTGATGGACAGCTCCCCAAACTCCTTACTGGTGCTGTGGATTTTCTTTTTCCTTTCATTTCACTGGGCTTTCCGGAGGAAGCAGGTATAACCTCAAATGATTCATCAGCCATTTTGAAACTAAAAGTTCTCAGAAAATTCCTTTAGAATGAGGACAGGGAGTGAGGCCTGGTTTGGTCTCTTTGAAAAAAAAATTTTTTTTTTTTTTTTTTGCTGATGATTCAGAAAGATGTGTTCTAGTGGTTTGAGTCAGGATTCTTAAATTATTTACCAGACTCAGGCTGAGCTGTTAGAAATGAACAAAAACAAACAGAATGAATCTGAAAGAAAATTGGGTTGCCAACAATTGAGGCTTTAAATAGCAAGTCTGCAGTCCCTGGTGCAAGGACTCTATTTTTCACAGGACAGTGGCTTTCAGATATCCAAACCCTATACGCATGGTAAGTACATTAAGACTTGTTGAAATGATAACACGCAGGACTTTAAATAATCCATTAGCATGGCTTTCCTTTTTCATTCCCTTGTTCTCTCCCATTGGAAATGGTCACTTCCATTCCCCAAAAGTGGTCTGAAATTTTAATTTAATTTTGTTTGTAAGACATTCTAACATACTGAAATGAAAGATATAGTGAGGGATTGCGGGCCAGGTTTTTTCTCTTTCTTTCTTTCTTCACATGGCCCCTTAGGAAATTTTCTGTCAAAGCCATTGAAAGGGGTAGTTTGATGAGGTTACATACACAGTAATAAAGTGCCAAAGTTTCCAGACATTCTGTCTACTGGGACATCTAAGGTTTATCTTCAGTACTATTCAAGATATCCATCAATGAACTTACCTTCTTCTATATTCCTCTCATTTTCTCACCCTCTTTGGTTACACCCTAATTTTCTATCATATCTAAACTCTAGATGCCATCCTACTCTTTATTATGGCTTGCAATGACCTACACCTGTCTTATTTTCTCCCTGTTACTAGGCTTTAATCACACTGCCATTGGTTTCTGGAACATGTCAGAATTCCTGCCTCTGTGCTTTACTTCCCTCCGCTTGGAATATTCTTACTCTTCCACCTGTTCTCCCCGGCCCTGGTTAACTTCCATTTCAAGTATCACTGTCTCTAAGAACGCATTTCTGAACTTCCATGCAAATCCTAGCACTCTGAGCTTTTCCTTTAGAGAAATTATCAAAATTGTAATCTTTATACACGTTTCTTGGTTAGCGTGTCTCCAGTTCTGCACCAGGACAGGCATAGTACTGATTTGGTTTCCCACATGTGTGCAATCAAGGCACAGCGCCTAAAACTTAGGAGTTTTCTGAAACACAGAAAACAGAGTACTGTAGAACTGTACTGAGTTCTACAAACCGAAGGTAGAGTTTTAGGTAAATGAGGGCTGAAGTACGTACTTGAGGAATTGGCCAGTTCAGATTCAGTGGGTCACGTGCTGCAGATGTCTCGGGTACTGAACAGCTGTTGCATTGTTTTTACCACATCCCATTAGGTTGGCAGGGCCTTCTCGCAGCCCTGGCTATTCACCCCGGGTGGGACCTAATTCCACCACTGGTTCTGAGGATGAATTCCATGTAAAACATTAGAGACCTGAATATATTTCTTGGCCTTAGCATCTTTAGGTAAGTCACAAAAACTCTCGGAGCCAGAGTTTCTTCACCTGGGAACAGGTGAAGATAACACTTCTGTCTCAGGTCAGCTCGGGGGTTATAGAAGACCCCTTAAATACTGATCATAAAGCATAAGCTAGATGCTGGTTCCTTTCTTGACCATTGGAGTTGTGTCTAGGTTTAGGCCAAGTCTGATACCTACCTTACGGTGTTGTAAAGCTTCAATGACTTAATAGATAGAAAGTTTATAGAACAGCATCTGGCATACTGTTAAATAATGTTAACATATCCCATTTGTCCCACTTGCCATTCCACTGCATATCATCATTAATTGATTTATTCATTAATTTACAAATACTTACAAGTACCCCCTATTTTGCAGGCACTATCTTAAATTCTTGGACTAGAGAAAAATAATCATTTGTATGCTAAAACTTAAAACTTTTTTGGGGGGGGTGTGAAGGGAAACCTATAAGCCACAATTACATAGGGAGTCTGAGAGGCTCAGTCAGTTAAGCATCTGACTCTTGATTTTGGCTCAGATCATGATCTCATGGTTCATGACTTTGAACCCTAAGTCTGTTGAGCTCTGCACTGACAGTGAGGAGTCTGCTTGGGAGTCTCTCTCTCCCAATCTCTCTCTCTCTCTCTCTCTCTCTCTCTCTCTGCCTTTCCCCCACCCACTCTGTCTCTCAAACTAAATAAATAAACAAGTATATATACATACCCAATCATATATATATATATATATATATATATATATATATATATATAATTCAGCTATGAGGAAAATAAGGTAATGGAATAAGAATTTGAAGAGATTTGGGGCACCTGGGTGGCTCAGTTGGTTAAGTGTCCAACTCCAGGTCAGGTCATGATATCATGGTTTGTGAGCTTGAGCCCCGCATCAGGCTCCATACTGATAGCTAGGAGCCTGGAGCCTGCTTCAGATTATGTGTCTCCCTCTCTCTCTGCCCCTCCCCTGCTTGCACTCTGTCTTTCTCTCTCTCTCAAAAATAAAATAAAACATTTAAAAAAATAAAAAGAATTTGAAGAAATTTAGATAGTAAGATAGTATGATCAGGGATGGCCATCCTGGATAACATTTTGAGCCAAGATCAGTATATTGAAAAGGATCAAAACATTTGAAGATTTTGTAAAGATTCTCAGTCACTAATATATTATTTAACTTTCTATAAGACCAACTTTTTCTAGATCATGGGTGATCATTGTAGGACCCCTGAATTCCATGAGCATAAATAAGCCCACTGCCTTGATTCTTTTGCAGTAAAATCAATTCCTTAGTCAGGCAATTTTGTTGAACAGTGTATACTCAGTCACAGCTTATGCTGCCCATGGAAACATGGCAGGTAGTGAAGACAAATCTAAATCCAGCTTAGATATCTGTCCTGGGTTGGGGAACAAATCACTCGGCCCTCCATGACAAAATGGTCCCCATATAATCAGCCTACCGCTAAAAGGTTGACTGGCTTCCTGGTTGGTGGTTTGGTAACAGGGCTCAGAGTTGGTCACACAACTACAAAATTTAGCACTCATTCCTGACAGTCGCCAAGTCATTGTTGGAAGACAGGAGTCCAAGCTGTTGAGCCCTTGTGTGATCTCCATGCCTACCCTCATGAATGCATTGAACAAGACCTAGAGTTGCTGAGGAAAAGAAAATGTTGCAAATTATGTGGTCCATTTTGCCCATCTCATTACTGACTCTCTTCCTTGCTGCCAGGGACTTTTGGCGAGTGTTTACTTGGAAAACAAGTTATGTCACTCAAGGCCCATTCTGAGCTTCCCTTCCGTAAAATTATTACCCAAAATTCTTTATCACCAACACGCCAGACTTCTTATTTTCAAATCCCTGAGCATCCAGCCAAAACAAAGCTTAGGGGAAAAAAAATAAAAGAGAGAAATAAAACCATCATAAAATGTCACACTGGAAGCAGTAAAAATGACACTTGGCATTACAAAAGACAAAGAAAAGACAAGGATGGCCAGAAAAACCATCAACGTGATATTGAACTAAAAATAATTAAATAAACAGAACTGAAATACCAAGTTAAAATAGAGAAGAAACGATAAATCCAGAAGACGAAAAAATGTCATTTGACGTGTATCTAACTTATACCCACGCAGAAGAGAGTTAAACAATTTGGACAAAACATTAACTATATAAATCAAGAAAACTTTTCAGATCTAAAAAGAAAATGTATGAATTTAGAGATTTGAAAGGCTTCTTAGATCTTGGTAAATATACTGGATTTTAAGCTAAAGAAAGAATTCTTTGGATACCAAGTCAGGCACAAAACAATATCAGTTATGACAGGGAGTTGGGGGTGAATTGACAGGCTCAGACTCCCCACAACATGTGCTAAAAGATGGTGGATCTCTACCTACAAAGCCTTTAGGGAAGAAAGCATGACCAATAATTTGCTAACCCTCCAAAATATTGTTCTAATCCAAAGGTTACACTGAGACATTTTTGACCATTCAAGTCTTGAGAACATTTTGAGCTCTCCCAGAAGAAACTCTAGGGAAAGATCTTTATTCAACCAAGTGAGGAATAGAGAAACCAAGGCTAAAATACCAGAAAGAAGCCCTGAATACATTCAGAGGAAAGATTCAAACAAGAGTAGGAATTATGGTTCAGAAAACAGGTAAGGGGTTGAAGGCAGTGACAACGTGGAAGTCATCTAACTAACACAACTGGAAGGAAACAAAGAGAAAGAGGGAGAGATCATATAAATGTTTGATCCCCTCACCTTTTTATTCAAGGGCATCAAGTGGCTGAATTTAAATCTAAAATAGTACAGAATGAGGCGTACTAGGAACACTTGAGAATATAAAGGTAAACACCAGAAAAAATTAAGAAATAGAAAAGAATGAACTGAAATAGAGTGTAAGAAGGAAGGGAGGGGTGGTGGAAGTTTGCTTATTTGTTATCACTTCTGAGAATCCGCAGACACTACCTGAAGAAAGAGGAGAACGGGTATATTTTATAAAGTTATCTTCTGAAATTTGTATGGCTGATCTATCTTCTAAATTTAATATATAAAATTTGTAGTATGTACATTACACACTGAAACTTGGTCACCAAATAAATTAGTTTATAAGTTAAGTGATATTAATATAATAAAATTATATTATATATAATATAAACATTATATAGATATAAATATAATATAAAAATAATATAATGAAATCAGCTAAATTATTTTATTTAATTAAGCTAAATAAAAATGATTGCCCATGAGATACTACTGAGATTCCATAACATGGCACACCCTATATTTTCTCATGTATCTTTCCGGATGGTTCCCCCATCACAACATGTCTTATACTCTGTGCTCCCCCAGCTTCACTAGACACACATTTCCCAAAAAGGTATTTGCTTCCTGACTTCTGTGTAAATCATGTTATTCCATCCACCTCAATGGTCACCTCTATGCCCCCCTCCATTGCAATATATTTAAAAGCTTTCTTTGAAAGTTTTTTGATGCCTCTAGGTAAGATTAATATCATGCATTGTTTTATTTAATATATAAGATAGAGCTTTCTAGTTTTTAGAGGTATTTTTTTCTTTTCCCTGCTAAGTTGTGTACTTCAACATAGTAAAGACAAAGTTTTATACACCCTTTTGATTCAAAATTTAACATGGTTAACACAAGAAATGAATGATCTAGGATAATATCTATTGCATATATTTTCTGCATTGTTGAAATTTTATGTGAATAAGAAATATTTATGTATAAGTGAACTGATATGCGTATGTAGATGTATGCAGACTATATAGATCTACAGAGACACATACACATTCAAGACTTCAGTATTCCTTGAAGGAATACAGTGTTTTCATTCTTGTTTACAAACTCAGCAACACTTCACGTAGTATTCAACATGGAGTTGAAATTCAATTATTACTTGTAAGTTAATTTCATTCATGATCATTGGAAAGAAAAGAAACTGAATATTTTGAAAATTATTTTGCTGATTTTATATTAACCAGTATCATTCACCCAATAATATTACATTCTTCTCTAAAAGGTAAATTGATTTTTCCAAAAAACGAGAGCCTGACATTGCCCACAAGAAGTTTCTTTGTTCTCCTCTCTTAATGATAGTTTACTGTCAAACCCTTAATTTTTGGGATTATTTTTCTTCTCTCCTTGGAAGATCAAAACTCTCTCTCTCTCTCTCTCTCTCTCCCTGCCTCTCACTCTATCTCTATCTCTATCATCTATATCTATATCATCTCTATATCTATCTATATCTATATCTTTAGATATATCTATATCTTTAGATATATCTATATCTTTAGATATATCTATATCTTTAGATATATCTATATCTTTAGATATATCTTTAGATATAGATGTAGAGATGATATAGATATAGATAGATATAGATATACATTCTATCTATCATATCATATGTAGCTATATATGTATATCATATATATCAGGTCATATATAGATATACATATAGGTATACATTTATCTATCTATCTACCTATCAATCTCTATATATCTACATATGGTAGATAGATGATAGATAGATAGATAGATAGATAGATAGATAGATAGATAGATCTTCAATTGCACTAACCCAATCTGTGTGCTTTCCCCCATTGGGCTTCCTCTTGTAGAGTCAGGCTTTCACCACTATGCAGTCCTTACTTTCACTGCATGCTTTCTTCTCTGTTACTGATATCCACTCAGCCTGCCCACAAAGGAGCAGCCCTTCCTAAAGTCATGGTAGATGTTTCTTGAGAGTATTATCCTTTACTAGCCTAATTAAAGAGGGTGTTTCAGAAGCTGGGAGGTTATTCAATAACTCTGCTCATTTTTATAAAGTGAACTACACAAAAGTGTTTATTGTGCTTTGCAGATGGGCTGCAGAGAAATTGTGCTTCTTGACCTCTGGCTAGCCCCACCAGTCAACATAACTGTCTTTGCTGTTACATCCCAGTGTATCACAAGAAATAGATCAACAGAGTTCACTACGTTTAATATATAAACCGTCAATGCCTCAAGGAACAACCTTTTAAACAAATGTGACTCCAAAGATAGTATATTATAGATTCTTAACTGGAATTATAAAAGGTAAATTACGAGTACCGCCTTGTTTTTCACATCTGTATTGATTTCGTGTCTTAAAGCAAAACTGAATCAGTTCACAAACTCAGTTTGAGTTGGGCTCTGTCTTTTATCTTTCCCTGTTTATTCCGAGTGTAAGGGGAAGTGGCTCAATAGGATATAAGCTTTAATATCATATGATCAAGATAAAGGCAGTCTTCTTTGTCATCCTAGAATATCTATACCAGGCACATATTCAGGCTGTTAATGTGGACTCTCATTCTCCATACTCAACATTGAACCCAGAAGCATGTTCTAAGACCTTATTCAATTCATAGCTGTATTGAGAGCAACCTATTAAAATAACTCATTATTCCGTGGGTTCCTGATGGGCTTAAGCTGTAAGAAAATATGCAATCTCCCAAGCCATGTAGCCCTCAATTCTGTGTCCGCTGATCTTGTCCACAGTCTAGAGTTTATAGTTTCAGTCACAACGGAAAGATGAAACACAAAATACAAAAGAATTGAAGATGGATTATAGGAGATACTGTTCAGAGGAAACAAACTCAGACACAAAATTGACTTCATAAAGAGAACTTTAAAAATATGGCAAACCAAATATATCTATAGGCCTCGTGGATCTCCAGGGGCAAATGCTAAGGCTATCAAAATGAAAAAAGAATATGATAAGCTTAAAGAGGCATTGTTGTTTCCTCTTTCTACCTCTGTGTTCATGAAAGGCATTGACAAGATAGACAATTGTTTGGCAAGTGGTTTAAAATGGGAAAAAAATAAGATGCCTTGATGGATGAGACAGTGGAATTTTTTTTTTAATTTTCTTTTTCCTTTTTTTAAGTAATCACTGTGCCCAATGTGGGGTTTGAACTCAAGACCCCAAGATCAAGAGTCACATGGTCCACCAACTGAGCCAGCCAGGAGCCCCACAGTGGAACGTTTAAAACCAATTGCAAATGGATTTAGTTCCCAGCTCCCATGACATCTACCTCTGCATTTTGAAAATATAATCATTCTAGCAGGTTACATGCTACTCATGTACTTGCCAGAGTATTGTCCAACGAGTCAGTGAAAGACATCCTGGGAAGTACTTGCAATGTACTCATCTGCTCAATTACTGGTCCAAGGTATGAAGAAGTCTAAAGTTGAAGTTTAGTCAAGCCCAGAGGAACATAGCCCAAACTTTCAAAAAGAAATAACAATTAAATTGCAACACATATCCCATTTTCTTTTGCGTGAGGGAAGTCCTTGCCTTAATCTTCATCGGGTTCATCTTGGATGACTGGATGGCATGATGTACAACAATACCCTTTTTATGAAACTGAGAACAAGAAACAACAGGTGCCTGAGACAATACCACTATTATTTTTTTTTCCCTTTAGAATCTGCATGTGTCTGTGTACATTTGCAACTGTAGCAAATTACACACAGGAAAACCCCAGACATATAAATTTATTCCTCATAAAAGTGGTCTCCTTTCAAGTTTAAGTCAGTGTGAAAGCCATGTCTGTGAAACCTGGTTAATATTAACCTTAACTCAATCCTATTTTGAGCTAAAGATAAAGGAGGAGATATGGAGTTTGAAATTTTCTTTCTTTCTTTCTTTCTTTCTTTCTTTCTTTCTTTCTTTCTTTCTTTCTTTCTCTCTCTCTCTCTCTCTCTCTCTCTCTCTCTCTTTCTTTCTTTTTTTCTTTCTTTCTTTCTTTCTTTCTCTCTTTCTTCAAATTGTGTAAGAAGAACGAAAGCACTTGAGCGAGCCTAGCCCCTTGAAGATCAATGACCCTGGTGAGGCTAATTACCCCAATCCTCTCAGTGTAAATTAAAAAAAGACCTCAGTAGCTGAAAAGACTATATGATTAACTGGCTGAGAAGATTAACCGTGATCAGAGTGGTCTGGGGCTTCCTGGTTTCCCCTCGGTTGCCTATTTGTCACTTGCAGAATACACTCTGTGCCCATGAGCTGCATCTCAAAGGGCTGGGTGATTCTTTCATAGAGATTGATGGCAGTGGAACGAGGGTGGGGAAGGATGTTCCGGGTCTGAATGAGCTTGTGCTTCCCAGGGAAATGTGAGATGTCTGTGAGCCTCTAGGTACCCAGCTGTCATGGGCAAAGTCCAGATGACATTTTCCCATCTCTTTTCACACCATAATCCAGACATCCTGTGGAAGATGGTGGTGCTACTTTTGGTGTCCAGACATGGCGCTCCATTTAAGATCAATGCTGTCTTTGCTAAAATGAAAATTCATGTTAATTGAAACTATTCTTTGTATTATTTATATTTTATGTGTACCTGGTTGTGGCCATCATTCTATTGTCATATCATGAATGCTTTTCTCATGTTTCCAACAGGCAACTCATTATCATAACACAGTCCCTAGTCCTATCCTGCCATTTCTCCGGCATTTTTTTCAACCTTACGCTTGCCCACCTGACATGTCTAAATGGACTTTCCACTTATGCTGGAATAACAAAGACATTGCAAAAGCCAAAGCTAAATTAGCATGTTTTCAAAAGTTATGTGATATTTAATGAAAAATTCTGTTAGTGCACAAATAAATTGGCCTAAAGCTTTAGATCCATAAGCTTCTTTGTACACTTTGGCTCAAGAATAGAATTCCTGGGAATTTATCCTAGAATAATAATAATTAACAATAATAATAATAATAATAATAATAATTCATTAGATGTGAAGATGTGAAAAACAAACATACACAGCATTTATAAAATTTCCATTGTTAATTATTTAAAAGCTACTAGAAGCTATCTAAATGTCCAGCTATAGAACAACTAAGTAGATGTTATACAATTTAACAGTATACTTAAGCCAGACATTAAAAAATATAATGATTAAGACAGTACAGAAAACCAAAATAGTTTATAATGTAGTGTTAATTAAAAAGCATCATATAAGGGCACCTGGGAGGCTGTTGGTTTTGGCTCAGGTCAGGTCAGTTTCTGGGTTCAAGCCCCCACATCGGGCTCTGCGCTGACAGCACAGAGCCTGCTTGTGATGCTCCCTGTCCCTCTCTTTCTACCCCTCCTCTGACTGTGTTTTTTTTCTCTCACTCAAAATAAATAAATAAACTTAAAAAAAGGCATCATATAAAATACTTGTATGTTTTATAATTATAATTGTATGAAATACAACCATCCAGATCAGGAGTATACAGTAATGTGCAAAACAGAAAACAGTTGCTATGTTAAATGAGGACGTTGTTCGAGAATTTTGTTGAGTCCATTCAGATTTTGTATTTCGTCATGATTTGGTCTTGGGAGATTGTGTGTTTCTAGAAATTTATCAATTTCTTGTAGGTTGTTCAGTTTTGTTGGTATATAATTGTTTGTAGTAGTTGTTTTCAATGATTATTTATAGTTCTGTGGTATCAATTGTAACTTCTCTTTTATATCCAATTGTATTTATTTGAGCCCTCTCTCTTTTTCTCTTGGTTAGTCTAGCTAAAAGTTTATCAATTTTGTTTTTATTTTCAAAAACTCAGCCTTTACTTTCATTGATCTTTTCTATTGTCTTTCTATTTCTTATTTTATTTATTTCCACTCTGATTTGTTTGTTTGTTTGTTTCCTTTAATCTACTGTGCTTGTTCTTCTTTTTCTACCTCCTTTGGGTGTTGCAGATTTTTTCCCCCTTAACATAGACCTGGATTGCTATAATCTTCTCTCTTAGAACAACCTTTGCTTCAGCCCATAGATTTTTCTGTGTGTTATTTGTATTTCCAATTTTCTATATGTACTTCTTTTATTTCTACTTTACCTTCTTTGTGGAACCATTGGCTTTTCAGTAGTATGTTGTTGAACTTGCACTTTTTTTTTTCCGGCCTTCTTGTAATTGATTTCTAGTTTCAAACCATTGTTGTCAGAAAATGCTTGATATAATCTTCCTTGAATTTATTGAGACTTGTTGTGTTTGGCAGAATGTTCCATATGTACTTAAGAAGAATGCAGATTCGGTTGCTTTTGTATATATCCGTTAATTAAGTCCATCTGTCTAATGTTTTGTTTAAGATCAATATTGCCTTATTAATTTTCTGTTTGGATTATCTATCTATTGAAGTAAGTGGGGGTGTTAAAGGCCCCCGTTACTACTGTATCGTTGTCAATTTCTACCGCTAGGTCTGCCAATATTTGATTTTTATGTTTCTCATGTCACACTTCACATCTTTCATTTTATTCTTACTAATTGTTATAGTTTTCACTATTTTTACCACTAAAAGTCTTTTAGCGTTCATACTTGCTTTACAAGCTACTGATCCACTATCTTTGCTATATATTTACCCTTTTTAGTGAGATTTTTACTTTCATATATTTTCTTATTATTAATTAGTACCATTTCTTTTCAAAGGTCCCTTAAGGTAACTTCACTTTTTAAAATTCTCTTTTACTTTCTGCTGCTCTGTCTCGGTGAATGTCATTATTTTGTCTTCCAGTTCTCTGATCTGCTTTTCTGCTTCATTCAGTCTGCTGTTGAACCCCTCTAGTGTGTTTTTCAGTTCAATTTCAGTTCCATTCTTCTATTCTTATTATTCTATTATTCAGGTTCTGTATCTTCTGTTTGATACTTTTTAAATATTTTCTCTTTTTTATTTTATTTTATTATTGATTTTTTAATATGAAATTTATTGTCAAATTGGTTTCCATACAACACCCAGTGCTCATCCCAACAGGTGCCCTCCTCAATGCCTGTCACGCACCCTCCCCTCCCTCCCACCCCCCATCAACCCTCAGTTTATTCTCAGTTTTTAAGAGTCTCTTATGGTTTGGCTCTCTCCCTCTATAACTTTTTTTTTCTTTCCCCTCCCCCATGGTCTTCTGTTAAGTTTCTCAGGATCCACATAAGAGTGAAAACATATTTTCTATCTCTTTGCTGAGGTTCTCACTGTGTTCATTCATTCTTCTCCTGAGTTTGGTGAGCATTTTATGACCATTAACTTAAACTCTTTATCAGGTAGATTGTTTATTTCTGTTTCATTAAGGATTTTCTCAGAGGTTTTGTCTTGTCAGTCATTTTGTCTGACTCTCTGTGTTTGTTTCTATGTATTAGGCAAATCAGCCAATTCTCCCAGCCTTGAAGAAGTGACATTATATAGATGTCCTATGGGGCTTGGAAGGGCTATTTCCCCTGGCCACTTATGCCAGGTGCTCATGGGGCATCCCTGTATGAGTTGTATGTGTCCTCTGGCTGAAGGTGGCCTACAACTATGGGGTAGGCATTGGCAGGGCTCTCACCTGGTCCAGCTGTGCATATAGCTGTTATGTAAGAGTGGGCAGGGCCCTTACCAGGGCATGTTCTCCAGTACCAAAAAGCTAGAGGAAAAGTTTCAAAATAGCACCCACCAGCACTGGCACCAAGTTAGAATGAGATTTCAAAAATGGCACCTGCCACTGTCTCCATTTCTGCAGAAAGCCTCAACAAGTTCCTGCCTCTTCAGCAGAGCCTTCAAGATTCTTAGCAGGTCGTCTCCACATATGATCTGGGCACTTTTCCAACTGGTGCATTTGAGTTGGATCCCAGTGTGAGTAAATCTGTGCAGAAGCCCTTGAAGAGTGATTTCTCAATTCCCAGTTCTATGATTTTCCTGAATGTAATCCCCACCGACTTTCAAAGCCAGACATTTTGGGGGATCATCTCTTCTGTTCAGAATCTATAGGCTGGCATGCCTGATGTGGAGGAAAGAACCCTCACTTCTCAGGGAAAAGTTTCATAGTTTGAGATCCCTTCCAATGGTGGACCAGTGCCACTTGGTGTTTTATTGTTTGGGGGTTTTGGTGAGCCCATCTCTGCCTCTCCTATCTATTTCAATGTTGACTTTTTATCCTTTGTTGTGAAGATTCTGTTTATCCAGTTTTAAGTTCTTTTTCAGGTAAAATTATTCTGCACATGGTTGTAAATTTCTTGTGTCTGTGGGAGGAGGTGAGTTGAGTTTCCTATGCCACCATCTTGAACCCTTCCAGATTCTTTGTTACTGGAATCACACTCACAATAACCTCTCTGCTTTCTGCAAACAGTTGTTCTGGAACATGATGTTACTCGAGTTATTTGTTTAGGTTTTTCTGTATTATTTCAAAGCAAATCTTTCTGAGTTATATTTGATGAGATATAAGCTGGGAAGAACTTTAGAACAGAGAATTCATTCAATTCTCAAGAGCCACTGTTGACTTTCCTGCCTACATCTCTGTTTATTCCACTTATTGTACAATGTGTGTTTATTCAACAAAAAATGTACACAATCAGCCTTATATATCCACATATGTGACGCATAGTCTGACTACTTCTCACCACTCAAGATATGACTAAAAAAAAATCTAAGTGAATAAATATACTCTTTCCCACTGTTCTTGCCAATATGAGGCTTAAAGAGCTCTTGTTTATATTTCCAGCTGACCATCACTGAACAGAAACAGGCAAGGTGGGTTCATTTAATGCCAATCTTTTCATCACATTACAGATGAAAAAATGTGAAAGTGGGAAGATAAGACAGGTTGAAGCAGAATGACTCTGCTCCCAGGGCAAAGAAAGGGGTCAGGCTGCCATCCTCTGCAAAACCACACAACAGGGACAGGCAGGATAGCAGAAACGTAAGCAATGAGAAAGAAGAAGAAAGAAAGAAAGAAAGAAAGAAAGAAAGAAAGAAAGAAAGAAAGAAAGAGGAAAGGAATAAAGGAAGGAAGGAAGGAAGGAAGGAAGGAAGGAAGGAAGGAAGGAAGAAAAAAAAAAGACCTGGGACATTGTATAAGTTAACTATTGCTATCTAACAAAGCATCTCAAAACCTAACGAGTTAATATAATGGTTTAGTATTTTTCACTAGACCACAGGCTCTTGGGGTTAATTCTCCAAATCTGGGCTGGCTCAATAGGCTCACACATGCATTGTGGTCAACTGCAGGTCAATGGTGTCTTGACTGACCTCGGGTGGGCTTTGTTACAGATGTAGGGCCTTAGCTGGAACAGCTGGGCTGACGTGACTCTGCTCCATGGGTCTCGTCCTCTAATACAGGCTAGCCCAGACAAAATCTTATGATGAAGGAAGAGGAGCATTAAGGAGAGCAGAAGTATGCAAGGCTCCATGAAGTCTGCATCACATCATCACTTCCATTACATTATATCGAGCCAAGTGAGTCACAGGAAATCCCAGATTTAAGGGAGGAGCTGCAAAGTCAGATTGTAAGAGGTACAGATTCAGAGATAGAGTTGGGGTCAGTTTTGCAATCAATCTACTGTAGAGATGTTTAGGAAAGAGCTAACAGTCGTATTTGGCTAAACACTGTGATTGCAGATGAAAGGCAGTGGTTGGGGGAAAAGGCTGGGCTTATAATTAAAGGCAAAATTAGGCTTAATGCATTTTCATCTGGTTGCCAGTAGGAGAATCTGAGCACAAAAGTGATGGAATTGAGAACATTAACCTGGAAACATTGTGGAGAATTAATTGAAGTAGGAAGGCACAATGGGTGGGGAGCCCAGTTAGGAGGCTATTGGAGGGGAGGAGTGAGGATTAATGTGGACCAGAGCCCTGAGGGCAGAGGGGGAGTTGAAGAGAGACAGGCAGGCTTGAAAGACCTGACAGTTATAAAATTAAAGGTGTTGGTATCTAAAGTTTATGGAAAAGAAGTTTCTGTGTGGGTGTCTAGGTTTACTGATGAGATATTTATACAGTTAATGTAAGTAGAACATCTCAGGAAATGATCCAGAAGGTAGGAGATCAGTTCATTCAATGGGAGTGTTGTGTTTAGTACTCAGGATAAACAAGGTATGCTATGTTATATAAAAAGTAACCTCAAAGATTCAGCAGCTTATCACAACAAAAACCCATTTCTCCCTCACACGCCATGACTCTTGTGAATCAGTGAAGGCTCTATTCCCTCTTAGACCCTCCACAGCCATGTGGGTAGGAGCTCTACCGTAGCAGTGTTATCTTTAGGGTAATTAACTTGTCTCAATTTTCCTGAGACTTTCTATTTTAACTCTGAAAGCTCTATATCCCAGCAAACCACGCAGTCCCAGACAAAGGAGGGTAGTTGGTCACCCAATATCCTGTTCAAATACTTTGAGACAGCTAGAGTCTCTTGCTTGTTCTTTTTTGATTTTTCCAAAATCACACCATTTCTTCTTACTTGTCATTGGCTAGGAATTGTCATGAGGTCCTATGTAACTGAAGGAGGCTGGAAAAGAGAGAGCAGAAGGAACATTTGCTGAGCACCAATGCCCCTGTTTGAGGCCTTTCAGGAGGTATTATCCAGATGAGTACATAAAAATTGACCGCTCTTAAAAACAATATAATGTAAATGTAATGTAAAACTTAAATGCAGTCAAACCATGAGGGCCATGGGCTCATAACCCTAGGACAAATTCTATCTAGACTTTAGACTCATTTGCAAACCAACTGCAAGTTTTAATGTACATTCTCATGTGTGAACATAAATAGTGCAATTCCTTTTATGCTGGTGTCATTCTCTCGGTTTTTCCACTAGCCTATGGGCAACACTTTTAAGCTCTTGTTTTCTTTACAAGACACAGCTTTGGACAAAGCTACACTATGAGTGGATTGAGAGCTGGATTGCTTCCTCAGCTCCCTTTCCAGGAGCCCTAGGTGGGGAAGAGCTTTCCCAAAGGCACACAGAGTCCCTGACTCTTTCAAATAGTTTCCATTACAAGTTTGAGGGAGAGTTTAGGAGGGAGGATCCAACAGGAACCATTTTGCTTCTCCTGAGAACACCATCTCCTCCTGTCTGAGAGAGGAAAGAATGTGGGCTGAATTCTGAAGCATTCCCCTTTGAAGGACTTGAAATATCATAATCCTCAGTGGATTGATGTTCTTGAACCTTTCACACTTGAGGCTTCACTATGTCTATGGCAATATACCATACCCCGGGGACTCAATGCCAGCTGAACATGAGCTATGTAAACAAGAACTTGGCTCCCTTATTTTTTTCTAAAGAAATAAACTTGGATTTGAGTAAGCCAGCAGATTAATTCAGCAATCAGAAAATGTTAATATAATTAATCACAACTTACCCTAGATGATCTCTGCGCATATGTCTATAAACATTGTTAACATTGTGAATATGTTAGAGTTCACAGCTTACCCTTTCCCTTTCTCTGTGGCTGAAGAGGGCAGGCATGATGTGCCAGGAGCACACTGCCAGCTTTAGAGGAGGGAGGACTTTGCAGGATCAAGCCGTCTGGGATAACATGGCATAAGAAGAGAAAGGGGCACAAAAGGATTAAGCAACTTGCCTACGATGCAGGGCTAGTAAGTGGGAGTGCTACTGGTTAAATCCAGTCTTCTGATTGTGAAGACTGTGTTCTCCCTTCTCTGTGAAACTACATCCCATGAGGGAGTGTGATATATATTTAGCCTCCATGTCCTCTCTGTTGACTTCATATTTTCATATAGTCTATTAGGCAAGAGAACTTCTTTGTATAGTCTTATACCACAAACATCTTCGAGATGAGGGGGCAAAGACTCTATAGAGCCAATAGAGCAGATATGCCCAGGAGGACTGGTGGGGATACATTGTAAGAAGGCAATACAGGCTCTGGGCCCAGCTGAAAAAAATTTAAGACTATTCCGAGTACAGCAGATGGAAAGTCAAGGAACCAGGAGAGAGCATGGCAAGGGGCCCATTAGACTGGACATTAAGATTGATTTGGAAGTATAGTGAGATTTGAGGTCCAAGGGTTGGATAGCACATCCTTCTTCATAAATTCTTTTGGCAAAATTGTGTATGTATATATGTATGTATGATTTCATGCACGCCTGCATATATGTGTATATGCACACATGGATGTATCTATCATCTATCCACACAGGTGCATAGAGTAGCACAGACTAAAGTCTGTCATTAATGCCTCAGCTGATGGCAGTTCAGATTTTCTATAGGGGAAGGGCTTAAGAACAGCAATCTAGCAGCAAATCAGTTGAGGGGTTGTACTGAAAGCTCTGTTTGCATTTTAAGCACAAAATTTTTCTTTTATTCAGAGTGACACCATATGACTTCTGAAGCTGAGATAGAACAGTGACATGGCTTCTGTCTGGTCCCCTTGGGACACTCACCCTTGGAACACAACCACTATGTCATGAAGAAAAGACCACATGGACAGTCCACACGAGGTCCCAGCCTACAGCCGGACCCTCTTTCATTGCTCAGCTGCAAGGACATAGCTCATGCTCTTGCTTGACCTTGCCCATGTCTTCTATTGGCTTTCTCTGGCCTTCATCCCTTCTTTCTTTCTATCACTGGCTCTCTTCCCCCTCCCCCCCCACCGCGTCTCAGTAGTGGGTCTTCCAAGAATCCAGTCTTCTTTCTACTTTTTGTTCTCCTAACCCTCATGCTGGAGAGCCCATCTATTCTCATAGCTTTAAACATCACTTCTATGCTAATGATTCCTACATTTACATTTCCAGCACCATCTTCAATCAAAGCAAATCCTCATTAATCACTGAGCTTCTGTTTCCTGCCTTCAATTGCCTACTGGACACATTCAGCCGGAATATCTTACTGTCACTTCACCCTTAATACAGAGCACATTATTTAACCACCAAAATTAAATCTTCTGAACTCCCTTTCATGGTCAATGGCACCGTTCCTCCACTCCTTGGGTGGTTCCCACCAGCTGTTTCTCCCTAGATTTTAGATACATACTATAATCTGAATACTTCTTTATTAACTTAATTCACAAATAAATTATACAAATAAAGGAAAAATATATAATGCAATGCATCAGCTAGATTCACAGGATATGATGGTTCAGCTTCTCTTCTGAGGATGATGATGATAATGATAATGGCTAATAGTTGTCGACCACTCTCTATGAATTAGGTACTGTTCTTAGCACTTCACACATGTTGAGTAACTTAATCTTCACAACTCTACAAGTTAGATACCTCGACTTAATACAGACTGAGCATCAACTGTGAGATCACAGCCGAATGATTTGATTTCATCACTTCTGTTCTCACATTTCAACACCCCATTCAGCATTCTCAGGGCTGGAGCACACAACAATCTCTCTATCCTATCAACCAGTTTATCTCTTTTTCTTCTATACCTTCAATTTATTCTGCTTCCAGTCATTATCAGTGTAGTTCCCCTGACCTCCAGTCTCATTTCTCTTCCAAACCCTTGTCAGTCAGGTCATTTGGTCCCTCTCCTTCTTAGCTGCACTATCCTGATGTCATCCTTTATCCTTTCAACTGGTAACACAGTCCAACTGGTTGGACCTCCTGCCATAATGTGACATGATTGTCTCTTGGCTACAGTCCATCCAGTGTGCTATTTATCATATACATCTTCCATATGCAACCTGTTCACCCCGATAGCCCACTTCTGCTATTCTTGTTTTTGATACTGTACTGTGTCTGTGCAAGATGTTATTACTCAGAGAAAGTAGGTGAAGGGTCGGTGGGAGCTCACTATCCTATTTTAGCAACTTACTGTCTTATTTATTTCAAAATAAAAAGTTATAAATATCCTAAGGTATTTTTATAGAAGGTTACATCCCAAGCTGTTATCATGAGATGAACTGCAAGGAAAAGAAGAGAAAGCCTTTTCCTTTTTATTCTATGTAGTTTTTTTTTTGTTTGTTTGTTTGAAAATTTTACTAGATAAATATATTCTTGTATACCTTGTATAAAAATAAAAATTCAAAAAAATCTAATGCATTTCTTTACTATAATGTGTATATTTGAATTTCAAATTCCTAATTGCCAACCTTACTACAATCCCACATTATTTTGTTTTACTTATAAATATAATCCTTTTACTCTAGTCACGTAGTCACCTTAAAATTCCAAACACACGTCTTGTCCACTCTTGTCTTTCTTTGCTTACTCCTTTTGCAACCTCCTAGATTTGGCTATGCTATCTGAGCAGATGACTTCCAAATATGTCGCTTCCTGGTTCCCTCATTTCCCATAACTCTACTCCTAAATTTCAACTGCTGTTAGGTCTTTGCATGTAGATTTCTAGCTGGTATCTCCAACTTAGTTTGTTAAATAATTGAGCTCTTTTTTCTCCTTTTTTTTAGGTGTATGTATTTATTTTGACAGATAAAGAATATGAGCAGGGGAGGGGCAGAGGGAGAGAGAGAGAGAGAGAGAGAGAGAGAGAGAGAGAATCATAAGCAAGCTCCATGATCATCAGGGGGCTCAATTACATGACCCTAGAATCCTTACCTGAACTGAAATCAAAAGTTGGATGCTTAACTGACTGAGCCACCCATGTGCCCTACAATCATTTTTTATTCTTCCCCCTTTCCTTCGAAATTATCATCAATATCCTTTTATGCACATTTGGGTTTCTCTTCTCTTCATCATGGCATTTAATGTCATATAATGTCTGGCCTCAGACAGCATTACCCTGCTATCAAAGCCAGACAAGGACACTACAAGAAAAGAAAATTACAAGACGATATCCCTGACGAACATAGACAAAAAATCCTCGACACGATATTAGCAAACTGAATTCAGCAATACATTAAAAGTGTCATACATCATGATCAAGTGGGATTTATCCCAGGGATGCACCCACAAATCAACAAATGTGAAACACCACATTAATAAAGTGAAAGATAAAAATCATATGATCATCTTAATTGATCCAGAAAAAGCATTTGGCACAATTTAAAACTCTTTCATGATTAAATATTCTCAACAAACTGGGTATAGAGAGAATGTTCCTCAACATAATAAGGACTTTATATGGCAAGTTCACAGGTAAGAGCATACTTATCAGCGAAAAGCTGAAAGCTTTTCCTCTAAGATCAAGAACAGGACAAAAATGCCCACCGTCACCACTTTTATTCAGCATAGTCCTAGAAGAGTAGTTAGGGGGAAAAAAATAAAAAGTATCCAAATCAGAAAGGAAGAAGTAAATTTGTCTCTATTTGCAGACAACATAATATATCATATAGAAAACCCTAAAAAGCCCACCAAAAAGCTGCTACCACTAATAAACAATTTCCACTAAGTTGCAGGATACAAACTCAATATACAACAATTAGTTGCATTTCTATACACCAATAGTGAGCTGTCAGAAAGAGAAATTAAGAAAACAATCTCATTTACAGTTACATCAAAAAAATATAACATTTAGAAATAAATTCTACCAAGGAGGTAAAAGATTTATACAAAGAAGATTATAATAAATTACTGAAAGAAATTTAAGAGGACACAAATAAAGGAAAGTAGTCTATGTTCATGGATTGGAAGAATTAATAATATGGTTAAAATGTCCACACTACCCAAAGTGATCTACAGTTTCAATTCAATCCCTATCAAAATTCTAATGTCATTCATCACTGAAATAGAAAAAAAATAATCCAAAATTTTTATGAAACCACAAATAATACCAAACAGCCAAAGCAATAATAAGAAAGAAGAACAAAGCCAGAGGCTTCACACTTTTTGATTTGAAACTATGTTACAAAATCTATAGCAATCAAAACAACTATATGGCCAACTAATCTTTGACAAAGCAAGAAACAATACCCAATGGAAAAAAAGAGTCTCCAACAAATGGTGTTTCAATTTTTTTTTTTCAACGTTTATTTATTTTTGGGACAGAGAGAGACAGAGCATGAACGGGGGAGGAGCAGAGAGAGAGGGAGACACAGAATCGGAAACAGGCTCCAGGCTCTGAGCCATCAGCCCAGAGCCTGATGCGGGGCTCGAACTCACGGACCGCAAGATCGTGACCTGGCTGAAGTCGGACGCTTAACCGACTGCGCCACCCAGGCACCCCACAAATGGTGTTTCAAAAACTGGATGGAGATGTGCAAAAAGTTAAACTGTATCACTTTCTTACACCATACACACACAGAAATTCAAAATGGATGAAAGACCTAAATGTGAGATAGGAAACTATTAAAATTCTGGAGAAGAACAAAGGCAGCAACCTCTCTGACCTCAATTGCAGCAACTTCTAACCAGACACGTCCCTCAAAGCAAGGGAAATGAAAGCAAACATGAACTACTGGGACCTCATCAAAATAAAAAGCTTCTGCACAGCAAAGGCAACAATCAGCAAAACTAAAAGGCAACCGATGGAATGGGAGAAGATATTTGCAAATGACACATCAGATAAAGGGTTAGTATCCAAAATCTATAAAGAACTTATAAAACTCAACACCCAAAAAAACAAACAACCCAGTTAAGAAATGGGCAGAAGGCATGAATATACACTTTTCCAGAGAAGACATCAAGATGGCTAACAGGCACATGAAAAGATGCTCAACATCACTCATCATTAGGGTAATAAAAATTAAAACCACAATGAGATACCACCTGTCAGAATGGCTGAAATTAATAACAGACAAAACAACAGGTATTGGTGATGATGTGGAGAAAGGGGTAGCCTCTTACACTGTTGGTGGGGATGCAAACTGGTGTAGCCACTCTGGAGAACAGTATGCAGATTCCTCAAAAAACTAAAATAGACCTACCCTAAGATCCAGTAATTGTGCTGTAGGATTTATCCAAAAGATACAAAAGTACAGACTTAAGTATGTTTACAGCAGCATTATTAACAATAGCCAAACTACAAACAGCCCAAATGCCCATCAACCAATGAATGGATAAGAAGATGTGGTATATAGACAGTGGAATATTATTCAACTTTTTTTTTTAAAAAAAAAAGGAGGACATTTAGCATTTGGGAAAACATGGATGAATCTGGAGGGCATTGTGCTAAATGAAATAAGCCAGAAAGAAAAAGACAAATACCGCATGGAATCACTAACACCTGGGGGAAAAAAAGAGTCAATCTCATAGAAACAGAGTATAACAGAGACTGGAAGTTGGGAGAAATAGGCAAGATTAATAAGAGTACAAACTTTCAGTTATGAGATGAATAAGTTCTGAAGATCTAATATATAACATGGAGACAATAGCTGATAACATTGCATTGTATAATTAAAATTATAATTTTAGTATAATAATTGTTATGTAGTGTTTTATCATAATTGCTCAGGGAATAGAATTTAAATGTTTTCAATAATAATAATAAATAACAATTAATAATAACAATAATAATAATAATAAAGTGGGGTGATGGATGCATTAATTAACTCCATGGGGGAATCCTTTTACGATGTATATTTCTATCAAATCATCATTTTGTACATTTTAAGTATATCACAATTTTATTTGTCAATTATACCTTAATGACACTGGAAAATAAATAAATAAAATAAAATCTGACTTCAGCATATTCTCCTGTGTCCCTCATTACTCAACACCATGCTTCCTACGGTTTAATGAAAATAAAATCTTCATCATATTTCTAACACGTCTCTTTTCACCTCTCTGCCCCACACAAGTAGATAGCAGTGTTTCAGAGGGAACTCATCATATTTTTTTTATCTTTATATCAGTTACCTGATATTATGCCATGCTCAATAGGCACTCAAGAAATATTTGTTGAATTGAATGGATTTTCCTAATCAGATTGTGGTGCTCTGAAAATAGACTCTTCTGCACAAGAAAAAATGTGAACACTTAGTAGGAGCTTAATAAATATTCATTGATTGATTAGAATTGGCTAGCCTGGTTTCATTACTCAGGCAAAATGAAATATGGAAAATAAACTGCCATCTCAGGCTGGCTTTTTCTCCCAGAAATGAGGGGAGATAAATGATCCCCATTGAGTTATATAAGATGAGTATCTGGCCTGGCATCCGTAGAGAAGAGTAAATTAGATTTTTAAAATAGTTTCAGGGTTAAAAATGTAAGATGTTATTAGTAACACAAGTAAGGAATCATTATTAATGTAGTCTACGACCTTTATCTTGATGTACTGGAATAAGAGATTTATACATCAGAATGGGATGAATTGTTCATTTTCATCAAGGATTTGGAAACAAAGGGGCAGGAAGCTCAAATTGGGAACATTCGGGTTTGTCTACAGACCTACTGGAAAGGACACACTGCAATTTTCCATGGTTTGTGCGAGGCCTTTAGGAATTGAATCAGCCCAGAGGGAGAAGGGATTGAGGAACAAGAAAGTTACTTTTTACACATAAATATGTAAGTAGTAACCTGCAATAATTCAAAAGGAAATAAAGAAAATCAAAACAAAACCCGCATGTGTCAGTTTAATGAGATTGGTGGGAAAAAAATAGTATATTCTTTTAAAGTTTGCTTCCATATGACAGGGACTCTTTAACACATTCTTCATTGGATTTAAAAGAGGTTAAAAAGATTTAACCAGTCTTAACCCCGATTTATTAACTATTATGCAGATTTTGTAAACTCACTAGAGATTCAATACTAGTGATTGTAGAATCAGTAAATCTTCCTTCATGCTTGTTAGCACTTTCTATAATTTAACAAGGAGCTGAGTGTAACCAACACTAAGATTTAACATGTAGAGTTTTATTGAAAAAAAAACAAATGATTCAAAGATTTATTCAATGTGCTTAAGACTTAACAAATATTGTCTCAACTTGGGAAAATAAATATGGAATGAAAATGGTCCTAATTGCTTGCTCTGAGGCAAATGTTCAATTTAGCATTTTTTTTTATGTATTTAATAAATAGATTATTAAATCAAGTGCAATGCTCATTAAAGATGGTATCAATTTAAGGAATTCATCTCAGCTATGATTTATTCAATCTAATGCCCCATTGATTAAATGTTCTTCAGATCTTAAAAGTCCACTTCAGGTTTAATAGGTACCAGGTCAATTTAGAAAAGCATTCAGCACACGTGAAAGCCAATGAGCGAGGAAGTGATTTATACACTCCATGCTGAACGGGTACCATAAGTGGTTGTGATGTTGGGAAATTGTGTATTTAAAACGCTACTTAAAAGCATTTCAGAGGGTAAATACTGAAATTCTGTAAGCTTCTCAAGTGCCTCTAAGTGGGACAGATACAGAGCAAATAACATAACCTGAGGAGAGTGTGGTGGGTAGTTCTTGGGAGTCGACCTAGGAATATGGCTTTCTGGCCTGCCTGCCTAATAGCTAATGTGCCTTCCCTGAAAGTCATGTGAAACGGGGCCCAAGGGTTCTAAGGATGTGTTTTACTCTTCTTTGTATCATGTCCCTAGGACGCCAATCAGATTGTGGTGCTCTGAAAATAGACTCTAGGACACCCATATAGAATTACAACTTTGTAACCTGGAAGACGTTTTGCCTTGGTTAAATTCCATGATGCTGTGATATCATTATTCCAAGACTTGATTTCTTCGTTTTCACTATTTTTGCTGTGACCTGATAGATACAGAATAGATTATACAGCAGGTTCCACTCTGAAACAATGTTGTGGCTACTGTGTCCAAATTGTTACTCTGTGTTCAGGGACAGAAGACAGCATAGCATTTTCTCCCTAACTCTTACGTCAAATATCTCCGGATATTAGAGTAGGTAATTAGCAGAGCTCTTATATAAGCTTTTCATTTGCCCTTTTCATGCCAAAAGAATACGTTATCATTTATTTAGCAGCACGGCTGTGTACTAGACATTATTTCTTTTATTTGTTACAAATATCCTAACATAGTTCTAAATATCTGTAAGTTTATTAGCAGTAAATAACTTGCTCCAATTTAAATTGCTAGTGAGTGGCAGAAACCAGATTAGGAATCAAAAGGATCTCACTGCAAAGCCTATGATGTTCCACTTCTGTGGAATATCCAGGACAAATTTGATTAACACCACGCATTGAGTGGCTACCTTTTTTCCCTGTCGCAGTGCTAAGTACTAAGGATACAGAGATAAAAAGACAAGGCTGTCTTCAAGCAAATCACTGTCTTCTCGTGGAGACAGTCAAATAGAGAGAAAATTAACGTGCAGTAAGACAAGTATTTTGAAAGAGAAATTCACAGCGCCCAAGAGGTAGTTAGTTTTACCATATGGGAAAATTCCTGGACGATTTCTGAGCCTATTAAGCTGTGTTTGTGGTAGTACTAAGAAAAATATGATATTGTGGCATACAAAATTGCACACGCAAAGGCATGGTGATATGATCCATAATATTTAACATATGGATGAAGTCATCCACATGTCTCTGAAATGCACGAACACCAGCAATATCATTTTCCAGTGCTTAAAAAAAGGTTTTCATATGCCAATTTCAATAAATAAATGAAGTAAGACTGTTCTTCCTAAAAAATGGTGCTAGAACAAATAAATGTCCAAATAATCTAATTCTTGACCTCAAACTCTCTCCGTGCAAAAAAAATAAATAAATAATAATTTGAGATGGCACAGAGACCTAAAGGTAAAAGTTAAAACCATAAAACTTCTAGAAGAAAATATAGTGCCATATCATCACAACCTTGGATTAGGCAAAATTTTCTTAAATGGAACACAGAAATCACTAATCGTAAAAGAAAAATATACCCGATAGGACTTCATCAATGTTAAAAATGTGCATTCATAATTAAGCACCATGAACAAAATAAGTTGGCAAGTAGTAGACAAGAAGAAAAAGTTTACAACATATAATATTGGACAAAGAAATTGTACCAGAATATATAAAGAATTCCTACAAATCATAACAACACCAATAAAAACAATAAAATGCAGTTTTCAAAATGGTCCAAAGACTTAAGATTACAGATAAGTCACAAAGAAAACATATGAATGGACAATAAGCTTATGATAAGACACTAAATTAGTCCTCAGGGAAATGTTAATTGAAGGCACATTAAAAAGCCATTTAATATATTCTGGAATGGTTAACATAAAAAGATTTATAATATCAAGTGTGATAGAGGAAATGAAACAACCAAAATTCTTATAAATTGCTTGTAGAAATCACTTTGGAAACTCTTTGGTAATTCTTTTATGAAGTTAAGTATACATATAGCCTATACCCCAACAGTTGCAATCCTAGGTATATACTCAAGAGAAATAAAAACGTATCCACACAACACAAATGCAAGAAAGTTTAAAGCAGCTTTGCTCACAATAACCTCAACTTGAAAACAGCCACCAAAAGGTATATGGATAAACGCAGTGAAGCATGTCACTATGACGGAATATTCCTCAGCAACAAAATGAAGAAACTAATGATACATACAATACTATGGACCAATCCCCAAGCTATGCGAATAATATGAAAAATAACTGAGGCACTAATGAATATATACAATCAGGAGACAATTGCCTCCTTAGAGTTTGGGATGGAGAATGACTGAAAAAGATCATGAGGAGAGTTTCTGGGAAGGTGGAAATGTTCTGTATCTCGATTGGGGTAGCCATTACACAGATATATTCAATACTCAAAACTCATGAAATTTGTGGTGTCTGGGTGGCTCAGTCGGTTAAGTGTCCAACCCTTGGTTTCGGCTCAGGTCATGATCTCACACTTATGAGATCGAGCCCCACCTCAGGCTCTGCACTGGCAGGGCGGAGCCTGCTTGGGGTTCTGTCTTCCTCTCTCTCTCCCCCTCCCACACTCATTGTCTCTCTCTCTTCTTGTCTCTTTCTCTCAAAATAAGTAACTACACATTTTTTAAAAACTCATAAAATTTAAGATCTTAACAATACATTTTTGAGACTTAGAGCTCAATTAAAAAGAAAGAGGTCTTCAGAAACTAAAAGAATGTTCCTTCAAATCTTCCCACTCCGTGGCAGTGAACAATTGAGGACACTGAAGAGGAAGACTGATTTAAATTCTTCAGCCAGAAAGAGTAGCCTATCACTAGGCTTTCCAGTTGGAATGTAAAATGCGTTCTACGCCTCATTCTGTATTTGAATACACTGGCGAGAGAAACCAAGCTGTGCATTTTGCTCTCCTGAAATAAGGGTTAGAAGTTGGAGATCAAAATCATCTCATATGAAGACAGCAGCAGAGGGGCACCTCGGTGGCTCAGTCGGTTAAGCTGGGGTCATGATCTCACGGTTTGTGAGTTTGAGCGCCACATCAGGCTCACTGCACTGACAGTGCAGAACCTTCTTGGGGTTCTCTCTGTCTCAAAAATAAATAAATAAACTTAAAATAATTTTTAAAAAAAGGAAGAAGAAGAAAGCAGTGGAGACTTAGAAGGCTTAGACATTCAAGTCCCAAGTCAGCAAAGGTACGTGTGACTTCATGCAAATCCATGAACTGTTCTGGAACTCAGTTTCCACTGTGTGTGCATGTGTGTGTGTGTGTGTGTGTGTGTGTGTGTGTGTGTGTGTGTATGTGTGTGTGTTATGTAGGAGAGCTATAAATACCTCACAATGGACAAATATTCTGTGACAGTGATATTATGAGAGATTGAGCACAAAGAAGAGAGTTTAATAGCAAAAGTCCAGAGATACAGAAACTGACTGACCTCTTTTAAATTTAAGATGCTTTCAGGCACCGACTGGTCAAAAAAAACATCATTAGCATGATCTGAAATTAGTAATCTGAAATTAAATTCCCCATGTGATGGCTGAATGTGTGGGACTTGGATGCCAGAGGCCTTTTATTTATTTTTAAAATTTTTTTAATGTTTTATTTATTTTTGAGACAGAGAGAGACAGAGATTGAACAGGGGAGGGGCAGAGAGAGAGAGGGAGACACAGAATCCGCAGCAGGCTTCAGGCTGTGAGCTGTCAGCACAGAAGCCAACACGGGGCTCGAACTCACAAATCATGAGATCATGACCTGAGCCGAAGTTGGACGCCCAACCGACTGAGCCACCCAGGCGCCCCGCCAGAGGCTTTTTAGTGGGGAAAGCAAGAAAAGAAAACTCTCTCTAAAGGCCATGAATATTATAAATTAAACAAATTAAAATCAGACTGATTTTGAAATACTCACGTGTGTACTTGGTATGAACGTATTTTGTATGAGTTGCACACTCTGTCTCTATTCTCTCTCTCTCTCTCTCTCACACACAGACACACACACACACATACACACACATTTAAATATATACTTCATATGTGTAATTTTGTATGAGGAGTATTTGAAAACTGGGACCAGAACAAGGTCAATTAGTATATTAGATATTCACAGCTGTGTTTGGTCCAGTAAATACAGTACATCAAACATACAGGGGAAGCTTCTTAAAAATAATATGGAAAGACAATATTTTAAGGTATTAATCAGTGATGTTTGAATTTCATACCTATTAATAGTAGTTACCTGGGTCCTTATCATAAATTATGAATGATATGTCTCTATTAAAAGATGAATTGCAATATATTCCCCTTGCATAATTTGTTGTAAGAACCTATGAATCTAAGTAGCATTTTGCTTTGGAAATATTCTGTTAGGGAGCTGAATGTATTATTTAGGATGTATCATCAGTCCCTTCAATCAAAAGTTTTTCACTGTTCTTCAATGTGTATTGAGGAAAGTTTTCTGGCTCACATTCCACCAAGTGTTACAAGTTTATGAGGATATCCCCACACCAGCAAACACCCATGATTTTTTCAGAACATTTATTGAGCTACCATGTTCAAATACTGCTAAAGGAAGTATACCACAAACATTTACGTACACGATGCTTCACAGAGACCTGATACTTATGCATATCAATAAAACTTCCCTGACAGATGAAAGGGCAGGTGTTATCACTCCCATTTGACAGACAGGGAAACTGAGGCTCAGAGGTTTCATAATTTGACCAATGAAACCCAGGTACTAATAGGCACGATAGCAATTTGACCTTGGTCTTCCGATTTAGAGAGTAAAGGGCTTTTCAGAGCCCCAAATGATGTCTCTGACTTCTACTTTATTTCTAGAATTTTTTTCATTTTTTGCCACAAAAGCCACAGAACTTATCTTTTACATGAAGAGTAACAATGACTCATGTCCTTGATTTCAAGCCACTAACCTTTAGCAGGATAGGAAAAGAGACTTCAGAATTTAAGACAAAGAGACCTGGAAGGAAAAGTACACTCAATACAAGTAAGCCTAGTTATCCCTAGCTAATGCTCTTTTAAAATAGATCAGCCAAAGGGATTTCTGGAGGGAAAAAAAGGAGAAACCATCACTCAGACAAGATAATAATCTTAATTGAAATCAGAAAACCTTCAAATCTCTTTGTGTATAAATGTGTGTGCTGCAATAGTGAACATTTAGAATCCCTTTGGGATTTTAAAAATTCTGGACAGTGTTTTATCATTCTGGGTTTTTTTTTTTTAATAGGAGGAGGTGGGGCAGAGGAAGTGGCAGGGAATCAGTACCCCTGAACTATCATCTGCTTCCTGAAAATTCTTTCCTCAGTGCTTCACTGGGCTCCCAGGAACTCGCAATCTTAAAGGAATGCAATGATTTGGCAATAAGCTGTGGTTGCAGGCATCCAAGGATCCCTTTGGAGGATGGAAATAAAGGTAGTTAAAATTCTTCAATCCAGCACGATAAAGATAGAGAGGAGGGTGGGAAGGAGAGATGACTCTGCTATGATTCAGCTCACAACACCCTTTGGAGAAACAATTATAAAATGCAAATATAATGGTGACATCCTCAAATAGAGCCCATCCATGAAAGCTCCTGTTCTCAAGCATCTATTTAAAACCAGATATCTCCAGGGCAAAACCAAGTTAGGGAAAATGGTTGATGTGATTCCCCAGCCACAGGCATGAAGTATGACACTGTCCAGTTGAGGAGCTACTCTACATTGTCTCTGATGGTTCAGTTGTTTACAATGATAATCATCATTATTAACCCCCCTCTAAGAGAGTATCAGAATGTGAGGTCGTCAGAGGTTCAAAAGAAAATGCAGAGACTTCCAGTTTTAGCTCTGACATGTAAAGAACTTTGAACTTATCACTCCCATCCTTACAAGAAAAAGCTGGATAAATCAAAAAACAAAGGACTTCTGTGGACTCATCAGAGAAAGGATTTTTCAGAGCAAATGACCAGCCTGGAATCTGGAGATAAGTGAATTCAAAAATTCACAACCAAGATCTGCTTACAGAGAGGAGAAACCACTAAATTGGTAGAAACACTTAAATAATCATTTTAATGAGCTCTTGGAGAGTGAATGTGGCCTAACTTGAGTGTAAGAACCCTTTGGGTTGCTATCTTAGGACTTCCACACTTTCGTGGGACTTGCCTCCATGAATGTACAGGAATCTTCACATGGCGAAGGTCTAGAAAGATCCCCTCCTGGCGCTGGTAGGAAGAGAGAAAGAGTAATCCTTGTGAAATATGACCATAGACTTCCCTATAATAAAGGCATACTCTCTGGAGGAAAAGACATTAACAAAACTTTGTCTGGAGCCATGGGAGAATGTATTCTGTCTAGACTTCCTTTCTCATCAAAGGAAAGGAAGGACTCTAAAAAAAGAAACACTTCTGGATGTGAGAGATCAGAGAAGCAAGCTCATAAGAAGACTGGGGTTGGGGGCGCCTGGGTGGCGCAGTCGGTTAAGCGTCCGACTTCAGCCAGGTCACGATCTCGCGCTCCGTGAGTTCGAGCCCCGCGTCAGGCTCTGGGCTGATGGCTCAGAGCCTGGAGCCTGTTTCCGATTCTGTGTCTCCCTCTCTCTCTGCCCCTCCCCCGTTCATGCTCTGTCTCTCTCTGTCCCAAAAATAAATAAACGTTGAAAAAAAAAATTAAAAAAAAAAAAAAGAAGACTGGGGTTGAAGTGAATGTTGGTGGAATACCCCCCTTTCCTCAGGCCTTATAGGAACATGGCCCCAGCGCCATAATGGTTGTAGAGATTACAGATGAAATAATGGCAAGACACAGACTCTCTTGGAGAAGTACTTAAGGGACCCAATGTTAAGAGGGGAGACAAAAAACAAGAGCACTAGAGGAATAGGAAGCCTATGACACCTACAGCTACAAAAAAATTAAACAAAAACCAGCTTCCACTCTAACATAAAACTTCACACTGAAGTCCTACTTATCTCAATTCCTGTTACTGAATACATCATCTCCAGCTTTCAACAAACAGTTACAAGGCATACTATAAGGCAAGAAAGAAACAGGGTCTGAAGCGGTTGGTTGTGCATCAAAACCCACCTCAGATACGATACAAACACTGGAATTATAACACAGGGAATTTTAAATAATTATGATTAAGGGCACGTGCATGGCTCAGTTGGTTAAGTTTCCAACTTTGGCTCAGGTCATGATCTCACAGTTCGTGAGTTCCAGCCCCATGTTGGGCTCTGTGCTGGCAGCTCAGAGCCTGGAGCCTGCTTTGGATTCTGTGTCTCCCTCTCTCTCTGCCCTTCCCCCACTTATGCTCTGTGCCTTTCTCTCGCAAGAATAAATAAACATTTAAAAATTTTAAATAATTATGATTAATATGTTAAAGGCTCTAAGGGAAAAAAGAGACCACATGAGAGAACAGATGAGTAAAGTAGGCCAAGATGAAAATTCTAAGAACAAACCAAAAGGAAAGGGTAGAAATAAAGGAAAAAAATACCACTGCAAAGTATATAAAGAATGTTTTCTATGGGCTCATCAGTCTACTGGTCAAAGTTAAAGCAAAGAATCAGTAGGTTTGAAGATAGAAATTTACCAAACTGAAATAGAAAGAAAAAAAACATTGTTTTTTAAAAAGAACAGAACAATCAAGAAGAGTACTTTCAAAAGGTGTAACATATATGTGGTTATAATCCCTGAAGAGAGAATGGAGAAATACATAAACTGATACGCATGGGGAACTTTCCAAAATTAATGATAGACACCAAATCACAGATTCAAAACACTAAGCAGAACAGGTAACAAAAAAGCTGTGCCTATGTATATTATATTTAAACCTCAGAAAACCAAAGAAGAGGGTATTTTGAAAACAGCTATGTGGAGGGGGGAGGAGCTGGGGGAGACCTTACTTACAGAGAAATGTTAATAATAATGCATCAATACTGGTTAATGAAATGTGACAAATGCACCATACTAATGTAAAATGTTAATAAGCAGAAACTGAATGTGGGTTATAAAGACTCTCTGTACTATCTTCATGGAAATTCTGCAGATCTGAATCTGTTCTATAATAAAAAAGTTTACTTTTAGAAAGAAAATACAGCCATTTCAAATGGATATTTATTTCTAGTCATAACTGTCTTGTAATTATAACAACTTTATGGACAAGTAACCTCTCAACACCATGCATTTTCTGATTCCTGTTATCTCTTAGTAGACGGAAAGCATTTCCATCACATCGCATCACATGGTCTTGGTTTGCAGAGAAGACAATGGCTGTGGGTAACATTTTGAGATTCTTTGAAGCATTAACAGACATATTTTAGGAAGTGTGACCTTTAGGATCTCCAATGATGATTCATCCATCTTTAAAACAAGTACAAAGACATCCAGACGGTTAAGTAACTTCCTCCCAATAAAACAAGTCTATCAGAACAAGGACTTTAACTCAGTTACCATATTTTTTCTGCTTGCTTTTCTTATTGATTTTGTGTAGTCAATACTATTTACATTATTTTGAAATTGATAAAAAATGTTGACAAAATGCCCCATGACATCATAATTATCATACCATCGTGCATCCTGAATGAGATAATTCAATGTCACAATCGTCAGTGGATAATAAATCCGACTCAACATGTGTTTACTGTGTTCTTGCCAAGACACCAGGTGGGCGAGTTCAAAATGAGAAGTGGAAAACGCATGAGTAAAAGTAGAACAAGATGTTTTAGTGTGACTAGAGCCCATACCACAGGAGGAGAGAAGTTGGGTTCCCATGTGTCTCAGCTGGCTCAGTGGGGGCCTGTTTACGCCTGTTAACCCATTCTGTTATAAAAAGTGTCCCAGTTTAGGTGATAAATCATGCAGCTATCCCTTGAAAGGGCTTTGCATACCATCCTGGAGCCACATGAATCAATATATGCCTAGACACCCATTCCAAACCATGGCACTCCCCGTCAGGCACTCTGTTCCTAAGACTTCTCATTCTGCCACTTATTTCTGCCCACGTACTCTGTGGCATGCCTGGTCTGCTGGACACTATTGTAGCCACATGGCCTCACTCAAGTTACATAGATTCTGTGTGCCTCAGTTTCCCCATGTATAAGATGGAGATAATACCAGCATCTTCCTTACACGGTTCATATCAGGATTAAACTTAAATGTGCCTATCACTTAGTGTTCAATAAATTTGGCTATTATTTTTATTATTCTCAATAACTTTTGAAGTTTTGATCTCAGATCATTTCTCCAACTCCCAGTTTTTCACACCTAGTTAGTCTCATCATTAGTTGAATTTATCTAAAGTAGAACAACAGATTTTGGAAGAGGGTGTTTTTTTTTTCTATCACTTATTTCCCAAATATTACTGAACACCTCCTGCGTTCCAGGCACTGTTCAGAGTGCTGAGAATACAATAGCAAATGAGACCCACAAAGACCATGTTCTCGGGGAGCTTTCTTTAAAATGTAGAAGTTCCAGGTTAATTTGCCTTTGTATGTCTTAAAAAATGAGGTCTCTTATTGGAAGGCACAGCTCCATGAGCACACAACTTGGTGGTGTGTTAGTGCCTTTTGGTGAGATAAATGGTACCCCTTTCTTCTCCAGGCACAGCGCCATGCTGGGCCTAGGGCTTAGCCACTGTAACACAGTGGTCTCAACTCTTTTTACCCTCTCTGCTGAATCATTCTGTGTAACACAGTGGCTTTTAACTACCTGGTGGTACAAAAAAAAAGAAAACACAAATGAGGAAATCATTGGATAAACCACTTTGGTTACCAGGGCAAAATCACAGCTCGCAATGTAGACTCGGGAGTTGTTAAAAATAGATGATTCTGAAGTCACAGGATTAAATGGTTTGAGGGCATAGGACATGACTGGGCGTACTCTCCCCATTAGAAATTCAAGAGAGGAGGAGGAAGAGCCAAAGAGGAACATCTGGGAAATTGCCAGCAATAAAGGAAGACTAGAAACCAGAAGCTAAGGTAAAAGAAGAAAGTATGTAATGCTAGGTCTGAGAGACAGAACCAGGTCGGCACTGTCTCACAGAGGCACATTAAGGAATGTTGTGAGATATGTTAGAGGGGAGAGAAGAATTACTAAAAATAGAAGCTCTTCCAAGTTACCTTATTCCCTGACTTGTCTCTGAAAATAATGCTTTGGCAGTTAATGGTGACTGAGAATTTGCACCATTGGTGAACTCAACTTTGTAATCACTGAAATATTTACATAAAAACATAATAGACAGTAATCCTCCTTACTTCTGGTGAATAGAGAAGAATTGTAGGAGCACAGGCTCATGGGATGGGGTTCAGTCTTCACTCGGAAGATCCACCGGCAGAGCAAAATGGCGGAGGCAGCTCATGATGGGGAGAATCGTTGTGGTAAAGATAGGCCAGCGTTCTTGAGAGATACCCAAGAGTCAAGAGCTGGACAGATCACATAAGGAAAAGGTTCAAGTGGCCAAAGCTAGTCCAAAGTCAGGAAATACATTGTATAAAGGTGGAACAAGTTCTTAATTAGCAAGTAAAGCCTAGGTAAGAACTATGAATAGCAGCCATGCCATAAATAGCTGTCTGAAGTCAAGCAGAACCTCCTTGTCCCTCCCTGTCTCATTATTCTTATTGTATCGCTTGGCAGACCTGCTGGTACATGGTATGGAGAACTAATTAGAACACCGAGAACCAGGAAAGAGAATGAGAAGGAATCATTTCAGGCTGGCTGAACAGTGAGAGTTGAAGCATCTTAATCCATGGGCATACATACACACGCATGCTCCTTCACTAAAGCTCCTGGGTGTCTGTGGATTGCCAACAGAATCCTCATCCCTCCCCTTCCCAAGAGACCTCCTTGCTGAATATAGAATGGTTTATTTAGTTTATGGTGTAAGGCATTAAGTTAGGACACACAAACAGTGAGACAAAATCATCTTCCTTCCAAATGAAACTGTGCTGATAAACAGGTGCAGAGAGAGTATACAATTCCTCCAAGCGGTGTCTTTGATGTGCTCAAACTGTCCGCCCTTTCTGTATTTGTTTATTGTGTGTTAACTGTAACTTTGCTTGTTTCTTCCCAGATGTTTGGACATCCATTAATTAGCACATCCTCTACAACGTATTTGTGAATGCGTCTCACCAAGAAAAAGGAAAGGTTGCAATCCAGCTGGAAAGAAACTGTGATTAAGAAGACACACACACACACACACACACACACACACACACACACACACACACACCTGAATTTAGGACAGAATGAGAGTGAGATGGGAAGACAAGGGGAAGATATGGGTCCCGAGGAGCAGAGATCCAATGGGGCTCATTTTCAAGCTCACATGTCAACAAACATTTACCTGACATGTAACTCCAGGATCTAATTAATTCAGAAAATAAATTCAGTGGGAAAAGGAAGGTCTTTACCCTCTCATGTAAAATTGACCAAAGTAAGACTCCTCAAAATTCATCATTTTTCTTGACCTCCCTTTTCACCATTTTTTGTCCTGACTAGGGAGCATATCAAAGTAACTGGAAAATTCAGTGCAAAAAGGGCAATTTAAAAAGTCAAACAATCTATCTGTTTGAGAAATGATTAAGCTGCCTTAGTTTCCTAGTATGACGAACTTGTCTCTTGAGGCACAAAGTGAAGGAAGTGTTTGGTTGTCTTTCCACAGAGACATGCCCGGTCTCCCAGCCCTTCCCTCTCACCATCTTGCCTAGAGGACTGACCTGCCAGAGTAGTCACATTCCCTCCTGGTAGGTATGATGCCATCGATTCCTTTACCAAACAATAGTGCCAACCTCTCTTGGTTCCTGGATATCATGGAAAACTTTCAGCAGTCAGATTTTACCCACCTCTTTGGAGCCTGTATTTTTTTTTACTCTTTTAAAGTCAAGGCTCCCTTGCCCTGGCCCAAAGGCACTGGCCTTTATATGGACAAAGATACAACGACATGCAAAAGGCCAGCCACCCTGACCAGGGAAATTTCTCATCTAGTTTAGGGTATGTCTCTTTGGAAAATTAATAATCTCTATAAAATCTCATCTCCCAAATCCCAGTAACTAATTTTCAATTTTTAAATTTTTTTTTTTTCAACGTTTATTTATTTTTGGGACAGAGAGAGACAGAGCATGAACGGGGGAGGGGCAGAGAGAGAGGGAGACACAGAATCGGAAACAGGCTCCAGGCTCTGAGCCATCAGCCCAGAGCCTGACGCGGGGCTCGAACTCACGGAGCGCGAGATCGTGACCTGGCTGAAGTCGGACGCTTAACCGACTGCGCCACCCAGGCGCCCCCTAATTTTCAATTTTTAACAGGTCATTTCGCATTGAGCCAGAGCCATAATATGAGACCATGGTTAGCAAACATTACCCCAGTTTTCATCAAAATCAGTAATCACCATTTGAACATTTTGCCTCTGGTTTTGTTTCTAAAAAGGAAGAGCCAGACACATGCCCGCTGAATCTTAATAAAACCCACTATGTACTGAGGATCTACCATATAAAGGGATTACAATAAAACAAACAAGGAAAGAAAAGTTAAAGCTGTTTTTGTGACAGTTTGTGGGTGAGACAAGAAGACAAAGAGGGGGCTGGTGACACTGTGCTGAGAATATTATCTCCTCCGAATCCCCAACACAGTAAGTGCCCACTTGGCATTACTACTTTTGTAGACAGATAAGGAAGCTGAAGCTCAGAGAGATTAAGTCAGAGATCCAGGAGTGATGTTTGTAGAGCTATTAGCACTGGTTAAGAGCAGAGGCTTAGGCAATTGAAAATAAAGGGGTCGAATCTTGGTTTAGTCAATGAAAGAGTAATGGCAGCGGGGGAGGGCTGGGGATTCGGTCTGAGACGACAGTCTGGTTCATAGCATGGCAATCAGATGGCAAAGCACAGTGGAAGTGGGCATGCACAGAAGGAAGAGACATGAAGGTATGGTGAGTTCAGGAGGCCAACCAAACGTCAGGTTCAGAATCTAAGCAGAGAAATGAAATAATTATATAGTGCATCAGCTTTAGCACCGGGATTTATTTAAAGTGTGTGAGTCAGCTACCCTCATTGCTGGGGGTTGGGGTAAACACCAAATTAAGGAGCCCAAGCTTGGAACCTGGCTGGAATGCAGAATAAAGCTGGGTAGAATTAATTGATCACTTCATTGGGTAGACCAAAATGGTCTAATGGCCATTTTACATGTATCGTCACCTTTTGCTTTCATTTGAGAGAGAGAGAGAATGCCAGCAGGAGAGAGGGGCAGAGGGAGACAGAGGGAGAACCTCAGGCAGGTGCCACGCTCAGCTCAGAGCCCAACGCGGGGCTCGATCCCATGACCCTGGGATCATGAGCTGAGCCAAAACCAAGAGTTGGACACTCAACTGACTGAGCCCCGCCCCACCCCCGGCGTCCCACATGTATCTTCATCTTAACACAGGTTTGCATACACACAATACACTTTGCATAATAGGCGTCAATGTACTCATGTCACAGATGGGAAAGCAGAAGATGGAGATGTGTGTCACTTGCTCTAGCACCATGCTGAGGCAGGCAGCGGCACAACTGCAGTTTGAATGTAGCTGTAACCGGGTTCAAAGCCCATGCCCTCATACATGCTGTCAATTAGAGATTGGGCCCAACCAGATGCGGGGCCACTCGAGGCCAGTGTCAACAATCAGATGGAATCCGTAGAAATATGCCAAAGGGTATAAGTAGTTTATAGGAAAAGAAATGAAAAGGGCCATGGAGTGATGAAAATATGCTCAATGTTATGAAACATCAGGAAAATGAAATTAATTCATTAAGGAGACATACTTCTTGCCTACCAGATTGACCAAAAATTTAAAGTTTGATAATATCAAGTGTTTTTAAGACCGTGAGGACGTGGATAATCTCAGACACTGCTAGTGAGAATATCTACTTATTCAGCTATTTTGGAGAACAATTGGGCAATATCTATTAACACTTAAAATATAAATAACCTCAATTCATTTAATTCCACCTTTAGGATATGCCCAAGAAATATTTGCACAAAGATGTGTGCATGTGCACAAAGATACATATATAAAGATACATATACATATATAAAGACATTTGCTGCCGCGTAGCAATAAAAAAAGATCTTATAAACAATCAAAATGTCCAAATAGAGGAAATAGGTAAATCAAAATTGTGGTTGAATACATTGTAGAAGTTTAAAAATGAGCTAGATTTATGTGTAGTGATGTAGGAAAATCTTTCAGATGTATTATTAAAAACAAAACAAAACAAAACAAAGTTCCAGAACAACATCTTCATTCCCATAAGCAAACACAAATATACCAAATTCCCTACTTCTCCGTAAATATATATGCATAGAAAAGCATAGCGAAAGATAAGAATATGCACCAATGTGAAAATAACTGTTCATCTGGAAGGGGATATGAGAAGAGGTCAAGGGAATTTTCCTTTGTTAGATATAGAAGAGTTGATTTGTCTGAAGTTGTTTGAATTTTTAATGACATATATTCATATCCTACTTGAATAATTAAAAATAAATATATATTTAAACAAAACAAATAAGTCAAAGTGTAGAAGATACCAAGGAACAATGCGGGGTCATGTCTCTGAAGTCTGGACCAAGAAAGTAGCACTGTTCTTGCAATAAGTAAGAAGACAGGGAGGACAGTTACAAGTTTCAGTACCTTGCCCCAGAACAAAGGTTTTCCTGGAATCAGGTAGGGTTGGCATTTTGATCCATTTACCCATTTTCATTCCTTCCTATTACCCTGGTGGCAGTGGTGGCAGTGCGGGGAGAGTTTCTGATTTTTTTTTTTTGATTTTTTTTTTTAATATTTTTTTTAACGTTTATTTATTTTTGAGACAGAGAGAGACAGAGCATGAACGGGCGAGGGGCAGAGAGAGAGGGAGACACAGAATCGAAAACAGGCTCCAGGCTCTGAGCCATCAGCCCAGACCCCGACGCGGGGCTCGAACTCATGGACCGTGAGATCGTGACCCGAGCCAAAGTCGGACGCTTAACCGACTGAGCCACCCAGGCACCCCGGAGAGTTTCTGATTTTTAATAAGATGTCAGGGGCGTCTGGGTGGCTCTGTCGGTTAAGCGTCTGACTTCAGCTCAGGTCATGATCTCACAATTCATGGGTTTGAGTGCCACGTTGGGGTCTGTGTTGACAGTATGGAGCTGGAACCTGCTTTGGATTGTGTATCTCCCTCTCTCTCTCTCTGCCCCTTCCCCTCCCCCCAAAAATAAATAAACATTAAAAAATTTAAAAAGAATATGTCAAAGTTATGCTAAAAGAGTAAATTGGTACGAACAGAAAAGAACCCTATTTGCTCTGTATTCATATAACACTTCAGATTTACCCTAGGACCTGAGCGAACAGGTAAACAAGGGCCGAGCAGATGGCTCCAGCTTGATCTCCCTGTGGACTGAGATGGAGCTAGTGTGTCTGGATCCAGGAGAGCCCATCAGACTGCAGGGTCACAGGTCCCTTGCAAGTATGCACTTGGGCAGAGAGCATAGAATGTTGCTTCCCATTCTTGTTGGCACTCCAAGTAGGGGGATCTATGGGCTGGCTTATTCTTGGAGGGACAGACTAAAAGAGCACTGACAGCCTTCTGGACAAACAACTGGGGGCAGGGTGGTTATGAGTGAGGACAAGAGAGCAAACAGTCTGTTTTATATCTTGTCTGTGTCCTCAAAGCTGACATAGCATGATGGCAAATGTAGCCCTGGAAATGGACATTAGGGAAACTAGAAATAGATAGGTCCATTTAGTCTTTAAAAGAAGCAGTAAAGAAGGAAAGAAGGAAGGAAGGAAAGAAAGAAGGGAGGAAAGGATGAAAGAAAGAAAGAAAGAAAGAAAGAAAGAAAGAAAGAAAGAAAGAGGAGGGAGGGAGGAGGGAAGAAGGGAGAAAGACAAAAGGAGGGAAGGAGGAAGGAAGGAAAGAAGGAAGGAAGGGAGGGAGGAAGGAAGGAGAGAAGAAAGAAAGAAAGAAGAGAAGAAAGAAAGAAAGAAAGAAAGAAAGAAAGAAAGAAAGAAAGAAAGAAAGAAAGAAAGAGGAAGGAAGGAGGAGGAAGGGGAAGGAGGGGGAGGGAAGAAGGGAGAAAGACAGTAGGAAGGAAGGAACGAAGGAATAAGGAAGGAAGGAAGGGAGGGAGGGAGGAAGACAAGACACAAATGGAGCCATGAGCTTCTGCCTGTGCTGATTCTGAGGTGAAGCATCTCCAAGCCAGAGTGGACCATGCCTCGGAAGCTCCCTGGGGTTAAACGTGCTGGCTGCGACTATCCATGGAGCGGGGGGCAGCACCCCACAACACCTCTTTGTAGACAAAGCCAATTACCTCAAAATGACAGGAAATGATTAGTCATGTTAATTAAAAATAATTTCCATTCCCACTCTTAAAAAGGTCAAACTGTCAGCTCTATGGAAAATTGAGCCTTCATGCATTTTCGTTTGATTTCATATTCAAAGTCTAATTAGTCACGATTCGTTGTTGAAAGTGATAATTTTTTTGATAATGTCGTTGCTTTTGATCGTGGTGCCTTCATTATCAAGGCAGCATTGTCCTTAATACCGGCACGGGGTGGTTTTTATTCTTCTGAGCTAACGGAAGAAGATGTTGCTTCCTCCAGCACTGCTGATCAAATCCAGAAGCATCACTGATGCCTGCAGTGGAATGCAAGAGGCAACCGTTTCTGTGTCTGGATTACATGGTTTCCATATTTAAAGCAGGGGGAGGGGGCAAAAAATAAAACAAAGGAGCTTTAGACTTTCCAATCAAGGACACCTGTGCTCAATTCCAGCTCTTCGGCTTACAAGGTGTGTGACCACAGGTCACCCACTTTCCCTCTTAGATCATAAGATTCCCCCAATTTTAAAATGGAGATAATAATGCCTATCTCATCAATTCTTAGGAAAAATAAATAAATAACAAGCATCAAATGCCTAGCATAGGTCCTGGCCTTCAGGAGCTTGTCAGCAAATGTGAGGAGAAGCCCATCCGAGAAACAAGGAATCAGTTTCTTCTTGACTGATGTGGGATCTAAATGATAGTATTAAAAATAACCTTAGAGCTTTAAATTTAACAATTTTCCCTTACATGGATTGCATTACTTGAACTTCCTGCCTGCTGATGAGATATGTCATGTTGGAGAAATGAAGCGACTTGTTCAAAGTCACACAAGGAATGAATGGGACAGCCGGGCCACCGATCCTGTTTGGCACTCAAACTAATTGCATGAAACTAATTTTTAAAAAGATGTTAGCACCCTTTGCAACGTACAATCCCTCTACAGAATGTTGGTTGCCCATGGTAACGGACCGCGAGTGGAAAGCACGGTTGCCTGTAGCATTCACTGGTGTTTTCCCTGTTCTGTTTGGGGATCTGAGAACAACCTCTTTATGTTAAAGGAAGGCTGGAAACAAAGGGTTCATCACAAGTGCCCACCCGCCGAAACACTCAAATAATCTAGAAGCCAATAATGCACTGCCATCCAATCCTGCTCCTCAGAGTCAGAGGAGGAATTTTGGAGGGCTTACTCTTACTACCTTTTTACCCCAAAACGATTCCCATCTGGGATCTGAATAAACAGGGGAAATGAACTGAACTCTTTATTTAAGGCTAACATACTGTGGTCATGCTTGATAGATATTGATGTGATTATCCTGTATAAGTGCACACATTGTCACTTAATGCAAACTTAAAAAAAATAGAATAAAGGCAGATAAAAGAGCACAGTTTTGATTCAATACAGAAAACAGCATGTCTTAATAGCACCCATCAACAGGGAAAGTCCATTCAATAATGCCAGTCAGAGGAGAAACCACTTAGGAAAGCAGCAGCGTGGTGGATTAAAAAGGCTTTTTGTCAAATATAAAGGTCACTGAGGCAGTAAACTCCTTAAAGGGAAAGACAATGCATTTCACGCATGAGAAGCCCAGGGTGAAACAAGACATGTTGACCATACGAATGGATAATCCTGTCTGAGCGGAAATAGACTCAGAGCCATCATTTGCAGAACTTAATGGCATAAAAAGGTGTCATCAGGGAGAATAGGTAAGTTCATGATTGACCCAGATGCCACCTCCAGGTAAGCGTCCTTGGGGATCTCTGCAAGTGTGGTAGAATCTTCTAGAAGATCTTGCCTGAGGCCATGACCTCAACCCTGTGGCTTCTAGCTGTACGTGCAGGTGAAAGGCCCACAGTCCAGAAGCTTCCCCAAGTCACCTAGAAAACCTACTCCCTCCCCCTCCTTAATGGGAAATGTCAATTCTGGGACCCGTCCTCATGTAGGACAGGCTCATCTGCCCGTCTGGGCTATGACCTCATTAGTGGAGTAAAGCAGAACAGATTGCTGGTGCTCATGTTAACGAACAGCCATCACTGGGTGCACTATGCAGGCCAAGAGAATAATCTTTTGGAGGAACTTGCTTGTCTATTAATTCATTCTCCTGAGGCACTCCCCGGTGTGCCAAATCATCAGATCCAACCGTGTATGGTAATCATGCAGGTCAAGTAAGGGAATAGGGTTCCAGAAGGAAAATCTATCACTGCTGCATCATTGACAGAGGATCCCAGGGCCCAAATTCCCTCCCCCATACTATTATGAGAGTGTCATAATCCTCTAGTTTAGAATTATCCTTGGGGTGCCTGGGTGGCTCAGTCGGTTAAGCGGCCAACTTCAGCTCAGGTCATGATCTCACAGTCTGTGAGTTCGAGCCCTGTGTCAGGCTCTGTGCCGATAGCTCGGAGCCTGGGGCCTGCTTCGGGTTCTGTGTCTCCCTCTCTCTCTGCCCCTCCCCTGCTCATGCTCTCTCTCTGTGTCTCAAAAATAAATAAAAACATGTAAAAATGAAAAAAAAAAAAAGAATTGTCCTATGCAGAGTAATCTCCGACAAGGTATGTTCCAAAGTTCAGCCAATTCAAATAAGTTGCTTCCAACTGGGCCATGTATTTTATGCCTATCTCTTCTGTACCTTCTCTGAGCCTGCTCACTTTTGCGTCCGTACCACTGGGTTGAATGACATCCAAGTTGACCTCAGAAATGAAGGGCAGCTTCCAGGCCACCACATGGTTGTACAGGCTGTGCACTGCGAAAACATCGTTGTATCCTGCTTCAATTCTCCAGCACATATCTTGGGATAAGAATATCAAATCAGTCGGATGAAAGCAAGCTGGTTTCTGGGATTTATTTGTATTTCCGTCTTTATGTGAAGATTTGTCTCTGATGGAACATTTATAAAATAGTTGCATTGATTCTCAAGGTTCTTCGGCTAGATGCAACAGGAATATTCTCCGGTTTTAGCTTATGGAAAAAAGGAATTTGTTGCAATGGAAATGATTTAGTAAGTCTTTAGAGGTTCTGTAGGGGCAACTAACTAATTTTCCTCCCTTAGTTTTATTTTGTAATTGAACTAGCAATTCGTTGCATTGAAGTTGATAGCTAATCCATTCATTGTGTTATCACTGTGTCGTCATAACTAGAAAGCGTATCCTTCTTGGCTCTTGTATACAGAGCTGGCATAAGGAACACAGTGGTCTGTCTCATTTCTCAGGTAGTATGTGTCTTCGCCAGCCTGTGACTGTTAGTGCCTTGGGTGAATTACACATCTGTGTTCATATATCCTGTGAACACTTTCCTATACCTAAGGCAATATTGGCAGAGGACTACCATTGCTTTATCCTCGTAACAGGGGTTTACTAAAGAAGGGCATGAACCAAAATGGAGTGACTAATACAGAATAAGAGGGAAAGCCATGTGAGTATGTGTGGGTGGAGCTGATTCATATTCATGTTCCTTTGTGGCTATACAAAGGCGGTTTGGGAGAAAGGTATCATTTCACCGTAAAAACTAGGTTTTGACCCAAGTGTAAACAGCACATATTTCCCTGGCTCAGGGGTTGAGTTGAGCAATGCTGTGTGTTCCCCTTAGCCACCTGTACACCCACAAATTATGATTGAGTGTCTGGCCTCACCCTGGCCTGGCTCCATATTCATAATGGGAAAATTCTCAATCTTCTCCAAACCACAGGTCTTAAAATTAGGCTGCGGGTCTTTTGAGGAGGAGTTCTGTCTCAGTGTAATTTATGTGAATACAGATATATATGTGTACTTGTGTTTATGATTACATATATTCTCTAAAAACGTAGACCAGCTTCAGCAATAACTTTCCATGTGCTACGTTTCCTTCAATCAAAATCAGAAAATGGAATGGCCCAGAAAGGAAAAACACACTCACCCTCCCTGCCAGGCCAATATTGAAGCCTCTAAGTCATCTTCTAACAGAAGGATGCGGAAGTGGGTTTCTTTGGGGCTGTCCCAGATTTTGTCCTTCAAGGCTCTCTTCGCTTGGTTAGTGAAACTTTTTTGCAACTCCCCTTTCCCCTGTCAACTATAGAAGAGAACAGCACCTTCTGTCCTTTCCACTTCCCCCAACAAAACAGCACTGGCATCAACAACCACAGCAAAGAAACAACTGACAGCTGCATTAAGGAAACGAAACCAAACCCACTCTAGTAGACAATGAGTGAGCCCAAGCAGCGCCATGTTTCATCCCGGTGTTCTGTCTGTTTGAAGAGTTTCAAGACGATCTAATTTATAATCCTATTGAAAATAAAGTGCTCGAAAAATGAAAGCTGTTTGGTCTTTTCAAGCAAACTGTCCTTTGTTCATAATGCATTAATGGAGCAATCTTTAAATAATGACTTAATTTTTTTTTCCACGTGAAAGATGCTTTCTGCAATCAAAAGTGGGTTCTTTATTTTCTAGCCTGGCACCCGCATTCATTAGAACTAGTTGCATCCAAGTAGTAGAGGTTTATTTGTTCAGCTGGAAATGGGACATTAACATTTTAAGGGGATGATGCATAAGCTTTTAGAGATAATATTCTCCCTGCCCTATTCTGTTGACGCTTTCTTTAAAAATGCAAAACGCAACATAATTTTCTCTCCCTAAGAAATGATGAGTTTATAATAAACAGTTTATCACAAGAGCACAATTTTTGGCAACCCCCTGCCCACTTTCAAAAAAAATCAAAATTTGGGTAACGAAAGGAAGGAACGCAAACATGAGAGACGCCCAGAATGAAGCATGCGTCAAGCTTGGATCAACAGTGCGCATCTCTTGTGAATAAGTACGCACCCCAGTTTACCAACAGCTCTGCACTGTCTTAGCTGGCAGGTGGCTGGGACCGCCAAGTCCTACTGCTCACTCCTGTTCTTCCTTTCTCCTTTGTCATTAAGTGCCCCTCCTCATATGGAAGGGATTCCCTCTCCTCTCACCTTCCCAAAGATTTCCTCCTTCAAGCCCCCACCCCTCTCTCCCGCATCATCACTTACTCCTAGTCTTCCTTCTAGACTATTAGTCTTCCTTCTAGTCTTCCTTAGACTATTCCCATCAGCACGAAAACAAACACTAGTGTCTCAGTGTGATCTTGCCTCAGCCAGGGGCCATTGCTCTCCCCCATCCAAGGCCCGGCTTCATTTCTCCTTGTTTTTAATAGCCGACCTCCTCCAGTGTTGTTTATACATGCCGTCTCCAATTCTCCATTTCCCGAACTTGTCAATCCACTCTCATCTGACTTCAGTCCCTACCACTCCATAAAATTGTCTCTTGCTAAGGTCACCAAAAAGCTCTCTTTTGGCAAATCCTGCAATCACTTCTCCTTTTTCATTTTATTCCACTCAAAAATCCAACCACTCTTCCCTATTGGTGAGTGGGACAAAATCCCTCTCCCGTGGAAGGTAGAAGACAAGGGCCACCAACAATTCCCATTACTCCTGGCTTTGAATCCCATCCAAATATCCTCATTCTCAAGTCCCAGACCACAGGATAGCAAATGCAACTCTATCCTGATCTTCACTCATTCGTAGCTTTATAAAATTAAAAAGAAACTGGCCAGGGGTTATTCTGTAAGGATTTCCAGGTGACACTGTATCTCCCATCACAAAGATGCCCCCTTGGGCCATTGTCCTTTAGAAGTCCTAATGGTGATCTTTTGAATATGACACGGAAGGACAAATGCAATCAACTTATTATTTTTTTTCTAACCCTGGGCTTTTACTCATATCTCATGTACTGAAAATATGGAAACTCAAAGCCAATTTTATTCTTGAACATACGTTTGATTGTTCAGCGTGTACTCCTGAAGAGGCTTCTGTGAGGGCTACTCCAAGAATGAATTCTGGTCACTTATCACAGAGCAGTTGCTCTGTTTCTTTGCTAATTTTATGGATTTAAGTCAATTTATTAATGAAACAGATGGAGACGTGGGTGTTTGAAGGTACGTGGCAGATAGCGATGGGGAATAAACTAATTCATCAACTCTTAACAGGAAACCATCTGAGAACTTAACTAAGAATTGTCTTTAGAACTCAGAGCTGCTGTTTCGCTGGAATGTGTTTGCACGGTGTACTGATTGTCCCTGAGGGAATTCATTCTCTGTCACTTTTCTCTCTCCCATGCTTGTCAGTGTTCTCCATCAGCTCTCCTCCCACTTATAGCTCAACAGCATAGCCTCCCTGATGTTTTCACTTGTCATCTACTTGTCCATCCACCTGTGTTTCTATCTTGGAGAGCACCAGAAATTACAGACACTTCAGCAGCAGAGGTGGATTAGCATGAACAGCAAACGGGGCATCGTAACCTCCTCGGATTCGGCGATTGGCTACCTTCACAAGAGATTGGCCAAGGGTCCACACGGAAAAAAACCCAAAATAAATGGTATTGCAACACCTCCTGGGATTTGGGGAGGCCAGAGGAATTCGGGCCCCGGGGCGTATGTGAAAACCTGAAACCCGTGACATTTCAGTGCCAGAAGAGTTTTTGTTTTCCTGCAGCCACTGCCCAAGGGATCCGTTCAAACACATCCCTGGGACTACAGACTTCTGCTTTTGATTGATTGCCCATGGCACTTCTCCTCCATAAAGGGTTCTCAATGCAACAACAGCCAGCTGTGAAGTCTATTTGCCCACAGTGTGAATGAAAACTTTCAGCCTCCAAGCCACCAGCAGGTAGGTCAGTGGGCACCCAGCTCCGCTAGTCCCCGCAGCTTTGTGTGAGTTTATTCACACCCCGCTGATGGGTGTTAAGAGGGGTCTGTGCGCAAGCAGGGATGCCCAGGTTCCCCAAACCTCCTCAGTTCCATTCACTGTTGTCAGAGGGGAGCCCTGCACACTGAATAAACCCACCCTTCCCACCAGTGGTGAAGAAGGAGGCGGATGCCAATGGACTACACCCTCCATCCACGGAGATCTAGGAGTCCCAGCCTACAAACCTGTCTATTCCCAATATTCACTGTCTTGCGCTTTGAGTTCATTAGGAGTAATCTTTTGTTGTCCCACATTCCTGTTCATATTATAACAAACTCCAGAATTCTAGGTCACCCTTGCCCACCCAACTCCAACTCTGACAAGGTTGTGCATCTCTGCTCCTCCCTCCCCTGCTTCCACCACTCCCCACCCTCCCATACCCTCCCTCTGCACCACTTGGAATTCCAGGATCCTTGGCAGCTAAGTCTCCTAGACCCCCAACCTCTTCTCCCAAGTTCCTCTTGAGCTTCTCATTCTAACCGAACCCAGAGTCAGTCTTGCCAACCGCTCTCTTGGAAGCCCTGTCAAGTGGTGGCCAGTTTCCCTCACAGCCCAACTACGGCTGGGTCCAGAGGTGGCAAAGGCATGCATCCTCCTTGGTCCTCCCCACCCTTCCAGACCATCTGAATGCACACCTTCCTTCTTCTAAAGTTTCCAGACTTGACTCTCTTGACATCTGATTATATCAATAACTCCCTGCTTCAGTCATTTCCTGGATCTTGCATCATTCTCCTTCATTTCTGGAAGATATTTTCTGTATGCTCTTCTTGTCCTGCTCTCCAACACTACTCTTCTTGGCAGTTGTGATACACACAGAATGACTTTTTGAACACCTCAGCATCTCAGCTCCTTGAACTTTTTTCCCCATCGATTTTGCTCTCCACCACTCACTTCCATATTCATAATCTACACCCTGTCGTTACCAATGAGCACAACCCTTCTGCAACTGTAGTTCTGTGCACCCCATTCTCTGATCCCTGTCCCCTATCATTCCAGATAATTCCCTCATATAACTTGACTCCAATAAAATCTTGTCGGCACCTTTTTACTGTCTCTCTTCCTGATATTCCTTCTTCTTCCATGGTCTTTCACTAAATATCATTACTTGTTACACAAATCCTCAAGCCTGTTTTTCCTTTTCACTTGATCACACACAATTAGCAAAGACAGAACCATAGTCAAGTCCAACTCTGCCCACTTCGTGTATGTATCTTAGTTACAGAGCATAGGAAACACACAAACTCTCTGACTTGTGTCACCTTTAGCATATAGAGATGAACTTCAAATGGCTTTTAATGGTACCCAGCAGTCTAATGTCAAGTCCCTTTTTTTCTTTAAATCTCCACCATCTTGGGGTGCCTGGGTGGCTCAGTCAGTTGAGCTTCTGACTTCGGCTCAGGTCATGATCTCACAGTCTGTGAGTTTGAGCCCTGTGTGGGGCTGTGTGCTGACAGCTCAGAGCCTGGAGCCTGCTTCAGGTTCTGTGTCTCCCTCTCTCTCTGACCCTCCCCCTTCATGCTCTGTCTCTCTCTGTCTCACAAATAAATAAGCATTTAAAAAATTAAAAAAAAAAAAAATCTCCACCATCTTCTCCCTGACTCTCACTCTCAGGCTTGATTCATGATGCCTACCTCACTGAGAAAAGTGATGTGGTCATGAGAGAACACTCCCCCATATTTACTCACAAGTTAGCATATTCACTCTGCCTTCCCACCTTGTACCATAGTAGCAACACTCTTTGAAGGAGTTGCCCTAATTTCTCTCCTCCCACTATTTCCTCAAATAAGCATCTTATATTTAGTCAAGTATCTGATCCCACCGCTCTACCAAATCCACACGTCTCAAGGCCACCATGCACCTCTACACTGTTAATGCCAATGACTAGTTGCTTGATTTGTCAGCAGTATTTCAGGAAGCTGGTCATTCCCTCCTAATTCATACACCTTTTTCTCCTTTACTTTGCTTCCAGGATGCTTTCTTGGTTTTCCTCGCATTATACTGGCCATTCTTCGGTGACCTTGGCTGATTTCTTCTCTTTGCTCCGATCTCTTACTTTATGGGTGATCCAGGGCTCCGTTCTTGCCGGTGACCTTGGCTGATTTCTTCTCTTTGCTCTGATCTCTTACTTTAGGGGTGATCCAGGACTCTGTTCTTGCCGGTGACCTTGGCTGATTTCTTCTCTTTGCTCTGAGCTCTTACTTTAGGGGTGATCCAGGACTCCGTTCTTGTCGGTGACCTTGGCTGATTTCTTCTCTTTTGCTCTGATCTCTTACTTTAGGGATGATCCAGGACTCTGTTCTTACTCTAGTTCCTTACCTACCCTCCCTCCCCTGGTGTTCCTATACCATCCCACAGCTTTAAATACCGCCTATATGCAATGACTCCAAGATGAATATTTCCAACATGAGCCTCTCTCATGAACTCCAGATGCCTATGGCTACCTTTCTATGTCTCTATTCAAGATTTCCAGAACATCTCAAAGCTAACTTGTGCTCCTCATCTTCCCCCTGTATCCTACACCTGCTACACCCCAGTTTCCTCATTTCAGGCATTTTTCCTTAGGTCAAGATACTTGCAGCCATCTTTGAGTTTTCTTTTCTCTTACATCTCACTTCCAGGCAATTTATCCAACACATCAGGCAGATTTCCAAGTCAGTCTTGGCTCTTGTTCTTTCTTCTTAGAAAGCATTTCTTCCAACTCTCCTTCAGCTGCTACCCGGTACCTTCTCAGTGACTTTCTTATTGCAAACTGTATGATATCCCCTCTAAAACTCATTCCCTAGTTAATTTTTCTCCACATTTATGAAACATTAGATAGAATACACTCATATATTCTTTTAAGTATCGTTACAAATATTAACCCATTTAAGTTTAGTATAACCCTATGAGATGCATACTATTATCATCACTCCCTTTCTACACATGAAAAAAAAAATGGAGGCACAGAGAAATTAATAACTTGCCGAAGATCATACAGTTGTCATCACACAGAGCTGGAATTTAAATCAAGGATTCTGTCTCCAGAGTCTGCACCCAGCCATTCCAACATGCTGCCTTTCCAAAGGCATAACCTTCTGGCATGCTGGATATATTTTAGTCATTCATTTGTTTACTGTCTGTCTCACTCTTCTAGGATGTTAGCTCTATCAGGGCAGGCAGGTTTTACTGTTTCTGTCACTGCTATACTCCCAGGTCTTAGAACAAACCCTAATGCATAGTACCAGCTCAATAAACACTTCTTCCAGTCGGTGACCGGACCGACAGAGAGCAATGCTATTCCAAAATGAACAAAACCTTCACTCAAGAGGTTTATGTAGCTCTGAATAAACAAGATTCATTAGAGTTATTTTAATTGGCTACAATTGTTAAAGGCTATTTTTTTCCAACTGTGATCAGCATGCTTATAAGTAAGTGGGCACTATGCCGTTCATTCAATCTGATGATTACTGGAGATTTTAGCAAAAGTTTCAGTTCCAAAAAGAGCGGGGTTCAAGAACCGGCAATCGGAGAAGAGACTGGATCAGAGTGTGGAAAATGTGGACAATCTTTGATAAGATCAGAGACAATTACTGAGGGACACCTGGATGGTTCAGTCGGCTGAGCATCCGACTTCACCTCAGGTCATGAGCCGAACTCACAGTTCGTGAGTTCGAGCCCTGCATCGGGATCTGTGCTGACAGCTCAGAACCTGGAGCTGAGCTGCTTCGGATTCTGTGTCTCCCTCTCTCTCTGCCCCTCCCTGCTCATGCTCTCGGTCTCAAAAATAAATAAACATTTTAAAAAAGACAATTATTCATATTGAGAGGCTATGCCAATTTTAATTTGCATCAACTCTTCCTCTTTCAATGTAAGGTTACCTGCTCTTGCAGAATGCCAACTCAAGAAAGTAAGTGATCTGCTCTCGATTTAAAGCCAGAATGAAATACAGGTATTCACCACCTGCTATGAGACCCACTTTGGGCCAGCTGCTTTAGACCCAATGCTTGGGCTTTAGACTGCCTGGCATTGCCAGCGAGAAGCTCACTGACCCCGAGCCAGTTACTCAGCCCCTCCAATCCTTATTTTCTTTGTCTGGGACACAAAAATAATAATAACAATACCTATCATGTAAATTTGAAGAGAGTGTTAATTTAGTAGACGCAGTAAAGCTTTCATCACCGTACCTGGGAAGTCATAAGCACTTGGTAAATATGAACAGTGAACGTTCATCACACGCCCATCCTTCACTCAGGTTATTTGCTCAGAGTTCCTTGTGAGAGGCAGAGCTGGGATTCATGTCTCAGTTGGCCTGACACCTGGTCTACCACACTACCCTGCTTCCCCTTGCAATACTTTCCCGAATGTAGTTAAGTTAATAGTGAGATGTTCTATGTGCTCGGAAATTACTATGTGCCAGGTTTGTTCTGAGAGCTTGACATAAAGCTTAACTCATGTAAACTTCACAGCAGCCTCATAAAGTTAGACCCTAACATTAATCCCAAAAGTAGACCCAGAGAGTTCGGCGTGGCCAAGGTTACCCGGTTAATACGGGTCAGTGCTAAGAGTCCCACCAGGCAGCTTGACCTCCCGTAGCCCAAGAAACCACCAGAAGGTAACTCTAACCAGGAAACTTGACATCCTGTAGCCTAAGAAACCACCAGAAGGTATTTCTCTGAGAAGGAATGGTGATTCCAGTCCCAAGTTTCCTGTTCATAAACTTTTGCTGTTTAAACCTTGATCTTCCCATGTGGAAATCCAATTGTCATACGGACTCTCCGACACAGTAATTAGCAGTAATAATAGTAATAACATCTTGTCCTGGGCTGAAAAATCTGACACTGACTAAAGCAGCCAATCTAAATAATTGATATTAATTACATGAGGTTTTTAGGAATAATCTGCCTGAAACAACTCCGAAATGAGAGGATTAAAAGGCAGAGATAATTCTCAGCAGCTGCTGAAATGGCATTATGCAGAGACGTGACTGACGCCAGCTTGTCAAAGCATGCCTTGTCTTGACTGCTCAGCCTACATCCTGTCACCAGGACAGTCGGTCAGACCATTCATCGGTCAGTGAACAACTTATTTTGCCCGGAAAATCCTTTCACATTTCTCCATGTCAGTCCCTTCAGAAATTTCCCTTGGGAACTATTTCTGCTTTCTCCTCCTGAAGTTGACCTCAGCTTTACAGTTTCAGAAAGATGGGCCATGGATTCCTGGTTGCCCCGGTCTGGTGGGGCTGCTGGAAAGAAGTACCACAGACTGGGTGGCTTGGACACCAGAAATGGAGTTTCTCACAGTTCTGGAGCCTCCCACAATCTTCCACCGTCCTGATTTCTTTTGGGGCCCCTCTCTTTGGCTTGTAGGCGGCTGTCTTCTCCTAGTGTTGTTACATGGCCTTCCCTTTCTGCTCGTGTTTATCTGCATTCTAGTCTCCTCTTCTTAGAAGGATGTCAGTCATATTGGATTCGAGCCCAACCGAATCACCTCATTTGAACTTAATTGATGTTTTTTTGTTTTTTTTTTCAACGTTTATTTATTTTTGGGACAGAGAGAGACAGAGCATGAACGGGCGAGGGGCAGAGAGAGAGGGAGACACAGAATCGGAAACAGGCTCCAGGCTCCGAGCCATCAGCCCGGAGCCCGACGCGGGGCTCGAACTCACGGACCACGAGATCGTGACCTGAGCTGAAGTCGGACGCTTAACCGACTGCGCCACCCAGGCGCCCCAATTGATGTTTTAAAGACCCTGTCTCCAAAGACAGTCACAGGCTAGAATACTGAGTGTTAGGACTTCAACACATAAATTTGTGGGGGACACAATGCAGCTCATAACGCTCATTTAGATCTCATTGCCCTAAAGCTAATTTTGTTGCTTTAGGCCTCCATTCTCAGCACCCCTCCTCTGTCAGGGGAAGCCTTTAGGGAGACAGTGTGAGCATAGGTGCATATAAACAACAACAATTTAGCCACCCTGATTTCTGTTGCCACAAAGGTTGAAACATCAGGCCATAGATGTCTCATTCCATCAGCTAAAGCACAGCTTTGGGGAATGGAGAAAGAAAAAAGAATTCACATAAACTGAGCACCTCTTAAGCCTAAGAATAATGGAAGACGATGTCTTTTGCATATTGTGTTTCTTTGAAAACTCTCAATAGCCTTATGACATGGGTATTATTATCCCAGTTTTAAAGATCAAAAAAAAAAAAAAAAGAGCCTCAGAGCGTTTAATAAGCTTGTCAAAAGGTCATGCAATTAATAATAGTGGAACCAGTAGGTTTGAATTCAAGCCCAGTAGAGAGAAAGACAGAAGAGAAGGAAGGAAGGAAGGAAGGAAGGAAGGAAGGAAGGAAGGAAGGAAGGAAGGAAGGAAGGAAGAAAGCAGGGAGGGAAAGGAAAGGAAAGGAGAGGGGAGGAGAGGAGAGGGGAGGAGAGGAAGGGAGTGGGGGGTGGAGGGCATAAGGGTAGTAAGGAGAAGGAGCAATGGAATTATATTAAAATTTTTTTTTCAACGTTTATTTATTTTTGGGACAGAGAGAGACAGAGCATGAACGGGGGAGGGGCAGAGAGAGAGGGAGACACAGAATCGGAAACAGGCTCCAGGCTCCGAGCCATCAGCCCAGAGCCCGACGCGGGGCTCGAACTCCCGGACCGCGAGATCGTGACCTGGCTGAAGTCGGACGCTTAACCGACTGCGCCACCCAGGCGCCCCATGGAATTATATTTGAAACCACTAGGACAACTGTTTGATCACAGCAGAAAAGTTTAAATTCACATTTCCCCCCAAATGAACCATTTTATAGCACAGTAAAAGACAGCGGCATGTGATACAATCAAATGCCACCCGTTTGTTTAATCATCACATCCTTACAGCCTCCCCAGACGACCATCACGTGGGCCCCGGAACAATTTGCAGGTCCAACAGCCTGCCTTTCTTTCCCCTAACATTCCGAAGCATCTGCCTCTGAGGTGAGACGGGTTCCGGATTCTTCTGGTCTCAGTTAGAGTAGTTGTAGGCCTGTGCACCTCTGCGTCGATATTTTGGAGCAATTGCTTCTGATTGAAGACGAAGAAATTGCTGTGAGAATCCACTGGGAGGGAGGGACTGGTAGGGGTGGAATAGCAAACATCAAGGATTCCTGTGTTAGACAAAGAGACCAAGGAAAGAAAAGGAAAGTTCTATGTTGGAGGTCCCTCCTCTGTTAGCATTTGACAGATGAGACTGCCACAGGAGTTAGCTCATCACATTTGCTGGTGGGCATGAGGATTATGGGAAAGGTAATTCTTGGGAATTCTGACGGATGTCTGTGTCCATAGACTGCTCCTGAGTTTCACTGGGTCTAAAAGCACCTCTGGTTGAAAAACACTGACTTAGCTGGTCCCCACATTTCCTTCTAACTGTGGAATTACTGGCTCCTTAAATCCTAATGAATCCACTTTCCCCAAGAACCTCTGGATTGGATTACACCTGCTCAGGACATACGGCCCTATGCATGGGAGGTGGGTACCTAAGAATGAAAGACACATTAGTGGACAGTTTGAGAAGTTTCCAGGAGCCAAATGTACTTGAATATTCTTTCCTCATGTTAAGTTGAGTTCATATTCAGGGTCAACGTTAAAAGGCCCTGGAGGATTTATAAATAAAACAAAATTGGATCGTAATAGGACACAGATGTGGGTCCCGGATGCAGACTGCGAAGATAGGCACCCATTTCAGAGAAAAGTATCCCCTGTCCCCTGAAATGAAAAAGGAAAGAGCTGCATCTTTCTGGAGGATCAGGCCCCCACCGAGACCCTGGCTGTGCTTATTATTTCGTCTTCAAGTGAAAAGGTGGTACAGCATTTATAAAGCCATATGCTCTGGGAACTCAAGCTGGGACAATGTTTTGGCTTGCCCTAAATTTAATGCAGTTTTTATATATGGACATAAAAATATACATTGTTGGAATCTCCTCCGCATAATTACTTGGTAACCCCCACTTTTGAATTCTGGCCGACCTGTCTATTACAATGCTGCTGGGAACCTTATTTCATACCACACCAGGGAGGGGGACAGCAAAGGGCTGAGAAGTTGGAGAACTCAGATATTACACGTACTAAGGGGGTCATAAATATCAATGTAAAATTTAATGCAAAAAGGCTGTGGGCACCTAACCATTCGAGTCAGAAGATAATGCAGATGGAAAGTAGGGTTGAGCTTCCAGAAGGTGGTATATTTTTGGTAATTTCTTTGAAAGGTGTATAATAGTACTCATCTTTGCCAATCCATGTATGAGTTGAGCATGTTTCTAGCCATGTTTTGGGACCCATTTCCCATTTGGAAAAAGCAACCACCATCATAGTAAACGTAAAAATAGCTCCTATCAAACTTGTTCTACGTGGTAGGCATTGTGCCAGATGGTTATGCTATCTGTAAATTCTCATAACAATTCTGAGTGTCTTATTATATCTACCTCACAGATGAGAGTTTATAGAGATTAAAATTCTAGCCCATGTCCCACATTGAATTCATGACTCCTTGACTCTAAAAGCCATGATCTTTCCACAATGCAAATCCAGATCCAGATTTTACACACACAGCAGTATTGTGGACACTTGCGTTAATTGATTTAACGAATTCTATAAAGTGGGAATCATGGTTTCTTCTTTAAAACCTTGGAGTAAAACTCAGAATCCTTGTTTCAGCTTTTAAAAAAAAGGTTTTTAATTTATTCATTTTTGAGAGAGACAGAGACAGTGCGAGTGGGGGAGGGGCAGAGAGATGGAGAGAGAGAGAATCCAAGCAGGCTCCGCACTTTCAAAATCACAAAACCATGAGATTGTGACCTGAGCCAAAGTCCGTGGCTTAACCAACTGAGACGCCCAGGCACCCCATTGTTTCAGCTTTTAATGGCTTCTCCTTGGTTAACGTGAAATGATTTACCACATCTAGCCTCCTTCTCCTCATTTGAGTCAAATTTTTTCTCACAAAGTAGTGAAAAAGAAATAAGTTCAAATACGTGTGAAAAAGAAATAAGTTCAAATTAATTACTCTGGGAAACTGTGAATTTTTCATTATTTAAGAGAGGTCTAAGATCAGTGGTTGACAGGATAATCTCTAAAGCTACATTGTCTAGCTTTAAGGCTCATTTTGCCAATTCCTGGTGTAAGTGATCTTGGTCAAGTTCCTTACTTTCTCTGCACCACATTTTTTCATTTATTTTTTTTTTAAGTTTTTTATCATGTTTATTTGTTTGTTTGTTTGTTTTTCAGAGAGAAATACAGAATATGAAATGGTGAATCTTCTTTGGAAAACAATGTGGAAGCTGGTCAGAAGTTAAACATGGAGTTACAATATGACCCAATGTTGCTAAGAACACACACAAGAAAAATGAATACATGTGTATACACAGAATTGGCACATACATTTTTTATAGCAGCTTTATTAATAATAGTAAAAAAAAGGGATAAATGGCAATGAATCTAAATGGCAATGAACTGATAAAGTAAATGAGTCAATGTTGAACAGCAGTGCAATGAATATTATTTGGCCAGAAAAAGGAATGTCGTACTGATGTGTGTTACAATGTGGATGAACCTTGAAAACATACTAAGTGAAAAATCCGGTCATAAAAGATCATATAGTTTGTGATTCCATATTTGTATGAAATATTCTGAATAGACAAATCCATAGAGACAGAATTATTGGGTTAGTGTCTGCCCAGGGCTATGGAGGTTGGAGGTAAGTGTCTTCTAATGGTTATGGAGTTTTTATGGGGGTGATTAAAACGTTATAAAATTAATTGTGGTGACGTTACATGACTCTGTGAATATACTAAAAGCCATTGAATTGTACAAAAAAAGAAAAAAGAAAAAAGAAAAAAAAGAATTGGAGATTGTGGCTTTAAAGAACTAATGGATGAAATGACACAGACCAAGTCACCTGGTCATGAGGGAGAGTCCTCAGACATTAGTGGGATATTGGTAAAGAAGAAAGAATGATCTCAAAATTAATAACCTGAGAAATAGGTGCAGTTCGGTGCATGTTTAAAATTAGAAATCAATAGAGTCCTTAAATCTTTATAGAGAAATAAATCCTGCCAGAACCCTTCTCTTCCAGGTAGTATTATGTGGTGACATCTATGGATAAAAAAAAAAAAATGCCTTGTCACACAATATTAACACCTAGGATTATACACTAACAGTCTAACCATATCAAAAAATACATGCAGGGAAACTGAGTTATTGTCATCACAAAACCCTGGAATAGTTATCTTTGCTGACGGAAGTCTCAGCCCTGATAAGACAACCAAGTCCTGTCAATTCTTCATCGTGTAACATTTCTTTTTTAATTAATTAATTTTTATTTTGACGGAGAGAGAGCATGAGCTGGGGAGGGGCAGAGAGAGGGGGAGAGAGAGAGAGAATCTCAAGCAGGCGCCTCACTGTCGGCACAGAGCCCCGTGTGGGGCTCCATCCCACACACCACGAGATCATGACCTGAGCCAAAATTAAGAGTCGGATGCTGAACACACTGAGCCACCCAGTGCCCCCATCAGTAGCATTTCCTACCTTTGTCTATTCTTACCACTACCAGCTTCTTATTACCTCATCCCCGTATTGTTTCCATAGCTGCTCAAATGCTCCCTGCTTTATTATAATTTACCTTTTTCTCCAATCTACTCAAGCTATTGCTGTCAAATAATCTTAGTACAGGCTGCTAGTCAATTCAAATGTCCAGAAATATTCAGACTGTCACTCGCTCTAGGAAAAATATCCAAGTTCTTCATTTTGGCACTCAAGGACATCCTTCATCATGTGCAAAGCTGTTTATCCCAAATCACCTTCTGATTCTCCTAAGTCCGCTCTTCCAACTGGACCGCCCTGAACAAAGATCTGTTAGTATCTCCCTCTGCACCCTGCCTTTCTCTTAATATATCTAACTTCTGCCAGCTTTAAAAGTGCAGTCTTTTCTTACTTTGTCACCAATGCTAGGGTCAATTTCTATAGTGAATGAAGTTTGGCCCTTTCTAAGAAACATTCTCTGACCATTCCAGGCAACTGTGATTTCTGACTCAGTCTTAACACCTACTGCTTTGCTGTTCATTGGGTATTCATCATGTTCTACCCAAGTGAATCTTAAGCATTTCAATAGTGTCAGTGACTTAAGGTTTTGGAAAAGCTTCTGCAGACATACTGAGTGTTCAATAAATAAAGAGAAATATCAATAGAACTGAATGACAGAACTGGAGAAGAACAAAACAAAATGTTGGGGAAAGACCTTATGATACATCTAGCCTAAGCATGTTTTATACACATGGGGAAACTGAGGTCCAGAGATGGGGATAGACAGGCACAAGACCTGGCATCACTTCAATGGCAGAGCTAAGGCCAGAGTCTGGTTTCCTTATTCCTGCCTTTTTTTTCCCCTTTCCCTCTAGAACGTGTTGCTTAAACCTCACTGTTGCTTTTAATAGAACGTCATCCCAGAAATGACTAAACGTCCTCAATTTGCTCTCAGGTGGGCAAGTGGTGATGGGAGAGAGGCAGGCCATCCCTCTCTTATGCTAAGTTCTAGAGAAGAGACACAAGGAGAGTCGTCACAGGGCCTGAGAAGCAAGCTCATCCTGAAATGACCGGTGCCGTGTCATCTGGAACACCACCAGGGCCAGACAACCTCCATGAGACAGTTTGGGTGGATCCAGAGGGCGTGGAGCTCCCAGGTACAATTTTCCACAGGCCCTACTCTTCCAGCTTAGCTGGCTGGAAGGTCCGGGAGCAAATGGCCAGTGACCTACTTGGTAATCTGTCTTGCCCTTGCCTGGTCTGGCAACAAAGTGGACATATTGTAGACACAGGCACTCTCAGCTCCATAGCCCACCTTTGGGAGCAGACACCTCCTGGGAAGCATCCCTCCCTGGGGAGAAAGCTAGGCCCCTGCTTCCCAGAGCATCTTCAAAGTAGGAAAGGAAGCAGGTTATATTTATGGCCACATTACAATTACAGTGACGTAAAAGTTCATGATTAGAAAGATACCTTTCTACCAAGGTAGAGGCACCGAGCCACTGTGCCTTCACATTGGGTGTCCCCATTCCAGTGGCGTTTTTGTTCCAAATCTGCTGTCAGCTAACCATGTGACCTCTAAGCGCCTACCATAAGCTCTCTGAATCTTGACTTTAGTAGTTTCAAAACCAAGATGCTGGGAAATATTGACACTAAGGCTATTTTTGATTCTAAAATTTTGCAGTTTTAAGATTTACCATGAGCATCACACTATACAGTTTATGAATTTCTAAAAAAGTCCTCTCACGGTATCTCAGGCCATCCTCACTACCTGGGAGTGGGTAGCCCAGGTGCCGTTAGCCCCATTTTACAGATGAGGTTATGGATAATCTAAAGATTACAACTGAATGAGCAGCAGAATGGAAACCCAAGTCTTCCAGAGTGGGCACACGATTCAGCCCACGATCCAAATCTGGTATGCTGCCCATTTCTGTAAATAAAGTCTCCTCGGAACAAAGCCACGCTCATTTGTTTATTATGTATTGTCCAAGCCTGCTTTTGCACGTGCTACAATAGTGGAATGGAGAAGCTGAAGCTGCAACAAACATTGTATGGTCTGCCTGGCACATCACAGGAGAAGTTTGTCAATTCCTATTCTATAGCATAAGTTTGTGCTTTTCCATAATAATATCTAGCCCCTAACTCTGCAAGACCACTCACCATGTCTAATTCTTGGCATCACTGTAATCAGAACCCGACCCCTCTTTTGCCCCGCCGACTCCTGCCTCTCGACTCCTAAGTCGGTTGGAAAATCACTTGCAGAATGGAATGCAAGAATGAAATTAATCTGATTCCAAAAACAACATGCACTTTATCCATGTCCGTTTTGACGTAGTGGTAGAAAATCAAAAAGGGAAGAAGAGGAAATCTTTAATCATCTATGCACCTGCATAAGAAAAGAGAAATGTACGGTACAAATGTGCTGATTTCATTATTATTATTGGGCTGTTGAGCACTAGTGGTAATAAAACACATAAAGCCACAATCACTAGCCTAAAGCCTTTCAACTGAAGCAAAGCACACAGCTTAAAAACAGAAGCAAGCTCTAGAAAAACTGGTGAAGTCTCTGAGGTGTGATTGAGCTCTCAGATGTAAGCATTGAATAAGGATGCTCATTCGGTGTCACAAACCCTACAGTCACAGAAATATTCAGTGACTGAGTATTATGGGGTTTTCTGATTCGGTGCACACATATGTGTGTGATATTTCAATTGTTACAACTCCATTGCTTTTGTAACTGTTTTTAATTACTCATGAGACCATTTCTCAGTACAAGCTGAGCATATGGGCACTTTGCATTTTTAAAATTCTGCTTTCAGAGTTATCCATGGGCTGAGAAACCCAAGTATTTCTTTTCAAATGTAAACAAGGTATTACAGGAGCCTTTACACCAAGAGGGAAACAGCCTGCTGGGTCCCCTTTGGATCACTATCCTGAGACCCCCACTAGGGAGAACTTCACACACAATGAAATGTTTCCGGTTGCTGGAAGCTATTTAGTCATTCATTTGACAAAGACAGATTGAAGAATTGCCATGAATGCCACAGTGGATGAGGACAGAAATTAATGAAAGAGGATCCTTGCTTTAATAATATCTGTGCATGATAAGATAGTTATTCAATCCTTCACTCATTTTGCAACTGTATATGTATATATACACACACACACACACACACACACACACACACACACACACACACACCCTGCCCTTAGTGAGCCTAAATGTTTTCTTAAATGTGCATAAGAATTTATAACACATATAACTAACACAGGACTCATACCTAGGATATAGAGAGGACTTTTAACTCAATAAGAAAAAGATAGAAAATCCAGTAAGAAAAAAATGGGCAAAATACATGATAAGACACTGTAGAAAATAGGATATTCAAATTACCAATAAAACTAGATGTAGACATTCAACTCTATTAGTCAGAGAATTGCAAATTAAAACCACAGTATGATAACCTACTAAATATCCATTTTAGAATGGCTAAAATTAAAAATCCAGAAAATGCTAAGTGTTAGCAAGGACGTGAAGCAACTGAAATTCTAGTTCATGGCTGGCAGGAGTATTGATTGGTAAAACCAACTTGGGAAACTGTTCAGTAATGTCAAATAAAGTAGAAGGTGCCCCGTGACCCAGGAGTGCCTTTGCATAAATGGAGGCATGTTCATGACAGTGATATTTGTAATAGTCTCAAATTGGAAACTATACCACCCTCCTACCCCACCCCTGCAACTACTTTTCAGGAAGACGACGGGACAAATTACATTGTGCTATGTTCACCCTATGGGATATCACATAACAAAGGGAGGAAATGATCTACAGCTCTATGTAACAATACTGGTGAATCTCAAACACATCATCGTGAATCCAAAAGACAATGCGTAGAAGAGATTAATGGCTCTATGATTCCACTTATTTAGGACACAAAGACAAAACTGACTTGTCATGTTGGGAGTCAGGGTGGTGGCTACTCTGGGCAAGGGTATAAAGAGTTTGTGACCAGCAGGAGCATAAGGGGGCTGCTGGGGGCTGCTAACGCTCACTTTCCTCATTTGTATGTTGGTTTTGCCCGTATATTCATCTTATAAAAACCTATTGAGCTATACACATATGAGTCGTTTCGTCAAGACTGCATATAAGACATTTCACAGGAGAGAGTTAAAATGAATTCTGAACAAGTTATGGGAGGGGGCTATGTTTTCCCTAGAGGAAGCAGAGGCCCCAACGGTGGTGTTGAGCTAGGCTTTAAAGGTGAGAATGGTTTCGCCACACAGAGGGGCGATGATACATTCCATTATGAGCGGAAGAGTAGACATGGTAAAATGTGGAGCGATCCATGGAGCATGAGGTTTGTGGAAGAAGGATAAATAAAGCTATAAATAAAGCTGGAAAGGTAAGCTTGAGCCAGAAGGCGGGGCGCCTTGATGGAGGCATTGGGCTTTTGTGAAATAGGCAGTGGGGAGCCATTGAGGGGGGTCTAAGCAGGGCAGCGCTGATCAGAGCTGTGTTCAGGGAAGATTAACTTGGCAGTCGTATTGTAGAATGAATTGGAAAGTGAAGAAACTGGGGGGGAGGGAGACCAATTTGGAGGTAATTGCAGTTGTCTGGGTGGTACATAATTAGGCCTAAATTAGGGTAGTAGTGTGAGTTGAAAAGAGAAGATGTGTGTAAGAAGCATTAGATGAGACAAAGCAACTTATTGGATTTTTATGTCAAGGGAAAGAGAAAAGTCCAAGGAGGCCAGTCTGGGCGACTGGAAGATAAATCATGCTGTTAACTGAAATAGATGAATTAGGATCTCTTCCTCCAGGGCCATGGCTGAGCATGGGTGGTTTTTTGTATCTTTTACACCAGCGCTATCCCCTGAATACAACAGCTCCGTGCGGCTCAACATGACATCTCTCAAGCCCAACGCTATGGCACTTTGCCGGGCATCTGTATGTAAAACAGATTCTGACTTTCTTACGATGGGAGCTGTCTCACTAAAGGGTGCCTTTTCCAAACTTCTTTGCTGATGAGCCTGGCGATAGGGGTAGGTTGCAAGAGGTAAACGATATAACTTTGAGGCTGTACCTCAAACATTCCTCTCCTCTTCTTTCCCCCTTCCTGCTGGCTGATATGCAGATGTGATGCCTCTGCTGGATCAGGGCTCCAGGAACAGGAGTGTAGCCACAGGAGAGGAGCCCTGAAGCAACGAGGCAGAGGCAGCCTGAGTTCTAGATGATTATAAACCACTTCTCCAGCTCAGTAATCTCCCTGGAACTTTCTGCGGCAGAGAAATAAATTCTTTCTTGTTTGTGTCACTATTAGCTTGAGTCTTTCTCTATTAATAGAGTTAAGTTGATATCCTAAATAATTCAGACCCCAAACTTGTGGTTTTGATCCCGAAGATATTATATTAAAATGTCATTTTTTGGGGCGCGATTATTTGGTAACAGGAGCCAGTGATAAAACAACTCACGGATTCTGCACAAAGATCTAGGAACCTTCCTGAATATACGTGACGATGTCTCAAGCAGGGCTCACTCATAAAAAAATTGCCAACTATGGAACACTTTCAAAATGCAAACACTGAGTTTAGAACACTGTCAGAAAGATCCTATTTTTATCCCCATTTTCCAGATGAGGAAACTGAGTCATCAAGAAGGTTGAAAACATCTCTCAAGTTTCTACTGTAATGGTCATAATCCTGTTTCCAAATTGTTTGACACCACAAACGATTTGGAAGAGCACAGAGACAGGGGCGCCTGGGTGGCTCAGTTGGTTAAGCATCCGACTTCAGCTGAGGTTGCAATCTTGCAGTTCACGAGTTTGAGCCCCATGTCGGGCTCTGTGCTGACAGTTCAGAGCCTGGAGCCCGCCTCGGATTCTATGTCTCCTTTTCTCTCTTCCCTCCCCCACTCGTTCTCTCTCTCTCTCTCTCTCAAATATAAATAAATATTTTAAAAATTAAAAAACAGGGGCGCCCGGGGGGCTCAGTCGGTTGAGCGTCCGACTTCGGCTCAGGTCATGATCTCACAGTTCGTGGGTTCAAGCCCTGCGTCGGGCTCTGTGTGGACAGCTCAGAGCCTGGAGCCTGTTTTGGATCCTGTACTTCCTTCTCTCTCTGCTTCTCTCCCGCTCACACTCTGTTTCTGTCTCTCTCTTTAAAAATATAGTAAACATTAAAAAACATTTAAAAAAAATAAAAAAATGTTAAAAAAACAAGATAGGGCATAGAGATAGATCAGTCTTTGTTTACTTCTACCAAACACTAAGAGTTTGAAGCCAAGTCACAGAGAAGATCACAGATTCCTGTTCCATGGAGTGCAGACCTTAGCTTTCACTTCTCCTGATGCAACCCGATGGCTCCAAAGCCTCACCTGCTTGTAGCCCGTCAGGGACCTCTGTCCTTTGCATGAGTGTCAGGGAGGACAGGCTCAGTGGAGCAAGGTGGGAAGGGACAGAGAGAAAAGGGAAAGAAGAATGTGAGGGACAGTATCGTCACCTGAAAATTAAAGTTGTTTCCTGCTGGGTTTAGTAAAACAACTTAGAAAGCAACGTGAAAACTGGGGCTGCGAGATATTTGTGGGAATACTGGGTGTTGCGGGGATAAGAACAGAGCCCACGAGAGAGATGAACTTGCAGTCATCTCCATGCAAAATTGCTGAAGGGTTTGTTCAAAACAAAAAGAAACAAACCTGTAATAATAACAATACACCTGTCCATTTCTAGTCCAACGAGATGTTCAAGCATGCTGTGTGTCTGATAAAAGAAAGAGCTTAACAGCTCATCTTTGAGTTCACGATCATGTAGGTCAAGGATCATGTTGTGGCTGCAGGGAGACGCAGTGGTGATGGAGTAACTGTGGGTGAAGGCCGTGGATGGCTTCTCTGGAGCTCAGTCGCCACTCCTGTCAAAGAGATGATGTATTTGGGGGGTGCCTGGGTGGCTCAGTTGGTTAAGCATCCAACTTCGGCTCAGGTCATGATCTCATGGTTCGTGGGTTCAAGCCCCACGTCGGGCTCTGCGCTGACAGCTCAGAGCCCGGAGCCTGCTTCAGATTCTCTGTCTCCCTCTCTCTCTGCCCCTCCCCCACTGCTCTCTCTCTCAAAATAAATAAACATTAAAAATTTTTTTTTAAAAGAGTTGATGTATGTGGCATTCTCGCCTCACCACAGAGTGGAGGACAGGAGGCTGATGAGCTCAAAGCCCACGAGGACCAGTGCCAAACTGTAAAGTCAGGGTGACTCCTGATGCAAAAGAGGTACCAAAAAAGAAATAGATACAAGGGAGGCATCCTAAGAAACCAGAAAGGACCACGAGAAGGAAGAAGAAGTCTTGCTTGGGGAATACACGGACTCAGCTAAAGCAGGTGGCAGGAAAGACACATCGCAGGTTTTTGTGTTGGCTGGTTATTTGGCATAAGCCATTAACAGAAGCTAATACCTCCTTTGAAGTCTTGGGGGGCAGGGAGGTGCAGTAGTAAGATCATCCCAGAGAAAACCTTCAGAGCCCGGGGGAAGTGTCTTTTCACTTTCTGATGTTATGAGAGTAAAACACAGAGATAACAGGGACTCTCTCAGTATAATGTGAAGCATTTTATTCCACGTTATAGAAATGAAAAATAATTTCCAGGCTACTAAATGAAATGCTGGTCGTCATTTTTTCTTGTAAAATAATGAAGTCGATTTGGGCATTCTGCCCATTGACCAGGAATATAATTCCAAGTTCTTGTCGTATCCATGGAAAATCCAATTAAAAATTACAGCATGTTTTCTTCGAACATAATTTGCCATAAATGTCTGTGTGTCTGTGTCTAAATAATATCTGCAATCTCTTCTAAGACAAAATATACAAATCAATAGATGGGATGTGTAATTGCAAAGAGCTTATTATTTTATAGGCTCTTTCGGGGTCCTTGAGAAATGACCAGAGGAAATGGTACTGGGCCAACTTTGCAAGTGGAAGCAGAAACAGTGTACTAAAATCTTCCTATCCTACTGCTCAGCGAATGACAACTTTGGCGGCCACAGAACACTGTCTATATACACACATGATATGACATACATCACCCAGGAAAATCATCACCCACACAGTTTGGAAAACAGGGTAGGGTTAAGTATTATGACAGTTGGAATATGAGCAGTGTTAGATTATTATAAAAATAATGCTGCCTTCTATTTATGCAGTGCCTTGCTCCTGCTGAGTGCCTGGTTCAGCCATATCTTACTGTGAATTCTATTAATACATTATGTTCAAAGTCATCCTTCATGCACAGATCATTACTGGCCTTCGTTCTCACACAGCCCCAGTATGGGGTTTCCTAAAATTAATCTTGTTTCAGAAGCAGAAATTCTGGGTATGCCACGCTCTGGTCATGCAATGTCACTAGTCACTGGGGGAATAAAAACATATCAATTCTAAGAGAAGTCAAGCGGTCCTAGAATGCTACGCGTCCTGGGATCTAAGTCCGACTCTTACTGTAATGGAAAGCAAATGAGACGTTGGACAATAATAAGGAATATTGGACCTCCTGTTGCAAAAGGGGTAGAATTGACCACGGAGATGGAGCCATACATGGGAGGTCTCTCATCACAATTCAAGCCTCTGAGGGAAATTCTTCAAATTCACACGCTAATTTTTCCTCATTAATTTGTCCCCTCCATCACAAAGTACATGTTCTAATTATAAAAACAGAAGTATTCCAGACCTGAAATAACTTGAGATTTGGTATCATGAGTGATTAGCTTCGACTCCAAATGTACTGTCTGCTCGGTTTAATCTTTCCTTGTTACTTGTTCTCTTACAGCAACATGCTCCCTCACGCTTCTGAGGCTTTCCATATGCTAGTCCCTCTTCACGAAATGCCTTTCATCTCCATATGTATCAGCACAACTCAAAGCAGACCTTTTCCACCTGGCACTGTTGGTGATGTAAGACCGAAAGCCAAAATTGCAGGGGGAAAAAAATGTCCTTCCCGGCTTTTGTTATCAAAACCAAAAATTGCAGAGAGGATGCTCCTAGTAAGAGGTAAATGAGGAGAGACTTAGAGGAGACCAAGGACAAAGCACGGAGAGGAGAATGAGTTTTCCAATGACTGAGCTAGGGGTCTTGGGGATGAATGAAAGGCAGGATGTCCACCCCCCTCTCCAGGGAGCATAGTGGCCAGAGTATCTGGGGAGGAGAGGTGGGTATTTCTACCTTTCACAAATCATTCCCAGGAACTTGAAGCCTCTCCTACTGCCCACAAGCACATCAGCACTGCCTAGTATGACCTGAAGACCACAAAGCCATTCTGGAAAGTTCTGCTGTGAATAAGGAAGCAACCTGCTGCAAGGCCTAGTGTGAGGAGGAGCCCCTTTGGCATTCCTTAGTCATCCAGAAGGAAGAGGCTTCAAGCCAGATTCAATCTGATTTTAGCCAACCATTATATCATTTTGTACTCAACCGAATTTTGAGGTGAAAGTTTACATCTCTTAACACTCCGTGTCTCTAGTGCATTGTCCATAAGTAAATATTAATTTAATAAGTAAATGAAGATTCATTTTGTACCATTCTGCCACTAACTTCCTCAGAGGCCTAAGTCAGAACACTGCTGTGCAAGTGTTCAGAGCCCCACACATGCACATGCGGTTCCTGTAATTAACCCAAGGAGGACCGTGCAGGTATGGTCACTCTCGGCCACCTGGGCATAAGTCAGTCCCTAGATCAAGGTCGCTTGTCCTCAGGCTCAGACAGAGTCCTCTGTACGTTTCCCTCTTTCCATCCCCCCCGCCCCCACATATCAATCTAAGTCCTTCTTTCATGAAGCCCAGTAACACGTCCTGCTTCCTCCCCGCCTCTGCAATGAACACACCCTGAGGACAGAGGATGGGAACGGGTTTGCGCCTGCAGGAGTGAGCCTCGGGAGCAGGACTGGGTAGTACACTTACCTGCCTCCTCCAGCCCCAAAGTGGTGACTTCATCCATGAACTGCTAACCCTACCAAACCTTCCCCGGGCTCCCCACCACCATATTCACAATGTCCTTGGGCAAATTCAGAATAACACTTAGGAAATGTGTGAGATCTGTGGGGCGCCTGGGTGGCTCAGTTGGTTCGTCGTCCAACTTTTGGTTCCGGCGCAGGTCAGGATCTCATGGTTCAGTTCAGGAGTTCGAGTCCTGCATTGGGCTCCGTGCTGATAGTGAGGAATCTGCTTGGGATTCTCTCTCTCTATCTCTCTCTCTCTCTCTCTCTCTCCCTCTCTCCTTTGCTTGCATGCTCTCTCTCTCTCGCAAAATAAATAAATAAACTTAAAAAGAAAAAGGAAATGTATGAGATCTGGGAGTGCTTTGAGCAGAAGCTACTGTTCTGTTCAGCAAGAACAGGGCACTTCTTGAAGTCATTTATATTCCTGCTCTCATTTTTTATTCTTTTTTATCCTTTTCCGGTATTATGTACATGATTCCTTTTTTTTAAAGCCAGACATTACGTTATAAAAAATGAGATGCAACAGAAAAGAGTCTTTTATGCAAATGCAGGGGGACGAACAAGAGTAAATGAAAACCATTTATAATACGTAAAGTTCGAAATCAGCTGGTGTTTAATAAAAAACAAAGTTTAGACAAATGTTCTCCATAAATCACTTTTGAGTTTACTTAGCATTCCGTTTCTTCACAACACGAGTGCTTCTTAGCTAAGCGAATGCACTGACTTAGTGACATGTTGACAGTGACTTGCCCCTTACATGTGTCCTTTCTTGTGATTTTTTCCCCTGATGTTATGCCATCTCAGCCAATCCAGACAGTACAGGGGTGTGCGAGCGCGTGTGTGTGTGCGTGTGTGTGCAGAAAATTAGTATTTCACGTGAAACAAATCTGAACTCATACTCTTGCAAAATAAGTCCAATGATATTTCCAGTAATGATACTCTAGTAATGATCCTAGTTATTCAGCTGAGTTACCCAGAGGCTGAGGTCCAAGACCTCAGAGGGATCCTGATTCTTTTATTTCTCTCACCGTGACATGTTGTCCATCAACAGCCACCACAAGGGCTCTCTTGAAATATATCCTAAACCCTCTCATTTGTCATTTCGGCCACCCCTTCCATCCTGGTCCATGTTGGCAACAACACAGTGCTTGTGTGAGCTCTCTCTTGGCATTCTTCCTCCTCTACAGGCTGTACTCTGAAGAGGCACACTGAATGATGTGTGTAAAACACGGATCAGAAAGGATATATTGTTCCTTCTCTGTTATGATGTGCGTACTTCTTTTTGAAGGACAGACATTATATTATAAAAAATGAGATCTGAGGGGCGCCTGGGTGGCTCAGCACATTAAGTGTCCGACTTCGGCTCAGGTCATGATCTCACAGTTCGTGGGTTCAAGCCCCATGTCAGGCTCTGTGCTGACAGCTCAGAGCCTGGAGCCTGCTTTGGATTTTGTGTCTCCCTTTCTCTCTACACCTTCCCTGCTTGTTTCTCTCTCTCTCTCTCTCTCAAAAATAAAGAAAGAAAGAAAATTCATACTGAACATGAATGCAATCACAGAAAAAGTAGCTGACTGTGGGTATATGGATAAAGCCATCACCCAACAAACTGAAGATATCAAGCCCGAGGAACTGAGTGAGGACAAAGTCACTGACATAAATGAGGAAGGCAGTGGTGAAAGAAAAGATGAAGATATCTCAGAAGGGATGCTAGTAAAAACTTTCCATTCAAGGAGTCTTCAAAATTATTTCCTGGCACGGGAAGCACAAAGGAAGACTGTTGAAAGCTGATCCAAACTTAGAGGTGAGTAGGACAATTTCCCCAAATATAGAAAAGACGCTCACTCCATACGGTAAGTTATGCCACAAAAAGTAAGGCAAGCACTACTCAATCTATTCTTGTATTTTACAAAGAAATAAAACACTTAATTTTCATGCTGATGCTTTAAATTGCAGTAGATTAAAGAAATACTAGCTTTGCTCTTTTTTGCATTTTCTGATACACGTATAAGTGACAGTAAGAGAGTTTTTAATGCCTTGAACAAAATTTTAAACATCACAGAACAATTGGAGAGTATCCAATTGATTTTTAAGATGATGTTGTGTGGTTTCAGCTTGCAGGTCATTTCTACAGTCCCACACTACTGAATAAAGCGAGGACTGCTTGTAATCAATTCATCCCAGAGCAAGCAGAAAAGTGAACAAGAGAATCAAGAAGAATTGCAACAAGGTTTTTAAACAATAGCCAGGTGACAGGTTATAAACCAACTATATCAATAATGTCATTATATGGAAGTATTGTAAACATCTCAATTAAAAGACAGATATTGTCATGTTAAATGTAAAAAACAAGGCCCAATTATATGCTGTTTTTAAGAAACACTCTGTAAGTATAAAATATGCTTATAAAGGAAGAAGACAGAAAAATATATGACATAAAAACACTCATCAAAAGGAAGCTGGAGTGGCTATGTAAATATCAGACAAAGTTGACTTCAGAACAAGAAATATTGCTAAGGATAAAAAGATGCGTCATATCCTGATAAAGGAGTCAATTCACCAAAAAGACAAAACAATCCTAAATGTATTTGCACCTCACATCAAAGCTTCCATATATACAGAGCAAAAACTAATAGCTTGTGACTTCAAAATTCCTCTCAGGAATACATACTACAAGTAACAAAACATCGGTATGTCTTTGGAAAACCTGATGGAGAGTATCACTCATGTATCAAAATTGACATTTATGGAACACTCCATCAGACAGTAGAATACACACTGTTTTCAAATGCACATGAAATATTCACCAAAATAGATTATATTTTGTGCCATAAAAAAAGACTTCAACAAATTCAAAATAATTTAAATCATATAAACTGTTATCTGACTATAAGGAATTAAATTATAACAGTTGTCAAAAACAGAAAAATACCTAGAAAAATCCCTCCAAATTTGGACATTGAACACACATTTCCTTTTTTTTTTAATTTTTTTAAAAAATGTATTTATTTATTTATTTAATGTTTATTCATTTTTGAGAGAGAGAGAAAGACAGAGTGCGAGTGGGGCCAGGGGCAGAGAGAGAGGGAGACACAGAATCTGAAGCAGGTTCCAGGCTCTGAGCTTTCAGCACAGAACCCGACATGGGGCTCAAACTCACAAATCATGAGATCATGACCTAAGCCGAAGTCACCGACTGAGCCACCCAGGCACCCCAAACACATATTTCTAGATAACTTATGGGCCAAATAAAAAGTTATAAGGAATATTAGAAAATATTTTCAGTTGAATGAAAATGAAAATAAAAACATTAAAATATGTAGGATGCAGCTAACATAGCACTTAAACAAAAATTTACAGAATTAAGGGTTATATTAGAAAAGAAAAGAGAGATCTCAAATCTCTGATCTCAACTTTTGCCTATGACACTGTAAGAAAAACAACAAAGTATATTTATGGCATTCAAGAAGAAAGGAAATAATAGTAGTAGGAGCAGAAATCAATAAATTTAAAAATAATGGAAAGAAAACAAGTAAAACAATAGCTAGTGTTTTAGAAAAAATTAATAAAGTTCATCATCTTTTAGCCCAATAATGAACAAGTTACAGCCCACGGGCAGAACACATCCCACTGTCTATTTTTGTAAGTAGAAGTTTTACTGGAACACAGCTACGCATTTGTTTATTTTCTGTAGCTGTTTTCTACTACAACAAGAAAGTTGAGTGGTTGAGACAGACCAAATGACTGGTATATTCAAAAATATTTACTATATAGCCCATTATACAGAAAGTTTATCCAACCCTATCCTCCTCTGGTCCGACTGATGAAGAAAACAAAAAAGAATAAATAAATGTTCAATACCAGAAATTGTGAAATAGGAGATTTCATTGTAGAGCCTATAGTCATAAAAAGGGTAACAGAGATATAAAACAAAAAATATTATGCCAACTATTTGACAAATTAGGCGAAATAAATAAATTTCTTGGAAGACATAAACTACCAAAACTCACTCAAAAGCAAGTGGATACCCTGAATAGTTATATAGTTATTGCAGAAATTGAAATTGTAGGTAAAATCTTTCCCCCACTCAAAAAAAAAAGTCAGACTTAGATGATTTCACTGAGGATTTTTACTCAATATTTAAGGAAGAAATGACACCATTTCTACATAAGCTTTTTTTCAGGAAATAGGAAAGGACAGAACGTTCCCCTACATGTGTTATAAAGCCAGAATTACCCTGAGATCAAAAGAAAGACATTACAAGAAAAGAAAATCCTCAAAGCAATACCCCTCATAATCAGAGGAACAAAAATCCTCAATAAAATATTAGGAAATTGAGTCCAGCAAGATTTGAAAAGGATGATACATGACCAAGGGAGTTTATCCCAAGAATGCAAGTTTGCTTCAACATTAAGAAATCAATCTGTGTAATTCGCCACATGGATAGATTAAAGAAGAAAAATCATACAATACTCTCAATAGATGCAGAAAAATCATTTAACAAAGTTTGATATCCATTCATGACAAATACTCTCAGCAAACTAGGAGTGGAAAGGAACTTCCTCAGGGTGATAACGGTCATCGACAAAAAAACCTACAGCAAATATCACACTTATTAATGAAAGACTGACAGCTTTCCCATTGGACTGAGAAAAACACAAGACTATCTACTCTCTCCAATCCTGCACAGCATCATTGGATGTCTCATTTTCTGCAATAACGTTGGGGTTCTGCTGTGGTGGGTAGACATATACAGATTTTTTTTTAAAGAGAAAAAACTATCTCTATTTACAGATTAACAATTATCTAAGTAGATGGGGCACCTGGGTGGCTCAGTCAGTTAAGCATTTGACTTTGGCTCAGGTCATGATCTCACTGTTCTGTGCTGACAGCTCTAAGACTGAATCCTGCTTCAGGTTCTGTGTCTCCCTCTCTACCCCTACCCCACTCACACTTGGTCACTTGCACTTGGTCTCTCTCTCTCTCTCTCTCTGTCTCTCTCTCTCTCTCTGTCTCAAAAATAAATGAACATTAAAAAAAAAAACAATTAGCTAAGTAGAAAATCCCAAAGAATCTACAAATAAGCTTCTAGGAAATCTTCTAGGAAATCAGTGAATTCAGCAGGGTCACAGGATAAAGGGTCAATTGTAAAGATCCGTTGTACTTGTACATACTATCAATGAATAATTAGAAATTAACTTTTAAAGTACTTATAATGATAGCACTAAAAACACAAAATACTCGGATGCTAATCTAACATAATATATACAAAATCATTGTGCTGAAAACCACAAAACACAGAGGGAAGGAATCAAAGAAAGCCTAACGAGAGAGATATACTATGTTCACAGATTAAAAGGGATAATATGATTCGAGTCAATTCTTCTGAAATTTATTCACGGATTCAAGTAATTCCAACTGAAATCCTAACAAGACATTTTGTTGAAATGTACAAGCTGTTTTTAAAGTTTACATGGAAAGACAATTATAATAGCCAAACACAATGATGAAGATAAAAAACAAAGTTTGAGGACTCATACTAGTTGATTTCAAGACTTAGTGTAAAGCCTCAATAATCAAGAGAGTGTGTTAGTGAAAAAGCAGACACATGGAACAATTAAACAAGGTAGAGAACCCAGAAATAGACCCAAACACATTTAGGGAACTGATTTTTTGGCAAAGATGTAAAGATAAGCCAATGGAGAAAGAATGGTTTTTTCAACAAATCATGTGGGAACAATTAGACATCCATCAGCAATAAAAATAAGACAAGAAAAACTTTGACCCATTCCTTCACCACATACAAAACTTAACTCAAAAAATGTCGTAATCTAAATACCAAATCTAAAACTAGAAAGCTTCTAGCAGAAAGCATGGGAGCCAATCTTCGTAATCCTAGGTTATATCTAAGATTTCTTAGATATGACACCAAAAGAATAAGCAGTAGAAGACAAATTACTATTTTGGACTTTATCACAACTATCATCACCTGTTCCTCAAAAGACACTGAAGACAATGAAAAGACAAGCCAACAGACTGAGAAAATACACATTTGTGAAGCACATGTTTGGCAACAGACTTGTATTTATCCAGACTATGTAAATAATTCTCAACACCCAAGAAGAAAACAGCTTATTTTTTTTTAATGAGCCGGAGATTTGAATAGACACATTACTAAAAAAGATGTATGGATGGTAAATAAATACGTGAAAAGATTCTTGACATCATTATGCATCAGAAAACTGCCAGTAAAGCCTAAAATGAAATACCGCTGCACACCTATTAAAAGCCACTGGAGCGTCAGAAGCAAGAAGTTATAAGAGCTCACCAACGTTTGTTGAGGATAGACTGAAGTGGGAATGAATAAAAGATTTGTCTTCTCCATTGCAGTTGGACTTGCCGGGGAGGACTTCCGGTGGCTTGGATGTGTAAGGGAAGGTAGAAAAGAGAGCCAAGTGTGGTTCCTAGGTTTTCAGCCATATGGGTCAGAATGATTGTGGTGACTATTTACTAAGACAGGGAAATGGGCTGAAGGAAGATTTGTGGAGAAACTAAAACATTGGAAAGAACTAGAATATCAACACCTCTCATTTTTAAGCCCTGAAAATATACCTACTAGAAAAAGGAATAGAGATAAAGAAAAATGACCGTAGTGCATTATAGATGTCTGACTTTTCTCTTGTTACTATAAATACTTAAACAAAAAGATGCATACTTTATATAATTGTCATTAACCCATCAAATAAACAAGTCTTTTGCAATCTACCCTGCGCTCAGTACTAGGTTGGAACCATGAAGGACACAAAAATTAAAAGTTCTGATCACTGCTCTCAAGTAGCTTTTGACCTAATTTAAGGGATACATTGGAAATACATAAGTAGAAAAACAAAAATAAAAAAATAAAACTGACACAAATAATAAGACATTGAGCATGACATTAACAATGTCCTATGGCTGTGCATGCACATTGTCAAATCCGGGGGGGGGGGGGGGGGGCAGACACAGAGCTGACTTCAGAGGACAGGCTATCCCTGTGTGCTCCAGTAGTCTGGAAAGTTCTTTTGGTGGAAGAATTTGATCTCCATGCAAAATAATAGAGAGGATGTTTCCTATCAAGATACATAATCTACAACACAATGCAATTCTCCCTTTGTCTCAAGTGGAAAATTTATCATTTTTAAAAAAAAATTTTTAATGTTTATTTTTGAGAGAGAGAGAGAGAGAGAGAGAGAGAGAGAGAGAGAGAGAGAGCTCCAGTGGGGGAGGGGCAGAGAGAGAGAGAGGTGGGGGGAGACACAGAATCCAAAGCAAGCTCCAGGTTCTGAGTTGTCCGCACAGAGCCTGATGCAAGGCTAGAACCCACGAGCTGTGAGATCATGACCTGAGCTGAAGTCAGACGCTCAACCGACTAAGCCACCCAGGCGCCCCCTCCCCCTTTTTTTAAATTTTTATGAAAAATTATCTTTTTTTTAAGAAACAGGACTGGAAGTAGGAAAATAAATTTTGTAAAATCAGTAAAGGGCCTCTAAACAATTCTTTATAGAATTTTCCAGCCATAGATTCTGTCATTGAAAGTCCAAAACTGAATATGGACCCAGCCACACTTTCTTCCCTCCTGGAAGCCTCTTTATGGCCAGAGGTAAGAATTCAACACTGTCTTTGATCCTCTGATTGTAAAATCCTCAAAGAGCATGTACAATGAATGACTGGCCTTATGTTAACAGACCATACCTTCTGTGCCAAGATCCTTGTCTGGGATGAGTAACTTTTGGCCTATCAGCCAGGCTAGACAAAGATCAAAGTTAGGTTCACCCTGGAACCCTTTTCATACAAAAATATTTTGGAAAGCAGTAGCACTAAGCTACACAAAACTGATACAGCTTACCTGTGGGATCATTTATTTTTAACTCGCCCAAAGCAAATAGAAAAGGCTTTCTAGATTAGAGGTACCTGTTTGCAAACAATAGCCTGCTGTGATTGTCTGGCCTTAAATAGACATCCATGTGACCACCTTCTGGTTAAAGGTAGTCCATACGTTCTAAAGCACCAGTTCTCCTGGGAAAGTGATTGAGGCTAGCGCTTCCCGGTGAGGACTCAGAGATTTTGGATAGTGCTTTCCAAGGCCAAATGGGAGTAAATTGAAGGACATAGCTCAACCTATTAGTGGCACCAAGCTTCACAGTGAGTTTTGGTCACCGTGTTGATGACATTGGTAGTGAATTAATTTTATAGTGAAAAAGAGCACGGTTGTATGAAATAACAATAATTAGGGAATATCATCGAGTCTTAGGCCCCTTCACAATGGGAGAGCTCTTTTCATCTCAGATGAGTCCAGCAGTTACTCTGTGTGACAAAATATAGGGTGGGAGATATATATGTCGCCTCATATTCTGCCTCAGCACAGCTGATTTCCAAAAGGGGAAAACGACAGAAAAAGGAATCAGGAGTTAGGGAAAAGAAAAAGTAGAGGAGAAAGAGAGAACAATTTCAAAACCATATAAGGTGACAGAGAAGTCATTGCTTGCAGGAAGAATGGCAGATGACAACCAAACCTTCTGAGAAACAGGAGGAATCTCAACTCAGTCCACCACACGGACTTAGGAGCCTGCACACGGCTATGAAGATATTCGGACAGGCTAAAGAAATAGAAATTCCTATTCTTAATAAGGGGCGACTGAGGTGAATATCCAAGTCCTGACAAGTCAACTCTAGACTGGATCCAACTCGCTCCTTCCTTGACATTGTTCACACCTCAGTTCCAATGTATCTCCACAGAGAGGCCATGCCTGACCCGCCAACCCAAAGCAACATTCTCAGTCACCCTCCCTGTCAGCAGGAACGATGACAGAAACCACTCTGTGTACATCAACTGAGAGATTTGAGCAGAAGAAATTGGTTACAGAGGTGTTAGAAAGGCTGAGAAGTTATTAGTGACTGTGAGAAGTCCTGAGAGTCCCCCAGGACTTGGAAAACAGAGAAAGGAGAAGGTGTTAGCAGAAGCCACATGGTGAATGAGCCCCCCTCACAGACACCAGCCTGTGAGGAAGCCCGAAGGAGGCACTGCACAAGTTGGGTGACCGAGCGTGGGATAGGGCAGGAGAAGGCTCCACAATAAAGCCTTGTAGTGTTTACTTTCTTCATTTTCTGTATATTATCATGTTTTGACCTCCTAAAACCCTTTCTGGCTAGGGAGATACTGCCCCCATTTAATGCCAGCCAGTTCTCTCTCTCTCTCTCTCTCTCTCTTTAAAGTTTATTTATTTTGAGATAGAGAGAGCAGGGCAGGGGCAGAAAGAGAGAATCCCAAGCAGGCTCCACACTGTCAGAGCAGAGCCTGAAGTGGGGCTCAAACCCAAGAACCCTGAGGTCTTGACCTGAGCTGAAGTCAAAGGTTGGGAAACTTAACCCGCTGAACCACCCAGGCGCCCAGCCAGCCAATTCTTTTGATAGCAAAGGACTCGGCTGGGAGCATGCGTTTGATATGCAACCTAACCAGACCAAGCCAGACCTCCTCCATCTGCTCCATACACCCCAGGAGGCAATATTTCCGTACCCGGATCATCCCAGGACCAGGTACCAGGCAACTAGAGGCCATCCCCGTAGGTTAGAGGCCACGAAATTTATCCAAAGTAACCACTCCCAAACTGTTTCCCTTGCCCTGCTTTTTCTTTCCCTCAGAAACCTTCATAAGGGCTCAGTCCTGTATGCATTCTGCCTCCTGACCACCCAGAAGTTTCCCATGTAGCCCTGTCCCTGAGTCCCGTGAGTGTAATATACTTCTGCTTTCCTGAGTCTCTCCAATGCCCCCTCTTTGCAGCGGCACCTGACTGTCCATCCCATAAATGAACACAGAGCAGATTGCCGGAACTGGTGAAGGGTGCTGGGGTCTATACTTGCTGCTGAAAGAGAGCAAGCGAGACCCTCCTTGTTCCTCTAATTCTCAGCAAGGCTTCCCTTCCCTATCCCTCAGCAGCGCAGAACCTTGAAGGATGCCTTCCGGCAACAGTCAGGAAATAGTTTCTCTGATCTATATTTCTTCCTCACCTCATCTCCAAAATACGCCGGAGTACAGAAAGGCAAATGACCAAAACAGTATGTTCCTTCAGATGTATCACTCCCCGAAATATTCACTTGTTTGTGACTGACCCACCCACTGCCTGCCTCCTGCCCACAGAATGAGAAAGCATGAGATCAAAGACACTGAGCATCTCATTCACTCCTGTTTTCCCAGTGGCTCATGCAGGGCCCGGCGTAAGTTGGTGCTCAATAAGTACTTGTTCAGCAAATGAATGAAGGAAAAATAATGAAATGTATAGTCTATTAAATAAATAGATTACTCATTTAAGCTGACTCTACATTAAACTGTTTCATTTCCATATATTGGTTTAACTATTTCTACCAATTATTTTCTTTACAAATTCCTACTAGAAAGAAGGAAGAGGGAAGGAAGGAAAGAAGGGAAGGAAGGAAGGAAGGAAGGAAGGAAGGAAGGAAGGAAGGAAGGAAGGGGAGAGGGATGGAGGAGAGGAGAGTAAAGGGGAGGGGAGGGATGAGGGGAGGGAAGAAGGAAGCCAAAGGAAAACACTGCAAGCATTGTTGGGTATCATTGTCACTATTTGGACTAATTGTCAATAAACTGAAAAACAAGCTGAGATTTTTGTGGCCAAAGAGCAGACTAGTTTATGCCCCAATGCAGAAGAAGCCTTTCTGAATTCTTCCTGATAGTGCCACTTCCAACAGCTGGCTTCTATAAATAAAGCCACTTCTCTGTCTCTCCAGACCAAGCTCCAATGACACCAAACCTTGCATGCTTCTCGGATGTTCCGGCCTTGTCCCAACACAGTGCCTTTGCACATGCTGTGCTTACTATTTGAAGCACCCATCTCCATTTCCCAGTTGGCAAACATGAAAAATGTCGCAAAAGGTTAATGAGACTCTTCTGGTCCTCTTCCCAGCTCTCTCTACACCTTTTTGGATCTGTCTTGTGTCTAGCCTTTATGACACAATATGACAGCATTAGTTTACCCGTCAGACTCTCCCACTAGAATATGAGTGCCAGGAATCTGAGAAAACTTGGGTTTGCATCCATCATAGTACCTAGCACAGAAGAAACTGCATACAAATACTGAAGGATGGAAGTGTGGGAGACAGAGACAGAGAGACAGGGGCTGGGGGTAAGGGGGGGGGCAGTGGGAAGGAAGAAGAGAGGACTTTTCATTCTATAAAGAGACACAAAATCTCCCTCTTTATATGTTGTCATTGTTAAACCAGTCCTCTGTCACCAATAGAACTTCAGATTGTGTTTCCAAAAGTTGAAATTTCATTTAAGAAAGAGACCTGCAGTGTTCTACCCTCTTAGACAAACTTAAACCATTTTAGATACAAACCCATTTTTCCGCACAAATGGGTGACATATTGTAAATCCCTATTGCTTTCAAGCCTTATTCTTTCTTTTTTTTTTTTAAATTTTTTAACGTTTATTTATTTTTGAGACAGAGAGAGACAGAGGATGAACAGGGGAGGGTCAGAGAGAGAGGGAGACACAGAATCTGAAACAGGCTCCAGGCTCTGAGCCATCAGCAGAGAGCCCGACGCGGGGCTTGAACTCACAGACCGCGAGATCATGACCTGAGCCGAAGTCGTTCGCTCAACCGACTGAGCCACCCAGGCGCACCCCCAAGCCTTATTCTTTCAAATAGTCTTTTTGAAGTTTGCTGATTCATGGTGCCAAGGCCATCCTTTCCATTCTATGCTGAACCTTATAATAACTGTCTTCCCTACCAACCAGTGTAAGGGCCCTCTTCCCCTGCTGACCACAGAGCAGGTCTTGGAGGGGGTGCCAGGTGATTTTCAAGCACAAAAGAAAGCATGTGATTCTGATGCGAAAAAAAAACGGTGTTGAGGTACCCCGGGCTCAGAGCTGCCAAACAGCCCCTTGTTCCCCTCCCGGAGATGCATTGCTTACAAACAACAGGCCTTGTTTAAAATTTTGAGTCTATGGTCTTTCTCCACAAAGACTGTGTAAAACTCTAGATAACTCGGGGTTCATACAGCTTCTGGAGAGAATTGATGATCTAACACCATACTGCTGTCAACTTTCTCCCAAGAGAAATATCTGTATGTCAATATCTATAATGCCCAGGATTCAGCTTCCCTATCCAATTTCAAAATTCAGGATTTCCTTTTTGCCTCTCTTTAATCTTCTGATTGCCAAGAATCCTCAAAGATTAGAGTTAGTGATTCTGAGATTACATTTGCCAAGTTCCTTTAGCACCTTGGGATGGAATTCATCTAGGCTGAGGATTTAAACTTCTTTAAACAGGTAAACATTCTCTCCCTACTTCCTTATATATCTTGAGTAGTCTGTGTCATTTTTACAGTTTTTTCCTCTTCTCACCATTTTAAAGCCTAGTTCAGTTGCTAAAGAACTCACAGTGGAGTAAATTATGAATACCTCTCTTCCCCCCTCACCTGTTAAAATCATAGCACCATCGAAGGAACAGGCTAAAGCCTCTTGCTATAAACAAAGCTTAAAGGGCCATTTGTGTTGTGTTCAGTGCTTTGTATGTCCCACCTTAGTCTACGATTTTGTCTCTACTACATAAGAACTAGGAGTCTATGCTTCTAACTCGCATTTTTCCTTTGCAACCTTTATTCCTTTAAAAACCCGTGCTTAGCATAATACCCTCCAGTTCCATTCACATTGTTGCAAATGGCAAGATTTCATTCATTTTCATCACTGAGTAGTATTCCATTGGGCGGGGGAAATGGGTGATGGGCATTGAGGAGGGCACTTGTTGGGATGAGCACTGGGTGTTGTACGTAAGTGATGAAACATGGGAATCTATTCCCGAAGCCAAGACTACACTGTATACACTGTATGTTAGCCAACTTGACAATAAATTATTAAAAAAATAAATAGAATAAATTTAAATTAAATTTAAAAAATAATAAAAATAAATTAAAACCTGTGCTTATCAGAAATGTAATCTGTGTGTCATAAAATGGTAGAGAGAGAGTCACATGGAAATATTTTTGGTAAATAGGTAATCAATTGGGGCGCCTGGGTGGCGCAGTCGGTTAAGCGTCCGACTTCAGCCAGGTCATGATCTCGCGGTCCGGGAGTTCGAGCCCCGCGTCAGGCTCTGGGCTGATGGCTCAGAGCCTGGAGCCTGTTTCCGATTCTGTGTCTCCCTCTCTCTCTGCCCCTCCCCCGTTCATGCTCTGTCTCTCTCTGTCCCAAAAATAAATAAACGTTGAAAAAAAATAGCTAATCAAGTAAATAGTATGGTGGCAGATAATATAAGCATGTGTGACAATATCAAAAAAGGGCAAGGTGGTGCCCCTCCATGATGTAAGTCTTTCCAGCTCCATCTTATCTGGAAGAAATTTCTAGGACAAGTGTTAAGACCTCCTGCACCTTCAGGCAACTCACCAAACAAGTTGGGCTTGAAAAATGTCATTTATCTTTTCAAAGAGAGAGGACATATAAAACTATAGCTCAACAAAAACTCAAGCACCGACCGCACAGGCTAAGGAAATTATAGAGGCAATTTTCTCACATTTCCTAATTCACTTCTCTTTAAGTGAACTGATTCTTTAAGAACTGATTAAGTTCTTATTGAGGCTCTCCATTTCTTGTCTTTTTCTGGTTTAACATCTATCAGGGGCTCCCCAACACTGACATCCACTTTTTCTGCAAGGACATGCATTTTCCAGCCCCCTGAAAAGTTCACCCGTGTCTCATTTCCGTGACTCTGCACAAGCTGGTCTTTGTTGCTAGCATGTCCTTAACCCTCCTTGACTTCTTACTAAATATCTCTTCATCCTTAAAGACACATTGAGGTCTCCCCTCCTCTGGCAAGATCTTTTTCCTCCTCTTCTAACCTTAATTTTCTCTTCCCCATCACATCAGTTCCTCAGTATTTATGACTGTACCTAACAACATGCATTTTTCCTCGTGATCAAAGAAAACCTTGCTTTTTTTCCCAATGTATGCGGTTCATCAAGGAACTCTGTGATGCTCTTTATTCAAGTCTGCTTACAGGAAGGCATACTGATGACATTACCTCTTAAATTTTCCACTTCTCTTGAAATTAATCATGGCTTCCAGCGATAGAAAAGTCAACTACGCCCTCTGTATTGTATTGCCTAATAATTTGCCTTTCTGTTTCCATGAGTAGAATGTATGCCACTTGAGGGCCAGGACATTGGTGCATTCATGATATCACCTGTCCTCTGTCTTCAGCTTTGTTTCCTGGTTTTCTGACTGAGGTTCCCCCTTCGCTATTCTCCTCCCTCACCTCATGCCTTTGTGTGACTATCTCTTATATATGAAAATGGTCTATTCCATCCCTCTTTGGCAAATTCATATCTTTCGAAGCCCAAGGAGACTACGCTAAATGTTCTTTGGCCCCTATCACATCCTGTGCTTAACTTCCTAGGAGATCCCCAACCCCCTGCCCTGTCACATTGTGTTGTCATTACTTATGGATCGTGTCGCCTCAAGCTTGTAAGCTCCTGGGGGACAAGAGCTGTGTGTTCATTTTTTCATTATGGCCATGGGACCTATTATCAAGCCTGGCATAGAATAAGCCATGGTGAATGCTTATCAACAGGACTGGTTAGTTTCACTCCCCTCCACCCGTCTGGCTCTCCCTCTACCTCCAGCTCTGATTCTCAGTGAGCTGTGGGGGGTGTCTCTCCTTCCCAGTCTTGTCTTTCCTCTCGACACAGGGTTGTTTCAGCAAATCCTCTTGGTCACAGAAGAGCCATGCGTGGTGGAAATGGATCTGTCCATCTGAACACAGCTCTCAGTGGTACCTGCTTGACCTCAACAATGAGCAGCCCTTAATGTGGATTTCCTTCCTCTGAGTCACCAGAGAGGAGAAACCTTTCTCCTAGAATCTTTTGTTCTCATTGGGTCTCGTACCAAGTGCTCTTTCTTTGGTTTCCTAACTCCAGCATCTCCCACAAGAGACCTCTGCGTCCTGTCCCAGGGCCTCATGGCTCAGGGGCCCTCATATTCCAGAGACACCGATTCTTTGTAGACAGCAGTGGTTGCCAACCAGAGCACTGGCTTTCAGATGGACCGCAGGGCCTTTGACCATAGGAGGGGTGGGGAGGGGGGTGCTCCTGCTGGACACACATGCTAATTGTGAGGAAAGCTTTTTTTTTTACCTTGAAGCATTAGTCATCTAACAATTATTACTAGATTAATCATCCCATTTGGGGATACCCTAGCCCTCTTAATGCTTTATCAAAAAGAAAATCATGGAGGAGCGCATGGGTGGCTCAGTTGGTTAAGCGTTGATTCTTGATTTTGGCTCAGGTCATGATCTTACGGTTTGTGAGTTTGAGCCCCATGTCAGGCTCTGCGCTGGCAACGTGGAACCTGCTTGGGATTCTCTCTCTCCTCTCTCTGCTCCTCGCCTGTTCTCTTTCTCTCTCTCTCTCTCAAAATAAATAAAGTTTAAAAAAAAAAGGATAATCATGGAAATTCAAGATGCTGAAAGTTAACAGCAGAAAATTCTGTTTTTTGTGCCCCCACACCCTGCCCATCTATGTCTCCTTTACATCTCTTTCAGTCCTGAAGATGCCAAGGTTCAGAACCAGCCCTCAGGTTTTCTGCCCCTAAATTAAGAGTTTTCAATGTCTTTTAATCATAAATGTTTTTATCTAAAAAAATCAAATGCAGATTCACCATATATGTTTAAAAAGGCTTATTTGTTCAACACTGATGTGTTTTAAACTTTGTATAACAGCAATTACTGCTTAAAAATTAAACCAATGAAGGGCGCCTGGGTGGCTCAGTCAGTTATGCATCTGACTTCAGCTCGGGTCATGATCTCATGGTTCACGAGTTTGAGCCCTGTGTCAGACTCTGTGTAGACAGCTCAGAGCCTGGAGCCTGCTTCAGATTCCGTGTCTCCCTCTCTCTCTGTCCCTCCCTGTTTCACTCTATCTCTCTCTCTCAAAAATAAAATAAACATTAAAAAAAATTAATAAAAACTAAACCAATGAGAACAATAAGGCAAGCTTCAAGACTTTAAAATGTTTATCACATAAGTTTTGGGGTGGGGAGGTGTTGGATGTTACATCAAACCTAGCATTCAATTTATTTCTGCATTTTGTTTCAGCTGCATGGTGCCTGGATAATCCTGATCCTCATAGGTAAATTGTTGCATATAGTCACAGTTGTGCTTTTTATGTTTTTAAACTGTTTTTCCCCAGTGTTAAGTGTGCTTGGACATTTTGTTTCAGAGCTGAATCCCATACAACATCACCCAAAGCTACCAAGAAGCATTAGAACTGTTTACACCATAATAGTTTCACTATGGGATGTGTGATTGAGTTTGCTTGTACTAGTTTCCATGATTGGAAATTTAGAAGAAAAGGATAAATTCATGGCACCTGTACAAAAAGACCAACTATGGGGGTGCCTGGGTGGCTCAGTTGGTTAAGTGTCCGACTTCAGCTCAGGTCATGATCTCACGGTCTGTGAGTTCGAGCCCTGAATCGGGCTGTGAGCTGACAGCTAAGAGCCTGGAGCCTGCTTCGGATTCTCTGTCTCTCTCTCTCTCTCTGCCCCTCCCCCACTCATGCTTTATCTATCCCCCTCCCTCAAAAATAAATGAACATTAAAAAAAAATTTAAAAAGACCAACTATATATCCAGAAGCAGAAAAAGCTTAAAGTAATAGCTACACAAAACGAATTGTAGGGGCGCCTGGGTGGCTCAGTCAGTTAAGCGTCCGCTTCAGCTCAGGTCATGATCTCACAGTCTATATGTTTGAGCCCCGCGTTGGGCTCTGTGCTGACAGCTCAGAGCCTGGAGCCTGCTTCAGATTCTGCAACTCCCTCTCTCTCTGTCCCTCCTCCGCTCACACTCTGTCTCTCTGTCTCTCTCTGTCTCTCTGTCTCTTCTCTCTCTCTCACAAAAATAAACAATAAAAAAAAAACTTTTTTAAAATGTACTGAAAACATAGTAAAGCATAAGCATGATGTAATATGCTGAAATTTATGTATAAAACTTATTTGATGGTTTGTTTTTCATTTTTTATTTGAGTTTTAATATTTTTCTAAACAGTTAATAACATATTAAAGTATTTAAAATATAAAATATTTTTCTAAAAAATTAACAAGTATTTGTATAACTCTTGCACATGTTGCTTGAAGACCATTTAGCAAATGTATTTCTGTCATGTCTATCGCCTCCGTGTAGAGGCCAAAAGAATTTCTGTGTCTAGTACTGACCTCATCTGTCCTTCGATCCTGCTGAACATCGCCTCTTGATATCTGGCGAATAACTCCTATAAAATGGATAAAACCTCCTTATCTTTCCCCTAAAATAAACTCCTCAGCTGTTTTGACAGGGCTTGGTACCTCTTTCTGCCTTTCATTTATAACGCTTATTATCTGGAACTGAAATTTTGACAATTAATTAATTTCTGTGATACTGATTCCATAAGTAATTTACATTTGTAAGTTTTATCTCTGAACCGCTTTGTATAATGTGAGGGCAGGGATTCCAGCCCACACTCTCCTAGTTCCCTAGCCACAGTAGCAAAGCTAAGTGCAGAGAAGGCATTTGATACATTTTGTGAATTAGAATTGGTTAAAACAAGATCTTACAGCTGATTCATGATCCTTATTCCCAGTATGCATGGATTATAGTTTCTAATATTAAAGGCACCATTGTAATAACAGCAACTCCTCACTTAAATCTCTTCTTTTTACTCAGCTCATAGTATTTCCCTGATTTCATAATCTTTTCCTTCAAAGTTATCCCTGAGATGAGGGAAAAGAACCTCCTGATATACTACGGGCTAGAAAAATCTAACAGCTACTACCTCAGGCTGATGTTCAACCTTTGTGGTAAAGAAAGCCCTTCATTTTGTAATGCTAATGGAAATGAGGTAATAGACAAAGATCCCTTATGGCTCAAAAAGAATAATATTCTCAAATATTCATCCCTCTCACAAAGTCCCGTCAGGGCTGCCTTTGGGGACCCGCTGACATCCAAGGCTCCTTCCAACTCAAAAGGAAAAGGAACATGCTTCCAAATTTGCATCCTCAATAAGCCAGGATTAATGCCTTGAATCTGGGTGATTCAATAACTTTATGCCCTTGGGCAAAGCTCTTAGTCAGAATGGGTTTCTGCTTCTTATCTGTGTTTTGAAGTAAAAGCTAAAATAAATAGTGCCAGGTTTTGCCAAATGAAAGGTAGTTGAACCCAGAAAACCCCCAACAGGTAAACTGTTGTTTCCCAAGGCTATACTGGGAAAAAAAGCAAATAAGAGTTATCAATTATTATGCTCTTACTGTGTACCAGGTTAATGCACATATATTTCTAGTTAATGCCTACAAATATCCTACCATTGAAGTTAATCAACGTGCACATTTTTCTCATAAGGAAAGTAATCCTTCCTCCTACAGGGGATATTGGTAACAGAGGCCAGGGTCTGGATTTAGCTTCCATATCTGTGCAACTCCAAGGTGTGCTTTCTCTAGCTCTCTGGAATGCTGCATGCTCTACAAGGCCTCATTCGTGGAGAAGCTCTACCCTTCAAGCACAGCCATGCTCTAGTTAACAGACTGAAGGGTTAAAGACAACCAGAGTGCCAAAGTGCCCAAGTCTGTGGGTCAGGGGAGCCCTGGGTCTCTCAGACCCAAGAGAAGAGAGTTTGCAGGTTAAGATGGGCTTTGAGGGGGATGGATAGAAATGTGAAGTGTCTCCCTCATGCACTTTTCGATGCTTAGCTGGAAACACGGTGTTCTATTCACAACAGCTTCAACTAATTTTAAAATAATTTTGCACATAGGCTTCACTAAGATTAGCGTCAAGGCATAAAAAGGGTGGGGCCTCTTGCAAGGTGACGGAAGGACAGACGGCCACCTCCTAGCATTTACACGGCTGTCGTGCTTTATTAACTGTTTGCGTTTCCTTGCAAAATGGCCATGCATTTGGTATTTTAAAATACAGGCTCTTTTAATCTTCTGCTGTTTCATTTCATATGCATTTTAATGGATGTGTTTAACTTGATTCTTGCCTCCTAATGTGAATTAATCCCAGAGGGCACACATTTTATTGAAAAGGGAAAATAATAAAATAAAATGACTGAGTGAAAAGTTAAGCTATTCCTGTTCTAGACGACTTGGTAAGAACCGGCTCACTGAGAAAATCATCTTCACTGGGCATCAGTGCATGAGGCCTCAGTGGGGCATCTACACCAATAAAAAGAATGAGACGGAAACGTTGATTGTGTATGCAAACATTTCAGGTGATTTCATGAGATTAAAAAACTATAAAGTAAAAAAAAAAAAAAAAAAAAACAAAAAAAAAAACGCCACAAGTCCTAGTTGGGAAAAGCCTCCATGGTTTCCAGTGAAGCTGAAATTGGAAATGAACAGCATCCTCCATCGACTTAGATAATTGAGAAAAAATATTTATTATGGGTCTAGATATGGATCTAGGAATCACAGATAATACAAACCCTTCTTTCAGATTGATTAAAATTCTCTTCTGAGGTCCTCGGCAACCAAGTAAACGGAGACAAATAAAATGTTAGAGGTTGGGGGAAAAAAAACAGAGGCAATAAAGATTTACGAACAAATAAATCACAGAGTATCTGCCTAGAAAAGCAAGAATTGAAAGGAATGTGGTGGACACCACTAATGCTCGTCAAATTCTCATTAAATATCAAACAAGTGCTGTTCATTTCCTGGTAGGAAAATGCAGCTGGTCAGTGGGATATGAGTGCCAAGCACCTTCCAAATGACCTTCCATCTCGTACCTTCAGCCCTCACTTCACAATGAAGGTCTTAAAGACCACACGTTCAAAATGGCATCACTTCAGGGCACCTGGGTGGCTCAGTTGGTTGAATGTCCAACTTTGGTTCAGGTTATGATCTTGTGGTTCATGGGTTCAAGCCACACATCGGGCTCTGTGCTGACAGCTCAGAGCCTGGAGCCTGTTTTGGACTCTGTGTCCCTGTCTCTCTCTCTCTCTCTCTCTCTCTCTCTCACACACACACACACAAATAAGTAAACATTTAAAAAATTTAAAAACAAAATGGTACCTCTCCAAGATGGAGGACGGTTACTCAATGTATAATGAACTTTGATTGTGGCAAGAAATTAACCTTTCCTGTGTTAAGCCACTGAGATTTTGGGATTTATCCATTGCCACAAAGAGGATTAGTTTACTTGGATTAATACAGAATCACTCAAGCCTTTAGATACTCTGAAGTTACAGGGTAAGAATCAGCATGGATATTGGTTTTCTGTTGTCATTAAAGAGGAACAAGGCAAGACAGAGAAGGTATGACTGAGATGAGATATAAGGAGAAACAAATTGGATTTTAATATTCCTGAGACATAGACATGATCTACCAGTAGACAATTCTGGAATTGTTCTTGTAAGGACAATTAGCAAAAGATCAGTAAATCTATTGATAATAATATTACACAGCATGGAATTGTATATATCCAAACATTTTCTCATGGTAGCTTAAATGAAGTTCTTCTGGGAGCTTGGAGGTGACCAGATAGTGTCTGGAGATTGGTTTCTACCTCATAATTTTAGAATGGAAACACGCTCTATCCTGGTGCCTCCAGCATTTGACCAGCAAGAGACTTCTCTCCATCCCGTCTTTGACGAAAAAAAAAAAAAAAAAAAGCAACATCCACAGCTGAAAATGACCCAAACACACCAAAGAATGCCTGGATAATGGTGGTGGTCTATCTCATAGCATTTTGTGTCTGCCCCTCAGGCAAGTAATTCATCATCACAATCTCACCAGTGAATCACAGGGCTCACACACTGTTACAAATTCTGCCTTTCAGCATGCCCAGAATGAACCATTACGCTTCAACCCAGTATGAAATAATCCCAGTGAAACCAGCTGACCTATCAGAGGGTGCCTAGATAACACAGAAAGACACAGCACTTAATGCAGTGGGGAATCTGTCAAAAACCATAAAGATTGGTGTAAAAACAAGCCGCACGTTATTGATCTGGTATATTACAGTTGCTTTGAAAATAACTGGATCTCACTTTTGCCCTTTAATTTCTCCATCTTAATCACATTCTGTCAAGATCCGGACATGCATATTATGCATAAAAAGGTCAAGAATACCCTTGTGTGCTGCCTGACCCAACACTGAAATGTGTCGTGGACATTGGCGCACAGGCATACAAAATCACAGGCCTCTGTGAGCTAGACCAGCCAGAAAAATAGAGCTTGATGAGACATGAGCCTGCAAGACAAATTTACAGTCCAAGGCATGAAAAAAAGATGTAAGAACATCTGTAAGAATATACAAGAATATACAATGTCTGTAAGAATATACAAATTTCGGGGCGCCTGGGTGGCGCAGTCGGTTAAGCGTCCGACTTCAGCCAGGTCACGATCTCGCGGTCCGTGAGTTCGAGCCCCGCATCGGGCTCTGGGCTGATGGCTCAGAGCCTGGAGCCTGTTTCTGATTCTGTGTCTCCCTCTCTCTCTGCTCCTCCCCCGTTCATGCTCTGTCTCTCTCTGTCCCAAAAATAAATAAACGTTGAAAAAAAAAATTAAAAAAAAAAAAAAGAATATACAAATTTCAAGTAACCTCTCCCTCCCTTAACTTAGACTCTAGATCCAAACAATGGGATGCTCTCCTAGGAAACTTGGACCAATTTCTGGACAGCCCTGTCAAAGGCTGATGGCCAAACTTTGACCTAGTTGTAAACGTTGCTTCTACCTTTATGGGGGTTGATAATATTCTTGTGCTCATTTTTCTTGAGTCCCTGTATCTTTAGATTTGTTGGTCTTTAGCTGAAGCCAATGAAACATTAGGAGTTTTGACACCCCCCCCCCCCACCCACCATGCTACATGCAACAAGGTAGCTCCTAACCACTTGCTGATTCTTATACACTCATTTGGGGCTTACTTCTGACACTTTTCTTGGGGGAAAAAATTGGTAATTATCCTCTCTCCAGGGATTCAACACCAAAATTGTTTCTTAATGTCCCTCAGGGCCACTCTGTGAGCCTCGCTTAAATATCATCCCTTTGCTTTTCTTTCTCTACTGCCTTTATCTCTCTCTCTCTCTCTCTCTCTCTCTACACACACACACACACACACACACACACACACAATATGTTTATTACACAAACAGTATATCTCCTAAAACTTTCCTCTTCTTACAGATTTCATAAGCTTCTCTGATTGGTCTTCCCAGCTCATGTTATATCTGTTCTTTCATTAGTCAACATCCATTATTGATGTGAAAATAAGAAAAGACCTGCCAAATGGGAAAAGCAAAACCTATTCCCGAGCTTGCTCTTGCAAGGGACTCAGCCACCGTCACTTGTGTTTTGACAGAGACTTGAAAGCAGGCAGAGGACTAGGAAGACTTTATAGCAGAAAGAGGAAGGCTTCCGGTGTGCTCTGATCGGAGGCTTTTGGCGTGGAAGGGGGCTGACTCGAAGAGGGGCATCCTGCGTGATTGGCTGTGGGTGCATTTTTGGCTTTCTCTGCTTGATACTAAGTTGGAAGTGAGGACCGAAATTAGAGGCCCTGTCAGTTATTAATGAATTCCAGGCTCTTTGGGGTCGATCATTACAAAAGTGATTTAGCTTCCTAGATTGTCGCTAGAGATAGCAACCTGGCTTCCTACAAGTGTAACTTCTGGCAAGCAGGCTGGCTTCCTGGGTTATTCCGTGAAGATAAGGGCCTGGTTTCCTGGACAGGTTACCGCAAGTTCTGAGTTAGAGTTCTACTTTTATACAGGATGTGGCCCTCGCCTGTATCCTCCACCTCTCAGTGCCTACCTACCATGAGTGAAATATTGTTCAAGGTACAGGTTGTGAAGATGTAACCAAAACAGTCTTTGCTCTCTTGGAGCTTAGGTCCCAATTGGAGAGATGGAAATTGCTGTGTGATTTGTCCGGTTGTGGTAAGAGCTATGGAAACCAAAGCAGGATTGGGTAATAGTGAAAGATAAAGTAGCTCCTATTTTAGAGAGACTGGCCAGAGAAGGCCTCTTTGAGTAGATGACATCTGAGTGTCCAATCTCCTCTGTGGCTTGTGATCCTTTCTTCCCCAGAATACGTCGATGTTGCTTGTAAACTCCAGAGAACCCCTCATTCCTAGGCTCAAACCTGCAGCATGTCAGAGACGTGTGATGTCAGGGAAAGACCATAGGAAAAGGGTCCACAGGCAGTTCCATCACAGATGCACTGTGTGACATTTGACAAATAACACTTCCTTTGAGCCTCAGTTTATCTTTGAAAACTTTTTTAAATGTGTATTTATTTTGAGAGAGAGAGAGAGAGAGAAGGCATGTGCATACAAGCAGGGGAGGGGTAGAGAGAGAGGTGGAGAGAGGATCTGAAGCAGATTTTTTTTCACTGACAGGAACAAGCCCAACGGGGGACTCAAATTCACGAACTGTGAGATCATGACCTGAGCTGAAGTCGTGCGCTCAACGGACTGAGCTGCCCAGATGTCCCTCTTAATCTTTAAAACAGAAATAATAATACCCACCTCAGCGATTTGTTGTAAGAATAGAAACAAAATATATCAATATCACATGTGGCATTCAGTAGAGAAACTTATTAGTCTTGGCATGATCCACTTGGCATGCCTGAGATACTGTGATCGCTTCTGAGTTAGGAACATGTTGCAAAGCCTTCATAATCCAAATGCAATATTTAGGACAGGTCCCGTCACGTATCTCTTTTATTAATTACAAAATAAACAGATGCCCGTCTTTTGTCAATGAAGAGACCACATGAGCAGAATTATAGATGAACAACGTGGGGGTTAGGGGCTCTGACACCCTGCACAGGCAAAAATCCATACCCTGGGGCGCCTGGGCGGCTCAGTCAGCTGCGTGCCTGACTTTGGCTCAGGTCATGATCTCACAGTTCACGAGTTCGAGCCCTGCATCGGCTTGTTGCTCTCAGAGCAGAGCCTGTTTTGGATCCTGTGTCCCCCTCTTTCTGCTCCTCCTCTCAAAACTGTATAAACATTTAACAAAATCCACACATGACTTTGACTCCTCCAAAACTTAACTACTAAAAACCTACTATTGACCAAAAGTGTTGATAATATAAACAATTAACAATATTGTGTATGTTATGTGTATTATATACTGCATTCTTCAATAAAGTAAGCTAGAGAAAAGAAAATGTTATTAAGAAAATCATGAGGATGAAAATATATATTTATAGGACTATACTGTATTTATGGGAAAAAATCCATGTGTAAGTGAACCCACTCAGTTAAAACCTATATTGTTCAAGGGTCAACTGTATTGCCCTCAGGGAGAAAAAGAATAAGGTGGCTGGCCAGAGCCTTTACCAGAAATCTATTGTCTTGCCTATGTTTGTCAGGTAGTAAGAGCTGCAGGAGTCATTAACCCTTCCAGAAAGGCTGTTAACTAATCTTCATCAAGTGGGCACCTCTTCCCAGAGCCCACGTTTTCACAGAAAACAGTGTATAGAGTCCCAGTAGTTTATGGGCTATAAAGGCCATCATAAATACCCTTTTGCTGGAGAAGCAGGACTGTTGAGAAAGTTTGTCTTTATCATTTCAGATGACTTTATAAATTCTGAATTGAATTTTTGAAGTCATATTGGCTCTAAGACTCCCATGCTATGTCAAAAGACATAGTGTGTATATACACTGTATCAAAAATTGGTAATTATGGAAACTATTCTTTACAGAAGTGCTTCTCAATCTGTATCATGCAAAAGAATCATCTGGAGAACCTATTCAATTACAGATTTCAGGAATTGGGCTGGAGAACTGGTATTTCTTTTTTTTAATTTAATTTAATTTAATTTAATTTAATTTAATTTAATTTAATTTGAGAGAGACAGAGACAGTCCAAGTGGGGAAGAGGCAGAGAGAGGAAGAGAGAGAATCCCAAGCAGGCTCCACACCACCAGCACAGAGCCTGATGTGGGGCCCAAACTCACAAAACCCTAAGATCATAAATAGAGCCAAAACCAAGAGTTGGACGCTCAACAAACTGAGCCACCCAGGCACCCCTGGAGAATTGGCATTTCTAACAAGCTCCCTGGTGATGCGATTGTTGGTCTGGGGACCACACTTTGAGTAGCACTGCCATATAAGCCAGCGGATAGAGCACTCATATTCTCAAACCAAAACACACACACACACATACACACACACACACACCAAGTTTTGTACAAAAGGCAGCAAAGAAGATGTAGTTGGGACTCTTGAACATTAAATTTTCAGCATATGTCATAGGTTCACAGAAACATTAAGAATGTGTATTTGAAATCGGCACTGTCCTAAAAAATCCAGGATGTCTGATTCCCTGAACTACACACCACTTTCCCAAATGGTCTAATTAGTTCCATTTTGGAACAATGTAACAGAAAAAGAAGATTTCTTCTCCTCTTTGTTTACCAACACAGCCAAGTCCCAAAGAGGAAGAAAAAAATAATACAAAACATCACCATCTCAGACCATCACCATCAACAGATGTTAGCAATATCCCACCCCTCCCTTCCCAAGCCTTGACCCTCGCCCTGACAATGGCTTTGCAGAGGTGTGGTGACCTGAGGACAAGGTGAGACTCCTGGCCCCTGTCCTGATCGCAATGGCAATCCAAGGAAAATCAAGCAACTCAAAAGGAGGGAAGGAGCTTAGTGTTTGGCTGTATAATGCCAGCCACGGAGACAGGCTGTTAGAATCTTCCAACAATACTTTTTTTTTTTTTTTTTTTTAATTTTTTTTTTTTCAACGTTTATTTATTTTTGGGACAGAGAGAGACAGAGCATGAATGGGGGAGGGGCAGAGAGAGAGGGAGACACAGAATCGGAAACAGGCTCCAGGCTCTGAGCCATCAACCCAGAGCCTGGCGCGGGGCTCGAACTCACGGACTGCGAGATCGTGACCTGGCTGAAGTCGGACGCTTAACCGACTGCGCCACCCAGGCGCCCCCCAACAATACTTTTAAGAAAATAGTAAAGTTACCAACTAATCCACAGACTTGAACCCAGTGGGGCTTTTTTCAAGAGTTGCAAACAGCAGTGAATGAACCTAGCTTGATAAAGTCAGGAGCAGCTGCTCCGTTTCCTTTGAGGACTCAGGATCACCCCTCCATTCCCCTTAATTACTTGATTGGTATTCAGTCAATCAATGAAAGTAATACCATTAAAAATTAGGGAGCCAGTATTGAGATGAAATTGAGATGAAAATAATATATTTAAAATTCTTCTTTCTCCCGCACCAATCTAATAAAGCCCTAAAGAATCTAACTTGTTTTTGTTTCCTACTCTATTTGCTGAAGTTATTGGTGTCCCTATGCTTCAGACAGCACCGTGGTGCCTTTGACATCTGGGTCACCTTTTCCTGCCTCTTCCTTGACTTCTTCTATGCAACAAAGGTGCCATGTTGCTCCTCTATGGTTTCACATTTATGCGTCTTTAGGATTTACTCTAGTCACTATATTATCCTTGAACTTGTAAGCCAAGAAGTAAAGAAATATTCATTTCCCTTTTTGTGGCAGAAAAAATGCTGAATTGAATGTCAGGACACCTGAATTTTCATCCCAATTCTGCAACTAACTAGAGGCATGACCTTGTACAGGGTACTTGACCTCTAGTTTTCTCCCTTATCCATAGAAAGAGGTACTTGGTGCCCTTTTCATTCCACATATGTTTATTTGTCAAACATGTTCCTTCAAGTGGTGGAAAGAAGAGAGTATTCATTAGGTTTCTCATCTTGGTGGTGACTTTCTCTTGTGGCTTTTATTCCCCTCTGAGTGATGCACACCATCCCTCTACAATGAAGATAACTTCTCTAGTTTCTGAAAGGATTCTTCACATGGTTTCATAAATTGTGTGTTGTGTATAATTCATTCATTCACTTCCTGTTTCCTGTGTGTCTGACACTGTATTTCATAGACAGATATAGACAAGAGCTTAGTGTTTCTCTGTGGCCTGAGAGTAAATCACAGTGCAAGATGTCCTTCCTCTCCAGAGAGTTGTGAGCTCAACCATGCCCCATTTATAACTTCTAAACTTCTGACACGATAGCTTCCTGGATGAGATGATATTAAAAGAAAAAAAAAAAAAAACATAAGGCAGAGTTTGAAATAGCCGAAAGATTGATCCATTTTGCAGGCACTTCCTTTTGTGCCCACTGTTAATTTCACATATTTGTGCCTCTGAAGCAGTCATGGGATAACCTTTACACTCATCCACCTGTTCTGGACTTTCTCCTTCTTACAGATATGACTGGTGCTTCCATAGTTTCTAAAGAAAGTAGTTTGGGAGTGGCAATCTGGTTGAAAGGGAAGAGTTGGGAGTTCATGTGGAGAATCAGATGAAATAGTCAAGACACATAGCTATTCATTAAAGATGCTTTACCTCCAATTTCATAAAACTGAAAAACTGCTTACGTATTTTGGGGGAGAGTGAGGAAAGTGGTGATATGCTACAGGGTGGTCATATGCCCTACACTGTATTTTTAAATGTTTATTTATTTTATTTTTGAAAAAGAGAGAGTGAGAGCATGAGCGAGGGAGGGGCAGACAGAGAGGGAGAAAGAAACCCAAGGAGGCTCCGTGCTGTCAGCACACATCCCAGTGCAAGGCTCGGATTCACAAACCATGAGATGATGACCTGAGCCAAAATCAAGAGTCAGATGCTTAACCGACTGAGACACCCTTATCCTACACTGTATGTTAAAGATGGACAACATGTGCTATCAGATCTAATAATACCACTGGGAGAATATTATCCTCTGTGAAAGATCAGTTCCTTTATGAGCACCATAGAAGGAGGGACAAGGAGTGGTGGAATAAAACCAAGGAGCTTAGTCTAAGAAAAGAAACACTTTGGACAGGGCATGATGGCTTTAACCAAATACATGAAGGGCTCTCACAGAGAAGGAATATTTGAGGTGAAAGAGAAAAAATAAACAAAACTAATGGCTTCTTTTGTTTCAATAAAAAGAAAGAAATTTCTATCAGAGTTGTCCTCTAAAGAAATAAATTACCATGTGAGATAATTAGCTCTTTATCACTAGAGGTATGCACGGTAATACCAAGTGCCAATTTTACAGAGAATTTCATGCCTAATTATGAAAATTTTGGGATACTGGTTTTAAAACAAAAGTTCTCGGGGCACCTGAGTGGCTCAGTCAGTTGATCGTCCAACTTCAGCTCATGTCATGATCTCAGAGTCAGTGAGTTGGAGCCCCGCATCCCGCTCTGTGCTGACAGCTCAGAGCCTGGAGCCTGCTTCGGATTTTGTTTCCCTCTCTCTCTGCCCCTCTCCCAGTCACGCTCTGTTCTCTTTGTCTCTCAAAAATAAATAAACATAAAAAAAATTTTAAACAAAAATTCTCCTACATCTCATGTTTTCCACTTAATTTGAGTTCAGTGATACTTTATTCTTCGGAAACTCTTCTCATTTCATTTCACGCTGCCTCTTTCTCTCACAGTTGGGACATACCCTAACCCCTTAACATCACTTCATCTCTCTGTCATTCCTCCCCCTTTTTCCTATGCTATGGCAATCTCCTTATCACCCATGTAAATGTTATTCAATTAAACTTAGTTCAGTGAACATAGGCTGAGCTCCTATTGTACTTAAGTTCTGTGATAAGTATAATGTGGGGGGGGGGGGGGTGCAAAGAAGAATCCCAGGGAGATCTTAAGGGAATTTGCAAGATTCTCACAAAAGAGAGAAGGCAGGCCCCAAACTAGCCATTATATAAGACAGAAAATAGCCACTGCTATTTTTAAAAGCCTGTGGAGATCACATCTACTGGAATTGCTTCGGGGAGGAGATAGCATCTAAGAAGAACCTTAAAGACTAGGGAAGATGGATTCCAACAGCCAAAGATAGAGAAAGATGGGCATTTTTGACACAGTTAACACTTGAGAATCAACATAGAACAGGAAGGGGCAGGATGAGTTTGGGACCAGCAGGTAGATCATTTGGCAGGGCAGATGACTCTGCATGATGAGGTGAGCAAAGCAGGCTTGGAATGTCTAGCAAAGAACTCGGAAGTTGAAAGAAAGGACTTTTTATTTATCATAACTCAAGGAGCAACTGCAGAGTATTTAAGGTTATCGCAGAAAGAGAATGATAAGAGATGTTTTATTGGGAAATGAATGTGCTAGTTTTGCTTAGGAAGGATTGATGTAAAAAAAATGTCAAAAGTGGGAGAATCAGCAGATGACTGTGCTAGTTTGAGAAATAGCAGGATTTCAAAGAAGTGAGTGTCTGTGGTGGAGGAAAGGAGCTGTCAAACCCTGCTTGGAGATTTTTTTCTTAATTCGATTATGTATTTATACTCATTGGAGAGAAATCCAGAATGTAAAAGAAGTGGGAAGAGAAAAACCTACATCACCAACACTACTAACAATTGGCAATAGAGATTAACGTGTAATGTATTTCCATCCTGACTTTTACTCTTTACACACTTTCTTACAAATTTGGATGATACCAGGGGTGCTTGGATGGCTCGGGTGGTTAAGCAGCTGACTCTTGGTTTTGAGATCGCTCAGGTCATAATCTCACAGTTGTGGGATCAAGCCCCAGAGCAGGCTCAATGCTGATGATGGAACCCCTTGGGATTCTCTCTCTCCATCTCTCTCTGCCCCTCCCCAACTTGCTCTCTCTCTCTCAAAATAAATATATAAACATTAAAATAAAAAATTTGGATGATACCAAAAACAAGAACAACAAAATTTGGATTATAGCCATACACTATTTTTCTCAATTGGTAATGTACTACTACTATTTTTTCAAGTCAGGAAATTCATGTTAATGACTGCAGAGCTTGTGTGTGTGTGTGTGTGTGTGTGTGTGTGTGTGTGTGTGTGTGTGCGGGTGTGTGTATATATATATATTTTTTTTTTTTCTGATTACTTCCTTAGATAATAGGTCAGAGACTACTCCTAAACCATCCACAGTAGTTGTTTCTTGCTTTCTTTTAGTATTTGAACCATGAATTTTCAATGAGCACATAGATGCCAACAATAAAAGTGACATTTTCTAGCCACCTTTTCAGCGAAAAACTCCAGGTGTTGGGATCTAAATGGAAGTGTCGTGTGTGCCTTCTGCAAAGGGTCACTTAAAAGCCAAGTTTTCCTTTGGTCTCCCTTCTGATAGGATGGCTGGGACTGAAAGAACCTCCAAAAATGTGAGGAGAAGCTTTTGCTGAAGCTGATCAAGCAATAAGATACAAGCTTTTGCTGGGTCCATGGTACCTTCTATGGAGTGCCGTATCAGCCCTGGACTGCTCACTTCCAGAAAGAAGAAGTACACTTTGATCTGACTTGAGTCATTTTAGAATTTGGTTTTCTATCAGATACAGCTGAACTAATCCTAACTAAAACAATGGCTTTGAAAGCTTGCACATTTTTAAGGCTTTTTAAGGCTTTCTGTACACATTACCAAATTTGAGTCCAACAGGGCTGTGCTGATGAATATCCTCACCAGTAATGCATAAATTAAGGTTCCAGTCTCCATTTATCCTAGGTAACACTAGGTACTATAATTCTTTTTAAGTCTTTGCCTGTTTGGCAGTTGATAAATACTATCTCTTTGTTTATATTCACATTTCCAGCTCATTTTTCTGGATCTTTTTTCCTATTTCTCTTCCAACCCCCTGACATGACCCTCTCTTTGACTAGGAATTCAGAGGAATCATCTACGTTAAAAACATAGCCCTGATGATGAACCAGTTGGATATCGCTGTTCTTTTGATACCTTTCTGCCTTCTATTCCAGAAAGGAGAACTTCTGATCCAAAGACAGTGCACTAGGGGCTCATTCTTTTGCTTATAATTCTCTTTCCTTGATACCTGATCTGTTCCAGCAAAACATGCTTGGCCATCACTCTAAAGTGCTCAGGCTATTTTACTGCTGCAAAAGAAACATTAGGGTACAAACTTTAAGCAAATTAGCCAAATCACAAGTATATAGAATATTTTAGGATTCATGGCCACCTTCACCTCTCCTTCTCAGTCTACTCTCGCCTGCTCACTGGCCTGTCCAAGGGCTCTTTTTCTATACCCTTTTGGTCTTTGGGGGAGGCAAGCCCTTTTGTAACTGGTCTAAGCCTATCTTTTCAGTGACCAGTGAAAATTGTTCTTGCATTCAAAGGGAAGAACCCTATTCTGTAACTTTACATTTTCCCCTTAAACTCTCACGGTAGTAAATCGCCTTTCTCTTCCCATAAAGATCAGCTCCCTTTATTGAATACAACCTACTTAAAAAATGACAACACAACAACTCTGAGGACAAAAAAAAAAAAAAAAATAATAATTAAAAAAAACTACAGTAAAACTTCCAAACTTTAAAATCTTCATGATGTATGTCAATCATCTTGTCTCACATTTTCTCCCCAACCTAGCCTTTCCCCAGTATCTATTCTTATTAATTCTGCTTGCCTCCACTTTACAATGATGTTACCATCCTCAGGTAAGACCCTTCCCACTTTCCCCCAAAAGGTCATTTCTAACTGCCTGTCTGCACACCGATCACCCCTTTTTTTTTATTATTATCTAAATTGTCATAACTACAAACACCCGGAAAACCCAACGGATTTTGAATGCAATGTCCCTGACCAACATGGACTTCTTCCAAAGCCAGTTATAAGTTAGAGGTGGAGATAGGAAAAATGCAATACACTGTTTTCTCCATTATCTTTCTCATCCAGGCATCTGGCCACGTAGGAATCGCTATCCATTACCTCTCCTGCTGACTACAGGTATAGTCCTTGAGGCCATCCTAGAACTTGTGTTACCCACTCCCATGTTTTACCTGAGGGCCTTTACTTATTTGTGTTCCTTGGACTGCCTCTTAATATAAAATCATATTTTTGAGTACCTACTACGTGTCAAGCACTTTTCATGCATCACCTGGTTTAATTCTCAAAGTAACTTACAAGGCAAGTGTTATTATGAGCCCCATTTTAAACGTGGAAATCCTAAGTCTCGAAGACACAGCTCGCAATTGGTGGAAACAAGATTTAAACTCTGGCAGTCTTAAATCTGTTGGCATCCCTGTCAGTGACACCCTGCCATCTCTCCCAAAATTCCTCCAGCTTTTCCTAGCTGGGCCTATTTATTCTCTTTCTTTATTGCTCTCCATCACTCTGACGCCTCTGCCTGCAGGTCTTTCTGCCATCTGCATATCAACTCGAATTCCACTGAACTCTTCACTCGCCTGGGTCTGTGAGTTTAATCATAACAAATCCGTTGTACCACAAGACTCTTCATTCATTTTGGCCCTCTCCTCCCGGAAGGCTGAGCGGGCTAAATGGAATCACTTGTGATGAAAACCAAGCTGCAGCCACCAGCTTCTCTCCTAATCTGCTTTTTTGATGACAATTTGCATCATTTGATCCTCAGATCAACCCTGGGGAAAGGGTCCTGTTATTATCCCCATTTTACAAACGAGCAAACTGAGGCTAGGTGACTCCCAGGAACCGGTCCAGCTCACCCACGCACCCAGCACTCGAGTAAATGCTCTGCACAAATTTGGTACCTACATTCTTAACTACGATAGTACAACGTTTCAATTTTTTAATAATATTGCTGATATCTTATTAGAATAGCAGAAACCCACAGGGAAACTAATTACTGAACAGCCTATCCCCAAATCCAATCAATTTCTTCATTTATATCAGTCAGTACGTAGCCATGTACATACCCAATTTTACCTATTTACATTATGTAATATTATGGACGGAATTATGTTTTTCTACATTTTCCATTAGCATTTTGTCAACCACACAACTCTCCGGCAATAAACTTAAAACCAGAAGGAAATAGCTGATTTCCTAGCAACGTATCCATTGCCAAAACTGACCCATTAGGAAGTGGAAAATGTGAAGAGGGTAATTACCGTAGAAGGGATAATAAAAGGCACTAAGATTGGGTGAATTGCCAGCTAACTTTATCTAATCTTTAAATAACAGGTAATTCCAATGTTATTTAAACCACCCATTGATAAAACGATGGACATTCATCCAATGCATTTATGTGTACAGTTGGACTTTAATAACAATATAATAAAGATGCTACAGGGAGGAAAAATATTGTACAATCTCAATTCAAATAGGATATTAGAAAATTGATCCTACAAAGTTATTAAAAGACTACTACGTTATGACCAGGTAAGGTTTATTCCAGGAAACCAGGATGGTTAATATCAGGAAATCTATCTGCATAATGCATTATGTATTACAAACATAAAGAACAAAACATGTGCAAATAGACCAATGCTGAAGTGATTCTTGATAAAATTTAGCAATCTCTTTTAATAAAATATTAAGTGAACGGTGAAAAAAGAAACAAATAAAATATAAAATGCCAAATGCAGCAGAAAATATTCTCTTGAATTGGTGATATCTGTTATTTAAATTAAAATTAAAAAATCAGACTGGGAGAATACTCATTGTCACAATTATAATTTAATATTACCTTATCTCAATATGTAAATGTTGAAGAGAAGGAGCTAAAACTATTTCATAATGATCACATTTCTTTCTCAAATATGCCAAAAGACTGAAAAAAATAGAATTTATAATAGGATTTACAAGTTAGCAATAGACAGCCACGCATAGAAATAGGAAAAGAAAAATTCAGTTATAAAAGCAAAAATAAATTATAAAAGACGTAAGAAAAGTGTCATAGAAATGGCATCAGCTAGAGGTGATAAAGCTATATAATCTCTTGAAAGATCAAACAGTACTGAAACAAATGGAAAGATACGCCAGCCTTTTGGATAGAAGACTTACAATCACAAAATATAAAATCTTTATATATCAGTAAATATACTCACATTTCAGTTAGAACCCGGGAGAATCATTTGTAATGATTATATAAAATGCTTTTAAAGTTTACATGGAAAAACAACTTTCATATAATAGCTCCTTTTTTTTTTTTTAATGGAAAGGAAGGATGGAGAGGGGTACTGGCCATGCCAGGATGCAAATTATCCTAAAAACAGTGTAATCATGTCAATATGGCACTGGCCAGAAAAGACAATGGGATTAAAGGAACAGAATAGAAAATCCAGGAATCAGTCCTGGTCCATATGAGAACTCAGTTGGTATTTCAGTTCAGCTGGAAAGGAACAGACTTCTTAATAAATAGTGCTGGCGAACTGGTTACCCATCTGGAGGAAAATAAAGTTGGACCTCAATTTTACACAAAAAATGAAAATATTTTCCAGATGGATTGAAGACTGAAATGTCGAATATGAAGCAATACAAGTCTCAGAGACAATCTTGAAGACAGTATGTATAATCCAGAAGCAGGAAACGTTTCTGACCCACACTAGAAACCTCAAATCTATGAAAAAAAAAAAAATCGACACATTTGCCTATGTAAAAATTGACAAATTCCAAATGATAAATGGTACTCCGAATAAAGCAAATAGGCAAATATTAGATTTGGGGAGAAAAGCGAAGAGCCTCTAAATGATACAAAAGAGTCAAACAACCATGAATATTCGTAATAATTTTCCTGAAGAGCAAACGCAAACAGGCAACAAACTTATTCAAAGATATGTAAACTCATTGGTTACCTAGAAAATGCAAATTTCAGGAACCAGCTCTCACGTGATACCTGTAAGCCCAGCAAATAAGCAAACAAGGAAAGGAGAGGGGAATGGTTGATGACAGTATGTCCACACCATTCAGTTTCTTGCAGAATTTAAAACCAATGAATTAGTCCAACTGACTTGGATTTTTTTTTTTTCTGATATAATATTAGAGGAAGAAAAGATTCAGAAGAGTGAGTACAAAATGATCTGTTTTATTTTATTTTTTTAAATTTATTTCTTTATTTTAAGAGAGAGAGAGAGAGAGCAGGGGAGGGGCAGAGAGAGGGAGAGAGAGAATCCCAAGCAGGCTCTGTGCTGCCAGTGCAGAGCTCAAAGCGGGGCTCGAGCCCGTGAAGCCATGAGATCATGACCTGAGCTGAAACCAAGAGTTGGACGCTTAACCAATCTAATCGTTCAGGCGTCCCCCAAATTATCTATTTTAAGAGAGCAAAGACAAAGAAATTTCTTGACGTGTGTATAACCAAGACATTTTAAACACGGAGAAAACTATAAAAGGGTGCCTAATTATGTTTCTAACAAGTGTTGAAAAAGTATACAAGTCAGGGGGTTGGCTGAGGTGCAGAAACAATAAAAGGGGCAGGATTGCAATAAAAAGATGATGAATGTTAAGTTGATTTTTTGTGTTTTGGGGGGAAATGACGCTTATGAGTGCACGTGTAAGGAAAGCGTTTAAAGAAAATGTTAAAAATGTGAACAAATATTATTCATGTGCTCCTAAATTAATTTCACTATCACTAACACTGTGTTATGTGTGTATGTTATGTGTCCTCATTTTCTCTCTCCTTTTAGATTTCTCCTCCCAGGACCATTAAAAATATTCACAGCCTTGCACGTATCTTCTTCGTTCTTCTCCACCAATGACATTGTTATTTATTGTAGCAAAAGTAGAAGAATCTAGAAACCACCTTATAGTCCTACAGATCACAGCTGCTCGCATTAGGTACCCATTTGTTTCCCTGGGCTGTGTTAATTCTGTGCTGTTACGACTCTGGGTGTTCAAAGTTCTCCGGCCCTGCTCTCAATTCTCAAGAGAGCACTGTCTATGGATGAGTCATCATAAAAGAGTCAAATATCAGAGTCACGACTGAGACTGAGCCATGCCAGTCAACAAGATCCCCGCGATGAGAGAGGAAGGTTTATATGGTAAGAGTCACTGGGCCAGGCCTCAAGGAAGGCCGGAAAGCAATCTCTTTATACACCATCCTTCTAGTCTATAGATAAGACATACACCCTTGAAATAACTAAGCCAATGAGGTAACTTGTGAAAAAGCCAGGGATTGCACCAACATCCTATCTAGCCTCTGAAAACGACACACTGGAAAGGCACACATGTACTTCCTATGCACCAACGACTCTCGCCAGCTCTGAGTCATGGAATCCTCAGGAAGACTTGCAGGTAAGTATGACTCTCATGTGTGTTTACAGATGACACACAGAAAGGTTACGGAATCCTTCCCTGGGTCATGTGCACCAGACACTGCACAGCTGACCTTCAAACTCAAGTCTTCAAACCTCAGGGTCTGGGCGTTTCACCACTTCCCCATGCTGTTTCTCAATCCGGGAGGGAAGGAAACCCGAGAGTATGCAAGTTGAAAAGATGCTGAGTTTCAGGCACATGAGGACTGGTTTACAATGTCGTGGTCTGTCTCGGTCCCTCAATATCCAGCAGCAATGTCCCCTGGATAGCTGAAGACGGTGAGAAGGTGGATGCTTACCCACCTGAACAGAGTCAGAAGAATGGGAAACTCGCTGTGATCTAGGGAATGGATGCTTTCTGCAACTTTTATTTATTTTTTACACTCACGCATACATTCAATGCCACTTTTATTGTTTTTCCCCCTAATCCCATATTTGCTATGAAACTGATTTTATCAGCTGCAATTCTGCCAACCGTGGTGTTTCTTAAGATTTGGCTAGGGATCGCTGCACTGAGATTTCCCCAAAGTTAACACATCAGCACTGATAGGGAAGGAAGTGATTCACTTGGCTGGCAACAAGCTGTGAGGGGCTCCAGGGGAGGATGCTGGAAGTTGGAGGAAGCATAGGAAGCATACAACCCCATCTGGCCAGATATTATCCTGGGCCCTGCACAAAAATAGAACTCCATCCTGGGAGGGCCTCTCCTGGGGTCCTCACACAAAACCCTCAAAATAGCCTGGAGCACTTATCCCCACTGACACAGAATGAAACAGAGTTTCCATTACGGATTTCATGAAGGGCACAGCGTAGCATTTGTTTAATACCTAAGTATTTGTCTACTTGGACTGCTATAACAAAATACCATAGCTTGGGTGGTTTAAACAACAAACATTATTCCTCACCATTCTGGAGGCTGAGAAGCCCAAGATTAAGGTACCAGCCAACTCAGTTCCTGGTGTGAACTTCTTCCTGGTTTGCAGCTGTTGGCCTTCTCTCCGTGCGCTCACGTGGTGAGACAGCTCCCGTGTCTCTTTCTATTTTTATCAGGGCACTAATCCCATCATGAGAGCCCATCCTTCATGACTTCATCTACACCTATCTCTCAAAGGTCCCATCTCTAAATCCCACCACATTAGGGTTTAGGGCTTCAAAATATAAATGTTGAGGGGACACAATGCAGCTTTTTACTTTTGAATAACCTCCCCCCTCCCCCCCACACACGCTTATCTCTTCTTTCCCAATTTCTTCTCTCTTCCTGTTACTGGGTCTCTCCTATGCCTGGGAACCTTCTTCCAACAGGCAGCCCCTAGCTTTTTCCATCCTTCAGAAACCTCTCCTCTCTTCTCTGTTTTCTCATTTCTTATACAGAGCTGACATTTCTCCTCTGAAAAAAAATGCCGTTACACAGAGGTTGCCTCAAAATAAAACAAAAGATCCCCACACTATCCGATTCCATTCTCCCTAGATAATGGTAGGGAAAAATCTAATTTCCCCATGCCACAAAATATTTTCTTCTTAGGACACATTTTTAAAAATTTACCAAGTATTAATTCATATATGTTCAACTGATGGAAAAATAAATTCTACATGTACAGGTCTTCCCCTATAACTGGGATTTGTCTTAAAAAGTCCCATGTTATTAAAAAAAGAAAAAACTGAAAGGAATGACGTACTGATATGTGCTACGACATGGATGAACCTTGAAAACATCATGCTTAAGTGAAAGAAGCCAGACACAAAGGACCACAGATTGTATGGCTCCGTGCACACGTGGGGTTGAGAATAAGCAAACCTCTAGAGACAGAAAGGAAGTTAGTGGTTGCCTCAGGATGAGACGGGTGCAGGCATGATGAAGAATGTTGATGGGGATGGAGTTTCTTTCTGGACCGATAAAAATGTCCTAAGTTCATAATGGTGCTGGTTGCACAACTCTGCAGATATCCTAAAGACAATTGAAGTGGGTGAGCTGCATGGTATATGATGGTATATGACTGACATCTCAATGAGGTTGTGTGTGTGTGTGTGTGTGTGTGTGTGTGTGTGTGTGTGTGTTTAAAGCAAAGTCTCAAGTTTTGAAAAGTGGAATTATCTCAAAGGCAGGCTCTAATAATGCTGGGTCCCTGAAGGTATCTAGGCTGGATTACTGTACAAAAATTGTGTCTTAAATGATACCCAACCCATTTGCCTCCACCTAGCTAATCCTAGCACAGACCGGCACCTTTTACTGGGAAAATGGCCCTGTTCCCAAGGAGGAGTTCCAAATACGTTTTTAGTCATAACTATATTATTGGAATAAGTAAAACGTCAAATATGTCTTGACACACACACACAACATACATTTGGATGTATAGATTCCTTTCCATTTTGTCATACAACCAATAGCCCTTCTCAACGGTGGCCAAACCTTACATGTTGCACATTCCCTATGGGCAGTGCGAAATTAAATCAGAGGAAAGATACGTGGCCATTTGCTGTTAGAATTTAAGAATAGAACAGAGTAAAGAGTATGAGAACATGCATCATGATTCGCAGGAAGAGGAAAAAAAATTAAAACAAAATTCACAACCAATTAGAGGTCTGCGTACATGCTAATTGCTGTCTGTGAGAGGTGTCCCATCAAGAATGGCAGCTTGTCTATGTGAATGAGAAAGTGTGAATGAGTGAGCATGTTGATTCTAAGGTAGAACAAATTCTTATCTCACAGGTTCAAATTTTCCAGGCTCATGAATATGACACATTAATATTCATTAAGTGGAACACATTATCATTTTAGAAGGAGATTACTCGGGACTCACTATTTTCATTCCATCACATTTTCCAATTAGGAGTCCCACTTTTGCAAATAATCAGCTTTCCGTTGCCAAAGGCTTTTCAGCTGCATTCTGGCAAGCGGCTTTGCGGCTAGGTTCGGCATCCATTTAAGAAACAGGAGAAAACTGAAGTACAATTATATATATTTTTTAATGACAGGTTAATCTTCCTGCAGCGAACCTGATCAGAAAGGAGCCATACTCCAAAGGCAGAAGGCATGAACCCCTCATAGAGAGAGGGACTCAGACAATGAAGTCTGAGAAGAAGTTGCCTGCAGTTATTGAAAAATAAATGTGCCCTGTGAATGATCTTGGAACTCTCATTAAGCAAGAAGCAGCAGCCATGTAAGGGGAGACCCTTGTGGTCTGGAAGTGAACTCAAGGGGCACAGCTGATAACCATCAAAAAAGGCCAACAACAGAGTAGGACGAGAAATAATGAACAAATACGTGCATATCCTCCAGACTGACATTTAGGTTCTAGATCAGACCTTTTTGTTGTTGTTGTTGCTGTTGTTAAAACTTTTGATTTTACTAATGATTTTACCAGATGAAACACTAGTCTAGGACAGGTTTGTTTGTTTGTTTGTTTGTTTGTTTTTTAATGTCAAATAAATTTGGTATAATGCACTCTGATACATTAATGTTTCTTAATCATTAATCCCTAATCAAAGCAACATCTCTAAATAAGGTAATTTAATTTCTCCCTAAAACAAACATTCATGAATTTAATATGAGATAGCTAGGATTTTTGTCTACTTGCAAAAATAAACCGAATCAGAACTCAGTTGTTCTCCCTTTGTAAAAAGAAATGCACACAAGGCAAAAAGAAAACAAAACAAAACAAAGGTGTTGAAAATAGTATGTTAAGGAAAATGAGTTTTTCTTTATAATAGACTACCAGTTCTTAGTCTTCCTTCCCCGAGACAGCTACTTCACCAGTGTTTTTTTTTTTTTTCATCTTTTTCGAAACAAACTGTACACATGCATCCATACAGGCACCACCTGTTTTTACTTACATCACTGGGGACATGTTCTATGCATATTACTTTCCCAATTTCACTAAAATCTATCTTGTACATAATTCTACGGCGACATTTATAATTTAAACTCACTACAGTGGAAATAGACTTCACTAAAATAATCTAGTCAGTCACCAAAAAATAAATAAGTAAATGACAATAACAAGCCTCAAAGCAGGTTGGGGAGCCAGAATCCAGAGTTGCTATTATCTAAAATGTCTCATTTCTAACAACAACAAAAAATATGCAAAGAAACATACAAGTCTGACCCAGACACAGGACAAAACAGCACGTTAATAGAAGCAGAGTGAGTAAATACAGGATTTAACAAAGACCTCAAAGCAGATCATTACAGATATGTTCAAAAAACCAAAGGAAACCATGATTTAAGAATCAAAGTGAAGTATGATGACAATGTCTTATCAAATAAACTATATCACTAAAGACATAGAAATTACAAAAAAAAAGAGAATGAAATGGACATTCTAGAGTTTAAAAAAAACAATAACCAAAATGAAAAATTAACTAGAGAGGATCAATAGCATATTTGAATTGGCAGAAAAAAGAAATCATGAACTTTAAGATGGATCAATAAGAACTATACAATCCGAAGAACAAAGAGAAGAAGGAACGGAGAAAAATCAACAGAGTCTCGGAGAAATGCAGGACACCATTATGTATAGCAACATACACATATCACAAGTATATCTTTCATAAACGAAGGTGAAATTAAGACATTCCCAAATAAACAAAATGTGAGAAAATTTGTTGCTTGTAATTCAGCCTTACAAGAAATAGTAAAGGAATTTCTTCAAGCTAAAATAACATAGATTTGGGAAACTTACAAATAGCTGGAATTTAGACAACACACTCCTAAATAACCAGTGGAAAACATAACAAATCACAATAGAAAATAGAAAATACTGAGATGGATAAAACAAAAACACAACACAGAAAAACTTACGGAATGCAGAGAAAGCAGTGTTAAGAAGGAAATTTATAGCTGTGAACTACTATATTAAAAAAAATCTTGAAATAATAACCTAACTTTATATCTTACGATACTAGGAAAAGGAGTTAAACTAATCTGAGAGCAAAAAGAAAAGGGGAGTGATAAAGATAAAAGTGGACACAAATGAAATACATAATAGAAAAATAATAGATAAAATCAGAAGTTTATCCTCTGAAAAAAAGCCAGAAAATTAACAAATCTGTAGGAGATTGACGAGAGAGAGAAAGAGGCAAGATTCAAATTACGACAATCAGAAGTAAAAGAAAGAGGGGACATTGCTACCAATCTTACAAGATAAAAAGTCTCATATACCACAAGAGAAAGAAATCTATAGACAAATCTATCTTATCAATATATACACAAATACCCTCAAGAAAATACATACTAGTAAACCAAATCAGCAACATACAGAAGGATTATACACTATGTTCAAGTGTAATCTATGCCAGGAACGCAAGGTTGGTTTAACACTCAGAAACAAATTAATAGAATAGATCCTATCAATAGAATAAAAAAAAAAAAAAAAACACCCCAAAGACCACATGATCATCTCCATAGATGCAGAAACAGAGTTTGACCAAATCAGCTTTCCATGACAAAAGCATTCAACAAACCAGAAAAGAAGGGAACGTAGTCAGCCTTGAAAAGAGTATCTTTGAAAACCTACAACTGACATCCTGCTTAATGGTGAAAGACTGAATGACAAGTTTTTATTTGGAAAAAGAAAAATTTGTCCATTCTCAATCACTTTTATTTAACATTGAATTGGAGGTTCCAGCATCCAGATTGGAAAGGAAGAAGTAAAACTATCTTTACTTGCAGATAGCATGATTGCATTTAGGAGATACTAAGGAATCCACTAAAATCTATTAGCACTAATAAAAGAATGTGGCAAGACTGTGGGGTACAGGATAAGTAAACCAAAGTTATTATTTATTTTTTTCTGTATATGACTCAGGTGTTTCCCAAAAACAAGCACCAATTCTCTGTGGATACCAACTGGATATCCTACAAGTCCGTTTAATTCTGACACTTACTGCTTGGAGTTAGCACAGTTTCTACAAGTTAAGGCTCAGTCCCACAAGGCTGTCTCTGCTTCACATGCCAGTTCCAAGTCCCAGGAGCCACCTGTACTTCTGATCAACTGGCTATATCTTATAGGTTCCCATTAGCCCCTGATCCCAAAATTCAATAATTTGCTAGAATGGCTCACAGACTCGGGAAATACTTTACTTACCTCTAGGAGGTAAATTATGGGTGGTGGGAGAGGTTTTATACGGACCTTGCATGTTCTGTCTGGGTACATTACCCTCCCAGCACTGTGATGTGTTTATCAACCCACAAACTCCTTAAATTTCATTGTTCAAGAGTTCTTACAGAGCTTAATCTTTATACCCACCCTACCCGCAACCCCTTCCTGGTGATGGGTGAGACTGAATCACTGAGTCTTTCTGGTAACCAGCCCCACCCTGAGGCTATCTAGAGGCCTCACCTAGGTCACCTCATTAACATAAACTCAGATGTGATCAAAAGGAATCATTATGAATAACAGAAGACACTCTTGTCACTCAGGAAATTCCAAGAGGCTTTAGGAGGTCTGTGCCAGGAATAAGGAAAAAAGAACAAACACATCTTTGTTTTAAACCACAACTGCCAATGAACAATCCTAAAATGAAATTAAGAAAACAATTCCAGGGGCACCTGGGTGGCTTAGTCTATTGGGTGACCAACTCTTGATGTCTACTCAGGTCATGATCTGATGGTTTGTGGGTTTGATCCCCTTGTCTGTCTCTCTCTGCCCCTCCCCCACTCACATGTGAGCATGCTCTCTCTCTCTCTCTCTCTCTCTCAAAAAAATGTATAAACATTAAAAAAAAACAATTCCACTTGCAAGAGACTAAAAAAATTAAATGCTTAGTAAATTTAACAAAAGATGCATAAACGTTATACTCTGAAAATACAAAACATTGTTACAAGCAGTAAAAAAAATTCTAAATAAATGGAAAGACATCAATGATCACAAGATTGAATATTGTTAAAATAGCGATATTCCTCATTTTGATATGAAAATGTAGCCAAATTCCTATCAGAATAACAGCTTTTTTTTTTTTTTAAATTTCTAAGCTGATTCTAAAATTTGTATGAGAACTCATGGGACCCAGATTAGCCAAAACAATCTTAAAAAAGGACAACGTATTTGGAGGACTTATATTTTCTAATTTCAAAACTTACTGCAAAATAACAAAGTATTCAAGACAGTGTAGTTCTGCCACAAGGGTAGACATATAGATCAATGGAATAGAATTAGGAATTCAGAAATAAACCCACAGTATCTATGGTCAATTGATTTTCTGCAACAGTGCCAAGACTATTCAATGGGGAAAAATAGTCTATTCCACAAATGGTTACAGGACACTGGCATATACACATGGAAAACAAAGACACTTCACCTCCAATTTCACATTGGATATAAAAATTATCTCAAAATGGATCAAAAACCTAAGGGTAAAAGCTAAGGTTAGAAAACTCTTAAAAGAAAATAGGAGGAAATCTTCAAAACTTTGATTTGCGGATGAGTTCTTAAATATGACACCAAAAGCATCAGCAAGGAAAAAAATAGATAATAAACTTCTTTACAATTAATTTTTTTCTTTGCTTCAAAGGACACCATCAAGAAAGTGAAAAACAACCCACAGAATGGGAGAAGATATTTGCTGAGCAAATCATGTATCTCACAAGGAACTGGTATAAAGAACTCTTACAACCAAAAAAAAAATTCCAATTAAAAAAATAGGCAAAGTATCTTGATAGACATTTCTCCAAAGACAATATACGAATGACCAACAAGTGCATGAAAAGATGTTCAACATCATTAGTCATCATGGAAATGCAAATAAAAACCACAATGAGACAGGACTTTATACCACTAAGATGGCTATGATCAAAAAGACAGATTACAGCAAACATTGGCTATGATATGGAGAAATTGTACTCTCATACTGGTCTACACATAAATGGTGTAGACATTCGGAAAAAGAGTCTGACAGTTTCTCAAAACTTAACATAATGTTTCCATTTGACCCAGTAATTCTACTCTTAGATATACACCCAAGAGAAATCAAACATATGTCCACAAAAAACAAACAAAGAACACATACATATATGTCCCTAGCAGCATTATTTGTCATAGCAAAAGATGGAAGCAGCCCACATTGTCCACCAGTTGATGAATGGATAAGTGGAAGGTGGTAACTCCATACAAATGAATATTATTTAGCCATTAAAGGAAGTGAAGTACTAATTCATATTACAATACAGATAAACCTTGAAAGCATTGTGCTCAGAAGTCAGCCCAAAAGACTACATATTGTATGATTCCATTTATGTAAAATATTTAGAATAGGCAGATCTGTAAAGACAACATGAATTAGTGGTTGCCTATGACCGAGGCAAGGGCGAGTGGGAAGGGGGAGAAGAGTGGGAGTCCCTACTAATGCACAAGGCTTTCTTTCTGGAGTGCTGGAAATGTTCTAAAATATGTGGTGATGATGGTTGCCTAAATTTGTGTGTAAAGAAAAAAAAAAAACTCTGTTTTTCCACCTTCCTAGGTAGGGAAAAATGCAGTGCTTCCCTACAGTGTCCTCTCCTGTGAGTGTCCTTTCCTACTCAAACAAAATAGTTCTGACACTTCCAATTACCAAATGTGTGGGATTTTTTCCCCCCACACCAAGCAATTCTATGATACCAGCTGGGTGTCCTACAATTTAACTCAGTTCTGACCCTGTCTACGTGGAGAGAACATCAAATGCCACAAGTTAAGCGCTCAGGTCCACAAGACTGTCCTCTGTTCTCCCCAACGCACTTCAGACACTATTGCTTTCGACCTACTGGCTATAGACTAGAAGTCCCAACAACCCCCTTTTTGGGTTTGACTAATTTGCTGGAGCAGCTCACAGATCTTGAGGAAGCACACAACATTTACTAGCTTATTGGGGCATCTGGGTGGCTAGATGGGTTAAGCCTCTGACTTTGGCTCAGGTCATGATCTCCTGGTTTGTGAGTTCAAGCCTTGTGTTGGGCTCTGTGCTGACAGCTCAGAGCCTGGAGCCTGTTTCGGATGCTGTGTCTCCCTCCCTCTCTCCCTGCCCCTCCTTGCTCACTCTCTCTCTCTCTAAAATAAAATAAACATTAAAAAAATTACTAGCTTATTAAAAGATATGATAAAGGATGCAGATGAACAGCCAGATGAAGAGGTATACAAGGTGAGGATTGGGAAGTCCCAAGTGCAAGAGCCTCTGTCCCCATGGAGTTGGGGTGTATCACCCTGCCAGTGTGGACGTATTCACCATCCTGGAAGCTCACTAAACCCCCTACTATTGGGATTTTACGGAGGCTTCCTCATATAGATATGAGCAGTTATTAACTCCATTTCCAGCCCCTCTCCCCTATCTGGAGGATGGGGGTTTGGAGCTGAAAATTCTAAATTTCTAATCCTGGCTTGGTCTTTCTGGTGACCAGTCTCCACCCAGGAGCCATCCAGGAGCCCACCCAGAGTTGCCTCCATAGAACAAAAGATATTCCTCTTCTATTATAGGAATTTACACGGTTTTAGGAGCCCTGTGTCAGGGACAGGGTCAATGACGCATAGGAGAACAGGAGAGGCTCCTGGTGTTTTTCTCGTTTAGGAATTTACAAGGATTTTAGGAACTCTGTGCCAAGAACTGGGAGCAAATATATATATTTGCTCCCAGTTCTTGGCACAGAGTGTGTGTGTGTGTGTATATATATATAACTAATATTAATATAAATAAATATATACATAATCTGAGTATAATAAAATCATTGAATTGTATATTTAAATTGCTGAATTGCATGGTATGTAAACTATATCCCAATGAAGCTGTTATTTTTTTTATTGTATAATTTTAACTCTTCTCCGTCCATTTTTCTTCCTTTAATCTATCGTTGATTATCTAGGATAGATGTGAAGTTTTCAAGTTCTCAGAAAAGAAGACTATTACTATTTTCATCCAGACATGAAAAGAGTGGTTCTTCTCACCGGATTTAAAAATGAGAAGACATTTTCCTGCTGGTTTGCAAGCCCCACACTTTAAATAAAGTTCACATTTGTGAATAAAGCATTCTGGTATTTTTTGTTTTGTGTTGTGTTGTTTTTGTCACTCAGACCCACACATAAACATTAAGCATACTAAGGATACAATTCTAAATTAGGCAGCTGATTATTTACTTAAGGGAGAGTCTAAGTGAATACGACACAAAGAAAGAATTACAACTATTTACACAGAACCTATCAAAGTTTCATTGGATAATTAAGAGTTTGCCTATTTCACTGTGAGGAAAGTTGATTAATGGAATCCTGGAAAATCAGAGCCAAGGAGAAACCCTTGAGATTCTCTAGCCCACATGATTAATTTTAGAAAATGAGGATACTAAAACCCAGAAAAGGGAAGTGTCTTCCTCAAGGTCATTTGGTCAAAGCCAGGCCACATTCAGGCTCCCCCCCCCCCCCCCCCCCCCCCGCCCGCCCGCAAGCTCCTAATATAGCTAGAGACAAGGGAGGTTCAAAATTCTGCTTATTAAAAAGAAAGCTTTTGGGAAAGGATTGTGGAACTTTCCAACAAAGGGGATACCTACCTTCACATAATACTCATTTGTATAGTTAACACATAGGTCCAATGTTAACAGAGGCCAAGCAATTAAAATGTGACTGTGCTTGGAATTCCTGGGTGGCTCAGTCGGTTGGGTGTCAGATTTCAGCTCAGGTTATGATCTTGTGGTTGGTGAGTTCAAGCCCCGTGTCAGGCTCTGTGCTGACAGCTCAGAGCTTGGGGCCTATTTTGGATTCTGTCTCCCTTTCTCTCTGCCCCTCCCCCACTCACATCCTGTCTCTGTCTCTCTCAAAAATAAACTTTAATTTGGATGTAAATTTTAAAAAATAAAAAAATTAAATAAATAAATAAATATTTTAAAAATTATTTCTTTAAATGTGACTATGCTCTAAATAGAAAATTCCAGTTGATGTCCAAGCAGAGGACATGGGAATAGGAAGGAAAAGAAATTTTGTATGAGTGACTCTGGCATGGGGGACACTCAAAAAGGAAACTGGAATATTTAGAAAAACTGAATTCAGCATGGAGGAATCTCAGCAGTCTAAGGAAGATGATCAGGGCTTGATTCTAGACAATTCTAATTATTAGAAAGGTCAGCCTTGCATTGATTAAAAATCTGCTTTCTTGAAACTTTCAGCCATTAATCCTAGTTATTTTCTCTGGATCAATGCAGAATAAGTTTGTTTCTTCCTCCACAGAGTAGCCTTTAATATTAAAAAAATTTTTTTTCTTGTTTCCTTTAACTATTTTTCCTCTAAATCAATCTTCCCCTGGTCTGTCCATAGGTCCTCATGTAACAAGACTTTTATTTAGAGCAACCACAATCTCAGCCATGCTTCTGTGGTACTCTTCTTTGACCCTGTGATATACAGGAGTTCATATTCAATTTGCAGCCCAAAGAGTCCACTCTAGTCTGTCTGTCTGTCTGTCTGTCTCTATCTCTCTCGTTAACTCACGGCATTGCTATGAGATCAATTAAGATCATATAGATGAAATGGCTCTGCACGTTACCAGGACATGTACATGTGCATTAATCCTATCAACCTTTCCTTTGTAGTGATTGACAGTTCTTATTTCAAGAACCAGCCCTTTGATACATAAGACAATGAGGGAGCGCATCTCTATCATCGTATTTCCAAACCTCGGTTAAACTCTCCCTCCACTGTTTTTGCCAGCTCTGCACAACACCCGTATAATTAACACTTTTTAATTCAATTCCCTTTTTCTGTGTGAGTAATGATAGACATAAAATCAATCATTATTTTGTTGGGGTTTTTTTTTCCTAGTAAATTAAGTAAAACACATAGCAATGAAAACTAAAGTATTGCTCACATGCAGTGTAAAAATCAATTCACATATCACTAGCTGAAGTGACCTGCATTTTAGGAAGCACTGCTCAACTGAACATTGCTGGAAAAGTCTGGAGCTAGTTTCCATTCTCTTTTCATTATATGAAATGAATGAAACCGGCTTCTTGAACTGATTTGAATCAATTCCCCATAGGTATTAACCATGCTCTTGGAAGTAACAATGCCATGACCCTGTAGGTTCTGAATATTTGGGGAATGGCATTGGATGTGGCCCACAGTAGGTATCTAGGAGTTGTTGTGGGGTTACCATGTCAGAAATGACAGAAATCTGGGAAAGGGGAAGCTAGAGAGCAGCCATGCAGAGTGAAGTGGTGATATTATGAGACGGGACCTTATATTTACACTGTTCTCCACAGTACCCTAAATCTGACCATTGTCCTTGACATATAATCCACCTCCGCTTACATTTGGGTTAATAAGAAAGTCGCACTCCCCTATGAGGTAGATGTCGTTACTTTCTCAGAGAGCTTATTTATTTGCTCAAAAACCCTTCACTAACAGGTGTCAGAACTAGGACTCAAAACGAGATCTGTCTGACCCCAAAGTTCTTACTCGTTCCCCAGGTACAGTGTCCAAGTCCAGCCTTCACTTGCACAGAAAAGAAGAGCGCTAATCTTTGATCCTACTGGCTGGCTAAGCCTATCCTTTATCCATCAGGGAAACCCTGCTGCAGTCTGGGAGAGACCCTGAGTCCAGGCATGAATCTGCTCACTCAACACTTCTGTTGCATAAGACAGACTATGATTCTACCTAAAGTTAATTCTTACCTTGCAGTTGCTTCCAACTCAAGCTTTGACTAGAAATAGACTAATTTGGCAAAAGGGAATAGAAAGACATTTTTCAACCTCATTGAATTCACAGCAAACAGCAACAAAAAAATCAATCCCCAGCCCATCTTAACAGTACAAATTTATAACTGGCTTTGCATGTATAAGCTGCTAATTTTATTTAAGCACTTCTGTTTTTGAGCAAGTTAAGGTGTATATATTATCGAGAAAGGGATACAGGGAGTAGAGAAAAGGAGGCACGGAGCTCAGGGCAGGATGGATGAAAAACGCTTCCGCAAAGCCCCTCAGTGACCATGATCTTAAAGTCCTCCTCCCCGAAGTTCTACACATGGACAGTGCCACCAAAACACAGCTTGTTTTGATCCTATTTTAGCATGACTATAATTGATATTTGTATAATTGAAAACTTTCAAGGTGTTTTAACACCATATGATTTTCAGGAAAATCCCCTGATACAGGCAGAGCAACAATTATCATCCCTGCTTTCATATGGGAAATCAAGGTGTAAGAAAGATGAAGTGTCCCTGCCACCCCAAACACACCAAACTGGTGATTTCCAAAGAACGAGAACCCCTCTAACTCCAGATTCAGTATTCCTACTATGATATCATGTGACGTTGTCTGTGTTAAAGGATTCTTTTGGGTATCTGTCATCTATTTATTTATTTATTTATTTATTTTTTTAATGTTTATTTATTTTTGAGACAGAGAGAGACAGAGCATGAACGGGGGAGGGGCAGAGAGAGAGGGAGACACAGAATCGGAAACAGGCTCCGGGCTCCGAGCCATCAGCCCAGAGCCCGACGCGGGGCTCGAACTCACGGACCGCGAGATCGTGACCTGGCTGAAGTCGGACGCTTAACCGACTGCGCCACCCAGGCGCCCCATCTGTCATCTATTTAAACTTAAGTAAGTACCAAGGGGATGCCATGTTCCAAGGTTACTGGAACAAAAAAGACAAAGTTGCTATTCGTTACAGTCCAGTGTAGGAAGTCAGAACAAGAAACAAAGGACCAAGTAAATATGTAAAACTCAGAAGGTAGTGTGTTATAAAGGAAAAGCCAGGTAAGAAGTATACTAAGAGCCAGGGGGTTAGGAGAAGGTACATTTTATATATTGAGAAATAGAGTCTACTTCATATATTGATGGGATACAACCCATTTTATATAACTCGGGGAAAGGATATAGAAATGCCACCTTCCAGTCCTGCTAGCATAGTGAAGAAAACTTGCAAAGTAGGAGCAGGGATTCAATAAGATCCTTGGGTCCTATTATAACATATAAGGGCTTCTGTTCAGAGCAGACCATTGTTCCAATTCTGAACAGATCCTAACTCAGACCCCCCAGAAAGACTTGCCATCTTTTCTCAAAATTGAGAAGAATGCATTAACAATAAGGAACATCCCTGGAAACTAAGGCTGTGTCTAGACAGAACTTTCCAGAGAGAAACAAATTGTACATAAAAGAAGTGCCTGTCATAAGAACAGTAGATGTGGGATTCGGGAACACACGATGGTTTACATTACTACTGTGGCTCGATGCATCACCTGTCACTTTCAAGGAGAAGGCAGGCATCTAGGGGTGACAAATTACAGGACTTGTGAAAGCCCTCCAGCTGACCAACATAATTACTCTCAACCCTCATGCAGCCATCCGTCAGTGTTCTGAGGCAGGCATGTTGGAGCCTAAGAGAAGACACGTTCAGATTCCCTTTCCCCACTCATCCCAGGCACGTCATGTTGAAGTCTCCATATTATCAACAAAGAAGGAGAGACTCTGTTTACAAGCCCTCTTGATAGATCACCAATATTCAAGAGATTAAATCATACCAAGAAAAGAAAGGAAAGGAAACAATCTTCTTTCTTTAAAATGTGCTCAACCTATCATGCATCAAGAGTCTACTAACCTCAAAAGCTCCTACTACGTACTAAATCTTCATCTAGATATTTTCCATGAGCCTCCTCTACTCTGCCTTCCTTCAAAAGTGTATCTCTCTCCTAAATTTATACTCACCAGGGCAGTTTATCTTTTAGAACAGAGATGGCAGATATGTTCCATTTTCCTGTTGATTGTGCTCAATTAATCATGCCTACCTGGAGTACAAGGTGGAAGAGCTTAGGGATCTCTCTGCTCATTTGAAACTAGCACCAGGATTGATTAGCAATGTCTGCCACGGCCTCAACATATAAAAGCAGGGCTGGTTCAACATTCGCAAATCAATCAACGTGATACATCACATTAACAAAAAAAAGGAGAAAAACCATATGATCCTGTCAATCGATGCAGAAAAGGCCTTCGACAAAATCCAGCACCCTTTCTTAATAAAGACTCTTGAGAAAGTCGGGATAGAAGGAACATACTTAAAGATCATAAAAGCCATTTATGAAAAGCCCACAGCTAACATCATCCTCAACGGGGAAAAACTGAGAGCTTTTTCCCTGAGATCAGGAACACGACAGGGATGCCCACTCTCACCGCTGTTATTTAACATAGTGCTGGAAGTTCTAGCAACAGCAATCAGACAACAAAAGGAAATCAAAGGCGTCAAAATTGGCAAAGATGAAGTCAAGCTTTCGCTCTTTGCAGATGACATGATATTATACATGGAAAATCCGATAGACTCCACCAAAAGTCTGCTAGAACTGATACATGAATTCAGCAAAGTTGCAGGATACAAAATCAATGTACAGAAATCAGTTGCATTCTTATACACTAACAATGAAGCAACAGAAAGACAAATAAAGAAACTGATCCCATTCACAATTGCACCAAGAAGCATAAAATACCTAGGAATAAATCTAACCAAAGATGTAAAGGATCTGTATGCTGAAAACTATAGAAAGCTTATGAAGGTAATTGAAGAAGATTTAAAGAAATGGAAAGACATTCCCTGCTCATGGATTGGAAGAATAAATATTATCAAAATGTCAATACTACCCAAAGCTATCTACACATTCAATGCAATCCCAATCAAAATTGCACCAGCATTCTTCTCGAAACTAGAACAAGCAATCCTAAAATTCATATGGAACCACAAAAGGCCCCGAATAGCCAAAGTAATTTTGAAGAAGAAGACCAAAGCAGGAGGCATCACAATCCCAGACTTTAGCCTCTACTACAAAGCTGTCATCATCAAGACAGCATGGTATTGGCAGAAAAACAGACACATAGACCAATGGAATAGAATAGAAACCCCAGAACTAGACCCACAAACGTATGGCCAACTCATCTTTGACAAAGCAGGAAAGAACATCCAATGGAAAAAAGACAGTCTCTTTAACAAATGGTGCTGGGAGAACTGGACAGCAACATGCAGAAAGTTGAAACTAGACCACTTTCTCACACCATTCACAAAAATAAACTCAAAATGGATAAAGGACCTGAATGTGAGACAGGAAACCATCAAAACCTTAGAGGAGAAAGCAGGAAAAGACCTCTCTGACCTCAGCCGTAGCAATCTCTTACTCGACACATCCCCAAAGGCAAGGGAATTAAAAGCAAAAGTGAATTCCTGGGACCTTATGAAGATAAAAAGCTTCTGCACAGCAAAGGAAACAACCAACAAAACTAAAAGGCAACCAACGGAATGGGAAAAGATATTTGCAAATGACATATCGGACAAAGGGCTAGTATCCAAAATCTATAAAGAGCTCACCAAACTCCACACCCGAAAAGCAAATAACCCAGTGAAGAAATGGGCAGAAAACATGAATAGACACTTCTCTAAAGAAGACATCCGGATGGCCAACAGGCACATGAAAAGATGTTCAGCGTCGCTCCTTATCAGGGAAATACAAATCAAAACCACACTCAGATATCACCTCACGCCAGTCAGAGTGGCCAAAATGAACAAATCAGGAGACTATAGATGCTGGAGAGGATGTGGAGAAACGGGAACCCTCTTGCACTGTTGGTGGGAATGCAAATTGGTGCAGCCGCTCTGGAAAGCAGTGTGGAGGTTCCTCAGAAAATTAAAAATAGACCTACCCTATGACCCAGCAATAGCACTGCTAGGAATTTATCCAAGGGACACAGGAGTACTGATGCATAGGGGCACTTGTACCCCAATGTTCATAGCAGCACTCTCAACAATAGCCAAATTATGGAAAGAGCCTAAATGTCCATCAACTGATGAATGGATAAAGAAATTGTGGTTTATATACACTATGGAGTACTACGTGGCAATGAGAAAAAATGAAATATGGCCTTTTGTAGCAACGTGGATGGAACTGGAGAGTGTGATGCTAAGTGAAATAAGCCATACAGAGAAAGACAGATACCATATGGTTTCACTCTTATGTGGATCCTGAGAAACTTAAGAGAAACCCATGGGGGAGGGGAACAAAAAAAAAAAAAAAAAAAGAGGTTAGAGTGGGAGAGAGCCAAAGCATAAGAGACTGTTGAGAACTGAGAACAAACTAAGGGTTGATGGGGGGGTGGGAGGGAGGAGAGGGTGGGTGATGGGTACTGAGGAGGGCACCTTTTGGGATGAGCACTGGGTGTTGTATGGAAACCAATTTGACAATAAATTTCATATATAAAAAAAAAAAAAAAAAAAAAAAAAAAAAAAGCTTCAGAAGGAATAGTACTTGAGGAACAACAACAAAAAACAAAAACTTGTAGATAGGTAGTTTCTAAAGCTCTCAGAAACATTATAGTGATCACAGTCATTTTGAATCTCAAATCTGGCTAAGGGTTCAAAATAAAGCCAAGCTTAAACATTGCACATTTGAGGCATGAAAATAACTCCTGGGTCTTTTTTGTCAAATAGCTTTGAATTCACATTCCATTTCTGTGACTTGACAGCTGTGAGAATTTGGATAACTTGTTTATCCTTTCCACTACTCAATTCACTCATACGCTAACTAATAGTTCTGAAAATACCCACCTTTCGTTGATGTTAAGATGAATTGAGGTCACGGATAAAGTGAAGTACACAGCACAGAGCCTGGTGGAGGGTAGGAGGCTCAGTGAATGGTATCCTTAAACAAAATTTAAGGCACAATAAATCATTCCCTTTTCTGTGCTTTTAAAACACTGTTTATAACTTTACTGTGGAATTATTGCTCTGTATTATAGTTTTATTTTTTTACCATTTATCTCTCTTTTATTGTGAGCTCTATGGACACAGGGGCCATGTCTTATTCATCTGTCATTTAATGCATAATAGATAGTTGGCAGAAAAAGTTGCCTGAATGTACAAAGGAAAAAACAACAACAGCAAAACATGTAGAAATATCTATATTCAAGAGAATGTTCCTTGTTTGCGAGCAGTTTAATTACAAGTCATGGTTCCAATATTTAAAGGATCTTTACTTGATTTCTTGCTTTTCTTTGTACTATTCTAGCCTTTGGCTAGGCAATGTAAGAATCATGCCACTGAAGAGAAAAATGAAACAGAAAGATAAATGTTTGGGGGATGGTGCCTGTTCTTTCGTCCCATTTATTACCACATTGGACTGCAAGCTCTATCCTAATAATGGTGACCATATGCCTCTTATTTTCCTTGTCAGGCCCAACTTCCAATATTCTACCATAATGTTTTATAAGTACCTACAGTAGTCCCTCCCACCCCCCTCCTTATATGTGGTTTCAGTTATCAGAGGTCAGCCATGATCCGGGAGTAGAAGGCCCTACTTCTGAAGTGCCATTAGAAGGTCAACAGTAGCCTAACACTCTGTCACAGTGCCTATGTCCCTCACTTCACTTCATCTCCTCACGGAGGCATTTAATCATCTCACGCCATCGTCATCGAACTAAAGGTTAGTACAGAACAAGAAGATGTTGTGAGAAAGAGAGAGACGAAAGACCACATTGACCTCACTTGTATTGTAAGATATTGCTATAACTGTTCGATTTTATTATTAGTTATAGTTGTTAATCTCTTACAGGGCCTCATTTATGAATTAAACTTCATCATAGGTATGTTTGGATAGGAAAAAAAAAAACAGTATATATGCAGTTAGTACTATCCATAGTTTCAGGCACCCACTGAGAGTCTTGGAACATTTCCCTGGTGGATAAGAGGGGACTACTGTATACACTTGCCACATCACAAATTTCATTTTCAATTCTGAAAACATAGTAATCATAGCATGTGGCAAAGACCAGTGTCCAAGGTCACCTGAATATTCTCTAAAATCTGGACCAGAACATATTCTGCCTGAAGACATTGAGACGTGAGCCCCAAACACATGTAAGAGTCTTTTATGCATTTCACTTTCAGAGACGCATTTCCTTCCTTTTTTTTTTTTTTTTTTTTGTAAGATCTCAATTTGCTTATTTTGTTTTTAGTTTACATTATTTGGCTGAGTCAACTTCTGTAATCCACATCACTACAATTTTTTTTTTAAGACATTGACTCCTTTCTCACTTCATTTCTTCCTGCCATACCTATGCTATTATCTTGGGTGATTTCAATGTCCATCGGGATGACCCATCCACTTCCCTGATGTCTCAGTTATTTAACCTCTTTGTATCCATGTCTCTTTTTCATCCCATGCCAGTCACCAAATCTCGTGGAGATATATATCTACCTGAGATGCTGCTCATCCTTTAGAACACCTACTTTCTTCGGTAATTAAGTCCAGACACCCAAATTTATCCAGTCCTCTTTCAGGTTCTTCCAATTACACCCAAACATTTAAAAAAAACTGTTGGGACTTCCAGTCTCTGAGCTCTCTCATTATGAAAACTTCTTGTTTCTTCACTCTGCCTCCTGTTTTTGGTAAAATTTCAAGGTCTAACATTTCAACCACTCTTACCAATTTCTTAAGCTCCCTTGTTCCTGGTGGGTTTTTTTTTTCTTTCTTTCTTTCTTTCTTTCTTTCTTTCTTTCTTTCTTTCTTTCTTTTCTTTCTTTCTCTTTCTCTCTTTCTCTCTTTCTCTCTTTCTCTCTTTCTCTCTTTCTCTCTTTCTCTCTTTCTTTCTTTCTTTCTTTCTTTCTTTCTTTCTTTCTTTCTTTCTTTCTTTCTTTCTCCACAGAAGTCTGGCCAAAACCTATATCTGGATGAACACTGCTGCCTTATGTGTCCACCTTTACATATAGGCAGCTGTATACTGCTGAAGAAAAATCCACAATTACACAAACAGGCATTTATAGATGTATGGTCACCAATAACAACTGACACACAGCAACTTTCTCTTCCATTTCCTATAAAATTATTCCAAAGCCTTTCACTGTTTTCAAAACTACCATTTTTTCCCTCTCTCTCATTCAATACATAGCTTTGTCTTATGTTTAAGAGAGGGAGGGAAGAAGAGAGAGAAAGAGAGAGAGAGAAGAATCCATGGGATAAGACATTTAACTTCTCAACTCAACTACCTGTACCAACATCTACTTTTCCTCCTTTATTTATGTGACAAAGAAGATCCAAAGTCAATAATTCCAGCTGTGTTCTGAATGATATTCACTCCATCAACTTCATGAACTTTACTCCTTTAATTATCCTTTTTCCTATGATGTCTTCAATTTCCCAACCATTACTGAATCATTCCCGTAACCCATTAAATATGCTCTAATGTCTCCTGTCCTATAAACAAACAAAAAACAACCAAAAACTTCCCTTAACATCCATCTCTTCCTCGTGTTGCTATTTATTTTTTTTCTCCTTTCCTTTATACAAGTCTTCTTAAAAGAATTGTCTATGCTTCCTGCATACATTTCTTTACCTCTAAGGAAAGTCTGATAAGGCCACTGGGCCATCCTTTAGCTAAACCCCCAATAGAGGAATCACTATATCTTCCAGGAATGGACCTGCACCATCAGTCATGGCAGTACTCCTTGGATGGGAGCACCCAAGGGAAGTGTGGTAATGAAACCATGGATTTCAGAGCACATCAGCCGGAGCCCTCAGCTCCCTCCAGTCAGAGACCTGAGAGGTGCATCCCCAAGGCTGTCACCTTGGGGATCATACTAAGTCCTTGTTCAGTTTTTACTTTAGAATGATATGCAGACGGACCATTAAAATAAGAGTGCTATTATATATAGAACGTGAGGTGGTGGCTACTTTAAATTGAGTAGTCATTTAAATTAAAATTTGAAGTACCCAATTACATAAAAGTTGAAGAGAACAGCATGTCAAGAAGAGTATACCAATGGAAAAACCTATATGGCAAGAAGGAGCTTGAGAGAGTGAAAAAAAGCCAGAAAGAGTGCCATTTTGGCCAGATCGCAGCAAGCAAGTAAAAGAGGAGTACAGGGGCCACCAGGGGAGAAGAGAGGCTCCAAATACTTACTAAAGGCTTTATAAGCTAGAGTGAAAAGCTAGGGCGAAAACTTTGGATTTTACTCTAACTTCTGATCCATATAAGAAACCACATAAGACTTTTAATTGGGGGAGACATGCATTTGGAGTATATATATTTAAAATATCATTTAAGATGAGAAACAATATGAATACCCATGACGATGAGACGTTTTGATCCATACAATAAACTAGCGTATCACTGTTAAAAAGGATGAAGAGGTGCTACGTGCACTGTATATATAGAATTATGATTAAAATATGCTAACTTAAAATTCAAGAGGAAGAACAGTTTGACAGGACAATTATTTTACAACATTCTGGGAAAATATGAACATGTTCATGTTAACCTCTAGAAGGTTGCACTAGAAACTGGTAGCAATGGTGACCTCTGGAAGGGGACCTGGTTAACTGTGTGACAAAAACTGAATGGAAACTTCAGAACTTTGGGAATTTTGCAAACTTTCTCATGGGTCAGTAAATACATTGAATGAAAGGTTAGCATGAGGGAGGGGCGCCTGGGAGGCTCGGTAAGCATCTGACTTCAGCTCAGGTCATGTCTCACGGTCCGTGGGTTAGAGTCCCATGTCAGGCTCTATGCTAACAGCCCAGAACCTGGAGCCTGCTTCAGATTCTGTGTCTCCCTCCCTCACTGCCCCTCCCCTGCTCACGCTCTGTCTCTCTCTCAAAAATAAATAAACATTAAAAAAAAAGTTAGCATGAGGAAGGAATAAATTACAACCCAAATGGAATACCAAATTAATATTTCCAATCCAAAATTACATCCCAAGCCCCAGACATGTCTATCTGACTGGGTATGGGGTTATCTCCACTTGGAAGGAATTCATCAAACTCAACGTAACCCAAACCAAAATCACCACTTCCATTTATCCTTCAAATTTTGGCTTCAATGTCACTTGTTCAGAGACCTCCCTGGACTGCTCTGTGTGCCCTATCACCTGGGACTGTGTGGTTCCTTCTTACTCTCCCTACACTGTACATTTCTTATAGCATCAGCCATGACCAATCTGTTAACCTCTGCATCCTCACTGCCTCACAGAATCTGGCTGAAGGAATATACGTGATTTAATAAAGACAGTCTTTCAGAAATCATTCTTAGATTTTATGAATAAGCTATAGCTACTATTTCTGTAATGTCAATTATTTTACAGAATTCAAAGTATAAGAGTAGTTGGGAAGGGATGTGATTTAACATACAAGGAATAGATTTCTATTTAATATGGCTGATGAAGAAGAAATTTTCCTTCCTAAGCTAAATCATAAACAGTTGACAGACTTTTGGAAGGAAGGAAGGAATGAAGGAAGAAAGGAAGGAAGGAAGGAAGGAAGGAAGGAAGGAAGGAAGGAAGGAAGGGATGGGTGGAGGCAGGGAAGGAGGAAGGGAAGGAGGGAGGAAAGGAGGGAGGGAAGGAGGGAAATACACCCCAAAACTGAAGTGGCAAAACACTATGAAAGGGCTTTTGAATAAGCATAACTAAAACATTCAAATTGATTTTATAGAGGGGAGGAGAGACAGGAAACCAGAAAGCAAAAAAAAAAAAAAAAAAAAAAACAAAAACAAAAAAAACCCCAGGTGATTGTAAGAGCCACATTGCATTTCTAGATAAGAAAAAATACAAATATTAAGGGGCAATTGGGTGGCCCAGTTGGTTAAGTGTCCAACTTCGGCCCAGGTCATGATCTCATGGCTCCTGAGTTAAAGTCCCTTTTAGGCTCTGTGCTGACTGACAGCTCAGAGCCTGGAGCCTACTTCGGATTCTGTGTCTCCCACTCTCTCTGCCTCTCCCCCATTCTCTCTCTCTCTCTCTCTCTCTCCTTCAAAAATAAATAAATATTAAAAACAAGAATTAAAAAAATAATAAGTAACTTAAATCTCACTGAGTGAACCTTAAATGCAATGATGGTTGTAAATATGCTATTCAAGAGGCACATATACAAACATTATATTATTATTATTATTATTATTATAATCAATTTTTCTGTTAATAAGTAGTTTCAAGGTACTCTTGATTAAGTTACTCACCTTTCTCTAGATCTTCTATAGAGCTAATGTCTTTGTAACACTTTTTGATTTTGCATTTCAGAAGATCATGTGTTTTGTCTAATTTCAGCATAAATTTTGACTCACTTAAGTGAATTTTTAGAGAATATTCTAAAATGGCTACCAGGATTTCTGTTCCCAGAGTAGTTCATTGCATTTGAAGGACAGTCACGAGTTTATGACAAGGAGCGAGGGAGAGAGCATCAGGCTGGCTTCGTAGACACAAGAGAGCATGTGTAGAAGCAGGTGGAAAGGAACAGAGAAGCAATGCCAACTTTTTATTTTTTTGAAATGCAATATTAATGCACAAAATTTTCAGCCAAGTCAGTTTTCTGAATTCAAACACATGTAAGTTACTGTCCATGGTCACCGTGCATTAGCTGATTAAAGTCTCGGAAGAGCGTTGCACTAAGGGTGTGTGTGTAATTTCAACTTAACGTTCTACAAAGTAATTGACCATGAACCCTATTTTTATTTTTCTTGCTGCCAAATACTCGGTTCACATCTACACGGGCCCACTTTAGAAAATTCTAATTTAAAGTTTCTTTCTGTAGCTGCTGACACCCTCTCTCTATGCCTCTATGCCTCTATGCCTTAATCTGATACCCACATTTTGCTTCTTCTGCCCTTTGGCCTCTGGGCACAGGGAGGAACTTGCCTTAGTGGTGACCCGAAGTGTGTACCTCAGGGCAACATGCCACCCTCTGAGCCAAGCTTCTGGTTTTAGATAGTGTTCTGACCAGACCTAAGCCCAAAGGCTGCTTAGGCATGGATGAGAGACCACTTGTCACGTGAGGCATCTACCTTTGGTCTGTAAGTGCCTGGAGGTTTATAGGCTTACAGCAGCTTCTCAGGGAAGTGGATGAAAGGCAACCCCAGGATGTTGCCTGCCTGGACTCCTAGGGTGATAGCTAAAAAATAACACATATACGCAAAGGAAAGGGACTTTCGGGTCAGGTGTCCCGGGTTCTAGCCTCCACTGGACCAAACACCAGCCTAGCAAGTTTACCCCCCCCCCTCAGTGTTAAGTTCCTTTCCTGTGAGATGGAGTGCTATCTCACAGAGTTTTGCGAGGTGTTGAGATAATGTAAGTAGAGTTTCTGGAAGATTGTTGGTTTTCAATAAGTAATAGCTATGACTGATTTTTCTAATTAAATACACACACACATTTAGGATTTCACATAAAATGATTAGTTATTTATTGCCACATATAAGTATGCCAGAAAGTTAGCAGCTTAAGGTAATATTCATTTATTATTCAGAGCTCCTGTGGGGCAGGAGTCAGCCCAAGTGGGTCATCTGCAATCAAGGTGTTGGCTAGGCTAGGGTCTAATTTGAAGGCTCATTTCCAAGGCTCCTGTGGTTAGTGGAAGGATTCAGTTCTCTGATGTCTGTCATTTGGAAGCTGCCCTAGGTATCTTGTTATGTGGGCCTCGCCATGAAGCAACCTACATCATTAAAGCCAATAAGGGAAAGAGGCAACAGACAAGAGTTTTCTAGCGAGACAGAAGAGACAAGGTCGACGCAAACTAATCATGAAAGTGGCATCTCATGACCTTTGTCATATTCTCAGGTTAGAAGCAAGTCACAGGTCCGACCCACACTCAAGGGAGGGGACATACACTGTCTGAATACCAGGAAAAGGAGAGCCATCTTGGATTTGGTCTGTCACAAACAGGGTCAAATCACACAGGCTGGGGTTTAGTTGTATTCACCCCCTTTCTTTTTGGTTGTATTTCTCCCCACCCCAACCCCTTTCCCTTTCCATCCCTTTCTACCTACATCATCTGGCATTTCTACTCTTGGGTAATCCATCTTAATAACCTGGTTTGCATAATATCACATTTTCTCCACTCAGATACAGATATAGACAGATAGACTGATTGACTAAGATAGATAGATAGATAGATAGATAGATAGATAGATAGATAGACAGAGATATAGTTGCATAGACACATATATATGTACATGTATGCATATGTGTTTATATATATTTTTCATTTAAAAAAATGTGACCACATCACATCCATCTATTTATATCCTGATTTTCCCACACAGAAATAGGCCATGGAAGTTTCTCCAAGGCCAAAGATACAGTACTAAGCTACACAATAGGCTGTGATATTCACAACACCTAGCCTTCCACTACTAATAAGAATTCTCTCAGTTTCCACTTTTTTGGCACCAAAAACAATGATGCAATAAATATCCTTGTGCATGTATCCTTATGTACTGAGGCATTTGTTTTTCTGGGATAGTTTCCCATAGTTGGATGTCTGGGTCAAAGGATATTTTCAATTTAATAGATATTGCCAGATTGCTTTCCAAAAAAGCTATATTGAAGCACATTTCCACCAGCAATATATTAAAGTGCCCCTTTCCTCTGTATCCCTGCCAGCAATAGGTGTTACTGCTCTGTTCGGTGCTTGCCAATATGATGGGCATAAAGGATATCTCATTACTTTAATTTGCATTTGCTGACGATTGGTGAGGTTGAACGTCTTCATGTTTGTTGGCCATTCGGAGCTGCCTCTTTGTGTGTTGCTTCTACATAGTCTTTGCTAATCTTTCTGTTGGGATGTTTGAAAGGGCTATTTATAGAAAATGGATGTTAATTCCTATCACTTGCATTAATTTTTTTTTCTCCAAAGTGATCATTGTCTTGTATTTGCTTTACATATGGAATCTTTTTCCATACAAAGGTTTTCTAATTTTGTATGGTCCATATACATACAGGTTTGTTTTGCCCTATTCCTAAAAAATACATGAAGTATCCTAAATATTCACTCTCTTTTTTTAATTTTTTTAATGTTTATTTATTTTTGAGAGAGAGAGAGAGAGAGAGAGAGAGAATCCCAAGCAGGCCCATCACTGTCAGCACGGAACTGGAAGTAGGGTTCAATCTCACCAACTGTGAGATCATGACCTGAGCCAAAATCAAGAGTTGGTCGCTTAAGCAACTGAGCCACTCAGCTGCCCCTGGAAGAAAATGTTACTTCTTCATTGTATCTGTATAATACTTCATGAAATCTGTTAGTTAAGAATTTATTTAGGTTTCTGCGTCTATATTCATAAATAATAGGCTTGATTTGCTTTATCCACTCTTCATTGACTTTGCAAAAAGAGCTTTACTGACATGTAATTTACAACTATAAAATTCACCCAGTTTAAGTATACTATTCAATGACCTTTAGTAAATTTACAAAGTTGTCAACCATCACCACAATCCAGTTTTAGAGCATTTCCATGGCCTCAAGAAGAACCCCATGTGCAATCAATTCTGGTTCCCATGCTCAATCCCAGGCAACCACTGCTTCCTTCTGCTTTGTCTGTAGAATCGTTTTGTGTGAACATTTTATAGAAATAAATCACGCAATACGTGGTCTCTGTGTCTAACTTGGCATAATGTGTTTGAGATTCATGCATTTTGCAGCACGCTTCACTGTTTGATTCATTTTGATGACTGAATTTGTTTTCTTTATACAATGTATAATTTGAATTTTGGAATTAAAGTTTAGAAAACTTCCTAAGATGATTTGCGAAAATGTTTAATATCAGTGGTGGCATGTAATTGTCTTATGAAACAGAAATTATCTTTTCCTTAAAGAGGAGTTAGAATTAACTGTGAATCCACTGGTGCCTTTTTCAGTATCAGATATGGAACTGTTTTTACATCCTTTGTTTATATTAATTGATCAATTCGAATTTCTACTTCATCTTGGATCAGTTTTAGTAATTTATATTTTGCTAGTAAATAGTCCTTTTTTTCCTAGGATTTCAAATGCTTGGCATGTATTCTTGAATATCTCTCCTTTAGCGATATATTTATAATCATAGGTCTTTTCTAACCCTTAGTCTTGTATTTTATTTTTTCTCTGTTCTACTCCTTACTCTCCTCCCCCTGTGCCTTCTCCTCCTTCTTCTTTGAAGTCATAAATCAGGTCTATGTCATATTTTATGGTCTTTTAAAGTAATATCTTTTCATTTCTATAACCTTTTTACTATTTTTGGTATTAATTTTCTCTAATTTCAGGTTTTCATTTTTTCAATTCTTTCTTCCTCATCTCTTTTGTTTTGCTTCTTGTTGCTTTGCTGGTGTTCTTTTTCTAAAATCACAAGAGGAATAATATCTTCTATTTTAGTTTACATTACTTTTATTTATAAATAGACAAAAATGTAGATTATACATTATGCAAAAAAAATTGTTTTTGTTTGGTTAAATATTCTTTTCATTGCTTTCTTAACAGTTTGTATTTTCAGGTTTGCGGTCCTCTTTGATTCCAGGAATATCTATTAGCTTACTCCTCAGAGTCCAAGTAGGTGAGCCAATTCTGCCAATCTTCTTAATATTACAGTTAATTTTACTGAACTGCATGCAAGGTATATGGGCTATACAACCTTTTTTTTTTTTTTTTGTAATTAGGTTCAGATCAATTTATAGGAATGTTCTGTGGACTTAAAAAAATTTATATTATTTCTTTCAGGAATATATGGGTCTATACTATTAAATAAAATTATTGTGTCATTCAATTCCTTCATGTCTGCATTTATTTTTCCCATAGATCCATATAATTTCAAAATAAGTGTATTGAAATCTATCATATTAAATGCTTACTACATTCCTCTTGATTTTCAAATGGATTTATATATTTAGTTATTATGTTATTTACTGCATACGACTTTGTGATAGTATTATCTTCTGTATCAGTTGCATCTATTGTCATTATATTGTGTCCCTCTGTTTGGTACTTTTAACCTTAGAGTCACCTTGATTACTTGATCGAAGTAATATTGTCATCTCTACTGTTTGTACTCATTTGCTTAATGTCTCATTTAAAAACAAACACATGGGGGTGCCTGGGTGGCGCAGTCGGTTAAGCGTCCGATTTCGGCTCAGGTCATGATCTCACGGTCCGTGGGTTCGAGCCCTGTATCGGGCTCTGTGCTGACAGCTCAGAGCCTGGAGCCTGTTTCAGATTCTGTGTCTCCTTCTCTCTCTGACCCTCCCCTGTTCATGCTCTCTGTCTCAAAAATAAATAAATAAATAAATAAATAAATAAATAAATAAATAAATAAAAACAAAAACACGTTAAAGTTTTTTCAGTTCTACTCATTTGCTCTTATGTCTTTTATTTAAAAAAAAAAAAACATGTTAAAGTTTACTTAAAAAATAAATAGCATACTTTAACCCAGACTTAACTCTGTCAATCTCTTGGTTTTTTTTTTTTTTTTTTAATTTTTTTTTTTTTCAACGTTTATTTATTTTTGGGACAGAGAGAGACAGAGCATGAAAGGGGGAGGGGCAGAGAGAGAGGCAGACAGAATCGGAAACAGGCTCCAGGCTCTGAGCCATCAGCCCAGAGCCCGACGCGGGGCTCGAACTCACGGACCGCGAGATCGTGACCTGGCTGAAGTCGGACGCTTAACGGACTGCGCCACCCAGGCGCCCCACAATCTCTTGTTTTTAATGGAAAAATTTCATCAATTCTCAATGCATATATTATTTTATTTCTTCCATTTCTATATCTACTATGTAAAGCCTTTAGTGATTTCTTTTTTTGTTTTTACCTTTCCACTTTTTTTCTTCCACCAGTTCGATTAAGTTTCTGTTCATTTTATCTTTTATTTTTTTAATTTGTAAGTTCTACTATGCTTTCCCGTATTCTGGCTGATCACTTTCCCTTTCCAGAGACTTGTAATCAGATTCTACTTACTAATATTTTATGAACTCTTTTTCAGACCAAATATTCTACTAACCTCCATTTCCTTGCCCTTTTATGAGATGAAATCTCAGAATACCTTTACTCTCCACTTGTCCTTTCTTTCTTGCCACTGAGTAACCCCTACCCATATGATATCTTTAGAATGCTTCTTCCTCTTTCTCCCCAGTTACTACCCAAGTTCAGTTTCACAGAGCTAACTATGTTCAGATGTAAGCAACTGTCATTTTTTCCTTCTAGATGCTCTTTTTATTGTAATAATCCATGTTGGTGCTCTGTTACAACTTTTCAGAGAGTGTGTCATTATCTATTTATATATATGTGCATAAACCAAGATCCATTCCTTTCCACATGTTGTTCTCTCCCTCCACTTCTCCTTCCTTGAGATCTTCATTCAGATGGGTCTGTGTGTTGGAGTTGCTTTTTGAGAAGTTTTCTCTGATAGAATAAGGGAGTGACCTACTCTCTGAACCCTGATGTCTTTGCAATGGTATTCCTTTTAGTCCTGACAGATAGATCATAACTTGACTAGGTACGGGATAACTAAGTTGTAACCCTTTGTCTCAGCAGCTTTCAAATGTTATTCTGCCATCATCTAGCCTCCAGCTTTACAGACCATAAGAGCAATGGCAGTTTGATTCTTTTTCCGTGTTTAGGTACTGTGATGGACTAAATTGTACCCCCAAAATTCACATGTCAGAACCCCAACACCCCTGTGACTGTATTTGGAGTTAAGTTCTTGAAAGGGTAATTAAAGTTAAATGAGGTCATAAGGGTGGTGCTGTAGTCTTATAGCACTGGTGTTCTTATAAAATGGGGAGGAGAGACCAGAGATCTCTTTTTCTCTCTTCATGTACACACAGAGGAAAGGCCATACGAGGTCATATTGAGAAGGCAGCTGTCTGCAAGCAGGAGAAAGGCTTTATCTGAAATCAACTTTGCTGGCATTTTGATCTTGGATCCAGCCTCTAAATCTGTAAGAAAATGAAAGTCTATTGTTTAAGCCACCCAGTCTGTGGTGTTCTGTTATGACAGCTTGAACAGGCTAATACTGGTACATTTTTCTTCTTACCGGGAAGTTTGTGAGAATTCTCTTTAGCATTGGAGCTCTACAGTTTTATCAGGATGGATTTAAGTGTGTGTCTTTTCCTTTTTTTTTTTTTTTTTAATGTTTATTTTATTTATTTTGAGAGAGAGCGCAAGCAGGGGAGGGGCAGTGAGAGAGCACGAGAGAGAATCCCAAGTGCAGAGCCCAACGTGGGGCTCGATCTCACAAATAGTGAGATCATGACCTGAACTGAAATCAAGAATCAGAGGCTTAATCCACTGAGCCACCCAGGTGCCCTGGTGAATATCTTTTCTCATCAACTCTACGGGAACTTGTATCATTTTTAATCGAACAGACATCCCCCACCCACCCACCTCAGGGAAATTTTATACACTCATTGGCCAATTATTGTCTTTTTCCCATTTTTTTAATCTCCTGAAATCATTTTATTTACATTTTTGGTCTAAGAGTTTTGTTTTCCAATTCTCTTATCTGTTCTCTCATATTTTCCATTTCTATGATTTGAGACGTTTCTTCTAACGAGTTATTTAGGTTATGGCTTTGGGTCTTAGCAATGACTACCTGACTGTCCTCCCAATTAATCTACTTACTGATTTTTGAATACTATACCAGAATCTCATTTATCATTTTTTATTCAAGAAATTCAAATTTAACTGCCAATTTTCTGCCTCCATTAAAAAGTCCACTTCTATCCAGTTGACATCAAAATACTCCTATAATCTTCACTCAAAAATTAATGAAAAACAATTGAATGAATTCATGACATACTTACTATGGTCCAGGAAATTTTTAGGCAGGCACAGGCACTTAGTTACAAAAGCTAACTTAATTATTATCCTCATAGAGCTTATAGTCTAGTCGTATAGACAGGTGCCATACAAACCCATTCATAAATATATGAAAACAAAATTTAAGGCATGCCATAAGAGAAAATAAAAGAGCACCACAAGAGAAAATAACAGGTCAGGGTGGAGATAAATGGTGTATAGTCAGGAAGGCTTCTCTGAGAAGTGAAATATAAGCTGAAAATGAAGGACAAGTTGACCAGTTCAAGATATCAGTGGGACATTGTTCCAGACAGAAGAAAAAATTTACAAAGAGAGAAGTCTATTCATGGCATTGGAAGAAGGTCAGCACAGTGGGAGCAAGCTGGGCTTTGGAGGTCTTGTCAGAATGCAGTCTTCTTTGTAAGAGCAATGAAAAGTCATTGTCATTTACTAAGAAGAAAGTAAAATGATCCAACATTCATGTAAAAAGGATGATTCTGGATGCTGTTTGAAGAATAGATTGGGAGTGGGTGGGTCATGGGTGTTTGTAAGGAAGCAGACGATGTCATTTAAACTAGGGGTCAACAAACTTCTGTAAAGGACCAGATAGTAACTATTTTAGGCTTTGCAGTCTATTTGGCCTCTGTTGTGACTAACTTACTATTGCAGCATGTAAACACCCATAGACAATACATAAATTAATGCACATGGCTATATTCCCCCCAAAATATCTGATTCATAAGTACAGGTAGCGGGTTGGACTTGGCCTGTGAGCTGTAGTTTGCTGACCCCCTACTCTAAGCATTTAGAGATCCTTCTTTCGCTCACAACAAAAGAACATCACTGAGATGCTGATCTCAAAGTTCTGTATTGTATCCTTTAGTCTGATCCTGATAACTGGAATATGCAAGGTTCTCAGTAAATATTTGTTGACAGAATAAGCAATGTATAGGACCATGCTATTTAAACTTGTCTAACAAGGAAAAAAAATTGATACTTCATACTCTTGGCTTGGTGTCACTTAGCCAGTTGTCTACCCATAGCAAAGCTCATTGTGGAGTGACTAAGTAAGCAATGCTGGTCAATTAATTAATGGGGAAGATATTTCAAGTTTGTCTTGACTTGTATTCCTCTCTGATAACCCATTTTTTCTTATTAATGGACACCCTACATATAATAGATTTCATCCCTTCTGATTCTGAAATATTTTACAGTCTCCTTTTAGTATTTGCATATAGTTAAATAGACTCCTCACGTTCCTTTATTTATTCTCTATTTGATACGTAAGATGTGTGTAATTATTATACTAAATAACATGATATTTGGATGTTGGATACAGGAAAGCACATGGATCTAAGCAATATCCCCAACACTGAAATGTTGGTAGGGCATGAAAAAAATTGGTGTATTTTTTATTACTAATGAGTAGGAGGTATGTGTGTCTACATGCCAAGACCCCATAAACAGAATAAATTAAAAGATAGAAACTTGAGCTTGAATAACTCTGAATTAGGGATGATTTGAGCATTAATAGGTCTATTACCTCCTTTTCCTGAAAGAAAAGTCATCTTTGTGCTTATTATAGGATGCCAGCTGTGATAGTGATGGGTGTTTGCTAATCTGAAAAGGGGACTGGAAAAGGTATTGCAATGTTTAGAAAAGCTTAATTTATGTAAACCTTTCCCAAAGTTTCGTCTTTTTTAGCTCATCTTAAGATGTCATAGAGGAGACACCACATGGTCAGTAAAAACTCCTAGGAATCTGCCAGCCAGACTGTTTTTTGTCCTCATACGTTCCCTGAGAGTAGTCACCTTCTGCCCTATAAATACATAAATTTTCCATATACGTGTTTATATTTATTGCAAATATTTTCTCAGTTTGTCATTTACATTTTAATTATTTATAAAGATTTCAATACACACAACTTTTCATTGTGTTCAATGATATACCCTATCTACTTAGTTTTACTGTGTGTTTCAAATTGTACTAAGTTATTAGCACATGCTATTTTATTTAATCTGTAAATCACTTGTAAAGTACAAGTGCAATATTGCAATTTTTTTTTTCTGGATGAGGAAACAGAGGCAGAGAGTTTCAGTGTCTTCTCCAAGGTCACGTATCAACTAGCAAGTGGCAGAGATGGTCTCTACAAGCCAGATAATTTGACTCCAGAGCCCATGTTTTTATATTATTTTCTATATTTTCTTTGAGGTTTTTGCCTCAAAAGGCCCGACCCACTTTAACATTAGATAATTTCCCTTTTCTTAACACTTCTCTGTTTGCTTAACTCTCCACTTCTTTTCCTCTCTCCTTTCCTCCTCCCCCAACCCTTTCCCTTCCTTTGGCCTTCATCCCCAACTCCTACATTCTCTTTATTTCATCTGGAATTTATGTTGAGTGATGGTGTAGGGTAAGAATGCAAGTTATTTCTTCAAATAGTTAAACAATTACTCCTATAGTACTTATTAAATATTCTGGCATTTTGTCAATGACTTCTTGATTTTTTTTTTTTTTTAAGTGAGCTCTATGCCCGACGTGGGCCTTGAACTCACAACTCTGAGATCAAGAGTCACACGTTCTGCCAACTGAGGCAACCAGGTGCCCCATCAATGACTTAAAATGCCGTCTTTATCATGTGGGAAATAGACAGACTTGATGTGGATTTTATTTCATTGTTCTGTCCACTGCTTGTCCCCCTATTGTTACATTAATACCACATGGTTTAGATGTTTTAATTCTGTAATGTTTTATTACAAATTCTTTATCACAATCAAAAATATTAACTTCAAAAAATTGACTATCATGCTCATCTGTTCTGCCATATACATGTTTTCTTGATTAATTCTTTCCCTTTATTTACCAGTTTTCAAGTAATGAGTTGATTCCCTTACACTCCAAAGGGAATGTTCGGGGGATTTGGGGGGACTATCATTATAAACTAATGGATTTTAAAATATGGGTGTGCTCTAATCCATCTTTGGACAGTAAGTGTCTTTAAGTTTTATCCTAGATTATTTTAAACCAAACCTGAAGAGCCTTCAGTCACTTGCATATGTTCTATGATCCAGACTCATTTTCCACATTTCTTTCCCTAAATCAGGAATCAGCCATATCTTCAAGGATCTTTGGTTAATTTTGTTGTTAAGTAGTTCATAATCTGTGCACGAGCAGCACTCATTTTGTCATGGTTTCTAGGTTTTTACTTTGGGCGAAGAAAATGTATCATGAGTTCATACTGATATCCCCATCCCAATGTAACATTATTGCTTTTGGCATTTCTTATTTGCTTTTAGATTTGGCCTCTTCCTTCATGCTGAAAATCTTGGTTAGCATCATCATTTACTTGGTTTATGTGCATACACACACACATTTTGAGCTTTAATGTAATTTGGCCCAAAAATACATGCACTAATATGGTGTTAAGGACAAACCAGCAAAGCAAGGTGTATTAGAAAAGTAGAACTTCTATTTGTTTCTGCCTCCCCCTATAGAATAGAATATTACAAAATATGGTTTTATTTCCATTTTTAAATATCCATCCATCCATCCATAGAAGCTTTCCCCTGACTTGGTTAAATATTGACACACTATATAAAAATTTCTTCTTGTTTTGTTGTTGTTGTTGTTTCAGTCTTTTACTATGACAAAATGCTGTAATAAACACCTTTGTGAATGTGTATTTTTCTACTTTTGCAATGTATCATTTTTAAAAACTTCTAGAACAGAGATTGCTGGGTAAAATAGTATGTGTATATATAATATGTATATATAATTTTGCTAGAAATTACCACCAAATTTGTTGTGCAATTTTACATTCCCATTGGGAATCTATGACAGTGACTGTATCTTTCCAGTCACTGTCTCAACAGTAGTGTATTTCTCAAACTCTTAGATTTTGGAAATCTGAAAGGTGAGCAATACTATTTCAGTATAGTTTTAAATTTTTATACTTCTTACTATAAGTGACATTGAACGTCTTTTCATATGTTAAGGACCATCCTATAAATTGATGATTTTATGTATTTTTCCCATTAGTCTATAGGTTTTGCTTTTAAATTCGTTTATTTATTTATTTATTTATTTATTTATTTATTTATTTAGAGAGAGACAGAGAGATTGCAGGGGAAGGGCAGAGGGGGGAGAGAGAGACAGAATCTGAAGCAGGCTCCACACCATCAGTGCAGAGCCCGATGTGGGGCTAGAACTCATGAACTGTGAGATCATGACCTGAGAGAAAGTTAGATGTTCAAACTGACTAAGCCACCCAGGTACCCCTGTCTATGGGGTTTTTTTTTATTATATTTAGAAACTCTTTTATTATTAACATTACTAACTCTTTCAGTGTAATTTGCAAGTAAGTTGCAAACTCTATGGTACTTGCAAAAATTATATTTTATATAGTTTTACATAATCTACAAATTTATGTATGATCTATAATTTTATATTATATAAAAGTACAGTTTTCCCCTATTGATTATAAATTTTTAAGTTATTGTTAGGTAAATTATCTCTTTTTCCGGATTATAAAATAATTAATCTATATTTTCTTTCAGTATTTGTAAGGTTTTATTTTTCACATTTAAATCTATGATTCACATTGATCTTTTTTGGTATGTGGCATGAGGAAACCAATTTAAAATTTTTCACTTGGGTATTCATATACTCCATTTTTGTTCATCGAAAAGTTCATCTCTCCCCCATCGGTATGAGATGTTATAATGTTATATATTACATTTTCATTTTGTAAATAAGTCTATTTCTGGCTCTGTTCACAATGTTCTCAATTATAGACTCTTTGCAAATTTTTTTGGTTCCTGCAAATGACCTTTATAATTAGCTTGTCTGGCTCCCAGAAAAAAATGCAATTATTTGTTATTTGGGGTCTTGTTATATTTACATATTAACTTACAAGTAGTATACTTTTAATGATGTTGAATGTTCCTTCCAAGAACATGGTATGTCTTTCAATTTGTTCAAATTTACTTTTATGTCTTTCAGAGTATTTTGTAATTTTCCTCACAAAATTCTTACACAATTTTTCTTAACTTTTAGTTGTTGTTTATTTTTGGTTTTGTTTTTGTTTTTGCTATTATAAGTAGAGTCTACTCTTTCAATATATCTTCCAGATAGTTTTTTTGTATGTTTGAAGTTTCCAGCTTTTGTGTGTAGATATTACAAGCTGCAAATGTATTTAATTTTACTTAATTTTTATAGTAGGGCTTCCACAGATTTTTGGCAGGGGGGCTGGGGGGGACTGCTTTCCAGATAATCATTTCATCATTCAACAAAAATAATTCTACTTCTTCCTTTTTCATTCTTAAGGCTTTAGTTACATTCCTGTTTAATTCCACTGCTAATGCCTCCAACACAATGATGAATAGTTCTGACCATAGCGTGCTCATTTACATTGTGTTCCACTTTTAATGGGACATTTTGTTATGTCTTCATATTGTCACATATATATAAATACACACACAAGCTGTTGCTTTAAAAAAATCTTCATTGAAACATAATTTATATATAGTAAAAGTTATCTATATAAAGTACAGAAATCAGTGACTTTAGTGTATTTACAGAATTGTGCCACTATCAAAACTTACCTAAGTTTGGAACATTTTCATCATCCCAAAAACTCATAACCACTAGCAGCCACTCCCCATTACCCCTCCTGAAAACTAGAAATCTACTTTCTGTCTCTGTAGTCTTGCCTCCTCCTAAAGACATTTCATATAAATGGAATAAACAACACATGGTCTTTTGTCCCTGGCTTCTTTCACTTATGTAAGGTCTTCAACATCCACCCATGTTCTCACCCATCAGCACTTCAATATTGCTTTGTCGTTACCTACCAATATTCCACTTTTTTTTTTCCATATTTTTTTTCCTCTGGAATGGTCCATTTCTGTGAATGGACCACAGTGATTTATCAATCCATCCAGTTAATGGACATTTGGAGTATTTTCACTTTTTGACTATCACAAACAATGCTACTAAGAACCTTCACAGGCAAGGTTATTTAGACATGTCTTCAATTCTCTTGGGTACCTACCTAGGAGTTTTGGAATTGTGGATCATATGGTAACTCTGCTTCACTTTTTGAGAAACCGCCAAACTATTTTTTTTAATTACTTAAAAAAACTTTTTTTAACATCTGTTTATTTTTGAGAGACACAGTATGAGTTGGGGAGGGGCAGAGAAAGAGAGAGACACAGAATCGGAAGCAGGCTCCAAGCGCTGAGCTGTCAGCGCAGAGCCTGATGCGGGCTCAAACTCACGGACCGCAAAACCATGACCTGAGCCGAAGTCAGACGCTTAACCGACTGAGCCACCCAGGCACCCCCAAACTGTTTTTCAAAGTGGCTGTACCATTTTACATTCCTATCAGCTATGTATAAAGGTTACAGTTTCTCCACATCCTTGTGAACACAAGTTACCATCTATCTTTTTGGTTATAGCCATCTCAGTGGAGTTCAAGTGATATCACATTGGAGTTTTGATATGCATTTCCCTAAAGGTTAATTATATCGAGCATCTTCACATGTGCTTTTTGACCACTTGATTATCTTCTTTAAAGAAATGTCTATTCAAAATCCTTTGTGCTCTTATCGTCCTTTTCTATTATTGGATTGTAAGAGTTCTTTACATATTCTAGATATCACTCTCTCACTAGACATATGATTTTGCAAATATTTTCTCTCATTATGTGGGTTGTTTATTTTTTTATTTTCTTGAGGGTATTCTTGGCAGCATACATTTTTAATCTTTATGAAGTCCAAATTATCTGTTTCTTCCTCTGTTCCTTGTGTCTTGGCGTCCTATCTAAGTAGGATTTGCATAATCCAAGGTCAGGGAGATTCACTTCTATTTTTTTCTTCAAGGAGTTTTATAGTTTGAGTGCTTACTTTCACGTCCATGATCCAATTTTGAGTTAATTTTTGTGTGTGGTATAAGGAAGGGGTCCAGCTTATTTTCATACATCTGAATATCCAGTTATCCTAACATCATTTGTTGCAAAAACTATTCTTTCCCCCCACTGAACTGCCCTGACACCTTGTCAAAAGTCATTTGACTATACATATAAGAGTTTATTTCTAGACTCTGAATTCTATTCTTTTGATTTATACATCTATTCTTTTTTTTTTTTTTAATTTTTTTTTTCAACGTTTATTTATTTTTGGGACAGAGAGAGACAGAGCATGAACGGGGGAGGGGCAGAGAGAGAGGGAGACACAGAATCGGAAACAGGCTCCAGGCTCTGAGCCATCAGCCCAGAGCCTGACGCGGGGCTCGAACTCACGGACCGTGAGATCGTGACCTGGCTGAAGTCGGACGCTTAACCGACTGCGCCACCCAGGCGCCCCTATACATCTATTCTTAGGGCAGTACCACATTGTTTTGATTACTGAAGCTGTAACAAGTTTTGAGATCGGGAAGTTTGAGTGCTCTAACTTTGTTTTGTTTTTGTTTTTGTTTTTCAAGATTCTGTTGGTTATTCTGGCTCCCCTGCTCTTAATAAATAGTTTGAAAGCAGCCAGTGTCCCAAATTGTAACGTTTGTTTTATTAGAATGTTTAATTGTTTCATTCAATTTTATCAAGAGATTAATTATTAACTTTTTCTCATTCTACTATTTCTTATAACTCTGTAATTCTCCCCCGTTTCCATCACTAAAACTTCAGATCAATGTTAAATAATAGTAATGATTGCATGAATCCTTGTACCATTACTGACTTCAATGAGAATTATTTTAAAGGCTCACTGTTAATGATGATGTTGGCTATTAATTTTATATAATGTTCTTGATCAAATTCTTCCTAGTTCATTAAGACCTTTTGATCAGGAGTGAATATGGGTTTTTCTCATATTTCTGAATCTTCCTTTTCCTGTCTGTGCAGCAAGAGTATTGAGGCTAGAATGGATCACAGAGTCCAGTCAAATAAATGCTAACTCTGGGTTTAGACACCACTGGGTTTCTTTCCAGGTTTCCTGACCAGCTCTGGGATAATTGGATCTGTTAGCTAGCATTTTCTCAATTCCTCGTTGACAGAAAACTCTGACTGATCATACATAGCTTGTAGTGTGTTAAGGATTAAAAATAATATCTGCAAAGTAGCTGACATGTAATAAACAGTCAAAAGACAGTGACTTTTATTCGTTTTGTGACTTCTAAGGTCTTTCTAGCTTTAAAATGCTCTGGAGTGCTCTGCATGTAACTGTTCACAAGACTCAATTACATCAGAAATAGGACAGCCAAGTAATTATATCTTAATTTAAAGGGAGTGGAAGTTTAAACTGAAAGTTGTTAAAAGGCAGACTAAATTTTCCCACGCAGATCATGGCACGCAGGTCTGCCACCTAAGTACAAGAAAACTCAGCAATGGAACTGAGGTGTATTTTGGCATCCTATTCACACAACCTCACCTCAAAATGAGTTGACTGTGTCACAAAGATTCAGAGAGATCTTAAGAGATGAAAGGGATATGAGCAGGCAACTAATTCAATCTCAGACACAAAGCATCACCATTCATTCTGTGGCTTCATCATGGCATGGTTTATCATGCCATTTATCACACCCTTTCACTAATGCACCTTTTAAAGGTAATTAACAATCTTTTACCATGAATTTAATGACCTATGTATGTGTCTCAAATCTCTTGAGTCAAGCACTGTGTGATATTCGAGCCAGTATTTGATTTCTAGTAAGCGTGGACGAGGGCACGTATACATCTGTAGTTGAATGGATAAAGGAATGGACGACCCAATAAAGTAATTAGCAAATTAATCAGCTGCTTTTGTGTTTTCCCCACTCCACTTCCGTTTATTAGGTCTAAACATATGGAAAAAAAGTAATCCGTGTGTAATCATGTAAATTGTACCCTAGGCATCACTGATGTTTCCCCGTAAGACCTACTCCATCACTGATATCATTTCTAAGCACCTCCTCTTAATGAATGAATGAATTAGTGACTTCAGCTAAGTCCATCTGGTGCTGCTGTGCTAGGAGGGGTGTGCAAGCCTGAAACACTTAACATCCAAGTATATATGTTTAGGGTGGATTCCATATTTTTTTTCCTCTGGAATTTGCAGCTCACTAATCCATTTTGGACAACATGAGAGGAGTGGTATGGAAGACACTTTTGGTGTTACAAGAGAAAGAATTATTGGAGACTTACTGCTCATTTTTCTTTTTTGTTTCCCCCCGGACACCTGAGTACCCTCAAATCCCACTGCAGGTTGTCCTAGGCACGTTTATCAGTACGTTTACAGAGCTGCTAATTAATTCTTTGTAATTGCATGGTATTTTCTGCCTCTGTTTCTCTCCGCTGTCCCAGCCTTGGAAACAATATGTTCCACCTCTGGAGACTGCCCTGGTAAAAGCCTATTAATAAATAATTAAGTTTGGAGACTCCTGCAGTGGTGAGTCATGACTGGAGAGCATGTGGAAGCCATCTCCATGGTAACGTACCAACAGGAACTGAACTGCTCTATTTCTCTTTTCATAAGTGTAGAGCGAGTGGGGGCAAAAGCATAGATTAAAAAGAGATTTCGTTTTGTGTTTTTTTTTTCTTTTTAATTTTCTTTTCAAAAAATCTGTGATTGAATTTAGAACTCAAGAAAGGTTATGTTTATGGCAAATGAAGCATGATCTGTAACTGGATGCAAAACCTCCCACTACCTCTCCCCCCACCCCACCCCCTGCTTGCCTGTTCTCTCCAGCATCCTCAACAGCATCCTCCAACATCCTCACCCCATTTCTACCATGCTGCACAACCTCCTCTGGTACTAAATGTCCACTGCTCACTCTGCCATGGGCTCCTGACTCAAAGTTCACTCCCTTCTCTGTGTCCTTCCCCTCTTAGCCTGTCCTGTAGTTTAAACTAACATTCTGGCCATAGAAAGGACCTGGGTTTTGCAGTAAGGCGGGTCTGGCTTCTGATCTCAGCCTCTTCTATTCACTAACCATGTGACTTGGGAAAGTTCCGGGACCTCTCTCCATCTGTTTCATTGCCCTTAAAATGGGAATAATAATTCCCTTGCAGGGTTGCAGTGAAGCTTAAAGGAAGTAGCACAAAGTAGGGGTAAGAGAACAGATGTGTGCATCAGATTGTCTGGATTTGAAACTTCTCTTTGCCTCTTATTCACTTTCTGTTTTAGGGCACTTTACGTAATTTCTCTGTGTCTCAATTTCTTACCTGAAAAGTTGAGTAAACAATCATCTACTTCTTAGATTTATTTGGAATGTTAATTTACAGGATGCATATAAAAGCCTTTGGTAAACAGTGGGCCTATATATATATAGTGGGCCTATATATATAGTATATATACAGATAGATACACGTTGGAATTATTTTTTAAGTGTATTTATCTATTCTGAAAGAAAGAGTGAGAGCAATTGGGACAGGGGCAGAGAGAGAGGGGGAAAGAAAGAATCCCAAATAGGCTCCTCACTGTCAGCACAGAGGCCCATGCAGGGCTCAAACTCACGAACCGTGAGATCATGACCTGAGCCGAAGTCGGACGCTTAATCAACTGAGCCACACAGGCTTCCCTACTTTATAATTATTAATTATAATTATAAGATGTTTGATAAACAAACTGTTAACTATCATGATGATGATGACATTTTGTGAGACAATGGAAACCTGATATAACAATCTAACAACACTTCCTGAATAGGTGGGGATCAGCAGCATGAATGCAACTTAACAGGAGTCACTGATTACTTGTGCCCTTGCCCAGACTGGCACTTAATTCTGCATCAGATAAGACCTTTGATTTTTCAGACCAAGTCTGAGCCTACTTCTCCATTACAGGATCACAGTCCAAGCCAATATTATCTCAGCATTGAGATCATCTGTTCTGGATATACTCCATTCTCCTCTCTCCGATTTTCTACTCTGTGCTTCAGGAGTCTGACACCTGCAGTTGGCACGTCTTAAGCTTGTTTGCATTCGGGTGGCTTTCAGGCATATTAGGCCAAGAAGAACACAGTGAGAGTTACACATGTACACAATGGAACAGTGTGGGCTAGACGTGGAATCCAGAGGATTCACTGGGCTCTCTCTTGGCTCTCCCAAGCCCAATGTGGAAAATCATGACAACTCAGCATACACTAAGTAAGTGGCTTAGGTCCTTCAATCATGAAGTTATGGGTCATTCTAATAAGCAAAGAACCTTGGGCTGATGACAGAGGGTAAGGGGACATAATGAGTGGGACAAGAGGAAAGTTGTGGCTACCTATAGTAGTGGTAACTATAACAACTATGCATATTTTATGTTACTTGATCTTTTTCTACCTTTCCCTCTCCTGCCTTAAATAAACTACCCAAGAAGAGGCTACCATTAAAATTCAAGTTCCAGGTAGATGTGCGACTGAATTGACATCATCCTCTGACCATGTGGTGCTAATGTGACTTTTTCTCTCCTCTGCTTTGGGGATGAGTGTTTCTTTACTTCATGAAAAGCAGGAATAAATGCTGAATGGCAAAAGGGTAGACTGTGCTTGTTACTTCTGACTTATTCTACATCACCAGATCTCCAGGGTTGTGCTTTTTTTTTCTTTGCCCTGCTCCACCCCCCGAGATAGCAGATTCCTGCAAACGCCTTGCTGCCAGCTTTGGGTTGGGTTTGGCCAAGGGGAGTCATCAGCAAGTGACCGAAGGGTGGGGAAGAAAAATGGAGGGAAGAGCACCTGGGCTAGCTATCTCTGCCCTGCCACTTCCATTCCATAGTGTCTCTGGCCAATGCCATGCCTTTGCACGGCTCCAGTTTGGGCCAGCATGACTCCCACTCCCACTGGGCTCCTGTGACAAGATTTCCTCCCTGCTTGCTCTTCAACCACAAGATTGTTGATGGCTCCCCACTGCTGTATCTCTGGCTGCTTCACGATCCCCATTTGTACCCTTAATCCTGACAGTTCCTCTGTAAGTCATCCTTCATTGGCATCTTTCCATTTGAACCCAGTTCTTCTTCCTACCAGGGCTGTCACTCATGTGATATCCCACAGAAAAATGGCTCCCAGACACTGGTCATGTGTCAGTGCCTTCCATTTCGGTATGCCTACACATAGGATGCCCTCCATAAAGGTTTGTTAAACTCAAAGGAGACTTTGGAATTAGAGATATTTAGAATCACCTAGAAGGAGATGAGCCCCGAGCACGGACACAATCGGGGGCAACCATCACACCCATTTGTTATTAATATCTGTAGATAAGTACGGGGAATCTTGGCCTTTTTCAGCTCACGATGTCACCAATGACCATCATATTTTAAAAAATCAAACCTCTTACCCATGGTTCATTTATTGTTGCGAATTGTCGGAATTTTCTTCCCCAAATTGACTTGACATCTGCAGTACAACCATAGATAATGGTGAGTCGTGCCTTAGGAAGCCGACTTCGAGATAACTCAGGAGTAAGAAACAACTAACTGCCTACGGATTTTGAAAAAGTCTTTAAACCAGAAATATTGCGAATCATGTCTCAAAAGCCACTGGAACCATAGTCCCCCCTAAGCAATGAGAATTGCCACCATACAACTCAGCTCCATCCTGGAATCAACACAGCAGGCTCTTCACAGGCAAATTCTCCGCAGCACTGTTCTCTTGCCCCTTCTATGAGATATGAGCTTTGTGGCCACAGTTAATTTTCTGTTCTGCCCTCTAGACACCACTTCCCATTGTATTAGTATCTGCAAATCCTATAGGAGAGAACAACTCAAAAAAAAAAAAAAAAAAAAAAACTGCTGTAAGATCCCCTGCTTTTTTTTTTTTTTTTCCTTTCAATCTCCAAGAATATTTCATTTCCTGCATTGGGAAGCAACCTCTTGTCTCTTCCTGCCATCTGGACTTTTTAGTTTATCACTTAAGGTTTAGGAACTTATCAAGTCCCTGTGTTCTCTGCTGGGCAGTTTTAACCCAAGTACCCAAGTGATCCATTTCTTTATTCTACATGTCTGCAGTCCTGTCTAATGCATCCTCCTGCCTTGGCATTATCTGTGATCTTTGACATCTTCTACTGGCTTTCCATCCTTGCTTGCCACTGTGTATTTTATAAACATCTTGACTGATGGATTTCACTTAAAGTAATGTGGTTTTGCCCCAAATGAATGCTTAGAAGCAGCAGATGAAATTTTAGTTCTCTGAAATGCAATGGATGTAAATCTGATTAATTGTCTCACCGACTCTGGGAACATCCGGGGATCTCATTTCCTGCCTAAGTCGCTGGAGTTTTCACATTAACTTTTGGCAGGTAATATGGTTGGGCCCAGTCATTCATCTCCAATAAAGGCACTGAAAATACATCAGGTTGGAATTTTTGACAGGTAGATTGGGTTCTGCTTTCCAGTAAAGGAAATTTCAGGAACCAACACTTTTATTTTTTTACTCTTTCCTCTATCCCAGAAAGGTTTCCACATGTTAACATGGGGTATACAAGGAGTTCTTTTTCTTCTGTCATTACTCCACAAAAGAAGCAAGACCATGGAGTTCTTTCCTGGAAAATACACGATTTCAAGAAAGGAATTCCACACTAGGCCACCATATTTTGGTTCTCCTAAGGTTTACTGAGTTTATCTCAGTAACAGAGGTAGGCATTATGGGGGTTTTGTGATTCAAAGCAAGGGAAACAAATATTTATGTAAATATTTGTAGACTAATATTTGTAGCAGCTTTATGTATGCTAGCCAAAAACTGGAAACTTCCAAATACCCATCAGTGGGTGAATGTATAAACAAATTTTGGCTGTATCTATATAATGAGATACTACCCAGAATAAAAAAGAATTGATTACTGATACACACAACAACATGGATGAATCTCACAGTAATTATGCTAAGTGAAAGCAACCAGACAAAAAAGGATACATACTGCACGGTTCCATTTATATAAAAGTCCATAAAATGCAAATGAATCCATAGAATCTCAGAAAGCAGGTTGGTGGCTGCCTGCAGATGTAACTGGGGGACAGGAGTCAGATGGAGAAGGGCAGGTGGGAAGGATCACAAAGGAACACAAAGAAACTTTGGGGCCAATGGATATACATTCATTAGCTTAATTGTGGTAATATTTTCACAGGTATATACCTATGTCAAAACTTAGGAAATTGCATACATTGACGAGATTATTTATTGAATATGAATTAGTTCTTAATTAAAAATAAAAACAAGGGCACCTGGGTGGCTCATTTGGTTAAGTGTCAGACCCTTGATTTTGGCTCAGGTTAGGATCTCACAGTTAGTGGAATCAAGCCCCATGTCAGGCTCCGTGCTGACAGCGCGGAGCCTGCTTGGGATTCTCTTTCTGTCTGTCTGTCTGTCTGTCTGTCTGTCTCTCTCTCTCTCTGCTCCCCACCTCTGTCTCTCAAAAGAAAATAACAAACATTTCGAATAAATAAATAAGCAAAATAAAAACAAGGATCTGGAATCAGACTGCCTGGGTTCAAATCTTAGCTCCTACGTTCCTCAGCTGTGTGATGTTGGCAGTTTACCCATCTTTATATTGTTTCCTTAACTGCAAAAAGGGCAAAAGGTTAACCTATCTTACAGGGTTATCACGAACGTTCAACTCACTGAGCATGTAAGCACTTAAAGCAAAGTCCAACACGTAGTAGGTACTCAATAATGTTCGTTTCAATCACGTTTATGGCACTGTATCTGGCAATCTATACACATCATCCCATTGGAGCCTCCCAGTAATCCTGTGAAGTACTCAGATTCATCACACAGAGCCAGAGACTGACGTACCATGTCACGGAGCTAACGACAAAGGTGTTATAACCTGCCTGTCTAACTCCAAACCCTCAGGCATCTCTCCAAGGAGCCACAAGTCCAGCCCAACACCCAGAACAGTCCTTTGAATACACTGTCTGCATCTTTGCCATACCTTCGCGGATATGAAAGTGACTTGCTGAGGACTTCACACCTTGTCGCCCACCGTGGGGGCCGTGAATTTCTAGGTCATCTTGGCCAAAAGACTTTCTAGTCCTTGGTACCTGGCAAATCCAAATAAGCTCCCTAAAGGTTTCTCGGTGAGGACCCATCCTAACTTGGTGCCCTGTCTAAGATTTTTGTGTCTTCCACCAAATTTTGGGGTTTTTTTCTTTCTTTTTTCTTTTACTCTTATTTATTTATTTATTTATTTATTTATTTATTTATTTATAGAAATGTGCACTCAGATGAACAGAATTAGTGTGAAGCAAAGATCTGTAGGAACCAGGGAACCTAATTAGGGTCATTTCCCAGGCAACAGTCCACATATCCTCAGTCTTACCCTTTATACTTATCTGCCCCAGACCAGCTTGCAGGCAGGAGGTACTATGACAATGACAGGGGAAAGAGCACTGGACAAAGAAGGAGGGCAGACAGTGGTTTACTACCGCCATTTACTATCCTCCTGACCCTGGACAGGGCTCTATATTTCCCTGAGGCTCAGAAAGTTCTGTACAACAGCCATAGTAACCGTGCTTTGCATGGCACTTCCCAGATCCATACCGTATGCTTGCTCGCCTCATCGCTTCTGTTTCCTATAACAAGGTAAGTACTGTTGTGTTCATTACTGGATATGAAAGTTCAGAAAGGTTCAATAATCCCTTTTAAAGGTAGTCAGTGGTGAAATAATGGTTAAGACCTTGCACACAAGGCCACCTACTTTACAAAACTGATGTGAGAATCAAGAAAGGTATCAAATGCAGAGAACATTCTACAAAATTGCAAATCACTAGTTAATAAAAAGATTTGGGGGTCACTGAGATACAGCACCGAGACCACTGACCTTGGAAGAGGCCTTCCCATGTTCTGACGCTCTGTCGCCAAATATTTGTGTGTTTTTGGACAAGTTCTTTAGCTTCTGTGGGACTCAGTTTCCTCATATGTAGAATAAAATGGTTTTCCACTCTGTGATCACTAATATCTAAGGAGTTTTCTAAATAACCAAACTCTTTTCTTATGGGCACTTGAACTGCCCTTATCCCATTAATTTCGGTAGATTCCTTTCTAGAAATGGGTTGGAAAGGGGAAAAAACAAAAAAAAGAAAAGAAAAAAGGTGGACACAGGGAGAAAATTCAAAGGAAGAATCTTGGAAAACTTAGGTATATAATAGCCCACCATCATATTTTAAGATTTCATTTTCTCTTTTTCATACTGAATAAACTCAGTTATTGTGAGCCCTCCCCACAAGCCTTAATGTCCAGAGACTTCACCAGTCCCACTGCTTTGCTCTGGATGTTCTCAAATTTCTTGAAGTGTGTTCTTTTGGGAAAAAAGGAAGATGTCTCAAAGGACAAGCTGATGTAGATGGTCTGCCCATCCCAAGCTAGACCCCAGGTTTGATCTGCAGAACTGTATTTTCTATAAGTAGAAAAACCCCAAATTCAAACCAGGGACTTTGTAGTTGAGGTTCTTCAGTTAGCCCATTTATCTGCACTACTGAAATAATTTAGATGGTTTGCCAACCAATTCTTTTCAGAGTGCTTTCATCCCTAGCATCAAGAGGTAGGGTCATGGGGTGGAATCCATAACTTCCTCAATTTCTTCAAAAGCGTTTTTAAAATACTTATTTACTTATCTTGAGAAAGAGAGTGAGAGAGAGAGAGCACATGCACATATGGGGGACGGGCATAGAGACAGAATCCCAACCAGGCCCTGTGCTGTCGGCACAGAGCCTGACGCAAAGCTTGATCCTATAAACCATGAGATCATGACCTGAACTGAAATCAAGAGTCAGATGCTTAACTGACTGAGCTGCCCAGGTGCCCCAAAAAGCATTTTAATATTATAGGATATCATTGTATCAGTATTATCCTGGAACTGGTATCCTCATCCAGCCCACAGGACAAATCCAGCCCCTTTGTAAGTAAAGTTTTATTGGGACACACTCATTTGTCTGCATGTTATCTATGACAACTTTTGCATTATGATGGCAGAGTTAAGCAGAGATGAGTAGCAGATTTTTGTATTATGATCGTGAAGTGAAGTAGCAGATGCAGAGACCAGGTGACCTGCAAACCTATCCTCTTGACCAACTTGGCCCTTTCCAGGAAAAGTTGCCAAACCCAGTCCTAGAGGATAGAAGGATCATTCTGATGGCCAACCTTAATGCAAATGCTAAAGGTTTAAAGGGTTGGCAAAATACAACTAGATTTATTCTTACTTCCTTCTGTAGTCCAGGAAATATTCTTCTTTAAAATTAAACTAAGAGAGTGAACTCCAAGTCTATAACTAAATCACCTTAACCCAGCAAAAATAGTGGACCACATCAGATTTCTGCAACATGACTCCCCCTTTCCAAGTGTTTTATGCCTCCATGGTCATTAAATCCTCGCTGAAAATCTATCAAGTTGGAATCACATAGACAAGAAGATATTGTTTATTTTATTCACCTCTTATAAATGAGCTCAATAAAGCAACAGCCAATGACATTCTTATAGCACTTAATGGGGGGGGGGCATTTGCACTAAGGGGCTTTCATTAATTGTTTTATCCAATTCTCATAACAATTTTATATGGTGAGAGTTATTATACCCATTAGGCAGATGAAGAAACTGGGAAATCATGGCATTGCCCACAGGCTTGAGGCCGCTTCATACCTGTTCCCAAAACTCCTCTGTGGGGCAGAGGGAGATAAAAGTCCACCCAGAGTTATAGGGAGAGAAGAATGGCCTTACCGGCAGCCATCTGATAATGGCCTACAGGCCCTTATGGAAAAGAGCTCATAGCAGTGAGTTATTTAATGTATATCATCACCTTCATGGCCAGAAACCATGAGCAACGGGCACTCTGGACTTTCTGGGAGAAGTCACTTTACCCTATGGGCCACACTCTTACATTCACCTTGAGGAGAAATTGGTCAGCAGGTTGGAGAACCCTGCATCCCTTAAGGTCCATGATCATGTAACTGGAAAAACACAAAATTAATATTCTAATTAAACCGTTTTTGACATCAGTACACATGTAAGATAGCCAAGAGGCTACATAAGGGACAAAAATTGATCCAGGGGTTTGCAGAAGAGAGGAGACCAAGAGATACATTTCATGTTTGCAAAATGGCACGCCAAAGTAAAGAACAAATCCAAGTTCATTATGACATTCCCAGTATGGACAGTCTTTGAAGGGTGATTATGAAAAACCAGGAAGCTGAACACCATTAAGTGGAATGCAAGTAAGGTGTTGATCATTTTAGAAACTTCTTTTAATGTCCTTGAGAAGGTAGAAATTAGTCCCTCTTGAAAGGCACCTCTAAACCCTGATGGAAAACCATAGGCTGACTAGAGATGAAGGGGGTCAATGAAGGAAGACTTTTGACCCTAAAGACATGTTCCTTGTCCTTAACATACGAGGAAGCAATGATACAGAAGATTGGCACGTGATGTGTTAAGAACTACAATGAGAGTGAGCTATAGCTAATACAAAGAACATTTCAGTGAAATATACAGAAATCATCAACTCCAAGATATCTTAATCTCAGTAAGGAAATACTTGTGCTGAAGCTTTATCAAGTGGTGCAGTGTTTATTTAGCCTTAGGGGATGCATACCAAGTGATGTTCCATGCCTTCCTTAGGGAAAGAAAACAAGTATGGCCTTTCCATCTCTATATCCCCAAATGTGCCCCACTTCTTGTTTGGGGATCCTAAATATTTTTCGAATGGCTTATTTCTCCCCGAATGCACTATTTGCATTTTTTCAAACCGTACTTTTTTCTTCTTATTTTCTTACCATGTTCCTAAACTCTCCAGGTTCACTCTGCTAACCAAATCAGCATCCTCGTCAAATTTAATTAATACACTATGTGCTTCCCCTTCCACATCATTAGGAAAGATGCTGAATAAGACAGGGTCCATGTCGCCGTCTTTCCAAAATGCTGTCATTTCTACTACCTTCTCTTTTTATGCAACCAGTCAGCTTTGGGCTGCTACAATTGCTCACCTCCAAGCTGATATAAATGCCCTGATAGGCTATCATTTTGTGAAATGCTCTGTGCAATGTGTTAATAAAGTCAAGACCAGGGACAGTTACTGTATCTGACTTGTCCTCTCATTTGCTAATTAAAGCCAATAATGAATTTGAAATTTATCTGGCAAGATTTCCTTCATTATTAGTGCTACAATTAGGTTTATATTTCTTGTTCTTCTCATTTAGATGTTTACACACATACACACACATACACACACACACACACAGAGAGAGAGAGAGAGAGAGAGAGAGAGAGAGAGAAACACTTTTTATAACCTAGACTTTTCTTTAATTTGCTGTTAAGAAAAGTAGTTCAACTTTGAGCCTGTTGATTACAGATTATTTTCTGGAAAAATCGTCCGCGAGTCCAATGACTAATGTTTTACTTTTCTAACTCCAAGAGGAGCTAAAAGCAAGTCCTGTCCCATTTGCCAGGGTTTGGCTCTGGATTGGATTTTATGAGCTGGAATAGAGAATTCTTACTGGATACAACTCCAGTTGCCAAGAACAATCAGCTCAAAGTCCACTGTGAAAAGCTGAGGTTTAAATAAAGGGGTTAAAAAAAACAAGTGTCAAATCCAGGAACCAAAAGCAAGAATCAAAGAAGGCTTTATAGAGGTAAAATGGTGAATGGAAATGGGATCCAAATAAGAGGCAGGAAGGTATTGCGTGGGGTTTTCACAATAACTGCCATGGGTACCAGAACAGGAGTTTCTATCTGATCAGCAGCTGCAGCCTGTTGATGAAATTAAAGGGTGGATCAAGACCACCAATCATTAGCATCCTCTTCACCACCCTAGGAATTAAGTATTTTTATCGTAGAATGTGAGGCTTTAGAACAAGCCGGTGGGGGGTGGTGTCTTATGATAATCATCATCTCCTTTGGGTTCCAAGCCTCCTGCATCTCATATACTTTCATTTTTGCATTTATGGTGAGAGTGTTCCGGATGGAACATCTATCACTGAACAATGCTCAGAGACACCTGTCACAGCTGAGGAACTGAAGGTAGGTCCAAATTAATGAAGCAAGGACAGTGTCAATAAGTTGAACTTGCAGAAGCGAACAAGGGCCAAAGAAATAAGATTGTATTCAATGTGTAAAGACAGTAGATGAAGAACAAAAAGAACTCACTAAGTGGTTTTAAGCAGGACAATGACATAATTCTCTCTGCAACTTCAAAAGCTGACCTTTGGGTGGACTGAAACTAAAGACAGGGCACCTAAGAGGAAATTATTGTAGGAGTCCAGGGAAGGGTCACACGTAACCTACGCTGAGTGATGGTAAGGAACAATGTGGTCACTTTTAAAACTTTTAGAAGGCACATTAGACACAGAAGATGAGATTGGAGGAAGAAGTCAAAGAGGACTCCCAGATGCTTCACTTGGGCCATCAGGACAGTGTTTCCATTCACCAGACAAGGAGCAACTGAGGACAGTGGTTTGGGCAAAAAGATTAACAAAGTAGATCGTAAGTATAACAATGATCACATCTAACTGATACATACCTCCTCACCAGTCACTTATTTCCAAAGTATTTCCAAATATTAATCTCATGCCACACTAATGCGACGAGATAGGAAAAAACTGAAGACATACAGTTGGTCAAGCACAGAGTCAGATTCAAAACCAAGCGGTCTGATGGCCTATTATGGAGTTGAGTTGAGACTGCAACATGTCCATGGGTAGAGGCCCCACAGATCTGACTCTCAGAAGAGCGGTCAAGGCTAGGTATCTAGAGGAAGTGCAGTTCTCAGTATTTACAGCCCTAAGAGATTCACCCAAAGAAAGCAGATCTTCACTTCTAGAATCCAACCGACATTATTTAAACCTACTATGGGAGAAGTATTATACTGTAGGCACAGAAAAAGAGCATTTACTCGAATCCGTCTCCTTAGCTATGTGTTCTTCACCACAGCTCACAGTTCCTGCCCCGAGTGGTTCAAACAATTGGGAAGACGCGTGATCCTATTCCTCCCTCTGAGCCTGGAGCAGTACTCATCTTTCCCTCACCCTGGATTCACATCAGAATCGATCCACACAGCATTTGTTAAATACAGATGTGTAGGCTCTACTCCAGTCCTACTAAACCTGCATCACTGAGGGTTTTGTTGCTGTCGCTTTTAGCTTAACAACCATTTTGAATATATAGCCACCGTTGAGGCTCACTGTTCCATAGACCCAAAACACCTCTGAAAGTAAAGGCAGTAAAGACAGCCAGCCAAACCACCAGGAGTTCAAAGCTATCTAGAACACGTAAGACCATCACAACTGAACCTAGCTTATACTCCAGGCACTGAATGAGATGTTTTGTATATATTATTTAATTTCACCTTGGACAAGAAAGTAGTTTCAATTATCAACATTTTATTTACGGGGAAACAAAGTCACATTGAGATTATAAGTCATTCCTGGGGTGCCTCAGTGGCCCAGTTGGTTAAGCATCTGACTCTTGACTTCAGCTCAGGTCATGATCTCATGGTCTGTGAGACTGAGCTCCATAGTGGGCTCTGTGCTGACACCAGGGGACCTTCTTGGGGTTCGCTCTCTCTCTCTCTCTCTCTCTCTCTCTCTCTCTCTTTCAGTCTAAATAAACATTTAAAAATATATAAAAAATAAAATGAAAATATAAAAATCATTTCTATATGCAGTTCTCTACTATGTATATACATATATATACATATATATACACATAGATATATATGTAGTTTGTATATACATATATACACACATATAAAATATATAGCATGTATTACATATAACATATCACATATAATATATATTACACATTACTCCCAGCCCAAATGCCTTTTGATTCTTATCAAAATGCTCTACATTAGAGGGTGAATTGGTAGTTCATTACGGGGTGAGGAGAATAGAGAAACTGAGCCAAACCAGAAGGAGAAATCAGTCTGCTATCAGCTGGGAAGGGACCATTGCAGTCCGGAGTCAGCTGACAAGAGACCTCTGAGCAGTGTGAGTGAAGTACCCAGGGATGGGTCAGAACTCCAGCCCCAGGAGGGAGCCCTCAATGAGGTTATGCCCAATTTCTCTCTTTTTGGTGAGATGGAGAGCCCTGAGGAATGAGGCCACCTCTCAGCATCTAAAACAAAAAGCTGATTACTACATCTGCAGACAGCTGCTTTTATGGAGGATGGGCAGAAGTGTGGAGTCTCTGGGCCAGAAGCCTCAACAAGAGCAGCAAGACAGGGTTTTGCTTAACCAAAGCAGGGGAAGTGAGGCCAGTTCTGATTGGCTGACTTTCAGAAAGGCGGGACTAGAGCGAAGATGTTGCCAATTGGCCGGATTCAGAAACAGGAGGCTGCCCAGGATGGGCTGGTCTTCAGAAGTTTTATTGTTCAAGCTACTTGCCACTGATCAACTCATTTAAAACCAGTTCTTACAGTTAACTTTTGCCTTGCTCAGAGCTAGCAGACTCTTCCGAAGAGTACAAGAACCTTTGTTCCCAAGAGTTCATCAGCGTGGTGGTCCAAGAGCTATTGGTTACAAGGCAAGAGGAGGCCTTTGGGTCGGCCGGTGATATTCTGTGGAATCCAGCTACCACTAAAAGGTAGAGGGGGGGTGCAAAGCACACTCAGTCAGTGTGCACACTCATCTCTAGTTAGTATTTCCTGTGAGGGCATTATGGAACTATGCAGTCCATCATCCCAGTGTTGTATTTATAAAAACTGGAGCAAACGTCTAAAACATCCAATTGTATTTGAGTGTTTGATTCTTCGAAATCTTGCTCTCTGTTTACGTCTGTGTTCTTTAAACACTGAGGGCTCTACCATGGCTGTGCTTAGCTGTTTTAATAAAGTGGTCTACTCTGATTATAAAAAGAGGTTATCGAGTGAGAAAATCTAATGTCTGCCGGTTAGCATGCATAAGGCGGAAGGCTAGCTGTGTGGATTATGAAGTCATAACCCAACCCCCGTTAGTCACCTGGTTGCTGCTTGAACTACACTATCTAGGTGTAATTAAAAACTCTCGTGAGTCGCTACTGTCATCAGTAAGTTAAATCTCCATTACAACTACGCCATCATAACATCCTACTCCATCCAGTAAGCTCCCACCCCTGACCCCACCACCCTGCCCCAGTCTGCTTACCCCCACCCTCCCAAGAACAAGAACAACTATTTCTGGGTGCAGTCTATTTCCTAGATTGTGGGTAAGGAAGCAAAAGTGGCCTTGCGTACATTCAGTTTGGGCCACATCTACACAATGCTTTCAACAATTGGTTCATTCTGTAATTCAGCGAAAAACAGGTATCAGACATACTTGCATAGAACTGTATCACATAAATAGTTGATTTTCCAACATGTCATTTCCTTTTTATTTATGTATTTATTTTACTTTTCAGCTGGCTGCTTCTGTGTTGACGCAGAGATGCAAACTTTATTATTCCTCATTTGTTCCAATTGAGTTATAGTCCCTGAGACTGTCTGAATGACTCCAACAATCTAACTGTTTTATTTGTTTGTTTTCCAATCAGTTCACTTTTTTCCACCATGAAATCAGCCATGTGCTAAACTGTCTGATAACCACATGGCCCCTTTCTGTCACCAGGCTGATGCCATTAAGATTGCCTCTGCTGTTTGAGGGCAGTGTCACCCCATGTTCTGAAGCATCCTTTTGCAATGCGCTGAGGAGGTACTGGAAATCATGGATCGCTCCCTCGGCTTCTCCTTTGGCACCCCTGTGATGTGAATTTCAGAGCTATAGATTTCATAAATGAATTGATGAAAAGCACTTTTTTAAATTAAAATACTACTACTGCTACAAATACTACTAATAATAAACACTTAGAATTCCAAGCAACCTCCTAACTTCTCTTTACCTTAATCTTCTTGGAGGGACGCACGCTTCCCCACTGTGAGCTCCTCCCTGTTGCTTACAATCCCATTGATTCTAACTTCCTATGAGTCCCTTGTGCATCATACAGGCCCTCTCTTTCTTTGACTCTTGTCTCTTTTGCCCTCATTCCTTCCTCTTCGCCTCCAGCTGTCCTCAAAATGATGGCACTTACTGTTCCCCTTTCTGCTTCCCTTTCTCCCTTTGTCCAATCCTGGTGACACCTCTGCTCACCTGTTTCCTGCAGCCAATGCCCTCCTAGATTTCTTCCGCAACATCCTAGATGTCAGGTCCAGACTGCAGCCCGCATAACTTCATGTTGGTATTTAGCCCAGCTGTCCATTCCAACCTTCTCTTAGCTTCCAGAACTTTTCCCTTGGTTTCACTTCTTGCCTATCTGACTCTTCCCTCCCAGGCCCCTCTGTTTCTCCTGCTGGCTCTAAGGATGCACCTTTCCAGGATCTCATGCTCAAAAATCTTGTCTTCTCAGGCACCTGGGTGCCTAAGTTGGTTAAGGGTCAGACTTCAACTCAGGTCGTGATCTCACAGTTCGTGGGTTCGAGTCCTTTGTCAGGCTCTGTGCTGACAGTTCAGAGCCTGGAACCTGCTTCAGATTCTGTGTGTGTGTCTCTCTCTCTGCCCCTCCCCTGCTCATTCATTCTCTCTCTCTCTCTCTCATCTTTGTCTCTCTCTCTCTGTCAAAAATAAATAAACATTAAAAAAAATCTTCTCTTCTCATTCCACATCTTCCCCACAGCATGCCCCCCCTACCCCCACAGAGACCCTTGATCACTGTGATTCCCAGACCCATGGCTCCAATTCAACCTCTCTCCTGAGCAATAGATCACACATGTCTACCTGGCTACTAGACATTTCCAGATGCACATCCAGAAAACACCATGATTTCAAAATATTAAAAATTGAACCTCAATTCTCACACACCCCCCAAAATCAAGTTCTCCTACTGTGTCCCCTCCTCCCCATAATAGCACCAATATCTACCCAGTTACCAGGTTAGGAACTTCATAGATACATGATGCCTTCCTCTGCCTTAGATTCCAAAGCCAAATTGACCACCGGGCCTAGTGACTTTTCCTCCAGAACAGCTCTCTGTTATGACTGCTACCTTCTCAGTTCAGGCCCCCATCACTCTGTGGGACTCCTAGATTAACCTCTTAACTGCAGTCACTGGCCCCAGAGATTCTCATCCCAGTCCAGCCACAAAGGATTAAAGTTTATTATCACTTCTTTGCTTAAAATTCTTCTGTGGATTCTCATTTCTTACTTCAGGAGGTTATAAGCTATTTTTAGTAGTGTGACCTTTCTCTTTAAAAATACTCTTAGTAGAACTCCATTGTGTGAAGCACATACTCTCTGTGCTGCTCTGGTTTAAGTGAATCCAGAAGATCCAGGATCCTGCAATGCTCAGCCACTCCACTCTGTGTGGTGGCTCCCGAGATGCTTCTATAACCTCAGCACTAAGAGGGACAGTTGAAAATCACCGATGGCATAAAGTCTAAATGATGTGCATAGATATACCCGGGTATTGGGACAGACTGACCACTCCTGCCATTATCACCACCTCTATTATTTTGGTGGCTGGCATTAGAATTCTGTTTAATGGACACTAACTTTGAGAAAATTCCTATAGCATCCTTTAGTGTGAAGGTGTGGTTCCCCAAGGCATAAAACCTGGCTGTTGCCAAGTTTTCAGAAAAGAAAACTAGGGGTGCCCGGTGACTCAGTCAGTTAAGTGCACGACTTCAGCCCAGGTCATGATCTCACCTGGGTCTCCCTCTCTGCCCTTTCCCCGCTCGCACACTGTATCTCTCTCTTGCAAAAATAAATAAACATTAAAAAAATTTTTAAGGAAAGAAAACTAACCTGATCTGCCTGAAAAATGAGGAGGGATTTCTGTCTCTCTAAGGAGATAAAGGGCAGACAAGAAAAGAGAGGATAGACAAGAGAGAGGGAGGGGAGAGGATACAGAAGAGGATATAAAAGGGAGTGGGGCATGCAAAAAATATTTCAAAAAAACAAAATCCTGGTGATAGAGTGGCTGAAAGGGAAAATAGAGTTACCCAAGACAATGTTTTGAAAGATTTGGAGTTTTTTGTTTGTTTATATTTTGCTGTAGAGTGCATGGTAAGAAGTCCTCCCATGACCCCCAGTGCTTAAATAAATTCACTTTACAAGAACTTCATGTTGAGTGGATTATCTTTTGAAAGTGTAAAGGGCCGAGAGAGTGTTGAATCTATGCCAATGGAGGGGGTAAATGAAATAGTATATGCAGATATAGGAGGTCAGAGTATAATGGACCTGGGAAGATATAAGCCCCAGACATTCACAGAAAATGTAGGGAAGGTTAGGGTGATCCCCAAGCAATGGTTTGAGGGTTCCTCAAATGGATGAATTTCCAGTGCCCCCCGGATCTGGCTGAAAATCAATGATGGAATGATTTTTTTTCATTTGTTAACACATTCAGAATATGTCAGTGATGGAATTAAACTCTCTGACCAAAGGCTAGTTCTAAAACAAGGAACCCTAGTATGCTCAGAGCTCCTTAACTAGCAAGGGAGTTCAAACTCACTCAGAACTGGCTCCAGTAAAAAGTTCAACCTAAAGAAATGTTCATTAATATGAAGGAGAGAGAGTAGAGTCAGGATCTTATCATACTGAGTTTTCAAGCGAAACTCTTTGCGACCTGGCTCCTGTATGCTGCTTCTCTTTGAGCACACTTCTATCCTCTGAGCTTCGTTTTTCAGTTCCCTTATTACTGTTCATATAATTGAACATACTTATCAAGCCAGTAGTCCTGACATTCTGGTTCCAGCACCCAGAACCATTGGACTGACTTGATGTCCTTGTTGTTTAATTCAACTTGATAGAGGGAGTAACGAGATGGCTTGATTTGGAGTGGAATCTACCACGAGAGCAATTCACTGTGGCTAAGAGAATGGAGTCCCACCAAAAATAAGGCCTCCTTGGGCAGTGACAAGATTTTCGGGTAGGTGAAGTGAGCATCAGGAAGAAACAATCTACATATGAAATATCATTGTTCATACACTTCCTCTTTTTTTGATTCTGTTGGCTAGACTGGGTATCCGCCTATAGATAAACACAGAGATATTTCCAGAAGATGCCTGTTTGGCTTTTCTTTGTGTGTTTGTTTGTTTGTTTTAACAACATCACTTATTTAGTTATTTATTTTAATGTTTATTTATCTTTCAGAGAGAGACACAGAGACAGACACGGAGAGAGCACAAGTGGGGGAAGGGCAGAAAGAGAGGGAGACACAGAATCCGAAGTAGACTCCAGGCTCTGAGCTGTCAGCACAGAGCCCAATGCAGGGCTCCAACTTGCAAACCAATAGATCATGACCTGAGCTGAGGTCGGACCCTTAACCGACGGAGCCACCCAGGCGCTCTGGCTTTCCTTAGTTTTCATAGTTTGGTGATACACTGAGAAACTAGAATGTCTGAAACTAGAAAGTCCGCAGTTGGGAAACTCAAGGATTTCATAACTGAGTCTCAAGTCTTCTGACGGTTTTCCTACTGAGATTTTGTATCCTTCACATCATTCTCTACAATACAGATTGTCCTTTACATAATACATGTATTCCTAAAAGGTTGTGTGGGAATCAAATTTTTATATTTGGGAGACAGTGGCCTATAATAACGCAGTTTCTTCACCTATAATAACGCAGAAAGTCAAATTCTATTTCAAACTCACCAGGAAGCATTATATTATTTAAAGAGCCACATTGTGAATTTCTTCTCTGTGGTTGGCATACTGGTCCACTAATTGATCTGTTTTGCAAATTTGGATTTTCATCCATCAGGCTTTCTTGAATCTACCTCAGAAAGCCAAACAGTAGCTTTGGAGAAAGTTTAAGTGCCAGGAAAAAAAAAAAAAATACCTTATGAGCTAAGTGTGAAACCCAGAATTTTAAGTTCCACTCAGCAATTTAAGTAAATTACATTGATTCAAGGGTGATCTTCAGTGATCCAAAGTAACGGAGTTCTTTTTTTTTTTTCCAAGTTCTTTGCATTTTAATAGTCTCTGCCTCTTTTTTTTTTTTTTTTTCAACATTTATTTATTTTTGGGACAGAGAGAGACATAGCATGAATGGGGGAGGGGCAGAGAGAGAGGGAGACACAGAATCGGAAACAGGCTCCAGGCTCTGAGCCATCAGCCCAGAGCCTGACGCGGGGCTCGAACTCACGGACCGAGATCGTGACCTGGCTGAAGTCGGACGCTTAACCGACTGTGCCACCCAGGCGCCCCAGTCTCTGCCTCTTAAGTAACAAGCAAGCTTCTGTGAAGAACCCATTGCAAATTTATTCCTAAAATCTCGGCTCTTCACCTTTCAAGGAATGGAACTCATGAAATTGAGTAAACAAATTGCGGGATGGCCTGCCACATTCATTCAGAAAACATGCTGATTACTCCGCAAAATGGCCTTTGGCACCACAAAGGAGCCAAGGAGGGAGCAGCTACATCAAATCCTCAATGGAATCCGATATCCCCACCTGTGGGATGCCTAGAGATAACAGGCAATTGTGTCCAAAAATGCAATTACCAGAAGGGAAGAAAAAAGAGGTACTCTCTTTCCTGAGGAATGGAATCATGAAAAGAGTCTTTCATCATGGACCAGAGTATACTCAAAGCATGGTTTATGCGGTCTTGATTCCCAGTAATGGTCTGATTTCCCCTCATTATATACTCGCTGGGTGCAGGATGGCCTTATCATTTGCATCTAGAATAGCATCTTACTCCCCTCCCCTAGGCAATCACTCAGCCTGTTGTGCCAGTATTAAAATAGAACCACTGCAAATAAATAGGACCGATATTCATTTTTTTCAGAAAGGTGAGCTTTTCAGAATTCCTTTCTCCTCACGGTGCATTATTAAGGGTGTTATTGTAATCATAAAAAGAAAAGAAACCCTGAATGAATGAGAAGTAACAACTGAGCACCATCAAAATTAACTTGGTTGGGGGCAAGCATACAGTGATCAATAAAAGTCCGAGCATTTTGTTTAATATCTTCATACATTTACAGACAGGTAGAAAATATTGCCCCTGTTTTACTGATGAGGAAAGGGAAACTGGGCTTGCCTAAAAGGCATATTTATAATGCCTAAATCATCCCTTTAAAACATTAATTGACCAGGTGGGGGCGCCTGGGTGGCTCAGTCGGTTAAGCATCCGACTTTGGCTCCGGTCATGATCTCACAGTTCATGAGTTCGATCCCTGCATCTGGCTCTGCGCTGACAGCTCAGAGCCTGGTGGAGTCTGCTTCGGATTCTGTGTCTCCTCTCTCTCTGCCCCTCCCATGCTCACCATCTGTCTCTCTCTCTCAAAAATAAATAAACATTAAAAATTAAAAAATATATTAATTGACCAGGTGACTTCTCCACCTAACAATGACGTGGCTTAAAAGATGGAGTCTCTCCCATGGGTTCTCGGTGTGCAGCATACCACAGGGAGCTGAGACCACTCCTCAAGAAGTAGGCTGGGGAAATGTCCACGATGATGCAGGGAAAGAAAAACTTGCTCCTACCCTTTCAGGTTCTGCGACTGGGCCTCAGGTAAACTAATAGAAGATAGGTCAACAGGAGAAAAGCATACAAGTCGTAATTAACATTTTTACATGCATGAGAGCCTTCATAAGAAAAGTTAAAAGCCCAAGAAGGCATCAGACCCAAAAGCTTTTTGAAGAACAATAAGTTGTAGGGATGTGACAAGACAAAGGGGCTTGGGATCGGGGCAGTAAATTGTGGGGACGGTGACTGGGAAATATATGGGGGAAGCTAACAGAAGATAAGGAGTTTCTCGTAGGTTTGTTTGGACAAATCTCTTTCGGCATCGCCTCCCAATTTCCAGTGATAAGAATGTTCTCTTCCCGGTACAGGGAGGACACCTTTCTCGTGGGAAATTTTACAACCTGCTCTTAGGTGGAAAGGGGACGATCAGAGAGCTGTTCCTGCATCTGCTGTTTCTCAAGCGCCTTCAGCTCAAAATAATAGGCCCAAGTGGCGTATCTTGAGGTAGCACGTGGTGAACCTCTTTAAAGATGAGGACCCCACGTACTTTGAGGAGCGACTAGCACCACTTCGGGTCAGCTCCAGAGTGGAGGCGCTCGGGGTCATCATGAGCCCGCAGGGGCATAGACAGGTGCCTCCTGCCTTCCCTTTCAAAACCCTTTACATTAGAAGACAATGACGATGTGGTTAAAAGTAATGTTGAAAGGTTTCAAGAAAGATGGTACCTTACAAGTCGAGGAAATATCTCGCAGAAGCAAAGGCTAAAAGGACCTCATGATATGTGTACAGCCCACCAAAGACAAGGTAGCCAGTAGAGAGATGAGATGGGATAAATTACACGCAGGAAAAGTGCAATCCCACTTCTCTTCCCCCAAAGCTGTGTGACCCTGAGCAGATCTCCTCACTTGCCCTGGAACCTAGCTCTCCTACATGTAAAATGTTTTTAAAATAATTGCAGAGCTACCCCTCGGGGCACCTGGGTGGCTCAGTCAGTTTACGCGTCGGACTCTTGATTTCGGCTCAGGTCATGATCTCACCGTTTAGGAGCTCGAGCCATACATCGGGCTCTGTGGTGACAGCATGGAGCCTGCCTGGAATTCTCTCTCTCTCTGCCCCTCTCCTGCTCATGCTCTCGTGCACTCTCTCTCTCTCTCTTTCTCTCTCTCTCTCTCTCTCTCTCTCTCTCTCAAAAATAAATAAATAAACTTAAAAAAATAAAATTAAATAATTGCATAACTATCCTCCTTCAGTGTCCTCTTCCAGGCTCTGCATCCAGAAGGGATGAAGCCTGAGGACTTGGTGATCCTGGGAGGACTGGGGGAAGTATCCCACCACCTGTCGACTAGTAAATTCCACGGAGGAGATAAAAACAGCACTTACAGATACAGAAGTACCCACTACCTACCAAAGAGAGACCACTTGCAAGCACATATACATTATTTAGTAGAAATTCATTTGTTTATATGTGTATGTAAATTTAATAAATATCCAGTGGCAGCCAGATACAGAATTATATCCCTTTCTTCAGGAACATGCCTCCAAGGAGGCTTCAAAAGCTGTATTTCTCCACTCCTTGCCTGCCAGGTCTCAGAAGGTCAAGGTTTTGTGTTGCCCTGGCAACAGCTGATAGCATCACTACGACCTGAAGCAGCATCACTCTAAGTGGTTACGATGTTATCCCAGTTGCTGGGGAAACGCACAACCTTGCACCAGGCAGGTGGGTAACCGTGGAGTCGATCTCCAACCATTTTGCTTTTAACAGTCTATACTGGCAAATGCGTTCATCTCTGCATAAATTCTGTGAACAATTGGGATCTTAAGGAGTTTTAGTCGTTCCTTTTTAAAAAGCTCTTAAATGCTTCACCTTTACCACCTGAAACATAGTGCTTATGTCTGAAAAAATAAAAACATATTTATTATTCCTCTATTTTACATGAAATTGCCACCTACACTAAAGTATGCCATTTACTCCTCTACCTCTCCTCCCTAATCAAGCCCGTGGGTTTTTTTTTTTAGTTTGCTCTCTGCTATGTATGTGTGTGTGTGTGGGGGGGGGAGGTGTCTTAAGATAATATTGAATCTTTAAAAGTAGATGCATAAAAGCAGAGAAGTCCTGTTCACCATCTGAGTCATCCTTGATTGGTTCCCTCTTAAAATGCATCCTCTGTCTTTCTTATAACCAAGGGCTTTAAAATTCAAATGTTCATGAACACCAGCTTTATTAAAATTAGAGCTTGGGGAAATGGCTCAGAAAAGGGAGAAAAGAATATTACCCAACCATTTAAAAGATGCTAATTAATGAAGTTCTGAAGCCCAGGGAGGACATTCGATATAGCAAGGGTTTCTCTACCAAGGAGGAATGAAACTCATCTGAAAACAGAAAACAAACAAACAACCCAACAAAAAAACCCAGAATAAAATAAAATTGAAGTGGATTAACCCAAATCTTCCCGCAGGTGCTGGAGTGGCCTCGGGAGCTCTGTTCGATTACAAGAACCCCAGTGAGCCTGCCCACAAGCTGAAGGTATTAGCATTTTCTAGTGCTACTCCAGGTTGGTCCCTGACCTGTTGGGGGCCTGTTTCTCACGCTCAGTGGAAACCCCCTCACCCACTCGATTTGAGTCCACTGCCTGTCCTGAGCATTGGTGATGCTCAGCCTTGGAGGAAGCAGAGACGGGGAAGAGAGAGTCTACCCAGATGGATGGCTCCATTCTGCCCTCTCTCACTTGGCCAGAAGCTCTTCTCGTGTTTAATTATGGTGAAGGGATCACAGTCTTTTTTCTCTCCTCTTTTACCTCTATCAACCACTGCCCTTTGATGTTTGGAGTTTGTAGCAATATTTCCCCCTCCAAGTGCAACGTCACACTCAGACCTCAGTGGGCCCTTCCAAAAAGCCCATAGTTAAGCATGTATCGACCTTGCCAATGGTTCCCTACACTCAGCAGAGTAAGTTGCATTTGATTTTAATCTTGTTATGAATGTGTGTTGTGGTAGTCTTGTCCTTCATACCACAGGAACCTCTCTCTCTCTCTCTCTCTCTCTCTCCCCAGATATTGCTATGGGCCAAGAACTGAAAACTTCCATTGAGTGAAAAATAAATTCCTTGGGGCATAAATAAATAAATAAATAATCCCAGCTCTATAACAGAAAATCATTTTCTGATGCCTGCTAATGATTTCCCGATACACAGATATCCTTCAGATGACACAAGTGTTGTCTAATGACAGTGCTGGGTCTAGAGGGGGCTTAGTCCTTGGAGGAGAATGGAATGGTCCCCTGGGTGCAGGCTGTGAAAGGGAGAAGAAGAGACTGTCGGATGGTGGCCAGTGTCAAAACTCTGAAAACAGGGTTGGAATCACATATGTCATAAGTCTACTGCCTTGTAAATACCCAGGTGCCTCCCTGTTGAGTTCCACCTTCCCTAGACCAAGGCCAGATCTTATATTTTGTAGCTCTGTGAGTCCAAGGGCTTCCCCAAGGAGGGGAAGAGGTATCCCCACGCCTTTGCCTATGTCGCACTGTCTTCTGGAATGTTCTTCTCCTTCTTGCCTACTCATTTGTCCTTCGATGATAATGCAAAGGTTACCTTGTGTCAGGCACCTTGAGAAGTGCTTTATATATCTCATTCATATTCGCCACAATCCTATGAAGTAGGTATTCTGCTTTCTGCTTTTCATATGGGGGGGTCTGGGTCTTGCAGAGGTTAAGTGGCTGGTGCAAGGGCATGTTGGTTAAGAAGGGATTTATCCGCTCAAAGCTTTTGTTTTTAACTACCATTACAGATGCAGCTGAAAAGTAGCCTGCTTTAGGTGGCCTTTTCCAACATCCCCAGAAAAAATGTCCACACACCCCACCATGATTCAGATATCTTGTATACCCTTCTCTGAGAATACTTACTACACTGGGTTGCAATCAGTTCATGGAATATTTTAAATGTGTATTTTTTTTCTAGTGGAATGTGTGCTGTGGGGTGGAAGCATCTTTACAGTCTCAGCCCCTAGAAAATGACCTGGCACACACCAGATGCTCAGTGATTGTTTGCAGAAAGGAAGCATAACTGATCACTTGAATAGAGGGTGAGGCAGAACAGCACTGTCCTGAGGACCTCTGGACACTGACATCTGGATCCTTCCTTTTCAGCTGATTGAGAGGAGAGTTAAAAGCTTCTTTGCATCAAATGATTCAAGCAGGTGAACCAGACAGTCTGTATCAGGAGGAGGGCAGGGGAGCTGGCTGCAGGCTGACACTTAGACTCAGGGCAATATTTACCTGTATAAATAAATGTGTATTTATTTATTTTGACAGAGAGAATGCAAGCAAGGGAGGGGCAGAGAAAGAGGGAGACAGAGAATCCCAAGCAGGCTCCTTGCTTTCAGCACAGAACCTGATGCTGGGCTTGATCCCACAAACCATGAGATCATAACCTAAGCCGAAGCCAAGAGTCAGATCCTTAACCAACCGAGCCACCTGGGCGCCCCATATTTACCTGCCTTCTTATCCCTAAAGGTTGTGAGGTGGGCTGGGGGGACCCTCTACTCCTGGGGCTGGCATTGGGTCGAGAAGGGCAATAAAGTCTCACAATTTCCATCTAAAGATCCAGACTGCCTGGCAGGGAATCAGCAGGGGCCAAGGTCACACACGGCAGAGGAAAGACCTACACTCCCCAGACAGACAACTCCCCCTGCACTGTACTAGTGAGGACGTCTCCAGCCAGGAGAGGAGACACTTGGGAATCTTGAAACTTCTCCCTTTACATCCTTCAAATGTGGGAACCAGGGACGGGAGATGGCAGGCAAGGGACTCTGGGGTAGGTGGAGAGCAGGGCCGTGTGGGTCCTCAGGTAGGAAGCCTCTCGGGGCAGGTGGAGGAGGACCTGTAGTTTCTCACCTGGACGAGATGGATGCCGGGAGGAGGAGTGGCTGGCACTCAGGCAATCTCCTCGCCGTTGAAAGTCACACAGCCAGGCCTCCATGATGATGACGGGGACACTTACGTACGGTTCTCTTCTAGGCACGTGTTGATTGTCTTCCTGTCTCATTTTCCCTCAAAACACAACTCCGTGTAAATGTGTAAATAAAAGAAAAGCTAATAGGGTACCTGGGGCCAACATGAAGGAGCCCAAGGAGGTGCTGGTAAGTAGACCCAGGAGCCCCCAAACCGTCCTTCTGCTGTAAGCACTCTCTGGGTTATCGTCAGAAAGTCCTTGGAAAGGGGAGCCCTGAGCGCGCCGGGTTCCCTTACGTGAGAGTCCATATTACTGACAAACCCGTTCTAAGGGCGAGTGGCTGATAAAAGTCTTGAGAGGAAAGGGGGTGTTTGTGTCTCTTGTGCTGGGAACTCTAGATCCCAGAGCCCTTGGCAAAGCTGCAAACGTCTCCATCTGTAGCATCAGACCAGAATCAGTCGCTCCGCGGCTCTCACTGCAGAGGCTGCACAGGGTCACAGCAAAGTCATCCAAGGTGAGAGCTCAGAGGCTACTGAAGTAATGGGGTCCACCTCTCTCATTTGATGAGGCCCAGAGAAAATGTCAGAGCTGGATTGCCAGTAACCAAGCAAGTGCGTGCTTAGAGGATCAGCAAAGAGGGCATCACCCAAATAAATAAATGATAAAAGAAAAATAAATTAGAAAAAAAAAAATCAGCTTCAGTGAACTTATCTAGAATCAGGTGATGAGAGAAAACTTAAGCTATTTTAACCTTAGCATTCATGTAAGCTTGGGGGTTAGATACCTTTAATTGCATAAGCGGGGGGAGTGGTTCCAAAACCCAATATTTTGGCATTTTGTGTGTGGGAAGGTCTTACAGGGGCTGTAGAGAGTGTTATCATATTCCTATAAAATCAGGCTCAGTCTGGAGAACCCAGAGTGAGGGCAGAGAATGTTTTAAAAGAAGTGACTCTTCAGAGAAGTAAAGTCTCTCTAGGTTACACAAGATGGAAAGAAATAAATGAATACATCTCAGAATAACACAGACTGAATTCCTGGACTAAAATGTCTACTCTGTCACTTACTACCTGAGCATCCTTGAGCAACTTACTTAAACCTTTCTGATCTCTGATCCAATATCTGCTCCATAGTGTAAAAAAAGTACTTACACATTTGTTGTGAAATGAAATAAATTAGAATACAAAAATATCCTCTGCAAACTGTAAAGTGGCATAAACATATTAAACGATATACAGAAAAGGAAGCAAGAAGAAGGAAGAAAGAGGCAGGAAGGGGGGATTGGTTTTCATCGGAGAGTGTGTGATATGGTAGATTTTTTTTCCCAAGGGACCAGAGGAAGATGAATTGCAGAAGTCAGGTGGAATACTTTTACTGTAGTCCATGATGGATTTAACTTAATAAGTATAATATAACTGCGCTGTAATTGAACAATGTTAGTGCCAACCCAAAGGGTGCCATTGTTTTTGATGTTTAAAGAAGCCGGATTTTACCTATACAGAAATATTTCAGGATGAAGGGTCATGATGGGGTCCATGTGATGTGATTTGATGCATGGCCTGACCCTTTACTATGGGGTTCCACAGGGAAACATGGATGGGTGGATGGATGGATGGATGGTGGTTGGATGGTAGATGGATGATGGATGGAGGAGAGAAGGAAGGAAAGAGGGAAGGAAGGAAGGAAGGAAGGAAGGAAGGAAGGAAGGAAGGAAGGAAGGAAGGAAGGAAGGAAAGAAAGAAATATGAGTATCTTCCAGTGCTCTAATGGCCCCATTTGCTTAAGTGATTTCCATGAAAGGGGCTCACCTTTTTAAAAGTGCAAGATCTTTTTAGTGCATCATCCCTATTACCTTTATCACAAACCAAGAAAAAGGTGTTATCTTTATTTTACAAAGACCAAAAGTGCCCCGAAGGGATAGTTAAACAATGTGTCCAAAATCCCATACACTCTTGGCAAGGTTGAGATTAGCATGTAGGAGTTAAATCTATAGATATTCCCCTGTAATATGCTTTTTCATCATTTCTTAGAAGCGGGGGGAGAGGCAGCCTTTACAAATATAGTTAACATTTTTCATGTCCCCATGGTGCTTGGCATGAAAAGTAGGTGTCAGGGGAAGAAAAGGAAAAACAGCTAAAAATAGAAGGAGCACATTTCCTGGTTGTCAGGGACAGTCCCCATTCATCCTCATCATCTCAGTAAAAATATTAACGACATACACCTTCAGTCTCAACGTATCCTCACCTGGGCTTTAAGTAGAAACCACTGTTTATGAGCTGACTAGTTTATAGTTCGAATAGGAGTCATAGTCCAAATATTCTTTTTTTTTTTCAGTTGTGTTCTCCTAAGTTACTGACTGAGGGGGGCCTTTGGTCAAAGTGGGTGCCTCCTACGGAAAAGGCGGCTCCCTAGGAATTTGTCAGTTCACACATCCTTTCCAAGCTCACCAAGTTCCCTCCTACCTACTCACACTTTCTCATATACTAGTGACAAGGGAAGGAAGTCGTGTGACTTGAAATAGCCACATGACAAAGAAGACAGACGACGAGGGTTTCACATTTGAGCTTAAGCGTCCCGTTTGCCTGTGTCTGGGCTGCACCCTTGCCATAGGCCCGGGTAGGTAGGGAGAAGGGCTGCATATAGGCAGGCTTTATCCCAGGTGCCCTGACCCCTGCCAAGGCTGCCCCCCACCCCACCCCCACCCCCACCCCCGCCGGCCTGCCTGGGTCTTGCTCCTCTGCCCTACCATCAGACTTCATTTTGCAGAAAGTGTCTCCTACTCTGTTCCGTTTTTCTTTCCAAAGAAAGAAGCATTTCCTCATGGCTTATAGTTAAGACCGCGATTCCCCAGCCAGCGCTAAAGAATATTCCCAGTACTCGGACAATTCGCATTCGGGGTACACGCTGGAGTACTTAGTGACTGTGGGAGTCCACCTAAGGTCTTTCCCTCTTCAAGGCACCAGCCTCCTCGTGTCTAAATATGAGGTTGGAATAAATGGATGCTAAGCAGTTTCTCAATTCTAGGAAGTGGTTCAGAATGGGCCCTGCTTCTGGGCTTCTCCGATCTAAATGAAAGCTGGTTTCCTTCTATGCCAGAATGTGAGTGAAAAGACCTACACTGCTTCAGCTCAGGCTGTTTTCCCCATGGGAATGTCCTGTTCCCTTACGGCTTCCTTTACTTTCTCCTCTGCTTCAAGATGAACTCAGCAGGGGCACCCGGGTGGTTCAGTTCCTTGGTCTGACCTCAGCTGGGCTCATGATCTTGCAGGTTGTGGGTTCAAGCCCCACATTGGGCTCGCTGCTGTCAGCCCACAGCCTGCTTCGGATTCTCTGTCCCCCTCTCTCTGTCCCTCCCCTGCTTGTGCTGTCCCAAAAATAAATATGTCTTTTAAAAAACAAGTGCACCCATCACCTTGATCTGCATCCGCTTCAGCCGAGGGTGTGAGCCAATGCCAATCTCCTCTCACCTAAAACCTTTGCGTGTCTGTGTCGGCCCCAGCTGATGTCGAGTTCCCCCTGCCCCTAATTTATTAGACTGAATATCGCTGTCCCCAAAGTAGCTTCGTTCCATTTATCTCTGACTCCATATTTCTTCGCGGATCTTTCCACCGTGGTCTTGCCACAATCACGTTTTCAGTGTCCCATGAGTGTCGCACATCAATCTCACAGCCTTTTCTACATCTACCTGGGTGTCTTAAGAGATGCCGCCGACTTACATGCCTCCCAAATCGTGACCCAAACCTGCATCCCTTGAGACTCCCCCAAACCTATAAGTGGTACCATTACTTATTTATCGTGACTCAGACCCCCCAATTCCTCTTTTCCTCACCCCTGGCATCTAATCCACAAGCAAATTCTGTTGGCGACACCTGGAAAATATATTGCAAAAGTAGTCACTTCTCACCATCTCCAACGCTACCCCCCCCCCCCCGAAGCGGAAGCACCACAATCTCTTGCCTGATCAGTTGGTTGCCTGAGTCTCTCTTGTCTTGATACACTGCAATTCCCACATAACAGCAACAGGCGGGCTTCAACCCTTTAGCGTGGTGCACAAAGGTTCTCTGAGCCCTCCAGGTCTGTGCCTGGCTGTTTCCTTCACACCCAACCACTCTTCCCCTTCACTAAACCATGAGAAACCTGCTCCTCGAACACAGCAAACACGTTCCTGCCTCAGGACCTTTGCACTTGCTGTTCGGGCTGCTCACATGGCTCTTCCCCATCTCAGATGTTTGCATATTTAGTTCTGCCTTACCATTCCCACTGATATTCAACTGTCACCTCTTGAAGGCCACTTTCCTGATGGCCTAATCCGAAGTGCTCTCAACCTCTTCCTGTACCTCTAGATCACGTCGCCCTGTTTTATTTCTGTTATGCACTTAACAGCAGTTTTTGTTGCTGTGCCTTATTTAATTTTTTTTCTCTTTCCCCCGATGTAAGGTCTTCGAAGATAGACCCCTAGCCTGTCATATTCATCCTTTGTACTTCCAGTGTTTAACAGAGCACATGGCAGCTAGCAGACATCAAATTAAGTGTCGAATAAATAAATGACCAATGAATGGGCCTCACTGGAATCTGCCAGAGCTATAACAAATCTTGTTTGTCCGTGGAGACTTGCCTGACCGTGGGCCCAGAGTAGTTTAATCACATCCAAAAATCCCTAAGGAGCCTCTCTTTCTGCCTCTTACAGGGTATCGTCTGGGCTATCGAACTACTTTCTTGACTTAGCCTTCTTCACTGTGCTATGGGCAGCTGGGGCTGGACTCTGAGCACCCCCTGTCTGCTTTGACGGCTGCTCCCTGCTGACGTCTGCCCGTAGAGGCGCCAGAGGCAGACTGGCAGCTTGGATGTGTTTTCTTCCGACCCACTTCAGTCCTTCCCAACTACGAGCCGGTTGTGGCTGTGCCCCCTTGCATTAGCAGGTGCCTCGGTTTTCAGTACCCCCACCCGCCTCCCACACACCCACCTGCACACTCCCAGGGCGCCTCCTTGTGTCTGCTCCTCAGAGTCTGAGTCTCAGCTCCTCCGGGGTCCTGCTCTGACTTCCTCAGCACCTGTGTCAGGTGGACACCTCTCTCCTCCGAGAGCTGGGTCCCACCCCGCAGCCCCTCCTCCAGCGCCAGGGTTCTAACAGCCCCTTCCTCTTGCTCTTGTCTCCCCAGCCCTGAGGTGGTCCTGCTTCCCAAAGGTAGCATCTCTGTGCTACCTCGGCGGCCACCTTTGCCTCTTGCCACTCAAGACCTGCCTCACTAGGTCCTTGTATTAAATTCTGAATGTTAAAATAACTAATGTGGTTTTTATTGACCTGACTGGATCCGGCTCACAGAGGGATGAATAATTCATCACTTTGCACCATTTCTGTTCCCTCTTCGACCCTGTTTTGTTGACTCAGAGGGATTGGGATCCTGTTTAGACTAGGGATAACCCCTCACTTAACCCTGAACCTACCAGTGGTGGTACCTCCCACACTGCAAACGGTCATGGCTGATAATGGACCCCTTGTAGTTGCAGAGGGGAATGGGGTCATCTTTTCTGTTTTTAGAACTAGGATTTTTATTTTTTTTTTTTTATTTTTATTTTTTTTTAAATTTTTTTTTTTTCAACGTTTATTTATTTTTGGGACAGAGAGAGACAGAGCTTGAACGGGAGAGGGGCAGAGAGAGAGGGAGACACAGAATCGGAAACAGGCTCCAGGCTCTGAGCCATCAGCCCAGAGCCCGATGCGGGGCTCGAACTCACGGACCGCGAGATCGTGACCTGGCTGAAGTCGGACGCTTAACCGACTGCGCCACCCAGGCGCCCCAGAACTAGGATTTTTAAACCTTTCTGGAGAGAAGCTCTTAATCTTCAAGCCCTCCAGGATAGGAAATTCTTCAAATGTTTATTCTAATTATAAAATGTCTGCCGGGGTGCCTGGGTGGCTCAGTGGGTTAAGCATCCAACTCTTGGTTTCAGCTCAGGTCATGATCTCACAGTTGGTGAATCCGAGCCCCATGTCAGGCTCTGTGCTGACAGTGCGGAGCCTGCTTGGGATTTCCTCTCTCCCTCTCTCTCTGTCCCTCTCCCACTCACGCTCTGTCTGTGTCAAAATAAATAAATAACTTAAGAAATATATGTAAACCATGCCAGAGCATCCTAGCTGTCAGGAAGTGCTTCCCACATAACGCAGGCAGTGGGGACTTGCACAAAGAGGGAAAGAATTGAATCTCAGAAAAATGCTGATTTGGGAAATAGGTGATGAAATGTGTCCCCCAAGCAGGTTCCTGCTGTTTTCCAAATAACCCAATTATTTGACTGATCTCCAGGTTAGTTCTCACTTTCTCTTCTCTACCCCGGTTTCTTTGTGTATGTAAAGAAAGGCTGTTTGTTTAAAACGTGTGAAAACTTGCTTGTAAACACACCTGGCCCAAATCGACTCTCCCTGCCAAAATTAAAGGTGTATTAAATATTTTTTAAAAGATGTAATATTTTGGGACCGTGTGGTATGCCATTCCTGTCTCCCTAAGCAAGAAAGAGCCAGGGTCCCGCGGACCTGAGGTTCGAGCAGGGGGGTGCCTAGGAGCCTCCGCAGGTGGGATTGAGGATCCAAAGTGCCAGGGCTGAGCTCCTGAGCTGTGTGCCCAGGACACAGATGCTCCTGAACATGCGTGTGGCCCGGCCTCAGTGACTAAATCATTCCTTTCCTTTTCCCTGCAGCATGTAGTTTTATGCTTGATCTAGGAGGCCCCCACCCTGACCTACGCCCGCTCTGCTGTATTCCTGAGCCCTTACGGGTTATTACAGTCCGCCTGCTTCGGGACCGGATAGTGTCCCCTTCAGCCCCTGTCCACCCTCTCCCTGCCACCCTCCCCCCTCCACCCTAGGATGGCCTCCATTCTCCCAGGCTCACTCTCCCAGGCTCACTCCTGTGTCTTTGGGCTGGAGTTTTCTATCAACTCTGAAAACTGACACACAGAGTGCTGGCTACTTCCCTTCTGCCTGGTGCGTTCCTGGGATTCTGGTTCTTTCTGGTTCTGACCTCCTTGCTTCTCTCTTCTCCAGAGGCGTCTGTAGGTCTGATGGCCATGGCCCATGTCAGGAGCAACGCTACAGTCATTACACTCATGACAAGGAGCTCCCTCTGTCTCTGCTACCTCACGGAGGATGTTGGATTCTTCTAGTGACCCCCGACAGACCGGGGCATGGATAGCCACTTCTTCCAAAGAATCTAGGGCTCACGGTGTTGCTCAGCAGCGATTAGCTGTTTGCTCGCCCAAGATTTCATTTTCAGTCACATTGTGGCCTCCTTATGACTTTTAAAATAACAGTGATCTCCATCCACAGTGTATGAAATTGATCTTACTACTTAATCATGACATCTTTTTTTTTTAAGTTTTTATTTAAATCCCAGTTAGTTAAGGGCACCTGGGTGACTCAGTCGGCTAAGCGTCAGACTTCAGCTTAGGTCACGATCTCACAGTTCGTGGGTTCAAGCCCCGCATCGGGCTCTGTGCTGACATCTCAGAGCCTGGAGCCTGCTTCCGATTCTGTGTCTCCCTCTCTCTGCTCCTCCCCTGCTCACACTCTGTCTCTCTCTCTCTCTCTCCTTCAAAAGTAAATAAACGTTAAAAAAAACTTAAATCCCAGTTAGTTACCATGCATGTAGTATTAGTCTCAGATGTACAATCTAGTGGTTCAATACTTCCCATACATCACGGTGCTCATCACAAGTGTCCTTCTAAGTCCTCATCACCTATTTCACATGTGCCCCACCCACCTCCCCTCTGGTAACTACCAGTTTGTTCTCTATGGTTAAGAGTCTGTTTCTTGGTTTCTCTCTCTCTTCCTCTCTCTCTCTCTTTCTGTCCCATTTGCTCATTTGTTTCTTAAATTCCACAATGAATGAAGTCATATGGTGTTGGTCTTTCTCTGACTTATTTCGCTTAGCATTGTACCTCTAGATCCATCCATATCGTTGCAAATGGCAAGATTTCACTCTTTTTGCTAGCTGAATAATACTCCATTGTGTATATATACCACATCTTCTTTATCCATTCTTCAATCAATGAATCCTTGGGCTGTTTCCATAGTTTGGCTATTGCAGGTAATGCTGCTATACACATTGGGATACATGTATCCCTTTGAATCAATATTTTTGTATTCTTAGGGTAAATACCCAGTAGTACACTTGCTGGAATATAACAAAAGATTCTTGTATTCCAGGTTGTAGTATCTTGTTACAGGGCTACCATTTGTGAGAGTTTTCCAATAACAATAATAATAACAATGTTAACGTTTGAGTCATGGTCGAGCACAAGTTTTAGTGCTATTCACATATTAACTCATACAATTCTCAAAAAAGAATCCCAGGGAATAGGTTTTATTATTTTCTCCATTCGACACACAAGGAAACTGAAGAGCCAAGCTTAAGCCGCTTGCCTCAGCTTGCTAGTTGAGTAGTAAAGCTCGTACTTGAGCCTATGTATGCCAAGCCCAGAGCTCAAGCTCTCGAACTCTATTCTATGTTATTTCTTGAGGTGGGTGCAATTCCTCTGCATTATTTTTTCTGTCTCGACTTCCAGCAGGTCCCACAGAACAGAATGGCAGGCCTCAGCTTGATATCCTTACAGTATGGTCAAGTGAGAGATTCCGGAATCTTCTAATTCTTTTGTATGCAAGCTGTGTGACTCAGATAAATTACTTAACCTCTCTGAGCCTTTTCTCTTAACTTTTTGTTGTTGTTTTTCTTCTTCTTTCTTTCTTCTGACATCATTTCTCACACCAAATAAGTGGCCCACTGTTCCATTCCATTCGGACACTAACTACTTGGCAGGAGTGCAGACTCCTCAGGTTAAGGGTCCGGTCCCACAAGACTGCTGCTACTTCACACATGAGTTCCACGTCCTGGGGTAAACCCGTATTTCTGATGAAACGGCGATAAATCCGAGGTTTCTACTACCCCCTCCTTAGGTGCTCTAATTCACTAAAACAATTCAGAGAACTCAGGAAAACGCTTTACTGATGGCTGATAAAAAGACACAGCTCGGGAGCAGCCAAATGGAAGAAATGCATAGAACAAGGTTTGTGGAGGGAAGGCAGCCCAGAGTTCCCACGCGTCCTCTCTGGGAGCGTCACCTTCCCAGCACCTCAGTGTGTTCACCAACCCAGATCTCCAAAAATCGTCTTTTCCTGGAGTTCCATGACACCGGGCACAATGGATTGAATCATTGGCCATTGGTGATTGAATTCAATCACCAGCTCCCCGCTCCTCCCCAGAGGTCAGGGTGTGGGCTGAAATTCCAATTCTGTAATCATGGCTTGGTCTTTCTACCGACCAACCCCGTTCTGAAGCTATCTAGAGGCCCCAGTCTGCAGCCATCTCATTAACATACCAAAGACACTTACCATTCTGAAAACTCCAAGTTTTAAGAGCTAGATAGCAAACGCCAAATATGTATTCTTTATTATAGCTCAAGTGCAAAAAAAGACGTAAGAATATCTATCGCATGGGTTTAAATTACATGGACTGATATAAAATTGATGCCGTGAGTACATTGAAGCCTTAAGACAAATGAAGAGCTGCTTTTATTTTTCCTCCAGTGGCCCCAAGGTCTGCTCCAGGTATCACTTTCCCTGTTAGAAGTCACACCAGGCACAGGACGTGTGGCAGCCATGTATCTGAGAATCTCTAGCACATTTAACACGGCACGTTCAAATGGACTATGAGTCCCTGTCAGGGCTGATCTGTGTCTCAAGCATGAAAAGCAACAAAACAATTGTGAGCTTTCACTCCTGTTGCGTGAAGCCCTCTGTATCAGTCACTGGAAATATCCAGAGGTTCAAAATCACAGGGGGTTTGGTGGGGACGCTTTCTTCATCACCCACATAGCTAGTTCAATGGACTGAATACTTGTGCCCCACCCCAGATTCATATGTTAAAATCCTAACCACCCCCTCCATGTGATGGTTTCAGGAAGTGGGGTCTTTGGAAGGTGATTAGGTCATGAGGGTGAAGGCCTCATACATAGAATCGGTGCCCTTACCAAAGAACCCCAGGGATCTCCCTGGTCCTCTTTCCACCAAGTGAGAACACAGTGAGAACTCAGCAGTGTGCACATCAGAAGGTCATCGCCGGAACCGAACCATGATGGCATCTGGATCTCAGACTTCCACGGGTCCGGAACTATGAGAAACGCGTTTTTGCTGTTTATAAGCCGCTCTGTCTATGGTACTTGTTGTATCAGCCTGAACAGATAATTTGTCTCCATTTTGCCTCTGCGTTCCCTTTAAAAACACACCCCCATTGTTCATAATTTGCTTTTATCCATAATGCCCTCCACACCCCATCGTCTGCCTGTTGAAATGCCCACCACTGTCTGGGGCCAGTCCCAGAACCATTCCCTCCATGTTGACACCTCAGAAGGACACCCCCCCCCCCCCCAGCAGATTTGGTTCTTGTTTTCTGCATCATAGTGCAGCACACTCACCTCCTGTGGCATCAGTTATTTGAGGATTAGGGTGCAAGCTTTACAGAGCTTCTGGATTGCCAATTCCAAAAGCACAAATGTATCACCCTACTCCTCTCTCAAATAGCCCCGTGTCCTACACACAATGGCCTGGGAACGGATGTGCGTTGAATGAAACAGATTCAAATATAATCAAGCACAACAAACCACCACTGACTGTAAGTAGGAATGGATGCCTTCTGTGGACTTAGCCCTCCGCATACCAGAGTCAGTGCTGCCTGGAACAGGCTTTCTGGAAGGGCTCCCAACCACTGAGGTCTGGCTGCTAAGCCCCATCACCAAGATCAAAGCAGGTGTTAAAAATATCCCTTAATCTTGAAAGTTAAAATTGCGATGAAAAGTTCCCTCGGAAGAAAGGTAAATAATATTGGATTCTCTGTCAGGGAAATACAATTGGATGATCTTAGACCCATCCCTCTAGTATCCTGAGTGTTCCTGTATTCTGGATTCAGAGTCTCCTTTTCTCTTCCTGTCTCTCTCTCTCTCCCTCTCTCTCTCTCTCTCTGTTCCACTCTGTTTCTCTCCTCTCTCTCTTTCTCTTTCTCTTTCCTCCTGTTTTCCTGCCTCTGTCTCTCCTCATCTCCCTCCTCTCCCACAATGCTGAATGAAAAATAGCAAAGCCTTCATTTTCGGCCCCTCCTTTTCCTAGAGTCTATCCCTTCTCTTGAGACATTACATTCTTCTTTCCAGGATGCTAACATACCTGATGGGAGCCCAGGTTTCTTTTCCATGATGGCTTCAAGCTGGTCCTCTGCACGTGTTATACCTCAGCCTGCTTGATTGGACCCGGGCATCCCCCAAATTTCCAGAGCCACACAGATATGCAGACATTTTCAGAGAGCTTAATTCAACAGATACTTAATCTCATTTTTTATGGGTTGGTTTTTCCTAGCTTCCCTCACAGAGGGTAATTTATTTTTAAGTTCCAGGAGCATTTTACTGTAACCTCTTCTCAGTTGACTATGACAATAATAACAGCAGCTATCACATATTAGATGCTTATTATGCCTCAACCACAGGGTTAAGGGCTTTGTGTGAGTTCACTGATTTAATTTCCACAATAACCTGAATAACCTGATGAACAAACAAACCTTGTTTGTTTGTTACATTTTTTAAATCTATTTTGCCTTGTTTTACAGATGAGAAAACCGAGGCTGAGAGAGATTCATGACATTTCCAAGGATCCTAATAGGAGCTTGACTCTTCACAATGTCCCTTTTCTGCCACTGTCCTTTTAAGCACGTTGGTCTAGACAGCACCTGCCTCAAAGGCCAGTCGTCCAGCCAGGCCAGGTTGGCCACCCTGTTCCCACCCAGAGTCCTCCCTATTCCAGCTTCTCCTCCTTCACCACTGGCCCAAGACGTGTATGCATCATCCCACCTCCAGACACACCCGGCTGCGGCTGTAACACAACTTGTACACAAAGAGAGACACATCTTTGGAATGCATCTTAGATTCAGTCCCAACCAGGCGATACAGACGATACAGTCAAAGGAAGTACGGAAAATGAAAGCTTGTGGCATTCAATGCCACTGTCACGTAGGAGATGCACTCTGACGAAAAAATACAACCCAAGACAGAGAGGACTCGGCAGGACCCCTTGGGTAGGAAATGGCCTGAGTCAGTTTGGGGGACAGGAATGTATCTGTCATCTCGGGGGGCGCTGTGGGAATAGTGTTTTCATAGAAGAATCGAGAGTAGACACTATTTGAAGAGTGTGGTATCGGATGACGAACGTGTATGTAATGTCATGATAAGAAGTCTGGGCACAGTGTCTGAATTCAGAAGTTCATTTCCCACCAATAGAATTTTCACATGTAAAGGGTCCATAGGTTAAAATATGTTCCTTTAACTCTAAGGAATTAGGGAGGCTGAGCCATGGTTTTTTGTTCATCTGATGTCACCTAGAGGCCATTCCTACAAGGCAGAGACAACGACAGTTGTTTTCCGGAAAGTTTTCTAAGCTGCACAAATTAAAGTCACATTATCTTATTTGAAAGGAGTATATATTCAACATTCTAAGCCCGAGGCAGAATTCAGCAGCATGTGGGTGCTGTTTAAATTCATTGCCATTACCACGCACAAACAAGTTGGTCATTTCTTACTTTGTCAATCATGCCACTTCAGTAGTAAATACCATTGGATCAACAACTTAATTTATCTTTAAATTAGCAAGCTACGTAAAGATAAAGGACATATCTCAAATGTTGGTGCTACACACAGTTCCGTGCTACTGCCAGAGTGACCTTTCTAGCAGTGAATCAAACCCGTCCCTCCCCAACTGAACTCCCCAGTGAGTCTCCACGGGTGTAAGGAAAGCCCCTATAACATGATGAACATTGCTTTCCATATCTTAACACCACACACTTTGAACCCAAAGCCAGATCTATACACTCTTTGCAATCCATCCCATCTTTACGTATCTGCACATTCTATAGCTTCTGCCTAAAAACACCCTCTCCTAAAAGCATGTAGCGGGGCACCTGGGTGGCTCAGTCACTTACATGCCCAACCCTTGATTTCTGCTCAGATCATGATCTCACAACGTGTGACATCAAGCCCGGCGTTGGGCTCTGAGCTGACAGCGGGGCATCTGCTTGGGATTCTCTCTCCTCGCTCTCTGCCCCTCCCCCACCCCACTCACATGCCCTCTCTCACTCTCTCTCTCTCTCTCTCTCTCTCTCTCTCAAAATAAATAAACATTGAAAAATAAATAAGTAAATGGGGTGCTTGGGTGGCTCAGCCCGTTAAACATCTGACTTTTTGTTTCAGCTCAGCTCACGATCCTAGAGTTGAGCGATCAAAGCCCCTTGTGGGGCTCTATGCTGACAGTGCGGACCCTGCTTGGGATTCTCTCTCTCCCTCTCCCTCTGCCCCGCCCTGGCTTGTGCATGCACTCTCTCTCAAAATAAATAAATAAATAAATAAATAAATAAATAAATAAATAAATAAGTAAGTAAGTAAATAAATAATAAAAGTGGCAGTGTTTCAAAAGGAATTTAGTAATTTATTTCTTTACTTCCTTGTACTTTATCACATTTATTAAGCTATGATTGTTATTACCATTACTGTTATTTTGCCTAGCGCTGGGTTTGTACAAGCCTCCAAAGAGTGTGTTAAGGGAGCTTTTAGGAGTATCTGCATTGTATATAAGAGGAAATTGAGGGCCAAACATCTTAAGATAACTTCTCAAGGGCAAAACCCACAAAGTTCAGAATTAGGATTTGAACCCTGGTATCTGCGTGAGTCCTAAACTTCTAATACCTGTTGTGCAAGCAAGGGAGACCCCTGGGAGAGGTGTTGTGTATAAAACACAAACACAGACTCGTTGTGCAAGGCACAGTCCACCATTGACTGCCTGGGGGCCTACAACAAAGGCTAACTTGTGTCCAGGAAGATGAGTCCAGAAAACCTCCCTCCCTGGGGAAAGAGTGGTTGTATTTTCTCACCTGAAAATTCCCTCCTCAAAGGTGTCTGTAGCCAATGCTTTTTATTTGGTGGCTTCTGCTCCAAGGGTGGGCTTGGAAAGCCCTATCAGCCTACGGAATATCTGACCCGTTACCGGATGTGACGCTGGATCATCCATTCGTTTTCTTTCCCCCTTCCTGTCTCCTGAGAATCGCTCTATTCACACGAGCATGCCTCACCTCTTCCTGCCTCAGTGTTTTAAATGGGAATGTCAATATCACCGCACAGAGGCTCACGGGTCACCAGGGAATTGGCAATCCCATCTGTAATAGGCCCTTTACATTGAGGACACTGAGTAGCTAAGGTGTAATGTACCAGAGGAGAAAGAAATGAAGCCTTGAGTGAAATCACTGTTTAAAGCAGCGTATCCCCAAGTGCACCCTGCAGAATGCAATCCTGTGAGATGCTCTGTGATAAAATGTTGGCAATTGATGGGCCACAGGTTTTGTAAGTTTTGCAAATGCTGTATGCTACACCCCTATCTTAGAGATTCACATTTTATACTGTAATATTAAAGGCTCTGAGAAGTCTTGCAATAAGGACTCTAACCCAAATTTCTGACTTCATTTTGACACAGAACATCTCTTCCCTCTCTTTGGATTTGTATAAGATCTATTAATAACACAGAATTAGCATTCCATGAATCATAGTTTCGGGAACATTGATCTAAAGCACCTACTTTACTAAATGGAATTTAAATAAAAATTAAAAAAAAAAACACCTACTTTAATTGCCTACTTTTAGACTGTCAGCTAATATCTAAAATTGTACCACTGGGAGGAAGGAAAAGTTCAATTCACAAGTTCTTTGTATTCATAAATTGGTTATCAGAACAGCTGGTTGTCTTTCCTTTTCAATCTTTCTTAAATTACCCATGTTCCAACCAGGTACCAGCACTAAGAGTCGTAGGATGGGGAGGAGTAATTGTGCCCCAGGCACAGCTTTGGTTTCCATCTTTCTTCTTAGAAGAAAGTTTCCTCATGGATGTCTCTTAACTATGTCCCTTCTTGCTACTAGTTTACTTGAAATCATATCACCAAGACTATTGCAGTAGCCACTTAACTAGTTTATCTACTTTCAGTTTCACCCTGCTTCCATCCAAATGTAATGCATGCCACTGACCAGGTTGGTTTCCTAAACCACCACTTTGATCAAAGATGCTAACAGCATCAGGTTCTCTTACTGTTCTACCATTTTCTGTTTATTGGGCCAGTAACCATAGTGCCTTCTCATGGTTACAATGTAGCTGCTGCAGCTCCGGGCATCAGCAGTGTTAAAGCAAATCTATTCACCTCCTCTTCTTATTAGTTTAGAAAATGTACCCCAGAGGCTCTCTAGAAACTTTTCCCCTATTGTTCATGATTGAATCATGAGTCCATTCTTAAATCAGTTAGTAGAAGGAGAAACAGAATTATGATTTAATTAAACAAATCCTTATCCATCCCTGGGACTGGAAAAAGGAGTCACCTTCCTTTAAGCATACGGGAGGATGAACTTGTGGGAATAAAAAAAAAAAAATCAGAGCTGTGTTAACATGACCCAGGACAGAGGGATGGCTACTAAAGAGATAATTACATCCAACATGTACCTGGCACGGTACAAGACACTGGGGCTTCAAAGATAAATGAAAACATATCCCTGTTCTCAGGGTTCTCTGAAAATAACATAGATTAAGAAGAAACAAAAACAGCAAGAAAAGAACTAGAACAGATAGTACAATGGAAGCCAAGAGAGAGAGTTCCAGGAAAGAGAAATTCACAAGTGCTGCAGACAGATAAAGTGAGATGGGGACTCAGAAGAAAACATTAGATTTGGCAAGTAAGGCTTCCAGGAGACTTTTTTAAGAATAATTTCAATGGAGAGTTGATTCAGACCAAGAGCAAACTGCAGTAGACTGACAAGCATGGGAGGTGAGGTACCAAGGCAGCCTTGTTGGGGGTCATTCCTGCCTGTAAGTTGCAGGTCACTTTGCAATAACATATGGTGAGCAAAATGGCAAAAGAAGAGCCTGCACTCGGAACAGTGTTGCTATTTCGGCCACTGCTGCCTGTGAGGTTTGCAAAATGGGATTTAGGTTACAAGATTTATGGGGTAAAGAAAGGGACTCAGTGGGAGGGGATTGTGGAGAATGTATTTCAGGTCCCATCCCTAAGAAGGAAAAATGTACTATGGATTCACACCATTAAGGACAAGTACTCCTTTGCTATTCCTTGCATTTCTTTCTTTATGAAGGGAACTGGGTCAGCGTCCTAACCATGGCCTCCTGCCACTTCTTCCTTTATCCACTTAGCAGAAGTAGAGGGCGCTGTCTGATAGCTATGCTTGTTTCCTCTGTGCTTCTTTTTCCTCTTGAGAACATGCCAACCCACAGAAAGCAAGACACTTGCAGGGTTCCATGCAGGTTTGCTCATGTGAAGGGCCTTCGGTGCTCCGGGACTGCCCATGACTCAGTAGATAAATCTTTCTGCCGTGGGTGTTAGAGTTACAGGCTGATTGAACCCCCCTATTAAACTGTATCTTCAGACTTAGTCATTACTGATAATGAAGTGATGAATGGCCCCCCCATCTGTCTTATGCCTGGCTTTGTTTCCTTGTCTCAAAAATAAGATAGGGAACAAGAGGTTCTGTTTAACGGTCTCTCTCATCCCCCTGACCACCCATATAGCCTAAGAAACTGAGCTCCCCTCTGGAAACGATCATCTACAAAGAACAGTTCAGACAGCAATCCAATTATCAAAGCAAAACATCTAACATTGGTTTTTTTTGTTGTTGTTGTTTTGGGTTTTTTTTTTTCCCATCTCAGAAAATGGTAAAAATGTTCTGGAAATTCCACAAATCATGAAAAATACCTGATACCATATGGACAATTTCTCTACCCCTCTGGCCCCCTTCCTTATTAAACATAAACCACAGATTTATAATGCAGATAGTTATTACTATGCTTCTGATTAATGACTTTTGAATCAGTAATTCTGACAACATTTTACAAAATCAATTTATTTACTAATAGGCAGTACTAATTCCATTTATCTGCAAAAACTTTTTTTCAATATTTCACATATGAACAGGGATTTTGGTTGTCTTTTTTTAAGTTTTTTTAATGTTTATTATTTTTGAGAGAGAGAGAGACAGAGTCAGAGACAGAGACAGAGACAGAGAGCAAGCAGGGAAAGGGCAGAGAGAGAGGGAGACACAGAATCCAAAGCAGGCTCCAGGCTCTGAGCTGTCAGGACAGAGCCCGACGCGGGGCTCGAACTCACAGACTGTGAGGTCATGACCTGAGCTGAAGTCAGCCGTTTAACTGACTGAGCCACCCAGGCGCCCCTGGTTGTCTTAAACATAGTAATAATCATTAAAGATTGACTAAATGGAATGAGAGAGGGATGGAAGAGATAAATACATTCATGATTTCAGACTTCTTGAAAAAAAAAAAAAAAAGCAGATGGACTTAATGCTTCAGCTACTGTCGTGAAATTATGAATCTAAGTTCTTTCCAAGAAGGCATCTCACCCATGTTGGATTCTACTGCTTAGGTATTTGCAAAATTCACATGTATCTCTGCGTGAGCATTTCCAAAATTCCAGGCTCACCTCCAGCTTCTCCATCCTGATTTCAAACACTTTCATTACTGGAGTGGCTGTGGACTGCAGAGATTCCCAAGACAAGTGGTCTTTCTAAGAAACGTAGACAAACCCTAGTAATGACTGAATCAAGACTGCTCAGGTTACCTCAGCCCACAGGCCAGTCTCCAAGGAAAGGATGGAACCCAATGCATTAAGCACATCAACTTCTGAATGAGCACCTTTGCATCACTCAGGATTTAATCATAGAAGCAGAGACGCCATGAGTGAGGTACAACAAGCAATTACTGTAGGGATTAGACCTTAAGCTATATGGAAGCTCAATTTATAATTGAGCCTAAGGCATCATAGGTCAACCAGACCAGCAGTTGGGAAGGAACGATGAATGTGGATAAGAGCCCGGATGAACTAGAACCAGTGAAGATGAGCCAGAATTCAGAAGGGAAGCAGAAACTCATAAGGACGAACTGATCTTTCTCTTAGCGCCTGAAACCTGGATTGTGAGGGCGATGCGAAGGAGAGGCTGGCACCCTTTGCCCTGGAGCTGCAGAGATGCTTCGTGTGGGACATGGGAAAACTGAAAGAGGAGATTCAGTGAGAGCTGGAGTAGGGGGAAGCTCTAGGCGCTTCTCCACACCAACAAGGTGAGTCAACAGATAATCAGCAACGTATGTGAGCTGCCCCAGGACCTGATGCCTTGCATCAACCTTCTGAGAGTATAAAATATACTGCCTCATCTCCACATTCTACATGGCTTTTCTGACCAGTAAGGAAATCAGCTCATAGGGAATAGTTTCTGTTTCAATTGCTATTGTTGCATAATAAGTCACCCTAAAACTTAGTGCCTTAAAGCAAGCACAATCATATTGTATCTATGTTTTATGGATCAGAGATTCAGAAGCTCTTGGCTGGATGTTCTGACCTGGGCTCTCTCCTGTTGTGGTCAATCAGCAGCTGGGTTTGGAAAGGCAAGGAGAGGGTGTAGCTGGAGGCTGAGGTTCCAGGACCTCTCTGTATGGTCTGCCCACGTAGGCTAGTTTTGGCCTTCTCATTACATTTGGGCTGCTAACAAACATAACTTCTACCATATTGTATTGTTTGAAACAGATTCAAGGGAGGATGGGGGGGGGGGGGTTCATCTCTTGATAGGGGAGTGACAAGGTTCCAAAAGAGCACAGGGGAGAGGAGACATCGGGAGGCACAATTCTTTCTTTCACTATGTCCAAACAAAGACAAGTGGAAATCAGCTCTTGAGGCTTTCCACCTTGGTCATTGCCCAGTAATTCCTGAAACCATACAGCATTGATGATTAACATCAGGCTAATGTAAATTCTGTTTGTACTTCCTGACATAATTGTGATATATCTCTAAGTGTAGTCATGATAATCCCAGCTATAAATATTTTTCTTAACATTGAGATAATGCATATCTAGGAGATGAGACATCGGTGAAATAAAATAAAGCCCACACTAAAATGATTATGAACAATTTTAAAGTACTTATTATTTTAACCTGTCTGGGCCTCGGTTTTCTTGTCTATGAAATGAAAACATTCTACTTGAATGGCTTTACTTGATCTTCCCCATATTTATTGAATCTACAATAAATAAGATCATATTAAAACACTCTCTATAAGATACAGAACTATTAACTATTTTCTTACCGAATGATAAAATCCTTTTTGAGGAATGGTATTTTTGCTTATTCTTTCCTATATTTACACATGAGAAGTACACGGCATTATTAAGAAATATAATTCTTTGAATTTCCTTCCAATCTTTTTGATTTTTGGACACGTGCAGTGATTTTTATCTAAAGCAAGTAATACATGATTCAAATATAAGCCAGTTTTAAGAAATGGAGATAAGTTACTAAACTATTTACTGTTCAAAAAAGAAAAGAAAGCTCCTATAATTCTCCTACATTTCTCTTCATTATAACCCTCCACAATGTTTGCTCATATGGATCACAAATGAATCTTGGGAAAAATCTAGCAGGGACTTTTGATTAAATGGTATGTTGAATAAACAATGCTGAAACATTTTAATGAGGTCAGATAAAAAGACTCTGCTGAAAAGAAATATTTAAAAAATCACTTTGAGGCTCTATCCTCAAACCATTTCCTGGAGACTTGGGGCTCTATTTCTTCTTGTTGTGTCGTTATCCAAAGACTTTAAGAACTCTCGTTGGTTTTGCTACCATGAACAATTCGTGGCTCCTTAGCACACAGATTCCCATTGCTGGATTTCTGGAAAATTTTGAGGCGCATTCTAATGAAATCCACACAAATAAACACCCTGTTCAAAGTCAATGATAAAACCCAGTTAATAATATGCCTATAGCTCTTTATGAAGCAATGCCAAGACATTGTTTCTTGCCTGTGATGGCTGCTGATAGCCACAGAGTTACAAGACTTACAAAAAATAGTCAACTAGAAATTTTTGAGACAAAGAAGCAAAGACCTGGGAAGTGAAATGAACAGACCATACTCACATAAAAAAAAAAAAAAAATGAAACTGTTACTTAATCCGGCCTTAATATGATTGGCTTAAAAATGCAGTAGAGCTAAATGGAGGAAAAATCCATGTCTATAGCAGGCATGCAAACAAGGGAAAAAAAGAATCAGAAGAAAGTAACCAGGATGGCACACAGAACCAGTGAGCATGGTCAGCAAACAGGAGGTTGGCACTGCAGATTTAAGAGGTAGAATGGTTTGAGCCAATACAAACGTCCAGAGTGAACCCATGAAGATGGGTAATAGAAGTGAAATGAGGTCAAGGAACGAAGACGGGCAAGGACATTGCCATGCCCACTAAGACCCCCTAGGTGATTACAACATGCAGTGGGGACAAAGGCTGCAAGTTTTCAAAGTATAACCGACTTGGGGACTAAAGAGGAGGTCATTAGATGACAGGAACAGTGTGGGAATGGGGACAGAATAGGTCTCTAAGGACCAAAGGTGCTCTCAGGAGATTGGAGACATAATGGTGTGGAATCGGCATGGGAAGTCTAGAAGCGGGCCACCTTCTGGTCCTGACATGTTTGGATCTTGGGAAAATGAACTTCTATGCTTCACTGGGCCACCCAGAAATCTGACCTCTGAGAAAAACAGGATTCAGTAAAGACAGCAAAGTCAATGAATGTACTTCTAAGAGGAGATAATGTAAAGAAGTTTGTTTAACCACAGGGGGATATCTCCAAAAGAAAAAGTGGAAAGGTTTGAGACGGTGAGGGGAGTGGTAGAAACTTGGGTCTGAGGGTCTGAGAGCTGGAACCAGAAAGCTGTATGGGGATGTTACTACCCTACAGCCAGACACATAAAAGATGAAAAATACATGAATACATCCCACAAAAAGACTCAGTCTATATAATAAGATTGCTCTAGCAAATGTAGTTATGGTTAAACTCAAAATATTAAATCCATGACATAGATACGTATATGTCCATATAGCAGGCATATACATATATACTTTAAAAATTTGTTTGCTCCTTATTCAGAGATAAATCTTGTCTTCCCAACTAGCTTGTAAGCTATTAAGAAAGGCACTACGTTGTGTATCAGCATGATTAGCATTGATCAATAGCCAACCATCAATCAATGGGTCCAACCAAATTAAGGCTCCCTGAGAAGGCTAACCTACTTCTTTCTTTTTTGTTTCATTTGCTGAAAAGAAAATTAAAATATTTTCTTATCTGAGACTCCTATGAATCTGTCAGTGTGACCCACCATGTTGATAAATGAGGCTGAAGACAGCTTAGGCTTGTCTTTTTCATTGAACCCCCTGAACTCTCACTCCTGATTTCAGACTGGGCCAGCTTCTGAAGCTTCTACTTCCACACCATGGTTCCTGCCATCTGTGATATCCCACAAGGCTGTCTCTTGCTAATACCACCTACATTTCACTGCTCCAGTCCTCAGAACCTGGAAAGGCTGCAAAGCAAAAGCATGGGATGAATGTAGGAAAGGTTTGTCTTTTATTTCCACATAGACCTCTGAAACCAGACGAGGAGAGCTCGTCAGCCTGGGAAGCTTCTTTACCAGCAGTAATCGCTTAGATTCAGGTGCAAATATGTAGTTCATTCTGATGGGAAGTCCAGTGTCGCAGAAGTGACGCCCTCATTGGCACCGCTTATTGGTGACAATTTCGAAAGGCAATTGTGAGTATGTTCCCTAGAAAAGGTGAAAATAGTCAAGCCAAGTGGATTTACTCCTAACCGCTCATTGTTCTCTCTTGGCTCCATAAGACCATCATGTTAGAGCAGACAGGGCTTCCGGGGGGGAACACGGATCTATTCCCAGCTTCTGGCTGAATAATGCTTCTAAGCCTACTAAGAAAAGTTAGTGACTTGAAGAAAGTCCTTTCCTTTGTCTCACTCAAATCTCTAAGTTCTTAAGTTACACCTCTTCCTCTCAATTTATCTCCAGTGCATATCTCTAGCAAGAGTGTCTAAGTTTTATGTATATCCCTTGAGCCTGAAAGAGTATACACTCTCAATCCATCAGACAGCCATATAGACTGAATCTAAAATTGGTTGCTTTATTTTTTTTTTTTTCCGTTTTGCATCAAAGCACAGGCAACACAACAATGGGAGGTTTTGCTCCTGTGACTACTGTATCATATGGAATTCTTACTTCCTGGTTGCACTTAGCTGATAAGCCATATGGCACCAACGTATTGGGAAGAGTCTGAGCAAGCTTTTCCAAATACAAATTATTATTCATAGTTCCCTAAATTATGCAAATGATACCATTCATTTTCCTACCTAATCCTCTCTGGAGACGCTCCAAGGTCTGAAATGAAAGAAATTCTTCTCTCGAACCTATGTAATCCACGTTAATTGCTTTTGACAGCAAAGGGTGGGATGGTTAGATAGTGCAGTGGTTAATACTTTAATCATATCACCTCTGCAACAAACTTAGCTGGGTGCAGCACTCTCAAGAACAGCCATGTCAATGCATCCTCATCGTAGAATCACAATGCAATCACAATCTTAACTGCATTTTAATGTAAGTGAACTTAAGGCAGGTGAAGGAGAAAAGAGGATCAGAAGTGGGAAAGAGAGGTGGGGGGAAAGACCTACCTAACATCCCTGGGGACAGAAACATTGATTTTGCCACTTAGTCTCATCCTATGGAACAGAGGTCAAGTTTTTTCAAGACTATGAGACTTCCAATAAAGCCTTTCGTCTATTTCTGTCCTTCTTCCCTACAGCAGCCTCACTCTCCCCATTCTCCACATCTGGCTTCTCACTCCTAACTACTTTTGCTTTTATTTTATGTTTTATTTTTTTTCCTACTTTTGCTTTTAATACCCTCTCTATTCATCTTCCAAGCCTGAACTCAAATGCCACCAGGTTCATGGATTTTTTTTTCTTCCTTCTCCTGCTAGAAATTATCATTCTCTTCTCTGTAATGTCACAACACATTCAAGCTCTCTGATAGCATTTGTCTAGAAAGACCCTGTAATTTAGTAACTGGTATGCATGTCTTACTTCCCTGAGGCTTATGTCTAGGGATAAGGGAAAGAGAAAAATCATGGCTTGACAAAAGCAAAAACAAAAATTTTAAAATACTGCTTAGCCCAGGCACATAATAGATGCACAAATTAAAGTATATGCAATAAGGGGAACCTGGAAGGCTCAGTCAGTTAAGCGTCCAACTTCGGCTCAGGTCATGATCTCGCAGTTCGTGAGTTTGAGCCCTGTGTTGGGTTCTGTGCTGACAGCTCAGAGCCTGGAGCCTGCTTCCGATTCTGTGTCTCCCTCTCTCCCTGCCCCACCCCCTGCTTGTGCGCTCTCTCTCAAAAATAAATAAACATTAAAAAATTTTTTAATATATAATAAATACATTAATGAGTAACTGAATATCTAGTCTCATGAATTGTAAGCTCCAACATGAAGGAGACTATGTCTTCAAGGTATAGATAGTATTTTCCCAACTCTACCCTCATTTAAAAAAAAATCTAACAAGACCTCTTATTCATAATAGATCTTAATGAACGTAAGTGGGAATTACATTGAACCCGGATGACCGTAATGGGTGGTTGTGCTGAGCCAGACATGACAGGTAGTTACAACAATGGACCTTAGACCTTATGACAATGAGAGTCATTTGGTTCTACTGAAAAAAAAAAATTATCTGACTGGGATGGACCTAGGATGAAAGTTCTCTCTATTAAGACATCAAGATGTTAATTCAACAATTCTAGTTTATGAAATATGCAATTTTTCCCCAAAGAAAAAGAATGGTAAAGGTTAAAAAAAAAAAGTAAATAGTCATGAATTCTATTTAAACTGTTCATAAATAAAAGAATTGATTACCATGCAGTTGGAAAAATGGAACATATGTTAGTTCATAAGCTCGATTCAGACTGTTTGCTTTCAGTTTCTTTTAATTTCTACCATTGAAGGAGAAGCATTACAAACCGTAGGCAAAGTTAAGTGGAAATAGTAAATGAATCTCCCAAACAAGATGCTGTATTTTCAGTGGGGTCTATTTAACAGTATGAACACAAAGACAGTGTTTTAACAAAGCCACAACAATAGCAGCATGGTGGGCCACAAGGAAAGAAAGTTCTCAGTAAATATTTCTGGAGGGAATACTTCATTGCTATGAAATACTGACTACCTCAGAATGCTATATGACCCCTTCATCATTTTTTGCACATTTATGACAATTTGGGACTCAAAGAAAAAATTAACTTTTGATCATAACACCTATCAACATTTCTTTCCACTCGATGCTTAAGAATCTACTTGATGTTTATACGGTTGTTTAAACAACCAAGGCAGTCTTGGGGCGCCTGGGTGGCTCAGTCAGTTAAGTGTCTGACTTCGGCTCAGGTCGTGATCTCACGGTTCATGAGTTCGAGCCCCATGTTGGGTTCTGTGCTGACAGCTCAGAGCCTGGAGCCTGCTTCCGATTCTGTGTCTCCCTCTGTCTCTTCTCCTCCCCCACTCATGCTGTATCTCTCTCTGTCTCTCAAAAATGAATAAATGTTAAAAAAATTTTTTTAAATAAAATAAACAACCAAGGTAGTCTTAATTCTACAAATCATTGTATAATAATCACTAACATGTGTTTGTCATTGGAGGCACTGTACACCCTGAAGGACCCCTCTGAAGACCACGAAGAAACCAGCATCCAAGATGTTTGGCTGACACATCACCTTGACCAGTCCATCTACCCTGACTTTTGTGACAGCATGACTTCGGTTGATCCAGCATTAGCTGACGCTGATCTGGATATGCAGAGCCAATCAGAAAACCTGGATGTTGCTTTCCTCCTCTATACTCACAACCTACACGAATGATGGCTCATGAGTCTCTCCAGCTCTCTTTGCAGAATATCAGCAATATGTACATCAGCCCATCCTTTCCAGGATTTCTGGGAAGATTCATGGGATAACTATAAAGCAGTCTAAGATGTCTGAACACACATGAAGGTAAAAAAGAAGAAGAAGAAGAAGAAGAAGAAGAAGAAGAACAAGAACAAGAAGAAGAAGAAGAAGAAAAGCCATGATTTGGTGGTTCCTTTGTATATTTTAATTGCACACTTATAATTTCTGGAACACAAATAGAAAAAAAAATGTGTCAACTCTAATGAATGAATCATGAAAGAATTTAGCTCTGTTGCCATGGCAAGTCCCATCAACCCAGTATGATGGACATTTTGGCTTTGTTCACCCCCCTAATGGGTGGGGGACTGAGTCAAGGGTTATTTTTCTTTGGTCATTAAGATGTCCAATGCTTCAAACCCTATTCAATCAATATGTTGCCTCATGCTGGTCTAGAATTAAATTCTACACTGGCAAGCAGATATTTCCAAAAGAGGTCCTTTACCTTCTGTGAATTATTATCCCTTCAGTGCAAGGAACTTCTTAATTCATTGTTTCCTGAACTTAAGTTATTCTTGTACCACTTTCCAATTTTCCAATTTTTCTCATGTCTATAATACCACCTGTAATGTAAATTACTTAAAATATTTCTTTATATCCTTAAGCAATACCATCCACTAAATAAGATTTAAGGAGCTGGTTAGAATTTCATACATGAAATAAATACTTTACGACAAATCTTCCTCCACTTATGATGGGGTTACATCCCAGTAAAGCCATAATACATTGAAAATACTGGAAGTTAAAAATGCATTTAATACACCTAACCTACTGAACATCATAGCTTAGTTTAGCCTGCCTTAAATGTGCTCAGAACACTTACATTAGCCTACAGTTGGGCAAAATCATCTGACACAAAGCCTATTTTATAATCAAGTATTAAATACTGCACGCAATTTATTGAATACCATACTGAAAATAAAACACAGAATGGTTGGATGGGCACAGAATTGTAAGTGTATCCGCTGTTTGCCTTCATGACTGCAGGGCTGATTATGAACTGTGGTTTGTTACCGCTGCCCAGTTTCGAGAGAGTACTGTACTGCCTATGGCTAGCCCAGGAAAAAAATCAAAATTTAAAATTCGAAGTATGCTTTCTACTGAATACATATTGCTTTCATACCATCGTGGAGTTGAAAAATCGTAAGTCAAACCATCTTGAGTCAGAGTCTGTCTGTATAAAAGGTTTCAAGGGCTACCTGAAATGATCTCACACAACACCATCATTATATATGCCACGTTCTGAGAAATATTCTTTGAATATATTACGGAAAACCAAACTACTTAAGAGGTTCAGGATTTGTAGCAGTATGACATTCACATGAATCCTATAGTGTCTGGGACACATTTATTGAGCACAGGATGTCTTCATAAAAAAGGTAGGCCCAATAAGTACATAAATAAACTCTTATGCTTTTTCTACTCTTTCTTTGTGCATATGCTAAAACATACATGTTGATCGTTGTCAAATTCAAAATGTCTTTATATGATCATTAGCAACTCTTGACTCAGGTATTTACAGCAGCAGACACGAATCTGAGGGGCAAATGTGAAGAGAAGTGTAATCGCCTTTATTTATTAATTTTTTAAACTTAGGGGGGAGAAAAGGAAAGAACACAGATCTGGGAGTTCAGAGTGTCTAGCTATAGATATATTTTTGTGTTCTGTGTTTATGTGTGAGTCATTTGTTCAACCTTTAGTTTTTCTTTTCTTTTTTTTATGTTTATTTCTGAGAGAGAGACAGAGAGACAGAGAGAGAGAGTGTGTGTGAGCGGGGGAGGGGCAGAGAGAGAGGGAGACAGAGAATCTGAAACAGGCTCCAGGCTCTGAGCTGTCAGCACAGAGCCTGACGCGGGGCTCGAACCCACAAACCGTGAGATCATGACCTGAGCCGAAGTTGGATGCTCAACCGACTGAGCCACTCAGGCACCCCATCAACCTTTAGTTTTTCAATCCAAAATAAGGTTGGATTGCCAAACTAAATATAATCTAAAGTCTTTTTCAGCTCTATTTCCAGTAGTGCATAATTAATCCATCCTAAAGATTTAAGGCAAAGGAATATTAGAGGTCTGGTCCCAGAAGCTCTCTCAAAGGCACTTTACAAGTATTTTGTAAACTGAATTCCAATTTCTGGCGTGGTTTTTTTTTTGGATATATAACATTAATATTGTATTTGAAAAATGAACACTTCTATAACTATACAATGAATAAATTATTTTCTACCAAAGAACAACCTGGAGGTCTGGCTTTGAGGAAAACAGCCAATCTCATCCATCACCTGAGCAGACATACTGGGAATTTATATAACAGGACAATAGGTATGATTTCTGAATGTTCCCTGAGGAAGTAAATTAAACTCAGGCCGCATTCCAGTCCTTGCCAGAGGAATTCTACCCAGAGGCAAGTGAGCTAAAACATTTTTAGGAGCAGCAAACTTTACAGAGACCCACATTCATTCCCTGTATTACTTTCTTATTGTTGTTTATCTTTTAATTTGGGTTATATGTGCTTACATGCAGACTTGCCAATTATTTTTACAACCAAATCTTTTTTTATTTCTTTCATTGCCTGAAAATCCTAGAGAATTTCCTCTAGAGAGGCAGTTTGTATTAATTTCTGTAGTCTTCTTTTTTTCCTATTCAATGTCACTATAATCATTTGTTCTCAACCCAATACATGTTTCTTCATTTGCTTATGAAGATGGGTGGGAAGATCTTTTAAGGCTCTTTGACTGTCTCTGACACTTTTCATGCAGAGAATGAGTTCTCCGTGTGTCACCCCTCACACCTCTAAAAGTATAGGCTGGATTCCTACTACAGAGCTTGCAAGGGGTAGAGGACATTCTTTCCAGTAAGTTATCACTTTTCCAACTCTACATGGTAATTAGAAATGATGTGAATAAAGCCAAAGGAATATAATGTTAAAACACTGGCAATTAAAACCACTCAATTGCAAACCAATCCATGGGACACATACTGATGTGATTCTCCTATGAAAAGATCCCTGTCTCTTTTTTTCTTCCTGTTTTTGGGTGTTGAGGGATCAACTTAATCATGACTGTGATCATTCTGTATATGATTTTGTATCCTGTGTTTGCTGAAATATAATAACATACTTTATATTATTATAAGTTATCTGTATACATTTTTAACATCCATATAGTATTCCATTGGATAAATGTATCACAATTAACCTAACATTTTTCATTTTTAGACCCTTGGCTTGTTTCTAAGTTTGTATAGTATATGCAATAAATGTGTCTTCTCTTGCAAATATGAGATTTATTTCTTGTTTTTCTGTTCATTATTTTAGGAGTATTTTCCAGAAGTAGAATCATTAGGTCAATAGGTCAGGTCGTTTTTACATCTCTTGAAATTTATTACTGAACTTCTTTCCAAGAAAGGCTTGTGTAAATTTATACTTCCATGGGTATAATATAAGTCCTTTCCCCTTTTCAGAGGGTATTGTGATTTTTTTTTTAAAAAAATTAAGTCTTGCAACTTTGATAGGGGGAAGCAAAATAAAAATCTTACTTTTAGTTTGTATTTTTTGTTTATAAACTGAATTTTTGCATAGGATCATATTAAGCTGTTGAACTTTTCTCTTTTGTGAATTAACTGATGCTATTTTTCTTGCCTATTTATTTACGAGATCTCATTTTTTGTGACAATTTATATAATCTTTTTATATATAAAATATCCACTCCTTCTGCCATACATTCTGTGAATATTTTCCCCAGTTTGCTTTTTTACCCTTTAATTTAGACTTAATTTGTTTACATATTTACAGTCATATCTTTGTGAGCTCTTTCATTGTTCTTTCATTGAAAGCTGAAAGGTCTCGTCTAGAGAGCTGATAAATACGAATTTCTATTTTCTCTATTTTTCTAATACTTTATTATTTATCTTTTAATTCCTCACTCCCCCAACAAGGACAAAATCTTGGCAAGGAGAAGCCAGCTTCTGGCTAGAAGACTTAGGCATCAGGTGTCTTTAGGGATTTTGGTAGCCCTCGGATGACTCAAACTTGGCCATTTTGAACATCAATCTACAAATGGCTATAACATACTACTGCTTACATTATTCAAAGCTCTGTACTATGCAATGTGGGGACAGGAAATGGAAAAAGAAGCTAACGATATGACCTTGTGTACGATCTTGTGTAACCAATCCCACATCTTATATGCAATAGCAAAAATGGCATGGCAGTCCTTACTCTCGGTAAATATAGGAGCCTGCCATAGAATACCATGGTCTATTATAAGTATCTAACAAAAGAAAGACTCTAAGTCATGGCTTTTGTGTTACAAAGAGGAAACGTTCACTCTGTACCATGTAACATGGTATGGCCAAATTAATTTCACTTTGGGTGCCTTGTACTGGTACTTTTCTCTAATTGAACCAGCCATAATTAGTCCAATAATACATCTTCTAAATGGTCAGTCTGAACACTAGAATCAATGCCAACCCTCATGGGTGATAGAGGAGATTTGTTTATAATTCATTTAACAGATTTTCTCTGAACACTGTCTTTATGCCAGACCCTTTTCTAGGAATTAAAGGAAGGTCTAAAATATAAGTAACGTACTGACACCACTCCCTAGGACAGTGATTCTCGAAAGTGATGGATGGCTTTTTGAAGTGTAGATTCCCAGACTCTTCCTCAGATCCTCTAAATCAATGTGGAGCCTAGCACTGTTTGTGTTCCAAATTCTTCATGGTGATTTTGATGAGTCCCCAGAATAGAGAACCTCTCTTTATGCTCAGAGAGCAGTGAGTGGATCTCTTCTTAGAGGGTAAATAGGAATAAACTTCCTTTTATGAGGTCATTCATCTAAACCTAGAGGTTTTACATAGAGAATCTCACAATCTTCGTAACATATTTGGAAATTAATCAATGATGTCCTCATCCCACAGATGAAGAAACTGATCTTAAGAAAAGTTCAGGAATTTGGCCAGGGTAATAACATCTGTAGTCAGTGGGTCTGTGATTCTAACTCAAAGTTCTCTGATATTTAACTCCACGTGAAAGAAAAAAAGAAAAACACAGCAACACTGTGGATTAATTGGGTTGGACATTCTTGAGAATTAAATCAAAGAGTTTAAGCCCTTTGGTCAAGAATCTGCATATTTCAAAACCAACCCATGTGTCACAGCATGGTAATTATAAGATGATGGTGAGTCTATCTCCACACTCTTTTGCTGGGGTTTCTAGTTTCATTTGTGTTGAAGCTTTACGTAACCCATCATGTCCTTCTAGGCTGATATTAACCACATCTTCCTACTACATCACAAACTGCAGGTTATATTTGTTTTCTTGATTGGTCTGGCAATTGACTCCTTCAGGAAACTTGAGGGAGGGCAGAAAATGGAACCACTTTTCATCTATGCCTCTCTCCAAAAGGGAATAAAATGCTTTGTTCCCTTTAACAAAGAAAAAGGCACAGGAAAAACTGTAGTCATGTAGCCATATCTCATTTTCGGCAACATGGAGCCCCATGAGTTACACTGATTGAAAAAAGAGATTCATCCCCCAACTCTTTTGAAAAATTAAAAATTTGAAGAAATGCTTCCTCCCCAGGGACACAATCACTAGGTGTCTTCAATTTTGCAAAAACTGCTTCTCATCACCAGGTTTATCCTTAGCATGAATATAATCTGCTTTTCTGGTAAGCCGTTTAGAATATCAGAGTAGGCAGGGAATGTATAAGTCAAATCTTAATGGATCAACTTCATGTTACATGTGAAAAGCTAAAATTCTGAGAACTTCATCTTGCAGCAAGAGTTTATCAGTACAGTCAGAATCACCAAATTTTCTTGAGCAATGGTTATATGTAAGATACTCAGGTAGGTGCTGTGGGAGACATAGAAAAGAAATATAATCTCTGATCTGTAAGAAACCAAGTGTCCAACTCTTGGTTTCAGCTCAGATCATGATCTCACAGTTTTGTGGGTTAAAGCCCCACGCCGGGCTCTGTGCTGACAGTGCAGAGCCTCCTTGGGATTCTGTCTCTCCTCTGCCCGTCTCTGCCCCTCTCCCACTCTTGCTGTCTCAGTCTCTCAAAATAAAGAAATAAACTTAAAAAAATAAAAAGACATGTTTCTCTGAACCAACGATGCTAAACCACAATTTTTCAAAACTGAATAGTATTCCACAACCTCTTTTTTTAAAGTCAAAGATTCCTCAGCATCAACATCAAATGCTGTTATACTATAATACATCTGTCACCTAAATACGTGCAAACCTAAAATTATGGACAAATCTCTGATGTTTAGTGCACTGATAAAGCCATAAAACTGAATCAAATTTAGCAACTAAATCTAAACAAAACTACCAAAACCAGTAACATTTAAATCAATAATACTAATTTGTTAGATGGATGGTGTTACTGCATTGAAACTCAACTTGTACATTCAGTCTGAGTGTAGTGCTGAAGGCTTCCATGCAAGTTCTTTTGAATCTCTTTGTCCATATCATTGGGGCATACCACCATTTTTGTTCCCCTAATTTTTTTTTCATAGGAAAGCCATATTTCTCACAGCATCTCCTAAATTATTTGAGTTTCACTTGTCATGAACCTATCATTTATATATGTGGTTAATAATCCCTGCTCTGGTATTCTTAGAGGAAATCTGGTGCCCATGGGATCACAAGGTCACATGCAGACTTGCCTAGTGAAATGACAGGGGGGTTCAATTATTTGTTCATCATCCAGCTGATCAAACACATACTTTTATTAATTTTTTAGATAACCATTAAGGAGAAAACAGTTAAACTCCTCTCTCTTCTGTCAAACAAGCCAAAACAATACAAATAAAAATGGACAAATTAGGGAACATGTCATCAGACACCCAGGGACACACAGATTCATGCTGAGAAATGCTCACAACAACTCAAGACAATACATTTTCCAGAAAAAGAAGAGCAGGCTAGAAAAGTCTCCGTAGCAGGACAGAGAAAGCGGGTTCCAAGCAGAGTTTCCAACAACAGGTGGAATTTTAAGTAGACGTATGAAGAGATAGCTTCCCAAGGCAGAAGAGGAGTGAAAAAAAGCAAAGAGGCAGAAGCCTTTCAGACATGCTTGGGGATGGGGAGTGGACCAGTTAACTGGAATGTTCTAGAGGAGGCATAGTGATTTAATTTTGCCATAAGAGTAGTTTTGCACCCCCCCCCAAGTATGGTAATTCTAAGTAATGCTTAGACAGAAACATAAGTTGATGAATAGAGATTTAAAGTATTTTCATCACTAGTAATGAAGGAGGTCGCCTTAACTTTTACAACATGATACCAAAACCCATTGGTATCATCTAGCTAGGGAATAGAGCTCTTCCTGCTTATGTAGGTAGGAGAACAGAGGTGGTATATATCTTTCTCTGTTCACACTCTCATTTAACTTCTTTGTAGGAAATTTAGGTTTCCCCTTAGTCCCCCCTCCTTTGATTCCAAAGATATACTTCTCAATAAGTTAAATTATTTTGATTGACCAGCTGTTTTCTATTTTTTCTTAATAAGCTTTGGCCATCAGGGGAGTGGCAAGAAGCCCTCCGAAGTGCTAATGTACCATCTGATTAGACGTGTGCTGCCTTTTCCAAGCACTATTTTGCACTTTGGTGACTTAATAAGTGTAATAGGAATCTGAGGAGGACTTCTCTGCCCCTCTGGACCAGGACACAAAGCTAGGACATATAAATCAAGTACTCTACCACCACCCAAGTGTGATGAATGGGGGAAGGAATGGGAGAGAATGGGAGAATTGTCAGAGACATGACTTATTAACCTGAGAGAATGAGGGTGCACATGTTCCCCCGGCCATGGGGAGAGTGGGTGTTTGTTTCCTACATGTCAAGTGAGAGGGTCTCCAGGAGAACAATTTGTAGAGATTATGAAGTTAGTGTGCCGCAGGAAGGAAAGAATTGCATCTTATTTGTTTATTGGGATATCTGCGTATGTAGTGGACCCGTTCATTGTCCTCTCAACCTATTTGAACAGAAGTACACGGGAAACACAAGAGAGGCCAAAGAATGGGGTAGGGCACCAGAGCACTCTGGACTCCTATTGTTCGTTATGGCAAGGATGCCTGAGTTGCCCGTGAACGAGCCAAAGAACACTATGTGAGGCAGGCCCGACCTCAGCTGGCTTGCTAGTATACCACCCAAGAAGGTTGGCACACTGGGGAAAGGAATACAGCAACCTGTTAGGTGGACCCCTTGAGGGAGAAGCTGAGAAGTGGAGGGGGGAGGGGAGAAAGAGATGGGGTGAAGCTGGAACACATCACCCAATTAGAGCATCTTAATAATAAGGATGTGTCTAATAAGCGCTGGATAGCTCACACCTACATTCCATGAGAAAGTCAACGTTTGGATACCTGTAGCATTTGACAAAGAAGCCAAAAGAGCCAAAGTAGGATGACCAATATGTTGCTAGTTATATAAGATCATTTCTTGTCTCTCATGTTCCCTCCCCGCCAAGCTTACATCACAGGAGCTAGAACCAGACGAGAAGTGAATGGAGACAATGTCCCATATGCCACTCACAACCTCTCTCTTCAATTGTAAATTTCTTGGGCTGAAATCTGGTAGGTATCAAAGAAAAGGGAGATGATAAACCCTGAATGAGGGTATGAGGCTTGGGTTTCAAACTAGATGAAACTGGATTAGACTAGACTTCTTAATGATGGTAAGTGATAGATACCTATGAGACCTGTCATTATTAAGAGATGGGAAGGGCAGATTCAACATGAGGACATAAGTAGGAAAAAGAAAGAACTATCTCATATTTGTACCTTACCACATTCAGACTTCAGTAAGTTCCTAACCCAGGAAAAGAGAAAAGCTATTAAATTCTATTTCACTGGGTTGTGGATCAATGAATTTGAGCATTAACAGAGCTGAGTTTTAATCTTGTCTTGGCCCTTATCAGTCAGGTATCCCTGGACAAATTATATAAATTGTTCTGTATGTTAATTTTTCATCCATAAAATTGGGAAAATGTTACCAACCTCATCAAGTCGTTCATGGGGGTTGTATGAAAATAATTGACAGGGAATCTGGCAACTATGTTCCTTTCTTTTCTTTCTATATCCTCTTACATTTTTCCATAATGCACACATATAGAGTATTTTTTAATATATAAAATGTTGCAATCAGTTGATATATAATTTTGTGTTTTGTTAATTTGCTTCACAGTTTAGAGCTTTTCACATATTGAAATTGCCACATATTATCATTTTAATATGTTTAAAGAAGCCATCATTTGTGAGAGAGTTTGCTTAGCTGATTCCCTTTTGTGGGAAATTTGGGTAGTTTCCAAGCTCCTCCTTCCCAGTGTAAACTGTGATGTTGCTAACATTAAAAAGAAATCACTTTAACACTTTCCCCATCCCTAAAGATAAAAGGTCTTAGGCAGTCAACATTGCCTTGGGATATCACTTCCCAAGTGGAATTATTTATTCTATCAATTAATATTTTTATTGGCATCTCTTGAAAGTGCCCATATCCCTAGAATACCTAGACTTCTAGTTGGAAAAAAAAAATGAAAAGAAAGCTTCCTCTTGACTTATGAGTCTTAACTTCTCTAGAGAACACTGACTTATTTAATTTGGCCTGGTTAAAGGAAAACTCCCCATGAGTCCATGCTGGGATTTTCCAAGACCCTTCCCAATTTAGACTCAGGATTAAATAGCCTATAATAATTTCATGCCACAGTATAGCAGAGCACACTGATTTAGTTCTATTAGTGCTTTTTTACCTACATCTCAGCTTTCTCTTCCCCAACAGGCTGGAATGCAGTTTCTTTATCTTTCCCAAGGCTGCACTGTAGAAATCTCTTCCTCCTATCTGCCATCTGCTTTAATGCTGTCTTTTGTCCCAAATCCCAGTTACTCAGGTTCTAATTATTATCAACTTGCCCATTCAGGTAGCTGAAAGTCTTTTGAATAAATTACACACTACCGTATTCACATTAAAAAGCTATCGGGGAAAATCCACTATTTCCTATCACGAGAAGGGCATATGTGAGCTCAATCATTTCCATTTCATTTCAGGCTTGCCGCTAAAATCAATTCAGTTTCTTTTTTTCTTGAGACATAATTTACATACCATAAAGTTCGTTCCTTTTTAAGGCTGAGTAATACACCATTGTAGAGCTATACCATATTTTGTTTCTCCATTTATCACTGGATGGGCATTTGGATTGTTTCCACATTTTGCCTTTTATGAATGATGCTGCTATGATCATTTGTTTATAAGTTTTTAGGTAGGCATGTGTTTTTATTTTTCCTAGGCATATATGTAGGCATGGACTTGCTGGGTCATATGCTAAAACTGTTTAACCTTTGAGGAATCGACACACTGTTTACCAAAGCAGCTGCACCATTTTGCATTCTTCCCAGCCGTGTTTAAGGGTTTCCCTTTCCCATATCCTACGAATACTTCTTATCGTCTGTCTTTTTTAATATAGCCATCCTAGTGGGTGCAAAGTAGTATCTAACTAAGGTTTTTTTTTAATGCTTACTTCTTTTTGACAGAGAGAGAGAAAGAGGCAGAGCTCTAGCGGGGGAGGGTCAGAGAGAGAGAGGGAGACGTAGAATCTGAAGCAGGATCCAGGCTCTGAGCTATCAGCACAGAGCCCGACATGGGGATTGAACCCACGGACCGCGAGATCATGCCCTGAGCCAAAGTCAGATGCTTAACCGACTGAACCACCCAGGTACCCCATAACTGAGGTTTTGATTTAGGTTTACATACTGGCTAAAGGTGTTGAACTGACCATCTTTTCATATGGTGATCAGCTATTTATATATCTTCATTGCAGAAATGGCCATTAAAATAATTTGCCTAGTTTTAATTGGGTTATTGATCTTTTTATTGTTGATATGTAAGTATTGGTGTATTCGAGACACCAGACTGTTATCAGATATACGCTTGTAATTATTTTTCCCATTCTGTGAATAGAGTTTTCACTTTCTTGATTATGTCCTTCAGAGTACAAAAGGTTTACATTTAACGAAGCTCCATTTTTAAATGTTTCGTTTGCTTGTGCTTACGGTATCATATTCAAGAAGCCGTTGCCGAATCCTGTCATAAAGATACATATTAAGTTTTCTTCTAAGAGTCATATACATTTCACTTTTTGGTCATTGATCCATTTGAGTTGATCTTTGTATATAGACTAAGATATGGTTCCAAATTCATTAGTTTGCATGTGGATATCCAGCCATCCCAACACCATTTGTGAAGACTGATTTTTCCCTTATTGAATTGTCTTGGCACTCTTCTCAAAAATCAATTGAACCAGTTGTTTTTAGACTCTCAATTCCATTCCATTGATCTAAATGTATATCTTTATGCCAGGACTGTATCATCTTGCTTGCTGTAGCTTTGTAGTGAGTTTTGAAATATGGAAGAGCGAATACTCCAAATTTGTTCTTCTTTTTCAAGATTGCTTTAGTTCTTCTGGGTACCTTGAATTTCCGTGTGAATTATCAGCTTTTCAATATGTGCCAAAAAGACAGCTAGAATTTTTGATAGGAATTGTATTAAATATGTAGATCAATTTAGGTAGTACTGCCTTCTTAACAGTGCAGCTGCTCTGGAAACCAGAGTGGTGGTTCCTCAAAAAATTAAAAAGAGGTCTACCCTATGACCCAGCAATAGCGCTGCTAGGAATTTACCCAAGGGATACAGGAGTGCTGATGCATAGGGGCACTTGTGCCCCAATGTTTACAGCAGCACTTTCAACAATAGCCAAATTATGGAAAGAGCCTAAATGTCCATCAACTGACGAATGGATAAAGAAGTTGTGGTTTCACCATTCACAAAAATAAATTCAAAATGGATAAAGGACCTGAATATGAGACAGGAAACCATCAAAACCCTAGAGGAGAAAGCAGGAAAAGACCTCTCTGACCTCAGCCGTAGCAATCTCTTACTCGACACATCCCCAAAGGCAAGGGAATTAAAAGCAAAAATGAATTACTGGGACCTTATGAAGATAAAAAGTTTCTGCACAGCAAAGGAAACAACCAACAAAACTAAAAGGCAACCAACGGAATGGGAAAAGATATTTGCAAATGACATATCGGACAAAGGGCTAGTATCCAAAATCTATAAAGAGCTCACCAAACTCCACACCTGAAAAACAAATAACCCAGTGAAGAAATGGGCAGAAAACATGAACAGACACTTCTCTAAAGAAGACATCCGGATGGCCAACAGGCACATGAAAAGATGCTCAACGTTGCTCCTTATCAGGGAAATACAAATCAAAACCACACTCAGATATCACCTCACGCCAGTCAGAGTGGCCAAAATGAACAAATCAGGAGACTATAGATGCTGGAGAGGATGTGGAGAAACGGGAACCCTCTTGCACTGTTGGTGGGAATGCAAATTGGTGCAGCCACTCTGGAAAACAGTGTGGAGGTTCCTCAGAAAATTAAAAATAGACCTACCCTATGACCCAGCAATAGCACTGCTAGGAATTTACCCAAGGGATACAGGAGTACTGATGCATAGGGGCACTTGTACCTCAATGTTTATAGCAGCACTCTCAACAATAGCCAAATGATGGAAAGAGCCTAAATGTCCATCAACTGATGAATGGATAAAGAAATTGTGGTTTATATACACAATGAAGTACTATGTGGCAATGAGAAAGAACAAAATATGGCCCTTTGTAGCAACGTGGATGGAACTGGAGAGTGTGATGCTAAGTGAAATAAGCCATACAGAGAAAGACAGATACCATATGTTTTCACTCTTATGTGGATCCTGAGAAACTTAACAGAAACCCATGGGGGAGGGGAAAGAAAAAAAAAAGAGGTTAGAGTGGGAGAGAGCCAAAGCATAAGAGACTCTTAAAAACTGAGAACAAACTGAGGGTTGATGGGGGTGGGAGGGAGGGGAGGGTGGGTGGTGGGTATTGAGGAGGACACCTTTTGGGATGAGCACTGGGTGTTGTATGGAAACCAATTTGACAATAAATTTCATATATTGAAAAAAAATAAAAGGGATGACACCAGCACACGTAAAAAAATAAAATAAAATAAAATAAAAAAAGAAGTTGTGGTTTATACATACAATAGAATACTACTTGGCAATGAGAAAGAATGAAATTAGGCCTTTTGTGGATGGAACTGGAGAGTGTTATGCTAAGTGAAATAAGTTGTACAGAGAAAGACAGGTACCAAATGTGTTCACTCCTATGTGGATCCTGAGAAACTTAACAGAAGACCAGAGGGGAGGGGGAGGGGAAAAAATAGTTACAGAAAGGGAAGGAGGCAAACCATAAGAGACTCTTAGAATACACTGAGGGTTGATGGGGGGTGGGAGGGAGGGGAAGGTGGGTGATGGGCATTGAGGAGGGCACCTGTTGGGATGAGCACTGGATGTTGTATGGAAACCAATTTGACAATAAATTTCATATAAAAAAAAATACTGGGTCTACTTTAGGGGTGCCTGAGTGGCTCAGTTGGTTACGTGGCTGACTTTTGATTTTGTTTCAGGTCATGATCTTACAGTTCGTAAGAGCGAGCCCCGTTGTCAGGCTCTGTGCTGACAGCTTGGGATTCTCTCTCTCTCCCTTTCTTTCTGCCCCTCCCTGGCTCAGTCTCTCTCTCTCTCTCTCTCTCTCTCTCTCTCTCTCCTCTCTGTCTCAAAAAACAACAAAAAATTTAAAAAAATACTGAGTCTACTAATGAACACAGAATGTGTTCAATTTCTTTCAATAATGTCTATGCTTTTAAGTGTACAAATCTTATACTTCTTTTGTTAAACTTATTCCTAAATATTTTATTCTTTTGATGGTATTTCAAATGGAATTGTTTTCTTAATTTTATTTACATACAGTTCATTGGTAATGTATAGAAACACAGTTTATTTTTCTACATTGATCTTGTATCCTACAAGATCCTTACTGAACTCATTTATTAGCTCTAATATTATGTGTGTATATGTGTGTGTGCGTTTCTGATAAAGGGTTAGTATCCAAAATATAGAAAGAACTTATAAAACTGGACACCCAAAAAACAAATAATCCAGTTAAAAAATGGGCAGAAGACATGAAAAGACATTTCTCCAAAGAAGACATCCAGATGGCTAACAGACATATGAAAAGATGCTCAACATCACTCATCATCAGGGAGATACAAATCCTTAGGATTTCTATGTATAATATCATGCAATCTGCAAATAGAGATCATTTTATTTCTTTCCTTCAAATCCGGGTATCTTTTATTTCTTTTTCCTTCCTAACTTCCTTGGCTAAAATGTTCAGTGCGATGTTGAAAAGATGTTCCATGAACAAACATGGTTTTCAAACTTTCAACCTTTTAGCAGTAAGTATGATGTGCCCCGGGAGTTTTGCATAGATGCACTCTCTCGGGTTGAGGAAATTCCCTTCTATTCCTAATCTGTTGAATGTTTTTATGATGAAAAGATGCTGCATTTTGTCAAATGCTTTCTCTATGGTCTATAGTGTTCTTGTGATGTCTTTGTCTGGTTTCGGTATCAGGGTAATATCGTCCACTTAGAATAGATGGAAAGTGTTCCCTCATCCTCTACATTTTGGGACTGTTTGTGAAGGGTTCATATGTATTCTTTTAAAGTTTGGTAGAATTCACCAGTAAAGGCAGTGCACCTGGAGTTTTCTTTGTGGGAGATGCTTTGATTATTCACTAAATTTCTTTACTTGTTATAGATCCATTCAGATTTTCTACTCCTTCCTAAGTTAGTTTGGGCAGTTTGTATATTTTTAGAAACTTGTTCATTGCTTTTAGGTTATCCAATTTGTTGGTATAAAATTTTTTATAATATTCTCTTCTGATCCTCTTTATTCCTTTAAAGTGAGTAGTAACGTCCCTACTTTTATTTTTGATTTATTAATTTGGGTCTTCTCTCTTTTTCTCTTGGTCAGTCTAGTTAAAATTCGCCAATTTTATTGATATTTTCAAAACACCAACTTTTGTCTCACTGATTCTACTGTTTTTCTAGTCTTCATTTTATTTATTCCCACTCTAATCTTTATTATGTCTTTCTTTCTTCTTGTTGTGGGATTTGTCTTCATTTCCCAGTTTTTTAAGGTTGACTTACTGATTTGATAGTTTTTTTTACAAATGCAGGCACCTGCATTTATACGTTTCTCTCTCAGCACTATTTTCACTGTATCACATGCTGTGTTTTTGTTCTCATTCATCATAAAATGTTTTCTAATTTTCCTGCAACTTCTCTTTGATCCATTAGTTATTCAGGAGTTTGCTTAATTTCCACAAATTTCTGTATCTCCCAAATTTCCTTGTCGTATTGTTTCTAACTCTATTACCTGATGACCAAAGAAAGTGCTCTGTATGATAATAATCAGTTTACATCTCTTGAGACTTGCTTGGTGGCTTAAACTATGGTTTATCCCAAGGAATCTTCCATATGCACTATTCCAAGGAATCTATCCCAAGGAATGTTCTGCATGCACTTGAGAAGATCCCAAAGAATCTATCCCAAGAAATGTTCTGTATGCACTTGAGAAGAATGTGTTTGTGGTTGCTGTTGGGTGGAACATTTAATAGGTGTTTTTCAGGTCTAGTTTTCAATATTGGAAGTAGGGTGTTAGTTTGAGCCCCGTGTCAGACTCTGTGCTGACAGCTCAGAGCCTGGAGCCTGCTTTGGATTCTGTGTCTCCCCCTCTCTCTGCCGCTTCCCTGCTCATGCTCTGTCTCTCTCTTAAAAATAAACATTAACAAAAAATTTTTAATTAAAAACCATGAAAGTGGAGTGTCAACATCCCCCACTATATCTTGGGGTCTATTTGTGCACATATGCTTATAATTGTTATATCTTGCTACGGATGACATTTTTATCATTATAAAATGTTTTTCTTTGTCTCTAGTAACAATTTTTCTCCTAAAATTGATGTTGTCTGATATTACTAGAGCCACTCCAATTCTCTTTTGGTTAATGATTGCATGGTGTTTGTTCCGTTTTTTTTAATCTTTTTGGATCTTTGAGTCTGACGGGTACCTATTCTAAGCAACATGTAGTTGTCTAATGTTTGTTTTCTGTTGTTTTGGTTTTTTTTTTTTACTTTCTTCCAATCTTTGCCTTTTATCTGCAGAATTTCATTTATTTTTTTTTTAATTTTTTTTTTCAACGTTTATTTATTTTTGGGACAGAGAGAGACAGAGCATGAACGGGGGAGGGGCAGAGAGAGAGGGAGACACAGAATCGGAAACAGGCTCCAGGCTCTGAGCCATCAGCCCAGAGCCCGACGCGGGGCTCGAACTCACGGACCGCAAGATCGTGACCTGGCTGAAGTCGGACGCTTAACCGACTGCGCCACCCAGGCGCCCCAAGAATTTCATTTATTTACATTTAATATACTTAATGAAAAGGTGGAAATTTTGTCTGAAATTTTGCTATTTGTTTTCTGTCCATCTAATGTCTTTGTTATTTCTCTATTCCACCAATATTACCCTCTTTTGTATTAAATAAATATTGTCTAGTATAACATTGTAATTCCCCTGTCATTTATATTGCTATACTTTTTAAATTTTATTTAGTGACTTCCCTATGGATTGCAATTGACATTTTAAGTTTTTAAAAAAAATTTTTAATGTTTACTCTTGAGAGGCAGACAGAGCATGAGCAGGGGAGGGGCCGATAGGCGGGGGGGGGGGGGGGGGGGGGGGGGGGGGAGACACAGAATTTGAAGCAGGCTCCAGGCTCTGAGCTGTGAGCAGAGAGCCTGATGTGGAGCCTGAACTCATGAACCTGTGAGATTATGACCTGAGCTGAAGTTGGATGCTTAAGAGACTGAGCCACCCAGGCACCTTGACATTTTAAGTTTTAACAATTTAATTCAGATGAATACAACTTAATATCAATAGTCTAGGTATGTCTGCATGGTTCAGTTGGTTGAGTGTCTGACTCTTGATTTTGGCTCAGGTCATGATCTCCCAGTTTGTGAGATTGAGCCCCACATCAGGTTCTATGCTGACAGCGCAGAGCATGCTTGGGATTCTCTCTCCCTATCTCTCAACCTCTCCCCCACTCTCTCTCCCTCAAACATAAATAAATAAACTTAAAAAAAATCATCTACAAAAATTTTGCTTCTATGTAGTGTCGTTTCCTCTCTCTCTGTTTTGTGTGCTTATTGTCACACAAAGTGCATTTTATACATTACATGCCCATGAGCCAAGATTTATAATTATAGCTTTATACCATTGTCTTTTAAATCAGACAGAAAGGGAAAAATTAAAAAAAAAAAATTAAAACCACTTTAATGTTGTTTTGTATTTACATATAAGTAGCCTTTACCAGTGCCTTTTACTTCTTCATTTTGGTTCTAGTTTCTGTCTCATGTCCTTTTCATTTCATTCTAAAGGGCCCCCTTTAATATTTATTCAGGTAAATCTGCTAGTGACAAATTCTCTCCATTTTTTTTGTTTGTTTTTGGGTTTTTTTTTTGGAAAATGTCTTAATTACTCTTTCTTTTTTGATGGATAGTTTTGTTAGCTATAGAATTCTTGGTTAATCTTTTTTCACCACTGCCTTTGACTCTACAGTTTCCATTGTGAAATCATTTTTTCATCTAACCAAGGATCTTCTGTATGTATGAGTTGTTTCTCTCTTGCTGCTTTCAGTGTTCTCTTTGTCTTTGGCTTTGACAGCTTGATTATGTGCGTAGGTACAGATCTTTTAAAATGTATCCTAATTGGAGTTTGTTGAGTTTCTTGGATGTGTAGATTTATGTTTTACATAAAATGTGAAAAGTTTCAATTATCACATCTTCAATTATATTGTCTGCCCCCTTCTCTCTTTTCTGTTTTTCTTGAAACCCATTATGAATATGTCAGTATCTCCTAGTCCCTGTAAGGGTCTGAGGCTCTGCTAATTTTCTTCATTGTGTTTTGTTTCTTTTCTCAGAATCAATGATCTCACTTGACCTATCTTTAAGTTTATTGATTCTTTCTTCTGCCAGGTCACATATGATGTTAAGCCCCTTCCAGTAATGTTTTCATTAGTTATTACAATTTTCAACCTCAGAGTTCTACTTCATGATTTTTTAAGTAATTTATGTCTTTTTATTGATATTTTGTATTTGATGATGCATTACTCACATACTTTCTTTTAGTTCTTTGGATATACTTTCCTTTAGTTCTCTGAATATGTTTAAAATAGTTTTGTCTACTAACTCCAATATCTGCTCTTCCTCAGGGATAATTTTTACTGATTGTTTTATTTTTTCCTGTGTATAGGCCTTATTTTCTTTGTTTCTGTTGTTTGTTTGGTCACTTTTCTGAGGTAATTCTGTAAATTCTATATTCTTTGTGTTGTGTGGTCTCTGAAGTTTCTTCTTGGTTAGTTTAATGATCAGTTAGTTTAATGACTGGATAGAGATTTCCTTAAACATCTGAAATCAATGTCTTCCAGTCTTTGCCAAGTAGTTCTCTGTGCGTGTTGGGGGATGACTTCAGCACAATGTCACTCTTGCCTTCACTTCCTGTCTGCTCAAAGCCTCAAAGCTAGTGAAAGGTGAGAGCTTAGGACTCTCTCATGTCTTTCCTGAGCATGCACACAGTCCTTACACATGCATGTGGCTTTCTAGATTTCCAAGAATATGCCAGCGCTTTTCAAAGCCCTGATATATAGTTCATCCTCCAACATTTCCTTTCCAGATTGTTCGCCCCAATTTTTATCCACAACTATAATGTTAAATATTTGTGTGTGATTGTTTTTGATGAATACCCCAGGGAAAAGTTGTTTACTATGAACAAATTCTGAGTCAGGTCAATAAAAGCATCCCTGTCATGAAGTCTTCCAGAGAGCCAGCAAATGGGTTAAATAATGACAATTCTCTGAGAATGGGGCTTAAAAGAAGCTCCAACCCTCACATTCTGCCCCCTCCAGTGACTACCAGGATTCTGTTTTTCACTATTATTGCAGGATATGATCCTCAAGGCTACCCTGGAGCTGGAAATAAGACAATGGAAACAGGGCAAGTGAAACCACAAAACTTGTTCTTATGGACATTCAAAAAAATTTTTTAAGTTTATTTATTTATTTTGAGAGAGAGAGAAAGAGAGAACATACGCAAGTGGAGGAGGAGTAGAGAGAGAGAGAATCCCAAGCAGGCTCTGCACTGTCAGCATGGAGCCTGACGTGGGGCTCAAACCTACACACTGAGATCGTGACCCAAGCTGAAATCAAGAGTTGGACGCTTAACCAACTGAGCTTAACCACCTGAGTTTCAGTCCCTGAAACTTTTTTTTTTAAATAAAGGCTCCCAGAATGCTTCAAGCCTTAGGTTAATTTTCAGTTCTGAAAAACTTAATTCTGACCATTTTTGCCACTGTTCCCATTGATTTAATGGAGGAGAGGTTCTGAAGGTTCTGACTCTGTTAATGTTACCCTCTCCAGTAGCTTCTTCGACTACCAGTTTTGTCTTCTCCGAACCACTCCACACATGGATGGCAGATTAATCCTTCTAAAGCCCAGCTAGGATCTTACTATCATTTTAGAAATCTTTGATGGATTACACACCTTCAATCCTTGATCTGGTATACATGACATCTACAACATAAGTTGCAGCCCACCTCTCCTTAACCTTGGCTGCCACGATTTCCCTTACCTCTCTTCTAATCTCTAGCCCAACAGACTACCCATTCTAGAGTTTCTCACCTTCATGGCCTTCTCATAATTTCTCTTTTGTTGGGAGAATGCTGGCTGTTGGATGGGATTTTTTTCACTGGACTAGCAGCTCACATATTTTGTGTGGAAAGACTGGTTGTTAATGGGCTAGAGTCTGACGGGAAGGGGGAGGCCTGCTCACCTGAGCTATTTAGGAGGTCTGCTGCCTTTTCTGATATATCCTTGCTGAGTCTATGGAGTTAGGCTCCGCTGATTCACCATTTGTTAGATCAAGTGTGATTAACATCAACAAGACACCTTCTACGTAGATGGTGTGAGATGTCAGTGTCCCTAAGAAAAGTCTACAAAATGGAAAAATCTATAGTTCCTCTCCATTGTGTGTTTCCTTCCTGTGAGTCTCCTTCAACTATTCAAAAAAACAAAACAAACAAACAAACAAACAAAAACCCACTCCACTTATGACACTTCTGGTCAGCAACTATGTGGAGACATTCCCCCCACATCATGCAATTCTCTGTGACACCAGCTGAGTGTCCTATAGTTTAACTCAATTCTAACACTATCTACCTGTAAATAGTGTCAGATCCCACAGATTAAGGGTACAGTCCCACAAGACTTCCCCCACCCCAACCCCGATTCAGAGGTCAGTCACAAGCCCAGGTTGTTAACTGTGCTTCTGACCAACCAGTTAGACTAGAGGTTCCGATCCCCCTCCTTGGGTTTGATTAATTTGCTAGTATGACGCACAAAGCTCAGAGAAACATTTTACTTATCAGGTCACCAGCTTATTATAAAAGGATATGACTCACGAACAGACACATGGAAGAAAGACCTAGGGCAAAGTATGGGGAAAAGGCATGGCATGCCACTCTCCCCATGCCTCCAGGAGTTCAATCCAGAAGCTCTCTGAACACTTTCATTTGGGGTTTTAATAGAGACTCCATTACATAAACATGTTTGATTAACTCATTGGCCATTGGTGATTGATCTCAACCTCCAATCCCTCTCCCCACCCCAGAGGTCAGGGAGTGGGTCTGGAAGTCCAAACTTTCTATTCACATGGCTGCTTCCCCTGGCAACCAGCCCTCATCCTTAGATGCTTCCCCAAAGTCACCTCATTAATGTAACTAAGGCACCTTTTATCATTCTCCACACTTAGGAAATTCCAAGGGTTTTAGGAGTTCTGCCAGAAATGAGGTCAAAGACCAAATATACATTTCTTGGTATAAATACAATTTTACAGTATAAAAGTATACTATTAAGTATACAGTATAAACTATATAGAAAATATAGTAAGATAGTATACAGTAAATATATGGTAATATAAATATAATATACAGAAAATATATAGTATGTTATACTATATATACTATATAACATAATATAAATGTGTACAGTAAATATTATAAAAGTACACCTAAATATATATTTACCACAATAAACTATAAATATATACCTATATTTAAACTATAAATAAATACAAGTATATAGTATAAGTAAATATAGTAATATAGGATATAGTAAATATATAATAATATAAATATATACAAAATATACAGTATAAGTATATTATATATAGTATACTATAAATATGTATAGTAAACACTATAAAAGTTATCTAAATATAAATATACTTACTATACTACACTATAAATATATATAGTGTAAATACATGTAATAAGTATATAGTATATAATAAATATACGGTAATATAGATATAATAGAGAAAATTTAGAAATATATAGTATAAATATACTATATACACTATACTAAATATTATACTATACTATAGTGTGTATACTATAGTATACTCTGAGTATAGTATAAATACGTATAGTAAATACTATAAATGTATACATAAATATAAATATATTTATTATACTACACTATATGTATGCTATTAATACATACCAAATATACTATATATAGTATGCATTGTAAGTATATATATTAAAATACTATAAAGATGTATAATAAAATATATTTACTATATTACACTATATCCATATTTATACTATAAACATATAGTAAGTATATAGTAAATATAGTAATATAACATATATATAATAGTATATGGTTAATATCTAGTATAAAATTATAACATTGTTTCATAAAATTGCATGAAAATAAAAAGTCGATATAGTCAGGGGCAGCTGGATGACTCAGTTGGTTAAGTGTTCACTCTTGATATCAGCTCAGGTTAGGATCTCCTAGTCATGAGATCAAACCCCACATCAGGGTCAGTACTGAGTATGGAGCCTGCTTGAGATTCTCTCTCTCCCTCTCTGTCTGCCCTTCCCCTGCTCACTCTCTCTCTCTGTCTCTCTGCCTCTCTAAACAAATAAATAAATAAATCAAACCAGTAAAAGTGAATAAAGTCAGTCTCCAGCCACTTTTTACGATAGGCTCTGCACTCGCTCTCTGAGTTGTCTGAAGATAGTATGCAGTTTGATGTTTGACTTTGAGGAGTTTCCAACCACACCAGATTAATAGACCCGAGAATGTGAATAAATGCCAGAAAAGAAATTAGCAGTGTGTAATATGTTAGCATTTTACTACAGCCAAAGGAGAGAGATGTCAGGGAACTCTCCTGTGGATGAGGGATTTGAGTACGGTTTTACAGGCTTTGGGGAGACAGAAAAGAGGAAGGATTTTGAGAATAGGACATAGGAGGGTGTAGGAGGTGCTCAAATTTTTTTTAAAAATGAACTTTTGATTTAATTGCAACACATGTTCAAAGGAAGTGGTTGTGATTCTCGAAAAGGTTCTCACCTCAGCATTATTGATATTTGGGGCCTAATAATTCTGTGTTATGGAAGGATGTGGTTTGTATCACAAGATGTTTAACAGCATTCCCAGACTCTACCCACTAGATAACACTAGCATCCCCCCACCAGGTGTGAAAGCCAAAAATGTCTCCAGACTTTTTTAAATGTCCCCTGTTTGGGGAGGAGAGTAAAATCACCCCTGGTTGAGAAGCACTCCCAGAATGTAATGGTTTTAAACAAAAATGCATTCTCATCTCTCAGAAATCAATCAGTTCACCGGGCTCAGGAGGACCACTCACACTAAGACCTTAGCAGAAAGCTGAAGAAATGGGGTGTAAATGCCAAATTTAGAAAACATGGAACAGAACTGATTTCAGGATTGGAGAGCCAAGCATCTGAAGCCAGGGGTGGGCAGGCGGATGGACAATCAAGCAACTTTGTGTGTAAGCAAATGGCTTGTGGATGTTTTAGCACCTTCTGTGAGCACCTCTGGATGCAAGGTGGCCAGACTAAATAGACTGACAGGTATATCAGTCATATGGATAGATTTGATTGGCTAGATATAGATAGATTTGAAGCCAAGGTAGACATTTACTTGCTTCCCTAAACACCAAAGGAGTCAGGAAAGGACCTCAATAATCTTAGCTGTGACTTTTCAAATATAATAGCTTTTCCAACACATATGTATACTGCAATCTTTAATATTTTCACGCACTACTTTTGTTCAACTGCTTTACCTCTCTAGTGGCTACATTTCTACCTATTTTATAAATGTTTGTGATAAAAATGTTTCCATTTTTCTCTTTGGGTTTTAGGTAAATCTTGGAGTTATGGCCACATAACAGTAACATAGCATATAACTTATGCTTATATGGCAGTCTTATGCTTGGGAGATATTCCACACTTTTTCTCATTCCATCTTCACAAGACTTCCTTCATGTATGCATAGAAACACCCTCTTGAGAATGTGAGTTTATGGGTATCTTATTCATTTTTTTTTTTTTTTTTGTAAATCCAGCATAGAACTTAATCAGTTATCACTGTCTTGCATACCAAATAAAAAGTAAGGAAATGGGACTCAGAGTCAAGTGGTTGGATGGTAAACTGAAAAGAACAATGCCATTGAAAAGACAAGGAGGAAACCTAAAAATATATTGCTAAGTGAAAGAAGTCCAATCTAAAAAGATTACAAAGCGTATGATTCCAACACTATGACATTCTGGAAGAGGCAAAACTATGGAGAGAGGAAACAGAGCAGTAGTTGCCGGGGGCCAGGTAAGGGGAGGGATGAATAGGCAGAACATGGAAGAGGTGTAGGGCAGTGAAAACACTCTATATTATACTAGACTGTATTATAGTATTATAATGTATTATACTATAATGACGGATACATGTTATTAAGTATTTGTCCAAACCCATAGAGTGTAAAACACCAAAAGTGAATCATAATGCAAACTACAGCTTGGGCAATTAAATAAAAAATGTACCTCTCTGATCAGAGATGTTGACAATGGAAGAGGTTATGTATGTGTGGGGGTAGTGTGTATATGGGAAATCTCTGTACCTTTCTCTTAATTTTGCTGTGCACTTAAACTGATCTAAAAATAAAGAGTTTTTGTTTGGGGTGTTTGTTTATTTGGGGGGAGGCTTTTTTAATGTTTATTATTGGGAGAGAGAGAGCACAAGCAGGAAGGGGCAGAGAGAGAGAGGGAGACACAGAATCCGAAGCAGGCTCCAAACTGTCAGCAGAGCCCGACACGTAGCTCGAACTCACGAACCATAAGATCGTGACCTGAGCTGAAGTCAGACACTTAACCGACTGGGCCACCCAGGTGCCCTGGGAGTTTTTGTTCTGTTTTGTTTTGTTTTCTTAAAGAACCATGTACTGAGAGTAGAGAGTCGTGGATTTTCATTGTTGTGCTAGCTGGAAAAGAAAAAAAAAAGTATGACTTTATGCAAGATACTCCACCCTGTCTCATTTTACTTGTCTATAAAAAGGAGGATATCCTTGGGGCGCCTGGGTGGCGCAGTCGGTTAAGCGTCCGACTTCAGCCAGGTCACGATCTCGCGGTCTGTGAGTTCGAGCCCCGCGTCAGGCTCTGGGCTGATGGCTCAGAGCCTGGAGCCTGTTTCCGATTCTGTGTCTCCCTCTCTCTCTGCCCCTCCCCCGTTCATGCTCTGTCTCTCTCTGTCCCAAAAATAAATAAACGTTGAAAAAAAAAAAAAAAAAGGAGGATATCCTTATTTGTTGAGGGCACAGGTTCTATTTCAGTCATGCCTGCTGCATAGAAGAGATCCAAAACCTATTGTTTGCAGGAATGGACCAGCAAATGAAAGATTCTACTAAATGACCTCTACTGCCCTTGTCAACTCACTCTAAGATCCTGGAATTCATGGTTTGCACAACCAGCTAGTATCCTGAATGCTTCACTTGTGTTCTAGATCTCAACGATACATTCTTTCTCAAGGAATTTGCTAGAGCAATTAGATGCTCTCTTAAGCGGCATCAAGTTCTTCATTTTTACCGGAGCATCTCATAAGCAAACACACATGCTCTACTATCTCCTACCTGAAAACACAGCAAAATAAAAGTGAAAAACCTTTTGACTTCAGTTCCTGTATCACCTACAGCCCGTGTTTCTTCTGTCCGTTCCCAGAGAAGTTTCTCCAGTTGCTCGCCCACTGCCTTATAACCTGTTCCAATCAAACTTTCTCACAACCACCTCGATGAAACCAAGCACCCCTTTATTATAAAATTCAAAAGTCATTTCTCAGACATACCTTACTTTTCTGGACTATTCTGTAGTATCTGGCAAGTAGACCACTGCCTTATTTTGAAACATCTACTTTTCTAGGTTCTAAAATAACACACGTTATTCTAGATTCCCCCTCCCTCACTGGTGACTCTGCTCACCATGTGTCCTTGGATCAAATGCTAAATATCACAGTGCCTACAGGCTTGATCAAAGCCATCAGTTGCTCCTTATATACACTCTTTTCCAAGATGAGTTTATCCCACCCCAAGACTCCATTGCTTGTGATTCCCAAGTTTATACCTCCAGGTATAAGTTCTCCAACTGAGCTCCAAGATTTTAAACCCATTTGCATACTTGACAATATGCATAGATGTTGAATAAGTACCCCAAGATTAATATGAACAGGTCAGAACACCAGAAGTTTTCACCCAAATATATTTTCCTCCAGGTCTTCCCCCATCCAGTTGATTAATTCAGAAATCAGGGATTCATTCATGAGTTCTCCTTTTGGCTCACCCTCTACTATTAATCTACCAGGAAGATTCATTCTTTTTATCCACTTCTATAAATATTTTTCAAGTGAATGGAAATGAAAATTCTCTTTCTTCACTTTTTTCATTCCAAGTTAAGTTAATACAATTTATAGCATTTAAAATCTGCAATTCACTCTGTTGAACTGAGAGTTGATAAGGAACATATCCACAGGAAAAAATATATATATATCCTACAGAGTTTCATGATGCCAGCAGTCAACATGAAAGCCAACACTTAAAATAAATGAAATAGAGACTACAAAGACAATAGAAAAAACATCAATGAACCTAAGAGTTGGTTTTCCTGAAAAGATAAACAAAGTTACTTTCACTAAACTAACCATGATGAAAAAGAGGAAGGACTCAAACACAATAATAAATGAAGAAGGTATATTACAACTGGAACCGCAGAAATACAAAGGATCATAAGAAACTATTATAAGCAATTGTATGCGAAAAAAATTTGATTACCTAAAATAAATGGATAAATTGCTGGAAATATACAATCTACTACGACTAAATCATGAAGAAATAAAAAATATAAACAGGCCCGGGCACTGAGTTGAGCGTCCAACTCTTGATTCTGGCTCAGGTCATGATTCCAGGGTTAATGGGGGATCCCAGGTTCAGGGAACCAAACCCCATGTCGCTCAGCATAAGTCTGCTTAAGATTCTCTCTCTCTCTCCCCCCCGCCCCTCTCCCCTGCTGGTGCTCTCTCACTCACTCTCTCTCTCTCTCTCTCTCTCTCTCTCTCTCTCTCAAAAATAAATAAATAAATAAATAAATAAATAAATTTTAAAAAGAAAATATGAACAGACCAATAGTGACTAATAAGATCGAAGCAGTGATCGAAAACCTCCTGACAAGGAGTGCCTGAGTGGCTCAGTCAGTTAAGCATCCAACTCTTGATTTCAGCTCAGGTCATGATCTCGGTTCCTGGGTTTGAGCCCTGCATCAGGCTCTGTGCTGATATCACAGAGACTGCTTGGGATTCTCACTCTCACCTCTCTCTCTGCCCCTCCCCCACTTGTGCTTTCTCTCTCTCTCAAAATTAATGAATAAATTAAAAATAAAATAAAATAAATAAAAATAAAAGCCTGCCTACAAAGAAAAGTCCAGGACCAGATGGTTCCACAGGTGAATTCTATCAAACATTTACAGAAGAATTAATGTCAACCCTTCTCAAATTTTTCCAAAAAATTAAAGGGTAAGGAACACTTCCCAACTCATTTTATGTGGTCAGCATTACCCTTATGCCAAAGTCAGACATTACAAGAAAACTATAGACCAATATTCCTGATTAATATAGATGTAAACATTCTCAACAAAATTCTAGCAAACCAAATTCAACAGTACATTAAACAAATCATAGACTGTAATCAAGTGTGTTTTAGCCCCGGAATGCAAGGATTATTCAACATACGGAAATCGGTATGCACGTTACACCACATTACTAGAATAGCAGATTAAAAAAATCATATGATCTCAATAGATGCAGAAAAAACATTTGACAAAATTTAATGCCCTTTTATGATAAAAATCTCTCAACAGATTTAATATAGAAGAAACATACCATAACATAATAAAGGCCATATATGAAAGATTCAGTACTAACGTCATACTCAGCGATGAAAAACTGGAAGATTTTCCTCTAAAACTCAGCAATAGGACAAGGGTGCACATTCTCACCACTCTTATTCAACATTGTACTAGAAGACCTAGCCAGAGTAATCATCCAACAAAGAGACATAAAAGGCAACCCAAATTGTCTCTGTTTAAAGATTACATATATAGAAACCCTTGAAGACTACACTGTTAGAACTAATAAATTTGGTATAGTCTCAGGTTGCAAAATCAACCTACAAAAATCAATCATATTTATATACACTACCAACAAAATATTGGATGGAAAAAGAAAAGGATCCTATTTACAATAGCATCAAAAACAGAATATTTAGGAGTAAACTTAATCAAGGAAGTGAAAGATCTATACATTGCAAACTATAGGACACCTGTCAAAGACACTGAAGGAAAACGAATAAATAGAAAGGTATCCCGTGTTCATGGATAAGAAAATTAATATTGTTAAAATACCCATACTACTCAAATCAATCTTTAGATTTCATTCCGTTCAAATTTGTATTCCAGGTCAGCTGTAACAAATATAACTTATTTATTACAAAATATTAAAGATGCTGCATTTTACCAGTGTTTACCAACACTAACACCAATAATTGACGCAAACTGTGCTATTCTAGGATTTTATAAATAACACCTTTATTCAATCCATTGTTAAGCAGATAATTGATTCACATATAATGAAGCCACAAACCATAATTCACATAGCACATTCCTTGAGGGCAAGTGCGATCTCAATCTTCTCCGAGTTCCTACGGTAAGAGCAGGAGTCAAGAAAAATGTGTTCCGGAACAGTGCCCTCCCTGTAGGCTCTGTCAGACACTTTGGGCTTCGACTTGTTTTTTCCAGCTTGTGTTCCTGTTTTAATGACAACCACACAATTCTATAGGCATTGGCTCCCTTTTCTAATTACAGCTCTATCCGAGTGGGTAATCCTGATTCTTTGCAACCTCCCTCGCTCCTAATTTAACACTTAGCATGGAAGGAATTTACACAATAAATGCAAGATGATGATAATGATGAGGAGGCGATGGCTCTGAATGCAATCACAGGAGTGAGTCAAAGTGTCTTCCTTCCTGACACAGCTGTCAGATCCTGATGATGTGCTTCTGTCCCTTGGCTGGGAACTGGTGTTCGATACATTTTATACAGAGTCAGAGTCCTGCAGCTAGTAATTGGATCCCATTGATTTCTAATGAGTATAATTGTCTCAAGGGTGACTGAAGCTACTTTTTTTTTCCTTCCCCCAGTATGTAAGTTAGCTTGGTTGCTAACACTGGGAACCGCCAAAGGGTTCACCATAAGCTAATGCTAGTTAGCCACAAATTGAAAGGTAGCAGAGTTGAGGAGTGGAGGCAGAAACCTTTGGCAGAGGCAGTGACTAATCATGGCAGACAATTTATGTGCTCCCAAGCTCATTGCAAAGGGCAATAATTGTTTTAAATACAAAAGGTGTTGAATTCTAATTGGGAGTAATTGAAACTCACCAAAATATTGAATAAAACATTAGATATCTTAACCGCTGTTATCTTTACAATTATCCTCGGGAGTAAGAGCAGCGCAGCCCATGAGCTGCGGTAAGCCTCGCCCGAAGCCCAAGTCCCTGCCACTCATTACTACCAAGGGTTTACCAGCAAGAGCCCCGGCTAAGCAGACACCAGGTTCAACTGGTTGTATCTGCACGGCGCCTCCCGAATGTACGACCGAGCGTGGACGAGCGCAGAGTCCGTTTCCAAAAGAGTGAGCTTTGTAAACGCGACAAGTGCACCGGGCTGGGTGTCTTGCAACAGCATCCGTGCGCTCTGAGCAATATTTCCACAAGCCATTATGATGTTGTTCGGCTTGCCATCTCTCTGAGCACAGCCCGGGCAGGGGCTATTAACTGCTATTTTCCAGCTGTCACCCTCGCCGTGTCTGCTGTCACATCGTTTGTCGGACAGATTCCGGCTTTGTGGCACATCCCCTCCTTCCTCTCCTCGCCCTGCACCCATTGACAGGCTCTTCTTGTATTCCATCTGCCTATGACACCAAAATGACAGTCAGAGGGATGAGGGCGGGAGGCTTAGGTGGCCGAGACTAGAAAATTTAACCGAGCCTGGCAGATGGGGAGGACAGTCACAGATGACACAAAGGTGGCAATGGAGGAACACACAGGGGAAGCATACTTTATGTCCCCTCATTAGATCACGAGGATTGATGGGAGGCCCTGTGTCCTATTTTTCCATCTCAATGTCCCCAGGACCTAGCCCAGTGCCCATTCAATAAATGAATAACCCCAGCTTGTTGAATGAACCTATACAGTGCAAGTCTATACAGCATAGTGTTGTGGTTGACAGCAGAGGCTCAGGAGTTGGAGAGAGCTGGGTTCAAACCCTGCCTCTACTTGTGCCCAAGATATCATTGTAAAATAGTCTGAATAAACATGAACAAGTACTTAATTACTGTATATCTTATTTTCACCATCTGTAAAATGGGAGTAATAGTGGTCCCCAACTCATGGATGAGATAATGCAAGCAAATCACAGAGCACAGGGCCTAGCACACAATGAGCCCTCAAGAATCCACGAAGATAGCCGCCATCTTACACGGCCACGGTAGGTTCCCAAAAGACATATACAATGGTCAGAGGGCTTCTTTTTTGTGGCATATTTAGGGCTGAGCCGAAAGCCTTCTTTGTTACCAGCTCAGACGTTTGAAACAGTTCTGTACCTGGAGTGAGCAGGACTGGTCAAGGGAGATCCTGAAACGCTCCCCGTGTTCTGTGCTTGAGGCCAGACTACAAGGATCAGGATCCAGTTTCCAGATACCCATCCCCAAAGTCCTCCAGTGTGATTCACCCTCTGGACGTAGCCTCTCTAAAGGTGAGAGGAGAAAATAAGCAAGAACAAAGGAAAAGAGATTCTCTTCCTTAAAGTCTGTGACCGCTGGCCTTACTACCATCAGTGTTTCCTTTGCACTCATCAGCCCCAGGAGCAGCCCTGTCCCGCCTGCCTGCTTTGGTGGAGGAGGCATTGCCCCTTATTATTTACTCCTTTAACTAAAAGTCCTAGACTTCATGATCATGACTCAATTGTGTGATCCTGAGGACTCTATTTTGTCTTGGCCCCAATCGAGTATTTCCCTCCCAGACACGTGGAGAGAGAGAGGCTGGAAGGTTAGTGAGTGCATGAGATGGGAGTGAGGAAGTTGCAAGGGGTTTGGCTGAAATCTGAAGCCTTGGTAGGCCACCCAACTGAGCTGTCTGAGAAAGCCGATTTAGAGAGATGGCTGGATCAGACGTCTGGCTGACCATAACACGATGGAAGTCTAAAACGTGATGGAAAAGGGCAGGATATTGTGAACTGCACAAAAAGTCATGGTCAAAATATTAAGGCTTGGAGATACAGCACATGCATTAGGGCTGGCACTGGTCGGTTCAGACATGGTCCAGATGTGGTCCAGATGTGGCCAGAAGCCTGTTATTTTTGTGAGCCTGTGACCTGAACTCTTGGGCTATCTCGGATGTGCTAAGAAACTGACTCATGTTGGAAGGATGCTATTAACATAATCTTATGTGAGCATTTCCTAAAGAAACTTCCAGGCACCACACCCCTAGAGAGAACATCCCCTGAGAAGAAGTAATGCTCTCAAAAGAGGAAACATTAAGGGAAAGTAACAAATACCCTGGAAGGCAAGCAAGACTCTGTTCACTTTCCACCTTTAAGTGGCCCACAATATACGGTGGAAAGTGAAAAATCTTGTCTCAATCTCTCCTTTGTACGCTCACTCTCTCACTCTCTCTTTCTCCAATAAGGACATTTATGGAGTCAGTGTGATTCTTAGAGTCCTTTCAGAATGGACATCCCTTGAGTGCAAACCTCCTCATTAGCAAGTGAGGAGCATGTGGTGACAAGAAGAATAAGATTCTCCCTTCAGCCCACTTTTCTTTCATTTGTGGTACATCTGGAATAAAACTGAGAAGCACGGTCCATTGTCCAGACTGAGTGTGGGCAGGATCTCAGGACCCCAAGGGGATTCCCACACTCTGAGCAGACTGAGTAGAACCCTTTCTGGGCACAGGAGATGAAGAGGTATTGGAAAACCCCCTGAATACGACAGCTCATGCCTCAGTCAAGGAGAAAAGTAGTCGCAGGGAGGGCCACAGGCAGTGTGATAGCTACAAGGTGGGTCGGGACCAGAGAGCATCACTTTGTCTTCTTTGCAGGAGAAGAAACGTGTGTGGCCTTTATTTATTTTTAACTGAATTCTACTGAATGGCTGATACTAGCTCACACTTAAGAAGGAATAGCCTCGGATCTGCTTTTGGGATTTGTTTCCTGGAATCCACAGTGACCACCTGAAGGCTCTGAAAGGGGAGGGCGCCATGTGGCTCCCTCTAGAGGGCTGAAATCAGACCCTATGGCATGTTCATTTCAAGCTGTTAGGGGCTCAAGGCCAGGAAGAAGACTCAAGGTCAGGAATCTTGACTCTGCTTCCTCTGAGAACTTCTTCCAAGGTGCATCACAGCTGGTGAGACCCTTCTGGTCATTGGCTTGTTCTGCCATTTACCACACTGTTGTGTTGGAAGAGACAGAGTGTCATGCACACAATACATGCTGCCTTTAAGGTCTTGAAAGAGATTCAACCTGGAGAAGAATTTAGCCAGAAGTCAGGACAGTAGGTGAATCATGGGGAGAAGGATTTGGCCTAAGTTGAAGCGACTTCTTTGCCCCACAAAGTGTTGAGCCAGTGGTTGTATTTTACTATTTTTTAATGCCTATTTATTCATCATGAGAAAGATTGAGAGAGAGAGAGAGAGAGAGAGAGAGAGAGAATACATGTGGGCAGGGCAGAGAGAGAGGGAGAGAGAGAATCCCTAGCAGTCTTTGCAGTCAGTGTAGACCCTGACTCAGGGCTCAGTCCATGGAACTGTGAGATCATGACCTGAGTCAAAATCTAGAGTCAGACGCTCAACTGAATGAGGCACCCAGACACCCCACCCAGGGGCCATATTTTAAACAAATGTAGGCCAGCAGAGGATCGGGGTAGGATAAAAACTCCCTTTACTCTATCAAGTCTCCCTCTGATCGAGAACACCGGTCATGTGGAACTGGTCCCTGGGAGGAAGGTGGACGAATTCTCATAAAGAGGATCCGCTCTCCCAAAACCGGGTCCTGAGGTTTGAAGCAAGAATACATATGGAGTGCACCATGCAGAGAGCGGTAACAGGACTCCAAAATAAAATTACTGGACCGAAGAGAGTCTAGGCTAGTGATCTTGAGTTCAAGGCAAGGTACTCAAAATATGTGGGACTGGCTGTAGTGCGCAGCTAATGACTGTTGCTGAAACGCATCAGAGCCCAGTCTGTGCTGTGGAGTCGATGTCTCAACATGGGATCGTATCTGAAAAGAAGGTGAACTGGGGAGTGCCAGGGACACATAAGCCATCGGTGCCAGACAAGAGCTGGGCTCAACACCAGCACTGGGGACAGCCAGAAACAAGAACAGTGGCAGAGCAGACCCCAGCAGACCCCCGTTCAGGGCTGGAACTTAGAGAGACCTCTTGCCATGGGAAATGGAAGCCTGAGCTTCTGGGGGAAGGACACACCCAAGACTTCTTATGAATGTGACACCTTGCCCTGCAGCCAAGCTATTTTTTAAAAGCCACATAATGATTTAAACTTTTCAAAACGTTACCATAGCTGCGCCAACGGCAAGCGTTAACATATACCGGGCTCTTGCCAGGACCTACTACATGGTTTCCAGGGCCTAGTGGAAAAGGGAAATAGGGTGCTCATTCAAAAATTATTTCACCCAGCACGAAACCAAACACAGGGCCCTTCTCAGCCAAGTGCCACCAGCCCTGGTTGCTCCTAAGCGTCAGCCACCACCCTTAGTGCTTTACATGTATTAACTAAATAAAATAAAACAAAACAGCCCTGCGAGGCAAGAACCATTCTTATCTCCAAATGATAGATTAAAGAAACCATTAGCAGAGAGGTTAAGGTAGGAACCCAAGAGATGTCAGGCTCCCACAAAATTTTCTCCCAGAAGTCACACTGTCACTCCTGCCCCCCGTGTCACATTGCTCTTCCGTCAGAGAAGATCACCCAAGACAGCATTATGTGAGAACAGAATGGCCCACCCTGGAGAGAATGAACTTCCTGTCCCTGGAGGCATCCAAGGTAGACCAGTCTCAGGAATCCAGAGGAGGTGATGCGCTTTTCTGGGAATCGAGCAAGATGAGAAGACATGAAGTCTTTATCGGATGAATGACACCAGCGGTTCAAAACTTTACATAAGAACCATGCAGGGAGTGTGGAAAATATAGACCCTTGGTACATGGAGGCCAGGGAATCTGAATTTGCAATATCTACAGGTTCTTTTTTTAAAAATGTTTTTATTTATTTTTGAGAGAGAGAGAACTAGCAAGGGATGGGCAGAGAGAGAGGGAGACACAGAACCCAAAGCAGATCCCAGGCTCCGAGCTGCCAGCACAGAGCCCGACGTGGGGCTCGAACTCACAAACTGCGAGATCGTGACCCAAGCTGAAGTTGGACACTCAACAGACTGAGCCACCCAGGCGCCCCAACATCCACAGGTTCTGATAGAACTTGCCAACAGGTGAGGCTTAGAGAAATAAGTCCCTCTACAGGAAGTCATTTCCAATTTCCCTTCCAGGTGTAACTTCTTCGTTTTGTATTAATTCTGTGAAACGATTGCATGTCCAGGATACCACTGCTCTTTCCCTGACTCCTGTTCAGCCCTTCCTCCTCCTTCTTTTTCCACATCATATAATCCATTCCCACCACCAAGCGGGGGGTCTGCCCCTGCCGTTCCTTATCATCATGTGCTCTGTCACCTTTCCCAGGTTTGTTCTCACCTCTTTGCCTAAATGTGTGCTTTCCTCTCCTCAGTGTTCTTTCTCACGTGTTTAGGGATTTATCAATTCTCCCTTGAGCTTGAGCAAGTTACTTTCCTTGTCCGTTTCTGCATCCCAATCCATAAAATGCTGGACTAGATCATGTCTGTGATTCCTCCCAGCCCTAACGACACCTGTCGTTAACATGAACGCCTGGGAGTAATGCCATTGTAGTGACCTCCACCCGGGCCCCTCAATCCACAGCACTGGCTCTCAGCATAAAATCCGGCACCTGGCTGGCACCGGAGCGAGCGAGCTGGCACCTCGCTGCAAGACTCAAGTACAGAATTCCATCTGTCATCCAAGAGATGCCCTTGTATATACCCCGTGGCAAGATCACAAGGTGTTTCCATCGGGATGATGAAGCTTATGCAGCAAGCCTCTGGCATATTTCTATGTTTCTGTCACTTACAAGTTGTTAGTCTATTTATGAAGCCAGCCATTAGATTACAACTCTTTAGAGACCAAGCAAGTATGTCTTCTTTCCTCAGAGAAAAACAAGGGTGGTGTGGATTCTGTATCATGTTCCAACTGGTGAAGCCTTGGGATTTTCCTCACCCCTGCTGGGGTTCTAAGCTCTGGACCAGTAGCAGCAGCAGCATCTGAGATTTTTGACTAGAAATGTAGCTTTTCAAGGCCCACCGGAGACCTCTGAATCAGACAGTGTCCTGGGGCCCAGCAATCTGGTTCCCTGGGCCTCCCAGGTGATTCTAATGTATGCAAAGTTGGAGAACCACGGATCTGGGAAAACTGGCTGAAAATGCGGACCATCAGGCCCCAGTCCGAGATTCCAAGTCTGTTATTTGGGGGATTGGGGTCTGATAGTCTGCATCTCTGCATTTTTACCTTGTCTCTCTGTGGAGACATACCGTTTTACATTTATTTAGTCCTGTGTATATTACAAAGGGCTTTCACAGGCTTTAAATTCAAATTTTCCTCTTCGGAGAATTGAGGACAGTTTCAGGTGGCTATTTTGTTATAGTCTCTTGGTTCACTTTTTATTCAATATCTGTCTTGCTGGTGTTAGAGTTATTTATGTGTGCCCTGTCATTCTTACCAGGTTGTGAGCACCTGGAGGACAGAGGTATCATTTTCATGAGCTTTGCATAAGCCTGGCTGTAGCCCGATGCTTTTCCTAGAAAAGAGGATCAGTAACTAGTTGAATTTTATCCAGGTACACATCTGGACATTGTTAGTTAACTTTGGGGGACGAGATGCCCAGGTGAGCCCTACATTCTCGGTTTTCCTGTGACTAGTCCCATGGTGTGACCTTCAGAGCAGCTACAAAGACAATGACTATCAACACAAAGTGAAAAGAAAGAGAGAAGGGAATAACTTTCGCTGGTAATTAAGCTCAGAAATACACACACATCAATTATTCAGTTTCTACAAGTCCTCATTAATATAGACTTCTCAAGTACAGACAGCATAATCATTCAAATGAGCGCTGGCCTCAAGTTTATCTTTGCACATTCGGTGAAAGAACAATAAAGTGTGTGGGAGGGATAGTCGTGGTGCAAGATGGGTTAAACAACAGAGTGACAGTGAAACGGAGGGCAATGCCTAACAGAGTACTTAAAATTCAAGCAGGGCCCATAAAAGGCAGGCACCACGTACAGACGAGCTTACCTACATTTATGCTTCACATATACCCAGAATCAAAAGGTTTGGGAGAGTTGAGACCCAGCAACCTATAATTTATGTACATTTGCCATTGGTTCAAACTGCTGCAATTAACAATAGACTCTACGTTTTATTTTTTGCTTTTTTACCGATTTGTATGCTTTTTTAAAAAGTTTATTTGTTGGGGCACCTGGGTGGCTCAGTCGTTAAGCGTCCGACTTCAGTGCAGGTCATGATCTGACAGTTCGTGAGTTTGAGCCCCGTTTCAGGCTCTGTGCTGACAGCTCAGCATCTGGAGCCTGCTTTGGATTCTGTCTCTCTCTCTCTTTCTGCCCCATCCCCCCTTGCACTCTGTCTCTGTCTCTCAAAAATGAAAACATGTTTAAAAAAATTTCAAGTTTATTTATTTTGAGAGAGAGAGCAAGAAGGGTAGGGGCAGAGAAAGAGGGAGAGAGAGAGAATCCCAAGTAGCCTCCCGTGCTCAGCCTGGGACCTCACACGGGTCTCAATCTCACAACCATGAGATCATGACCAGAGCTGAAATCAAGAGTCAGACACAACCAACTGAGCCACCCACACGCCTCTGATTTGTATGCTTTTTAAGGAGAGCTCTATAAATGGATTTCTGTTGTGTTTTTAGAACATATTCTTGGGGACTTGACCTCCCTAAGTTTGATTAATCTCTTTCCTTTATTTTGTGTGTTACCATGTAAGCCTAGGTCCTTCTGTGAAAATCTGGTGAAAGGAATAGTCTATGATTCCCTCCCAACTCTGGCTGGGTAGGAAGGATGAAATCTGTAGTTGGTACAAGTCTGCATCATTTGACAATACTAAGTTTTGGTGGGGATGGAGGAAGAGCTACCTGTCTGTCCTTATGTATTGGTGTAAGCACTGAGTAGAGAGATTTGGCAAGAGGACCGTGGCTTATGGATGCACATACATAAGAGGTAAACAAACAAACAAAACATGGTTGAGACAGCTCTGTGGCCCATCAGCTTCAAGATAATGGTTGAGGCCGGGCAGAAAGGGAGGACAGTGAAAATGGGAGGAAGCAGACCTCTGCAATATCATATCTGTAAGACTTTATAAAAAAAAAAAAAAAAAAAAAAAAAAAAAAAAACAATTGCCGGGGCACCTGGATGGCTCAGTTAAGTGTCCAACTTTGGCTCAGGCCATGGTCTCATGGTTTGTGAGTTTGAGCCCACATCGGACTCTGCAATGGTGGTGCGGGCCTGCTTGGGATTTTCTCTCTCCCTGTCTCTTTGCTCCTTCCCCACTTGTGCTCTCTCTCTCAAAATAAATTGATAAAATAAATAAAACTTAAAAAAAAAAAACCCGATTGCTAACATAATTGCTTTGGAGCCAATAAATAAATAAAAGTTACTCTTATTACATGGTGCAGAAAGGAACTCTTTCAACTCTGGATATGGCTCTGACCTCCTAATAGGAAATAGACTATGGTAGTCTCAGGTCTCTAAATGAAGCCTGCTTGTCCAAGCTTGTAATTGAAGCATGAGGTGATGACACTTTGCAGGACCTCAAAGAGTGGATGACAGAGCAGGTCTGCTTCAGGGAGTCTGGGGATGCAGTTGGGAGCGAAGGCTGGGAGAGAGTGAGGAGGAGGGCAAAGTGGGCTAAAAAAGACATTTATAGAATGCCTTGTCTGAAAATCTAACTTACGAGATTTAGGAAATGATGAATGAAACCAAAATGTAGGTGAGTATGTGCATGTACTCACACACCTACACCACCCCCCCTCCGCACCACACGCACACAATGACAAACCTGTCCACGAGGACCCACAAGGAATCCAGAAGAGCAGAAGAATCTTTTCCTCCTGCCTTTAGATCTAAAGAGATCAAGCTAGGGGTACCTGGGTGGCTCAGTCAGTTAAGCATCCGACTTCAGCTCAGGTCATGATCTCACAGTTCATGGATTTGAGCCCCGTGTCAGGCTCTGTGCTGACAACTCAGTGCCTGGAGCCTGCTTCAGGTTCTACGTCTCCCTCTCTCTCTGCCCCTCCCCTGCTTGTGCTCTCTCTCTCTCTCTCTCTCTCTTTCTCAAAACCAAATAAACATAAAAAAAAGAGAGACAGAGATCAATCCAGACTGCACAAGGTTCCCAGGGCCCCCACGCTGGCATCCAAGTGCATGGTAAAGAGCCAGGGAGAATAAAACAGTGTGACCATCTCCCGGCCTCTGCTCTACTACAAGACCCCTGGTGGCTAAGGTCCCAGATCACATCTGCAGTTTGGGTGTCTATTCTGATCTAAACAGTAGATCTTTGGACGATGATCTGTGATAGAATCCCCCGGAAGCTCAGTTCAATAGGCAGATTCCGAAGCCCCAGCTCAGACCCCCTAAAGCAGAGTCTTTGGGGTGACGCTGGGCACTCCACTTGCCTGTGAGCTCCCCAGTGATGCTGATGTACAACAAAGCTGGGAAACAGCCAGTGTCCCGCGGGCACCACACTCATGAGCTGATGTTATCGGGGGGCGCGGCACTCCAGAAAGGCCCCACGATGTCTCACTGCAAGCTGGACAAGTAGGCCTGAGTCACAATCTTAACATGAATTACTAAAGTGTGACATTTTCTTGAGTCACTTCCATCACAGAGGAGGGTGGCCCTGGAAACGTAGGTGTTCCCCAGAGACACTTCTTAGCATCTTTGCAACAATATGAGACTGGGTGCAGCTCCAGGGCCGTAACAGGGACCAGTGTTACGGGAAGGTAGAAAATGAGATCCTCCCTTGTCAGGAGGCTGGTCAGAAATGAGGCTGCACCGCACGGTTTGTGCAGGACCAGAGGACCTCACCTCCTGGCCTCCCGCAGCCTCCTGCCATTCTCCGAAAGGTTCTCCCCGCACGGCGGTCCTTCCACTCTGAGCCCTGGGACTCAAGAAGCTACGGAGTGATAAATCAATTATGAAATGGAAACCTCGATTACTGCCTGTCTGCTTAATTGTTTGACAAGTTAATTAATCTCCCAAGCAACTGGGCTCTGTTCTCCCTGTAAATTGTGGGGAAATAGCTCTCACAGGTCCCCGAGGTCTTGGCAGTACAGTATCAATGAGGCTCCTGGAAAACAAGGAATAATAAGCGTTTAGTGGGGTCAGCGCCTCAACATAGGAATGAAGAGGTTTGCTCCAGCTTCTGCCCAGAGGCGGTTTTGTCACTAATTTTTTGGCTACTAATTACAGCCTGCACTTGTCTTTATTTGTTTGTTTGTTTTTATTTCTCTTCCAAGAGACACATTTCTTTCCTTTCAGATGAGTCCCTGTGATTCAAATGGCCAATACTTCCATATCGTGAAAAACCCGATGGGGGTGTCAGACGACTCCCTCTTGGGGGGGGGGGCTGTGCCATGAGAGCTGCCATGATGTGTGAGGACGGACCTTCTGGACGGTGAAGATAGGTATGTGTCGTGGGCCTCTGTCTGGCTGCCTGAAGTAGCTACTGCTTTCTCCGCCTTGTGACCACATCACACTGCCCTGTCATCTGTGGCCGTTAGAAACTCCAAAGGACAGAGTGAAGTTGAGAAACTAGATTATGCCCAATAACTTTCAAGAATTTCCCTGCCCCAGACTCACCTGGAGGGCTCGACTGAAATTCAGACAACTGGATACCAACTAGACCTACCTGTGTTGGAATTATTAGGGACCAAGCTCAGCAGCATTTAATAAGCTTCCTGGATAGATTGAGACCCACTTGGGTTAGAGTGGGGGAGAATTGGCTGCTGGTGGCTATACCAAACAATTCAGAAACACACTCCCTAATTAGTACCATACCTGTTTGTCATTTTACTCTTTAGTATTATTTTGTTTATATCTTACACCCTGCCCCTGGGCCTTTGCACCAGCTGTTACCTCTGTCTCCAAGGCTCTTTGCCACCAAGCATAGCCCAATGCTTCGTTCAGGTTAGCCCATATGACCAAGCATAGTCCTCTTGCTTCATTCAGGTCTCGGTTCAAATGGCACATCCTCACATCCTCAAAGTCTTTTCTGATCTCTATCTAAAACACGACTCCTACCTAATGGGATAATGAAACTTTATAAGCTTCTTCATAGTGCATATCACTACCTACAATTGTATCATATCTTTGTTTGCTATCTAACTTCCCACTAAGATTTAAGCTCCAAAGGGGCAGGAATTCTCATCAGTTTTGTTCAGTGCCTTATATGAAGTGCTTAGAACAGTGCCTAAATTATGGGCACCACCCAGTAATGTTTAACATCTGTCCAGGGAATGAAGCAGTGAGTGAAAGATGAGGCATAAATTTGCCAGTAGTGGTAAATGCCAACCTCACTTATATTGGCAAAATCACAGTTAGAGAGACCATTATGGATCCTAACAGTTTAAAACATAACAAGTTTGGGAAAACCAGGACATAAAAATGTACAAAGGAGAACAGAACTGAAAACACAGCCTATTGAAATATGTGGGATTCACCTAAAGTGGTGCTTATAGGGAAATTTATAGCACAAAATGCTTACGTTAAAAAAAAAAGGAAGAATGGTCTCAAATCTATAAACTAGGGTTCCACATTACAAAACTGTACACAAAGAGACAATTAAACCCAAGCTGAAATCTAAACATAAAAACAATAGAGAATATAAATGAAACCAAAAGCTGGTTTCTTCAAAAGATCAATAAAAATGATAAAACCCTAGCGAGATTTACAAAGGAACAGAAAGAAAAGATACAAATTACCAATGAATTTGAAAGAGCAGATAACACTACACAATATGGCAGACATTAAAAAGAATAATTCATAAGGGAATCAGAATCTATAATTAACTCTATGTACGTAAATTTGAGAAATGAGAGAAGATGAACCAATCCCTCAAAAAGCAGGAAGTACCAAAACTCACCCAAGATGAAACAGTTAACCTCAAATTCCTATAGCTATGAAATAATTTGAATGTGTAGTTAAGCCTTCCAAAAATGAAATCTTCAAGCTCAGATAATTATTGCAAAACTCTACCCAAAATTTAAAGATGGTATAATACCTTTTCTCTACAAGCAATTCAAGAAAATCAAAGAGGACAGAACATTTCACATCTTCTTTTATAAGTCAACCATGACTCTGTAACAGAAGCCAAAGCCAGTGCCAAAATTGAACGATACATATCAATATCCCTCATGAACAAAGACCAGAAAAACTCCTAACGACATATAAGCGAATCAATAGATCAGTATAGACAAATAATAAAAATCACAGCCAAGTAATATTTGTCCTGGGAATGTAAGACCAGGTCAATGTTCTAAAGCCTATGAACGTGAATTCACTGTTTCCTGTAAAAATGGTCTAAAGATGAACCACAGGATCATATCAGTCAACGCAGAAAAAGGAAAGACTGTTTTTTTTTTTTTTAAGTTTATTTATTTATTTATTTTGGAGGGGGGGAGGGGGTTGTTGGGGGCAGAGAGACAAGGAGAGAGGGAATCCCAAGTAGCCTCCATGCTGTCAGAGTACAGCCAGATGCAGGGCTTGATCCCACAACCCTGGGATCATGACCTGAGCCAAAATCAAGAGTCAGATGATTAACGGACAGAGCCACACAGACTCCCGAGAGCAACAATTGTTAATAAAATACATCCACCCATGATAAAAAACCCTCAACAGATTAGAAATAGAAGGGAACTTCTTCAACCTAACAAAAAACATCCACATAGAACACATCATTATACTTACTGATGACAGACTCAATACTTTCCTCCTAAGATTGAGAAGAGGATTTCCCAGCCCACTGGTCTTACTTAGTGTAGCATTGGGATTCATCGTTAGTGCAGTGAGAAAAAAAGATAAAAGGCCTACATGAGGAATAAAAAATTAAAACTCCCTATTTGAATTCAACATGATTTCTGTTTAGAAAATTTCAAAGACTTTACAGAAAACAAACCAAAAAAAAAAAAAAACAACTCTTAAAATTAATAAGTGAGCCTAGTAAAGTCATAGAATAAAAAATGTCATAGATATGACACCAAAAACATAATCCATGGAAGAAAAACTGACAAATTGGTCTTCCTAAAAATTAAAAAAATCATGCTAGTGGAAGGCACTCTAAAGAAAGGAGAAGACAAGCTATAGACTGGGAGAAAGTATTTGCAAACCACACATCAAAGGGCTTGTATTTAGAATATATAAGGCACTCTCAACATTCAGTAGTAAGAAAAGAAAGCCAATTTTTAAAAGATTCAAAAGCAAAGACTTCCCCAGAGATTATTTAAGCATGACATCATCACATGAAAAGATTTCCAACACCTTTAGCCATTACAAAAATATCAATTAAAACCATGATAAGATCCCCCTACCCGCACAATCCCTTAGAATCACTAAGGCTAACACGGAGCTAAGACAACAAGCGTTTGAGAGGGTAGGAGGCAAATAGAACCCTACCTTGCTGGTGTGAATGAACAATGGTACAGCCACTTTGTGGAACTGTCAGTTTCTTGCAAAGGTAAATACACACTTACCATATGACCCTGGAAAATAAACTTATGTTCACACAAAAACTTGCACACAAAGCTTTATAGCAACTCTATTCAAAATTGCCAAAAATTGGAAGCAACCCAAATGTCCTTCAGTTCATGAACAGATAAATAAAATGTGGTACATTCACATAATAACATTCATAGAATGGGATACTATTTAGCATTAAAAAGGGATAAACCACTGATTCACAAAATATTTGAATGGATCACACAGACATTATAATGAGTGCAAGAAGCTAGTCTCAAAAGGTCATATACATTCCCCTTACATTTAAATAACTTTCTCAAAAAAAAAAAAAAAAACATAGTGATGGACAGCATATCAGTGGTCACCAGAGTTAAGGTTGTTGGAGGACGCAACTATGAATGGATATCACAAGGCAGTTTTGGGGGATGACCATTCTGTATTGCAATTGTGGGTGTCACACGAATTTGTACATACATTAAGATTTTATAATGTACAGCCAAAAAAGTCAGTTTCACCACATGATCATGTTAAAACTAAAATTAATTCTTAAGAATTTACATAGGAAATAGCAAAAAGAAATGAAAAAACTAGGTCAAAAAGAGAAAAGAAAATCACAGGTGCACCCAGCTGGCTAAGTCAGAAGATCTTGGGGTGGAGTTTGAGCCCCACATTGAGTGTAAAGATTACTTAAAAATAAAACCATTAAAAAAAGAGAGAGAAAAGAAAATCACAATGTCTTAGGGTCCCTCTTGGCAACACTGGGCAATTAATGACTATTCCCCAGTTCTCAGCTTCCAACATGGTACCCAGATATAGCAAAAGGGCTTTCACCTGGAACAGGGATTCAGAACCACCTGGGCAAAGACTGGATTTGGGGTTCCACTCAATTTTCCGTCCCCATTATCCATTAGCTTCTAAGGTTTTGACTTATTGATCTTTCCCAACAATCTCTAGGCCAGGGGAATCAGCCTTGGTAAAAATAGTAGAATATTATGATCACCTGGTTTAGAAAATCCCAACACCTCGGGGTTTTCATCTCTCAGACAGCCCCCAGCATTCTTATTTGTTAAGCATTTCTCAGGTGAGCCTAACATAAAAACCACTCTGGAACTATGAGGATGACACAACAAAGAAACAAAGAAAACAAGACAGAAACAGACTGATAAGTACAGAGAACATAACTGATGGTTGTCAGAGGGGAGGGGATGGGGAAGTAAAGGGGATTAAGAGGTACAGTCTTCCTAGTCATAAAACACATAAGACACAGGGATGTAATGTACAGCGTAGGGAATATAGTCAGCAATACTGAGACAACTTTATATGGTGGCAGATGGAAACTAGACCTATTTCGGTGACCATTTTGTAATAAATATATTTTGTATAAATATCGAATTGCTATGATGCGTACCCAAAACTAATACAATATTGTATGTCAATTATCCTTCAATTAAAAGAAGAAGAGAAAAAGAGAGGCACACACGTATCGTGTATGGGTAGAGCTATTAATCTAGTCGGAGAAATGGGAAGCAAATAGGCTTTCCAGGACGAAAAGAGCTATGTTGGGATTTGATGAGGATCACTTTCCAAGACTGGATGAGAATTTTGAGTCTTGGGACAGAGCAAATATTATCTGTGTGTGAAAGGATTGTGAAGGATTATTGCCAGAGGGAAGATTATGAGAGATTGCACAAATGAGTTTTCCTCCTCCATCAAGAGATGGGATTCTCTTTCCCTCCTTGAGTCTGTACTGAAGTGACTGGCCTCAGCCAACAGGAAATCGGTGATTATAAAACATGCGTGGACCTGAAAAGCACCTGTTCCAGCTGCTTTTGAAACATGTTGTCATCATGTCATCTGGAGATGTTGGAGAAAGGGCATGTGGCCCAGTGGCCCCTGTGACCCAGCTGTCATCCTGTCAACTTCCCGAAACAGTGTGCTGAGTTGCCCGGAAGCTGACCACAAGTGAGTGAGTGAGTCCAGCTTAGGCCAGCAGAGACAGAGCTAGCCCAAGCCAACCCAAATTCACTCTCAGAATCAAGAGCTCAATAAATGGCTGTTAACTTAAAAAAGAAAAAAGAAAATAATATGACTTTGGTTGCTTCTGGAAGTTTAGTAGTCAGTCAAAGTCACTGCTATTATCATGCCATCCAAAGTGTTGATGGCGATTCCAACCAAGGCCGCAGGTCTAGTTCAGTTCTAGGCCTGACTGGAGCTGGGAGCACATATCTAGGGGCAAGAGGAGGCATGGTTTCACAGAGGTCATGGGACGGAGGGAGGGCTCCCGTCTGGTTGCAGCTTTAAAGCACCCAACAATGTGTTGCAAGATCATGGAATGGGAAGAAAGAACAGATCTCCAATAACTGAAAAATTCTGTATGATCCACGCCTCTCCACATACTCAGTCTCAATGAATCCTCACAAAAGTCCTCTAGGAAAATGGCTTTCATCAAATCAAGCAGTCCACCCAAGGCCCTGCGTCTTGCACGTGTGAGCGGTGAGGCTGGGCTTGGAAGGGCTAACACCCTTAACCACTGATCAGTCTCGCATGCAGCAGAAGGAACGCCCCACTTAGCATTACATGGATTTGTAGCCAAATTTTCTCTGTAGCACCTATTAGGTACAGACTGTGGGCAATTATATTTCATCTCTCTGCACCTTAGTTTCCTAATCTGAGAAAGTGGGGAGCGATAAGAGCTATCACTTAGGGAAAACATAAATGAGTTACAAGATAGAAATGTCACTCAGTAAATGTTTCCTGTTTCTCGTGTTCTATGATAGGATATTGGCTTTCTGTGGGTCCTGAAGTTTCGGCATGAAGTGCAAAGCTTTACTGCATCACTCTGTAATCCTAGGGCATTTCTTCCACTGACGTTTGCTATTTCTCTCTCTCTCTCTCTCTCTCTCTCTCTCTCACACACACACACACACACACACACACACACACACACACACACTCATTATTCACAGCTTTCAAAAGACACATCTGCTCTTACCCTCTCTCTTTGTTCCAGACAGCACACACACTTTGCCTGGGGCCAAACTCCACTTGCTCACCTGCTCTCTGCTACATCTGCTCATACACATTTGTACTCACATCTGAAGCAGCACCTTCACTGAAATCATTCCCCTACTCCCCCCTCTCCTCCCCATCAGAGAAAGGCCCCGGGTCCCACCTGAACGAGGCTTTGTAAAATAGCCCTCCCGAAGCTGTCGTCTTCAGTTAGTGGGGATAATGGGATTATTCTATCTGTGTAATAATAACATGTTCAATTTAAAGCGAAAAAAAATCTGAAGCCACTTAAAAGCTGCTGTTTGGCGCTGATATATTATTTCAGTAATGAATAATCACTGAAGATATTATTCTGGATGCAGTTACCATGCAGTGATGTGAATAAAATGCATTAGATGGAAAATTGTATTTCAAGTAAATATATGCACTGGTAGAAATGTATCACCACCCATTAATATGTATTAATTCAGAACCAAATGCCAACTGGAGTGCGCCTACATGGGTTTGAATGGCAGGCAGTGATTTGGAAGTGGGAGGAAATAGGTTTGGATTTGGTCAAAGAGACTGAGAAATGATAATGAGGGTTGTGGTTCATGATTCAAAGTGAACAGGCGACAGAGCGGGCCTGCGAAGCACCCCTCCCACATCTCCTTCAGAGACTTTATCTTTGACTAAAGTCTACTGATAACTGACATTTCTGAAGCAGGGGCTCTTTCCCCTCTTCCACAGTCTGCATTTTCAAAGATCCTTTCCCTTGGAGAGGAAACCTGTAAAAAATTTTTTTTTGCTAGGGTAACTACTTTGCATCTTAGCTCCTTCCCCCCTCCTCTCTCTCTCTCTTTTGCTCAGTGCACAACAGGAGCAACTGTCAAGCATATCATCATTAAGATGAGCTTCTCCAATTCTGAAATCTGCAGGGGCTTCCTCATTAGCAGATGGCTCCAGATCCAAACTGCAAAGGCGGCTTCCCCATTCTTAAATGGGACACTCTCAAGCCCTCCGCTTTTCTCGTTTTATGGTTTTCTAGGGTACTCCAAAGACTTAAGGACCCCAAAAGTATTGGCACCTTAAGAGGGGCTTTCTCAGGCATGCATTTTCTCCTATTTAGTGCAATTTTATTTAAAAAGGTACAAGTGTGAACCTCTCTGTCATTACAAGATACCCTAGAAAAAGTGAAAACACAAAATAATATTTCTTAAAGCATGTAGTCAACAAAAGATTAATAACCAAAATATATAAAGAATAGCCAAAATATTAACATAAAAAAGAAAGACAACAAATAGGAAAATTGACAAAGAAAGAGAAAAGAAAATCCAAGTGGCCAAGAAATCAACAGTAAAGATTTAAAAAATGGAAAATAAATCCACAATAACATATCTTTGAACACCCATCTGATGGAAAAAAAATAATAATCCATTGATACCAAGTGGATAAAATTGCAGAACAAGAAAAGTTCTCATACACTGCTGATGGGAATGTAAATTAGTAAAATCTATTTTTATAAAATTTTTTTTTTACATTTATTTATTTTTGAGAAACAGAGTGTGCCAAAGCATGAGTGGGGGAGGGGCAGAGAGAGAAGGAGACACAGAATCTGAAGTGGGCTCCAGGCTCTGAGCAAGCGATCAACACAGAGCCTGATGCAGGGCTCAAACCCACAAACTGTGAGATCATGACCTGAGCCTAAGTCAGACGCTCAACCGACTGAGCCACCCAGGCGCCCAGTAAAATCTTTTTTTTTTTTTAATTTTAATATGTTTATTTTTGAGACAGAGAGAGAGACAGTGTGAGCACGGGAGGAGCAGAGAGAGAGGGAAAGAGAATCCCAAGCAGGCTCCGTGCTGTCAGCACAGAGCCCAACTCAGGGCTGGCTCCCCAGAACCATGAGATCATGACCTGAGCCAAGATCGAGAGTCGGATGCTTAACTGACCCCAGTAAATCTCTTTCGCAACAGTATGGCACTGTCTTCTACAGCTGAAGGCGTTCATGTTCTATGCTACAGTCGTTCAAGTCTCAGGCACCTACCCTCGCAAAACACATGCATGTGTACACAAATACCCATAAGAGCACCGCTCAAATGTCGCCTCAAACTAAAATTACCAGTAGAATGGACAGAATACGGTGTATCCACACAACCAGGTAGCATGCAACAATGAAGATGACCAAGCTACAATTACCTGCAGCAAGATGAACATTCCAAACATAATACTGAGGTAAAAATAATAATAATAATAATAATAATAATAATAAGATCCAAAATACATACAATGCAATTGCTTTAGGTATTGTTCGAAATGAGGTAAAACTAAACCATATTGTTTAAGGATACACGCATTGTGATAAAGTCTAAGGGGAAACAAGGAAATGACAATCCCTGGGTTAGGAGGGTGGGTACCTCCACGTGGAAGAAAGAGAGAGGCACATCACATGGATTCTGGGTGCTGGTGCTGTTCTAGATCGTGACTTACACGGATGTCGGGTATTGGCCTCATAACCATTTGAACAAATTCACGCATCACCACTTCCTATTCTTACGCCGCTATGCGTGTTGTGGTTTGCGGTAAGTTAATGGTAAAAATGCAACACAAACAGGCACATTTCTCCAGCTGACTATTGAAGGCACCCCGGTTCTAGCCTCCCATCTCTTTCCAAACTTTGGTTTGCGATTTCAGCGTGCTGGCCTGTCCTCCACCCAGCCCTTCTCTGCTGCCTGCAGTGCCTTCTTGCACTGTCCCAAAGGTAGGCTTGCTCCAGTAAGATGAGAGAAGGCAGGGCCCACTTTCTTCTCCTTGACACGTGGTCTCCTGAGCTCTCCATGGTACCAATGTCTCCCGGCCCAGCGCTGCTCCTTCTCATCGCCTCAGGGTTCCTCTTCCTCCCGTCCACTCAATCTTGGCTCGGCCCAGGTCTCAGCCTTGTGCCTCCCCCCCCCCCCCCCCCGTGATCTCCTTCCTTTCCATCTGCCCTCCTCTCCTCTCCTCTCCCTTCTCTCTTCCTTGATGGTCTCATCTAGACCGTCGGCTTTAAATATCCTCTCTGATCACCATGGCTTATATGGTTTCTGCACTCCTACTGTCAACGTGGCACTCGAATTTGTATGTTTAAGAAGCAGATCAGGGGCGCCTGGGTGGCGCAGTCGGTTAAGCGTCCAACTTCAGCCAGGTCACGATCTCGCGGTCCGTGAGTTCGAGCCCCGCGTCGGGCTCTGGGCTGATGGCTCGGAGCCTGGAGCCTGTTTCCGATTCTGTGTCTCCCTCTCTCTCTGCCCCTCCCCCGTTCATGCTCTGTCTCTCTCTGTCCCAAAAATAAATAAACGTTGAAAAAAAAAAATTAAAAAAAAAATTCATGAGGACCTTAAAGAGCTTTTGCATGTGGGTTAAATCCATCTCTGTTTATTGCAGTGGAAACCAGAACTGAGCAAGATCTTAAAAACACAAGCACACGGGGCGCCTGGGTGGCGCAGTCGGTTAAGCGTCCGACTTCAGCCAGGTCACGATCTCGCGGTCCGTGAGTTCGAGCCCCGCGTCGGGCTCTGGGCTGATGGCTCAGAGCCTGGAGCCTGCTTCTGATTCTGTGTCTCCCTCTCTCTCTGCCCCTCCCCCGTTCATGCTCTGTCTCTCTCTGTCCCAAAAAATAAATAAACGTTGAAAAAAAAAATTAAAAAAAAAAAAAAAGCAGATCAGACTGACCATGTCTGGAACAAGAATTCTTGCTCCCCAAACCTGCTGTCGAAGCTGCCACCCCCCACCCTTCTCACTCTAGTTAAATAGCTGTTTCATTAAACCAGTTTCTTGGGTAAAAACCCAGGAGCCAAACCCGTTTCCTTTTCTCTCACTCCCTTTTCTCTGACGTTCCATATATTGCCATGTGCTATCACTTTTTTTTTTAATATTTTTTAATGTTTATTTATTTTTGAGAGAGAGAGAGAGAGAGAGAGACAGAGCGCAAGTGGGAGAGAGGCAGAGAGAGAGGAAGACACAGAATCTGAAGCAGGCTCCACGCTCTGAGCTGTCAGCACAAAGCTGGATGCGGGGCTTGAACCTACAAACTGTGAGATCATGACCTGAGCCAAAGTTGGATGCTTAACCAACTGAGCCACGAGGCGCCCCTGCCATGCTAAGAGGGATCTTGACTCCATGCTTTTTTCCATCCAACTCAACTGCTCCCACTGTCAGTCAGGCCCCCATCACCTGTAATTAACCGTTGCAAGTCCTCTTGGTGAGACTCCCACCTTCCACTTGAGCACACACCTCCTGCAATCCATTCTCTGCCCAGCAGTTTTAGAGATCTTCTTTAAATAAATAAGGCAGCACTCTACTGTTAGCAACCTGTCAATAGTCCTCTGTCACCCTTAGAATGAAATCTGCCTTCCACGCCATAAGCGACATCTTCCCTGCCCAGTCCACCAACCTCCCTCATCTTCAGTCTTGGACGCAGACAAACTTTGCTGTAGACACAGTGACCCTTTTTCTGATTCCACCGAAGTAAGAGCTTTCCCTGTGACCTCAAAGCCCCTGAACTCCCCAATGTCCTCTTCTAGAATGCACCTTCTCCAGGTTTGCAGTGTCTGACGCCTTCTCCTAATCCCTTCAAAGAGGCTCTCCCTGACCAGCCATTCTGATGTGTCTCCCCCTGGCACCTCCGTGCGAACCCCTTGCTTTATTTCATTGACCCTAATTGTTTTCTAAAATATCCTATTTGCTGAGTTGACGTCTTGTCCCTTGTTATGTCCCCAGTTACTAAAATAAAGCTTGACACTCCCATAAGTATTGACTGAATGAAAGATAGAAAGGCAGGGGCTTTTCCTAACTTTACATCCTTGTCTTTTCCAGAATTTACCACATTCTTAAGAGTAGACAAGAGTCAATTTTCCTATTTTATGAAAATATGCAAATGTAACTGAATTTTTAAGGATGCTCACGATTACTGTGAGTGGCCATTGTACTGTGTGGTGTGGATTATGGTGAATGAAAATTCTCCTTTGCTGCCAGTGTATAACTCAAGAGAATTTGGAATTCTTTGGAATTTGTTGTCAGTAATTATCAGAAACTTTAAAAATGTGCAAAGTCCATTACATCTACTTCTAAGATTTTGTCCTGGGAGAGGGGAGCACAAACCATATGAATATGTACTTATAATAACAAAACAAAAACTAAATAAATACAAAAATTCTGAAAACAATTTGAGTATATACAATAGCTAGGATCTGGGTAATAAGCTATCTTGGGGCACCTGGGTGGCTCAGTCAGTTAAGCTTCTGACTCTTAATTTCACTCAGGTCATGTTCTCATGGTTGGTGAGTTTGAACCCTGCATGGGTCTCCACACTGAGCGCAGAGCCTGCCTAGAATTCTCAATCTCTCTCTCCCTCTCTCTCTCTCTCTCTCTCTCTCTCTCTCTCAAAATAAATAAGTAAACTTAAAAAAAGCTATCTGGAAAGTTGAATATCTTGAAATCATTAAAATTATGTCATGGAAAGCTGATCTTCTAAGTTGCAAAAAGATATTTACAATGTGATCATATTTTCATTGAAAAAAGTCATCCTATTTTAATATATAAAATTATGCATAATGAAAAGGTTGAATAGGCATACGACACAATGTAAGCAGTGGGTGGCAGATTTATGAGTGAATATCTGTATTTTCAAAAACATCTACAATGAATTATATGTTTCAATTTATAAAAATAATAATGTATTTGGTTCTTAAAATATATATGTAGGTATACAATGAAAAAAAATGGCACATATCTCCACTAGATAACCCTTGCTGATTTTTTAAATGAAAAGTCTTCACAATGTGAAAAAAGCAAAGCAGTATAAAAAATGAAAGCTTCCCTAATATGTCCTTCTTCTGACTTCATTTTCTCTTCCCACCAGAATCCCTACTAACATTTTCTTTTGCATAAGAAATGTTTCTCCATAATGACTTTATTTTCTCAATAGCTGGAGAATATGCCATTGTAAGGATGCGCCATAATTTATTCAACCACTGTCATAATGAGGGACAATAGGATAGCCATTGGGAGTTTTCACTATTATGAAAGATGATGTATTGTGTAGGGAAACCTCCAGAAGTTTAACTGCTGAGTCAATGTGTGCGTACTTTTTTATATTTTGGCATATAGGGCTAAACTGCTCTCCCAAAACACAAGTGTCAAATAATATTTGTGATTTGCTTTAGGGTTGCCTTTTATGTCATAATGATATCAGAGGATGTTTCGTTTGGTCGATTAATTCATAAAGAAAACTAGAGCTTCTGCGTTCTCAGGATGGGGAATTTAGACTAGGTGATTTGTAATGCCACTTCTAGCACTCAAGTTTTAAGGATTCCATAAGCCACACTCGGAAACACAAGAAAATATCGCCAGAACTACACAGTAAGAAAGAAAACTTGGGTTAAGAGAACGAGCACTGTAATGAGAGTCCATACTCGGTGCTCTAGCTCCATAGTAAACATGTGAGTGACATGGAGGTTCATGAGCCCTTGAATTTGGGAACAGGTCACAGTGTCATTCAGGACTGACCTTTGAATCCAAGAAGTGCACTCTGCACATAATCCACAATGGATTATGTTGTGAGCCCACAATGGATGGCATGCGATGCCCCGTAGCAAGGGACACCATGTGTAAAGGTTACTGCATGGCCCCGTGGTGTTCATTTTGTGGCTGAGCCATTGTGTGTTCATTGGGGTATATAGGCATAGGGGGAGTAGGTCAGTGACACTGGAAGCATGTGACATTCACTTGGAAAATTCCAGGCATGCAAGTTAATTATGAATGACCTCTAACATTTGAAAGTTCAACCCTAGGTCTTTTCTACCCAGGCAAGGTGACGGGAGCAAATCAAGTGTCTGTTGCCCATTATCCTCATAAACAGCCAGTGGATTCGTGGTCAAAAGGAGACTGTCTTTTCTTTTGATTAACCTGAATTCCTTGGTACAAATTGGATTTGCTTATTCTAGCTATCCTCAGGTATGCCTGAATCCCAATGAATTTTACCATTTTAATAAATAGCAGTGTCAGTGTGATTGCTCTTAAAACCCAGCCACTTGTGGAATAAAATATATGCAGATTATACAACAATCCTGTATAATTATTTCAGAGCAGACCTAGTGAGAAAATCCTTGTTGTTAAGATGATGAGATAATTATGGCTCGAGATACGGCTCTCTTCCAGAGGGAAGAAAGAGGTTGGTCATTTGGGTTGCTAAATATTACAAATGTTCCTGGGGAGAGGGAAACTAGTGGCCTAGAGCTCAGAGAGAAGAGAGGAGGCTGTGTTGTGGGGGTGGGTAGAACACAGCAGTGTGTTACGAATGAGTAGGAAGTGGTGGGTATAGGGCTTTGGGACTGAAGCCGATTGACCCAGAAAGGAACCGATAGATCACGATAGCAACAGCAAGCAACAGCTAACACTCAGTGCTGACTCCGTGCCAAGGACCAGCTTTTCGCAGGCAAGAAGTCACTCAATTCCCACAAAAAGCATTTCGTGTGGATACAATTATTGAGTCCACTGTAGAAATGAGAAAACTGAGCCCAGGAGAGAAGTAGTTTGCCCGCCATCGTATAGGTAGTGAGTGGTGGCACCAAGCTGGAAACCAAGAAATTCTGACTTGAGGGCCCCTCCCTGTCAACAAATCTGCCTGGGAATCATGAGACCAGGAAATCCAAAGATCTTAGGGAAGTTGTCACATCAGATCACTGTTTTTGACAGTTTTCTCCCCAATGTTCCAATGACGGCTTTGTCACTTACAAAGTTTGTTTAATTTCTCTGGACAACATCTTGAGAAGATTCTCTGACCCCCAATTTTCTCAGAAAACTGTGGCAGGGACAATCAGTGGATCCTGAAAGACTCACACCCCCTTCCAGGTGTAGAACTATGGCGGAAGAGCGACTGCCAAGACAGGGACTCCATTTCCCAGCCTGCCTTGCATGTCGGGGGCATCACATGACCGCTTCTGGCTAATGGAATGTGAGCAGAATTAATCCTTGTCACTTCCAGGGTGAAATGCATAAATATCTGTGTGTCTTCCCTACACTCTCTTCCTCTCTGGCAGTCACGGAGTTCACACGGTACCAAAGGTGACAATGTCCTAAGAATGAAGAAGCCTGGATCCTTGAGTCACTGGATACTCAGGACAGTGGGAATTGAAAATTTTACACAAGAAACAAAATGAATATTTATTCTATTAAGTCCAGAAAAACCAAGGTTTTTTGGTATAGCATTTAGCCCTACAGGGTTATTTGGGGACTTAAAAAAGGCAAACATATGCCTATTCAGTGTCTTACACACAGTTCCTTTAAATCACTTCAGAGCCCTAAAGGTGAAGGGGTGTTTTGTTATGCATAACAAGCCCCTTTCCAGCACAACTGAGTGTATGTTAACAAGGTAACTTCTGGAAAGCACCTAAAGCTGGTAGCCAATTGGCAGGGGAACCAACCATGAACACAGGGGTAGAAATTTCAGTCCCCTCCCCAGCTCTGATTTCTGGGAGGAGAGAGGAGGCTGGAAGTTGAATCAATTAGCAATGGCCAATGATGTCGTCCGTCATGCCCATGTGATGAAGCCTCCATAAAAATCCAAAGGAAGGGAAATCAAAGAGCTTACCAGAGTGCTGTCCTATGCCCAGCAGCTTATGCTGGCCTCAGACTTCACATGAACAGAAACTCCCTCGTTTGGGACCCTGCCCCGTGTATATCTTCATCTGGTTGTTGATTTGTATCCTTTAATATCCTCAGTAATAAATCAGTAATCCAGTGAGCAAATGTGTTTCGAGATTTCTGTGAGCCTCTCTAGCAATTTTTTTTTTTAATTTTTTTTTTCAACGTTTATTTATTTTTGGGACAGAGACAGAGCATGAACGGGGGAGGGGCAGAGAGAGAGAGGGAGACACAGAATCGGAAACAGGCTCCAGGCTCTGAGCCATCAGCCATCAGCCCGGAGCCCGACGCGGGGCTCGAACTCCCGGACCGCGAGATCGTGACCTGGTTGAAGTCGGACGCTTAACCGACTGTGCCACCCAGGCGCCCCCTCTCTAGCAATTTAATTGAACATCAAGAGGGGGTAATGGGAGCCTTCAAACTGTGGCCAGTTGGTCAGAAGCACAGTAACAAACTGGGCTGGTGACTGGCATATGAAGGTTAGGGGATGTGCCATCTTGTCTAACTGAGCCCATACATAGCGTGTGGGATCTGGTGCTATCGCCAGTAGTTAGTGTCCTATTGACTTGAATTGTAGGACACCCAGCTGGTGTTGGAAAATTATTTGGTGCTTTGGGGAAATCCCTCCCCCCCCCACACACACACTCAAATTGGGTCCAGAACTTTTATTATTTTTTTAGTTTATTTATTTTAACACATAGAGAGAGCAGGGGAGGGGCAGGGGAGGGGTAGAGAGAGAGAATCCTAGGCAGACTCTATGCTTTCAGCACAGAGCCCAATGTGGGTCTTGAACTCATGAGCCATGAGATCATGACCTGAGCAGAAACCAAGAGTCAGACGTTTAACAACTGGTCCACTCAGGCACCCCTGTGTCCACAACTTTTAACCCTAAAATTAAGTCCCTCATGTTTTCCATGAACCTATCCCAAAAAAAGCTCTTGCATATCTCATGGCTAGGATTTTATGAATAAAGACAATATGAGGCAGGCTGAACATACTCACTCTCCTTAAAAGATCTTCCCACCCCTTATTTAGTAAATTTCTGCCAGTAGAGAAATAGTTTTTGGAGCCCTCAAAAACTTTGATTTTTTTCAATATCAGTAGTAGATTTAGCAGTTTATACTTTTAGTTTTAACAATGCTTTATTCTTGGAGGCAGGTCCTTCAAAGGAATCAGTGACATAATGAACACAGTAACAAGAATTCATGGGCACCAACCTTAAGTAAACCATAACCTCTGCCTAGATTCTTGTGTACTACTGACAAATTCTGACTGTGAATTGTGTCCACAGAGGCTAATTATAACACCATGACCACTAAAAGAATCCATGGGGATTCATCCTGAGAGCGTGACCCTCCCAATACCTCAGACCCTGTTTTTGCTTTGGATCAGGTGCCCATTTAGCCTGGCTTCTGACATCCAGAGTTAATTAAACAAATAAGCATTTATTACTTCTATGCTGGTGCATAACAAATTGTCACAAATTTAGCCCCACAAACTTCACCACACACATTTGTTATCTGCTAGTTCCTGTGGGTCTGGAGTCTGGGCACAGAGTTGGGTCCTCTGTTTTGGGTGTCTCATAAGACTACAGTCAAGCTGTTTGCCAGGGTTTGTGTCTCATCTACAGGCTTGACTGGGGAAGGATCTGTGTCCAGGCTTATTTACATGGTGAAGGGCAAGCTTGTTTTGGGGGGGGGGGGGGCTGTTGGACCAAGGGCCTCAGTTTCTAGTTTTCTGTTGGGTAGAAGTGGCCATCCGTTCCTTACCATGTGGTCCCCCTCAGCATGACAACCTGCTTGGTGAAAGCCAGCAAGGGGAAGAGGGCAAATATCCCCGGTATCCATTTTCCATCTTAGTAATACATTTAAAAATTAATTAGATCAAATCACTCCCCTGTCTAAAACCATTTAATGGCCTCTCATTACATTTAAAGAAAAAATCCATAGCCTTTACCAGGTGCGCATGTTCTAGGCTTTCTCTCACTCCCTGACCTCAACCCTTACCATTCTCCAGCCTTATAATTGTGCCTCACCACACCACCCTTCCTCCCCTCCCCCTACATTGCCAAACTTATTTCAGCCCCAGGGCTTTTGCATATGTGGTTCCATGCTTCAGAGCAGGAAACACTCTGCCTCAAAGTTTCACATGGTTCCTTTGTACATTTCAGCTCAAAAACCCCCTCCTTAGTGACGCCTCTCTTGACCATTCCATCTAAAGAAGGCTCCCCAAAGCCATCACTTTCTATCACATCCCCTGGTTTTATAGCTCTCCATAGCATGTAATGCACTGAAAAACTATCTTCTTAGTTTGTTTCCTTATTATCTGTCTCCCTCCACCAAGATCTAAAATGCATGTAGGTAGAGACTAGGGCTGATTTGTTCACTATTCTTGTAGTATAGCATTTATTGGATGGATGGATGGATGGATGGATGGATGGATGATGGATGTTATTTGTTTGGGAGTTCCTTCAGAAGGCCATGTGGCAGTAATACTATGAACCCTTTGGCAATCAATTAGTGAAGCAGGGTAAATTCCCAGATCATAGAGAACCATCAAACCTAGAAGAATAGTCTCCTTCTGCCTGTTTCACTACAGGTCACGTGGAGTAGAAGGTTCAAAACCCTCATAAATGGAAAATTATGAGGGACAATATTTGAAGCACATTTCTGCTCTTAAAAATGTATGATCCAGAAAGTTCTGGGAAAAAAGATGAAGCAAACTTAGACATCCAGGGGAGGAGAGCTACAGGTTGGCCATAGGAAGAAAGGTGGCTAAGAGGTTGGGAACGGTGCAAGAATCCCCCTTCTGGGAACTGGATAAGCTAGGAAGAAATATCAGCTGCTCAACAGACTATAGGCTGAGCAAGATTGGAAACTAGAAAAATCTTCCAGAAGAGGGGAAGCTGAGCAGTGCCAGACAAGGGATCAAGGAAGATAGAGCAGAGCAGGGAGGGATTTGGCTGAGGCTAGGAAGAGACGCATTCAAAATGAAGGAGGCAGCCTTCCTATTGCTCACAACTCATTGTAATTGTGTATCACTCCAGACCTTCAGGAGACAGGAAAGAAAGAGGCTGCATGTGTGTTCTCTGTGTTATTTCCCCTTTGCAAGGGAAAGAAGGCAGTCTGACAGGGTCAAGTGAGACCACAGAGGTAGTTAAGGTCCAGATCAAACTCGACTAAAAGCAGTGTGGTCATTTCAAGACTTAGAAAGCATCTCTAAGTGAAGAGAAAAAGTCAAGAGGCGAGTTCCAAGACTGACCCTCTCCAATGACTGCCATTGTTACACCAGCAATGTAACACCTACCTTCTCAGAGCCCCATTTCTCCATCTGTAAAGCAAAGGAAGTGAACAAAAACAAGAATCACATGTTCAGATGCTTTCCAGGAACCAGAGTGTTTATGCAAATGGTCAAAGCGAATGCGCCTGGGGTTGGGAGGGGTCCGTGGAACCCTGCGGGAAGCAGGCCTTGTTTAGGGAAACTGTCTTATGGAAATAAATAAATAACAAATAAATATTCTGAGTGTCAAATAATTATGCTTGCCAGCTACTGGTTTGCAACCTCTCAGGAGACAGAGTCTCTGAGACCTTTGTCAGTTATAACACATTTTTGTGGATCTGCTAATTATATTTGCTCTTAAAAAGTAATGTGAATTCAGTACATCCCCTTGATTGTAGGAGAGAATGAGTCCATTTGAATCAAGGGGAGAATGTCAGTGTGTAAGCAAAGAGCCTTGATGGTGCCACAGGAGCTGTGACCGGGTCCCTTGGCCACAGGGTCAGGGTTGTGAGTGTGGCTCGGGAACAGGGGCCACGTGCTCTCCTAACTGTCTTTCCTCTCCTGCCCACCACTCTCCTCTGCCCACTACAGCTGCCCACCCTGCTCGGTTCTGTTCATTTTGCTCGCCCCGGTGAGCATCGGAGAAGTGAGGCAAGATGCAAAGCCAGCACCTGCCTAGGGGGCCTCCATGAACATATGAGGAAAAAGCAGCCCCTCTGGGCAGACACAACGCCACAGGCACACGGCTTTGCAATGGAGCTCTTCTGGCTGGGCTTTCAGATCCTCCTGCTCCTTTGGCTGACACTTTTGGGAAGCACAGAAACCGCATCATCAATCACAGCTGTCCTGAAGGGAAGGGAGGAGATGCCTGCACAGGGGAACCTGAGGGATGCGGGGAAGGGGTGGGAGTGGGGGGTTGGTGAATGGAGGGCGATGTACCAGATTCCTGCAACTCTGGCCAGGCCGGTGGATGGAAAATTTTTAATGACAACGAAGCAACATAAAGCCACAGTTATCAGCCCTGCTTCCATGACCATCTCAGTCTCCCTCTTGGCAGCACAGCTAAGAGATGGTCCTTTGTGACACCGAAGCCTGGCATAAGAGGCCACGATGTACCATTTGCCTGGCAGAGCTGGAAGGGGGTCTGGCTGTCCCTGGGACATCAGGCTCTGCAGCCCAGTTTACTGTGGTGATGCCCCCCTCCCGCCCCCACTCCCTCACTGAGGCTTAGGAGCTCAGCAGAAAGACCTCCTGCCGTGCTATCTAAGGACAGAGAATTTGCCCTCTAGCAGGCACCTCGTTCCTGCCATCAGTTCTTCCTCCTCTTCCAGCCCACCTCCAACTTCTGCCTGCATTTCCTACATTCATCCCCTCTGAGATGAACATCCGCTCCCACATCCCACCCCCTAGGGCCCCTCTGAAACGCACCTCGCGACCCCCACCCCCCACCTGCAGGAGCCCGCAAACCCACTTCGTCTTGCAACTCTCAGGGGACTCGTGAGTATCACCAAGATGCATCACAGCACCTTTGCACTCTAGCCCCCACCCGGTTGACACCCGGTGCACGTTCGCAAGGAAAAGGCCAGTAATTGGTTTTGCCGGGGGAACAACCTCAGAGATAAATGTCCTGTGTACCATCGTTTACCTTCCCCGGGTGTATGTGTGTTTCTGTCTCCGGTGCGGGTCCCTCTCATTGCTCACTTCTCGAGCCCTGCGTGCCATCGTGGTGACAGAGGGGCTGTCAGGACCGCCAGCACGCGGCTTCGGGAGGAGAGAAGCCTTGCTTTCCTGGCTCAGGCAGATGGGCACACGGCTCCTGAATCAATCTGCTCCTCCTTGATATCAGCCTCCCTTTTAGTTAGCACGCCAGAGCAAGGAAGCTTTAAAAAGAAAGGCTATTTGGCAATATTAATCTGCACCCAGTTGATGGCGTGTCTGAGGGCAAGAGCCACGTTGAGTCTGCCCCCTGCACCCCCACAGGAGGAAGTCAGGCTGCTTCTCGTTCGTGGTATACAAGGATGCCGTTCTCTGGCCTCTGTCTCCCTGTCCCCTCGGAGTCTCCCTTATCCGTCACCTCCACCTGTCTTACCTGGGCCCCACCCCCCTGCACCTGCTCCATCAAGCTGCCATGGTTCCATAATTCTCTTGCATTTCTGTTCCCGGGCACAAGTTATTCCCTCCACCCAGCTGCCTTCCCACCCTGGATGATTGTGAATCCTCCTCCTTTTCTCAGATCTGTATAAGTGTCACCTATCAAAGTCTCCTTTGGCCTCTCCCACCGCTCACCTGTCTCTTCGTCTCCCTGAGTATCCCAAGCCCTGGGGGCCACTCTGTAGGGACTCCCATGCAGGAAGGCTGGTGAGTTTCTGAAGGATGGGGGCTGCCTGCAGCGGATCTGTGCATTTTTCCAGACCTTTGAGACGGTCTTAGAACAGGATGACATTTCCTCCCCAGCTCCCAATAAGCCATGAACTGACTGCTTGAAGAAGGGAAGGAGGCAGAGAACTTCAAGCTCACCACCTGCGAGAGATGCTTACTGATTAACACCATCCCAAGGGCGGCAGAGAGAGTGTTTAGATTTGGACATTCCTGGGTTTTCTTTCCAGCTCCTTCCTTCTCTAGCTTTCTGACTCAAGTTAAGGTCGCCCCTTCCTCCCGGCTGCAGTGTTCTCACCTGTAAAATGTAGATCATGAGACCTCCCGTCATCGTAGGGCTTACAGAACGCGTGACATTCTGCACACAGGCTAGTGGCACCAGATGCCAGACATTAATTTAATTTTGCTTGTAACATTTTTTTTTATCCTTTGAGTTTATTGTACAGATAAAATCCTGTTAAGGCAACTGTGGTAAGAAAAATCTCTCTGTAAAAATAGAGACGAAAAATTCCAATCGCTAGCTATGATTAATTTATTCAAAGCCATACCCAGGACAAGAAAAGCCTCAAGTATCACAAATTTGGAGGGTCCAGTAGGGTTCTTTGAAATCTGACTATAATATGATTTTGTATTTAGCGTCATTCCTTCATGAATTATATATAGATAAAAACATTGCCTAATTATCTGGGTTTCTTCCATACATCACTTAGTACTTAGCACTTGTCCAGAGTTTTCCTCAGCCCTTCTTAGAAGACTGACAGAGCCTTATACGCCATTTGTCCTTGGAGTCCCCAAGCAGCAGGCAGCAAGAAGGCACATGTTACCATTTGGAGGCAAGAGGATTATGAAAGTGCCCAGTATTTTCCAGCGAGGAGATGGGGCATAATACCTAATTGACACTTTTATGTAGAATCACTTTCCTACCCCAAAGCCCAATCCATGTCATTCTAATCCCATTTCCAAGCCAAACTCTGGCTTTCCCTGGTGCCCACCTTCAGCCAAGCACCTTACTGTTCTATGTCCTTTTTAAAATTTGTTTTAGGGGTGCCTGGGTGGCTCAGTCAGTTAAGCATCCGACTTTGGCTCAGATCATGATCTCACCGTTCATGAGTTTGAGCCCCGTGTCGGGCTCTGTGCTGACAGCTCAGAGCCTGGAGCCTGCTTCGGATTCTGTGTCTTCCTGTCTCTGGGCCCCTCCCCTGCTCATGCTCTGTCTCTCTCTGTCTCTCAATAATAAATAAATGTTACATTTTTTAAAATTTGTTTTAATGTTTATTTATTTTTCGAGAGATGGAGCACGAGCCGGGGAGGAGCAGACAGAGGAGGAGACACAGAACCCTAAACAGGCTCCAGGCTCCAAGCTGTCAACATGGAGCCCAATGCAGGACTCGAACTCATGAACCATAAGATCATGACCTGAGCCGAAGTTGGACGCTTAACCGACTGAGCCACCCAGGCACCCCCGCTTTTTTTTTAATCTGTTTTAACCTTACTGTTCTATGTTCTAAGATTTTTATTAGAATATGCAATTCCTATGAGAATAATTCACTGTTTCAACCCAATTTAAGGAAACTGCACTCACATTTTACCCATCGACTGAGTGATTTCTTCTTTTATTCAAAATGGTTATTGGACACTCCTGTCAGGACCTGCACCAGGTTCCCAGCCATGGAACAAAGGAAGAATATAGGGGTTCCTCAGACCAAGTCCTTACCTTCCAGAAGTTAGAGATAACTTTTTTAATGTTTGTTTATTTTTTAAAATTTTTTTTCAACGTTTATTTATTTTTGGGACAGAGAGAGACAGAGCATGAACAGGGGAGGGGCAGAGAGAGAGGGAGACACAGAATCGGAAACAGGCTCCAGGCTCTGAGCCATCAGCCCAGAGCCTGACGCGGGGCTCGAACTCACGGACCGCGAGATTGTGACCTGGCTGAAGTCGGACGCTTAACCGACTGCGCCACCCAGGCGCCCCAATGTTTGTTTATTTTTGAGAGAGAGAGAGAAAGAAAGAGAGGCAGAGAGAGAGGAGGACATAGGATCTGAAGCAGGTTTGTGCTGACAGCAGAGAGCCTGATGCAGAGCTCGAACTCATGAACTGTGAGATCATGACCTGTGCCGAAGTCAGACACTTAACTGAGCCACCCAGGGGCCCAGAAGTTAGAGATCTTAAGAGATGGTAAATGAACACACACATCTCCCTGCTGCTAAAAGATACACGTGGTGCCACAAAGATGGAAATGCTGCCCCTGAAATATCCAAATGAATTATGGATAAGCTAACCAAGTAATATCCACTGTGTGAAAGTCCCAGTGACAGAAAAGAACAGGACATAGGTTTCAATTCCTGCTATGACACTTAACTAGTTGTGCGATTAGAGAAAGCTATCATCCTCTCTGAGTCTCTCTCTTCTTCTATAATATTGACGGGCAGGGATGTTATGAGGCGTAAAGGTTTAGCATCTAGAAAGCATAGTAAGGACTATGAATGTAAGTACAATGAATACGAGCAGTGTCTCTCCAAACCCACTCCCTGCTAAGAAAGGTTTATGTGTGTTTGTGTGTCTGTTTTCTGTGCACCTGCTCATTTGTCTTGTTTCGTTGCTATTTCTACTCACATTAACCAATTTCTAGTTACCTGGTTCTTGTTCTAGAAACTTCTTATCATTGTAACATTATGGGGAGATCAGAATGGCATGTGCTTACTGAAGCTCATGGGGGGGGGGGGGAAATATGTTAGAATTCTCCAAAGTAGATCAAGTCAGCCATGAGAATTCTGAAATGTCCACTGAGGATGTATTCATTACAGTTGCCAATTTTCCATCATGACAAAATTGAAATGGAAAAAATATATTAGGACCACTGCAATTGATCTGCTTGGAAAAGGGACTGACATCTCCTGTGTTCCCAACATGGGCACATTTACTTATCAATGGATGTTCCTTCCAATGATCACCTTCTGGGTTTCACTCGTTCGTTCAACAAATAATTATCAGGTGCCCAGCATATAACTGGGGTCGGTCCTAATTCTTCATCTTCCAGATTCTTCTATTGGTGCAGACAGACAAAACAGCTCTTTGGAGTTGCAGGTGTTCCGATGTGGGCATGAGTGTGTATGCCTATATGTAAGGTGTGTGTGCACAAGTGGCAATATGTGTGCATGTCTATATACACATATGTGTGCCTGCCTGCATGTGTGTGCCTGTGTGCACTTGCACGTGTGTGTGTACATACATAGACACGTGTGCTCTACCCCACTCACATGTGTGGAGCAAGAAGTATGCCTGTGTGTATATGTATGTGTCTATGTGTGTGTGTCTGTGTGTGTGTGTGTGTGTGTGTGTGTGTGTGTGTGTGTGTGTGTTTCAGCCCTTCCCAAAAGATCAATCCTGCTCTTTTAAAGAGGACTTTATTTTGGTGGTCAGTGTGGAAATCGTGTTGCTGGGAAGATGAATTACTCTATGGGATGTTCTGCTATTTTCTTATAAGATACTGTACAATCTTCCGATTTTCTACCTTTCCATCGAGAGAGTCAAGAAACAAATCACGATTCCTATTACTGTCTCAGAAACTCTACTTATCCCCAGTCATTCAACCAATGAGAACTTAGCCCAAAGCCAAGTACAGATCAGGCATTCAACAAACACTTGAACGACACTACGACTCTGCCCTGAGTCTGTGTATCACATGACTCTACCCCACTTGCCAGGTTTGGTCTGGGCAGCCCCAAGATGGCTTTAGCTAAGTAGGAGGTGCTTAGAATCCCGATACACATGTCCCAGGCTCAGAGAATTCAAGAATCATCTAATTCTAATGTCAGCCCATTGGTTTATTCCAGAAATGACCAGTTTGGGTAAAATGCACCGCCCTCGATCCAGCCACAAGGCAGGTGGTATTTCTCCAATAAGATGGGCTGTCATCCCCCTGGGAGGCTGCCTATGTCCTCAAAGAGGGGCCCACTGACAGGTGAGAGCAGGAAAGACTCCAGAGACAAGACACAAGTGGCAGTGTAATCCTGAGGCAAATTAGGGAGGAGGAAGCAAAAGGACACAGAGGTTGCTTCTCGGACACTGCCACTGGAGGAAATGAAAGGCAGAGCTAAGGAAATGAAGCTGGAGACGGGGACACGAGGAGGCTGAGCTAAAGCCAGAGCCGTCATCCTTAGGAATTTCAATTCATGCGGGAGGCAGGGCCCTGGAAGAGGATGAGCATCGAGATCTGCAGAGCTGGCTTAACGGGATGCCCAGGGATGAGAACTGGGCGCAGAGGCCGGGTCTGGCTCTGCAATTCCCAGCAGCCTGGTCCAGGTCACAGGGCACAATCTCACCGAGCCTGGTCTTCTCCGACAGTGATATGGAAAATGAGGACACCTCTTCACAAAACTGTAGGTTCTGTTTACCTGGACAATATAAGTTTAGTAGTAACTTTTTAAAACCCTGGCATGTGCTAGAGGTGTGGTCATTATTAGCTGCATGTTGTCATAAGCATTAAACTGGTTTCCTGAATCCCCAGAAGGTACAGCTCTCCTCTGAATAAGCCTCCCCAGGGAACATTCCCCTCCTGTCAACTCAGCTTTCTTGACTTTTGCCATTTCCACCTATGTCTCCCCTGCTCCCAAGGATAGGGGCACTAAAGGGCATGATTTTGGATTTGTCGATGGCCGTGTCCCTGCCTCCTGAGTCACGGGACAAATTGCTGAAGTTTTCTGAGCTTTATTTCGTCTTCCATAAAGTGAGAATAAGAACTCCTAGATTTCGGACCAGCAAGAGCAAAGACGATGAATATAGAATGATGATGACCCCAGTTCCTTGAGAACAAGTGCTCAGTAAAGCCTGCTGTCTTTGTTCAGGCTGCTATAACAAAGCACCCTACGCTGGAGTGCCTCTAGATGACAGGAACTTACTTCCCACGGTGCTGGAGGCTGGGGAGTCAGAGATCAGGATGCCAGCATGATCAGGGTCTGGTGGGTCGCACACCGACACCTTCTGTTTGTGTCCTCACGGGACGTGATGGGCAGAGAGCAGAGACAGGAAGTAAGCTCTCCCTCCGCTGTTACAAGGACACTACTCTCACCCCCGAGGGCTCCGCCTCCATGACCTCATCTGCTCCTAGTCCCCCCCACCAAAGCCCCACGTCCTAATTCCATAACATTGGAAGAGAAGATTTCAACGTAAGAAATTTAGGGGGACACAAACATTCAGTCTGTAACAACTGCCTGTCCTACAAAGAATTATAAGCATTTATACTACCGCTCGCTATTGGCTTTAATAATGAAATAAGCCTCATAGTAACCAGAAAGACCCTTGTTTGCCAACACCGGCGTGTCTCCTCTGGGGGAATCACCGGCGTGTGGCCAGCTGCTGGGTTGTCCCTGTCCTTTTACTCCGCCAGAAAGTCACAGAGAGGCGCCCTGACGCCGGGTGGCTGTCCTCACCTCTCTTGCTCCGTAACCGTGAGCATCAGCACCCACGTTTACCCAGGACACGCCACAGGTTGCAATCAATGGTGACAGGTTTTAATTTCCTGCCACTCTCCTTCTGGAAACGCAAGCCCATCTGGCCCCGTAAAAGGCACACAGCGCAGAGATACCGCAGGACAGAAAATGGAGATGTGAGCATGGGGACAGACACAGAGGAAGCCCTTTGCTGGGGGCTGTGTCAGCCCCTCAGCCCTCGTCCGCCCGGTACACAGTGTGCCCAGCTCTGAGCCTGGTGCTGCCAGGCACACAAAACCCCTTCAAACTGGCATCCGCCCTTGAACGGTTTGCACCACACATAAAATATTTAGGAAGCGATCTCAGACACCATGTAGTCATGTGCTGTTTCCTGCAGTTCGAGAATTGTGCGAGGAATAGTAAGGAGCAGTGGCCTGGATGTGAGTTTGCAGGGAGCAGTGGAAGGAGGAGAAGAAAGTACCAGAAGGGGCCGCGGTGCCTCTTCCCAGAGCCAGGCTCAGGGCGCACACAGCAGGCAGGAGGGATGAAGCGAAGTTCTTGGCTCCTGGAGAGAAAAGCACTCAGCTTTGAGTGACAGCCCAGAGTCCCAAGGATCACAGAGTCAAACATAATTAGATTTGTTAATTCTTACTAATTCTGAGACAATTTGTTTTTATTCAATCTGCCTATTGTCTCATTACCAGCTGAAACCAGGTCTTCTCTGACTTCACTGTCCCTTCTAATCTCGCGTGGTTGATATCAATAATCATTTTACTGATACAAGTGGCGATAGAGTGGATATCGCTTCACCGCCCCCAGGTGCGTTAGCTGCACGGAGCTGTGCCTTGCTGCGTCCTGACCGTGTCTGCCCTAATCCGGCTCCTCTCTGCTCACGGCAGCATCCAAAATGCTTCTGGCATTCCATCAATATTTCCTACATCTGATTACATGTTAGGTCTTGATGTTTTATTCGTAGGTACTCAAACATTTTACAGTCTGAGGGAAAAAGCGGTCCAGGGCAGCCGAGAAAGCCAATTGCAGAGAAGGTAAAACAAAAACACATATCCTCTATCTCTTTCCTCCTTCCTCCTTGCTCTGTCCCTCTGTCCGTATGCCGTGTTCTCTCCGCGGTCTCTGTCTCTGTCTGTCTCTCTCTCTGCCTTTCAGTCTCTCCTTCTCTGCCCCTTCCGTGCCAGTGACGCAGCTCCTTAATGGTGCCCACTGCCAACCGCAAAACCATTCCAGGAGCCTGCCTGCCGGAAAACCGCCACCCAGGCCCCCATACAACCACTGACGTACGAGGTAGCTCCCACTGCCCTCACATGGGCAGCGACTGGGCAGGCTGGGACAGACTGCCTCGCCCTGCTGAGTTAACCCCACATCTGGGGACTGTGTGGTGGGGAAGGAGTTAATGCCGCAGCCTGGAGCCACCCGGAAGGTGTGCAGGCTTCAGGGTCTTTGGTCACCTGCAGGAGAGCTGAAGACCCTGCTCACCTTCACATAGCGAATCCACTGGGGAGCAAACAAGGTCCGAGGCATCTAGATTCTAGATTGGAAAAGCACATCAAGGAAACATGTCATACGTAAGCCTTCTCCAGTTTGGCCAATGGAGCCTTTGTATTCACTCAAAACCATTGGTGTGGATCTTCCAAGTACAGTGCCAGATGTGGGAAATCCAGAGGTGAGCAAGACACAGGCTTATCCTCAATGGAACCCTGTCTCGTAGACCATTAAGGCCAAACACCCAATGGAACTGGAACCATAGCTGGATTGATTTGATGGTGTTTGCTCATACTGCCTCAGGTAGTTTGAAAGGCTGAGCCATGATGTCAAGTCATTATATCCATCTATGGACCATTGGGACGGCCAACAGGATGTAGTTCTGGCCAACACTAGGTCGTCCTCCTCCCAGTCCTTCACCTTACAGCTATGGAAGCCTAACACCCCAAATGCTCATAAGAAGAGTCTGACAGCACACAGAAGAAGGCAGACTGCCTAGGGACCTTGAGACTCAAGAAGCAACATGGTGGTAAGTTTCTGGGTTTCTTTGCTGCCTTTCCTACATCCCAGGCCAGGCACTGCAGAAGCCTCCCACTTGGCACCTCCAACAGGCACCAGCCAAAGAGGTTCAAGAAAAGCCAGTTTCCCTGAGTCAAAGAGCCAGAAAAAAAAAACAACACAAAACTGTTCTGGCAATGATTTCTCTGCTCATGTCAAACTCCTGCAGAAAAACTGCAATCCCTCAACAGAGCACAGGGGAACGGGGCTTCCACCCCCACCCCCAGGGGAGGCCAGTGGAGACTAGCTGGACCCCCTACCCCAGACATCAGCAAGCAATTCCATGAGGGCCCAACATCCCACGTCCCACCCAAGGCACCAGTGTGGCCTCCTGTGGAGCTGGGCCACACTGGATTCAAGTAAACAAACGAGGTGGTGGCAGGCAAGCTGCCTTCATGGTACCAGCAGAACCCAGTGGAGACCTGAGCCTCCACCCCACCAGCATCAATGAAAGGGAACAAAATGGCGGAACAGCGAAAAGGAACAAGCAGAGCTAGCTGCGAACCCTCTGCTTCTCCCTCCCCTCTGGTGTCACTAAGGCCCTGCAGAAGCCTGAGCTTCCACTCCCATTCTGCAAAAATGAAGCAGACGGAGAGGCAGTGGGCAAGGGAGAAGACATGTAGGCAGCCACATGATTTACAACTTCAAGAGGGAGGCGAATCCTAGGGACCTGCCCCTTTGAGGGGCTGTTGATACTTCTGCTAAATTTAGGAACAAAGTATGAAAGCCATCTTACCTAAGATTTCCAAGATGTTGGTGCCTAAAGGGCTTTGAAACTGAATATTCACTCAACCCCATTGAATGTCACACCTGCCAGGCTCCAGGAGCTCCAGGAACCGGGAGGTGCTTGAAATATACAACGAAAGAAGCCTTCTATGTTGTTCAGGGTTTCACAGTCCTAGGAGGCAGGTAGGCGGGTAAACCACCAATGGTGAAGAGAAGTATAATCAAGACTTGTTGCAAAGTATAGCAAGCAAGGAAGGGGAGCCCCTAACCTGGAGGAGGGACTCAGACAAGGGTTCACGTGGAAGTGTATTGAATGACCGAACGCTTTGAATGAAACACTATGAGTTATGAGGCGAAAAAAATCCAAGAGCAGGGGAAACACATTGCCAGACTCTAAAAGGAGGTGTTGTTTGTGTGCTTTCCGCACCATGAAAAACGTTCACTTTCTGTAAATACACATGCATTTACCTTCCAACTATGCCGTCCCCGTGCACCTGACTTCCATGGGACACACGCCCAAGTTCTCCTACCTTGTCACTTGCCTTACCTTCAAAAGGATTTGACGAGGTGTTACAAGGTCTCACCAGAAAACTGGAAATCCCTCTGGGGCCATGTGCACTTTGGAAAGTTAGAGAGAAGTTACTTTTCTCTTCATCATCCCAAGCTACTGACCCTGAGCAGACCCCTTTCTCAGGGAGATCAGAAAGCCTCTATGGATGTCTAGATCCCTGCTTTCATGAGCTAGCCTGTGGCCCCAGCCCACCCCTTTCTGCTAATCCTCCCAGACCCTTTAATGCTAGGGGCATTTCCTCAGGACATAGGGGGAAAATAAAAAATCCAGACAAAACCTGGATTCTGGAAGTCTTCTAATCTGTTTCATTGAGTAAATCCTACCTTTTGTCTGGGATCCCTCTTGCTCAAACAGAAGTCCACACATTTTTCAGAGCACTCCACCTCCTAATGAAACCCCAAGTCCATTATGTCCTGTCACCAAAAACAAACTCTGATAATGGCTGAAAACCTTCCTGGAGAGGTGACAGTGCATGTGTCTGACGTTTTGAGAGACAATTGCATATGGTCACACAGAGCTTTGTGGAACGGCAGTTGGGTAGGGGAAGAGGCACCTGCCACTCTCCCTCTCTCACCTGCGGCTGTGACCCTCTTAGAATAAAATGAAATAATGAGCTTACGGCATCATCCAAGCAAGAATGATGAGCCAACCCTACTTCCTTCCACTAAGGATTCTCTAAAGGTTTATGGTCAGAAATATGACATTCAGAAAAGATACTTATTTTTGCACATGGTTTTATATTTATGTTATGTCCGTTATGTTATGTTTGTTATGTTATGTTATGTTATATATATTCTTTTCATCTGTTTCCTTCTTGTCTTCCAAAATTGTAAGAATAATAATATCTTCTCCATACGGTTTATATAATAATTAAGTGCGATATGAAAGGCCAAAAATAATAGTGGCCCCAATAGTATCTCAAATGAATGTTGGTATTGTGAGCACTGCCAGCTTCGTGCAATGGTAATCCATTACGCTTATAAAGGATGTCAGTGTGCTGAGAGTTTTCATGTTCACTGCTGGTGAGACAATTGCTCTTATCTCCACATTACGGTATCAAGACAGTTCAGTGACATCCTCAGGGCTCAGACTAGTAATGACAGCTGGGAAGTGCAGAGTAGAGTGGTGGTTAAGAGCTTGGCTTCCGGCACCGACCACAGGGATCTGAATCTTAGCTTTACTCCTCATGAACTCTGCAACATTGGGAACATTACCCAGCCCCTCCAACCCTCCTCCAGCTCTTTGTCTTATATCATCGTTTCTTTTTGGTTGTGGTGTGAGTCAAATAAAATAATTGATGAAATGTACTTACTGTTCTGACTGTCATGCCTAATACGTGCTAAGTAAACCTTAGCTACTTTCACTGAATGCAGATTTTCTGAACCTCACAGTCTTTTTTTTAAATTTTTAACGTTCATTTGTTTCTGAGAAAGAGAGAGACAGAGAGAGTACGAGCAGGAGAGGGGCAGAGAGAGAGGGAGACACAGAATCCGAAGCAGGCTCCAGGCTCTGAGCTGTCAGCACAGAGCCCGACGCGGGGATCAAACCCACGGACCGTGAGATCGTGACCCCAGCCGAAGTCGGACGCTTCACCGACTGAGCCATCCAGGCGCCCCTGAACCTCACAGTCTTTACACAAATGTAAAGATGTCACACTTAAGATAGCTGTTTTAAAGTTGAAATTAACTGGGAATTCTGCTCTCATCCAACAGGTGGTGAGAACAGGCACACCTAAGAGGTATGCCACAGAGTGGATAGTCACGAAACAGATGGATGTTTTGTGCAAAGGGCTTACGTTCTACTTTAAAATGATGGAGAACAGGGGCGCTTGGGTGGCTCAGCCGGGGAAGCGTCCGAGTTCGGCTCAGGTCATGATCTCACGGTTCGTGAGTTCAAGCCCCCCATCGGGCTCTGTGCTGACAGCTCAGAGCCTCCTGGAGCCTGCTTTGGATTCTGTGTCTCCCTCTCTCTCTGCTTCTCCCCCGCTCATGCTCTGTCTCTCTCAAAAATGAATAAAAACATTAAAAAAAGAAAATTTTAAATGAGGGAGAACAGATTCAATAGCGCACGAGAAGTCTATACCACTCTCCGACCCCAGCCAAGGTATGTCTAATTCCTTCTTAACACACAGTATCACATAGACATAAAGAGTTAAGGGGGAATTCCAACTACCTAAGAGCTGCCAGGAGCCCAAATATGTTAGAAGCAGATGTCTTTTAAAGACTCCATCATGTCTCCATCATGTTGCTTTGATAACCAGCTTCTTCTCTCAGAAGAAACACGGAGATAGTAGGGATGGGGAAAACAGGGGAATCACTATTCTGGATTGTCTAATGAGAAGACCCGCCTGATTATATGGAAGATTCAGCAAAAGAGTTGCTATATGATCTCAACTTTTTTAATAGAAAAGAAATACATTTTCCAAGTAGCACTTCACGGTTTGCATCTCAGAGCTAAGATTTGCAATCTGATTCCACCAACTGATCTGCACGTGACCTTCAAACATTTACTGAAATTCTCTGAATTTCATTTTCCTTATTTCTAAAGAAGATATAGATGGATGTGTTCACTACTAGCACTATTGTCTGAATGAAATGAAATTATATATAAGAACAAACTAGCCTAGTGCCTGGCATACAGCGGATAGTCAGAGAATACTAAATTGTTTTCCTCGAGTTTGAAATGTCACAGAGTTCGAAGAAATGATAAAGGGTCTCCCACAGTAGGAGATTCCAAGAAGGTGCATGGCTAACATTAGATGGGGAATTTCTGAAAAGTAAAAATACGATACTACACATTATGAACAATTCCGATGAAGGAGGAAATGGTGCTAAGGAAGGACATGTAGTGTCACAGGGAGTTTTCTAGCAAACTCCGATTGCAAAAGGCCAAGCATCACATCATGGACAGGAGGGCATGTGAAAAAGGAGAAACATAAAGCAGGGGTACAACAAACCCATGGGGACACTGTGTGGGGGGATAAACCACAGCCTATGAATACTCTCAAAAATGCTAAAACGACAGATTTTGAAGCTGTGTCTGGTGTGAACAAGGAGGCCACAGGCATCCTGCTTGGATGGCAGGGTAATAATATCAACCTAGGAGGAGGCACTGGCAGAACTCTGTGTATACCTCCTCTGCAGGATTTGGCTTGGGGGTTAAGAATATCACCACGGCTCCAGAAAGAGATGGAAGGAAATCAACAGTGGAAGCCAGGAGATCAGTTAGGATTATACCGTAATGCTTCATGTTAGAAATGGTGATACACTGGACCAGGCGGTTAGCAGCAGAGGAAGTGAGAAGTAAAGGCTCCTGGACATCTTTTCATATTTTATTATGAAGAACTTCCAAACACAAAAATGGTGAGAACTCATCAAAAAAACCTCAGCTCATGGCATATCTCACTTTTTGTATCACCCAGTCACTTCCCCTTGCTCCCACTGGGTTAGCGAGAAGCAAATACTAACCCATAAATAATTCAGTAGGTATCATTAAAAGTTAGACTCTTGTGAAAAACATAACCACACTGTCATTTTTACATCCGAAACATTTAACAATCATTCCTTAGCAGCAGCAAACATCTAATCAGTGATCAAATGGATGCTGCCGTCTCATAATTCTTCGTTTCTTTACAATTTTCTTTTAGGAGTCGATGCTCAAACAAGAACTGTGCCTTCATGCATTTCTTTGATGTCTCCCAAGGTTTTACAATCTAGAGGTCTCTCTCCCCCTTCTGTATCTTCCTTAAATTTATTTTTGAAGACACTATGCTGTTAGTACTGAGGAACTTCCCATATCCTCGGTCTTGCTGAATAAATTCTGTGACATGTTCATCCATCCCTTAGATGTCACATAAACTGGCAACTGAAATTAGCTCTTGGTACAAATTCTGTTTGATTTTTTTTTTGCAAGAATACTTCATTGATGGTGATGTGTACCTTCATCGGAGGCACTTAATGTCTGACTTTACCTCTTTTTTCTTATGTTAAAATTGAGCAACAGATTCCAATGTTGTCACCTTGATCCATCATGGATTTTCCCGTAGCTGGGCACTTGATGCTCTGAGTAGACATCAGAAGCATTGCATTGATCCATCATTTAATTCAGGATTTCAAACTAGTGGTAATGTAATGATATTCTTTTTTTGTTCATTTTTTTTAAAATCCTAAAAGTTTTCTATTTAAATGTTTGATGTATTTGATGTATAATGTAAACAGAACACGCAGATGGAGATTTATCTGGCTTATTTTACCAGTTTTCAGAATAATGAGTTATTTTCCCAGCATCCTCCAAAAGTGACCAATATGATTTGTGTTTTGTATTAGTATGAATACATGGATTTAAAATATTTGGTGTATTTCAGGGTGCCGGAGTGGCTTAGTCAGTTAAGCATCCAACTCTTGATTTCAGCTCAGGTCAGGATCTCACGGTTTGTGGGTTCAAGCCCCACATCAGGCTCCACTCTGATGGCATGGAGCCTGCTTGGGATTCTCTCTCTCCCTCTTTCTCTGCCCCTCCCCCATGCACACATTCTCTCTCTCAAAATAAAATAAAATAAAATAAAATAAAACAAAACAAAATAAGGTAAAATAAAATATTTGGTATATTTAATACATCATCATACTTATTCTTTTTAAATTAAACTTTTTCAGATAATTGTAAATTCACAATTGTAAGAAATAATACAGAGAGATCCCATATACTGTTCACTAAGTTTTCTTCAATGAAATTACTATAGTTAGGCAAGATTACAAAATATCTCCATCAGAACACTGATACTGATACAGTCAAGATACAGAACGTTTCAATCACCACAAGGATCCCTTGTGTTTGGCCTTTTATAGCTGCCTCGACTTCTCTCTGACTCCCTCCTAAAACTCTGGCGACCACTAAGTTCAAAAGTTGACATTTTACATCTAGGTCCATGATCCATTTAGCCAATGTTTGTATAATGTGTGAGGTAAAAGTTAATTTGTTCTGTTTTGTTCTGGGTTTTTACCTACAGATATCTAAGTTGCTCCAGGACCATTCATTAGAAAAGTTATTCTACCACGATGGTATTACTTTTACGCCATTGTCAGAAATCAGTTGGGAATTCGTGGCAGTGTATATCTATAATTTCTATTCTGTTCCATAGATCCATGTGTCTATTCTTCTCCCAATATCACAAAGAATTAATTACTGTGGCTATATAAGTCTTGAGCATGGATAGAATGACTCATCTCATGTTATTTCCCTTTTATTTTATTTTACAAAACTGTTTTAGCTTTTCTAGTCCCTTTACTTTCCATATAAACTTTTTTTTAAATATTTATTTGAGAGGGAGAGAGAGAAGGAGAGAGAGAGCAGGTGAAGGGCAGAGAGAGAGAGAATCCCAAGCAGGTTCCACACTGTCAGCACAGAGCCTCACACAGGGTTTAATGAACTGAGAGAACATGACCGGAGCCAAAATCAAGAGTTGGATGTTTAACCAACTGAGCCACTGAGGTTTCCCCCATATAAACTTTAGAATAATCGTGTCTATAGCTGCAAACAAAGTCCTCAAATGTTAAGAGTATTTGCATTAACTCGTATACCAATTTAGGAAAGATAGATATCTATACTCTGTTGAGTCATCCAATCCATGAACACAGTGTATGCCTCTCCATTTTATTTCTTTGACCAAACTGTTGTACTTTTTAGCACACTACATACTAGTATATATTTTGTTAGATTCACACCTAAGTATTCTTCCTTTATTTTTCCTTTTTTGAGAAATTCTAAATGAATTCCATTTTCAATTTTGCTATCTATGTGTTGTTAGTATATAGAAATATAGTTAAATTTTGTTTATCTCGTATTTTGTGACCTTGATAAACTCATTATTCCAGGAGTTTTTGTAGATTCTTTGAGGTTTTCTATGTAGACAATGATGTCATCTATTTCCGTTCTGACCTATATGATTTTGCTTCTTTTTCTTGCCTATTTAAATGGCTTGGGACATCTGGATGGTGCAGTCAGTTTAATGTTCAACTCTTGATTTCAGCTTAGGTTATGATCCCAGGGTCATGGGATCAAACCCCGTGTCAGGATCTGCACTAAGTGTAGAGCTGCTTGAGATTCTTTCTAAGAAAGAAAGAAAGAAAGAAAGAAAGAAAGAAAGAAAGAAAGAAAGGAAGGAAGGAAGGAAGGAAGGAAGGAAGGAAGGAAGGAAGGAAGGAAGGAAGGAAGGAAGGAAGGAAGGATGGAAAGGAAGGGGAAATGGCTAGAACTTCCAGCACAAAAGTGGTGAGAGTGGACATCACTGCCTTCCTTCTGATCTTAGGAAGAAAGCATTCATTCTGTCTTTCACCATTAAGTAACATTAGGTCAGGTTTTCTGCAGATGTTCTTTATCAAGTTGAATAAAATCCCTTCAATCCTCCTAATCATCAGATTCTAAATCTGAATAGGCACTGAATTTTGTCACTTACTTTGCATCAATCAATCAATGACTATAGTCATGTGATTTTTCCTCTCTGCTAATCTGTGTTTCTTAATTATATATTTCGATCACTTACATTTAGTGTGATTATGGATTTGCAAATCTTCCATTTTATATTCTGCTTTCTGTTCTTTGTCTCTATTTTTCATGCCACTGCTTCTTTTTCCTGCCTTCCTATGGGTTTATTTGAACATTTTTTAGAATCCCATTTTGATTTTTCTATAGTGTTTTAAGTGCATTTTTTATAGCAGTGTTAATGTTTGCTTCAAGTAAGATAGATATATTTAGATACATACTAGGTTAAATATATAAATATATATAATTGTTTACTCTGTTGACATTTTACTAGTTTGAGAGAAGTACAGAAAATTCACCTGCATTTACATCTTTTAACCCTTGGCATGTAATTATCTTAAACACTTTCTCCCTATATTCTTAGAAGCATTTCAGATGGTGTTATCATTTTTACTTCTATAAAACATAATTTGAAAATCTCAAGAAAAGAAGGATGAGGTATATTTACACATTTTTACTCTTTCTTTCCTCCCTTCAACATTTCTGTTTTAAGAATTTTCTTTAGCCATTCTTTAAAAGCACATGTGCTACCAATAAATTCTTTTAGTTTGGGGAGCCTGGTGGTTCAGTTAGTTAAGCGCCTGACTTCAACTCAGGTCATGATGTCATGGTTTGTGAGTCTGAGCCCCACATCAGGCTCTGTGCAGACAGCTCAGAGCCTGAAGCCTGCTTCGGATTCTGTGTCTCCTTCTTTCTCTGCCCCTTTCCCACTTGCACTCTGCCTCTCTCTCTAAAAAACAAATAAACATTTAAAATTTTTTTTTAAATAAATTATTTTAGCTTTCCTTCATCTGAGAATGTTTTGATTGCCCCTTGGCCCTGAGGGATATTTCTGCTGGATATAGAACTCAGAGTTGATAGTTATTTTACTTTAGCATTTTCAAAATGTGCCATTTATTTCTTCCTTCCACGGTTTCAGATTTAAAAAAAAAAAATACTGCCATTTAAATTGTTTTTCCTGTACAACTAAGATGTTACTTCTCTCTTGCTGCTTTCAAGACATTTTCTTTGAGTTAGTGTTCAGAAGTCTGACTGGGATATGTCTTAGCATGGATTTCTTTGGATTTACTGTTTTAAAGTCCATGCAGTATCTTGAATCTATAGAATGTCAGAATCTTGAATGTCTCTTGCCAAATTTGAGGAGTTTTTAGCCACCATTTCTTCAAGTATTTTTTCAGTCTCATCTTTTTTTTTTCTCCTTTCCTTCTGGAATTCCAAGGACATGAACATTAGATCTTTTGTTATAGTCTTATAGGTATCTGAAACACTGCTATTTTTCTAATATTCTACTTTCTCTTTGCTGTTTCTCATTGCTGCCATATGAGCACAGAAGTTCAGCTTCCCCACTCTGCCTCTGTTGACACACAAGAAGAGCTTCTCAGTACTTTCTGGAAGATTTGGGGGTTCTTGGTCCCCACCAGGCCTTCACTGATATGCGGTGGAGGGCAGAAGTGAGTCCCATGTGGCCTCCATTAACCATACAGGTTAAGAGTAAGGCTGACTTCATTACCACCACACTGTGGTGAAATCTCTGACTCTCCACTAAACTCCCTCTGAAACAACCCCACTGAGTAGGAAGAAAGTGGGACCTCATTACTAGCAGGTGGCAGTGGAAGTCCCATGTCTTTCCATGTCTTTTCCAGTGATACTGCACAAACAGAGATGGTTCATTTCCACCTGGTGTGGATGAGTGTACCAGTTCTTTTACTGGAATTTCTCTGTCACTATTCCAGGAGGTATTTAGGCAAGTATAGGCTCCTCATTTGCCTTTGTTGATGTGAGTAAGGATACAGCCATATATTTTTTTTTTCCTGTGGTATTTGACTGCAGCACAATGGTTATTGTTTAAAAGTTTTCTGTGTTTCTAGGCTGCTTTCTTCTTCGTCTTTAACTAAAGGAAAGAGGCTTTGGCAGGGGAGGGGGCACTTTTTTGTCTGGACTCACTGACATTTTCAAGTTACTCACTTGAATCTGGGGTAGGAATATATGAGACCAAGAGAAGCCCCACAAGACTTACCACAGGATCCTTCCTTCGGTTTTGAGGTATGCAACCAGTCTACCCTCTTTTCTCCACATTCTAGAGTCTTTTTATGTGTGTTTTATATATAATGTCCAGAGTTCTTAGTTGTATCTAGCAGGATTGGGAAAAGTGCAGCTACTGTATATTCCTAGAGGGAGAACTCTGATTATTCTTTTTGATTCTGGAAGTTCAGTATTCAGTCAAAATAAGCATCTTCGGGTTGAATCTTGTCTCCTTTTAATACTATCCTAGCAGTCTTTTATAGCTTCCCTGCTTTCTGGTGCAGTAAAGGCATTTCAAGATCATTGTTTTGTTATATGACTAAAAGTGTTTTAAAATAACAGTACAATATTATTACTAGTAATATGATTGCTGAAAGCAGTTTAAGATTTAGGGGATTTTTGCAGTTTTATTTTGTAATTTGGGTGCAGCATACAAATTTTTGTTTTAAATACATTTTAAATAATTCCAGTCTATACAGTTATGTCAAAAAATGCTAAAAAGTGATACATTTTTCGGTTCATTCTTTTTATTTTGCTTTTGAATGTTAGGAATTATTTTATTACAATTTCAGTTTAGTTTTATTTTAATTTTTTTTTTTTTCAACGTTTATTTATTTTTGGGACAGAGAGAGACAGAGCATGAACGGGCGAGGGGCAGAGAGAGAGGGAGACACAGAATCGGAAACAGGCTCCAGGCTCCCAGCCATCGGCCCAGAGCCTGACGCGGGGCTCGAACTCACGGACCGCGAGATCGTGACCTGGCCGAAGTCGGACGCTTAACCGACTGCGCCACCCAGACGCCCCTAGTTTTATTTTATAAATATGTAGAATTTGTTTAGTTCTGATATCAAGAATACAAAATAAGGCATTTTCAGAAATGTATGGCTTATATCTCTGTTCATTCCAGCCTGTGTGTTCTCTGCCCTACTGATCTGAGGTGTTGATTTCACTGCATGGAAATGTATTATATACAATAGGGCCTATTTCTGGATTTTCTGTTCTATTTTATTGTTCTTTTGTGCTATTCATGTACCAATCCCCATTGTTTTAGTTGCAGAGGCTTTATAACATGTTCTAATATCTTGTTGAGCTACTCTTTCATTGTTCTTTTTCATAAAAACTTGCCTTGCTTATTTGTTTTGCCAAGTAAATTTTTTTTTTAATTTTTTTTTTCAACGTTTATTTATTTTTGGGACAGAGAGAGACAGAGCATGAACGGGGGAGGGGCAGAGAGAGAGGGAGACACAGAATCGGAAACAGGCTCCAGGCTCTGAGCCATCAGCCCAGAGCCTGACGCGGGGCTCGAACTCCCGGACCGCGAGATCGTGACCTGGCTGAAGTCGGACGCTTAACCGACTGCACCACCCAGGCGCCCCATGTTTTGCCAAGTAAATTTATAATCAAGTTGTCTAACTTCTGAAATAAGCCTAATAGTATTTTAAGAGAGCATTGTATGAAGTTCACAAATTAAATTATGGATGTATTTCAAAGATATATCCCACAAAATTTCCAGAGAGATTGGATGTGGGGTGTAAGAGAACAAAAACAGACAAGGATAATCCAAAGGTGCTTGGGCTAAGAGAAGAGACGGACAGAGAAGTCATCAACTGCTAAAGAGGCAGTTGCGGTGGGAGCTGGATTAGGGCTCATGAGCTTAACATTTGATTGAGAGGTCTAAACCTAATTATAAATATCAAGTAAGCAGTTGGAAATAGAAGAGTCTGGAGTTCACAGTTGCAGGTGTAGATTTGGAAGTTACTGTCAGGGGGTTCATGTTTAAAAGCATGTAACTTGCTGATGCTGCCAAGGGCAAGAGTCCCAGAAGAGACTTTATCCAGCCCGAGTGGAGCATGGTGACATCCTTGTTACTGGGCAAGCAAAGCAACTGAGAAATAGAATGAGGAACCTGGAGCGATTGTATATAAAAACAAGACAACAGTACACACAGGGAGAAGTGTACCAGTCCAAAAAAAAAAAAAAAATGGGCATTGGGAAGAAAAAGCCAGAAATGGGTTGGCTAGGGAATGCAAGGGCTCACCGCAGGAACAGGTCAGTCCTACAAGGCTGTGGGATATGCAGATAAAGGCGGAGTTCTGTGCCTATAAACCTCTCCAGAAAGAGATGGCCTCAAGAGGCCGTGTCTTGGCAATAATAATATCCCACAGCGTCTACAGGGCTATTTTTCTCAGGGATCTTTGTTGCAAACACAGTTACAATATTTGACAATATTTACTAATTATAAACAGATTCATTAGAAATATAAGGAATTTCATAAACCTGCGATGATGAAGGTCCAGGGTTAGAAACTGGCAAGACCCTTGATGGTCAATAGTCAGGAGCTATAACATCTGAGTTACAGAAAAAAAAAAAACATTTGCTAAGGACACTCTCAAATTAGAGACAGTCGCCACCACTCAGCAGTTGCTGGGAAGTCACCATAAACATCCCTTCAGTTTTGTATCACCTCCTCAAAAATCAAAGTCCTGAACAGAAATATCCGATTATTATCCAAGCCTGGGGGATGTTCCTCTACACTGGCTGCCTGACAGTGCTAAGAGAAAGGAGCTCTCCCCTCTGGCTTCCACTGTGGGAGCTGTGTTATTGCAATCTATCAATAGGATGTGCACTAGGAGAGTTCTCCAAAAATAAGACAGGGTTGAATGCTGGACACATGAAATCAAAATGTCCATCACACATGCTAAAAGAATTTGCACATCTGATAGCAGTCTCGGAGGAACAGAGGGGAGTGGAGAGCTCTGCTTACAGACTGCAGACATAATTTTCATCCTAATTTCCCCAAAGCAGCAAAGCATGGATTCTGGAAACTTCCAGCTCATAAAGTTGCAAGTGTCAGTAGCAAGGAACGGACTGAGTTGAGGAATCAAGGCTGAACAGGACCAAGGTCAGGAAGGAGGTTGGTCAGGCGATATTCTAAAAGTGCTTATTAAATGGCTGACCTGCTACCGATGAAATATTGTAATGCACAAAAGCTAATGCACCCAGTTACAGGGTTGTAATTCAAAAAGATCCTAAAACTCTAGAACTCTTGGCCAAAACACACTGGAATAAATGGGACAATGTAACTGGGACAAATGTGGCATTCCGCATGTAGTTTCCACACACCAATTGCTCTCTTAGAAGACAGAATAGCCTACCCTGAGAAATTTAGTAGCATAAGGAACATGAAAAATCATCTAGTTCAACTCCTTATTTGAAAGGGATGTTAACTTGAAGCTCAGGCAAAGGTAGGGGCATCCCCAAGGATTCACAGCCAACCAGCAGTGGAATCAGAATTAGCACTCAAGTCTCATGGCTAACTCGTTTAAAATACTTTAAAAACTGCCCTAGAGTGCCTTTCACGTGACATCATCCAAGAAAATGATTTGATGATGAAGCTTACGAAGCAGGTGTTTAATAGATGCCAATAGCATTATGCAGCTGCTAAAATATTAACACAGACATAGTGTGCATGGAAGGAGGCACCGTGGGCAGAGCTGGAAGTAAATGGCCCGGTGTTTTGTGCCCCGGTCAGTCACCCCTAAAGAACTGTGCTTGCCTCTGCCAGTCACATTTAAGAAGCACTCTGACTAACCAGGGGGAATCCCAATAAGGGAGGGTGAAGGCTCTGTACATGGCTGCAGAAATGTTGAAGGAAGAGTGGAGATCTCCAAAAAGCAGCAGCAGCTAAGGAAAGAAACGGTTGCTGCCCTCCAATGTATTAAAAGCTCTCGTGAGAAGGAAGAGAGTTTTTCTGAGTTGCCCTGATGACAGAAATTGAATCACTGGGTAGAAGTAACAGAGGAAAGATGCGCGCCCCCCATTGGTAGGGCTGTGTAAGCACAATCTCATCTAACTTCACCCATCCGCGAGGGAGGCAGCAGCAAGCAACGTTAAGGTCATGTTCAAATCCCAACTTTTTGTGATTCTATTACTTTTCAAGGCAGAAATTAATTTTCCTATCATATATAAAGGTCTTTGAAATTAGGCTCATTATAATGTCTCAGAAAGGAGTGACCCCGTCTTACTCTTTCTGTGGTCCCCACAGTGTCTAGAACAATGAAAGATACTCAAAAAAGTGTTCAATCAGTACCTCCTGGCTCATAGTGCCTTTCATATTCTTTTATATTCCTCCTCCTTCTGCTACAATCATTGATGCTGATCCACGTATTACGGAGCAGCAAATAAAAAAATGGCTACACACACATGCATGGTTATCTTGAAGGAAATAGAAAGAGACATGAGGAATGGGTTTTAAATTTTACGTATTTGTGGCAGAATAATACTTAAACATGCAGTCAGTGAAAAGAAATGACTTAATGCTGAATTCATACCTTTATGCACAAGATCACATATAACAAAGCTTGGCATCGTTCCTGTGTTTATCTCCATTCTCCGCCCCTTGGTTTTTCTAGAAGATTCTCTTTCGATGTTGAGAAGCATGCTATTACAATAAGATGAAAAGGATTTTGGCTGGAGGGCTGAGAGGACAGTGGATGATAGCAGAGCTCCTGGCTTAGATACTGAATCTCAGCCTGACTGCCTCTGCACAGTTGTGTGTTTAGAAATGTGACTCAAATGCTGAGACTCAGTTTCCTCAGCTGACAATTGGAAATGACACTGCATACCTCCCTGTACAAGTCATCATGAGGATGAATGCAGTCTGGCATATCACAAGCACACATTAAAATTAGTTCCCTTGCATTTGCCTCTGAAACTCTTCCAAGGAAGAGTCATTTCATGAACTATCAAAGGGCTTTGCTCTTCAGGAATTTTCTCTCCCAGTATCATTTGGGAAGTTGTTACCTTAGCCAAGAATGGAAATTGTGTGTTAATTCACTTGCTAACATTGTTCATTGGGTAGTGACTGCCCAGGGCATTATTCCAAGTGTCCTTAAACTATTGTAGGCTTTTGGGGAGGAACAAGAGAACTGGGATACTTATAGTGAGTACCTGTGCGGAAGCAGCAACAAGGAAGCCATATATTTGCCATCCCTGCCTTCAGCATTAACAATCAAGGCAATGAATGATGACAAAGTTTAGATCAGAAGTGTGTGTTTACATCATGTTCAATTCATTTAAACCACTTAGGTCTCAGGTTTCCTAACATAAAGTGATTGAGATCAATAAAAATGATGATGATGATGATGATGACGACGACGACGACGATGCAAATGATACACCTGCCCTATCTGCCTCACTGAGACATTGAGAACCACCCATCTGGGTGGCCACGAGTGCCAAACGGGAGGAGAAGATGTTCTGAAAAAGCAAAAAAGAGAGGGATCAAATAATGTTCCCTTCTCAATTTGCATAGCAAACATGCCCCTTTAAACTGTGATTTTGAGGAATCACTGCAAAATAAAATCAAGGACATTGCAAAAGGAAATGTTGTATCACTGTTGAATTAATAGGCTGCTTCTCTATTCTTGTCTACGCTCACAAAGAGGGCAGCTGGCATGTGAGAGCTGAAGCTTCTGGAACTGTTTATTATCTCCAGGGACCTTGCTTTTCTTGCTAGGAGAATCCGGCAGAGCTGGATGGGAGCCCCTTCCTTTTAAGGGAAGAATGAAAGATAGGGCAAGCTGTTTCTGATAAATGTGATAAAGGATCGATTTATTCAAACTATTTCATATTTATTAAGTTCCAACAACATACGAAATACCCAGCTGTGGGGCCGAAAAGGTGAATGACATTTGCTATAGATGAGACCCAGAGAGATTTTATTTGAAGGTGAGTGGGGGCAGGTTTGATGAAGAAAATGCCATTTGATATAAAGAAACATATTTTAGGTCAAATGGACTCCTCTGAGAATTTTGCAGAAAGATTTGCCCATGGGAATACAGTCAATCTGGGCAGTGCCCCAAGTGAGAGTGCAGGTATGTGTATGTGTGTGTTTCTGTGCATAGGTGCGTGTGTGGTGGGGTGGGAGCTGGAAACAATGGGTAGTAGGACATTGCTAGTGAGAAATGGGAGACCCGGGTAAAACCCCAGAGAGGCTTCTTCAGCCCTTCCAAGCAGGTCACCACAGACAGGAGGACAGAGCAACAGGTAAGGCCACCATAGCCTCCCCGGTCAGTAAATATACATACAGTCTTTGTAATGGCACCTTTCATAACCTATGTGTGATTTGATTTAATGTCTCCAGTTACAGTTACAATAAATGCCAGTTCTTCTTTATTTAAACGATGAAGAACTCTCTGGGCTTCCCACTTTCCGCCCATTATGCCTCCATTTTCTCACTGGAGTTCTTGGAGATCCATTGCTTTTCTGTTACACCCCCTCTTCTCATTTTATCTCCATCATTCGCTAAGTCACATTTTTTTTTTCTCCTTTGCAATTTTTCTGATAGCCTTTCTGTTCAGGGAAGGATTAGCCTTGCCCAAACAAAGGTGACGCCCTTGACTGGCCCCTCAGTGGGTAACCTCTAAGCTCTTGGAATGCCTTGCCTGAAAAGACCGCCTTTGTTTGTCTGGGAAACTTGTGCCATATCGAATAGCCTATGCCAGCAATGTGATTTGCAGTGGGGGACTTGCGTCACGTGTCACCGTATGTCATTGCTGAGAGAAGCAAGCACTGTTTGCACAAGCCCAGTGGGAAAGCACAATGGAAATTCTGCATCAGCTCTCTTATACCCTGCCCTATGCTCCTTTTCCCGTTGCTGATTTTCATCTGTATCCTTGCATGGTGACAAACCATGGCTGTGAGTATCATAACTTTGTTGACTTCTGTGAGCCCTTCTAGTGAATCATAGAACCTAAAAGTGTTCTTGGGAAACTCTCAGACTACATTCTCTTTTTTCCTTTTCTGTGATCAACCGACAGGATTCAGGTGGGAGCGGCTCACGTGGCCCACAGAGAAGACCAGTTACACAGTGTTGGGGACTGATGCAAAATGAGGAAGTGGGGAACTTCATTCAAAAATTATTAAGAATTTCTGGACCGTGAGAGTAAATATTAAACCAGGTGTGCAGTCTTTTCAGCACCGGGTCAGTGAAACTGCACAGGATGCATGCTCATGAAGGTGTTCCTGCCCATTGGCTCCTTCCTATATCTTCTGCCTATCTCCTGCCCTCTTCCTTACTCTCCAAAGAACATCACAGAAATTCCTGGTCAAATGAGTCATTAGGAACTTTTATGTGCCCTGTCATTTATGATGTGCCAGGAAGTGTGCATGATCTTATTTAATCCTTTCAAGACCCCTGAATGGTCACCTTTCCTGTGTCCATTTTATAGGCAAGGAACCTGAAGATCAGAAATGTTAAATAATATGTCCAAAGCCACAGCTGATGTGATACAGCTTGGATTAAGACCCACAGCAATCCAACCTCAATATCTGGGCACACAGTCACTGTGTCAGATAGCCTTACATGAGGCTCTCATGCATCTCTAAACTTACAAATAGTTACTTCATTGAATTCCAAGAAATGGGGAACAGGCCACGCATAAGTACCTCAGGTGTCTCTGTTTCAAGAATAATGACAAGTAAAATAATTGCTCTCCCCAACCCACCACTCCAGAAGGATCTATTTGTTAATTGTCACATAGTGTTCACAGAGTCATACTCCATTTTCCCTGAAAAAAAACTTCCCTAGCATCATTCATTCCAGAAAGTTTATGTCAGGTCCCCACCACCATCCTCTCTGGAACTTTCCCTCTTAAAAGCCCCTGCTGAACAGCTTGCCTACCTCATCTCACTCAGCTCCATTTGCTCTGCCCACAGGTAGACCCCATGAGAGGGGTGGAGCCCACTGAATTAGACTTATATCACACCACAGAATTCAAATGTGTGTGTGGTGGTGGAGCTAGAAACAGACACAGAGACAAATAATGTCAATAGTCTGAGTGATTCCAATCACCATTCCATTCATTGAGGACATACGACTTCAGGGACCTGGACACCGTTGCTAGGAATCCACTGTCCCCCTGGTCTGTGTTGTTTCCTAAGTGCCTCTGAAAGTGTGAGTATCTAACAAAACTGGAGGCCATGCTTATGTTTAAAATGCTCACGTTGCACAAAACTTGACTTCTAAAGGCACATCAACAATTTCATCTCCTACTCAAGTAAAGAAACCATAATCTAGTCCAAGTCTTAGGAGAAACCATGGCTGGGTCCAATTTACTGAGATGTGACATGTCACTTTCCAATGTAGTGCTTCCAAAGAGATTTTAAGTCTAGATTTTGTCTTGCAGTCAGACTTTAAACCGAAACTCTACGTGAGCTGTGACTCCGTCAGCATTTCCTGGGGATTTGCGGCCAGGTTACTGGGCACTTGCCTGCACAACTGTGGAGACCCCAGCCTCCAGTTGTAGGGAATTAGGGCTGTATCTTCACCAAGGAAATCACAGTCCTACATAAACTGATGATTTGGAGCCACAAGAAACAACAGTCGACTGAGAAAACCATGTTCTAGAGAGGCGAGAGAAACCGGTTAAAGAGGTATGAAAAAGGGAACTCGCTATTGCGATCAGAGACGAAGAGAGAGGGAGATTGGAAAGAAGCCTCCTTGAATGGAGTGTGAGGTCACCGCAGGCCCCTCCCCACTCATTCTCTCTCCCTTCTCCTTTTACAGGAGCATCTCAAGGTCCAGGAATGATTTGTACTCTGGATTTAGCTTCTGTTGCTCCTTGTAGTCTAACAGTCCCCAGCAAAGATTAACTTTTCTCTCTTTTTTTAAATTTTTTCAATGTTTATTCATTTTTGAGAGAGAGAGAAAGAGAAAGAAAGGGAGGGAGGGGCAGAGAGAGAGGGAGCCAGAGGATCCGAAGCAGGCTCCAGGCTCTGAGCTGAGAGCAGAAAGTCTGATGCTGGGTTCAAACCCACAAACTGTGAGATCATGACCTGAGCCGAAGTCGGACGCTTAACCAACTGAGCCACAGGTGCCCCTTTCTCCTATACTGTGATGCCAAATTGCCGACCAAAGTGCCACACAACTCTTATAGTCTACAGCCATGTGAATAGTGAAAAGAGTACATCATTTCTAAATTCCAGTTTGGATGCAAAAGCATAAGCCATTCATTCACAAACACTTCCTATCATTTTTTTTAAATGAACTACTCCTGGGGTGCCTAGGTGGCTCAGTCAGATGAGCATCTGACTCTTGATTTCATCTCAGGTCATTATCTCAGGGTCATGGAATCGAGCCCCACATCAGGCTCCATGCCCAGCATGGTGTTTGCTTAAGATTCTCTCTTTCTCTCTCTCTCTCTCTCTCTCTCTCTCTCTCTCTCTCTCTCTCAGTCTCTCTCTCTCTTGCCCTCTTCCCAGCTTGGGCACTCTCTCTCTTTCTCTCTAAAAACATTCAAATTAAGATAAATTACATTAAATTATTAAATTAAATTAAATTAATTTGAATGAACTATTCCTTCCATATCTTGGCTATTGTATACAATAGATGAATGGATAAAGAAGATGTGGTATTTATCTATAATAGAATATTACTCAGCCATAAACAAGAATGAGATCTTGTCATTTGCAACAACATGGATGGACCTAGAGGGCATTATGGTAACTGAACTAAGTCAGCCAGAGAAAGACAAATACCACATGATTTCAGTTATATCTGGAATCTAAAAACAAAACAAAACAAAACAAAGCAAATAAACAAGCAGTCTCTTAAATACAGAGAACAAACTGATGATTGCCAGAGGGCAGGGGGGTGAGGAATGGGAGAAATATGTAAAAGAGATTAAGAAGTACAAACTTCCAGTTATAAAATGAATAAATCACAGAGGTGAAAAGTATAGCCTAAGAAACGTAGTCAATAATATTGTAATAAGGTTATATGGTGACAGATAGAGACCACATTCAACATAGTGAGCATCACGTAATGCATAGAATTGTCGGATCCGTATGGTGCATACCTGAAGCTAATATAACATTGTATGTCAGTTATACTTCAACATCAAAAACAGAATGCACCATTCCTGAGCTAAAACATGGTGGCTTACATTATGTGCATTGTAGTGATTCTGTCAGCCCTCTCCAGAAGCCTCCTTTCCTTCTCTTGTCTTTGGCAAAACTGAATACAAAGCTTATTTGAAACTTTATTTTCAACCGTCCCACCCTCCAACGACCCTCTCCTGCATGGCTGATTCAGGCTGCTCTATCAAGTGTATAATCCCATCTAACATCTTATCCTACCTGGGGTTGCTCTGACCTTTTTTTTTTTTTCCTTAATGTTTGTTTATTTGTTTTAGAGAGAGAAAAAGTGCAAGAGGGGGAGGGGCGGAGCGAGGAGAAGAGAGAATCCCAAGTAGGCTCCACACTCAGCACAGAGCCCAACTCAGGGCTCAATCTCAGGACCTTGAGATCCTGACTTGAGCCAAAATGAGGAGCCGGACCCTTAGCTGACTGAGCCACCCAGGCGCCTCACTTCAAGTTTCTTTTCTCAAATCAGTCATCACAGCTTTGAAACACAAGTGGATGTTTAGTGCCATCTTGGTTGGTTACTTCTCAGCTACTTTTTGCTTAATCTTCCCATGTTCTTACTATTCAACTCCTTCTGTTCCCCTTGCTCCTTCTGTCCATCATCCCCTTTCTCTCGGCACTGGCAGCACAGATCATTGTCCTCCACCTCCGTCCTGTTAACCCTGAACCATAATATCTCTTACCACCATCCACCTACTCAAGCAGTGATTAATCATGTCTTGCTTTGTGACATCTCTTCTGTTTTCCTCTTTTGCAGCTTTTCAAAGTTTGTGTGAGTTCCTTGAGGGCAAAGGCTCTAATGCTTTCGTTTCACAAGACACATGGATTAATATTTGTTGATTGAAAATGTTATTAATTCGTTCATCGTCTAAGCAGTGACACTCCAAATAAGATTGTACAACGTTGCAAATGTCACTGACGAGTAGAACCATTTGACGGAGGGAGGGATGGGCTATTAGAACTAGCAGACGTCTTTCCAAAATGCTTAGCAGGGAACACTTTCTGTAGTCCTTTTTGTATAACAGCTGAAGAATAACTTGGCATTGGTTTTGGTTTCTCTTAAGTATTCAAGTGCCTCTAACAGTCTGGCACATAGTTGGAGCTCATCAAATTTTTGTGAATGACTGACAAACTGAAACGTACTTTCAGGGAGAATTGAAATCTAATGATTTTTGTCCCATCAGCAGATTAAGGGACCCCTGAAAGGCAGACATGTCACAGAATGATCCTTTGAGACAAGACTGCTAAAAGGTCCAGAACAGAGCTGTACTAGGGACAAGGGAAAATACTTCTCATAGAAGGTAGGAATACTGCACAGCAGTTTTATAAAGACAATGAAAATATAAATGCCAGCATGTATGAGGACGTATGTATTTGCTAGTAACAAAGTACCACAAACTAGGTGGCTTAAACCACAGAAATTCATTTTCTCGCAGTTCTGGAGGCTAGAAATCCAAGATCAAGGTGTCGACAGGGTGAGTTTCCTTTGAGGACTCTCTTCCTTGGCTTGTAGGCGGCCATCTTCTCGATGTGTCCACACATGGTCTTCCCTCTGTGCAGGCGCATTCGTCGTATCTCCCGGCGTGTCCACATTTCCTCTTCTTGTAAGCCCACCAGCGCTTTTGAATGAGGGCCCACCCTAATGGGCTCATTTTCATTTAATCACTTTTTTCAAGGCCCTGTTTCCAAATACAGTCACATTCTCAGGTACTGGAGGTTAGGGCTTCAGTACCTGAATTCAGGATGAGGAGGGGGGCACATTTTGCCTTGTAACAACAGAGATGGAGACTCCACAAAACATTCTCCCAGCCTCGCAGTAACTGTGTGAAGTCAATAATTTCAATATTCGAATTTTATGGTTTGAAAAAGGGAGGACTAAGAAGTTAAATAATCTTCCCCATGCCTGGCAGCTAGAAGTAACAGCCCAGAATTCAAACCCACAACTTCTGACTCAAAACCGAACGCACCGTCTACTTCAACACGCCACCATGAACAGAAGAAACGCAAGCCATGAAACAGTTAAGGGAAAAGGAACAGAGACCAGAAGTGAGGGAAGTCTGTAAATTTCATCCCAACGCTAGGCCTCCTGTGACATCCCAGAAAAGCCATGACTAATCCTTGTTTCTCCATTGCCGAATTAGTGACCTGAATTAACTCTCTCCGCTTCCATTTTGACATAAAAGAAATCTAAGAGCAATTCTCATTTCCCTAGGGATTTTGAGGTCACCTGACAGAGACAGCACTTTTGAAACAACTTTGTATTGTGGAAATCTGTGAATAAATAGAGGGGCTGCACTCCTAGTAAATGACTACTCATATATCTACCAAAATTCAGCATATTTAATACTTGGCTACATTTGCTTATATACCTACCTTCTTCTCCTCCTGGTTTCATATCCATCTACTATCTATATCAATCTGTCTATCTACCTATCTATCTATTATCTATGACCTATCTATTTATTTCTATTTTTTTTTTAATTTTTTTTTTCAACGTTTATTTATCTTTGGGACAGAGAGAGACAGAGCATGAACGGGGGAGGGGCAGAGAGAGAGGGAGACACAGAATCGGAAACAGGCTCCAGGTTCCGAGCCATCAGCCCAGAGCCTGACGCGGGGCTCGAACTCACGAACCGCGAGATCGTGACCTGGCTGAAGTCGTACGCTTAACCGACTGCGCCACCCAGGTGCCCCTATTTATTTCTATTTTTGATAGACCACTATGTCATTTCATCTTTAAGTAACTCATCATGCAACTCTCAAAACAAGGGTCATCTCCCACATGCCCAAATAACTATTTTCATGTCTCATAAAATAAACAATCCTTTTCTAATATCATATAACCAGCAGCTCACATTCAAATATCCCTACTTCTTCCCAAAATGTTTTGTATAGTTGGGAATTTTTAAAAATCAGTCTCTAATCAAGGAGCACACATTAATCTGATTATTAAATCCGTTAAATGTGTTTAATCTAGAATACTTACTTCCTCCTTCTTTTCATGACATTACCTTGATGAAGAGACCAGGCCTTTCATTGTTATTGTTGTTCCACATTCTAGATCTGTCCGAATGTCTCCCCATAGTGTTGTTTAACTTGTTTACCTATTCCCTGTATTTTCTGCCATCTGCAGTGTAAAAGCCTAATTAATTTCAGATTAAATATTTTAAGCAAGATGAGTTCGTGGGCAGTGCTGAATTTCATTTCACATCACATTAGGAGGCATGTGATGTTGGGTTGACCTACTCTCAGTGAGGCTGACTTTAATCACTCTGTGACAACCAGACATTTCCACCGTAAAGCTGCAAGCTCCCTACGTGAAGAACAAGTTCATGTGTAGAGTGTTCCTTAGGCAGCACACAAATATCTAATCTGCACCAGTCTTTCCCTACTGTGTTAGTAACTATGGACAGCCCTCGCCTTGTGGACAACACTGAAACCAAGAGGCAGCACTGGTCCAAATCTTAGGTCCCTGAGGAAGGAAGTTCCTTGGGTAGAGGCAGCATGTCTTTTCCATCTCTGAGATTCTCTGGACTCAGGCTCTAAGTCTGACACTCCACATGTACTCGGTGAGGCTTTGCGCTGCAATGTTTATAACACTTTACTACGTAAATGCAGAAGACAACATAGTGGGTACCTGGAAATCCACAGAAAGTCATTAAACAAAAGGCGATCTGAAGCATACTTACTACACTACCAAAGGCTAGCCCCAAGAATCATAGAGGTATAACACTGCATGTAAAGAATATCTGGTTTGATCTGAACTCCTACCAGCCTCCTGGAAGCCGCATTTTCCAAATTGTTTGGAGGAAAGTCCACAAGCAATGTTAAATAGGCCCTTTTATCCTGAACCCTGGATTGATGGTTGCATAGAGGACAGAAATAAAACATCTCTTCCCTGACATGTTGTCTCCCTTCCTAAATGAAAAACCAAGCCATTAAAAGGCCTGAATACACAGGTCACAAAAGGAGAAGTAATAATGGCTATTATATATTAGAAAGAGACGATCTTTTTCTGTTCCGTCAGGTTATAAGCCTCTGAGGGGCAGAGATTCTGTCCAGTTCATCAGTGTATCCCCACTACCCACGCCAGGGGCTTTGTATTCAGTATTGTTGGAATAAATTTGTATGGATTGACTTAATGAGCAGCCCCTGATAATCAAATCAATGCAAATTAGAACAATAAAATATCATTTTCAACTATCAAATTAGAAAAGATTTTTAAACTTTTTAAAGACACTATAGCATTAACTCTAATAAAGCAGGGCCCACAAGAGCATAAAGTCTATATTTCTTACAGCATAGAAAGAAAAATTCTAAAATATGAATGCTATTACTTCTGGGAGATAAGATGTATAGGTAATATTTTTCTTCTCCTTCGTACAGTTCAGTATTTTTCAAATGCAGTTCCACAGACATGTTCATTATCAGGGCTGGGTGGGTGGGGAGCAGTATTTAAAAACAAAATGAGACTTTGCCCTGCTTCCTCAGAGAGGATACTGCATGCCTGGGCCACAGACCCTGCGAAAGCAGAATTATTTTGATAGCTCTGTGTAGATGTTTTCTGTGTCTAAACGCCTAAGTGACCTTCATATGGTGGGCATAAATATGTGTGAGTGTGTATGTGGTTTTTTGTTCTTCTCTGTTTTACTTCTTTCTTCCCTAGCAGGTGTGTTTGAATAGCAGCCCATTACTGTTCACTTGATGCTATAAATATTTATAAGCATGCTCCAAGGAAGCTATTGTATCATAAACCGGTCAGTGGCATGGCCAGCTGCTTTTTCTGAGCAGAGGTGTGAGACCGCTTCTGGGGAGGTGGGCCCTACCCAACACAAAGCCCTGGAGCCTGTGAGGCGTGAAGGTCTAAGCGGAGGTTCGGGAAAGACATCGAATCAGTCGCCGAAGGGGAGGGCCTGATCGCTGTTGAGTAGGTTGGAGTCATGAAGTCAACACTGGGCTGCATTTGAGAGGAGGGTTTCCGGAGCCTCAGTTTACAAAGCCAGTCTTGTGGCTCAATCAGCCCTCGCAGTATGCAGGCTGGAACTTATTCCCACTTCGAGTTTTAGGGAGGCAGGTGTGTGTGTAGGTGTGTGTGCTATTGAGGCCAATGTTAGCGTGACATGGGCCCATCAAGGTGCTGACCACTGAGGTTGCACCAAGTCACGGGAGCATCCTTTCCTTTCCTAGTGTGGAAGGATAAATACATAACTGTCCTAGAGACGTCACAAATGAGGTCCTCTACCCTGGCACTTAGTACACTAGACGCTAAACCACAGAGAGATTGAGCATATCACACCTAACCAGCAAAAGTGGACAGGAGATGACAGATACCCTGAGCTCCAAGAAGCTGCCCAAAACATTGTTTACACTAGAATGGTCTTTGGAAGTTAAGGGATGAGCTGTCTGCCTCCCCAAGGCTACTGAACAGCTGGGGACTGACCGTCAGTATCATATCGTATCAAGAACTCTTGAATGTCGGTTCAGAAGACCTAACCAGCTTCGTGGTCTAATTCTCCCATCCACGGTATCTGGGACAAGTCACTTCAACACAGACTCCCTTTACGCATTTGTAAAATGCTCACATTGCATTACATTTGTTGGAACATGCAGCGTTTTGAACCATGTTTGGTACATGGTAAGTGGTCAATAAACATTGGCTGTCATTTTCTCATTTTTTTAAAAATTTTTTTAACGTTTATTTATTTTTGAGACAGAGAGAGACAGAGCATGAACAGGGGAGGGTCAGAGAGAGGGAGACACAGAATCTGAAACAGGATCCAGGCTCTGAGCGGTCAGCACAGAGCCCGACGCGGGGCTTGAACTCACAGACCCCGAGATCATGACCTGAGCCGAAGTCGGACGCTTAACCGACTGAGCCACCCAGGCGCCCCTCTCATTATTTTTTTTCTACCTGATGCAAGAATGTCTTGGTCTGGACTCCACTTCCTCCTCCCTACCTACCACCAACCCATCCACGTAGGTCAAAGCTTTGAACAAAGGCTTCTCAGCAAGGTGGTTATTTGGGCTATGATCCCAGGAAAGAGGGACAGAGGAGTAAAAAGGAGGGAAAATCCATGCACAGACGGGTTATCCAGTGGGCTACTGCCACAAGGAACTGATGCTGAACTGTTGGGACGTCCAAAGAATTAGATGAAACCCATCTCAGAACAGACTGCCAGGGAATGTACAAGGAAGCATTTATCCACTGGTTTAGGACAAGGGATTGTCTTCTTACACCTGCATGAAGCTGGCTGCACTCTGCTGAGAACTCTCTACTGCCAAGTGGTTGTAGCAAGGTGAATTCAAGAGGATTCACCATGGCTCACAAGACACGTCTCATATAAGAGGCTTATATAAAACTCCTTTCCAGTTCAAACCCATCCCAGTCTATCTAGAGGGCTGATGGGCCGGGCCCACTCCAGAGTCTGATTTGCAAGAACCAAGGCGTTTGCTAGAAATGATAGATGACTGCACACATCAGAGCTGACAGCCAGCCCGGTGAATAACCCTGATGCACCAGAGAACAAATGTCACCCCTCAACAGCCCCAGTGGTGCAGAGGGAGAGTCGTGGGACAGGTGCAGGTGTTAGGCGAAGGGGTGACGTGGACGCCATGGAGGGAAACTGGACAGTTTATCGCCTGAGGTGCTGCAACATGCCTGCTTTGGTCTCCACCCCCGCTCCCATCCTCTGCCACCTCACTCCCCGCCATGGTTTGGATGTCACAGTCAGAAGGGGGGACCTTTAATCATGCAAAGTCAGACAGACTGCTGTGTCGTGAAGTTTCAGGAAGACACTGAGGGCAGGAGGCATAGAGGGTTATGAATCCTGGATTGGGGAAATGGCCAGATCGTCCCAAATGGACAACAGAGGAGCATTTTGTGGTGGATTCTTTAGGGCGCAGCAAGTGAAGACCCCAGAAACAGTGAGGTCCATTAGGGCAGTCATCCCAGGGACCCAGCCCTGGAATTCACAGATGAGTATGCAAACCACATATTTTGAGACACAACAGAAGCAGCCATTCATACGGTCCCTTCTGTTTGCTATTATTGTTTTCCCCTTTTGTATTCTCAACTACTAGCCTGAGCAACAATAGAGAAATACCTGTCTCGCTGAGTTCATTTGGAGATCACACTAGACAATACAAACAAAAAGGTAACTTAGAGAAACAAAGATGTTTCTCCTTCTCCTCCTTCGTCTCCCCATTATTCGTATTATTATACTATTATTACCTTAAGGCACCATTAAGACATTTTGATCGTTTTCATTAGAAGTGTTCCTAAAGTCTCTGATATATATTCTAGCATTTAAAAACAAAAGACACAGAAGGCAATGACATTTTTCATTGGGGTTTCACAATTTTCGTTACTAATACCCATTATTGGCCTCTACTGTCATAATGATGTTGATATGTGCTGAGAGATTTGTCACTACCCAGAATGGCCCGTTACTGCCATGGTTTTTATCTTTTTTTTTTGCCTTTCCCCTCGCTATCAGACTGTCAGCTGTCACTTTTTGTTGTCAGTCTTTCTGCTTCCTGTTCTCTGCCGTGCTTCTAATCGGTCCACTGGCCATATATTGTCAAGTAAATATCAAGACACAGGATCTGGCAAGAGCCATTTGTATCGTGTGTGCGTGTAAGTGTGTGCGTGCACGCAAAGCGATTTGGAACATGTCTCTGGATGCCAGAATATTAAGAATTTCTGGGACATATTGTTTGAAACAGGACTGTCCCTGAGAAATCCATGCATACGGTTGTCATGACAGCTCAACTGACAATAGCTAGGGCCTTGCTGAAGTGCCATGTGGGAAGGGCAAATAAAAGCACCAAATACATGCAGATTAAACATGCGGCAGCATAAGGTCTGGCCTACGAACGGCATGGCGGTTATGCTATCCTTCCAACCCTTATGAAGGATGCACTTGCTCCCATAAGCTGTCTTCACACATTCTTGGTAATGCACTGACACGTCTTCTCTGAAGAATCTTAATAGTGTGTCTGCATTCCAGGACAGCTGGTAGGAAATTGAAAAATTCCTCCAAAGCCTTAAAACTGCTGACACACTGAACTCAGAATTGGAGGATCTGGGTTCCAGTCAATTGCATGACTGGACAAGTCACAGCCCCTGCTGAGGGACGCTTCCTCATTTGCGAAATAAGAAGCCAGCCAAATTTCTGAAGTTCCACTGGGCTCAGTGTCCATGATGCAAGCTTCCAAAGGAAACAGATCTGAACTTCGTTTTTTTTTTTTTAATGGGAATTGGTTAAAATGAGTTGTTTGTGTTTTTGATATCAATAGGAAACTGTAAACCACAGAAATGGATATTAGAGTTCAAGACAGAAGTCAGCTTTGGATATAAACTTTCTCTACTGTTTAATACAGTGGCTTCTTTTCCACAGGAGGACGAAGACCCAGGGGATGTCCCAGGGCCCAGTGGATGTTTGAAACCACAGATAACATGAGCCCTATATATACTATGTTTTTCTGATATATAGGAAAATTTTAATTTATAAACTAAGCACAGTAAGAGATGAACAACAATAACTGATAATAAAATAGAACAATTATAACCCTAATATACCATTGTATACCCATTAATGTACCATATTAGGATAGATTAGGTCTATCTCTCTTACAAAATATCTTATTGTATTGTACTCACCCTTCCCTTTCCCGAAATGATGTGAGATGATAAGAGGTGTCCGCGATGAGACGAAGTGAAATGAGTGATGTAGACAACGTGACGTAACGTGAAGCTACCACTGACCTGCGGACAATACATGAGAGGGGGATCATTTGTTTCTGGATGATGGTTGTCCACGGATCACTGAAACCACAGCAAGCGAAACCCGGGATAACTTGGGACTAGTATGTACCTTTTATAGGTAGAGCTAATAGTCAAAACATTTAACCCCTGGTAAAACATAGAAACAGACTGATTACAACAGATAACTAGCCAATGCAGCCATATTAGGGGGAAAGGGGACAGCTGAATATCCATGTTAGTTTGTCATCTTCTTTTTTTTTTTTTTTTAATTTTTTTTTTCAACGTTTTATTTATTTTTGGGACAGAGAGAGACAGAGCATGAACGGGGGAGGGGCAGAGAGAGAGGGAGACACGGAATCGGAAACAGGCTCCAGGCTCTGAGCCATCACCCCAGAGCCCGACGCAGGGCTCGAACTCACGGACCACGAGATCGTGACCTGGCTGAAGTCGGACGCTTAACCGACTGCACCACCCAGGCGCCCCTAGTTTGTCATCTTCTTAAGAGTAGCATGTTTCACTACCTCACTCAGTGCCCTTCTTTTTTTAAATGCTCGTTTATTTATTTATTTACTTATTTATTTAGAGAGGGAGCAGGGAAGGGACAGTGCGAGAGGGAGACAGAAAGAGAATCCTAAGCAGGCTCCATGCCCAATGCAGAGCCTGACATGGGACTCAAACCCACAAGCCCTGACATCATGACCTGAGCTGATATCAAGAGTCGGACACTTAATCGGCTGACCCACCCAAGCGCCTCACTCAGTGCCTTTCTTGCAAGACCTGAGAACAAATGAGCGTTGTACAAATAATGAGTATGAGTGCATGAACTCCAACATGTTATAAATAGGTGACGGCTGTCATGGCTTATGCCTCTGAGAAAGAACACTGGGAACAGAAAAGCAACACCACATTTTCCGAGTCAGGTGAAAATGAGGAGGCAGTTCAGGAAACAGAGGAGGGAGCGATCAGAGTGCCTGTTTGGAGAAAAGCAGAGAGGATAATGTCGTGGTTAACTTGGGGAGAAAAACAATCCACATGGAATTTGTCCAAATCAACAATGTCAAATTCTGCAGAGAACAACGTCCTGTTGCCCTTGGCCTTCTGGTCAGTTTCTTGCTTTCTTTGCTTCCCGGAAAGGATGAAAACAGAAGAAGAGGGGTCATGGAAAACACCAGCCCAGCACAGCAACTCCTTTAGCAATTAGGGCACAGGCTCCCAAGGGAAGCACAGGCACAGCCACAACATGAGAGCTTCTCTGGGGACGTCCTTCATGCACTGGATCTCTTCCATTCCCTCCCTCGCAGGCACACTGAGAAGAAGAACTGTCACTGCAACCTACCTCGTGTTGCATTGCTCTAGGACCTCTAGTCTGCCTGCCTGTTCTTGCTAGCTGCCAGATGCTTTACCAGATGTTCTAAATGTGGACACGGCTAGTTATTTTCTGCGAACAGCAGCCTCTAGCGCCCGTATATTCCAATTTCTGCTAAAGGTTCTAGGGCAAATAAGTTGCCCATGAGGAGAAAGAGGCATGGCCACCAGGGTGTAGCAGGTGACGTCACTGAGAAAGCCATCCATTGATAACGAACGAATGGGCTCTGCCTCTTCTCATCAGATTTTCTGTTTTACAACAGAAGAGATGTGAAGTCATGCCCAATCCACAGACAAGGAGCCAAATGAATTTGGTCAAATGAATTGTGGTCAAATGAATTTCTCTTCATGTAGGATATGAGATGACATGATACTTGCTTTCAGACCTCTGGTGATCATCTCCCTTTGTGCCATGCCTGAGACCCCAGCTCATTGTCAGCATCTATGGTGGGACAGGCAATTCATCTGCAACCCTGGTGTACTGTTATCATATTTCTGGAATGTACTACTTTGGAGCTGATCAGAGCATCTAGGTAGACACTCTTATTAAAGAAGCCCAGATCGGGGCGCCTGGGTGGCGCAGTCGGTTAAGCGTCCGACTTCAGCCAGGTCACGATCTCACGGTCCGTGAGTTCGAGCCCCGCGTCAGGCTCTGGGCTGATGGCCCGGAGCCTGGAGCCTGTTTCCGATTCTGTGTCTCCCTCTCTCTCTCTGCCCCTCCCCCGTTCATGCTCTGTCTCTCTCTGTCCCAAAAATAAATAAACGTTGAAAAAAAAAATTAAAAAAAAAAAAAAAAAAAGAAGCCCAGATCACTGGTTCGGTCCATATTTAGTCTGGTTTATGTGGCCTCTGCCTCACACCCAAGTCTCCACCTACACTGCAGCCATCAACTATCACAAGGGACCTAGAACATGCAAGTGTGCATGAATCAGTACAACCTTTTACCAGTACTGAAAGTTCCGTGAAGCAAACACTCCCCCATACCAGGAACAACTCTCCTCTCCTCCTCTTCTAGCCATTTACTGAGCCAAGAACCTTAGGTACAGTGATCCCAGACCTTCCGAATGAAGCAACAACTATTATTATCTCCAATGCATGGATGGCAACTAAAGGTAGAGAAGGTGAGTGAACCAAGATCACACAACCAGTAATTGGCAAATCAGAACTGTCCATCAGAAAGCCCAATTTTCTTCGCTACTCTCTTAGTCTGTTCTCTTCAAAAGGACAACATTTTGTTGGACTTTACCATACTTTCCCAGTAAACCTAGTGCATGCCAGCTCTTTACCCTCCTTAGGACAGAGACCACAGAGCCTTCTTCTGGGCCTCTGACTCTCAGCCTCAGCTATGTCAGGTGCTTTCCACACTATCTATGCCTGGTAACTTGAAGAAATTCCACTTTTTACACAAAGGAGAGTAGTGTCACTCTCTTCCACTGATTCATTAGGTTTGCATAAATGTATATGTGCATGTGTACATTAGCCACACCCCTTCAACTCCAGACTCTATGCAAGTTACTTTCACATTTATACTCTTGATGTGCCAAACATGGCTAGTCATCATCGGACAATTACAGGTGACATTTGCTCCTGGAGCCCGGAACAGTGGAGTTTGCTACCATTTCCATCCTTGAAATTGTGGCAGGGATCGTAGAGTGACCTCGCAGAATCTCACGGGGAAACCTTGATTTTTCTCCTCTGAAATTCCAAGCGTGTTTCCTAATCATGACTCTCCATGGAGTTTGGCATTTTGTTGTATCATGTGGAAGTGATAGAACAGGAGCCTTTATAGTGTTGTCACGTCATAAGTAACTCATTCCAGGACACTTGCCCAAGGAAGAGTCCATACGTAGCACAGTCCTCCCCGCTACACAGCCTGTTACCACAGACATGTGCTGTGTGCACTTTCACATACATCCACATATGGAGGAAAATCCTTTCTGACACCTGAGTTGGGCAATGGACATTTTCCTCCAACAAGGAAATATCATTTCAATCAATTCCCAACTTCACCTTTATTAGATTTCTAGTACAAGCTGTGTATATTCACTGATTCAAAAAGAAGAAGAAAAAGAGAAAGAAGCAGAAAAAATATTTAAATAAATAATGGCCACAAACTTCCCAAAATTTACTTAAAGCACTAATCTGAAAATCCAATCAACAAACTACAAGCAGAATAAACACAAAGAAATGCATACACAAAGTAGACTGAAGTCGTCAAAAGTCAAAGACAAAGAGAAAATATCAAAAGCAACAAGGGCGTAGTGGTTTGTCACATACAAGGAGTCCTCAATAAGATTAATGGCTGGTTTCTCAAAGGGAACTATGGAGGACTAAAGGCAAAATACTAAAGGGTTGAAATAACAAAGTAACTTGGGGCTCCTGGATGGCTCAGTCGGTTGAGTGTCCAACTCTTGATTTCAGCTAAGATCTTGATTCCAGAGTCGTGGGACTGAGTCCCACACTGGGCTCTGTGGTGAGCATGGAGCCTGTTTGGGATTCTCTCCCTCTCTCTCTCTCCCTCTACCCCCTCTTCCCCACTCATGCTCTCTCTCTCTCCCCCTCTCTCTCTCAAATAACGAAATAATAAATAAGTAAATAAATAAATAATGAAAAATAAAAAGAGTAACTTGACTCCACATGAAAATATTCAGAGTAATTATAGAGGTAACTATAGAAATATATTCAAAAGAATATTAATATATTTTAATTTTATGAATATTTTCTCCTAATTTAAAAATAAACTGCACAAAGTAATAATTATAACTGTGCTGATGGACTCACAATGTGTAAGCATTTAATTTTTATGACATGAAAACACAAAGAACAGAGGGAATGGAGCAAGTTTTTGTTATGCTATTGAAATTAAGTTGTTATTAATCCAAACTAATTTTTTATAAATTAAGATGCTAATAGTATTCTTCAGTGCAACCACTAAGAAAATAACTCAAAACTTAGGTAAAAGAAATGACAAAGATAAATGATACGCTGGAAAATATCTATGTGACACAAAAGAAGATAGTAATAAAGGAATACAGGAACAAAAATATAAGACGTAGAAGACCTAATAGCCAATGGCAAACATAAATCATATCTTACCAATAATTACATTAAATGTAAATGGGTTAAGCTCTCCATTAAAAGATAGAAATTTACAGAATGAATAAAATAAACATAATTCAACTACATGCGATCTTCAAACATGAACTTCCAATGCTACTATAAAAAATTTTTTTTGAAAGTGAAAAAGACAAAAAAACATATAAAATGCAAACAATAACAAAAGAAGTTAAGGTGCTCTAATTACCATACTAGACTTTAAGACAAAAATTGGGACTAGAGGGAATGAAGAACATTCTTAATAATAAAAAGGACAATCAATCAAGAAGATTTAACAACTGTAGGTATTTATGGACTTAATAACAAAGCCCTATCATACATGAAGCAAGAACTGTGAGAACTGAGGGGAGAAACGAACAGTTCAACAACAATGGTTGGAGACTTCAACACCTCTCTTTTTTCTAATAGAACAACTAAAGAAACAATCAACAAGAAGAGACTTGAAAAACACTATAAACAAAATTAAAAGGTGTTTCTACGGAGAGGTCAATAAAATTGGCAAGCCTTTAAACACACCAAACACGAGAAAACAAGAGAGCACTAAAATTACTAAAGTTAATAATGAAAGAGGGATATTATTATTATTGTTCTTAGAAAAATGAAAAAGAGTATATGGGAATACCATGAATAACTGTATGTCAACATACAATATAATTAGATGAAATAAACAGATGTCTGGAAAAACACAGACTACTAAAAGTGGCTCAAGAGGAAATGGAAAATCTGAAGAAAACTATAATAAGAAAAGAGATTGAATTACTAATCAAAACACTACCCATGAGGAAATACTCAGAAACAGACTTTCTGGTAAATTCTACCAAACATTTAAAAGAGTAATACCAATCCTTCACAGACTCTTCAAAAATGTAGATGAGGAGAGAACACTCCCCAGCTCATTTTACGAAGCTAGTATGACTCTGATACCAAAACCAGACAAAGAAAAGAACCTAGCACAAGAAAAGACACGTAGACAACAATATCCCTTATGAATATAGGCACAAAAATACAGTAGTAGAAACATCTAGCAACATAGAAAAGGGAATATACAGCATGACTGAGTGAAACTTACTCCAGGAAGGGAAGGTGAGCTTTACATAAATAAACAAATACTATAATAAGCCACAGTAATAACAATAAAGTACAAAACCCCATGACCATCTCCATGGATGAAGAAAAAGCATTTGACAAAAATCCAACATCTTTTGGGATGCTTGGGTGGCTCCATCGGTTGAGTGTCTGACTCTTAATTTTGGCTCAAGTCATGTGGTCTCACGGCCATGAGACCAAGACCCGCATCAGGCTGTGCTAACAGTGCGGAGCTTGCTTGAGATTATCTCCCTTCCTCCCTCCCTCCCTCTCTCTCTCTCTCTGACCCTCCCCACTCACTTTTGCATGCTCTCTCTTCTCAAAATAAATGAACAAACTTCAAAAAACCCAACATCTTTCATGATAAAAACAGTCAACAAAATAAGAAATGAAGAGAACTACCTTATCCTAAGAATGAGTATCTATGTAAAACCTATAGACCACGTAACAGTTAATGTTGAAAGACTGAAAGTTTTCTTCCTTAGATCAGGATTAAGAAACAATCTATTCTCAACACTTCAATTCAACATTGTACTGGAGGTTCTAGCCAAGGTAAGTAAAAAAGAAAGAGAAATAAAAGCCATCCAGTTAGGAAAGGAAGAAAAAAAGAAAGAAAGAAAAACTATTTCTTATTTATTTATCTAATGTTTTTATTTATTTTTGTGAGAGAGAGAGAGAGAGAGAGAGAGGGACAGAGCATGAGTGAGGGAGGGGCAGAGAGAGAAGGAAACACAGAATCCGAAGCAGGCTTCAGGCTCTGAGCTGTCAGCACGGAGCCCAACACGGGGCTGGAACCTATGAGCTGTGAGATCATGCCCTGAGCTGAAGTCAGATGCTTAACCGACTGAGCCACCCAGGCTCCCCTAGAAAAACTATTTCTATTTGCAGATGAATTGATTTTGTATATAGAAAATACCAAGGAATCTAAAAAGCAATTGTCCGAGCTAATAAACCAGTTCAGAAAACATATCATCTGTTAATATACAAAAAAATCAATTGCATTTATATAAACTTGAAATAAACAAGTAAAAAATGTAATTAAGAAAACAGTTACATTTACAACGCAACAAAAGGAATAAAATACATAGCAATAATTTTTTTTTTAAGGCGCAGGACTTGTACATAGAAAACTGTAGAAGCATCGTTGGAAGAAATCAAAGGACACCTAAATAAATTGTGTTCATAGAATGGAAGATTAAATATTGTTAAGAATTAGAAGTTAAGACTGCCACCTGGTCACACTGAGCTCATCACGCTCAAATTGATCTACAGTCTCCATGTAATATCTACCAAAATCCAGACATATTTTTGTGGACATGGATGACCTGATCCTAAATTCGTATGGAAATGGAAAGGACTCAGAATAGATAAAAATCTTGAAAAAGAAAAGAAGAGCAAATTTGAAGGGCTGACACTGGTTTCTAAACTTACTACAGTTTTAGTGTCAAGACTGCTGCGTGGTATTGAGAATATATCTCTTTATATCTCTCTATATCTATCTATCTATCTATCTATCTATTAGAATTCAGAGTTCAAAAATAAATTTATACATTTTTAAGCAATTTATGCTTAACAACAATGGTGCTAAGACAACTCAATGAAACCATTGGATATCCACACACAACACAATGAAGTTGGACAAGTACCACACCCCCTGTACAATAACTAACTCAAAATGGATTGAGAGCTAAATATGAGATCTAAAACTCTAAACCCTTACAAGAAAACATAAGGTGCATCTTCATCACCTTGGACAAGGCAACGGTTTCTTAAATAAGATGCCTAAAGCACACCAAACAAACAAACACAAGAAGATAAATTAGACATAATCAAAATTTAAAAATCATGTGCTACTTCAATCAACCCTATCAAGAAAGTAAGAAGAAAACCCCCAAAAGAAGAGAATTATTTGTAAATCATGTATTTGATAAAGTTCTAGTATCTAAAATATATATGGAATTCTTTTGAATGACCAATAAAAAGACAAATTAACAAATTGCCAGACAATTTGAACAGACATTTCTCTGAAGAATATACACAAATGGCCAATAAGCACATGCCAATACATCAACATCACTAGTCATTAGACAAATGAAAATAGAAACCACAAGAAGATCCTACTTAATACTCACTAAGATACTACAGTAAAAAATTACTGGGGTGCCTGGGTGGCTAGTCGGTGAAGCGTTTGACTTCAACTCAGATCATGATCTCACAGTTCGTGAGTTCAAGCCTCGCCTCGGGCTCTGTGCTGACAGCTCAGAGCCTGCAGCCTACTTTGGATTCTGTGTTCCCTCCTATCTCTGCCCTCCTCCACTCACACTCTGTCTCTCTGTGTCTCTCAAAAACAAATAAATATTTTTTTTAATTTTAAAAAGTTATAGTCAGTTAAGCGTCCGACTTCAGCCAGGTCACGATCTCGCGGTCCGTGAGTTCGAGCCCCGCGTCAGGCTCTGGGCTGATGGCTCAGAGCCTGGAGCCTGTTTCATATTCTGAGTCTCCCTCTCTCTCTGCCCCTCCCCCATTCATGCTCTGTCTCTCTCTGTCCCAAAAATAAATAAACGTTGAAAAAAAAAAAGTTATCAACCATGATGTGTCAACTGGTAAGGAGAAATTGGAATCCTTATACATTGCTGAGGGAAATGAAAATGATGCTGTCGTTCTGGAAAACATTTTGACAGTTCCTCAAAAAATTAAACCTAAAGTTATCATAGGACCCAGAAATTCTACTCCTAGGTACATACCAGAGAATTAACAACATATACTTATGAAAACTCTTCTAAATGAATATTCAAAGCACCATTATTCATAATAGCCCAGAAGTGAAAATAGCCCATATCTATCAACTGATGAATGGCTAAACAAAATATATTCCATACAATGGGATATTATTCAGGCATAAATAATGAAATACTGGTACATGCCACAACATGGATGAAACTCAGAAACGCTATGCTAAGTGAAAGCAATGGCCACATATCATATGATGTCATTTATATGAAATAACTCAGAATAGATAAATCCACAGAGACAGAAAGTATACTCGTGATGGCAAGGACAGGAACAGTGAGGAATAATTAATCATTGCTCATTGCAGAAGTTTTGTTTTGTTTGTTTGCTTGTTTGTTTTGATGTTTATTTATTTTTGAGAGAGAGAGAGAGAGAGCACGAGCTGGGGAGAGTCAGAGAGAAGGGGAGACACAGAATCCAAAGCAGGCTCCAGGCTCTGAGCTGTCAGCACAGAGCCCAACATGGGGCTCAAACTCACAACCATGAGATCGTGACCTGAGCTGAAGTTGGACGCTCAAATGACTGAGCCACCCAGGCACTCCTAGAAGGTTTGTTTTTAATGTGAATGAAAATGTTCTGGAATTAGACGGTGGTTATGGTTGCACAACCTTGAAGATACGATAAAAAAATACTACATTATAAACCTCAAAATGGTTAAAAGTGTAACTTGCAGAAAATGAAATATATATAAATTTAATAGCCATTTAACTGTTAAGACTTTAAATTCGTAATATGAATTTAACTCCCAAAAAGAAATCTCCAGTTCCAGACAGCTTTTCTGGAGAATTCTACCATATATTTAAAGAATAAATAATGCCAATTGTACACAAATCCCTTCCAGAAAATAGAAGAAAAGGGAGTACTTCCCAAGTCATTTTATGGAGCTCATATTAACCTGGTACCCAAACTAGACAGAGATCGTACAAAAGAGAAAACTACAAGTCAGTGACCTCATGAATATAAACCTAAACATCCTTAATAAAATACTAGCAAATAAGATTCAGAAATATGTAAAAGCAATTATACACCATGACTAAGTGAAGTTTATTCCAGGGATGTAAGGATGGCTTAGTATTTGAAAGTAAATCACTGTAATCCAGCCTATTAATCGGCTGGAGAAGAAAAATCACATGTTCACATCAGTCAATGTAGAATAACATCTTTGGGAAAATTTGACACCTGTTAGTGATTAAAAACACTCAGAAAAATAATAGAGGAGAACATCCTCAACTTCATAAAGAGCATCCACGAAAAGGCCTACAACTAACACTTTGCTTAATAGTGAAACACTGAATACTTCCCCCGCCCCCCACCTAAGATCTTGAATGGGGAAGGAATTATGTGCTCTCTTCACCCTTATTCAAAATATTGCTACACATTCTAGCCAATGAAGTAATGAAAGAAAGGGAAATAAAAGGCACAAAGATCAGAAAGAAAGAAAGAAAATTGCCCCTATTTGCAGATGGCATAATTTTGTATGTAGAAAATCCCAAAGAATCTACAAAAGAACTCTCAGAAACAATAATGCTTTCTGTACTTTCTCAGAATACAAACTAAACATAAAAAATAAGCTGCATTTCTATATACTAACAAAGAAAACATAGACACCAAAATATAAAATGTATTGCTATTTATAATTGAATAAAATAAAGGAATATTAGGTGTAAAGTTCACAAGACATGTGCAGCCCTTATATGCTGAAAATCACAAAATGCTGATAAAGGAAATCAAAAGTGGGCTGAATAAAGGGAGGGCTATCTCATGTTCATGGATGGATTGTTCATGGATATAATAGAGATGTCAATTCTCCCAAGATAGGTATATGGCTTTAACACAGTTCCTGTCAAATGTCCAGCAAGAACATCTGTAGATATAAGTATGCTTATTCTGAAATATATAAGTAAAGGGGGCTAGAATAGCTAAAACAATTTTGAGAAATAAGAATAAACTGGGAGAAATCAATCTACTCTACATCAACTTACTATATAGCTACAATAATCAAGACTGTGTGATATTGATTGATGGATGGATGTATTGATCAACAGAAAATAACAGAAATCAGGGAAATAGACCCATAGAAAAATGTCCAGTGGGTGTTGAAAAGAGTACAAAAACAAATCAATAGAGGAAAGCTAGCCTTCCCAGAGAAACTGGATATTCATAAAGAAAAATCAACCTCAACTTGCTATAAAAATTGTCAAAACTGATCATAGGCTTAAATATAGAAGGCAAATGTATTCAACTTTTAGAAAAAAATGTTGGAGAAAGATCTTCAGAATACAAGGCTAGGGAAAGAGTTCTTAGACTTGACACCAAAAGTATGATACATGAAAGGAAAAAATAATAAATCAGATCTCATCAAAAACAAAAACTTAAGGGGCACCTGGGCGGCTCAGTAGGTTAAGCATCTGACTTCAGCTCAGGTCCTGATCTCACCATTCATGAGTTTAAACCCCATGTCAGGATCTGTGCTGACAGCTCAGAGCCTGGAGCCTGCTTCGAATTCTGTGTCTCCCTCTCTCTCTGTCTCTCTCTCTCTCTCTCTCTCTGACTCTCTTTCTCTCTCTCTCTCTCTCTCTCTCCAAAAACAAATAAACATTAAAATATATATATATTAGGGGCGCCTGGGTGGCGCAGTCGGTTAAGCGTCCGACTTCAGCCAGGTCACGATCTCGCGGTCCGTGAGTTCGAGCCCCGTGTCACGCTCTGGGCTGATGGCTCAGAGCCTGGAGCCTGTTTCTGATTCTGTGTCTCCCTCTCTCTCTGCCCCTCCCCCATTCATGCTCTCTCTCTGTCCCAAAAATAAATAAACGTTGAAAAAAAAATTAAAAAAAATATATATATATATATTAAAAACAAAAACTTAAGCTCTGCCAAAGACTTTTAAGAGGATGAACAGACGTGATACAGATGGAGAAAAATATTTGCAAACCAAATATCTAACAAAGGACTAGTATCTACAATATATAAACTTTCACCTCAGAGTAAAAAACAGTCCATTTAAAAAATGGAAAAAGACGTAAGAAGGCATTACACTGAAGAGAATACTCAGATGTCAAGTAAACGTATGAATATATAATTAACATCATTAGCCGTTATACAATGCAAACTACAACCACAATGTGATATCATGATGTATCTATCAGAATGGCTAAAATACAAAATAGTGACACTACCAAATGCTGATGAAGATGTAGAGAAACTGGGCTATTCATATATTACAAGTTAGATGTAAGATGGAACCACATTCTGAAAAACTATTGTGACAGAAAAACACCAAAGGTACAACTACCATGCAACTCATCACTTGCAGCCTGAACATTTACCTTACGAAAATGAAGCTCTATGTACACACGTACACACACACGCTCACTGCCTCCACAAATGCTTAGAGCAGCTCATTTGTTGCAAACTGGAAACAACACAGATGTTCTTCAGGGAATGAATGCTTCCCGATCTGTGCTTACATCTGTATCACGGAATACTGTTCGGCAATTAAAGGCCGTGGCCTGCGGAGACAAGCAACAACTGGTCGAATCTCCGGAGAATTATGTGGATTGAAACAAGCCATATCAAAAGGTTACATACTGTATGATTTCATTTATACAACACTATTGCAATGACAAAATTGTAGAAGCAGGGACAGATTAGCAGTTGCTGCTGAGTAAGGACCAAGGGGTGGGAGAGGAGGAAAGTGGTCTGTCTCTACCTTGACTGTATTAATAAGAATATCCTGGTTGTAATACTGTATGATAGTGTTGAAAGGCATTACAATGAGAAAAACTGGGTAGAGGGAATGTGGGATCTCTGTAGTATTTCTTAAACTGCATGTGAATGTACAATTATTTCCAAAATAAAGAGTTTAATTATATATATATATATTTTTAATGTTTATTTATTTTTGAAGGAGAGAGAGACAGAGTGTGTACAGGGGAGGGGCAGAGAGAGAGAGGGAGACACAGAGTCCTAAGCAGGCTCCAGGTCCGAGCTGTCAGCTCAGAGCCCGGTGTGGGGCTTGAACCCACGAGCTGTGAGATCATGACCTGAGCCGAAGTCAGACGCCTAACTGACTGAGCCACTCAGGCACCCTGAGTTTAATTATATTTTAAAAGAGAGACAGAGAGGCACCTAATGCCTTAAGAGCATGTAATAGGGGATAGGGCTCAACTGAAAGATATCAGGAAAGACTTGCCTGGGGTGTAAAACCTAAAGACAGGTAGGAGTGCATTAGAGAGTGGAAAGTAAAGACAGCATACCTATGATGCTTGTCATGGGCAGCTGCGAGATCTCCTCACTCACCCACCAAATCTAAACAAATTATAACAAATCTAAACAAATTATATAGAGGTCAACTGATTCTCAGAAGATCTCAACACCGCGCATCTATCTTAAGGCCGTGTCCTTGAGCAGCTTCTGGGAGCAAGGAAGGCAATCAGAACACGCATTCCAAGGACAGAGGTTGAGGTGAGGAGCCTCCAAGAGCTTGGGTCCAGCTCACCTGTCCACTGGTGGTCACATCCCCTCAATGACTTTCCCTAACATACAGCTTTGTGGTTCAGTTCTCACTGGTAGGCACCGAGCTCCGAGTGGAGGGGATGCACACAGAGTGGATAAGCACCATCCCTGCTCCTCAGGAACTATCACATGAGAGAAAGGGACACATGTGCTAATAGTGGTCATATCCGAAAGTGCAGGCAAGCTGCTATGCAATATAGACATGGGATGCTATAAAAGCCCTGCCTACCTCTCTGATTAGTATTTTCTTCCTAGTGGTCTTTAATCAACCTATCAACACATGGAACGGCATTGTTGTGACTAAGAGCATGCTATTTAGAACTGCAGAAATCAAGATCCAAATCCTGGTCCCGCTACTTACTAGCTCTGCATCTTTGGCTTAAGTGGTATTCGTTTTTGCTTTTGTTTTATTTTCCTTCTCAATTGCCCTCTTTGGGATTATCTGATTATAAACTACATCCTTAGTTTTCCTCTATACTAAGTTTAAAAATATACAGTTACTTTAGAATCATGTTGTTTAATAGTGTAGCCTCTAGTCACGTAAGTTTAATTTTAAATTAACTGAAATTAAATAAGATTTAAAATTAAGTTCCTCAGTCACAACTAGCCACATGTCAAGTCTTCAATAGCCACATCTGCCTTATAGCTCTGTTTTTAATATTGCAGATCTATGGAACATTTTCAACATCACTAAAAACCCTACTTGACAAGTGCTGTCTAGAAATTTTAACATGTATATTTAATATAAAATCTAAAGTTCGCCAGAGTGTTTACCCTTTTCTCAAACAACACTGGTACTTTCGAATGCTTTAATTTTTAACAACTAACCCTGGACTGACTTATTTTGTTGTTTGTTTGTATTTTAGCTTAATATTTCTTTTTAACCACACAAAATATACATTGCTCTATTGTTTTAAACCATTGGTATTTGTTTACATTTACCTGTCTATTTACTGGTACCTTTCTCTCCCTTCCTCTTGGTAACATTTTTTTTCCTCCTGAGATTCCTTCTACAGAAGTTTACTTGTAGTAAATTATTTCAGTTTCTATTTGTCTGAAAAGATCTTCCTACTTTATTGATCCTAGAAGAGATATTTTAAAAGGAAAAATATTTTAACTATGAAGATAAAATTTCACCTTCTCCTTGATTCCACTGCTACTTCTGTGAAATCAAATATTAATGGCCATTTCATTGTAGGCCATCTGTCTTTTTTCTAACTGCTTTTCAGAACTTCTCCATGTCCATGTAATCTCCATGTAGAAGTTGCATTTTACACTGTGTTTCACTGAAATGCAATTAAGAACAAATTTAATTTATTTTAGGTGTGATTGATTGATTCATTCATTCATTGATTTTAAATGTGGGCTGTCTGTACTTAATGATTGATATATGTAACTAATATGGAGCCTAACCATTAGCAATGGAAGTATTGACTTTCCTTCATTCTATTTTCTTTGAGATTCCCATCAGATATGTATTGCATCTTCTCACTGTATCTTCAATATCTCTTTTAATTTTTTGATATTTTCCATCTCTCCGACCTTTTGTTTATATTCTCAATAATTTCTGTGTTTTGGATTACAGTTCATTCTCTAGTGTCCTCCATTATACTAATTCTCTATTCACCTGTGTCTAAACTATGATATAGCTTATTGTACATTATTAAGGTATTCATTTCTAGAATGTTCAACTTGTTTCTTCTTCCTATGCATCACATCAACCTTGAAAGACTCTTTCCCCATACTTCCTTTCCTAATTTCTTCATATTTCTTAAAGTTCCTCTTGATATTCTGTTATCTAAATTCTAATACACGCAGTCTTTATGGGTCTGTTTATGAATTTGTTTTTTGTCTTGTTTTGTTGCTTAATCTTGCTCATCTTGACTTCTCCTCTTCATGTGTTTTAATTTATTTTTTATGTAAGTTATGTTCTTTTTATCTGTGGAAATCCTTTGAAGCCTGGGTTTTTGTTCCTCCACATAGCGTTTGGTTTGCTTTTGCAAGTCACCTGGGAATGACTAACCTTGAATTATTTAAATATGTATATTTAAGCTTGGGTTTTGTTTCTGTAGGCCACAAGGTTTGAATATAGACTTGAAAATAGTAATACTTCAAGGATACTTTTTTTCCCTACTCTTTGAGTGGTCAGTGAAAAACTCTGCATGTATTCCTACTGTCTTACTCAGTAGAAGAATTTTTTTCCTAGTTTACATCATCAGATGTCACTCTTTATAGGTCTCAGCTTTATTCTGGCTATCTCAGAACAATAGCCTTGTTTTGTTTTTGTTTTTGTTTTTGTTTTTGTTTTTGTTTTTTCCTGTCCTGTGTTGGGGCAGTCTTTGATTTATTTTTCTGGGATACATGGTCCATTGAAACCCAGAGTATAAACCACCACGGCAGGTGCCAGATCCTGCAGATCCACACTCTTACTTAATGCCTAATCCCCACAGAACTCCCTTATTTTCCTTTCCCCCAGATCAGCCATGCCATATTTATGTAGCGCATGTAGTTGTATACTGGGAGAAATGTCTATGACCTCTAATCCACCATTGTGTTCAGATGCCTATTTTTTAAGGTTTCCCTTAATCTGAACTGGAGAGTTTAAGTTATAGTGAGATTAAGAGTAGGAGGAACAGGAGGACACGTCAGAACTTGTTAGAATAGTGTAGGCAAGAAATTGAAATTTCAACTGCCACGGACTTGATAGAAGTGGAGAGTAGGAGATGGTTTTGAGAGATATTGAAGAAGTAAAACCAGCACTAGCTGTGGTGAATTGAATGTGGAAGTTGAAGAAAGGTGTTTGGGACGATGGTCGGGATACTGTTCAATCTGGGTAACAAGTTAGATGTGCTGCTGGTCGCTGAAGGAGCAAACAGGTGGAGAGAGTAAGATGATGGGCTCAGTGTTTAACCAAATGTGGTGCCTTCGAGACTTCCACATGGTATATGGGGGCCTAAGGGTCTAAGCTAGAAGTCAGACTCTGAATTAGAAATATGAACTCCTATGTCATTCTCATATGTCACTCTCAAATAGGGCATGGACGAGGTTACACAGGAGGAAGACAGAGTGGAAGAAAAGCAGATCCAGGATCAAGGCTTGAGGACTTTAAGCCCTAATGACCAGGAAGAGAAGGATGAACTTGCAGTCGCAGCAGCACAGCCAACAAGCTGGAAGGCAGACAAGGAGAATACTGTTGCCTTTCATCCCTTTTCTTCTTATACATAACGTCAGCCATAAAGACCTTCCTACCATTCCCTGTGTGTTTTGTTCTTCCTGGTCTCGATGCCTTCATACATGTTCTCTATTCCTTCTACTTGGAATATCCTCCAGTCCCTTCTCTTTTTCCACCATTCACTATTGTTCCTGATTAAACCCTATAAGTCCTTTAGGGTCAAGCTCAAATGTCAGCATTACTACGCAGTCTTTCCTAAATCTTGCCTAATCCTATCCCACACAGGCATCGTTCATTGTCCTTTTCTCTGTCCCCACTGCATGTATCCGATGATATTTCAATTATCCTTCTGCCATCTGACGGCAACAGATTTTCCTTTCGTTGTGGAGCCGACGTCTTGTGAAGCACTTCTCCCAATGCATTTGGTTCACAGCGGAATCATTTTTTTTTTTAACAAAAAGACGTAAAGTAGATCTCCAACAGGGTACAGAAAGTATTTTGGACAAAGAAGTCAGCCCACCAGCTGGCATTAAAAGGACCCAAGGTGTCCATTCAGTTAAAATCAAGGCAATATGGGGCTGTGCACAGGGATCAGCCAACACACACACTCACTATACCTCTCCCCTTCCCTTCCACACTTACCCATAAGGCTGTTGCCTTTAGTGACATCTTCTTTTCCTATTCTCTTTAAAGTCTTACCTATATGTTCCACTCAATCATACTTTGCCTAAAGAAAACACCAAGGGGTAGCCATTACAATCAGTATGAGGAACACACCAGGCGATTTTTCTTTAATCCTCTTTCTTGCTAAAGAATTTACTGCAGATAACAACACTGAACAAATCTCATGAATTAAACTAAGCAAACTAAGCAAGTACATAGCATGAGGATTAATGAATCGATGCCAGAGTGAGTGACCTTCACAAGGTGGCCAGAGAAGGGAAGGGGCACTGTCTTTAAGCAGAGAGAAGGTGGGGAAGAATGGGTTGGAGGGGAATCCCTGGGGATGTTACAAGGCATGGGTAGAGGAGGTGGAGAGTGAGGGGAACCTAGCAGTCAGAACAGGCAGGATGTCAAAAAGATCCTTTGGTGGCACTGGTGCGGGTCTTTGCAACGCCCTCAGTGATGCTCAGTATTGTGGGGGATGTTCTGGGATCAGGTTACCTGGAAAGAAGGGACCAAGGGGGCAGTTTCAAGACTGTTTGGGTTTTCTTCCCAGTGTTAATGCTTATTATGGCTGAAACGGAATTGACAAAGAGCTTGTGCTGCTGACATCACTCCATAAAAATTGGGCCATGTCAGCAATCTGAAGCAAGTCAATGGGTCACACTGAGTCCTACCAGGCCTTGGGTAAGAGAGTGGCAGGCTTGCGTGAAATCGTGACAGATGGCCATCTATCAGCACCCAACAGCCACGGCACCCAGAGTTGAGGATCCTGAGCTCAGCACTCAACTTTTTCTGGTATTTTCCCACAAATTTCTTCTTCCTTCTTATTTCCCATTATTTCCCCCACACAATCCATGTCTCCCTGGCAAACAGAACTGCATATGATTCTACCAACTTGTGCCTTCCGATGTCCATCACGTCATTGTCTTTTTTTCATCCCCCACTTGGAATTCTCACCTCTCCGCTGATCTACCAAACACAGCCTCTCCTATGGGTCCTTTACCAGGCACCCTGTCAAAGCACCCTCTTTGTGACATACATGTATGTGTGCTTATGTATGTCAATATCTACCTACTAACTCACACACCTGTGTGCCCGACACCTCATGGCAGAGCAGATATAACACAAACACTGAACCTAAGTAAACAGGGTTAGAGCCTGGCTCTGTCACTAACTGACTCTGATCTTGGGAACTTTACCTCACCTGCCTAGGTCTCAGTTTCTTCATCTGTTATGTTTATACCACAGAGTTTTAGGGAAGATTAAATAACCTAACATATAGAAAACATCTAATGCAGTTACTGTTCATAATAAATGCTGATTCTAGTCCCCCACCCCTTCTGTCGAATTTACTGTATGCTGCCTTAAAGATATTGCCCCTCCCCCCACTATTTTGTAAACTCCAGAAGTAATGCTTATGGTTTGGACGTCCTTCTCTTTCTCTCTCTGCAGAGGACGTCTCACCTGACAAACCAGAGATGAACGAAAGAATGAACAAACACGCACATAGAAGAAAATTCCATTACTATTTCAAGTTTGTCTGAACTGCTTCCTGAGACATGAAATTGTGGCATTTTAAACAAAAACAAACTCAAAGCAAAAGCCAATGCCTCTGCTCAGTTATTTTTGTTATTTTAGTCCCAATGACCAAAATGACTTTGTAATACCCATGAAGGGAAAACTGTACTTTGTAAAGGTCACGGGGAAATCGAGGTGGTATGCCTCGACTCACTCCAAACAGGTTAAGAGCTCTGCTTCAAACCTAGACTCGTGTAGAGATCGACCTTGGGATTGTCACTTATTACAAAGCGTTTCCCTCTGCGCTCTGGTTTTAATCCCGTTCTCTGAGAGCTTCTGCCCTCTGCACCACAAAAGTCCCCTCTTTGCAGGACGGAAGCCATGGTGGCTTGGAAGTGAGGGGGACAAGATGGGACTGGATTATCTCCATAGCTCCCTTCCAGTTCTAGAAACTGAGTTCGTGCAATAGGACACGCAAGCACCTTACAGTATAAGGGGTAGCTGTTTCACTCCTGGTCTCCCTTTTCTCTCTGAGAATAAATCAACACACCCATGGAAACCCATGGAAGTGCCATCCGGGGCACTGGCCCTGCTTTGCTCAGCCTGGTCTGGGCCTTCCTCACTGATTCAGAACAGAACAGGGGGGAGTGAGGGGAGTGTAAAGCACGAGGAACTGCTGCTGGAAGGTGCTAAGAGGTGCTAATTGTTGCTCAAGATCTTATCGGGTCCTACTCTGAGGTATCATTTAACCTCTGGCTCCTGGCGGCTGCTCCCCCAGCTCTCCCAATAGCTGCCACGGACATGAGCCTTCTCCTCCCCAGACCTTCCTGGTGCCCAAGAACACTGCAGAGAAAAGGCCCTTCTTGAGGGAATCCAGACCGGGCGAGAGACCCGGGAGCTAGGATCAGAGGTATCCGAGCGGTTGTAAACCTGGCAGGGCTACCTAGACCCAGGCCCCCACCCTCAAACCTAAAGAACCACCATCTGAGGGTGGGATTCAAGCATCCTCCTTTTTCAAATCCATTCATTTTCTCAGTAGCATAAAATAGTGAGAGAGGTAGCCTGAAATACAGGTTAGGAACACCGCACACTGCCTGGGTACGTCCCCTGGTTCTCTACCAACAACCTTCAGGCATTTCCTTTGAGCTCAGTCTCCTCACTTGAAAAATGGTGACAGTGGGGCGCCTGGGTGGCTCAGTCGGTTAAACGTCCGACTTCGGCTCAGGTCACGGTCTCACGGTCCGTGAGTTCGAGCCCCGCGTCGGACTCTGGGCTGATGGCTCGGAGCCTGGAGCCTGTTTCAGATTCTGTGTCTCCTTCTTTCTCTGACCCTCCCCCGTTCATGCTCTCTCTCTCTCTCTCTGTCTCAAAAATAAATAAACGTTAAAAAAAAAAATTAAAAAAAAAAAAGAAAAATGGTGACAGTCATTATATCAAACAGCTGTTGTGAAAAATCAAATGCCAGGGTGCCTGGGTGGCTCAGTGGGTTAAACATCCACTTCGTGGTTTCGGCTCAGGTCATGATCTCGTGGTTCATGAGTCTGAGCCCCCCATCAGGGTCTGGGAGCTGGCAGTGAGGAGCTTGCTTGGGATTCTCTCTCTCCTTCTCTCTCTGCCCTTTCCCCCTCTCCAAGTGGATAAATAAACTTAAAAAATATTAAATGGTAGTGTTTGTAAAGCACTTTGAGCAGCATCTTGAACACAGTAGGCACAAGCTAAGACTTTGTTAAATAATACTAAATAAATATCATTGCCTTTCATCTCATCTCATGGTTCTCCTAGTGTTGAGACCATACGCCTCCGCATCACCTAGAAATTTGTTAGAAATGCACATTCCTGAGACCCTACCCCAGACTTTTTTAAACCAGAAATGCTAGGGTGGGGCCCAGCAGTCTGTCCTAAGGAGCCCTCCAAGTGCACATTCAAGTTTGACAACCACTGATTCTAGCCATAAACTCTTGTTCAAATCCTTCTTCTTAACCAATCACATGCCCAACATATCCTCACCTCTATGGCCACCATATCCTCTTCTCTGTTCTCCCTGGAGAGGCATGTGAGTCATCCTAGCATTCCAGGTATCCTCAAAATGCATTTTTATTAGTGAGAATTCTTTTGGTAGAAAGTAGCAGACATCCTGTTCAAACCAATTTGGGCCCCAAAGAGGATGTGTTGTCTTGTATAACAGAAGGGGTTCAGTGCGGATGATAACAACCCATGTGTATTGAGCATGTACATTGTGCCCGGCCCTATTCTAAGCACTTTAGACCCATTAACTCATGCAATCCGTGCAACAGCCACTCACACAGCTCCAGCCCCCCAGCCCCTCACCTAGCCAGAGCTCGAGGTCTTGCAGGGACACCCTCGGCGCAAGCTGACATGCTGACTGACAGGCTCTTCCCTTTCTCCTCACCCTCCTCACAGCCTCCAACGGTCTCCTCTCCTCCCACAGCACCTCAGCCACCAAAAGGCATAGGCTGCCACAGGGCCGTCTCGGTCCTCCTTGTCAGCAGTGTCTGAGCCTCAAGAAACAGGGCCAGGAGTACTTGCCTGCCTGGGAAACATGAGGATTGTGTCTCCTGTGTGCCTCCACCCAGGGCATTCGATGCTGAAGATTCCTTGTTCAGTCTTATTTACCTTGACTGGTCCTCCACTTTACTTAGAAACCATGGAACATCCAAGGTTGGAAAGAGAAGATAGCCCTGCCCGTGGGGAAGCTGATTTAGCAAAAGCAGAGATGTAGAACTATCGCCATCACGTATCATTACATCCACACTCAGATACGGAAAGCTGCTGCTCCCAACCAGACCGATATGGGCAACCTCCTGTCTCCGATCGTCCTTATCCGATCAATCAGTTATCAGTCTTTGACACTGGGGCTTTCTGAGCTCAACTGGCACCCGTCCTGGGGCACATAATCTAGCATGAACTGGCCTCTGGGCTCCAGAACCTTCAACCCCTTCCCTTGGACCTCTTTCACTCTTCTTTTTACTCTTTGAACTCCTCTTCTCCATAAACCTGTCTCCTGCAAGCCAGGATGAAGCTAGCAGGCATGTCCCTTTGCAAATATTTGCACAAGCTGGCCTTGCCCCCGTTCAAATACAGGCTCCACTCTAGCATAAACTTTGTCTTCTTGCCACCATTCTTTCCAAGACTGAGAACTGTCTGGCAATATGCAGAAAGTTTGGGACACAGACTCTAGAGCCAGAACTCCTTGGGTTCAAGTCCTAGTCCTTCCATTTATTCACTGTTAACCCAGGACACACAGCTAATAAGTAACTAGCTAACCCTTTCTGTGCCTGAGTTTCCCCATACATAGATGGGGATATGTATTAGGGTTCTCTAGAAAAACAGAACAGATAGGATGTGTATAGAGAGACAAAGATTTATCTTAATAAAATAAATTGGCTCAATCAAGTCCTGACAAGTCCAGAATTTGCACGGTGGGCCAACCGGCTGAAGACTCAGAAAGAGTCAATGTTGCAGTTCAAGCTCAAAAGCCCTCTGTTGGCTGAATTCCTTCTTGCTTGAGAAACGCCAGTCTTTTGTTCTATTGAAGACTTAAGCGACTGGATTAGACTCACATCATGAAAGGGTAATCTGCTTTACTCAAAGTCCATCAATTTAAATGTAAATCTGACCCCGAATTACCTTTACAGAAATAACCAGAGTAATGTTTCACCAAATATCGGGGCACTGACACCCAGTCAACTTGACACGTAAAATATACCATCACAGGATACAGTAGGACCTATGCCACAGGGTTGTTTTTGAGGAATGAGTTGATATGTATAAAGGATCGAGAAGTAGATGCCCAATTAAAATTGGTTGCATGAGTGAACTTTCCGAGTTCATCCTCTGGGCCAGGTGTTGTAGATATTGAGGGTGAAGAAAATATATTCCCTGTCCCCGAAGGGACTGAATCTAGTAGTACTGAGCTGCGTGAATAAATGAACAACACAATGGAATAGATGCCTTAAGAGAATTATGTACCTGGCTCTGAAGGAAAGCAAGGAAGAGTCTCACAAATGTGTCCAGGGGAGTCAGCGATGACTGCACGGTGTCAGTTAAGCGAGAAACGAACCTCAAAGGAAGGGAAGAAACTTGTGAGGATTCCTCAGCCCAAAGACCAGCTCTAGACTGGACCAAATGCTCCAAGGTACTCACGGGGGACCTGAGGGAAAAAGCGAAGAATGCCAATCACTCTACCTACTGCCTAGAGCCAGTCCTGGACTTGTTCACACAGCTGCTTCGTACCTGGACTGGAGGCCCGCTGCTCCCCCCGTGAGCCCCAGAAACCTCAGAGGGACCCCCAGCTACATGCCATCTCCTGATACACAGGAGTAGGGCTGAGGTGAGGCAAGTCCCTGCGTGGTCTGATACCTAGACCTCGTGTAATTATAACCCCAGAAGATGTGGTCAAATAGATTCATAAGTTCAATCTCCAGGTGGAAACGTGTTGCATTTATAAAATAAGCAGCTGTAAACACGAAAACGTCAGGAATGGGATTTGGTTTTATTTTGTTTTTGTTAAGAGGAGAGAGAATTGCTTTCAGAGTCTGAACCCAGCCTCCTTGCCCCCCACTCTCGAAATGGTCAGCTCCCCTGACCACTCCAGCCAACTGTGTCCAACAAGAGCCCGGATGCCCTCAGATTCTCTACAGTTACTAGCTCCTGCCTTCTCCTCCCCACTTTACCCTGGCCCACCAGGATCCATCTGGTCATTAGAGCAGATGTTCCCAACACCCGCTGCCATGCACAGGGCAATGCAGCCTAGTATGCAGTGCATGGAATGTCCAGTTAGCAAGTGTGAATGACCAATGACCAGCTGTGTGACTATAAAAGATAATTATCCTCTCTAAGCATCAATTTCCCTGTCTGCAAAATGTGTATGAGGATAGCTTTGATTCTAATAATTATCGCTGCACAATAAACACCTCAAACCTAATGGTATAAAACAACCATTTGATAATGTTCACAGATTCTGAAGGTCGATAATCTGGAAAGGACACATCGGGACAGCTTGTCTCTGCCCATGAATGTCTGCGGCCTCACGTGGGAAGATCTAAGGCTGGGAGGGAGTTGACAGCAGAGGCCTGAAATCATCTAAAGTCTCCTTTACTTATGTGTCTGGAGTCTGAATTAGGAGAACATGAAATTTAAGATCATGAGCCAGGGTACCAAAGATAGCCCCTCCAGAAGTGTGGGTTCCTTACAGTACAGTGGACCGGATAGTTGGACTTCTTATATGATGGCTCCAAAGGTGAGCAACCTCAATGAGACGGAAACTCCATCACCTTGCAAATCGTGTTCTTCCACCCCTGATGTGTTTGGCTGGCTACACACTAACCACAAGCCTGCCCAGATTCAAGGGGAGAGGAATTAGCCTCTACCTCTTGATGGCGGGATGGCAAAGTTCGATATGGGAAGGGAAATATTATGTCAGCCATCACGGGAAAATAAGACCGTCCACATTCCTTTACAAAATTGTCAGGAAGCTGAAATAAGACTGTATATCAAAGAACTTGGCAAATGATAGATGCTCATGAATCTGCTTCCTGATCTTCAAGTCGAGCTGAATTGCCAAGTACGCACTGGTGACATTGGACAGCAGCCCTTTTAAAGGCTTCTAAGGTTGTGTCTCTCTTCTCCCCACACATCAGAGCATCTTGCAGCATGTCTGGAACTGAACTAGAAGCTCAGATCTTTCAGCATGTCTGGAACTGAACTAGATCTGCAACATTTTTGCTTACAAATAATCATAATCATAATCAGTCATAAATTAAGAATATCAGCCTGCTAACTGTCAGGCCCTATTCTAATGCAACACTTGGTCTCATCTCCTATTACTATAGCCCTTAAGGTGGGTATTAATGTCTCCATTTCAACAAGTAAACTAAAATTCAGTGAGAGTGATTATCTAACACCACAAAACAGTCAGACCCAGGACCCATATTCCAACCTGGGTCCAAAACTCTGTCTGCACCCTACATGCAAAGATGCTCAGGCACACAGGCGCTGGGAGAGGGAGTGGTCTCTTCAATGATGTTCTAGTAAAAAAAAAAAAAATGTTTTTTTTAATTTTTTTGATGTTTATTTATTTTTGAGAGAGAGAGACAGTGCATGAGCAAGAGAGAGGCAGAGAGAGGGAGTCACAGAATCCGAAGTAGGCTCCAGGCTCTGAGCTATCAGCTTGGAGCCTGATGCGGGGCTCAAACCCACAGACAGTGGACTGTGAGATCATGACCTGTGCCGAAGTGGGACGCTTAACTGACTGAGCCATCCAGGTGCCCCTGTTCTAGTAAAAATTTAACAACCATGTAGCCAAAAAAAAAAAAAGTAGATATACATGATATATCTGGGTATGTATACACATATATACACAGACACACACATATATACACACATCTTATGCATTTATTATAAATTTTGCTGATACAAAAGATATATAGCATATACTATGGAAATATTACATTACACACAACTCCTCACTGAAATTCCTTTTTTTTTTTTTAATCTTATTTACATATTTTGAGAGAGAGAGGGAGAGCTGAGGAGGGACAGAGAAAGAGAGCTGAGGAGGGACTGAGAGAGAGAATCCCAAGCACGGTGCACGCTGAAAATGCAGAGCCCGATGCAGGGCTCAAACTCTCGAACCGTCAGATCGTGGCCTGAGCTGAAATCAAGAGTCAGACGCTTAACTCACTGAGCCACCCAGGTGCCCCTCACTGAAATTTCTACAGAGCCAACTGATTCTTACTGAATGTGTGTCATGAGTTTTGTCAAACTCTCATGTCTGTAACCAACCTATGGTTTCAATTGATAAATGAGTGTAGTTCCAGTGTGAATGTTGGTAGATATTTTTTGTTTATAATCAATAAGTAAATTGAAAAGGGAACTTCACCCATTGATCAATGACATGATTGAATTCTTTGCCAAACCGGATAATAGTTTTCACGTGGTATTTCCTTACATTGTTTGGCGTGTGTGCTCTGTTCACAAAATAATGGCTAGAAGGTGACACATTTCTAATTCAATATGCATTATTTACATTTTTCCATCCCTTTCTATGTAGACAATTGTTGGCTCATAAACCTCTGGTAAGCGCCCTGGGTATAATCTGAAACCGATCCCGAATAAAGGGGCAGCCATTCTAGGTTGGAAGATGGAGGGTTTAATAAGCAAAGGGAATTTACTTACGAGGCTTGTCTTGGGCGGCGGCTACAAGACGAGTGGATCCCCGCACGGGCGCGCCACATCTTAAAAGTTTATAAAGCGGTCTTAACTGGGTTCGGTTGTGTGTACCCATGTGGTGTTCTCAGCCCCACATTGCCATCTCAGGGCCGCGTCTTTGGAGCAGCCTTTGGGAGCAGGAAAGGCAAGGGACGCCCACATTCCAAGGACAGGAGAGGGAGGGAGGGGCCTCTAGGTGCCTGGGGCCAGCTCAAGGGTCAACTAGCGATCACGTCTTCTTGATGACCTCCCCCAGCAACAATCCAGAAAACAATACATCAAGCCCTGGTTTGTGGGGTTTGTTGATTTCCATCCTGTTAATGCTCCCACCATGGCAGTTTCAAGCTACCCAAACAAAAGATCATTGAATATCAAGTTGGGAAGAAATGAGGACAACATTGTATATTTCTGCATTTCTATCTTAAGGATGCAATAGATATAAATAACTTACAGAGCACAGTTAATAGTTAAATGTTGTAAAATAATTAGGAAGTGATGGGTTTTGAGTATTTAGTAGCTTTAAAAAAAAACATAATGTACTTAGAATTGTCAGCTCATACTATTTAAGTTTCAAAAATGACTGTATGTAATAACCACTTTGCAAACTTCCTAAAAATTTAGCAGGGAGCTTTCGTTGGTTGGTATGAATTAGATCCAGCATCCACTAGTCTCTTTTGTCTCAATTCAACCCCTACTCATACTCTGCCGGCTAATGAGCCCCTCCTTTCTCAGCTCTGCTCACTTGCACTCCCAGCGTGCTCTGGGGCAATATGGTACATTACAGAGTAAAATAAATAGTGCCATGTCTAAGACTTTAATCTTTCTATTTCTCGAGATCACAATAAGTTCTCCTTCTTTTGCCCTAAGAGGACTCCCCAGGTCTCCCTTCCTAACATCTGTCAGTCACGGTGCACTTTACTATAAAGATCACTTGGTTTCTTCCAGCCTGACTGATGGGAGAAGTCACCTCCTTGTGGTTTACTCCACTGCTGTAAATTACCCACCCGCCCTAGCTTACTCTGAGGTGCTCTCCTCTCAGATGTAACTTGTTCCACTTTACATCCATGCTGTAACTCATTAAACCTGTGTTTCACTCTGGCGTTCTGCTCATTACAATAGGCAGAGAGAGCTTTGCTTCTGGGAAGCGCAGTTATAATGAGGACAGAGTGTTCAGCACAAAAACAGCTTCTAATAGCTCATTAGGAAAATTGACTAGTTAGGCAGAACTCTTGTTCCCTCACTTTGACTAAAGATCTGAAAGCCTTTCCTTCTCCGAAGGATAGGAACGTTGATGATCCATTCTGGGTTCCTCACCAGGGCTGGCCAGAAGCTCTGACTTCATCCTGGAAATGCCTTGAAAACCCCTAGTGCTCAGGTGGTTGGTAGACCCTCAACACTGTTGACCATCTTCCCTGAGGAATAGGTCATGGCTTCCTGTGTGTGAGTGTGTGTGCGCTTGTGCATTTGCTCGTGCAGAAATGGGGCAAGGGATGGAAAGAAAGAACGGGGCAAGCGACTGCCTTTGCCCTTACCTCAACCCTTCTGATAGGAACAAGATGTTATCAGTTGGTGGGGGATCTTGAAATTTCAGTCCTATTCTCAGAGGCTCCATCAGTCTTTCCCTTAAAGGCATTTCCTCAGCTCTTGATAAAAAAAAAAAAAAAAAAAAAATCCGAATTGGGCCTCCTACCTCAATGAAAATCATGATCATTATTATGATAATTGAGACCATAATTTCCCTGAGTCACTGAAAAATCAACAACATAACCAGTTCCAGGGCACACAGGTTGAAGCAAGCATTCACTGGATACATTTGTGAGACCAAGTTGCAATCGTTGGTAAGGTGACTTTCTCTGTGGTTTTCAAACTTTATAAATATGCATATATTTTTTTAATTTTTTTCAATGGTTATTTATTTTTGAGACAGAGAGAGACAGAGCATGAACGGGGGAGGGTCAGAGACAGAGGGAGACACAGAATCTGAAACAGGCTCCAGGCTCTGAGCTGTCAGCACAGAGCCCAGACGCAGGGCTCCAACTCACAGACCGCGAGATCATGACCTGAGCCGAAGTCGGACGCTTAACCGACTGAGCCACCCAGGCGCCCCTATAAATATATTTTTAATCCAAGAAAAGATTTCTTCAAGCAACATTTTACACAGAGCCCAAGCTATAATGTTAAGTGATGAAACTGGATCATCTCTAGTTGAGAAGTGGAGGACCTGAGGTTTTGGCTCCCCATCCCGTCCGGCTTCCATTCCTTCTGGTTGTACCCAGGCACCTCTTCAGAAGCTCTGCACACAGACTGGTCCTGTCATGTCCCGAGGCCCCAATAATGTGCATAGCCTTTCATGCAGCAATCTTACTTCTAAGACTATAGCATAATAAAACAAACAAGAGCCAAAGAATGGTGCCCACGATGTTCATCTCGTCTTTGTCCATAACCCTGAAAATTTTATAAGGCTAAATGTTTCCTAAGAATAGGATTGGGTTAAAATAAATTATAGGATGTACATTATAGGGTGTACAAGTGGAAAAATAAACTTCCATGAAAAGTGATGCAGATTTCTATTTATGACACAGAGAAATATTCTTTCATACTGGTGAATGGTGGGGAAAAGCAGTACACAACAGTAGGCCATCATTTGTGTAAAATTGTACATATGGTTATATATGCACAGAAGAAGGTGCATCAAGATGGCCGTGCTGGGATTTAGGATGATGTTTCCTTTATTTAATTCTGTAATTTCTGTACTTTTTAATTATTTATGATAGACATGTGTTATTTTTACCCAAAAGAAGAAAAGAAAAACACCCTAAAATTTAAATAAAACAAAAGAAAGAAATCACTGCTCTTCATCACTTTTAGGGCAGCATTCACCTCCCTTGACCTGTTTGAGACTACTAAACATTTTCTTTTTTTTAACATTTTTTTTTTTTAACGATGATTCCTTTTTGAGAAACAGAGACAGAGTGAGAGCAAGGGAGGGGCAGAGAGAGAGGGAGACCCAGAATCCCAAGCAGGCTCCAGGCTCTGAGCTGTCAGCACAGAGCCAGACGAAGGGTTCAAATGCATGAACCATGAGATCATGACTTAGGCCAAAGTCTGACACTTGACCAACTGAACCACCCAGCACCCCCAACATTTTCAAAACAAATATAGTCCAGTGAATTTTTTTTTTTCCTCCTGGAACTGAGGATATCTCTGTTTGTAGCACCTGGCAACCATGGCCTGCTTACCTCACCGGACCTGGATATCTAGCACGTGGTTTCTACCTTTCGCGTGACTCCAGGTGATAGGCCAAGAAAATGCATGTGCCCATCTGTGTGTCCTGGGGAATGGTACTGGAGGGGAAGTCTCCAAGGCCTTCCTGGGCCTTCACTTGTGCCACTGTGGTCTGGGTGATCTGACTTTTTCCACGCATCGTCTACTAGTAGCATCAAATGGAAACATAATAATAAAAATCCTAATCCACCAGCCCTCTGCACTCTGGAAAACACGCCACAGATAACCAGAGGTATGTCTGGCTCCCACTTTGTACCTGCAAAGCAGTCCGGTTCTGCCAGCAGGACTGCTGCTCCCCAAGGCATCGTGAGACCTGACAGGTGCCCATCAGGGTCCGAGCCCACCGAAAACTGGCACCTCTCCCTGGAGCCCTCAAGATGCCAGAGCTGTGCGGCCATTGCTGTGAATGAAAGAGATCTGTGTTTTGTCAGTCATGTTGGGTAGAGCTACAGGGTCCCTGAGGCAGTGACACTCATGGCCCCTTGTTCCCATAATTCAGAGGATCTCTTCAAACTCGATTCCCTTGGCCTCTGTCTGCACCCTTGGCTGAAGGCTCAGACACTAGTTGTTGGACCTTAGCTGGAGGGTACATCAGGTGTCCCCCAGGGGAGCCCTGCCCCGAGATGCCTGCCAGTCACCGCTCCCTACATGGCCCCTTCCCCTCAGGTAAATAGATGCCTATGAGAAGTCACGTGCAAACCAGTGGGCTGCCGAGAAGCGGCTCACCCCCCTTCTTCTTAGTGCACAAACCGTCCATGCTCTTTCCTTATCTCCCTCTGCTCCTCTCAGGAGCCTCTCAGCTCTCAGAAAACATGTATAATATTCTAACCCAAATAAGTGCCCTGGATGCCTTCATATGATGTGTGCTGTTTCCTCACCTTAGCCTGCTTACCTGTGACCCCACCTGACGAGGGGAGGCTGAGACACAGGACTCCAGCCTGCAGAGGGCCTACTGGCCGGCCGTGCTGGACATGGCGGGCTCGCTTTCATCCCAGCTGCATGCATGTTAAGGGATGAGCCAGGGAGGCTCAGAGAAGTGAGTAAATTGTCCCAGACCATCTGGTCAGTAAGTGATTAAATGGACTCGAACTTCAGCCTGTCGGACTCCAGCAAAAGGAAGATGTTCTACCGTGTCTGCCTGGAGAACACGGGACCCAGCTTGTCAGGAAGAGTCCATATTCTCCAGCCAAGTGGGTGAGTTCCTGGAAACATCTCATCTAGAGCAGCTTTGAACTATCGCGCGTATCATTCATAACCATTCTTCTTTCTGAGAGCTGAAGTCTCATCTCTCCCAGAAGACTGAGGCCCCTCGCAGGCTGGAACTCCAACTCATTTGTCTTCATTTTCCCCATCAGCGCCTAACATGATCCCCAAGGTATGTTTGTCGACTGCATTTAATTTTCTGGATATAAATTGAAAAATATCTGGAATGGATTAATCATTAGAGGCTCTTACTTTTTCTATTATACAGTGTGTTAACCTTACCATAAAGTCAGCCTAATACCTTTGGAAATTTTTTTTTACAAAGTGTCTGGGATGTAAACCAGGGACCTGCCTATATCTAACAGAGTAGATTAAAATGATATATCATAAAATTTAAAAATAATAATAATAAAATGTTATATAGTAAGTGAAATTGTATATTACATGAGACATACAAATTAAGCCATTATTTGTATTATTTTTGTAATATTTTATCATCCACTTTATTATTTAATACTATTTAGTATATATTCAGTATTTAGTGTTTTAGTGTTAGAATATTACATAGTTTTAGTATTTTAGTATCTGCTAGGAATTATTATTACTTAGTTTAATTACTGTAATTATTATAACCAATAGCAGTAATATCTGAATAGTGGGTTTTTTTTTTCCTCTTCTGATTCTGTTCCATGTCTTCTATTGTTCATTAGAAACCAGTTTTCATCAGGGTGTCTGGGTGGCTCAGTTGGTTAAGCATCTGACTCTTGATTTCAGCTCTGGTCATGATATCACGGTTTGTGAGTTCAAGCCCCATATCGGGCTCTGCATTGACAGTACAGACCCTGCTTGGGATTCTCTCTCCCCCCTCTTTCTCTACCCCTACCCCACTTGCTCTCCCTCTCAAAATAAATAAATAAACTTAAAAAATAAAAAAAAAAAAAAGAAACTAGTTTTCATCTATTATTATATGTATCATCACGAGTGGAAAGAAGTTTCTGAAAACAGCAAAGGAGTGAAAAGCTTTTGCCATCCCTTGAGAAAATCCAGCCCAGGACTAATTTAGGATTGGAGACCCAGACACTGATAAGAGGAAAGAGAAGGGTTTATTTTCAAGTTATTGATTAACTGAGAATTAAGAGGAATGTTATTGGGGCGCCTGGGTGGCGCAGTCGGTTAAGCGTCCGACTTCAGCCAGGTCACGATCTCGCGGTCTGTGAGTTCGAGCCCCGCGTCAGGCTCTGGGCTGATGGCTCAGAGCCTGGAGCCTGTTTCCGATTCTGTGTCTCCCTCTCTCTCAGCCCCTCCCCCATTCATGCTCTGTCTCTCTCTGTCCCAAAAATAAATAAACGTTGAAAAAAAAAAAAAAGAGGAATGTTATTGTTGAAAGGCTGAATTTATAAAGGAAGACTAGTTGTTTTGTTGTTTTGTTTTGTCTTTGGGAGAGAGAGAGCATGTGAGCTTGGGAGAGGAGCAAAGGGAGACAGAGACAGAATTCCAAGCACACTCCAAGCTCAGCACAGAGCCCAACACAGGGCTCAATCCCACAACCCTGGGATCATGACCTGAGCCGAAATCAAGAGTCGGCCGCTCAACTAACTGAGCCACCCATGTGCCCCCTAAAGGAAGAAAACTTTCAACCCGGTACTGAAACAATGCGAATATAACGATTAGGGTAAAAATATAAGACCTCCATTCTGTTCATTATTCTTCATGATTGGGGTCCTTTCTGCATCTCACTAAGGTGACCAGTGTTCCAGACTCCGGGAACCTACTGCCTCTTCTCACACAGAAGCAGCAGACCGCTCCAGAGGCTTTGGGGACAGGAGGCAGGACTGAAGATATTACTTCCAGGTACTCGAGGTGTGAACTTGGGAACAACCCTTAAAAAAACAAGCCTCAGATTCCCTGTCTGAATGATACCGATGTTACTACCTAAGACACAGGGGTTTTGCATGAATTAGGTGATAGGATATTTGTGGAGATACCTTATAGATGTTGGGTGCTCAATGAGTTGATTCTGTCCCATATCTTAAATCACCTATTAGAAGCCAAATGTGTTTACATCTGTTACCATAGCCTGTACATCTTCATGCATTATTAAAAATAAATACTCCTGGTAGATAGCATTTTAATAAATGACCCACGCAATTATATGAATGAATTCAAACTACTTAATTCTCCTCTAATGTTGAACTTTTAAGTTGTTTTTTTACCATTGGACAATTATGCTGTGATGAGCACCATCTGTAAAATGGGGCTAATACAGCACAGCATACGGTTGTATCAATCCATTGGCACAACGTTTGGGGTAAAAGAGAATCTCTAAGTAAAATATTCTTCTGCTCTTAACCATGCCAACCTGCTTGTGCCACACACAAATTCAATCAGAGCCCAGGGTTGTAACTGGGATGGGCAGATTTGCCCAATTCATTCAAACTGTCCGTCCACCTCTCATTTTGTGACCTAGCAGTGGCTCAAAGACACAGATGCATCTTTGTTGACCTCTGGTTTGTGACTAGGAAATGCAACTGCTTGGAACATGGTGATACTAGTAAAGACAGAAAGCCCCAAATGAGCCATCTGTCCCCTTCCCCACACCCAGACCACCTTGCCTGGCCCTTCACAGCACCCCGCAGCTGGCCCACTTGTCACCCCACCTCTGAATTCACTGTCTCTATTATCAAATGGTACAATGGACTAGACATATTGGGATTCCTGTCACTAGACAGGAGAATCCTCATTCCAACTCTGCCACTTATTAGCAGTGTCCCAAGGATAATTACATGATCTCTCTGAGCCTCAGATTCCTCATTGAAAGCAGAGTTAACAAAGCCTATCTTATAGGGCTTTTGTAAGGAAAGAGTGGGATCATGAACATAACTCTGGGCAGAAATTCTGACCCATTCTAGCATTTTCTGCTCTTGGCTCCCATAGTAGGTGATTCAGGAAAGACTAACACTCATACTTTGGCCTCATCCCTTCCATAGAACCCCTACCCCATTGCCTCTATCTACTCTTGTGGCCCAGGTTTCCCTTATGGAAAAACTGGCCCTAAATCATGGCATCCTATGGCTAATTATTGGCCTTGGCATTGTTCCTCAAGTAGTAACCCTATCACTGCCCGCCCCCCCCCCCATCACTACCTGTCACTTCATTCAAGTCCAGAGTCTCAAGACCCTACCACAGTACAACTCAGTTTAAAGTCACTGGCTCATACCCTGTCTCATCCTGTGATTTCTCTTTAAAGAGGAGAACCCTGACTTACTTATGTCTCTCTGTCTCCCTCCCGAGGCTTCATAAGCCTTCCTTAAAATCCCAGCTGGGGAATTGGATTCTCACTAGCAACAGATAGATTGCCTAACCATTTTTCCCATTTTCGGGACTTTAAAATCCCCAACACCCTGATTCCTTTTACTCCATCCACACCAAAGAGCAGTCAATTATCTGAACTTGCTTTATCTACTCTGGGACACAGTGATGGATCACATTATGAAACAGGAGAAGAAAACTGGAAAAAGGAAAAGAAAAGAAGAAAAGAAAAAGAAATGAGAAAAAAAGGTAACTGAATATATCAGTATTATTCCCTCACTTCCTATAGGACTACCCTTCAGACGGATTGCCCTGCCCATGGACTCTGGCCAGCTACCGTGTAGCTGTCATGAGCTAGGTGTCAGAAGCTTCACGAGGAAAAGAATTATGCTTTGTTCCCTGTTGTTTCCTTTGTATGGGGATAGGATTCATCAGAAAATGGTCACCTTAAGATATCAGTCTGTGAGTCCCCAGGGGTGGGAGTAGATATACATCCATGGCTTATAGACGTAATGTCATAAATACTGCCCGGGCCCTTCTCTGGTTTCTTGCCTTTGTCTAGCTGTGTGATTTGAACTAGTCATACAACCCATCTGAGCCTCAGTTACTTTATTCACAAAATCGGCATCTTACCAGCTGCTCTGCCCCAAGACTATTGACAACAACCCAATAAATTAGCATCTGTTGAAAAAATTAAAGACTGTAAAGTGCTAAGGTTATAGCATGTCTATAATTCTCAATCCTTTGCCTGACTCACTGCCCCCCAACTTGTATTCACACTGATGACCCTCTCTCTTCTTTCGCTAGGAAGAGAGTTGCCAGCTGGGACAAAGAGAAGAGAACACAACAGAAAATAGATGACAAAGAGACTATTTTTAGTCTGTTCTTAACATCTCTCATATGTTTCATGATGATTCATGCTTTATCCCTACTTTGCCCCTGCGAACAATTCCCTTGTTTTAATACACAGTAATTTCTGCAGGGTTTTTTTTTTTCTTGCTTGTTTTTCAAGTGGATATATTTGATTATGGCTGAGAGAGTCTCACTGGAAAAAACTCACGTGTCTCTCTGCCTCTGTTCCTCTCCCCTCCTTGCACACAAACTGCTATCTCTAAATATTTTGTAAATAAATAGATTGATCCACTTTATGTAGTTCTAATGATTTACGTCGTAGAGTAAATCCAAAACCAATAAAAGTGAAGATCACAAGAATATGAGCCTGTTTAAAGAGGACTGATTATTTTTTAACAGTTTCCACTTACTCTTTACTCTTAGTTATGCCTTTCAGTCATAATCAAAAGCATCAGCATTGGTCGGGGGGAATAATGAGCTCTTATAGTTTACTGTCATGTTCACACCTCCCCCTGTCTTGGCTCACATCCCCCTCCCTCGTTCACTGCACCAGATGACAGGAAATGTTTAGCATCCACTTTGAAAAGCATAAGGAGAGGGGAGTTCTACATCGTTCCCCCACACCATATTTCCTATCTCTGAAATATAAATATACCTTATGGAAAATGGTGCAGAAGAGAAAGACCAGCCCATGAGGAGGGCTGGTTTACGGCAACACTGAAATCCCATCTGTGGTCATGGATGAACTTGCTATTGGTGTGTCATTCGTGCGCCCTTCACATGCGTGCTTCCCAAGCTCACTCAAATGTGCCGCCCTGTGCACACTTATCACTCTGCCATTGGCTACTGGAATATGCTTGGACAGTGTGAGGGGCAAGATGCAAGTGCCAGGGAACTCCTACCCATGGGAGCAGCCCGGCACCATGGATGGACTGGAGCTGGAAACTACCCCGGCTTCCCCCACACCTGGGTGTGACAGGCCTGACGCATATCCTACGCTTCCCACCCTGAAGGGGGCCTGCGCCCCAGTGGCTCACCGTAGTACCCTATCCATTGACACCCCTTCACTGTCCTGCCTCACTTCTCCTACCAATGTTTCCGGGATCAGCCATCCATACTCAGGATCCGCTTTGGGAGAAGCCCAGTCTAGGATGATTATTTTGCCAGGATCATCTTACTATTTCTAGATCAGCACCTTCCCACAAAGGACTAACTTTTCAGTGTCTACGCCCTGGGAGTCACTCTGTGGAAGCTGCTCAAAGCCTGGCCCTGGAGGACAGCATCATCACGTGACCCAGACAGGTCCCCACTGGCCTGGCTCCGCCCCCACAAGGACTGTGCTTTATGTCACTGCTACCGAGAACCATAGCAGGGTACAGGTGACAGGATTGGGCCCCATGTCCTTCAGGATGATGGTATCGTCTTATCCAGAACAATAATTCTCCCAGGAAGGATTTTGAACGAGGCAATGGAAGTGATAGGGGTTGAGAAGCTTCTTGGAATCCTCCGAGTTGTTCAGGTAGTCAGATGCCCGTCCAGTCCAACCTAACAGAATGTGTGGGCTTTTTTTTTTTATTTTAATTTTTTTAATTTTTTTTTCAACGTTTTTTATTTATTTTTGGGACAGAGAGAGACAGAGCATGAACGGGGGAGGGGCAGAGAGAGAGGGAGACACAGAATCGGAAACAGGCTCCAGGCTCCGAGCCATCAGCCCAGAGCCCGACGCGGGGCTCGAACTCACGGACCGCGAGATCGTGACCTGGCTGAAGTCGGACGCTTAACCGACTGCGCCACCCAGGCGCCCCCAGAATGTGTGGGCTTTTGAAGGAATGTCTGTCTTGCACTTGTGTGTTTGTTGTTTGTTGTTTTCCCGTCCCTCTATGTCTTATTCCAATGCTATTTCCCTCGTCCATCTTCCTCCTTATTCCAGATTAGAACGAGTCTCTCCATTTCCCATGTCCCTCTAGAACTTTCCTGGCCCTTTATTATCACCGGGAAATGTTAACAATAATAATAGGACAATAATTATAATAACAACAATGAATAGGCGACGTCTGTGGAGGACTTACAAGATGCCACACACCGTGCTCTTTGCAAACGTTGTTTCCCTTAATCCCCATGATGATCCTATGCAGCAGGTCCTGTGAGAATCCTGTGATCCGCTGATTGCACGAATGAACCCCTTTCCTTATCCCTCCCTGAATCCGCAGCACCCTGTGCCTTGTAACTTTGCAGCACCCTACCTCCCCCTGTGGGCGGGACATCACCTCACTGCTGGCTCATTCATGCAGGTGGGCTCATGTGCAATCGGTTAAGGGAACATTAGCAGACAGGAAACAAGGAGAGACTTGAAAAAGGGCTTTTGCATTTCTGCTCATTCTCTGGCTCCTCTGACACATACATGAGATGTGACTGGAACAGAGCTGATGCGTCACAGTCATCCTAGTGCGAGGCCGCCCTAGATACGCCCACAACCAGCAGACCCTCAGCTATGTCAGTAAACCCAGAACAAGAAAAAAGAAAACAAACAAACAAACAAAGCAGAAGAAATGGCCAGCTCTAGACTTAAATTTCTGAACTGCAAACTCATGAGCAGATAAATGCTTATTGCTTTAAGCCTCTGTGTGTCGGGTCATTTCTTATGCATTATTACAGCAATAGGTGAGTGACACACAGCCTCATTTTAGAGAAAAGGGACATGAGACTGGGGGTAGTGAAACTAAATGACAAGTCACACCACCAGTGAGTTCTGTTGGACTCAAGAGATGGTTCTCCAAACCTCACCCACTTTATCTTCCTTGCTTGTGCCTCTAGCGTTGAGGGCAAGGAGACTAAATTAAATATTTATTTCCTAATTACACACAGTTTCTGGCCATAGTAGAAATCAATGTGTGTTGCATTATGTTGTCAAAGTTCAATGAAGAGAAATCGTAGGTTCGTTTTTAAACTAAGAGATGAGCCTAGTAAATGAAAAAACTACACACAGCACTTCATTTTCCCCTTTACCGAAAGAGAAAAGTATCATATCAGGGCATCTTTTAAAGTACGTTGGCCCCATGGGGAGCCTGGGTGGCTCAGTCGGTTGAGCGTCCGACTTCAGCTCAGGTCATGATCTCACAGTCCGTGAGTTTGAGCCCTGCGTCGGGTTCTGTGCTGACAGCTCAGAGCTTGGAGCCTGCTTCGGATTCTGTGTCTTGTCTCTCTCTGCCCCTCCCCTGCTCATGCTCTCTCTCTCTTTCTCTCTCTCTCAAAAATGAATAAAAACACTAAAAAATTTTTTTTAATAATTAAAAAAAAAATAATAAAGTACGTTGGCCCCTGAAATACTTGTGGGGCACAATCTATTTGGTGTTTGCTTCAAATTATTCCAGAGGAGAAAAAAAGGATTAACAAAATCCTAATATTTGTTGCTGGATACATGAGTTTTCACTATACTAATCCCTCTCCCTTTAAGTATGTTTAAAACTTTCCCAGACAAAACCTTTAAAGAAAGAATAAAATGCATGTAACAAAGAACAGCAGTTTGCAGTCTTGCCTAAGATGCTAACTTAGGTGAGTCGGTTACCGTCCCAACTCTTGGAAATAACCCATCCACGTAAGTGTACGTCAATGTATTGGAGTGGAATGTGCCTGCCACGCCACTGAATGACCCCTCGTTGTTTTCTTTTAGTCTCAGGCCTGAACATTTCTTTTCATTCTCTGCATATGTTCTGGGAGTCTTGTGCTTAGTGGTACAGCAACATCAATCGACTGCAGTGTTTTATTAAGTTTATCAAGTACCGGAATACCTTGTCAGCGGCACAGAATTATAAAATCTGTCCTCACACATCGTAGAGCAGCTGTTCGTGAGCACATTTTGATTCATACTTATCCTCTTATTTAATTCATTTAATGGGCTCACGCTTGGGGACTCCCTGGGGGTGCACAAGTGTGCCATCACCCCTGTGCTGTAATCTAGGGCAGCGATGCAGCAGTTCCGCTGATAACAAGTGCACCTTCTGGCGGGGCCTGCATCCCACCAGGTAAATTACCCTTCCCAAACAATCCACCATCCTTCGACACGTGACGGCGGTCACCGTTTGCTGGGTAACATCTAATCCGCTCAGCTAAGCCCAAAGGGACCTCTGTGACCTGCCTCCTATGTGTCTTAGTTGTGAGGCTGGTAGCTCAACAACATGGCTGGTGACAAGGGGGAGGAGTTTGAACCTGGGAACGAGAGAAACTAGAGAAAGTAACCAGGCTACGTCGGGTAGTTGTTGTAAGGGCAGTTCGGTCATCAATACACAGTAACCAAAGAACACAACAAACTTCTACTTTTATCAGACAAGGCATCAGAACAGAAGAGTCCTACTCAGCCAAGAAAGAAGGGAACTGGAATGTGGGGCTATTGTGAGCTGGAATGGGATAATGTAACAAAAGACAGCATCGTGATAGGTGCTCCTGAAACTGTCATGGCAAGCTCTATGTTATCCCCTTTTCACAGATGAGGTAACTGAGACTCAGATAAATTAAGTTGCATGGCTTCACAGATAGTAAATAACGGCCAGCTTTTGAAGCTCAGGCTGGACTACTTCCGTGACACCATACAGCTGCCACACTGGGCACTCATAGGAGTCCAGGAGGCACGGGACAGCACCAGCTATGTGGCGGTATAGCAGCATGGTTTGGGGCCACGGCTGGGCTCAACGGCAGACCTCCCAGCAGAAGTGAACAGGATCCAGCTGGGGTTCAGGCGACTTTCTAGACCCCGGGGAGTCATCAAGTTAAACAGAGAAGCTTGTCATGCAAAGTGGGCGAGGATGCAGGGGTGGATATAGCTCACTAGGTCTGGGTGCACCCAGGACCCACCGATAGGCGCGAGGAAATGTGGGTCTTAAGACAGCCAGATGAATTCAAGCCTGGATGTACTGATGGAAGAAGGCAGTCGACATCCTTTCTCCGGTCAAGACCAATGTGGCAACGCAAGGGGCTTGTTGTGAGTCACAGATCTTAATAAGTCGCAGCTGGGAAGGGCTGAGAGGGCTGCAGGATCTGACAGGTATCACTTAGAAGTTCGGCCATGCCCCTCTAGAAGGCAGATGCGATCATCTGCTCTACGAACAGACTGGCTTGTAGAGCGATACAATGATCCATAGTGCAAAACCAGACTTTGAGGCCAAATAAGTCTGGGTTCAAAACACAAAGTGGCCACTGTTTCTGGACGAGTAAACTAACCTTTTTAAGTGTTATTAAAATCACCACCTTCCATAGTTGCTCAAAGGTTAATATGAGTATAAAATGAATATTTGACACACCAGGAGAGTCAGTGCTCAATAAACAGTGACGGTAATTTCTATCTTTGTTCACTGGTACAATTTCTAGTCTCCTGGAAGCCTCAAGCCTCATATTGTTCATTCCAGATACAGTCTGCAGGACCATGCCTTCCCACTTCTGACCTCAAACAGACTGCTCTGTTAGCCTGTCAATTCAGAATATTTCACTGTAACACACAGGCGCGATGCTACCCAATGAACTGTTGCTTCAGCTTTTAATTTGTGTGGTTTCACAATAACTGGGCTTTCTGTTCTTACCCATTTCTACCTCCCACATTATGTGCTATTCTGGGCCATCTTGCCCTGGTGGCTGACTTCCATCAGCCTAAATACTCTGAGCAGTTACAGCTCATTGGGCCAGGATGCTTCTTAAATTTCTTAAGTTTCCAGGCCATTGGCTGGGACAACTCCCTCCACTTTGTTATACTGATGATATTATTATTATGTTTTCTTCTCAAGCACAATTCTGCCAATGTCATTCCATCCCGGTCTATACCCTCTAGGCAATAAGAGCATGTTCCTAAAGCCAGCCCTCCAGCATCAGGGGATTTAGACACTCGGGCTCCAACAGGAAACTGTGATCACACTGGCACACATCAGAAATGTGAGTGGATAAACAGGCTTGTCCTAATCCTGGCTTTGCTTCTCACCCCTGGTCAGTCTTAAGGAGACCAGGAAGAGGAAGAAGAAGAAGAAGAAGAAGAAGAAGAAGAAGAAGAAGAAGAAGAAGAAGAAGAAGAAGAAGAAGGAGGAGGAGGAGGAGGAGGAGGGAGGGGGAGAGGGAGAAGGAGAACACCAGTACAGAAAATCTGATTTGGAACAAGCTCAGATCCGCGACTTCTGACCAGGTCCTACTCCTGAATTCTCCATTTTTCTCATGTATTGACCAGGAGACAGCCTTCATATAGGAACAACATGGTCTTTTACAAATCACACGTTTATTTCTAGAAAACAATAGCAGCCACTCTCGTAAGTCCCTATATTGAGGTAAAGTGTTTTATTAGTCAATTTTATTGATTTCTTTAGGCCCTGAGTTGTTCTTGCCTTTCGAGTTATGTTCCACTGCTGCATGTTCACTCTTTCCACGGCCGCTTTGGTGGCTAAAACAAGCTGGGAAATCACCCTCTGGCCTCGATAACCCATCTCCCTGGAAAAGCCTTATATATTCCACCAGGACCCCAGTCTCCTTCACCTTGCATGCCCCCTCGGGGCTCTCCACCAACCCAGTCTTCCTCATCTGACTCCTGCTTCGAAGCTTTCATGCTGCCCACCAACCAAACACCTTCTTTCATCAGTAGAACCCAAAATATTGGGCCCCACATGGTGGCAAGAAACAGTGGCATCATGAGGATGCATTTAATCCATTCCTGGGCCTCTCCTTCTGATCCCAAGGACTCCTTGTTAGAGTCTAAATGCTATTTTCTTATCTCTTCTCCTTGGGCTAACACTCTCCCACTGGCCAGTCCTCATAGAGGAAAGGAAGAAAGAGTGATAAGGTTGTATCTGCCTCAATGAAAAATAAACAGAATTAACTTCTCTCAGGAAAGAACAAAACTATCAGTCATGTAGACTGGCCAGTGCAATTTTGACCAGAGGCTAAAATCGTACAATGTAAACTAAAAGTTTCCAAATCCAATCATTCAAAAGTTGAAGGGCCTAGAGACAATACCTATGACCTCAGATGCCCAGCCACTGTCCTGAGATGGGGCCATGGACAAGGTGAGATTGTGCCCTCGGGCAGAACCAGTATGTCTGGGGTGGCAAGGAGTCTCAGGGGAGGGGCTCAAGTTTAAGAGCAATGGTTCTCCATAAGCAAGACTGGTAAACAGGCTTCTTGTGTGGAGGGGCCCAGAATTGTGTCAAGTCTAGCCTACATACCTCACGGATTCAGAATCAAGTTTTCCAGTTTTAGAAGTGTTATGTGTACTTCCTACCTATGAGGAATATGCAGTGGGCAGACCAAGAATCTCCTGTTCTTGGAAAGAGATACCACTGGATGACTGTTAAAACCAGTTAAGTCTACCCTTTTCCCTTCTTGACTGGGAATTAATTCGGGAACAGATGCAAGGAGTCCGAGTTTATTAAACCTTCAATACAACAACAAAGTAAATACTATCATGACCACCACTTACATATTGGGAAATCGAGCTCAAAAACAGTAATAAATGTGTTTTGGGTCGTGCAACCATGAATAATGGGGCTAGGATTAGAGCAGAAATCTGTCTGTTTCCCAAGGACAGGGTTGAGGCCACTGCTCCGCTGTCTAACAAACTATATCCTAGGGTATTTGGATATTGTGCTTAACAAGAGTTTATGATCAAAAAAGTAGAAGGAAGCTGAATATTTTATCATCTCTGTAAGACTAATTGTGATAGCAGGGAGGCTAGTGCTCCATGGAACATGGTTTGGGAAACTCTGTCCTTCAAAATACCAACTCTGTATAATGAGGCTACCGGGAAGAAGGACCAAGTAAGGTCAGTATCTATTTGAATACTGAGCATGCCGATGGGGATGAATATAGTGCCAGTGACAGCAGCTACCATGGATTGCTTCTCTACTCTGTGTCGGTGGCACTTTATAAATGTTAACTTCTGTAGTTTTCACAAATACTACAGATCAAACATCAGCATTCCCATTTTGTAGATGAGGAAACTGAGGATAGCTCAAGAATTTGGCTAACTTGCTGAGCATCACAGTGCTGATAAAGGGTAGGGCTTATACATCAACACCTTCCTCGCATCCCCGCAGCCTATCCCCAGCCCACAAATTCCTATGGCTTTCCCATCAGGATTTTCTTTACCCTGGTCAATTTGCCGGATGGAGTTCTAGAGGAACCAGTGCATCCCAACAGATGCTCACGCACTGAAGCATGGCCCTAGAACCTGCAAACAGGGCGACTCTCGGATGGAAGATCTTGGCCAGCGGAGGGCCACCGAAGGTCAAAGGAAAACATCATGAAATTCCCCCAAATATTACTCTACCTGTCCCTGACCTCTGCTATGTTCTTGATGGCTTTTATAAGCAGGAAACTATCCCAAAGAGAAATCTTTTTATAAAATGAAGTTTCCCGTGCTTCAGACATAAGTAAATCATTTCAAGTACTCTTTAATTCCTATGCCGGTCCTTTAGACAAACGTTGATAGCATTGGGAAGTATAATTACTAAGCTCTGTCATAAACTATATTAAAGGTACCACTAGTGATGTTATTTCCCATTTCCCAGCTTTGGTCTCTTTCTCCACTTCTCTTACAATTTGCCAGAACCCTCACCCAGCACGTTAATTTCTTAATTTTTATCATAGTTCTTCCCGAATTTCCGTAGACCCTTCTATGGTTGTGTTTGGGCAGCACCATCCATCCTACAAACATGAACGGTGTGTGTAGCAAACAGGCAAAGTGAAAGGCACTCAGAGGGCACACTAATCTGAACACACCAGGAAAAGACAAACTAGAGCTGATTATGCACACTGACAAAGGGAAGGCCTAGAAGCCAGCCAGAGACTGGAGGCAGCGCAGAGATTAGACAGCAGGGCCCACGACTACCCCAGGCTGCAGGGACAAAGGTGGAGCCCCGGGGCTGGGATTAGCCGGTACCAATTAGACCCACAGTGAATGGTTCTAACTTCTTACTGGGCACTGGAGCCCCTGCTAGAAATGCCACCAAAGGCAAACAGAGAGAGGAGGAGAAATATCTCAGCTTCTCCCTTCCTCCCAGACCCCATCTTCTCCTGAGCCTTCCATGGTCAGAAGCCAGCTAAATGCCAGCCACCATGGGACCTGAAAAATGTAGCCAACATTGTATTTCTGTGTTGTTGTTGTTTTTAAGTTCCCCTTTTATATTCTGAGAGGCTCATTTCCTTGAAAACTAGAATTTTCCACTAGTAACATTTTAATTTAAATAACCTCCCCTTGGATGAAGCAAGCCGTAGGGACGCAATGTTTTGTTCAAGCTCAGTGGGGCTTAGCAAGGGGATGAAGTTTGCAAAGAGCCACTGAAGGCCATACAGCGCCCCCCACCCCGCCCGGCATAGCAGCCTGAGGGTTGCAAGTCTGAAGGGGTAGGCACGGGGCCGGACAGCCCCAGCGTCTACATCTGCCCCACTTTCTTTTCCTTTTTGTTTTGTCTGTCCCTGCATCATGCAGATATAGTGGGAAAAGCAAGACAGCATGCTGACGTCCTAACACCAGGTTTATCGGATTCCGCTATTAGCCTCTTGGTAATAATACTAATAGCCACCAGTTATTGAGAACTTTCTGTGTGAATTTCCCCGTAGGAGGAATGCACTGATATCGTCTTCCACTTACTAATGAGGAAACTGAAACCCTGGGAAATTAAGTTGCTTTCCAGGCCTGAAGAGCTGGTAAGTGGTGGGACGCAGGCTGTATCGGAGCTCAGGCCTCCCTGACTCCAAAGCACAACCAATTACCAACACGCTCCACTTGTTCATCCTCACCGAATGACGGGAGGCAAGGTGCTCACAATGTCTGAGTTTCCATCGAAGGAAGACGATCCATATTGACCTTGCCGGCTCTCACCGCGTGGCCGGGATTCCCAAAGTAGATCACGTAAGCGAAAATGTTTTGAAACCTCTTAAGACGCCCTTGCTTTCTATCCTATTATTTCCACTTCTTCTTCTAGCAGGCACTGTCTGGTTCCTGAAGTCTCTCCACGTGGGGCTGAGCTACTATTTTTGGCCTGCCAAGCTGTTTTCGTTTTTCCCCAGAATGCGTGCTCCATTTGGGTAATGGCAACAGATGTGACAATGGGAACAAAACTCCCACCAGCCACGTTCTAACCCAAACATCCCAGGAGCTGCTTCCAGAACGCATCTCCTCACGTCTGCTCCTGGGCAGGGAAATGCAGGGAGGCGAAGTTCTGCCTCACTGTCTTTTACTAGCCTTGATCATTTCTGATAAATGCTCTTGGTAATCACTTTTCCTTTCCACGGCTTTGAGTTCTGGTGTGTTGTCCATATTATATTAATAAAGGTCCGCGGGGAAAGGGTGATTTGATGGAGGTTAAGGAATCATTGTAAGAAAATGTTTTGACATTATGTTAATGCCTGTCAGTGTATTATCCCCAATTTAAAGTTAATCACCAAAATTATACTGCAATTTCAAAAATGTAATGAAATAAGATTTGTTGAGGTGTGAATAATAAAGAAACCAAGAACCGAGAGCTAAAATAGAAGTAAACTTCTGGTTTAACCCCTTTGTGGTTTCCTGCCAAGGGGCAAAGAAATAAATGCTGATCTGGGGCCTGTGGATCTTGGCCAAAAAAAAAAAAAAAAAATGGATTCAAAATCCAGAGAAAAACAAGAGGTCTTTGTGTACAAGGCAACATAGCCAAGCATTAAGATACAAAGTTGAAATTTAAATCCATGTCAAAAAGGTTCCCAAAATCTGGATGTTTGTCATTATGTGGGCAAGATATTTAGACACTTGATAAATTATTCAATTTTCTTATAAACGGCTGATGTCTTGCCCAGGATCTGACTTTCTGCTTCCAATGGCCTGTCAAACTTTTCTGCTTGGGTACTCGGTCACCACCCTGAAATCAAACCAAGCTTCTCACATTTCCCCCAAAGCCAATGCTCCTACTTTATGTGAGTGTTAACAGGATTTTCTCAGGCTCTGAGACTTGGAACTCTGGAGTCATCTTTGACCCCTTGAATATTCATACCATCTACTCACATCCAGGCCTTAAAATTCTTTTGAGCTGTCCTTTAAAAATAAACATGGGAACAATAGCATCCATTTGCACATGCCTGCTACAAGACAGGCTTCACCCTTAGGTGTGTTTCCTATGTTATCATTAGCCCCCCAAACAACTTCGTACTATGGATATTATTATCCCATTTTAAAAACGAGCGAACCGAGGGGGGCCTGGGTGGCTCTGTCGGTTAAGCATCCGACTTCGGCTCAGGTCATGAGCTCACAGTTCGTGGGTTCGAGCCCCAACTCGGGCTCTGTGCTGACAGCTCAGAGCCTGGAGCCTCCTTTGGATTCTGGGTCTCCCTCTCTCTGCCCCTCCCCAACTTGTGCATGTGCTCTCTCTCTCTCTCTCAATAATATATAAATGTTAATTATGTTTTTAAAGAGCAAACTGAGATTTGGTGTGGTCACTGGCCCAGTGGCTTGCTGGGTAAGTACGGGAGTAGGTCTTTCTGCTTCAAAGCCGGCGGAGCCTCCCAGGGCCAGCCTCTTGGCGTGGCTGTGGAGACCCACCAAGATAGCCCAGCACGCAGCAAGTCCTTGAGAGGCGGCACTGATGGTTGCTGCTACGCCCTCATTCTTTCCCGCCACACTCGCCATGCCTGCCTTGGTCCCCACTGCCACTGTCCTTATCCTATCACTCAGAATTTTCTGCCAGGACAGTGGCCAGCCGCTGGACCCCATCTCCCTCCTCTGCCCTGGACGCAGCTGCAGGACGGATCTTCCCAAACACACTTTAGTGAGTTTTGCCCCATTCGAATTCACAAGCCTTTGATGGCTCCTCAACTTCCTTTGGAAAACGTTCAAAATAAGCCAGCCCTCCTAAGCCCTTTGTCACCTGCCATTTTCCATCACCACCACCCTCAATCCCAGGAAGGCAGGGGTGTTTCCCAGGATCCAGCTGGCCTCTGAAGTGCTCGCACACTGTCTCCTACTGTGACTGCCCCTTCGGCTTCCGCTTTAGTCTTCTACTTTGCTAAGACCCATTTCAAATGGCCCCTCCTCCAGGAAGCTTTCCAGGACCACCCAACCTATCCTACTTAGCTTTCCCCTTCCCTGACCTCTTATAGTGCTCTTTACCTGCCTCAAACATATGGCACTAATCACAGGCTGCCTTGGACCGTGAACAGCTCTTGCCCTCAACTAAAGGCAGTGTGATCTGGTGAAAAAAGCACATATTTCCAATGACAATGGACGGGCATTGGAGTCTAGAATCTACCACTAATTACCTGTTTGATTTCTCAAACTACTAGTGGGTTTTTATCCATCTTTTTAATAGTAGCTTTGGTGATAGATTTTCTTCGCTAAACACTGCGTGTGTGGCTAAGCCCCTTATCAGTGTTATGCGAAACGAGGTGATCACGTTATCCCCATTTTAAAGACAAAGAAACAGAGATTCAGAGAAGATAAGCAATTTGGTAATTCACTTCAGTCAAAAAGCCCGTTAAGTATGAACTGGGATCATTCGGGGATCCAAAAAGAGGTTTTAATTTATCTAGGAGAGCTTTTAATTTATCTTGAAACACATTCCATACTGTTAGCATTTCAGGCTTCTGCAATCAAATGCTGTGAAGACGCCCCCCGCCCCCCCCCACCAACCCACCTGCCCCCCCACCAACCCACCTGCCCCCGGAAGTCCCTGCCTTTGGTCCCTCCATTCCCCAGCCTGCCTCTTCCCTTCCTTTCCCAGTAGGGGGCATGCCCGAGGGAAGGATGCAGCCCACAGCATCATCCCGGGACTCCCTGAGCTCACGGCCAGGTAGATGCAGACAATCAGGGACCTTCCAGGCTGGAAAGTCCTCTCCAAGCCACAGGGGTACCTGCTGGGCCAGACACGCCCACCTCAGGGAGGCCAGGGACTGCGTTTTCACCTCGACCAAAACCCCTCACACTCTTTTCCATGTGCCAGGCGGCCTCCCGTACACTCAGCTGAAAACCAAGGACCTGCGCATTGAGAGAGATGTCCTTTTATCTGTTGCCATGGAATTTGATGAGGCAGGATACATAGGAACACCCACTCGGCCTTCGGGGAGCCCCTCATGACTTCAGGTACCTGTGCCAGTGCTCTTAGGGCTCCACGCATCTCTGAAATCCAGAGCTCTGATCATCCGCATGTCCCTTCGCCTCTGCCTCCCATCCCACGTCCCACTCCTGATGCCTCTCATCAGCCACACTGCCCTTTGCTGGCCTTTCAACCTTTCATTTATCTCCTCATTGAGATAAGACAGCTGGCCTTGGCTGCTGCGTTCAGAGAGAGGATGGGCCGCTGATTTATTGAATGGCGTAATATTTCCGCATCTCATTCCCCAACCCCATCACACGGTCATGTGTCTTGTGGCCGCTCTGACGGCCACCGAGCATGGAGTAGATGTCTTCATTGAACGGCCCGTAATGATGACACTGGCTATAGATCTCACATTCTTTCTTTCCATTTTTTTTTTTTTTTACCTCTTTCTCTCCTTTTAACACAGACATTGCAGTCAATTCAGAGGCCACTGGTGTGTGCATAGAGTTTAAATTGCTGCCTTCCAGTAAGCATTGCCTAAGCCTCGTTGTGTAATGCAGATAACTGCCTCTCAGAGAAATTCCTTAAAGCAGCGCTGGTCCCCACAGTGCTTGAGCCCAAATTTAAGGGTAAACGTTTGATATGAGAGGCCACTCTGCCACCTAAGAAGCTCCTGGATTTCTAGGGCAATAAGTCAGCTTTCCAAGATGAGCATTGCATTGATTTGCTGAGCAATGGAGATCAGAGTGTGGGGAACTTGCTCATCTCTTTCAAGGGTGTAATTGACGTCACCAAGATCAGGTCAAGTTGGTGGTAGCCCCTGCTTCTCTCTGAATATTTACAACTGAGTCGTAATGCTAACACCTATATTCTCAGATATTTTAGCAAAGGGCTCAAATATGGTATCGGAATGGTAATTTGTCTGGATTTCATGCGCCCCTCATAGAGTCTGGATCAGGCAGGGTTCTCCAGAGAAGCAGAACCAGTAGGATGTGTGTGTGTGTGTGTGTGTGAAAATTCATTTCAGGGAATTGGCTTACACAATTGTAAAGAATGGCAAGCCTGAAATCCATAGGGTAGACTGGAAGTCTAGAAACTTCCAGTTTCTAGAAGCAAAATTTCTCATTCCTCGTTCCTCAGTTTTGCTCTTAAGGCCTTTCAACTGATTAGAGGAGGTTCATGCACATTATCAAGGATAATCTCTTTTTTTAATTTTTATGTATTTATTTTTGAAAGAGAGAGCATGAGCAGGGGAGGGGCAGAGAGAGAGAGAGAGAGAGAGGGAGAGAGAATCCCAAGCAGGCACCATGCTCAGCACAGAGCCTGATGTAGGGCTTGATCTCATGAACCACAAGATCATGACTTGAGCTGAAGTCAAGAGCTGGATGCTTAACTGACTGAGCCATCCAAGCACTCAAGGATAATCTCTTTTATATGAAGTCAGCTAAAGGAGATATTAACCACCTATACAAAATACCTTTATAGCAACACCTAGATTAGGGTTTGGTTGAATAACTGGGTATCGTAGCCCAGCCAGGCTGACACGTTAATCATCCCAGGGTCAAAATCAATAAGCTGTTGCTTGGGAGCCCTCCTTTTTAAATCCATACCAGCCTAAATGAGCCCCCTCACTGCACAGCAAATGGCAGCCCCAGGTGGGAGCTTTCAAAACTAGCTGGTCCTGAGCTAATCACGATGTCGCTTCAAGGCATTTTCCGAAGACCGCCTAAAACTTAGTCTCTACTCCCTGCACCCTACATCTTAAATTTCCTGATATTTTGGTGATGCATTCAGGATCTTCTTGCTAGACTCTGGGATTGATTTCCCATGTGACCCTCAGTGTCACATGTACCCCTATTATGGGGTCCATTTCACTTAACTTCTGGGTCTCCTTCTCTCAGCTCCAACCATGTACACTAACTCCAGTCATTTGTCAAAGCTCCTCTAGGAGAGGAGGAAGATTCACAAAGAGGAGGGATTTATGAATGTGCAGGGGTCTAGCTGCTCAGATGGATGAAGGATCCATGGAAGGGAAAGGAGGAAGGAGTAAATACCACCACCACCACCACCAACAACAACAACAACAGCAAAAGAAACAGAGAAAAATCTTGACACTTTCACTAACTTGCTGTGACTTTGGACATCTTGTGTGCCCTCTCCAACCCTTCCTTTTCCAGAGTATCCAGGAGGGTCATAAACCTACTTCATAAGTGTGAGGAGATAATAGTATGCACTAAGAAAATTCATGTTTTCTTCTTTCAGAAGAAACTGTCTTCCAGCTCCTTTCAGTGAGTGAGTCAAATGGTGGGCTCCTGCCTGTTAAGAATGGGTGTTCTAGATATCTATTGCTGTATTAAATAAATAAATAAATACAAATAAACAAATAAATAAAACTTTCCCAAAACTCAGCAACTTAAAACAATAACAACCATTGGCTCTGCTCATGAATTGGCAATTTGGGCAGAGCTGAGGGATAGATTGTCTCTTTCCCAGGTGGCATCTGCTGGGACAGCTTTGTGGGAGTTAGATCTACTTCCAAGATCACTCTCTCATATGGCTGATGAGTTGGTGCCTCCATTTCTCTCACATAAGATTCTCTATGGGGTGATGGGTTTCCTTCCACTCTGGTAATAGAATTCTAAGACACAAGAAGAGGACTTTGTGAGTCTCTTAAAGTCTGTACTCAGAAGCTAGCACAGTGTTACTTCTCCTGTTTTCTCTTGACCAGCCATACATCCTGCCTGTATGTAAAGGAAGTAGACATAAACCATACTTCTTGATGGGAAGAGTGTCAAAGAATTTCTGCCCCTGTTCAATCCACCACAGTGTTCCAGTCAACACTGAAAAATAGGGCCAGATTAACCTCTTACATAAAACAACTGAAAACTGAATAAACATACGAACCAACATTATCCAAAACAGTGCAAAGAGGCAATGAAGGCTAGCAATTCCCAAGGGTAGAAACAAAAAGCTGAGCCCTAAGATCATCCCAATTTACAGCCTGGTGGAAGTTTCCAGGTCACCGTACAGGGAGGGAAACCCAAGAAGAGTCTAGACTTTCTCTGATAATTGAGGAGACAGAGTCTGAAAAGGCTAAGGCAGCTGGAGAGTGCAGGGAAGAATACAGAGGAGGAGAAAGCTGCAAAGAGAGAGTGCTCTAGATATCTGCAGGAAGTCCCCATTACACATTTAGCTGCATACTGATCAGAACAGGCATGTGGAGGAAAAAAGTTCTCTGACCCCAAAGATTCAAAGAAAGAATCACCTGAAAGGATTAGCAAGAACAGAGTCTGGAGCTCATGGAAGACCAGGAATAGTGCCAGTTCCCACATGTCACAGTGAAAAACCTCATAATTTAAAGGGCTAAGAAATATCTTGCCTCAGAGGTGGGGAAAATTAGCCTTACACTAAATTCTCTGATCCCACCCAGAAAAGCTTAAAAGAAACACTATAAAGTGTCAAAGTGTCTCCAAATAATTTAACCATGTCCTATAACAAAACTAAAATTTATTTACAAGAATGCAAAAATATCCCACAACCAGGAAAGTAACGGCAATAATGATGTGTAGCACATGACCAAGAATTACCAGGCATGCAAAGAAGCAGGAAAATCAACTCCAAATCGGAAAATTCAATCAATAAAAACTGACCCAGAAATGACATAAATAATTGAATTAGTAGACATGGACATTAAAATAGTTATAATAACTGTATTACATATATTCAAGAAGCTGCAGGAAAGATTGAACATGTTAAGTAGATATAAGAAAACTATTTTAAAATGTAATGAGATCAAATTTATAGAGACGAAAAGTACAATATCTGAGGTGAAAAATACCATGGGAGGGATTCACAGAAGATTATAGGAACTCTCAGAAGAAAATTATTAGTAAAGCTAGAGACATAGCAAGAGAAACTATTCAAAACTCCACACAAAGTGAAAAAAATGTAAAAATAAACAAAGCATCTGTAAATTTGAAGAACACTGTAAACCCACTATCCAAAAAGCTCAATGAACCTCAAACAGAAGAAGCAGAAAACTCCTCTAAGGCAAATCATCATCAAATTGCTTAAAACCAGTGATAAAAATTTTGATGGTTTCCTGTCTCACATTTAGGTCTTATATACATTTTGAGTTTACTTTTGTGTATGGTGTAAGAAAGTGGTCCAGGTTCATTCTTCTACATATCACTGTCAAGTTTTCCCAACACCATTTGCTTAAGAGACCATCAATTTTTTTTTATGTTTTTTAAGTTTATTTTTGAGACAGAGAGACAGAGACAGAGCACAAGTTGGGGAGGGTCAGAGAGAGAAGGAGACACAGAATCTGAAGTAGGTTCCAGGCTCTGAGCTGCCAGCACGGAGCGGGCTCAAACTCATGAACTGAACTCTCTCATAAACTGAGAGATCATGACCTGAGCTGAAGTCAGCACTTCACTGACTGAACCACCCAGGCACCCTATCTTTTATCCATTGGATATTCTTTCCTTCTTTGTCAAAAAGTAGTTGGCAATACACTTGTGCATCCATTTCTTGGTTCTCTACTGTGTTCCATTGATCTCTGTCTGTTTTGTGCCCATACCATACTGTCTTGATAACTACAGTTTTGTAATACAGCTTGAAGTCCAGAATTGTAATGCCTCCAGCTTTGGTTTTCTTTTTCAAGGGAAAGGGGTCTGGTTTCTGGTTTCTGGCTCCATACAAATTTAAGAATTGTTTGTCTAGCTCCGTGAAGAGTGTTGGTTTTATTTTGATAGGGATTGCATTGAATGTGTAGAGTGCTTTGGATAGTATAGACATTTTAACAATATATCTTCTTCCAATTCATGAGCATGAAATGTTTTTCCACTTGTTTGTGTCTTCTTCAATTTCTTTCATAAGTTTTCCATGGTTTTCAGGGTACAGATCTTTTACCTCTTCGGTTAGGTTTATTCCTAGGTATTTTATGGGTCTTGGTGCAATTGTAAGTGGGGTTGACTTCTTGATTTCTCCTTCTGCTGCTTCATTTTACATCCTGTGACTTGCTGAATTCATGTATCAGTTTTTGCAGTTCTTTGGTGGGGTATTTAAGGTTTTCCTTGTAGAGTATCATGTCCTCTGAGAAAAGTGAAAATTTGACTTCTCCCTTACCAATTTGAATGCCTTTTAGTTATTTTCGTTGTCTGATTGCTGATGCGAGGACTTCCAGTACTATGTGGAACAACAGTGTTGACAGTAGAGAAAACAGGCAGCAATTTCTTTGACCTCAGCCTAAGCAGCTGCTTACTAGACATGTCTCTAGAGGCAAGGGAACAAAAACAAAAATGAACTATTAGGAGGCTCAGTCGGTTAAGTGTCTGACTCTTGGTTTTGGCTCAGGTCATAAACTCATGGTTCATGAGTTCAAGCCCTACATCTGGCTCTGTGCTAACAGCACAGAGCCTGCTTGGGATTTCTCTCTCCATCTCTCTCTGCCCCTTCCCAGCTTTCTCTCTCTGTATCTCTCAGATAAATAAATAAACAAATAAATAAATAAAAAACATTAAAAAAATTTAATGAATTATTAGGACCTCATCAAGATCGAAAGCTTCCACACAGCAAAGGAAACAATCAGCAAAACTAAAAGGCAACTGATGGAATGGGGGAAGATACTTGCAAATGACATATCAGATAAAGGGTTAGTATCCAAAATCTATAAAGAGCTTATCAAACTCAACACCCAAAAAACGAATAACCCAGTGGAGAAATGGGCAAAATACACGAACATACTTTTCCAAAGAAGACATCCAGATGGCCAACCGACACATGAAAAAACGCTCAACATTGCTCATCATCAGGGAAATACAAATCAAAACCACAATGAGATACCTCCTCACCCCTGTCAGAATGGCTAAAATTAACAACTCAGGAAATAACAGGTGTTGGCGAGGATGCAGAGAAAGGGGAACACTTGTTCACTGTTTGTGGGAAAGCAAACTAGTGCAGTCTGGAGAACAGTATGGAGGTTCCTCAAAAAATTAAAAATAGAGCTACCGAATAACCCAGTAATTGCACTACTAGGTATTGATCCAAAGGATACAAAAATGCTAATTTGAAGGAGCACATGAACCCCAATGTTTGTAGAAGCACTATCAACAATAGCCAAATTATGGAAAGAACCCAAATACCCATCGACTGATGAATGGATAAGGAAGATATTATATACATATATGTGTGTGTGTGTGTGTATATATATATATATATATATATATTTATACACATACATAATGGAATATTACTTGGCAATCAAAAAGAATGAATTCTTGCCATTTGCAACAACATGAATGGAACTGAAGGGTATTAGGTGAAATGAAATAAGTCGGGCAGAGAAAAACAAATACCATACGATTTCACTCATATGTGTCATTTAATAAACACAACAGATGAATGTAGGGGAAGGGAAGCAAAAATAAGATAAAAACAGAGAAGGAGGCAATTCATAGAGACTCTCAAATACAGAGAATAAACTAGGGGTTGTGAAGGGATATTGGGTGGGGAGATGGGCTAAATGGATGATGGGCATTAAGGAGAGCACTTATTGGGATGAGCACTGGGTGTTATATATAAGTGATGAACCACTAAATTCTAGTCCTGAAACCAGTATGACTCTATATGTTAACCAACTCAGATTTAAGTTAAAAAAAATGTAACCAATGACAAAAAGAAAATTTGTAAAGCAGCCAGAGAAAGCCACATCATGTACAAAAGAACAAAAATAAAGCAGACACTAGATTTCTCTCACTGGAAACAGCAAGAAGCCAATGGAGCAACATCTAAAGTGCTAAAAGCATCCACAGTAAGGAAGACTTCTGTGTACTCTCCTACTTTGGAGTATTTGTTTCCTAAGGCTACTATAAAACTTACCACAAACTGTGTGGCTTAAAACAACTGACATTTACTCTCTCACAGTTCTGGCGGCCAGAAGTCTGAAACCAAGGTGAGAGTAGGGTTGGTTCCTGCTGGAATCTCTGAGGGAGAATCTGTTCCAGGCTTCCCTCCTAGCTTCTGGTGGTTGAGAGTAACCCCCGGCTTATAGATGTATCACTCCAGTCTCTGTCTACACCACTATGTGGTCTTCTTCCCCGGGTCTTCAAATATTTCTTCCCTTGCAAAGACACGAGTCATTGGATTTAGGACCTGCCTTACTCCAGAATGACATCATCTTAACTTATGTCTTCATCATATCTGCGAAAACCCTATTTCCAAATAAGGTCACATGCACAGGTCCAAGGAGTTAAGACTTGAACAGGCCTTCTTGGAGGACATAGTTCATCCCATTACACTATTCTCCAGTGTCCCAGTGGATGGAGAGGGTCCAGTGGAGCATTCCAATGTCCTGGGAGGGGGGGAGGCAGTCACTAGATCAATGAAGCCTAAATCACACTGAAGGAGACCACCCTGGAAGCATGTGACTGAACTGTGACATGAGGTAGACCATAAAAAGGTAGTGTGGGAAGCCACTGAGACCATCACAAAGACTATTACGTGCCACCATTATGGGGAGTAGGGGAGATCATGCACGTAAAGAACCTGACACGTGAAAGGTGTTAAGTAATTGGTAACATACTTTGATATTAATAAAGAGGAGAGGGAAGGATGAGTCTATATTAGATCTCAGATGAGGCTTCTGGTGAACTTTGGGGGAAACCTGGAAGAGTGGCAGGCTTATACTGGATTGTCAAAAGACTTTGATCCCAAAAGGAATAAAATTACCTGATAAAAAGGCAGAGAGGGCACCCAGGTCCCTGCAAAGCGTGGCATTACTCTTGTACCACAGCTCCCTTCCCATTCCAAACAAGGACAATTGAGTGAGCCAGTTTACTCAAGTAAGCATTAGGCAGAGCAGACAGGTGATTCAAAATTAATGTTTGACCTAGTTAACTGGCAGATTCCGTCACAACAAACTCCAGTACATAAAATCTCGGTTTCTGGCTGAGCCAAAAAGGAAATCCGATCTTCTGCTGTTCCCAAGCAAAATCAGTTTACAAAATTACTTTCTGTTTCCCCATACATCTTCTGAAATGACTATAGACCAAATAATCAATTGATTTGGAGCCATTTTTTACTCTCATCCAAAACGGAGAGATATTTTTCATTCCTCTCCAAAAGGGAAAATGTTAAATCACATGTGAATTGCAGATATAAGCATTTAAAGACTGTTTTCCTGTTTTGTTTGTGAATAATTTTTCATTTTATGAAGGCACCAAATATCTCAGTAGGTAAAATCAATAGCAGCCACCAGAGCGGATGGAAAATTCTCCAGGCTTAATATGGTTTCATGCATGGCTGTCAAAGCTGAATGTCTTAAGGGAACAAATAGTGAATTCTCTGCCTTGGAGGAGATGTATGAATTAGAGTCTTTTCTTTTTAAAACTAATCTGTTGTATAATGGTTCATTCATTCAACAAATATTTATTAAGCACTCATTGTGTGCCACATATTACATCAAATGTTTAGAATACACAAAAAATAAAATTGGGGACCTACTCCAGAGGGAAAGAGTCTAGTGAAATAATGACAATTTAAAGAGAGCTTGCTAAATTCCAAGCCCTGTTCTAAGCACTCTATAAATGTTCATTCATGTACCTCTCATGATAACCCTGTGAGGTGATACTAATATCCCTATTTTACAGATAAGGGAACTGAGGCACAGAGAATTTAGAGTGCTCCCAGTCCCACAGCTTAGTTAGATGCAGAGCCAGGGTATGAGCCCAGACAGCTTTATTTCCGAGACTGTGCTTTCCTTACGCACAGAGCCCATATACAAGCACATCATTTCACCAATGTGACAAGAGACAGAGTGCAAGAATTTGGATGAGAACATTCTATGTCTACCCCCCTTTTATTACTATTTTTCCCAGTTCTGAGCAGAGTTCTTGGCCTATGGCAATCATTTTTTTATTATGAAATTAAGTACTCAAATAGAGTAATAGAAAGTAATCTAGTAGACCCACACAAACAGCTCCCACATTTGCCTGGGGAAATCATGGAAGGCTTCTCAGAGGCGATGATTCTGAGCTGGGTGCTTCTGGAAAGACAAGTTAGGCATTTGATAGGTCATCCAGGGGAGGAAGAACTTTCTGGGCAGCAGGAGTTCAAAAACACAGAGGCAAAGACATCAAGGCAGGCAAAGAGTGGCCAAGTAAGGGGATTAGAAAGAGCTTATGATGATTGCCCTGAAGAGTAATTGATGATTTGTGCAGCGTTACTCTTTGTCCAGAGCCAGCAGTGCTTCTCAGACAGTCTCCTGGAGCCCTGAAAAAGAGTCGTTTGGTGTGTTTCTTCTTCATTTTTGAAAAAAAAAGATGTCAGGCTCTTTGGGATTAGAGTTTCCTAAGGATGTTGCTCCTAAACTAAACCTTTATATAAATGCTTCCTAACATGACCCTGGATATCAGTCAAGAAGCTCCACTGCCCCGCAGACCTGAGAGTCAGCATTTTGGTCCACCAGCAATTCTGAGCCAAGGCCACCCATTGGGAAGCTCTTTCTTGGGTGGAAAAAGTCAGCCAATCTTTGGCAAAAGTTGTGGTAAGTGTGAAATTCCATACATTGAAGTGTCAGAAAGAAACAAAGGACAGGCCATCTGTATATTCTTGCTTTCTGGAGTCCAAGATTGCATCTGAACTTGAAAAGCACCTAAAGGGCTGAACTGAGAGGATCATGGAGCATGCGTTGATGAGAGAGAGGCTTACAAAAGGCAGCAGAAATAGGAAGAGGTCAAAGTGGGTGAGAATGAGCCAAACCCCAAACAGAAGTTTCTGCCACCATCCCCCAATTCAGGCACAAAATAAAGTCAAGAGAATGTAGAGACCCTTACTGACTCAGCAAATTCCTTAGCCACTTCACAAAGAGCTATCCTGTCTTAATTCTTTTTCTTCTAAATTTCTGGACTGACTACTTTGGGGCTGGCCAGAGAGTCAATGATCACCTGGTGGATTCTGTGCTCTGTTCCTGTAAACCATTCTGTGCCTAACCAGCATCATAGCTCTTGCTGTTCTCCTCTGTTCAGACCATTTGGGTTCCAGAACTTGACCTCTAGTTATGTTGTTTCCCCTCCTTATGGCATCCACCATTACCCAAATTCAGCAAGAAGGTTAAGAACGTTAAAGTCAAACTATCTGAGCATGGCACCGTACAGACACCAAGAGATAGTGCCCACAGGATGGATCTTAAAAGGGTATTTCCAAAATAAATAACCAAGTAGCCAAGGACGTTGCTAATGACTGATATGTGAGTTTCAAGAGTGACTCAAATGCCTATGTTCCATGAACATTCTTAAACAGTCATTCAGTCATAATATTTATCAAGCACTTATGACCTTTCAGGTTCAGGGCATCAGGCTACATACTGTGCTTAAGAATGGAGGGAAGGAAGGAGGAAAGGAAGGGAAGGAAGGAAAGAAGAAAGAAAAATAGTAAAGGAAGGCATGTATTAGGTGTTTCCCAGATGACCAGGTTAGAACTCACATCAATTTGCTCATTTCTTTCAACACAATTATCTGGTATCTCAGCTCCTACAGAAATTCTTTCTGAATCAAAACAGGAAAATTATTCTTGAGGTGTTTCTTTCTGTCCTGTGTGGTCTTACAATCCCAGGTTGTTGTGCTCTTATCCCTTACTGTTTGTTTCTTGCTTCCTGAAGAATCCATGGGCCTCATGGAAACAGCGTGCCCTACTCCTAAAATCTGTCGACAGCCTGAAAAGTCTACTCGCTGCTCCTTCCATGACTGCCCCTGTGCCTTGTGGACAGCCTATCCTCTCCAGACCTCCCTACCTTGGGCAAAGCTTAGGCATCAGCGAGACCTGGAAGAACCCATGTCACCAACAGGAAGAGGCTTGTTCCGCCATTATTTGGAGCCACTTGCTCAACCTCTGCTCACCCCCAGTGACTGGGCAAGTCTACCTTTGAACTTTTTGCTGCTTCTTCCCTTCTCCATATATATCTGTAGGGATCCCTGTGTCCCAAGTCCCAAGTAAAGAGCCACTCATACTGCTCTAGGCTGAGGCAGACGTTTTCCCACAGACAGTTTCTGCTCCTCTTGGCTGATACCTGGTCCTAGAACTCAGTCCCTTACCTTCTCTGCCACAGTCACTCCAGGGTGACTGGCTTTCAGTCTCTGCTCCTTCAGCCAAACCTGTCTGATTCTCACCAGCAGGTTTGCTCTTTTACTTGGAGCTAAGGGTAAATGCTTCAAATGGAAAGAAATTCTAGAAGACACCATATGGTAAATGGCAAATCAGTGGAAGAGATGAAGAGCATAAGATCTATAGTTCAGATATGTAGGAATCATGGTGAATTGGGCATACCCTGAATGGTGCAGGCTCAACTTGGGTCATGAAGAATGAGTAACCCTCAGATAAGTGCATAAAAGGAGGGAAGGCATCTTAGAAGGTGTGGGCAACTGCCAGCAAAATTGGGGTTGGGGGGAGCAGGAGAAAACACCAGTACAAGCCAGGGCAAGATTGCTCTAGATGCTTCCAGGAAAATATAAGAGACCTCCGTTTCTGAAAGAAGGACCCTTTCTTCATTCTTCAGGGCTTTTGTCCAGTGCCACGTTCTCTTATAAACCTTTCCCAGAACTGCCCAACACATGGATATTGTTCATTGTGCAACCTCTTCAATTCACCTAGTGATGTGTTGGGTGCATTTTAATTTGTGAGTATTTCCCTCATCCTTCTTACTCCATTGCAAGCTTCTTCAGATGGTTTCACATTTTAGGCTTTATGGAAGCATTAATAACCTGAGACCTGTAATGTATGCATATTACTTAGCACACAGCTAGGGTGGCCCTATAATTTATCTTCCAAACTAGGGCACTTTGGTGAATAAAAGGGGGTCAACCAAAAATTACTCTAAGATGCCACGCATTAACCAATATGGCCCCAGGCTAACAGGATGTATAATCACCCTACCCATAACAAATTTCTTTCTATGAAATTAAAGGCTGATGATGAATTAAGGAATTCCAAAAAGGTCTTGTGTTCACATTGGTTGGGGGTGTTGTCTTGTGGTTTCTCAGTGTTTCTTCCCAAAGCAGCTACTCTCCACTGAGTGTGCAGCCTCTTCTGCTATCAGAAAGATTTGCCTTTCAGTGGCGTATTTATTTTATAAATAAGCAATAACTGCACTTTTCCTAACTACTGCGTAATATTCAGGTAATGCATGAGTGAAAAAGCATAGCCCTTTGTCCTCTGAGAGCTCACAGTCTAGCAAGGGTCCATTTATTCACTCACTCACTCATTCATTCATTTATTCAACAAATACTTATTAAGAGCTTATCATGCAACAGGCCAGGTGGTGGTGAACAACTTCCCCAGTCCTTGCCCTGAAGGGGCTCCCAGATTGTACTCCAGACAGCAGACTGAGAATAGGGCACTAATAAAGGCCCTTATGGGCTTTAATGTTGGTCCAAAGGAGGGAGGTAACACTTTTACTTGGAGGCATTAGTGGGATTTTACAGAGGAGAAGAAAATGAAGACATAATCACAAGCAGAAAGAGGAGAGAGAGATAGTTCAGGCAGAGAAAACAGCACAAGCAAAGGTTGAGAGGCAGAGAACAGCAAGCTGAGAGGTGAAAGTAGAGAATGAGTGGGGGTTGGGCCACAGTGGGGCCCAGTGGCCAAGCTGAGGGCTCTAAATTGATACATTACTCAACCAGGAAACATTGAAGGTCAGCATCAGCTCGTGCCATGATCAAGTATGCATTTTAGAGAGATTCTTGTTTTTGAAGAACTTATAGCAATTCCTCCAAGAGTTAATTTGCAGAAATTCAATGTGGACATTCGCCCATGACATACGCTACCTGCCCTTCCTTGCTTATACTAGGCTCCTAGAGGGCCGTACAGGTCCACAGGCTCCTTGTACTTGGAAGCACATCATTATGTCACAAGATGCCCTTTCCTTGATACAGGGTGTGTCCCTACAAATAAATGCCATATTATCATGACAGCCCTAAGATGTATTATCGAAAGAGTCTAAGAAAATCCCATTTTACATGAAAACAAAGATGTTAGGCGTCTGTGATTTTTCAGAATTCTTGGTGACTGAATTGTTATGTGGATGTGAGTTTCATGAGCGGGGACTATATAGCCTCATAAAAATAGCATCATTACAAGGCCTGGCTTTATTTCTATGCCCTTTTCCATTCACCTAGAGAGATGTCCGTCTCAGCCAGAGTGGACATGGATGAGAGTTACCCTCAACATAAAATGATCTGCTAGCTGCCCCTGGTCCTGTCCCCTTATCCTTACATCCTCCTCGTGGCTCCAGACTGTTCTCATTTCCTCTCTCTTGGGAGGCAGCTTGTACTGTGCAGTCTGCTTATTCAACACAAGCTAATTTTTGATCTTAGACCTAAAGCTTTGAGTTCTTGAATATATACGGCTTTTGCTTAATTCATAAGGACTATGTGAGGAATAAGAATTAGACCATTTCCCCTGTGTTCCAAAACAACCCTCCCATGATAACAGGATAGTTCTGGAAAAGGTTCTCAGAGACTGAAAATTCAGTTCCCTAGTATTTTCACAATGAATTAAAATCCAGTGGGGACTTTAATTAATCTGCTAGAAAATGATCTATGTTTAGTTCGTTTTCTACCTATCAATAGAGACCAGAATCTTAGCCCACAAATGCACGTTTGGCAAAAGTTTCAACTTATTTTTCTGTATCTTAATGAATCTGTTTCAAGGTCATCCCATTCTCCTTCTTTACAAAATTTTAAACTTTTGACAATTTAAGGTAAACTGAATTCAACAAGTCCATTAAAAGTTTTCTCCGTTCAGTCACAGAATAACATCACTTTCTCTCCTCGGATTTGGATCTAAGTTTAGTGTATTTACACAAAGCCAAGCCAGCTACGTTGTTTGCAGTGCCCAATGCCAAAAGAAGATGTGGAACCTCTTGTTCAAAAAATTATTAAGAATTTCAAGACTGCATTAAACTAAGCACGAGGTCTTTCTAAGCATGATGCTGTGAGATTGCAGAGATAGTGTGCCCAAGAGGTAGGTTTTTCATATCACCTTGATACTGGGCTGGGGAAAGGCATCTGCTGTATGCCGACATCTACTAGGAAGGCCTTAGTCCCTCCAGGATACACATCATTGGTCCTAGCTGACATCTAAAAGGTCCAACCCCAAGACCACTGTCAAGCTGCTTTTAGATGCATGGTGGCCATTGATCCTTGACCTCTGCCATGTTGGCATAAGTACAAGTTCTGTAAGGATGACAATCCCCCTACCACACTATCCAATCTCCATCTTCATTCCTTCTTTGCCATGCTCGACATTTCCTCAGGTCTTCAAGTACAGATGAGGCAGAGAAACAGGTCTGCTCTATTCTTAGATCCCCAAAGCTCTCTGTGAATTTCTGCTCAACCCCCCCCCCCCACCAACCCTTGGTCATGCTCAGCTTAGAAGGGGCAGGGGGCAAAGCCCGTTCACAGAGATCATGCCAGTATTAATTGTATTGTTATCTGGCTCTCACCCTACTTTAAAAAATTGTTTAATTATTCTTTTAAGAATGAAGACATGTCATGGCAGCAGAGATATCACCCTGCCTTAGGAGAGGGAATATCAGCTTTAAAATCCTGTAATTTATTTATTTTGTGGTCTAAGTTCCCACGTGTTCCCCATTCCCTGAGGTATTGGGTTCACTCATGCATTCACACATTTATTCAAAAATAAATTTTAAATGCTACTAGATGCTAAGCCCCGAGTTTTAATACTGGGCACATTGTGGGAGACCAGAAAGACAATGTTTACGTGAAACTTATTTTCCAGATCAGGTTTCAGCAAACTGTGGCATGCAGCCCAAGTCTAGCCCACTACCTATTTTTGTAAATGCTGTTTTAGCGGAACATAGCCACACCCAATCAATGTTCAAATTGCAGATGGTTCCACGACAGCAGACCTGAGTAGTTGTAACAGAGATTGGACAGCACGCAAAGGCTGAAGGGCCAATTTGACCCTTTAAGGAAAAGCTTGACAAGTATTGTACTAGCAGGTGAGCGGCACAGGTAGTAAACAGATAAAAAAATATATAACATATAAGATCAAAGAGTCAGGGATCCTATACAAATACAGCAAGGTCAGAGGATTGAGAATCATGAGATGGCTGGCATGGGAAAACCATTCCAGGCAATCTTGTCAGAGAAATGTTCTCTGAGGAGGTGTCATCAAGGCCAAGGAAGATGGGAAAGGAAAGACATAGCATTACCTGAGGGAACAGAGAGTATAAATGCCCTGAGCAACAGAGTCAGCTTATCCTATTTAAAAATTCTAGTTAGTGGGGCACCTGGGTGGCTCAGGGGGTTAAGTGTCCAACTTTGGCTCAGGTCATGATCTCACGGTCCGGGGGTTCGAGCCCCATGTCAGGCTCTGTGCTGACAGCTCAGAGCCTGGAGCCTGCTTTGGATTCTGTGTCTCCTCTCTCTCTCTGTCCCTCCCCTGCTCATGCTCTGTCTCTCTCAAAAATAAATAAACATTTTTAAGAAAGGGTAAAAAAAAAAATTCTAGCTAGCAAAGTCTAGTTGGAATGGAGGGGGCCAAGGAGTAAGACAAAATATACATAATATTTTATTTATCAAAATTGCATTGCATTATATGGTTTTCTTTTCTCTGGTCTTGATAATGACAGACACCAGAGGAAGAGAAGAGCCCAGAAAACAAGTGCCAGCAACTCTTGAACTTTCGTTGCTTCCTTGCCCGCAACCTCCATTTATAGGTTGTTTCTTCTTGTCTTCTTACCTTTAGATAAACTCTAAAGGATGGAAAATGCTACAGAGAAGCACGAGATCGACAACACTTCTATCACGGCCATGACCAACTGACTCACAAATGGAAGACATGTCACCCAGTTCCTCTGCCCACCAGCAGCATGACTTAAAATATAAGATGCTCTTTAGTGTGTTGTAATGAAAGGAAGGTAGATTTCAGTGTTACAGAGATGCTTTCCAGGCTGACAAGCAATTTACCTTCTCTGAGTCACAATTTCTAATCTAGAAAATGCAGTTAATAATGCCAGCCTTTGAGGATTTTCATAGAGAATAAAGGATTTAATGCACAGGCAGTGCCTGGCTGGATTCCTGGGTGCTTACTGCATGCGATTTTTACTACTCTCCCCCTTCCTCCCTTCCTCATTTGCCAGTGGCACAGCACAGCTTGTGTTGATTCATGGCCTAACCGCGGCTCCTTCTGATCCTTCATCAGTCTGTCTAGCGTCCCCAGAGGCAGCACTGCCTGCCCTCGGTGTAAGGGGGGTGTTGACATGAGAGAGGGGTGGTGCCCGCTCACACATCTTGCCGATGCCCTGGAGTAGGCAATGGATTAGCCTCTGAGTACAAACATTTCACTTCTCCCTCCAGAGGCTCCCCTGCCTGAGCCCACCCAGCCTGCTTTTAGACAATGCAAAAATCACTGGCCCATTCGGTTAGGTTGGGAAAAGCAGTCTTTTGACTAAAATTGATGAATTACTAAACATTATCCAGGCCTTGTGGATCCTGGACTATCAACAGCAGCAACACCTAAGAGCTTGTCAGAAATAAAGAATCTCAGGGACAATTGGGTGGCTCAGTCAGCTGGGCGTCTGACTCTTGCTTTTGGCTCAGGCCATGATCTCACAATTTGTGGACTCAAGCCCCGCATTGGGCATTGCACTGATAGCACAGAGCCTTCTCGGGATTCTCTCTCTCCCTCTCTCTCTTCCCCTCCCCTGCTCATGCTCTCTCTTTGTCTCTCTCTCTCTCTCTCAAAAAATGAACAAAAGAAAGGAAGAAAGAAAGAAAGAAAGAAAGAAAGAAAGAAAGAAAGGAAGAAAGAAAGGAAGAAAGGAAGGAAGGAAGGATCTCAGGTCACACCCAGACACACTGATTCATAATCTTCATGTTAACAAGATCTTTACGTGATCTGTATGCCCATTAAAGTCTGAAGACCATCAGGATACGGCAGGGGTTCTTAATCTAGCTTTTATGCAAGGGTCTTGATCCCATCCCGAGAGAGTGTTTCACTTGGTCTCATACTTTTTGAAAGCTTCATGAATGATTCTCATGTTCAGCCAGATCGAAAACCGCTGGTCTATGAACTACTCTAGGTTGATGCTCCCCTAAATTTCAGCAGGGTTAAGAGTCAGTCCCCAAATCACACACTGAATGCCTAACAGAGGTGGGATTAGAAATATAGTCTCTGAATGCCCACTCTGTATCCCATTGCCCTTCCCTGGGCAGATGGATAGGGATGTATGTTCATTCCTATAATGATCTGTAAGTTGATTATGGCAGACAGTTTCAGAATTCCTAATTCTAATTATTGAATCCACCCAAATCGAACTCTCAAAAAAACTGTCCTGAAACATTTTTTATTCACGTTTATAATGAGGGCAGATGATTTTATGGAAAACCTCCACCATACCCTTCCCTCTGAATGAATTTCGGTGCTCAGTTCTTCTCCTACTGTATTGTGTGTATTAAACCAATACTTTCCATTCGTTCTTCGTCTAAGATCCAATCTTTTTCTGCTGGTTTAACAGTTACCTTGAATCCATCTTCTAAGCCCCAACCCCAAAATAGACTTTCTTTATAGCCTATTTCTATGATTCTCCTAAAAATGGTCTATTTCTTCCTCCAAAACTCTCTGTTGAGCCATGTGAACTTCTCTGAAGGTGAGTGGCAGAGATAGTGCTGTGAAAATACTGCACACCCTCCATCTCTGCGTCCTCCATCCTCCTCGCCACTAGATTGGAGCCGTGTGAATAGTCCATGCCAACAGACACGGAGAAGTTCTCCGTGTCACTTCTTTGCTGCGGCATTTAAGAGACCTCATGCTAGCTCCATTTCTTTCTTTGGGTAAAAACCTTGAAGGCCACATGTTTATACAGTGGTGTCGCAAAGTGAAGAGAACCTGAGTCCTTGTGTCACCAGATGGGGACAGCCTCTACCCACCCACACTGAACATAGTGTGAGTGAAAAATTAAAGTGTCATGCTAAGCTACTAAGATTGGGGTAGAGTGTTCTGGGAGCAGCTGGCATTATGTAACCTAACAAGAAGTCCATGACATTAGTGTTTATCAAACTTTAGTGGGAATATGAATCATCTGAGGATCTTGTTACAATGTTGAAATTCAACAGATGTGGAAAGGGACCTGAGTTTCTGTATTTCTTACAAGCTTCTAATGATACCAGTGATGCTGGTCCTTGAACAACAATTTAGTAGGAAGACACTAAAACATTCTCCATTGATCTATAATACTCAAACACATTCTTCCTCTCTCCAACTAGACCGTAAGCTCCCATTGGCGTGTTTCAGCATCTGTGCCACAAATCTGTTCAGGCGAGTTGACGACACCAGAAAAACTTGTGGAGGACAGCCCTCTGAAAATGCTGTCTTCCATAAAAGCAATGAGAAAACTAGCAAAAATTGGGGAAAAAAATCAACTTTTCCAGAACCCTGGAAATTAATAAAACACTTGAACCAATCTGGGGAATATTTATGCAAAATGAATTTTTTTCAAAAAAAAGGCATAATATTGCTAAGGACATTTGGTTTCTAGCATTTTTTTTCTTCTGATTCTAGTCCCATTTTGCACTTTCCAGTTCTGTGCCAGTTTGAAGAATAACTGACCAGAGACAAGTGAAAAGCTATAGCCTAGAAGCCACTGAGGGGAGAAAATGAGGGGAGAAAAAGGGTCTCTAGTTTTTTTCAAAGCTTCATTCTCAGAGGACAGTTATTATATCACCTGTACAGTCATTTCCCTTTAAAACCTTACTTACAAAGATGTCTGTATTTGATGTGATTCAAAGATCTAAAATCGTGAAAACTTTTCCCCAGGGGAGATTATAAAAAATAATTATAAGCAAGTGATTAACTTTGAAGCTGTCTGAGGCAGTGGAAAACAGTTGGGGCAAACAACAGATAAACCAAAACACTTAAAAGGTAAAGCTCAGGAATAAAATGTCCATAGGGTTTTGAAAATGTCTGATATAGTGATATAGTTCTTGGAATCTAGAAGGCCATGTGCATGCCCAGGGAAGTACACATGCCCAGAGCAGTTAACTGGATCAAGAAAGGTCGGAGATGGACCCAAGCTCTTGTCTCTGACTGAACTTGAGACCTTGCCCAAGTAGGAACTGGAGACTGGCACAGAGTGTTCAGCTACCTGACTGAGTGTTTAAGGCATGCCTCAACATGCACACAGAGCCCCGATGCAAAAATTAAGAGATTGATCAGTTTCCAGGATTTAAGGAAACCTCTGTCCAATCATTAGCTGACCACTAAGATAACTAAGCAGAGATGTAAGTGTCCACACATGACAAAGAGTTTATGGAATTAGTTCAGAAAAGTCACCAAAGAAGCAATACCAACTACAAAAAGTAGCAGCAACAGCAAACCCTGGGGGGGTGGGGAGGGCAAACCGATTTCAGCATTACCACATTATGTTATTCAAAATGTCCAGTTTTCAGTGAAAAAATTATGAGAGGAAAAAAAAAACCATGAATGCATAGATAATACACTTGTATTGGTGACAGGGGGGTGGGGTGGGGAAAAAATCAATAGAAACTCCCTGAGGAAGCCCATTGAACTTGCCAGATAAAGACTGCAAATCAGCTACCACAAATATTTTTAAAGAGTTAAAAGAAGCTATATGTAAAGAACTAAAAGATTGTATAAAAACAATAACTCATCTAACAGAATATCAATAAAGAGATAGCAATTATAAGAAACAAATTCTGGAGTTGAAAAGTATAATAACTGAAATGAAAGTACACGCTAGTTTAAACAATGGTTTTAGCTGGCAGAACAAAAAACAAAGAACTTGAAAATAGGTCCATTGAGATTATTCAATCTGAGAAACAGAAAGGAAAAAATGAAAGAAATTAACAGTGTTTCAGAGACATCTGGGACATCAACACATGAATAATGGGTGTTCCAGAAAGAGAGGAGAGAAAGGAATAAACAGAAAGAATATCTGAAGGAATGACGCATTGAAACTTCTGAAATATGATGAAAAATTTTACTCTACATAGCTTATTCTTTTTTTAAGATTTTTTTTTATTTTTAAATAATCTCTATATCCAATGTGGGGCTTGATTGAACTTAAAATCCCAAAATCAAGGATTGCATACACTGCTGACTGAGCCAACCAGGCAAGCCTAATCTACATATTGAAGTAACTTCAGGTAGAATAAACTCAGATATCCATCCATAGACATATCATAATCAAAGTTTTTTTTTAAAGACAATGAACAAAGTTTTAAAGCACCGAGAAACATACGACTCATCCTCAATGAGGGAAACACCCAATTTCTAGTCAGAAACCATGGAGGCCAGAAAACAGTGAGGTAACATATCCGAAGTATTGAAATTAAAAAAAAAAAAAAAAAAAAGTCAACCAGGAATTCTATATCCAGTAAAACTATTCTATAAAAGTGAAGGATAAATTAAGACATTACTGGATAAACCAAGACTGTGAGAATTTGCTGCTAACAGATCTGACTTACAAGAAATACTAGAGTGAGTCTTTCAAGCTGAAATGAAAGGGCACTACACAATGTTTGTAATTCTTTTTTTCCTATATAATTTAAAAGACAACTGTAAAAGGCTATAATACTTATTGGTGAGGACAAAGTGTTGAGGACAAAAATCAGTTTTGTTTCTAGAAATGAAAAATCTGTAAATGAAATTAAGAAAGGACTTCCAATTGTAAGATCACCAAAAAGAATAACTTAGGAATAGATTGAACAAAATAAGACTTGTACACTGATAACTAGAGAAATATCTGGAAAGAAACTAAAGAAGAATTAAATAAATGGAGATACATCTGATGGCCATGCATCAGGAGATTTAACAATGTTAGGGTGGCATTATTCACCAAATTGATCTACAAATTTAACGTAAGTCTTATCAAAATCCAAATGACTTTTTTTTTTTGTTTGTTTATTCATTTTTGAGAGAGAGAGAGTGTGTGTGTGAGCAGGGGAAGGGCAGAGAGAAAGGGAGACACAGAATCCAAAGCAGGCTCCAGGCTCCAGGCTCTGAGCTGTCAGCACAGAGCCCATCACAGGGCTCGAACCCACAAACTGTGAGATCATGACCTGAGCCGAAGTTGGGTGCTTATCCAATTTTTATGACTTTTATTTCATAGAAATTGACAAGATGATTCTAAAATTTATACAGAATTGCAAAGGACCCAGAATAGCCAAAACAATCTAGAAAAAGAATAAATTTACAGGATACACATCTCCCAATTTTAAAACATTACAGGAATAAAAACAGTGTAATAGTGACATAAAACTAGACATTAGATCAATGGAATATAACGGATGGTCAATAAATAAACCCATACATCTATGGTCATTGATTTTTTTACAAGTCTTCTAAGACAATTCCATGAGGAAAGAATAGTCTTTTCAACAAACCATGTTGAGGCAAATGGAAATCGACGTGCAAAAATATGAACCTGGATCCCTACCTCACACCATATACAAAAATTACCTCAAAATCAATCAAAGGCCTAAAAGTAAGAGCTATAACTGTAAAACCCTTAGAAAAAAAAACATAGGAGTAAATCACTGAAACCTTGGGTTAGGCCATGCTTTCTTAGCTGTGACACCACAAGCACACAGAACAATAACAAAAAAAAATAGAGAAATTGAACTTCATCAAAATTAAAAACTATTGTGCATAAAGAGACATAATAAAGAAAGCTAAAAAACAACCTGCAAAATGGGAGAAAGATTTGCAACATACATATCTACTTCAGGTCTAGTATCTGGAGTATACAAAGAACTCTTAAAATTCAACAATAAAAAGACAAAAAAGCCCTTTTTTTATTAATTGGAAAAGGGCCCAAATAAAGATTTCTCCCAGGATGATATAAAAAATGGCCAATAAGTACATCAAAAGATGTTCAACATCTTTAGTCATTAGGGAACTGCAAATCAAAACCACAGGGAGATCCTACTTTGTATCCCCTAGGATGCATATAATAAAAAAGACAGACAATAATAAGTCCTGGCAGTATCTTGAGAAGTTGGAGACCCATGCATTGCTGATGGAAATGTAAATTGTACAGCCACTGTGGAAAGAAGCTTGGTAGTTCCTCAATAAATTAAACATAGGATTACCATATGACATAGTAACTCCACGCCTGGACACATATGCCAAAGAATTAAAAACATATGACTACACAGGAACTTGTACATAAGTACACATAACAGCATTATTCACAACGGCCAACAGTGGACACCACCCAAGGTCCACCACCCAACGATGGGTAAACAAAAGGTGATACATCTTTAAAATGGAATACCATTCAGTCATGTTAAAACACACATGAGCCTTGAAAAGCAGCAGACATAATAGGTCACATATTGTATAATTCACTTTATGTGAAATGTCTACTATAGACAAATCCAGAGGGAGAAAGCAGGTTAGTAGTTGCCAACAACTGGGGGAGGGGAGAACCGAGAGCGTCCAGTAATAGACACTGGATTTGTTTTTGAAGCGTGAGAGTATTTTGGAATTAGAAAGAGGTGGTGGGGGCACAAGCTTGGGAATATACTAAAATGACTGAATTGTACATTGTGAGAGGGACAGACATGGCATGTGAATCTGTTTCTATAAAAATATAAAACGGAATCAAACAGAAAGTGTTGAGTGGGAAAGTACAACAACTGAATGAAACAGAAACAAAATACAAACAAACAAAAAGAAAGTTGAAGAGGAGGGCAAGAGGAAAAGAAGAAGATTAGAGGGACAGAAATGTTTTGTATTTGATTAGGAACACTGCCCTTCTACAAGTTCCCTGCATAAGTTTTGTTTTTGCAGACTTTTCATATGCTATTTCCTCTCCCAAGGACATTCTTTCCACTCTGATCTGCCCTGGGAAAACATAACTCTTTGAGCTCAAACTCCGACTCCAGTATGAAGCATTCCTACCTCTCTGCCAGGCATTTAGCCCCTCATTTTCCTGCATAATTGTAGCACTTAGTACCAGCTTCTGTGGCAGTGGGTCTGTATACTCCTTTTTAACATATTAATTAAGGCATATTTTTACGTACTAATTAAGGCATAATTTACATTTGGTGAAGTAGACAAATCTTAAGTGCAGAGCTCAATAAATTTATATATACGTGTGTGTGTGTGTGTGTGTGTGTGTGTGTGTGTATACAGTCATGTGACCACTCAAGTCAAAATACAGAAGATTTTTAGCCTCCCAGAAGTCTGCCTTCTGCTCCTCCCAGCTAGATAACCAAAGATAACCACTATTCTGACTTCTACCTGAATAGATCCATCAGGCCTGATTTTTGGAATTCATATCCATGAAATGAAATCATTCAATAGGTATGATTCCATGTCTGAAGTTTTCATCCAACATTAGGTTTGGGAAAGTCCCTCATGTATTTGTGCATAGCAGATTGGTTCTTTTTCATCGGTGTATAGTATTCCATTGTGTCACTACACCACAGTGTATTTATCCATCCAAATGGTGATGGATTTGCAGGTGCGTTTCCATTTGGAGGCTGTCACAAATAAAATTTCAAGGGAACTTCCCATATACGCTTTCTGGTAGATGTAATGTACAATTTAGTAGACTTAAGCCCTGGGTATAAACTCAGGAACGGCAGTGTTGGGTTATAGTACATAATTGTGTTTAGCTTCAGTAGATAGAGACACTTTTTCAAAGTCGTCCCATTCTACAGCACTCCGTGACAGTGTGGAGTTGTGTCTTAATTGCCCGTGTAGACACCTGTCTCTCTCCTACCCTGTTGACACCCTGAGGGCAGGGACTATACTCTTTTACCTCTGAATCCCAAGTATACTGTCTGACACAGAGGAGATAGGGCATTATGCCTGCAAGGCCCGATTCCAAGGACCAGCAAACCTCTTCTGCAAAGGGCCACACAGTAAATGTTTTAGGCTTTTCAGGCCTCATCACCACTCTGCCACTCCTACCGAACTCCCCCATTGCAGCACTATGGCAGCCTTAAAGAACATGCAAGCAAATGGGTGTGGCTGTGTTCTCATAAACTCTCCTTATGAAAACAATTGGTAGGTCAGAGTAGGCCAGTGGTGCATAATTTCCCAATCCCTGCATCATACAACCTCAGTCCTACCCCTGTCACTTCTCTGGTCTCATCCCTACCACCAACCTCTCGGCTCACTTCACTATAGCCACACTGGTCCCCAGAATGCTCGCATCCCAGGGTCTCCTCGTCTCCGGACCTTCTGCCTGTATTTCCCTTTCCGGCATACTTCCTTCGAGTGGCAACCTCACTTCCTTCGCTTCTCAGTCAAATGTGATTTTCCAATGAGGCTTCCCGATCTCCCTCCCCTAGTTAATTTTTTTCCCTAGCACTCATTGCCACTAACATAGTATACATTTGACTTCCTATTGAGTGTCCTGTCTGACTCCCCATCCCACTCCCCCATACCTCACACGCATACATGAGAAAGGGGGTTTCTGACTTTTTTGCCCCCAGGGCTGCATCCGCAGAGCCTGGAATAGCACTATCGCACAGCAGCAGCTTTGTATGTCTTTGTCGAATCCTTGCAGGTGCAGATAGCTTCTGACCCCAGGGCCTACAGTTACAACGCTTGCTCTAATCCATGTGCCTGGTGTAGAGCCAGCCCTTCCCACCACAGCCCTGGGGTCATGGAGCCTGGGCATCCAGACAGCAGGAGCAGAGAGACCGAGAAATGGTCCCCACCAGAGTTCAGGCTGAACAGAGGGGAGGGGTGACAAGAGACAAGTCGGCCACCACAATTAAATGCAGATTTCTGTGGGTTGTTATGCAATGATATTGTACTTATATCCAAATGGAATGGCCATGTGACTTGCCAGGCAAAGCCTAAATAATTATGTCTTTATGCTATAATTATACAGTACCACCAAATTACAGAAATTAGAGGTAGAAAACAGTAATGCTGCTAATGAAACCTTGCTTCCATGTGAGGCCTTTTTTCCAAACAGGTCAGAGTGTTTTTAGATGGTTTCCCGGCGTCACTCTCCCAGAGGGAAAGAGGCTGTGGGAAAGTTGAATCCCCATTTAGTAGAAAGGAAAACTGAGCTCCAGGGTCAACATAACTGCTTTCAGACCACATTACGTCACTGAGGGAACAAAGTCAGGAACAAAATGCTTGTCAATGAGCCCACCTCACCCCTGGGCTCTTCTGACCCTGTACACTCCTCCTGGGAAAACCCTTTGTTCTAACCCTCCAGAGCTTCTGAAAAGAAAAGTTCCAGGCTTTGAAAACCACTCCATGATGTCCATTTAATTAATTTTTTATAGAATAAGCAATCAGTTGAGAAAGCTCTTAGCTCTTGATGGCATCTTTCATCACTCCTGGAGAGCTTTAAACACACAAACACACCTCATAGGAGGAAATCTGGGCCATTCCGGCCTCTCCTCTACCCAAAGCTTTGGCCACATAACCCCAGGCAGTAGTTATTATCTGCCCCATTCAGGGTGGCAAAGCTGGGGGAGCTTTTCTGAAACAAAAGATGGAAATGGCATTTATTGTGCAGATATAACACCCCAGGCTTTTTGTTAAAACAGTTCTAAGTATATCCCTTGGTTTAGCATTGTTCAGACAGTATTGTTGTCTTTGTTTGTGGAAAGCAGGGAAATTGAGACATAGAAAGGCTCAAAATTGTCTGGTATCACCCAGCTGGAGAGTAGCAGAGTGGAGATTTAAACCCAGGTCTTTCTGCTCTAGAACATATTGTGATGTGGTGACTGTCCACCATGTATTCTCGGCGGTGCATAGAAATAATTCCCAGGCAAACCACTAACTTCTAGGAAGAGATACCTCTCACTCCAAAATTACATATACATGAGGATAATTGTCTGAATAATAATGATACCAACCATCATCTTTATACAGTGATTTTTGAGCTTCAATGAGATATAATTCCCATGCCATACAATTCACCCATTTAAAGCATACAAATCAGTGTTTGTACTTCCGCAGAGTTTTGTGACCACGACCACAATCTAAGTTTAGAACAGTGTCATCACCCAAAACAAATCCTGAGTGGTCACTTCACATTTTCCCACAACCTCCAACCCTAGGCAACTACTGATCTACTCTCTCTTTATTGATGTGCCTATTATGATCATTTCACATAAATGGAATCACATAATAGATCATCTTTTGTGACTGGATCTTTGACTTAGCATAATATATTTTTTTAACGTTCATTTATTTTTGAGACAGAGAGACACAGAGCATGAACTGGGGAGGGTCAGAGAGAGGGGTACACAGAATCTGAAACAGGCTCCCGGCTCCAAGCTGTCAGCACAGAACCCGAGGCGGGGCTCGAACCCACGGACCGCGAGATCATGACCTGAGCCGAAGTCGGCCGCTTAACCTACTGAGCCACCCAGGCACCCCGACTTAGCATAATATTTTCAAGATTCATCCACATTGTAACATGTATCAGGATGTCACTACTTTTTACTGTCAAATAATATTCACATTTTGGATACGTCATATTTCATTTGTGTATTCATCCGTAAATGGACATTTGGGTTATTACCACTTTGGGCCATTGTAAATAATGCTGCTATGAACACTTATAAATGTTTTTTATGTGACATATGGTTTCATTTCTCTTGATTACCTTGGAGTGGAACTGGGGATCATATGGTAACTGTTTCGCTTTTTGAGAAACTGCAAAACTGTTATCCAAAGAGGCTGCACCATTTAACATTCCCGTTAGCAATGTATGAGGATTCCAATTTTCCCACATCTTCATCCACAATTTGTCTTTTTATTAAAGCCATCCTAATGGATGTAAAATAGAATCTCATTAAGATTTTGATTTGCATTTCCCTAATGATTAATGATGGTGATATCTTTTGATGTGCCTATTGGCCTTTTGTATATCTTCTTTTGAGAAATGCCTGTTCAGACCCTTTACCCATTTTGATTCAGGTTACCTTTTATTTTTGAATTATAATATATATTATATTTATATATACATTCTTTTTTCTGAACATAAGCCTCTTATCAGATAAATGGCTTACAAATATTTTATTCCTTTCTGTAGGTTATGTGTTTACTCTTGATAGTGTTGTTCCATACAAAAGCTGTTAAGTTTTATAAAGTTCAATTTATTTCATTCTTTTGTTGCTTATACTTTTTCTGTTGTATCTATACTTTGCTGCCTAACCCAAGGTCCCTGAGATGGACTCTGTGTTTTCTTCTAACATCTTTACAGTTTTAGCTCATGCACTTATTTTTTTATGCATTTTGAGTTAATTTTTGTTATCATATGAAGTACAGGTCCAAGTTCATTCTTCTGCATGTGGATATCAGATTGTTTCAATACCATTTGTTGAAAAGACAATTCTTTCACCCACTGAATTGTCTTGGCAGACTTGTAAAAAAATCAATGGCCATAGATGTATGGGTTTATTTCTAGACTATCAATTCTATTTCATTGATTTTTATGTCACTATCACACTGTTTTTATTTCTGTAATAAGTTTTGAAATCAAGAAGTGTGAGCCCTTCAGCTTTTTTTTTTTCCTTTTCTAGATTGTTTTGGCTACCCTGGGTCTTGTGTATGAATCTTAAAATCAGCTTACCAATCTCTTCCAAAAAAAGTCCGTTGAGATTTTGATAAGGATTGTTGAATTTGTAGATTAGTTTGGGAAATAATGCCATCCTAACAATATTAAATCTTATGATCCATGAGCATAGGATGTCTTTCCATTTATTTACATCATCTTTAATTTCTTTTCACAGTGTTTTACAGTCTTCAATATATGTCTTATGCCTCTTTTGTTATATTTATTCCTAAATATTTTATCATTTTTAATGACATTGTAAGAGGAACTATTTCCTTAACCTCATTTTTGGTTTTCTCATTGTTAGTGTATAGAAATACAATTGATTTTTGTATATCGGTCTTGACTTCACAACCTTGCTAAACTTATTCATTAGATCTCATACATCTGTGTTGATTTTTCTTTAAAAATTACTTTAACATTCTTCATTTCATGTGAAGTTGGAGCTGAGGAGAAAAGCATACATCGACCACAGAGCTCTTATATTTCAAATGAAGAATCTGAGACTCAAAGAATATAAGTAACTAGTCCAAAAACACACAGTGGTAGAGCAGAGACTTAAAAGTATGCCAGAGAAACAGAAGTTGAAGCCATGGGAACTGATGACCCTATCCCAAGAGAAGAGTGTGAGGACAAAACCCAAGAGCAAAAAAAAAAGAGAGAGAGAGAGAGAGAAGAAATCCAAGAAATGGGCAAAGAGATGTCACAGAAAAGGAGGAGGAGAATCAGAATAGAGCAAGCACTGTAGGGGAATGGTGGGGCAGTGAGGCAAGGGGAGTAAAGTTTGGGATCAAAGTAGCTGAGCTTATGGTGTTATCCTGGGTACCTTGTCTCTTATTCTCTTACAGAATTCATATCTTCACCAACAAATAAGATTTCTACTATTTGCTTTAAAAGAAGATTGTGTATGTGAAAACACTGTGTATGCAGCAAAGGCTTCAACAAATTCCAATCACCATTATTTGATTATTATATTATTAACCAACAGTCTTTCCACTGAGGAAAATCTCTGGAAGTGAATATTATAATGGTCCTGGGAGAGCAGGTTTAAAATAGTCAGTCCTACTTTAAAATAGTAGGACAACAGCCAGAAAGAGTTTCCTGAACATGTGCACAATATTTACATGGGAGTCTGAACCCCCCTCTCTTTTGAGAAGTTTGAAGGTAATGAAAAGGGAAACAACCAAACAGAAGCATAATTTTCCCTTGTTGAGGGAGGTTGGCCTTTCCTGTACCTATTGGGATGGGGGCACGTAAGCAAATCCGCAAGCAGAACAGGAGGCAAGAAAGACAGGGAGAAATCGTTGGGAGAGAAGGGGAACAAGACTTTAAGAGGAAGGAAGACTAAGTGTTGGCAAGGAGGAAGGACCCTTCTCCCTAAGAAGCAAACCCAGGAAGAGAGGAAAGACGAAGAGACAGAGAAATGCTGACATGGATAGATAACAGACATATTTCTCAAAAGCATACCATGTGCCAACAGCCTGCTAAGATAGTCCATATTAATGAATATGCCACAAAAAAATGTATAATTTCTAACACAGAAACAAGCAGCAGAGGGAGGGAGATGAAGCTTTGGGGGAATAGACACAGTCTGGGAAACCAGCATATGGTTTAATAGCTGCCTGTTTCAATCCTGGTCTATAGATAAGGTTGATCCACCCACATCCAATTAGTTGGCTACTGGGGAAAACTCTTCAGAGACCAGCCCCAGCCCAACACCACTGCTGCAAGCATTTCAGACCCATTCTACCAGGTCTTGCTTACAGGACTTCCTCCCAGCTGTTGGTTTTTCATATATATGTATATGGTTTTTCATATATATGTATAATATATATAATTATATATACATAAATATTATATATATACATAATATACATATATATACATATATATGTGTGTGTGTGTGTGTATATATATATATATATATATATATATATATATATATACATTTACTTCTGTGGCTTTCATCCTTGGAGCTCTCCAGGACGTGACTTATATCCACTCTGGCCTTTCCCTCTTCCCACTGCTATGAAATACCATCCTACACTGCTTTGGTCCCCAGGACCTGACTTTGGCTATCACCCACTCTGCCCAGAGATAGAAATTTTGACATTAGAATAGCAATAAGAAAAAAAAAAAAACATAAGATAGTAAGGCCTCACATGGAGTAGGGACCCATTCTCTCTTTCAAAACAAGTGTCTCTAAAGCATGGGTCACAAACTCAAATAGTAGGTAATATAAGTGTGAGAAGCAAGTCACATGGAGGGTATGGCCAATGGTAGCACGCAGGCCCTGCTCACCTAGCAGGGACAGGCTCCACTCATCCCCAGCCAGCTTCTGCCATGGGGAAATGTGGCAGATTCTCCCACAAGGGAAGATCTTCCAGTTTTTCCTAAGATGCAAAAATTTCAGTTTTAACGTGAATTCTCTCAATCTTTATCTGGAAGCAGCCAATCTGGAATCTCAAACACTATACAAGCTAAGTAAGTCATATCTGCAAACCGTACTTGGCTTTCAGCTATCAGTTTGCACTCAATGCCCCTGTTCTTATACTAACACTGTCCTGAAGGATGTAGCTTTCAGGAAAAAATTTCTCTCAAATGATGTTCTTCGTGGTAGATGTCTACCTCTCTTTGGCCTTCACTCTGAAGCAGGGTCAGCACAACACAGATCACAGGCCAGATAAAGCCCATGGACCAAATCCAGCTTGTGGCGTATTTTTATAAATAAAGTTTTATTAGAACACAATTCATGCTCATTCATTTTCCTGTTGTCAATGGCTGCCTTCCCACTGCACCAGCAGAGATGAGTAGTTGTCATGGAGACCCTAAGGTTTGCAAAGCCTAAAATATTTACTACAGGAACCTTTACAAAGAAAGTTTTCTGCCCCTGCTCTAAAACAAAGAAAGTTCATAACAGACCCTAGGGCTGCACATTATTATTCCAGGAGGAGACCTCCTGGTGTCATGCGATATGGAAGCCCTGGTTAATAATGAAGCCTGCTGCTTTCCCCCCATTCTCTGGGGCTCTTCAACAAATGAGGAAGAGGAGCCCGGGAAGCAGCTCCTTATAGCAGAAACAACAGGGGTTTGGAAATAGGAGACTCCATTAGTGATGTTGTGACTCAAGCGAGTCACTTCAGTCTCTGAGCTCCAGGATGAGAATTTTACAATTGGGAAGGATTTCTGACCTTCAGGATTTCTTTGAGGATTAAATTGGATTTGTATACAAACGTGCTCGGTTTCTGGCACATATAAGGTGCTCAATTAACAGCAGTCATCTTTATATTTGAGCACTTTGAGCACCGCAACGTCAAGAATCCATCAAGAATCCAGCTTGGACTTGAAAGCATTTTGAGCACTGCAGAATTTAGAACTAGACCAAGAACTTTGTTCTGCTCATGGAAATGAATCATGAGAAGGTGTTCCTCAGGCTCATGACATTGCTAATGGTGCTTCCAGTATATATCTTACCCATCCCACACTTGACCCAAGCCTGTTCTGTACCCAACCCATCCTGAGGTATCTTACCAAACATCAGGAGGTTAAACATTTCAGATTCCCTCTCTCTCTCTCTCTCTTCCTCCCTCCCTCCCTCCTTTGCCTTCTTACTCTTTCTCTCTTTCCAAGTATCATGAAAATTGGCCAAATTCGTAATTTTGAAAATGAGACTTTGGCCATCCATCATTCTCCCTGTCACAGCCAAGGGGCATGCTGCACGTTCCCTAAAACTTAATTGCTTAAGATGATGGGGGAGATAAGGTTTCCCATCTGGGCCAGCACTGAGTGTGCACCGTGCAAGTGGGGAGATAATTGCAGATGGGTGATAAATCCAAGGAACAAATGGATGAAGGCCACAGGAAGGTCAGTCCAGCTGCCCAGAACCTCATCCTCAGCCTCATCTAAGATGAGAAGGCTCCCACCTCGTCCATGGCAGTCTCTGACCTCACATGGAAGGGCTGCCAGCAGTGTGGCCAGGAACCAGCTATCTTCAGTCCTAGGCCTCATGAGGACACCCTCAGAATTTTCTGAGAGATTATTCCTATCGGAAAGAGACTCTTAGAAACAGAAAACACCCTGCAAAAGAGGTAACTGAGCTGCCCTGAGCTTTTGGTGACTCTCACTTCCTCTTTAACCAATTTCCTCCCCGCATTTGGTGACACCATGCAAATAGGTTGCTCTCACATCTGATCTTACTCAAGGACTTACGGGGACCCAACCTAATTAAAACCCAAACTTATTTGTACAGCCTCTTCCGTGGTCCTCATTCTCAGCCCAGACCCCATCCATTGCTTCCACTGTTTTCATTAATGCAAAGCGAAGAGGCCCCTGAACACTGCAGGGGCATCAAGCCCTCCAACACTGGCCTCCATTCACTGATCTGCACAAGTGGCCACATTAATCTTTCCTCAGCCCCGCTCAGGCCACGTCTGAGCTGACCACGTCCCTGCTCTGATATGCACACTGAGTCCCCTTTGCCTACAGAAAAGTGCCCCCTGTGCTGCGATATGATCTTCAAAACCCTCTCCTGCCTGACCTGCTTTTGCAAATTTCTCTCTCATGACTCATCGCCTGATCCCCAAATACCCTGGCATCTCCTACCTCTATACCTTTCCCTCAAGGTTCCCCTGGCCTGAAATTCCTAGTGCCTTTCCTCCCAATTTTTACCCCACAAAATTCTACCAGCCCCCAAGGCAGTTCAAATGCTCTTTTAGAAACATCCTCCCTATACCCTTGGGTGGAAATGACCTCCCCTGCCTTGGTCTGAGTTTGCCTAGCATTTTGTACCTTCCTTAGTGTTCTCCTTATATTTGGTCATCTTCAGTCACTATCTGGTTGCATCTGACCCTTCTCACAAGTTAACAAGCTGCTCCATGACAAGGACTAGACTGTGACCATCTTTGTGTAGCTAAACACAGTGATGGTGCCCAGCAGTGGAACAAGCATGGGGTTTGGCACACAACCAGCCTATTTCTACCACTTTCTCGTTCCGGAATCGTGGAGAGGTTATTTGCCTGTCTGAGCCTATTCCTTAATCAGCAAAGTGAGAATAGGAAGGTCTGACGCACTGTGTAGTTTCCCTTTTATTAAAGTGTAGTTGACACACGATGTGACATTAGTTTCAGGTGTAAAACACAGCCATTTGACAAGTCTATACGTTATGCTATGTTCACCACAAGTGTCGTTACCATCTGTGTTGTGTGGTTTTTGATTAAAATCCCATGCCAGGCATGAAGTATATATCTAATAATTGCCTCTTCCTCCTCCCCCTCTAATGCTTCTTATTTAGTATGAATTCTCTATGTGTCCTTTTTGTTCTGCCATTTCCCTTAAAACTGAGTTTCCCTTGACATCAAGGACGATGCCCTCGGTAGTCTCCTAAAGGTCCCTCCCCCTCCAACCTGTACGAAGGTCTTGGGTGTCTTTCCACTTGGTCTGGACAATAGGCTTGTCAGGAGCTTGATGAATGGGCCCTGGTCGGACTGGGAGCATCTATCAGGAGGAAATGTTTATTTTCAAAAATTTGCTCTACAGGACCTAGATGAGAGTTTTACTTTTAGAGTTAAAATCCACACTGAGGATGAGGACTTGTGGTTTTACTTTAAAGGACTTCCCCTCTCATCAGTTCCCTCCTGCAGCCCAAACCTCCCACAACTCACTTTGCTCATCTACATGCACACTCTTCAGCCTGGCACCCGAGGCTCTCTGCACTAGGGCCTCTACTCACCCCTGCTCTGTTATCTCTACTGTTACCCCACACTTAAGCCACCCTGGTCTGAGTGTTTCCACTGCAATTTCCTGCTGGTTTAGAGCTGGTGGCATTCCAAGAGGTCAAGGAGAAGAGCAGGATGTTTACTAAAGATAGGAAATAGCATGAATAAAGACATAGGGGTCTGCGGATGCTGGGGGTTTGCACTCAGACCTCTTTTCCTCTTCCTGCTGACCTCAGAAAGGTCATCCACCTACCTGGCAGAATAAACAGGAGGGAACTTCTTGTTCTTGTATTCATCAGACCAGTCAAGAGGACCTGCTTTGACTTAGGCACTACATCAACACTGAGACTTCACAGAGAGAACTACCTAGAACTTGTCCCCAGCTCTTGAGGGCAGCCAGCATAGCAGGAGAGACTGACACAGAGGGCATCCCGAGTAGATAGATGGATACAACATTGCAGGTGCAGCAACAAAGCTCTCTAGAGCCAGAAGCAGAATTTCTCAGTCTGGGGTCCGTGACCTCCTGGCGAGAAGAGGTCCAGGCAGCAGATTCTCCAACAGATCTGAGAGAGGAGGTCTCTACTATTGCTCTGGAACCGCTGAGAACTCCCCACTCTGCTCCACCTTGTCTGAGTCTTCCTCATTTTATCAGCATCTGTAAGCAGTTTTTTTCATTGACCAAATCCAGAGGCCGGGTATAGCCAGTAGATCAGTGATCCCTGGACCAGCAGTATCAGCATCACCTGGGAATTTGCTAAAAAGGCAAATACTAGGTCCTATTCTAGACCTACTGAATCAGAAACTCTGGGGGTGGGGACTGGAGACCCAGCAATCTGTGTTTTAACATCCCTCCAGGTGATTCTCGTGCATGCCACTATTTGAAGACAACAGTTCTAGGTAGGTGATAGACTCCAGAGGGGCCTGAGTGTCCAGAGATGGGGGCTGATGGCCTTAACTGCCTCCTTCTTTCTGTGGCGATCCTCAATACGGGTCACAGAGACCCTAGCATCTTCCAACGCTCATGTCCATTCCCAGCCACTCTCTCTTCATCAGTGAGCTGTGGCATTCCATCAGGAACGATGTCTGGGATTTTCTCAAATGTATTTGACAATTTTTATCGTATGTGTGTATGTAGGCAGAGCAATGGGGTATGGAGGCTGGCACGGGTGACAGGAAAATGATTTCCTCATGGAGGACATTCCAGCAAGTTCTCAGACATGTCACAGGCTGCAGCACCTGAGGACCACCGCACAGAGCCATCCTTATGTAAGAATGGCCAAACATGTGACATCCAGCCATCTGTGAGTCTGCTCATGTGTCTACGGCCCTCATTATCCTCCTGTACACAGGAAGGGATGGGGATTTGCCTGCTCTGAGAAGTCTGGGATCAATTTGTAGCCATACAGGAGTCAGTTTCACAACGATCCTCGCCAGGGCTCCCAGCCATTACCGCCGTCTAGCCTGGCCAACTTGCCATGGCTCTTGCCCAAAGGGCATTTATCTAAGCATAGAGCACACAAAAGTGCCATGTGGGGTGGGGATGGGGTGATCGCTTCCCCTCCGGGGCAGTGCAGCGAGAACAACATCGATGAGGCCTCCCCGAGAAGGCATGGCCTGGAATCCTGTATGCCGGGTTCTGCTTGTACATAGAAACACCAGAACACAGAGACCGACTTTCCTGGGAAGGAGTGGGGAGACAGGAAGAAGTGTAAATGAGACTGTAAGGAAACAGCTTCCTCCCTACCTTTTAGCGGCTTACAGGGAGGGAGACAGGAAACGTGCGAATGGCAGGCTGAATGAGCAGTCTGTTCTGCTCAGAAGCCGCTTCTCTGACAAAAGATAAACGGAACGCCAAGTGCTCTGTGCCTGGATGTCTGGGGGCCTCCGGGAGCCTCCTCACCACGCGGGTGGCAGTGTGGGAACCCCAGAGCAGGAAGCACGAGCTGGGGAGGGAGGGAGAGAAGTAACAGAATAATGGGGCTAGGATGCTGACTCCAGCACCGTCGACAGCCACCGCCTCCCCTGCAGAGTGTATGCTAAAGGCTCCGTGAGCATTAGCTCATTTAATCTTTACGAGAGCTCCCAAGAGAGAGTTACCACTCTCATCTCTACCCTATAGACCGTGAACTAAGGCTCACAGAGCTTGAGTAACTTGTCCAAAGTCTGTGTTGGAACTGGAATTTGAACTGAACACAGGGCCTGAAGACTCAATAAATGCCTACTAAAGAACTGAGTGGGGGAATGATTGTATGAGTTCTATCTGACAGTCAGGATCTATTCCAGCCTTGGCACTGATGTGTGCTTTGGACACACTACCTACCTTCTTTACTCCTCCATCCATAATAATTCTCACCTTATGTATCATCAAGGGTTATTCTAAGAATCAAAGATTCTTTTCTTAAAGATTTTAATTATTTTCTAATGTTTTATTTATACTGGAGAAAGAGAGTCAGAGCGCAAGCAAGGGAGGGGCGACGGAGACAGAGAGACGGAGGCAGAATCCGAAGCAGGCTCCAGGCTCCGAGCTGTCAGCACAGAGCCCGACGTGGGACTTGAACTCACGAATCACGAGATCATGATCTGAGCCGAAGTCTGACGCATAATCGGCTGAGCCACCCAAGTGCCCCTAAGAATCAAAGGCTCTTAAAGAATGGTTGCCCTTGCATATCCCATGCTTTTCCATGGCTGTTTCTGTTGGCCTGGACCAGCCCTAAACACTCTTTAAGATTCAGCTCACATCTATCTCTCATGGGAAGCCCTGCTGGCCTCCTCCATGGCAGCAAGATTCTTCCCTTGGCTTGGCTACTCCACCTGTCTCACTGCATTGTGACCTTTGGGTCACGTGCTAGCTCCCCCACTAACCTCTTTGATGGCAGAGGCTGTCTTATTCATTTTTGTATTCTCAGCTCCTGGTCGTATTCTTCATACAGGTAGAGTTCAGGAAATGTTTACTGAAATCATATACATATGGGTGTGTGCACATATACACATACGTGTGCATACATGCATGTATTGTGTGTGCGTGTGTGCCAAGAAAATTGCTTAGCCTGCACATTGCTCCACCATAGTGGCTTGAATTAGGGAACAGGTGCAAAGCGAGTTAGAGAAGCTGACAACATAGTCTGCTGGCACCAGTGGTCTTGCCACTGACTCACATTCAGCGGGATGTAAAGAAAGGTAGTCGATTCCGGGGAGGAAATCTTTGCTTGTTGCTCGGCTGTAAGGCCATAATTTTCACCTGATTCTTCCTCTCAGACAGGGCTTCTCACCCTCAGCATCACTGAGATTTGGGGCCCCCTAATTCGTTGTGGACGTTGTCCTATGCAGTGTAGAGCGATCCCTGGCCTGGCTTTTATGTTCACTAGATGCCAGCAGCGTTTCCTTCCCTTTGTTGTGAGAAACAAAAATGTCTGCAGACATAGCTGAATGTCCCCTGGGGTCAAAATTACCCCCAGTTGAGAATAGTGCTTTACGTGTCGTTAGTAGTGACTTGGCACGGTATTTGGGTTTTAAGGTCTTTGGGTTAGATCTGTGCTTTGGGGAGCAAGTGGAGACAGGTCGGAAGGGTGGCCTGCAAATCATTATGGGACAGGTCTTCCTCCAAGATCTAGGCAGGACTGAAAGGCTGGGGAAATGTTAGGGACCTCGAAATCTGACAAGTTATGGCTTATTTGAGAGACAACGAATTTGAGATCTAACAGAGGAAGGCCAGTACAAATGATCCCAGGCCAAAGAACCAAACAAAAGTCAAGAATCAAGTCTCAAGAGAAATTGATTATGGTAGACACAGATATCTAGCCTCAGAGATGAGGCTCCAAGGGGGTTGAAAGGGATTTGAAGGTATAAATCTCACCCAAGAAGAAGGTCAGAGAAGGCAGGAACACTGTGGCTGGGGACATGGGCCTCAGGGCCCCCATGCCTGGCTGTCAATATGATAAACCACTAGCTCCTTCTATGCTCCAGCCCAGAAACAGAGTTTGGTCCCCTGGAAGGGGTGGGGGGATGAAGTGGCCCCTCGTCGGGGAAGCTATTGGACTTTCTCTGCTAGATCTCCCACTCCAGGAGATGTCTTTCCCTCCCTCAATAACTCATTCTTGAAGTTCAAGCACTGACTTTCCCAGAAATTAAGGATGTTTTGTTTTTGTCATTCTTGTTTGCAACCATGTAACACAGCCCATTCAGCAAGTGTCCCGCCCTAGAAACAAGGGTTTGTTTCATAACACAGTCTGAGGCTTGTCCAACAACGTGCCTCTGAGGCCCATGACTCTCTTTCCAGGGCTAACCTCGGTAACATGTCCACACTGCAAGGTTCTGGTTTACAGGAGGAAGCACCGAGGCCGTGCCTATACCGACACCAAGCCTAGGGATGAAAACCAGAAGGAAAAAAGAGCAGTTCAGGGTTCCAGGAGTTCCAGTCACAAATTTTAAAGCTCCAGGTGTTTGGAATTTCTAGTTGGATTGGCTGAAAAAATGACTGATTTCATGCAGATGTGGGCATCAGGTAGAGTCAGTTTGAGTTACCAAGTGGGGACACACGCACGTGTGTGCACGCACACACACAAACACACACACACACAAAGACTGAAGGAAAATATTTCAGAAGATACCTAGTTTATTTTAACCTACGGCACAGTAACAATCTGTGAGCACCTGAAGAAGGCGATTTTGACTGTTAACGGAACTCAAAAATTACCCCAGTCTAGAAAAGTTAAGTCTCTACCTCTGCCATTTGGGGCATTCTGCTCTGAGAAGCGAGAACGATAGAATTCCTTGAAAACTTCGGCAGTGTTTGCTCAGAACTGACAGCAAACGGAAAGTGGAAAAAAAAAATGGGATTGAAAACAAGGCTTATTTCAAAACCTAGAGCCTAAAGTACAACATGATATTTGTAGCATTTGGGGACTTCAGCTCTAAATAGCCCTGCTGCACATTAACTAATGCAAGGATAGAGGAGAAGGGTCTGCAAACAGCTTCTGAGGGAAATACACGGAGGGGCAGCAAGTTTGAAAAGCACGCTCTTCTTTGTCCAAAACTATTTAATAAAAATAAAATCCAAAAGGCAGAACCAAGCTTTCTCTACTTTCTAAAGAAAGTGAGTGAGTAGATTGGCCACTGGAGAGATGCCAGCCCAGGTAATGAAGAAGGAAGGAAGGGATCCAAAGCTGAGCTGAGGATCTCATGTTCTAAATGCGTCTTTAACAAGAGGAAATAAAGACAAGAAACAGGAGCAACTAGGAAGTAATGAAATCTTTCCCCAAATTGCGATTGTCAAAAACTAGGTAAGAAAAAGAGTGGGGGAGGGGCACCTGGGTGGCTCAGTCAGTTGAGGGGCCCACTTCAGCTCAGGTCAGGATCTCACGGCTTGTGAGTTCCAGCCCCGCGTCTAGCTCTGTGCTGACAGCTCGGAGCCTGGAGCCTGCTTCGGATTCTGTGTCTCCCTCTCTCTCTCTGCCCCTCCCCTGCTCATGCTCTGTCTCTCTGTCTCTCAATAATAAATAAACATTAAAAAAATTTTTTTAATAAAAAAGCATAGGGGATATGAATGTATACAAATCAGTAGATTCTGATGACGTGGCTCCTAGTATATTAAGGAAATTGGCTAACGTGCTGAGCCACTTACAGTGATCAGAGTTACAGATTATTAAAAACCCGTGAAGCCTAGGGAAGCTAGCTGGAGGCAGGAGAAAAAGGGTGGTGCTGAATAAAGGGGGTAAGAATCCACTGATGTTAAATGTTAAAGGGGCCATTGCTGAAACCATTTGCCAGAATTTGTCACTGCCGTATTTCAGTTTTATGCCATCATCTTGCGCAAAGGGAATTCAGCCTAAAGTGGATAAGAAGATGAGGAGCAAATATATATTATCATGGGAATTTTAACAATTAATAGCAGGGGAGTCTATCCTGGTTTTTTCTCATTTCCTTGGAGACTTTTATAAATAGGCCAGTGAGACTTCTCTCTGGCACTTAGGTGATTGCTCTAAGTTTACATTAGCAATACGACCTCCAAAGATTTGAGGACACTGGGAAAAAACAAATCTGCCGGTGGAAGTGACAGAAGGTACTCTCGACAGCACAACCTCTCAGAAAGTACTTCTGGGATGGTGAGCTCAGATCAGGCCACCTCATCCCTGAAGGAGGGAGGTTTTATTGCGGTCGCAACTCAAACAAGACAAGTGGAAGAAGGTTTGGCCAATATCCAGAGACAGTAAAGTGCTTAAAAGAGGTGCTCGGGTTTCATGGGAATCCACAAAGTATTGCGGGGTCAGTCTGCGAGCAATGGTATGGGCCCCCAGCGTGCTTGGCTGACAGCGTGCTGAAAGCCTGCCTGTGTGTGGCACAATTTGTGTGGCCCCTGTGGCGACAGGGCCACTGTGTTACACTGTTCCCAGGCCATGCGATGCAGAATCTCACCAGGAACATGTAGGGGCGCCCACAGAAACGGGGGAGCTTTGGAGCAAACTCCGTCTAGGATGAAATCCTAGCTCTCCCTCCTCTGTGAACTCCTCAGAGCTTCACATTTCTTACCTGTAAAATGACAGTGGGTGCACTTAGTAGGTACCCAGTAAACATGGGACTTCCTGGATTACATCGCTGGTTTTCCAGAAGTCCAATGTGGTAAATTCTTGCTGCTTGTCACCATCTGTAGAGAGCGAGGGTGAGGTAACATGAGCACTGGTGTATAATAATGATCTGCTCAGGGTAGGTAGAGTGATCTATGCAGACATAAGCATTCCCCAAGCTCAGACACAACTGAATACAGGTCTCAGAACCTCAAGGGGAAAGGAGTGAAGGACCTCTCATCGTGGAGGTCTTTCCTATAGCTAACACTTCTGAAATTCAAAGGAAAGTTCCAGACCAGGCTCCGATCCCTCAAGAGAAGTGAGAGAGGGAGGGAGAGAGAAAGAGAGAGAACGAGAGAGCAAAAGCATGTATTAGAGCCCAGGGCTCTGAGGGGTGGGATCATTTCCAGGTAGGTCTGGAAGTAGACAAGGAGGGGTGTCTGAGGTCAGACCAGTGCCCTAGAAGGGTCGATTGACCATTCTTCCTTCGAAGACTCATCTAAAGGCACCCACACATCAGAGACCCAACGTCCAGGGGGTAGGCTGACTTGGATGTCCGCACTCTCCTTTCCTTCTGTGTCCTGTTACAAAGCCAGCACTGGAAATGACCCAGGTATCAGCATCAGCATTGTTTCCCAGGGTTTAAGTGCAGCTGTGATCATCACTTTGACCCTAGAGACCCCAGATCAACCCTAGAGACCAGAATCTGTAGAGAGCAGAATTGATCAGGTCCTTCCGCATTCCTTCGTGAATCTGGAACACAGTGCCACCTCTCTTAGTAGACGCTCCCAATCCTTCCTTCCATCCGTTTTCGAGAGCCATGTAGCTGACCATGTGCTCTTGATCCAGGCCAACATTACCATAAGTGGGACCTAATTTCACTTTGTTACTCATTCTTGTTTTTGTTGTAGTTTTTCTTTGAAGGGGGAGAATCCTCTAGGGTAGCGACTGGGCAGGGTCAGCAAGCCCACCTCCAACTGTCAAACTCAACCAAGTTACAAATCTGTGTGTAATGGAATTCATAGACAGCTTATTCCACTGCAGGTGATTCATGAACCCCGTGTCCTGCAGAGTGGGTTTCTTGCCCCCGAATCTGGATCTGTCCAGTGGTCCAGATGAGGGGCCTTCCCAATCCAAGAGAATCCACTGCTCTTCAGGAGGGGACCTAGAGAGACAACTTCAGGAAGACTGGAGGTTTGGGTGCAATCAGACAATACTTGACATGAAAAGACAGTGAGTATTTACACTTTACTCTTTTATTGCTGACATCCTAAAACATGTAGAGACATAAAACTAAGTACACATCCCTTATTCTTCTAATTCTTATACAACGCTAAAATCAAAACAAAGTCACAAATCAAATGCAAACAAAGCCAATAATATTTAAATTAACAACATTAATTTAGTGTGATGGATATTGTTCTTTTGCTAAAACTAAATTTTGGCTCCCCGTGTGAATATGATACTGACTGCTGTGGAATAAATTATTTTGAATCTAGCATGCTAATACGAATGTGGGCTCTGTAGTGACTCAATTTTCTGATTCTTTCTTTTTGTTCCTTGCAAACGACTGCAAAACCATCCCTGGTTCAGGATGCAGTGACATCACTTGGATGCAAAGCATCCTTTATAGTCTGATCTACCTCTGTCTTTTCCTCCTTTGCCTGGATGATTGGAATAGTACGAGCTGGCGTTGATGTAATTCTAAGCAAAGTGTAAAGGTAGTCACTGAAATGGTGGCAGTATCTTTTTTTAAGTTTTATGCCAAGCTTCTAGAAAATGCCTACAATACATAATTTGGCATAAATATGGAATCGCACATTTTAAATACCATGATGGAGAACTCAGAGAGCTCTCAAGAATTTGTCTGTGGACCACCCCTCCCCCACTCAAGGTTTTTCAACATCCATTAAAAAACAATAACACCAGTGAGGGGAGCCTGGTTGGCTCAGTTGGTGGAGCATCTGACAGCCCAGGTCATAATCTCACGGGTTCATGAGTTTGAGCCCCACATTGAGCCCACTGCTGTCAGCACAGAGCCCCCTTCAGATCCTCTGCCCCTGTCTCTCTGCCTGTCCTTTGAGTGTGCTCTCTCAAAAATAAATAAAACATTTTTTTAAGAAAGAAGAACTACACCAAAGCAAGAGAATTGTAGTATATTCATATCAAACCACCTAGTCGTTTGATAATTTCATGGTTCTTATCTTGGGTGCCTGGTTTAAGGAAGGACCCAGAAATATTAGCACAATGAAGCATGGTGATAAGGGACAGAATGGGTCAGGATAGGATAGGATCCATTTGGGCCAAAGAGATTAATAAGATGACCTGGGTCCAGAAGGAATTAAGGACAGATGGCCACTTAATTTATATTAAAGCAAATAAAGACCATAGATCCGTGGAGGCAAAAATAACTCCAGCCTCTCAGCAGTTGGGAAAATTGGGGGTGGTGAGCAGGGCAAAGAAATACACTTAATAATCTTTTTAATGAATGAGTATACAAAGGTGACTGATAAATGAAATGATATAATCATTATTTCATTCATGTCTTCATTCACCCCAGCATGTGTGTATATCGAATGTTTACCAGGTCCTGTACTATACAGCTGGATATCCTAAAAACCAAGCCGGCACGGTTACGTTGCCTAACAACAGAAACAGCCAAAGTTCTGAACGTCAAGGCCAGGGTAGAAGCTATTTGCTTACTGTCTCACTTGGAGCCTCCCTCTTTCAGGCCAGTTTTGTAGCTGAATCCTTCTGGGAGAGACAGAGACTTCAGGCAGAGACTTTCTTGCTGCACACCCCCCCCCACCCCCGCAAGGAGCTGGCACATATCCCTGTCAGCTTTTGGTCAGACTTCTGCTATGTGAGCGATTGTTATAATTACAGAGCTATGCGTTCATTAACCTCAGAAAGGTAAAAGTATACTTAACAAAACACAACCATGATTTTATACTAGGATAATGGCTAGAGATAACTGAGCCGAACTTCTTGTAGCAACCCCCAGCCACAAATACAGGGGGACTATGGTAACGCTTCTAGGACCTGATGGAAGGCATCCCGGCACTTCAACCATGGGACAGGAGGGGGAAGGGGAAAAAGAGATCTAAGGGGAGGAAAGAAGTGGGTCCTCTGGGCCTCAACTAACCCAGCTATGATCTGCTTCTGAAGACCACGGACAATAGTCAAAAACACATCGGAGGCTGTGCTGACCTTTAAGGAATCCATCATGATGGGCAGGGGCAGAGCTTCAGGAGTCTCTGGGTGCTAGTCCTGGCATTCAAGGTATCTTATGAGTTGGTCTCACAGCTGGAAAACAGAGTCTGGCTTACCGAGGGAGAGCATCTTTTATGCATCTGGCACCTGGCACAGAGTCTGGCAAAGGTTCATGCAGGGAAACGAAAAGATGAATGGATGGCATCTAAGACTATTGGGTCATCTGAAGCACAGAAGCTTCCAGATTTCAGGACACAAGATGATCCCAGATTCCATTCACTGGTGAGGTGGACTCCTGATAGTAAGTGCTGTTAGGCTCAGCAGTCATAGACTAAGGGACTGGACAAAGCTAGCGTGGTGACCCTAGGATCTTCTCTACAGGAATGGGCAGAGATGAGGCAGGGAGGGCAGGACAGGCTCAGCTTGGTTCTATGAAGCAGCCCGCTCAGCATTTACCTGTCATTACCGTGACTGGCACACACACTGACAGGTGAAATTTTAAGATGATGATCCCCAGTGAGTCACACCTTTGTATCCTCCCTTCCCCTTGAGTGCAGGTGGTACCCAAGACTTGCTTCTGGCTAGGAGAATATGAAGATAATGAGGTAGTCACGCCCATGATTACGTATGTTACGTAAGATTCTATCTTGGCAGACTAGGGGGAGAGATTCGCCTGCTGGTCTTGAAGAAGAAGCTACCAGGCTCCGAGAGAGACTATGGAGGGCACCCTGGGGAAATGGCCTGAGGGTGGTCTCTTTAGGATCTGAGAGTGGTCACTGGCCAACAGCCAGGAAGAAAACGAAGACCTCAGTCATAATAGACACAAGAAAATGAATTCTACAGTGACCGTAATGAACTTAGAAATGGGTTTTTCCCCAGCTAAACCTCCAGATGAGAATGTAGCCCAGCCAACATCTTTTTTTTTTTAATTTTTGATGTTTATTTATTTATATTTAGAGAGAGTGGGGGGTGTGGGGCGAAGGGGCAGAGAGAGAGGGAGAGCATGAACCCCAAGCAAGCTCCACATTCAGTGTGAAGCTTGACATGGGGCTTGATCCTACACTTATGAGATCATAACCTGAGCCAAAATCAGGAGTCAGATGCTTAACCGACTGAGCCACCCGGCGCCCCACCCAGCCAGTATCTCAACTGCAGCCCTGCGAGCCCTTGAACAGCTATGCTCTGCCATGCTTTGTCCACAACTGTGACTCACGACACCGTGAGATAGTAAGTCTGCGTTGTTTTAAGTGCTAAATGCTGGTAATTTGTAATGCAGCAATAGATAACTTAGTACACTATCTACAAATGAACCCCAGCTCTACCTCTCATCAATGGTGTGTTATTTTTGTGCCTCAGTTTCCTCATCTGTAAGATGGGGAAGATGATAAAAGTTGTACCTGCCTCTTAAAGTTCATATAAGAATAAAATAAGTAATTTAGCATTGATCTCTCTACAGCTAAGTATAAAGCCACTATTTTGGGCATCTGCCTACTCCAAGATTGGGGCTCAACACCAGGGCAGTTTTGCCTCAGATGCAAAGCTCATAATCAGGGTATGTTACATACGGACACATTTGCTTTTTTCTGAGTATCTCTGATCTCCATTTCCAGATCCCATTCTCTGTATGGTCCCTTATACTGACTTCTGTTGTTTCCTTCCTGTATGTTCAGAGGCCCTCACACATTGCCGGGCCTTGGATTATAAGCCCGTTTGTCAGTCAGAGCCCGAGCCTCCAACCACTCTGACAGTCCAGTCTCAGATCCTGCCATTGACCATACCCCCTTTTCACAGTGTCTTCATGTTCTTATGCCTCATTGCTCTTCTGCCCAGACCCCCCAGATGCACCTTTTGCCCTAAGACTGCATAGAGTTCATCATGTCCTGGCCCCTTATGAATCATCCTGGTGCTGACATACAAATATCAAACCCAGGGCTGGACGCTTCAGCTTATCACACTTGTAGACCACTAAGAATACCATTTGTGCTGTAAAAGCTTTGCAAGGACAGTGAGCTCCAATGAGTCATATTCAGACCAGGGCTCTGATTCTATATCCATTGCCTTGTCCTCATGACCAGTCCCGTGAAAAAGAGAAGCTGAACATGAAATGATGAAGCAAGTAGAAATCTCTACCTTCTGTACATTGAAAAACTATAAGGGTAAAGATGGTTTAAGAGGGACCTAGGTTTCAGTCAAGCTGGTCATGGATGATAACTCCTCAAACTTGTCCCCAGTGTGTGACACAATGTAGAGCACACTGTTGGTGCAGTCGATGACGTTGACTTGAACCACATGGGTCCAACCAGTCACATGTCCTCTCTTAGCCCAAGGTCTCCATCTGTAAAATGGGGTTGGCAATCCCTAGATAATAAGACTGCCGTGAGTACTAAAGATAATGTGCAAATGCCTAAAAGAGGGGCAGGCCCCCTGGTCAATGTTTCGTAGTAGATTATCAGGAAATAGTAGCTATTTTATTAGAGGGAGCTGAGGAGAATTCCATGTGTTCTGATTCAGGACTCTAGATCACTGCTATTGAATAGAAATAGTGCGAGCCACAAATGTAAGTCACATATACGATTTAAAATTTTCTAGTAGTCACATTAAAAAGATAAAAGGAAACATGAAATCTGGTGTACATTTCACATTTTTATAGCACATCTCAGTTTGGACCAACCGCATTTCAGTTGGCTACCATATTGGCCAGTGCAGGTCTGCAAAGTGAATTACCAACAAGCCAGTGGCTTGGATGAAGTGGCCAGTGGGGTTGTTAATATCTACATTAATATCTTGTCAAGTCCCGTGCTGTGGAGTAAAAGTGAAAAAGAAACAAGCAAGCCGTCATGAGAGCCCACGGAGGTAGATTCAGAATTGGATAGACTTTTGCAGGTAGGGACCTTCCCAGGAAATTCTAGAATTTGTACCAGTTCATTGTGGAAAAGAGAAATTGTAATGAGGCCAGAATAGTCTACAACGGAAGAAGTTTCTTTAAAAAAAAAAAGAAAGAAATTTAATGTTTTATTTATTTTTGAGAGACAGAGAGAGACAGAGAGACAGAGTATGAGTGGGAAAGGGGCAGAAAGAGAGGGAGACACAGAATCTGAAGCAGGCTCCAGGCTCGAAGCTGTCAGCACAGAGCCCGACGTGGGGTACGAACCCACAAACCACGAGATCATGACCTGAACCAAAGCCAGAGACTTAACTGACTGAGCCACCCAGGCGCCCCTATGTGAAAGAAAGTTTCTTAATGCTGCCACCATCCAGCAAGATGGAAACATGAACTCATTCTGAGACTCACCTTCTTCTACTCTAGGGAGACTGGGGAGGCAATCCTGCATTTCATTACATCTCCCTGTTCGAGCAGCAGGTGTTTTTCCTTCTCCTGAGTTGTTTCTCAGCACTTCATCCAATGGGCTGTTCCTCGTTTCAGACAGGCAGCCATATTGCAAGCCTCTCTATCACCCTCCTCTACTCCCCCTCTTCCTTGTACAAGCCAACAAGAATGTTCCTCAGATGGACACCGTTCATAGGGAAGCACTGGCGCCTGCAGGGAACAGAGATTGAAGCAGGGACACCTTGGCAGAAAAGCTATTTGTGTGAATATTAATTAGCACAGCAGCTAGTTCTGGACAATTGATTCCAAACTCCAGATGTTCCCATTCTAACTAAAAGTCATGTGGAAAGAAAAAAAAAAAAGAAGAAGAAACTAATTGGTTAGTAAGTTGTTCATTTTTAGTGTCATGTGGTGAAATAATCCAGGACTGCTGAGCTGATGGGATTTTGCCTTGTTCCTCCGGACTTTCAGTTATATTTTAATGTACTTGCTCATTCCATCCCTCTCCTGCCTGTGGGGCATTTTTTCCTTATGTGTCCTTCAGATGCAACCATGCTCTATTTTTTTTTTTTAACGTAGTGCTGGTCCCAGTAGAGGGAAAAATGGAAAGCATGGTGCAATGAAAGAATATGATGTTTGGGTGCCTCAAGGTGTGGAAGAAAGGACTCAGATCTTCATCTGCACCATTTACCGGATTTTTCTAAAGTTTTTTGTAAAGATTTTCAGAAGTTTTTTGTAAAGAGCTAAGACCTACCCTTAGAGTTTCCCTCGATGTAATTTATTATTATATCTAGTGTTTGACATTTTCTAAGGACTTGGCAATCATTATCATGGAGTCGATCATGACAGCCAGCCCCAATTATTCACAGATAATGAGGAAAAGAGAAAGGACAGAGAAATGGTGCTCACAGGTCATCCAGAAAACAGGTCCCCATACAGTCTTGACAATAACCTCATGATTGTAGTTTCATAACATGTTTCTGTTTTCAGGTGAGGTGCTGTACACATTGGGATGACTGACCAGGACTTTGACCCCAAAGAATAAGAAGAGAAAAAAAAACCCAGAAAGATGGGTTGATAAGAAAGTGAATTTTTGGGAGTGTTTACATACATATTGATCATAGCTTGGGGGCCAGCTATCCAAATGAGTAAGGCCAAGAGTCACAATAGGCTCAGGTGTAATGGCTCATTGAGAAGATTTTGGAAGGTCAGGACTAGTTGCACTCCTAGAAAAAAACCAGAGGAGTCAAGAGCGAGTCACAGTTGGATTGCTTATCAGGAGATACCGATATTCACTGGGGAGGTGCAAAAGGGTGAATAGGCAAGGAGAAAAGGAGAATAGCTTGTCCTGAGCCTCCCATGGGGATAAATGACCATAGGGCTCACACCAGGAAACTCAGGAGTGAAGACACTAATACATGGAGGAAAGAGAGGAACCCAATATCCTTGCCTGAAGTCCATCCTGTATCTCCAAGTAGGAACCAAAGGCAACAGTAATAATACTATCTCAGTTGATTCAGCCAAGCTAGAAGATTCAAGATTCAGAGGGGCCAACAGGTAGTAACAAAACTCAATATGACTGAAACAAAACTCCTCCACCTTACCCCAATCCTTCTTTTTGCAGAAATTCCTGTATCAATCAGGATGGCCTCCAACTACCCCGTGTTCATAACAGAAACTCACCACCAACTGGTCGTGGAGTTCTATCTTGTTTACCTCTCATATTTCTCCTGAATCGTTTCACTTGTGTCCCATCACCACCCTACTCTCAGTACTGCTGGGGACACTGAATAACCTCTGAACTGTCCTTTTCTTAGCCCACTTACCCCTCTCATTCATTCTTTGCACAGCAGCCAGAGCAAGACTTGAGAAATGGAAATCCAATCATTTCACTCACCCAATTAAAGCCCCTCCGTGGTTTATAGTTGCTCTTGGGAAAGAACAGCCCCAATCTTTACCTTGGCCAACAGGACCCAAATGCCTCTCCAACTCAGTCTGCCACCAGGACCTTCAGACTCACACAGCTCCAGAGCCCCTGGTTTCCCTTCAGTTCCTAAGTGCACAAGATCCTGCCTGCTCAGGGTCTTTCCACATTCTGTCCCCTCTGCTTCCGGCCCTCTTTCAAAAGTTTATACCCATTCATCCTTCAGCTCAAACCTCAAATGTTTATTCCTTGGCAAGGCTTTTCTTGCCCTTCCTCACAGATCAGGGAATTTCTCCCTGCTATTCCTGATAGGAATACCCTCAACTTCTCCATGGCGGTCCTCATAAGGAGTTGCAGTTAAATAATCAGTTGTACAAGTGTGTGTCTGTTCTCCCCGTCGGTGGTAAGTTCCTTTTGTGTTGCTCACTTGGGACACGGCCGTCTGTCATGCTGAACGCATAGTAGGTGCTACATAAATGTTGATAAAATAAATGAGGGAATGAATGAATGAATGAATGAAATCAAGAGGGGCTGGGCTCAAGAATCAGAGCCACAGTCTGGCAAAGGAAGAGTCTGGTTAGAATCCGCTGCTGGCTCTGTCCTTAATAGATTCCCACCGAATCCCCACTGGAGCCTTACTAATGGCCTTACGTCTTTACCTCATTTCCCAAGATTCATAGAGCAGAGGGGAGACTGTCCAATTCTCTGATCGTGGTGCACATGCCAGAATCCTAGCTACCGGGGATTAAGCACTGCCTTCTATCAAAGTGCAGGCAATGAGAAAGTCCTCAGCTGTAGGGACAGTGTTTGAGATATCAGGTCCCTAAAAAAGTTGTGATACAGGTATTTAATATCCATAAATAAAAGAGAACAAACCATGAACAAACTTTATAGATAAAAATGGTTATTTTTTTTTTTTTCCTGTCTGGAAACAAAATGCAGACACGATTCGGCTTTTTCTCCTGCACAAAACACTGATTGTTCCCACGAGACCGATCCTGAGCTAATAAAAGTTCACCCAGGTTTAAAAAAGTGGTGAGCGTGTGGAAGTAAATCCTATACATTCTGCAAAAGGTTTTGAAGTTCTTCTGATGTAAATAGAAGAAACCCTCACGTTATTCATGAGGAAACTGAGGCTGATATAAGTGAGGCTTTCTTAGGGTCTCGCTCCAAGTGAACGAACCAGGAAAAGAATCCAGTTTCCCTGACAACCAGCTTTATGCTTGTTTTCATGGTAACATGCTTGGTCAGGCTTTCAATCCGTGACCAAACTTTGCCAAAGCGCCAGCTTTGTTTTTCAACACAGCCCTTGATAGCACTTACCAAAGCCTTAGATCACAGGTTGGCAAACTCTGGCCCCAGGGCCAGGTCCTTTTCCACCTGTTCGTGTAAGTGAAATGTGATTGGAACGCAGCCACACCCATTTGTTTCCCTGGTGTGTGTGGCTGCTTTCGTGCATCAACAACAGAGCCGGGGATTGGCAGAAGAGACCTTCTGTCCTGCGAAGCCAAAAGTATTTACTCTCCGAGGCTTTACGGAAGAAGTTTGATGACTCTTGGTTTAGACCCTAGGGAAATTATGATCCTTCCTTGTCCACATGATTTTTAGCGCTTCAAAGGACTTCAGCACAGAGGAGAGCCTCGGTGCGTCTGTGGGCACGTGACCAACGGGATGACAGTCGTTCACTTAGCGAGTCCTGAGAGTTCTCCTGCTACGTCCAAGTCACTGCGCCACAGCCAGAGGTGGCACTGTGTGATGAGGGCACATGAAACGTTACTTCGTGTAATGTAAGCATCAATCCATGTTCTGGTGTCACATATCAATGAAATACAAATTAAACTCCAAACAATGGTTTTATCGTTCTCTTAAATTGTCTACTTCTCCCCATCCATGGGTACAGAAAACCGATCAGAGTGCAATAGTATAAACTGCCCTGGGTTTTGTACATAAAAATCGATGTAAATACCATATCTTGTTACTTTTCACTAGCCAAAATCTGTGTATTTTCCAATCGTTAGGTAATTTACCCTGACAGTTAGCCAAATTTACCCCCACACTCTCCCCACACCACACACAGACATTTCCCCAGAGTTATGCTCCATAGGTAAAGAAGATGGGGTTAAATTTTATTGACAGCAAGAAGGAGGAAACTAGCTGGTGGCCAAGCATGGTTTCCAAATACTTCGTTGCTTGGGGCGCCTGGGTGGCTCAGTAGATTAAGCGTCCGACTTCGGCTCGGGTCATGAGCTCATGGTTGATGGGTTTGAGCCCCACGTCGGGTTCTGTGCTGGCAGCTCGGAGCCTGGATCCTGCTATGGATTCTGTGTCTCCCTCTCTCTCTGCCCCTTCCCCACTCATGTCCCCCACCCTCTCTCTCAAAAATAATTGGTAAAAAAATAAATTAAAAAAAATGTCCTAATACTTAGTTTCTCCTTACGCAGGCAGCTGAATCAGAAGTTAGGGGGCAAGACCTCGTCGCCCACTGTATGGCCACATTCATTCCTCTCAATGCTACGTCTTTGAACGGAAGCTCATCAAGGATCCTTTGCTTTGCCACGTTGTCCCAGAAGAGAGAGCTAAGCCCTCTGCTACTGGGAGAGCTGGACAGGCCAGACGCTGGGAATGTTTGGCTTCTGTGCACTTAATCTTCCGTGTACAGCTTTCTCTTTTGATAAACAGTGGGACCCAAACTTCAGCAGCAGGTTCAAACTGTGGGGCACGTCTCTGAGGCTGGGGACAACAGGTGAGCCATCCTGAGGCAGGGAAGAAACCAGAAAGTCCTCTGGCCTGCAAGAATCCCCCAGCATGACCGTGCCTTCCGCCCAGAGGATAGAGAGCGGGTGCCCTGGAGGGGTTGGTGGCTTAGGGAAGAGAAGCGGGGGATGGGGTTACGATGCACAAATATGTGACCCCTGCTTTGCCTTTGGCAGACCCCATATAATAAGATTACTGTGTAGTCCTCATTGCTTGTCCTAGGAGCGGCCTAATCAGAGGGCCAGGGAGGCATTTTACATTGGGATCTACCATAGGTATTATCTGCCAGCCGTTCCTTCTAATTTCATTTTCAGAGACGGGGATTTGCGGCTGACTGGAGAGAACAGAAATGCAGACCCAGCCCCCAGGGCCTCCGGGCACCCACAGAATGCACGAGACCTGCCAGGCGCTGAGATCTTGCCCCCCTCATTCCCCACCTGTCGTCACAGGCCCTGAAGAACGTTGGGGCCCCTGAGGAGGGACGCTGAGGTCACTGCTGGGGCCGCCTGCCAGCCTCCTCGTGCCTGTTTCGAGTCAGCTCTGGTCATCCGTGGCATCATCTGATACAACCCCGGGGACTGAGTGCTGGAGAAGCGAAGCCAGGGTTTAGTCAAAATCTTGGCTCTGCAGGGCCAACATCATGTCCCCTCTGCAGCCTGACGCTCCATCAGTACCCGGGCGTGAGAGGTGGTGAGACAGTTCTGGGCTGCCGGGCACGATAATTCTCTCCTGACCACAGTTTGCAGGAGAAACCGAGAACATTTTCCCAGCCTCGTCTAAACGGGGTTAACAGAAAAGGACAAGAGGAGAGGTAATAAAGTACAGAAGTGAAACATGCAAAAGGAAGCAAGAGTCACCTCTGGACTTGTTTCTCTGATTCTGGCCATCTGGAGAAAGGCCCGAGTGAAACTCAGGAGCCCCGCCATCAACAACTACTCCAACCTAAAGCGATGACCCCCAAGGGGTGAAGACCAGAGAGGGGGACCCAAAACCCCACGAGGTCATCCAGAGGGCACTGATACCAAGGGCCACGGGTACGAATGGCCTCTCCGGGTCCTCAACAGGCTGGGCTTCTATGAAGAGAGCCTGACCTCGAAAAGGCTGGGCTCATATCCCACTCCTGGCACTTATGCACTGATGACCTTGGCAGAGTCACCTCTCACGGTCAACCCTCAGAATTCCCATTTATACAATGAGGAGTCAAACTAGGTTAGAAGTCGTGAACTCAAATGCCAGTTGGGGCCATGCAGATATGGAGATGAACCAAAGGGGTAAGTGTGATTTCATGGGGAGGGGTGGGGACTGCGTGGACAGAAACTCAGGTCAGCGCAAAGGGGCAGCCACTGTCCTGTCCATCTGTTTGCAGCCATGGTGAAATGCAAGCCGGCACTGCCAGATGTATGACTTTGCAACAAAAGTGGACAACGCCAGGCTTTATGTGTTGGCATGTTACTCATTCACACGCAAACACACACGCACACACACACATACACACAAAATATGGTGGTGGGTCAGATTTGTCATGGGCTTCAGGTTTTTCATTTCTATAGATGATTGTTGAGGTTCCTTTTTGCTCTAATAGTCCGTGATTCTCTCTCCTGCTCCAAGAGACACTCAGAAAATGAGAGAATTCCGAAGCCTTCTGAAACAAAAAGTAAGGATGGATCTCAGAGCATGCAAGGCAATAGAGTTTCAGGACCTTTCTGGAACCAGGGGCTGCAGGGCAATGCCAGGCAGAGCTTCCGACTCTGTCCCTACTGCAGAAATGTGACACTCCCACAGGTTAAACTGTTTTACAAAATGAACAACAAAGGCTTGTTCGTTGGCTTGGGAAGGCAGGCAGCTGGCCAAGATCAAGTCCAGGGGGTGGTGGCAAGAATGACTTCTGGCTCCTCGCTTGAATAGCACCCAGAGAAGGAAGGCCCATTGAGTCCAGAGAGCTGCAGAGAGCTGGAGTATAGCTCCCAGTATAGCTCCTTCCTGCCTCTCCCCTCACTCCTGGGCTTCTTCCTGCCAGGAGCCTACCCCGGACCATCCGTGCTGTGTCTAGAGGGCCACACTCCAGGAATGATTTCAGAGGGAAAAATTGCACCGGAAGCCTCAGATTTTGAAATGATGGCTACTTCTTTCTGGACCCACCCACCTGGACTTTGTGTGGGTCACTCAAGGTCACCCCAGTAATAACCCGTCTACCGATTGCTGAGCCAGCTACTCCACAGGCATTCGTTCTCAATGCCAACTCTTCGGAGAAATGCACTGCTATTTTTCCAGTTCCACAGTTGAGAAAACCAAACCTGGTGGAGAGATGCTAACTGAGTTCACAGCCGGAAGGGGAAAAACTAGGTTTTGAGCATGGTGGGTCAGAAGCCACAATCCCCACAGAGCTTGTCCCCGGCTGAGAGATGCTCAGAGGCTTGGGTCTTCCTTTCTGGCTACACCTGCTCCAACCAGTCCCCGCACACACACCCCCCCTCAGTCAATGCCCTCCTTATCTAGAACTGGAGTCCAGGGGAGAGGGAGGGGAGGCCACAGAAGGAGAGAAATTTGGAGGAGTTCGTCCACCAAAGTCAGGAGAGAGATGGAGTTTGTCAGATGAAAACACAAACATCCTCCTGACCCTGAAAACTGGTGTGGGTCCAGGGTGGGCAGCCTTCTGTGGTGGGCAGTGCAGCCAAAGGCCAATGAATTCAGCCCGGTATTCGACTTGCAGCCAAGAATCTGGGGTGAGGCCACCTCTTCTCTTAAAGAATTAGATGCAATGATTTTCAGGGGATTCGGGAAAACTGTTTGTTTGTTTTCCTCTGCTTTTTCACATTTCCACACCAAAAGCCCGCATTTCCTGGAGGTCTCCAATGTGCCCGTCCCTGTACTAAGTACCTTACACGCTTCATCTCATTTTCTCCCCACGGCGATCCTACAGATAAATGGCATCGTTGTCCCCATCGCACTGATAAGGAAACTGACCTTAGAGAGCAGAAGTGACTTTGAAAATGGCCCAACTATTAAATGGCAGTGTGGAGATTCAAACTCGACAGCCTGCTGCCAGGGAATACGGACACCATCTTGCCTCCCAAAATGATAAAGCCAATATTTATGAAGTGTTTACACACTCTTCACGTTCAGGACGTCCTTTAATCCAAGCTACGACCTAGCAGATAGATACAACCATTACCTTAGTTCACAGATGTGCAGAACGGGGCCGCAGAAGTTAAGGTGAGTCGCCCAGAAATACAAGTTTGAAAAGTGGCGAGCTTGGAATGGAAAGTAGGTAATTTAACTTCAAACATCCCCCTCTCCTGGTCCTATTTAATCCCTTAAAAGCTAAGTGACACTTCAGGGCCAGGTGAGTCAGAGGAGGCAGGGATAGATAAGAGAAAGAGGAGGGGAGAGAGATGGGGGAAAAGGAGGGGAGGAGGGGGAAGGAGGTGCCCATGAGAGGCGGATGCGGGACGGGAACATTATAGCTGCTAACAGCTAAACCAAAGGAAAGGTCGGGGAGGGAGGTGGATTGCGGGACAAATTCCACATGCCTCTGTTCTTTCTGTGACCCAGATAAAACCCTCTCATCCTGAAGATGCTGCTCCCTCCACTGTGGACAGGGGTGGGCGTGGGGAATTTTATGAAAACTGTTGGGAGGGGGCAGAGGGATGTGCGGCCGTACATGTCTGCCTTTTCTGAATCCCTTTTGCATTTTTCGGTAAGATTCAAAACCATAAATTATGTAAAGCCAGAAAGCTGAAAGGGCAGACCCTTTCTGGAGTTCATTTCAAGTCTGAAGTTCAGAACACTTTTAATGACATAATTGCAAAAGGCAAAAATCTATTTGAGAGCACACTTCTCTTCGAACAAGGAGTGAATTCTCAGACAGTGGCACAGTGTTCCTGTCTCTGTGTCTCAGGGGTGGGGCAAGGGGTAGGAGCCCAGGGAGAAGGACACCGTGCGTGGCCTGGGAGAGGGCCATTGTGAGGATTAAATAAGTTACTAATCGCAAAGCTTGAGGATACCGAATGGCACCCGAACCGAATATATGTCAGCTGCTGCTACATCGGGATATTCTTTCTTACGTACAAATGGCCAAACACTATACCTGTCTACGGAACCCTGCACTTTTCACCTGACAATATCGTTTATGGAGCTGCCTCATAACGGCAGGATGCTATTCCACTGTAAGAAGTGCCTCCCATGGACGGACACTTAGGGAGTCTGCATTCTCTTGCTCATCACGAGGCTGCAGCAATGGTCATCCGGGTGTATGTGCCTGTTTGGTCACAGGTACGGGATATCCGAAGGACTGTGTCAGTCAGCCTCGGCTAACTAGATGGCGGCAACAAACAAAGGTCAACATCTCGGCAACAAAAGGTTTCCTTCTTTGTTTCCCAGTCCTGTGCGGATCAGGTCAGGCTCTCCTCCGACGTTGACTCACGGACCCCCGATCCCAGCAACTTCCAGTCCGCAGCATCATGATTTGGAGTTCTTTACAGCCATGGGGACAGGGACCACGTAAGGACACATCCCTGTTCATATAGTTCATAAGGGAAGTCACACATAGCATCGGCTCACTTTCCCCTTGGTCCCCACCTAGCTAGCCACAAGTGTGGGTAGGAAATACAAGCCTCTAGGGTACCCAGAGGCAGAGACGGTGTGGTGAGGTTCTTTGAGTCAAGGATGAATTCTGGAAATTGACCCACTCGGCAGGATATATTTTGAGCTCATGAAGTGTTTTCCATACCAGTTAGAAGATTCCACTGATGTGACTATATGTACACTTAAAGACAGAAAGTTCCTTTGCATTCAACAATGCTTTTAAAAGAAGAGGTATGTTTTATTAATCACAATTCTGTTTGAATTAAGAAAAAGTAAATTATAAATAACATAAGGGTGAGACATGTTATTTATTCTGTCTGTAATGATTGGTGCTCCTAGACATTCCAGGGCTTTGTGAAATAATTCCACTGTCCGGGGAGGGGGCCGGGGGGGGGGGGTGGTCTGCAGACAAAGGTCAAAACACTGATCCTCTGTGCAGGCGCTCAAAGGCAGCCATAGTCTTGATCAGGGCGGCTCACAAACACATTACTCAAGTCTGCTTTAATTCTATCACACTCAAGCTACTGAAGATCCTCAGGCTTCACACCCGCCTTGTAGACCCCACCACCACCCACTCTCCATATGGCCTCCCGTGACCTTTTACAAATGCAGACCACATCGCGTCACTCCCTTATGGGGTTCCCGCTACTCTCAAAATAACATAAGCTCGACTGTGGCTTCCAAGGTCCAAAATAATCTGGACCCACTGCTCCAACTTCATTCATCTTACACAAATCTTCTCTGTTCTTGCTTTGATCAGATCGACCTCCTGTCTGTTCCTTTCAGGTGCTACAACCTTTTGCTCTGAACCTGCTTTGCCCTGTGCCTGGAGTGCTTTTCTGATATCTGGCTTACCATCATCATCCTTCTAGATTCATCTCAGATGCCACCGTCTCAGAGAGGCCTCGCCAAGTTACTATCGCATCACCCCATCTATTCCCTTCAGAAAATTTTCCCAGTGTAAATATCAAGTGTATTGTTATTAGTACACTTATTTTCCTGTTACCCCCACTGGAATGTAAGTTCCATGAGGGCAAGAATAATAAGTACCTTGTTTACAATAGTATGCCTTCAGCAGGGCCATGGTGATGAATAACTTGAGAGGACACCATTCATCTTCTATTCTATCGAAGGGCCTACTGAAACCAGATATTCCCAGTTAGAGATGATTTCCTTTGGCTGAAGACATTATGCTTATTTACCCAACTCACACTAGGAACGTAGGTCGTGTAATTTATTTTTGCTTCTGTTTGAAGCATTTTGGAAGACAAGATATGGAGAGGTAGGAGAGGAAAGGGGGCACTGATTGGAAGTGAAGAGTCTGAGGAAACCAGGCTGTGCTAGAAGGAGAAGAGGTGGGACAGTGAAAGACTTGGAGAATTCATTTTCTGAATTTGTACAAGGCTAGTGGCAGGTGCAGAGAGCAAGAGGTGGGATGTTTTGGGAAGGGGCCCTGGGAAGGGCAAAGTGGCCATTACATTCTCTGCACTGAGGCATGTTCCTTCTTAATACATAATTCATTCCTAATGCAGCTGCAGAAGTAAACTGCTCAAAACACCTAGAATTCTGACACCACCAGGGACAGTTGATGGGCTGGAGACGAGGGTATGGGGCAGACCCACGGTTGCCTTCTCTGGCTAGACTGTTCAGGCACCTTGCGGGAGGCACGCACGAGCATGATGTTGGTCCTTAGGGCCTCTCGGCACAGTGGAGAAGCCAGCCAAAACGGCTTTGCTTGGGGCTGAGCAAAAGCAACCACGGGTGCTCTGAGAGTAGAAAGCAGGAACACTGGGCTGCGTTTGGGAAATAGGTCAGGGGAGGCTTCCTGGAAGTAGTGTCTGAGCTGAGTTTGAGTCGGGCACATAAAAAACCTTGGCAGCTGGGGCGCCTGGGTGGCGCAGTCGGTTAAGCGTCCGACTTCAGCCAGGTCACGATCTCGCGGTCCGTGAGTTCGAGCCCCGCGTCAGGCTCTGGGCTGATGGCTCAGAGCCTGGAGCCTGTTTCCGATTCTGTGTCTCCCTCTCTCTCTGCCCCTCCCCCGTTCATGCTCTGTCTCTCTCTGTCCCAAAAATAAATAAACGTTGAAAAAAAAAAAATTAAAAAAAAAAAAAAAAAACCTTGGCAGCATTTCACCAGGGGTGGTGACATCCAGGTCTGGGGAGATGGAGAGGCACACCCTGAACTGGTAGCATGCCTAGGAATGGGGACCGCTTTGTCTGCTTCCGGCCGAAGCGTGCCTTGGGTGCACCACTTGGATAAAGTCTTGCCGTGTGAACTCTCCTGCGGCTTTCACCTGCTTGGCAAAAAGCACTGGGGTCAGCCCGCACATTAGGAAACCCACCACAAAGCCGAGGGATGGACATGTTCAAGAGGTTCTGCCACACGGTAGGTTTCTGAACTACTAGTTACTAAGCTAACACGTGGCATTTCGCATCCAGAGAAGGGAAGGAGGATGATTAAGATTTACTTAGCACTGGGCGCCTGGGTGGCTCAGTTAGTTGAGCGTCCGACTTCAGCTCAGGTCATGATCTCATGGTTTGTGGGTTCGAGCCCCACATCGGGCTCTGTGCTGACAGCTCGGAGCCTGGAGCCTGCTTCGGATTCTGTGTCTCCTTCTCTCTCTGCCTCTGTCTTGTGCTCTGTCTCTCTCTGTCTCTCAAAAATAAATAAATATTTAAAAAAATTAATAAAAAAAAAAAGATTTACTTAGCACCTTGTCTACTGAATATTTTTAGCGTTTGATGTTAACCTATCCCATACCTGTAAAGAACTGTAGGTCAGTAGATAATAGCAACTTTTTTTTTTTACAGGTCAGAGACCTGATTTAAAAAAAAAAATCCCCCTCTCCTGGAGAGTCCAAGATGGTCGAGGCTCTGACAATATCTCTTGCATTAATTCATTAGGGTTCACAGTCACCTTAAAGGATAGGTTTCATCTTTACTGTTAACTTTTACAGGTCAAGGTAGTGACGTTTCTTTTTTTTTTTTAATATGAAATTTATTGTCAAATTGGTTTCCATCCAACACCCAGTGCTCATCCCCACAGGTGCCCTCCTCCATGCCCATCACCCACTTTCCCCTCCCTCCCACCCCCCATCCACCCTCAGTTCATTCTCAGTTTTTACGAGTCTCTTATGGTTTGCCTCCCTCCCTCTCTAATTCCCCCCCCCCCCCAAGGTAGTGACATTTCGAGAAGACAGATAACCTACTCTAGATTACCAGCTAGAATGTAGTAAACCCAGGGCCCAGCTTTTTCTACCACACTCCTCTTAGGTCATCGAGCAGCACCTCTCAAAGTTTAATGTGCCTATGAGTTACCTGATGACCTTGTTAAATTCAGATTTAGCAAGTCTGGGGAACAGCCCCAAACAATCTCCCAGATACAGCCAATGCCACTGGCTCAAGAGCTAGTTGTTGAGTAGTGAGGTGCTAACCTAGACAAATGTCCCTTTGCCAGGTGAACAGTTCTCCTTAAAGGCTTGCATGCTATAAAATTCTGTTTCCTTTCTTCAGACATGGAAACCAGGGTTTGAACTGTTTGGATTACCTGGCCGTGCCAGTGGGTACTTGCCAAACACAAACATCAGATCCTGTGGGCCGGTGAGCCATGCTGTGTCATGAGCTAGCTTCTATGAATATCCCTCTCAAATCAGCAAGGAGGTCTCACCAAACAACCTTCCAAAAGGTACTGACTATACAAGATGGGCTTTCGTGAGAGAAGTATCTTCGGTCATTGACACCAATGTTGAAAGTCGGGGGTCAGGTCTGGAGGTTTACACAGCTGAAACTAGGGTCTCTACATTCATCACAGACAATGAGATCTTGTCTCATTATCATCTAAGATACAGAGATAATTCTATGGAGACTCTCATACTACATATATGCCCTTTTGGAAATCTGTGAACATTGAGGGGCTCGGATGGAGAGCGAGTGGAAGAGCCAAGCCATATGAAGGTCATCTGTAAGACCTTGACCTTCAAAGATTCCTAAACAAGTGCTCTCCATGCGTTTGGGAGAATATAGCATGCAGTTGGTGGCATTTATAGAGCAGAGAGGAAGCAAAGGAGACACATCTGTTTCATGTGTGCAAGGAACATTCCGGCGAGATGGACAGTCAATCCATAGAACCCAAGAGGAGCCCGTGCCCAAATCCTCCAGCCATGAGATCGCTTTCTGCGAGTAGAGGCAGAAAGATCATTACCGCCTGAGAAATGAAATGGAGATGTGATTGGAAATGTCACGCCTTGGGTGCATGAGTATTATTTCAATAATCAATCACCCAAATTGAATTGCTTATTTGTACATCTGATTGTCTTTGCATTATTTAGAAGCTATTTAATGGCAGCCAGCCTGACAGCATGCATCTAACACATGCCAGATAGATTTAGGAGACTCGGAAACATCTCTTTCTAATTGTTTAGACAGGCATATTGATTGCTATTTCCTCTTTCAGGGTTCTCTGAAGCACATTAGGTCCTTGGTATGCTCAACACACATACACAGGCGCGTGCACATGTGGAGAATAAGCAATGCCGGATGCAGAGGTGGAACCTGCAGGGAGCATCTGCCCAACAGGGGGGAAGGTGTATCTAGAACCAGGAAGGCAGGTGATGAGGCTCTAATTTCAGCGTCACTACGAGGCCCAGATTCCGACCCAGCGATTGGGGACTGCAGGGTCCAGGACGGGTAAATTCTGACAGTTATTTTGTGAGCTTTCTGGGTCTAGAATGCATGGCAGTTTTCTCAGAGAAGCTGTGTTCCGCTGTGTTCTGATTGTCTGGCACGCTCCCCAGGAAGCTGAAGGCACTTGCCCAGAGTTGGGGCAGAAGGTGAGATTGGTTCTCGCTTTTTTCCATTTCTGCAGAACACAGGCAGGGGCTGAAGACACTGCCCTTTGGTGTGTGGCCGTGACTGGGATGACAGAGTATGGCTGACTGTGATTAAGAAAGCCCGTCCCTCCCTTCTTTGCCTCGCTCTGGCGTTTCCATAGTGCCGCTTTATTACACTGTCCGGGTTCCTTGGCTGCTAAATATAAGAAATTAAAAAGTAACGACATTTATATCCTGGTAGATCAGGGATTTTTGAGCTTAGGTCTGTCTCAAAAAAACCAACAAGTTTGATGTGATATGCACTCTTCTCCGCAGAAATTATTCTTTTTTTTCTTCTTTCTGTCTTTCAAAGTTTATTTTTCTGCCTTTTTTTTTCTCCTCCTGCCTGCCTTCGAAGGGAATTTGCATGACAAATGCCTTGATGGCAGTACTCCTGGAAGCCCGAGCTTTTTGGTCAAGGGTAGCCCTCCTCCTCAGGGATTCTGAGCCCCCAATGCCAGGGCCCCAAATCCCAGCATTTCTCTGTGTTTACATCTGGCTGTAGAAGACCCTCCTGCTCAAAGCAGGGGAAACTTGGAGAGCCTCAAAGTTAGCAAATAGCTTTTGCAGAATGACATTTTGATGAGTGTATTAATTTGAAAGGCCCTGATTTTATTCTGTGGCTGTTTCCAAGGTCAAGCTCAGGATAGGAGAGAGTGACAGCCATTTTTCAAGCCAGGAAGTCCTTTGTCAATAGCCACTGGCATTTTGACGCGCCCAGGGGGCTCCTTGGTGTCACGCCCACCCATAGCTAAATCAGAACATAAGCCGATTTCCACAGATGCTGCCTACATTCTCCCCCCAGGATCTCAACTCCCTGGCTTCTCTAACCACAGCCTAGCATCTGAGCTCCATTTAGGAGCACTACATGGGGTGCTGGGAATATGTAAAGGCATGTGGATAGGATCCATGCCCTTGCAAGCTCAAGGCTTAGTAGGGAGCCAAAAGATAAAACCTGTAATAGTAAGAGTCAGTACTGAATTAACAGAGGACAGACAGGTCAGCTTGGACTCGGGAGTTGGTGAAGAAGGGTCAGAGGAAATGACACGTGTGTAGGGTTTTGAAGAAGGAATAGGAGTCTTGCAGCCAGAGAGCAGCTTATGCATGGTCACGGAAGTGTGAAACAGCTGGAACCACCAGACCATGGCTTCACGGGTGAGTTGGTATGTCCGGAGCTCTCCCTCCAGCTCCAGATTTCAACTCACCAAGACTGGATGAGTGAATCTTTAAAGGCATCCACATACCCTTTGCCAGTTGACCCTAGTCAGGAGACTTCCCAGCCCCTGAGAAGAGTAGAGAGGGTGTCCTGATCATTCAGGGTCTGGGACATGTTGGGAAAGGGAGGATCCGAAAAACACTTTCCCCTGGGACAGCTGCCTGCCTCTCCACCCTACGCACAAGGCTTTTTGATAATAGTTCATATAACCCTTAAGTAGAGGAAGAGAATGGGGAGCTGGCTGCTGGGTGGGGAGTCGAGTAGGGAACTGAAGACCCACGCTCCTCGCCACGCACCAAGAGCTTGTTTTCCTACAGTGTCTGCACACCCAGGAAGTGCAGAAAGGGAACAGTCCCCTCGCCCTCCACGTGGGAAGGTTCCTTATCACAAAAACCTCCCTCGGTCCCCAGGAGATGTCAGCTGTTCACTGAGATCTTTCACAACGTCAAAGGTCTTTAAATATCAGCCCAGCATCCAAGGATCCAAAGCCCCAAGTCCCTCTTCGCCCCCACCCGCCTTCCAGCTCCGTAATTTCCATCCTGTCCTCCCCAGCCCTGTTTATTTTTAGTGGCGATAAACCCAGCTCCTAATCTTGAGAGTTGATCTTTTTGAGTAAATTTAATTAACTACATTTTTAACTCCACTCTCCTCAGCCTTGGCAGGCGGGAGCCATTTGTCTTGCAGATGAAGGGTCTGATGGAGAGGGGGAAGGAAGAGGGGAAAGGAAGGCAACGCCAGAGCCAGAGCCTGAGCCCTTCCCCGTCCCCCCTTTGTGGAAAGACATCAGTTAAGGATGTCATTCTGGGCCACGGAAGTCACCGTAGATGGCCAGGCTGGGGATCTAGAGGCTGGGGATGGCAGGGAGGAAGAGTAGGCTCTGAACCTGACATGGGCCAAGTGAAGGAGGGAGGGCAGTGAGCGTGTGTGAGCGTGTGTGCGCACATGTACCCGTGAGCGCGCCCGCGACCGTGTGTCACTGTCACCGGGCTGACCGCTCTGCTGCTACGGCTGCCATTTTTCATGGCCTCCTGCCAGGGTGACAAACGGGGAGGGGGCAAAGCAGTCTGCTTTTGCCGCCTGTATTTCCCCCTTTTTTATTAAACGCTGATTATTAATATTAGAAATGGAACACTGCCACAAGAAGCCATTTGCAGTTAATAAGGCTGTCGCTGCCGCCTGGGGAGTTAATAGAAGCCTGAGGAAGCCATGTGAGAACCACTTAATAGCCGCATTAACCAAGTGGATCAGGAGCCCGAGATACAGCCGGCCTTGGCGAGGTTGGTCAGTTCGGGGCCAGGCCCCCTGGCCGAGGCTCCCCCAGACCCCGCAGGGACCCGAGTGATGCCTGGGTGTGCGCAGCTGCTGGGTCGCAGGCCAACTGTGCACAAGAGGCTTGGGGGGCGGCGTCCCAGCCCGCAGCTGTGAAAACACTGGCTGGGCTTCCAGGCAGGCCAAGCAGGTCTATCGCAGGACAGGGAGGGCTTTGGCCCCCGCATGGGGCCTCCCTCCTTTCCTGTGATGGCAAGTTTCAGGGCACTGGTTCCCCACCCCACCCCACCCCGGGTCGTGACCAGCCTTGACAGGGAGGCTTGGCAAACGCGAAATTAATGGGGGCAGGTCTTTGAAATGTTGGTGCTGCTGGACTCCTAGAGGAAGAGAAAACTCTAAAGTCAGCTCTTACTAGACTCGTTTCCTTACTTGTGGAGGGTAAGAGCTAGGGAATGGGACGAACGTCCATTTGCTGTGGGTCCTGGGGAAAGTGGTTCCCTGACCATGGTGAGAGGAAGAGGAAGGGTGGCCGAGCCCCAGGGTGTGTGTGTCCTCAGGATCGGGGACAAGTATGACTGAGGAACAGTATCTCCATTCCCCTCGCATGGATATCCCTATGCCTGAAGAAGATACAGTCCCTTTTTTAAAACAAGAACAACCATCCCCACAAAATAATAAGCAGACACCTCCCTGGTGAATAGAAAAGACAGCATGCTTGAGGGATTTCTTTCAGTCACTGTTCTGTCCTTATTACGTCTTACCAGCCTTAGGAATATTGGAAGAAATAATGGCCAAGAAATAAGATACCTGGGAATAAATTTAACCAAGGAGGTGAAAGTCCTCTACCCTGAAAACTAGAAGGCATCAGTAAGAGAAATTGAAGATGACACAAATAAATGGAAAGATTTATTTCCATTTCAATTCTTTCAATCTGTCTTTATAGATTGAAAGAATTAATATTGTTAAAATATCCACATTACCCAAAGCAATCTACAGATTCAATGCAATCCCCATCAAAATCCCAATGACACTATTCACAGAAATAGAACAAAGAATCCTAAAATCTATATGGCACTACAAGAGATCCCTAATAACGAAAACAATCTTGAGAGAGAAGAACGAAGTTGGAGGCATCACACTCTGATTTCAAACTATATTATAAAGCTATAGTTAAAAAAAAAAAAAGTGTATGGTACTGACATAAAAACAGAGACGTAGATCAATGGAGCACAATAGAGAACTCAGAAAAAGACCCATGCATAGTATGGCCAACTAATTCACAACAAAAGAAGCAACAAAATACAATATAGAAAGAACAGTCTCTTCAATAAATGGTGCTGGGAAAACTGGACAGCCACAAGCAAAAGGATGAAAATGGACCGTTTTCTGGACCACACTACAATTAATTCAAAATGGATTCTAAAGACTTGAATATAAGACCTGAAACCATAAAACTCCTGGAAGAAAACATAGGGAGTGAGCTTCTTGCAGTCAGTCTTTACAAAGATTTTTTGGATCTGACTCCAAAGATGGTGGGGTCGGAGGGGGCACCTGGGTGCCTCAGTCAGTTGAGCATTCGACCTTTGATTTTGGCTCAGGTCCTAATCTCAGGGTCGTGGGGCTGAGCGCCGTGTCAGTTTCCATGCTGAGGATGGAGTCAGCTTAGAAGTCTCTCTCTCCCACCGCCCCTCTCCCCCTCTGTGTGCATGTTCTCTAGCTCTCTCTTAAAAAAAAAAAAAAATTTAAATTCAAAGACAAGGGGGACAAAAGTAAAAATAAATAAGTGAGACTATATCAAACTAAAAAGCTTCTGCACAGCAATGAAAATCATCAACAAAATGAAAAGACAACCTACAGAATGGGGAGAAGCCATTTGCAAATCATAGATCTAATAAGGAGTTACTATCCATAATATGTAAAGAACACATGCAACTCAAAAACAACGATGACGACCCAAAACATCTGATTTTCAGAATGGGCAGAGAAAAGGGGCACCTGGCTGGCCCAGTGGGTTAATCGACTGACTTCAGCTCAGGTCATGGTCTCGAGGTCTGTGGGTTTGAGCCCCAAGTCAGGCTCTGTGCTGCCAGCTCAAAGCCTGGAGCCTGCTTCGGATTCTGTGTCTCCGTCTCTCTCTCTCTCTGCCCCTCCCCTGCTGGTGTTCTCTCTCTCTCTCTCTCCCTCTTTCAGTAAACATCAAAAACTTTTTGTAATTTTTTCTTAATCTTTATTTTAATTTTTGAGACACCCAGGTGCCCCAACATTAAACATTTTTTTTAAAAAAATGGGCAGAGGATCTGAACAGACATTTCTCCAAAGAAGGCATAGAGTTGATCAACAGGTTCATGAAAAGATACTCAACATCACTCATCATCATGGAAATGCAAATCAAGGCCACAATGAGACATCACCTCACACCTGTTAGAATGGCTATCATAAAAAAGATAAGAATAACAAGTGTTGGCAAGGATGTGGAGAAAAAGGAACATTCATGCATTATTGGTGGGAATGTAAATTGGGGAAGCAGCCAATGTGGAAAACAGTATGGAGGTTACTCAAAAAGTTAGAAATAGAACTACCCTATCTAGCAATGCCACTTCTGGGTATTTATCTGAAGAAAATGAAAACACAAATTTGAAAAGATGTATGTACCCCTATGTTCACTGAGATATTATTTACAAGAGCCGAGGTATGGAAATAACCTAAGTAGTCATAGAGGAAGGGATAAAGGAGATGTGATATATATATATATATATATATATATATATATATACACACACACACATATATATATATGTATATACATGTATATACACAGTGGAATACTATTACTCATCCATGAAAAAGAATGAAATCTTGCCATTTGCGACAACATGGGTAGACCTTGAAAGTATTATGCTAAGTGAAATAAACCAGACAAAGACAAATATGGGATGAATTCATTTCTACATAGAACCTAAAATAACAAAATGAATGAACAAAGAAAAAAAACTAATAGATACAGAGAACAGATTGGTGGTTGTCAGAGGGGAGGAAAGTTTGGGGGTGGGTGAATTGGGTGAAGGGGGTCAAGAGGTACAGACTTCTAGTTATAAAATAAATAAGTCCTGGGGATATAATGTACAGCATGATAATTAGAGCCAATATCATCTTGTGTCCTTGATAGTTGCTGAGAGAATAAATTTCAAAAACTCTCATCACAAGAATTTTTTTTAATTTGGTATGCTAACAGATGGTAAGTAGACTTATTGTGGTGATCACTTTGAAATGTATACAAATATCAAATCATTACACTGTACACCTGAAACTAACATGCTATATGTCAATATACTTCAATTAAAAAAAAATGGCCTGGAGCAACTGGGTGCATATTAGACATTGCAAAATTGTGTTTGTAGTGCCCGTGTGTGTCTATGTATGTGTCACTGTAGGGATCAGCGGGTTTATTTGTCGACCTGTGTGTGTGTTTCAATAGTCTGTCCGTGTGCCTGTATCCTTGCAGTTCTCCAAGCTTGTGTATAAACACATCTGGGGCAGATACCTTCCTCATTTCCTTTCCCTGATCCGTGTTCCCTCCTTCTTGGATGAAAATACAGCCTGAAATCTTCCGTGGTGGAATCTGTTGGGAGTGCTTCAGAGCTAAAGAGTTATGCAGGATGAGGAAGAGCTAAAGGGAATCAGATCTGAGGAATGTGAATAAAATAATAATCATTCTGACAACAGTACTTGGAAAGCTCCAGGGAAACCGGAAGTTCTGGGGTTCTTTCTCTCATTTGAGACATAGCTTATCAATCCTAGAGAATACAGCTCATTTCCCCTTACCCCTAAACAGAACCAAGTTTCACCTATTCTGTGATATCAAAAATCTGTTGAGTACCTGTTATTTCAAATGTTTCCATTGTCAAACAAAGGTGGTTGAGTCACAAAGACTCTGCCATTAAAAGTGCATCTCCCCTACCTAGAAAAGTGTCAGTAGCATCTCAGTGTCCAAAAATATTTGCTGGAGGACAAGATGAAGACCCTGTATGAAAAGGCTCATAAGAATATCCTGTCTTCTCTCTCTTCTGCTCCAATGAGGCAGGACACGGTTTTTCACATGTGGATAGATCAGAGTTCAAAACCCATCTCTACCATTCTCTAGATCCGTGCCATTGGACAGGTCCACCTGGCCCATCTCCTATGAGGTTGCCCAACAATGAAATGGCAACAAAGACACATAAAGAACAGGGGTTTGAGGATGTGATTAAATGATACATATGAAGATAACAAAGGAGGGGTTCCATGATCTTAGGTGCCCTTCCCTGTCCTGTTCCTGGAGAACCAAAGCAAGAAGCACTTTGAAGCGCAGGGCAAGTTTGGATGGTGGTTCCAACAATAGGCTCAAGGGTGCAAGGTTCAGATCTTGTCTCTGCCATTCCTAGGCCCAGTGCTCTTAAGAAAGTGATTTTATCACTTGGTAGCTCAGTCTTTTCATTCATAAAATGGGAATTCCTTATAGGGCTGTTGCAAAGATTATGTAAAATAATGCATCTTAGCATCTTAGAACAGGACCTGACCCCCATGGCCACCCTAGCTAGTGCTGTTATGATCTCTAGTGAAGGTGAAACGTATCTGGGGAGGAATGATCAAGGTTTCCCTTGAACATCTTGAGGGAGTAGAATAAGGGCAGAGGGAGCTGTTTTCCTGCAGGGAGTCTACGCCTTGCATAATATGCAGAAACAGAGCACCCTTCTTTGAGAAGAAAGGATCTACCATACCCTGTGTTTCAGACAAAGGAAAAAGCACGCGGCCGTACTAACAATATGAAGTGTTGTAGATCTTTTCCATGCTATTTCAGCTGGAGATAGCCCCTAACACTGGAGTCCCATTCATGACAGCATTTACTAAGAGATACTTGTGATGAGGAAGCTTGAACAGGATCTTTAAGAGGGAAAAAGTAGGTGATCACTGACACTCGGAATTCAAAGATCTCCTTTCAAAATGATCTCTGTTTGAATCACAAGTGGGACAGTTGAAGGGGCGTCCCTGGCCATTTGAGAATCTGAAGAGCACAATTTGAGACATGGCAGCCTGAAGCTTGAAGCAGCAGTGCCAATAGCCGACTGGTTCAATATCTGCAGGGGTTCACCCACCAATCAAAATGTGTTATCGCAGGCCAAGAGAAAATGAGAGGGGCTGTCTACACTTGTCCAAATAGCTCACTTGACTGATGTGTCTTAGTTGACTTCCTAAAATGACTTACTTTTTCTCATGCACAAAATCTGGGTCTTCCCAGGAAGATGATGACTATATATTATCTGTTGGTCATGTCAATCTGGAGAAAGCATGAAAAGGTTTGGTGCCAGGTAGGTGCTGGAGGAAAAAAAGACCAGGGAACAGAAGCAGCATTTTCTCCCCTGGATGCTGAAGACATCCAGGATGGCCATGGTACCTGCGGGGCCAACTAGGGCCTGTGGGCAAGCCCAGTAAATTTTATTCCGTATTGAAGGGGGAAAAATCCACTATTTCAAGGAATAAATTGTTTTCAACATGAAAAAACAAAATCTTTGAACAATCGGAGGAGAAAGCCATTTTCTTCAGTTTTGTAACAGATTTTCCCAGTTGGCATTCAGAGCTTGGGAAAGAAGCCATCATAGACCCTCGGGGTGAGTCACCACAACTGACAGATGTTGGAGAGTTCTCTTGAAAATGTACTTCTGTCAGGGATTAAAAGCCTAAATTTCTACACTAAGAATGTGGGAGTCATAAGCTATTGGCCATGTTTTCAATATGGTGGTGGGATATGAGCAAGAGCATCTCTGAAAGTCTAATGGTTTAGGCAAGATTGAACATGGAGGTGACCGTCTCTTCCACCAGTGACCTAGATAGGGCTGGCCATAATCTTTAATTGGGGCCTGTCATAACTTCTATAACCAGGACGGTCATGGTCACTGAATGGGATCAGCCACTCCTGCTTCTGAAACACATTGAATACCTGGCCTTCTGGCCAAGCCCCCATGCAGGCTGGAGACAGCCCACCCTCAAGTAGAGAGCAGTTGGAAAAATCATGATGCTTTCTCTGGTTCAAAGCTCATCCAAGCATGGCCTCTGCTTTCCAAAAGCAAACAATCCAGGGAAATGATTCTTAAACATGTTCCACTGCAAAGCACCTGGAATGTACTTATTGGAACATTTTTAAACATCAATATGTGAAACTCGTAGTAACCAAATAAATATTTTTGAAGTAAATTAAGTTATAACCCCATCATACTAGATACCAGTCGAAACACACAGTATAAGGTGCCGTGGTTTGAAGACAAAATGTGGGTACTTAACATTTCTATCCAGTCAATTCATTTGTTCTTGAACTTGAAAAGCACATGGGATTATTTTGTTTTAGTTGGGGAGCTCCTCAGCCTAGCTCTCAGTATCCCAACACCTGTGGTCAGGGTTTGAGAGTCACTATCTTAAGATAGCATACATAAACATCAAGCACTAGATCATTGTCAAGGGCAGGGTTACACCAGGGAGAAGTGGAGAGTAAAAAAGTAAAGAAACCTCTTATCTCTCCAGAAGAGTCAGGAGCCAGAACTCAGAGGCCATTTTAAGACACTGAAGGAGTTGTCTTTTTCCCAAATAGCTAGAAAATTGACAAATAGGTAAAACATTGGTACAAGAAATGAGAATTTACAGTACCAAATGACATACCACATAAAGAAATGGAAGGGCCCTTTTAGTCTAGACTTTAGAAATTGGGTTCACCTTGCACCAACTCTATTGATTGGTAGCAGCTTTCCGGAGCTCTGGGCTGAGAAAGATTTTGAAGCTATTGGACACAGCAGAGAAGCAGGCAGTGACCTGTGACATCTACGTAGGCAAGCCCTGACCTACTCCCATCCCTTATGGAAGAAATGAGGGAGCACAGTTCCAAAAAGAGATCAGGCCATTTAGAGGTATGGCAGCAGTAAAACTTTAACTTTTTGAATACTGAATTACATATTAGAATTAGATTCAAATCAACATATATGGTGTTATTATGTGTCATGCACTATGGTAGGCTTGGGGAATACACAAACTCCTCATATGAAATCACGTATATTCTGGGTTAACCGTTGTTTATGGTTAGCCTAAATTCTCCCACTGGTTTTCCATTTCTGGTCATTGTTTTAAATCTGAGCAACTAGAAGTGCCTATAATGTTCAAAAGAAATTCCAACTGCCTTGCCCATATATGTTGATCTCTGCCAGGAATCTTCTCTGACCCAGGATGCTTCCCTAAGCTTTGGGTGTAATTCTTTTTATTGTACCCCAGGGACATTACACTGTTTGCAATACATCCACTCTAAAAAGTCATGTGGGATTCTCATTTACAAACGGAATTAAATATCCAAGGTCCTGTGGGCACCAGAGGGTCAAAACACCATTAGGCCATATTAGTGGAACATTTTCTTCTCCTATAGAGAGATATTTGGATTTTAATAAACCAGGAGATACCTGCATTCTCTATCAAATGTAGAAAATGCAGGGTTGTGTCTAATGTCACCAACAGCACTGTCGCAGAACTCTGGAAACGGCACCATCAAATCCTGTGGCTGAAGCTTTGGTGGCTAACCAGTGGTTTCTCAATTGACCACACTTTTTTTTTTCTTCTCCACTTACCCTGGTGATAGAATGGCTCGTGCAGAAAGGGGTTGATGAATGAGAAACCCGGATATGGAAATTCTTAATAGAAACACATTTTTTGTTAAATGCATACACGGCAGAGGCAAACAAGGGACTTTTGGAGATTCCCCTGAGGAAATACAGGAAGAAGGCCAGTGTGGAGTGACCCTCGTTCAGAGGGAAACCCGTCTTGAAGTCCGAAACCCATTTGGGTTCCCCAAAGCCCCGTCAGTCTCTCGGAGGCTACGATGGACACAGAGTGTTCTTAATCTTATGATGGCTTTTCAAAGAGGATACGAAATACATGCTTGTGCATGCAGCCAAGGAGGCTTGCAGAGAGCACTCCCTCTGGGAACTGCTGGGGGAGTGGATCCCAGAGGCAGGATCACACCGAAGGCAGCAAAGGTCCTCCCAGCACCAACACCAGAACCCTCCCAAACTCTCACATCACGACCGACAGTTAAGTGGCAAATGAAAGGAAAGGGTAAGTAAGGTAGGTTTGGCCATGCCGTGCAACACTACACAGCTGTTCAAAAGTGATGCTGCAGCAGCATTGACAAATAGAGGAAGTTCCCTCAGATATGCAGCTACATTAAAACACAAATGACGGAGTTAGACAAATCTCTGTGCTATGAGCTTCCCTGTAGGAGAGTCTGTACTGGCTGAAAGACGTCTGTATCAGTGGGTACTTTAGTTCTCCAGAGTTCAAACTTTCTATACTTCTCAAAGCTATTTTTTTAATGTTTATTTATTTTTAAGAGAGAGAGAGAACAGGGGAGGGGCAGAAAGAGGGAGACACAGAATCCGAAGCAGGCTCCAGGCTCCGAGCTGTCAGCACAGAGCCTGACACGGGGCTCGAACCCACAAACATTGAGATCGTGACCTGAGCCGAAGTTGGACGCTCAACTGACTGAGCTACCCAGGCACCCTTATACATCTCAAAGCTTTTAAAGTAAACGTGTACATTTTATAACCGAAAGTTATTTCTACAGGTTGTTATCTACCTCTTGACTCAAACACTCAGGGACCTAAAATATAAAGATTCCTATTTCTAGATTCTAATTTTTTTTTAAATTTCCAGTTAAAGGGGTGCCTCGGTGGCTCAGTCAGTTAAGAGTCTGACTCTTGACTTCAGCTCAGGTCATGATCTCACAGTTCGTGAGTTCGAGCCCCCGCATCAGGCTCTGTGCTGACAGTGTAGAGCCTGCTTGGGATTCTGTCTTTCTGCCCCTTCACTCTCTCTCTCTCTCTTTCTCAAAATTAATAAACTTTAAAGAAAATGAAATTTAAAAATTTTCCAGTTAAAGATTCTGGGCTCTACATTCTAGCATTGAATTTAAGGATTCAAAAGTTAATCCTTAAACCAACTGACCTGTGCCTTGTTGCAACTTACATCATGTTTTACTTTATCTTGCAGTTATGTGACTATAAGCCTTTCAGGAATTCCTAAATTTCCTCTTAGCTTTCTGCCTTTAAACTAAGTAAACTCCCGGGGCGCCTGGGTGGCGCAGTCGGTTAAGCGTCCGACTTCAGCCAGGTCACGATCTCGCGGTCCATGAGTTCGAGCCCCGCGTCAGGCTCTGGGCTGATGGCTCAGAGCCTGGAGCCTGTTTCCGATTCTGTGTCTCCCTCTCTCTCTGCCCCTCCCCCGTTCATGCTCTGTCTCTCTCTGTCCCAAAAATAAATAAACATTGAAAAAAAAAAAATTAAAAAAAAAAAAAATAAACTAAGTAAACTCCCTTTGCTTTCCTTTCTAGAGGAGCCCTATTTTCAATATCGACTCATTTCCATTTTCCCTCCTAAATCACCTTACTTTGCTATTTTTCATTCTCTTTTATTTTTTTTTAAGTTTATTTATTTATTTTGAGAGATATAGGTGGGGGAGGGGAAGAGAGAGGGGGGGAAAGAGAGAGAGAATCCCCAGAATGCTGGGCTCGATTTCATGAAGCACAAAGTCACGATCTGAACCAAAATCAAGAGTCGGATGTTTAACCAACTGAGCTGCCAAGGCGCCCACATTCTCGTTAATAAAAGACTGAGGCCGGAGCTGGAGGCCATGTTCTTAAGAGGTAGCTTGTTTATGAACCCATACGCCTGCACGCGCGTGCGCGCGCGCGCGCGCACACACACACACACACACACACACACACACACAACCATACACTTTCCATTTGTGTAAAGAGAAACCACCTGATAATTTTTCCCAACAGGAAGTGCTCAGCCTGTAACAAAGTTTTCTCTTCCACTTAGTATCTACTAATTTCCATTACAGTACTCCCTCCCCACTGAGAATTCTCATTATGCAAAATTCTAGTATATGTGATTTTAATTCTGTGTACTTTTTCCACATTAGAGAGAATTGCAGTTTGAGTATGTGGAAGTCACAAGTCATTCGGATACATTAAATAAAAATGCATTGAAATATACATAGTAGGGGCGCCTGGGTGGCTCAGTTGGTTAAGTGTGGGACTTTGCCTCAGGTCATGATCTCATGGTTTGTGAGTTTGAGCCCCGTGTTGGGCTCTGTGCTGACAGCTCAGAGCCTGGAACCTGCTTCAGATTCTGTGTCTCCCTCTTTCTGCCCCTTCCCCGCTTATGCTGCCTCTCTCTGTCTCTTTCTGTCTCTCAAAAATAGATAAACATTAAGGGCGCCTGGGTGGCCCAGTGGGTTGAGCTTCTGACTTAGGCTCAGGTCATGATCTCACAGTCTGTGAGTTCGAGCCCGGCATCGGGCTCTGTGCTGACATCTCAGAGCCTGGAGCCTGCTTCAGATTCTGTGTCTCCCTCTCTCTCTGCCCCTCCCCTGCTCATGCTCTGTCTCTTTCTGTCTCAAAAATAAATAAAAACATTTAAAAAATTTAAAAAAATAAACGTTAGAAAAAATTAAGAAAAAACAGAAATATACATAGTAAAATAACATCTCATAACATGGAAAGATGTCTCAATATGTTACTGAATTGGGTTAAATAGACTACCAAAACAGCATATAAAATATAATCAAGAAAATTATGATCATAGGCCTGGTAGCAATATCATACCTTGTCCTGTGGACTGGACATGATAGGCACAGATTGGTCAGATGCTGGTTTTGATTGAATGTCAAGTTGTTAACTGTTTTGAACATTGCCTCCAAAAGTAGCAAACTGGGCAATTATTAATCTCTCTCTGTCTCATTTTTTTCTTATCTAGGCCAGCCGGGGGAAATGGGATATAAATTTCCTACTTTGGAAGTGATTACGTGGCTTAGGACTCATGTATGTAAAATGCCCTGTATAGACAGCAGGCACACAATAAGTGGCTATCAATAAATGGTATATTAAAAACATATTCTACAAGAGTTCAGGCTACAAAACATTGCATATCTATCATCTTATGCGAGCAATATGCCAGGGATAGTCTTCCGAGAAGGGGCTAAACCTCCTTTCTCCTTCATCCCATTGACATGGGCCACCTACTGTCACCAGCCATGGGGCATGCAGTGATTCCTCATTTGTCTGCCATGTTCCACGTCTCCCACTGCGCTGCCCCAACCCACCACTTGGCTTACAGAAACAAACAATCGAGTCTTTATGAACTGAGCATGAATGTATGTACATGAGAAAGAGAGTAGAAGAACATAGGCCAACATGAATAGCATTCAGTGTCTCTGAATGGTGGTCATATAAGCCGCTTTCATTATCCAGTGTTCGTACGTAGCCTCTACGATCTCTGTGGGAAGACATATTGTGATATCTACAAGAACAAGTAAAATACTTTTTCAATACAAAAGAAGGCGTTGTGAAAATTTGGATATACAACCAGGCTCCCACATTAATGTCTCTTCCCTTGTAGAATATCCAAACATGGTTTTAAAAAGATAACAAGTACCTCATTAAATTTGCAAAGAATAGAAGTCTTAAAAAGTTTCTAGGTTAACAAAGGAGGATAAAGGAAAATTGACTGTCTTCTATTACTTGTTAATAGTATAAAATGTCACTGATTGTGTCTTTCCTTAATGCTTTTGACTGTATCGCTTTATTTTCAAGGAATGAAAACTATCCGTGTCCTGTTAACAGTAGTTCACTCACGATTACAGGCCTCAAGCATTATTTCCTTGAAAAGGCCTTCAAGTCTTTAAATACAAATTACCCTACCCCAAATTCTCCTTATACAAGATTTTGTTGTAAATATGGCATTTATGAGCAAGGAGGCTGTTCTATAAAAATTTTATTTCTTTGCATATGTCCGTATTGATCCTCAACAAATTTTGTGGGTGTTTTTTGAAGTAAAATAAGATTAGACCTATGTCCCTTACATCAACATCTGTTATAAATAAGTGTAAGACTTGATTGCCATAAGCAAAACTATAAAAATTATAGAAAAAAACATAAATGATTATTTCTATAGTTTTGAAAGGAGATGGTCAAAGGCTAAAGTCAAAAAAACTGGGTGGTAGATTTTAGGACCTACAAACCAGACAGGACATATGCAGTCATTCTCACAGCCAAAGCTAAATGGTGAACGACTCATGGGGAAGATTGTCTGTAACAGGTATGATTGACCAACTTACTGTATAAAGTGCTTTTCCACCTAATATACAAAAAATTTGTGGGGACAGGTGGGTTGTTTAAGCAGGTGGCAGGTGACCCAGGCACAGAGCCACCTCCCCGAGTGACCTCTTTACCACGTGAGTGTCTAGGTTTCTACAGGGTCCAGTGGATCCAAGCAGCTCTGGTAAAATCGCTGTATTTCCCTTCAAACTTGAACTATGGGGGAAAAATCTATTAGCTTTCATTTTAAAAGGGAAAGAAATATGACATTTCTTACACCTGAACATGTTTCAAGAGGACACCAATCTCTTTGCCTACATTTTCTGAAAACAAAACAAAAAACAAAACAAAAGATTGCACCGAAAGGGAATTTTATCTTACGGTCCAAGAGAACCTTGCTACAAAACTTCTTATGCATTTTGAAAAATAAACAAAATGAAATAAGACAAAAAATGGGGAAGGATAGCAGGGAAATTACACAAGATACGGAGTGCTGGGGATGGCTTGCGTGATGGTTCACTGAGGGGCTAGCTCTCCTCAGCCTGGAAAGCACTTCCTCTGCACCTGCCCCGGGCTAGTCCCCTCATTTCACTCAGGTTTGGGCCCAAAAGTTACCTCCACAGAGAAGCCTTCCTTGACGACACTTAGCTAAACAGCCCTACATCTCTCTCCATCTCTGTCTGGAACTCTATTAACCATTTATTCACTTAACTACTTAGTTTCTGCCTGCTGCACTGCTTTTCCCATCTCCCATCTCCACAAAGTCAAGGACTTTGTTATGCCACTATTTTATCCTCAGAGGGATAAGGGATACCCCCAGAGGGATGCCTGATATGTAGTAAACTCTCAACAAAATATTGACTGAACACATAGTACATATTAAGTGATGTGCCTTATCGTTAGAGTTATCGGTGATCCATCCTGTTACTGGTGACCCATAGCCTCAGTGTTGACTTAGAGCAGACAGACCACAGTAGAATTTAAGGAGTGGAACTGGGCAGTCACACAGACATAGATTTCCCCCCAAGTTTTATACTGTAAAAAACCCAAACCTACAGAAAAGCTGCAAGAGTAAAACGTGAACACTCACCTAGTTACCAATTCACTTAAAACTCTGCTACGTTGCTTCCTCCCTCTCTCTCTCTCTGAATAAACATAAATGTGTATATAGGCATAGACATGTACCAACAGATACTTAGGCACACACAGACACATATATATACACCTACACACACATTTTGTTTTTGATAAACCATGTAAGAGATGGTTGTGCACATCAACTCTTGAATACCTCGGCAAGTATCTTCAAAGAACAAGAACATTCTCTTGTAAAACCATAATACAGCCATTGCACTTGGAGAAATGTCGTCTTAGCACTATACTACGGTCTCACAAACTCTTATTATTTAAATTTCCCCCATGCTCCCAACCCTCTCCTTGCTACATGAGCCATCTTTAACCTAGGCTCCGTCCAGAACAACATTGCATCTAGCCAACGTGTGTTTGCTCTCTCTCTCTCTCTCTCTCTCTCTCAACCTAGAGCCCCCAGCCCTCTTTGTTGTTCATGACATTGACTCTTTTGAAGAGTCTGGTCCAGTTGTTTCACTGAACCATGTGTCACATCGGGTGGTAACTCAGATCCAGCTCTGATTTGGGGCTCTATCATCATAGTTACTATGTGAATTCCAGCAGATTTCATGGCCTCTCTGAGCCTGGACTTGGAAATTTATAAAAGGTGGATGATAATAATATCTCTCTTAAGAGAGGTTTAAATTAAAGAATGTTTGAAAAGTTTTTAGCACAGAGCCCAATTCTAGCACTGTCATTTACCAGCTGTGTGACCTCGGACAAGATTCTTAACCTCCCCGTCACTCAATTTCTTTATTCGTAGAATGGAATCATAGGAACTAACTCTTAGGGGTTTTCTCAAGATTAACGTTACACATACAGATCACTTGGCTAGCATATAATAAGCATCCAAAAAATGTTAGCAATCTCATTGTTATTAATAAATGCCATGCAATGTCACACAGTGACACCACAGTAGCTTTTGAAACATAAGACTGCTTCGTTCTTCTCCACATCCTGGGAGAGCTTTGTAGGGACATGTATGTTCCTTTTATAGCTTTTTTGTCTCTTCTGTGTCAGGTTAACTGCTTAGACTTCTGTTTGGGCCATAGGACAACCCGTTCTCACTAATCTGGCTAATAACCAGCTCTTGGCAGTAGAATCCGGGTGACTGTATTTGATAAAACTGAGTATAAATGGGTAAGAAAGTGAGTCCACATTAGTGGACTTCTTGCCTTCTTTTATTGTTGCTCGCTTAATTTAATGTTAAGCTTCTGGGTAAACACTCATCCAATGCACAGTGAACTGAAGTACCTATCATCTAGTTTAAACAACATAATGCCCCTCAGAGTGGGTCTGTAAGGGCCAATATGATTTAATGTCTTCATCAGTGGTCTGGCAGAGAATTAAGAGCATGACCATCAATCAGCCAGACATCAGCCAGCATCTTTTAATTCAGAGCTGGACCTCATACCCCAGAGCCTGTGTTCCTCGAGTGTGTTGGCACCTGGCCCCTGTCCCTGGAGAAACTCTGGTCCCTATGTCTTAGTGCAACACGCCCCTCACATGTCATTGTTTCTGACCTGCGACTCGAGTGGACACGATTTTGCACTCAGTCTCCATTCCATGTGCATTTGGTACCCAACTCACTCCGCCAGCAGCCTCCTGGGCCAGCCACCTCTCCAGCCTGCCCTGCCTCTCAGGAGGGAGAATTAGCCAGCATCATGGTTAAGCCAGCTCCCTCTGGTTGAACTCCAAAACAGATGACAAACTCAATCCAATATCCAGCCCAACTGTTTCCTGGCACTGGGTAGAGATGATGGCCACTCAATTTAATTTATTTTGAACCAGTCTATGTTGTCTTATTTAGACATACCTATAACACATCTTAGATGATGATGATTGATAGATGATTGATAGAAAGATAGATAGATAAGGCATACCTATAATACATCTTAGATGATGATGATGATGATGATGATAGATAGATAGATGATAGATTAGACATACTATAATATATCTTAGATGATAGATGATAGATTAGATAGATAGATAGATATGGCTTTGATTCAGTGTTAGACCTTCCAGCTTCTTTTTTCCCCAAATTTGCAGATATGGTAATGCAGGATTTTTAAGTGTAGCTGATTGGAAATTTCTCTTCTTAAAGCAATATCCAATAAAACACCTTCCTTTATTTATTTCGTGTGTGGACTTCACGTTTGTGCCTTGAACAAAGCTGAATTCCTTCCTAAAAGCAATTTTTTTTTAAACAGTGAAAGCCCTTGGTTTTTCCTAGTGCTCTATAATGAGTTGCCCTCCCTGCTGGGAACAAGCATTTCATTAACTTTTCCTTTCCGGCCTTCCTAATACAGGAGTCTCATCTCTCTCATGTTTAGAAAAATAATAAGAACTTTTTCTGCCTCCTTTTACCTTACAAGCGAGAACCAACATTTCAGAAACCAGGGTCTGATAAACAACGGGAAATGCTATAAACAACCCAAATCTGATAAGAAGGCTGGAGACGAATAACAAAAAGTGGTGTAAAAATGGTGGGTTTCCATTGGGATAACTGAATTAAGGAAAGAAACACCATGTGCATAAAACAGGCAACTGAACAATCTTTCCTAATTATAAAAGTCCAAATTCGATTTAATTCTGCCCTTTGTGTGCCAGACATTTGCTAGATGCTGGAAGATAGAAAGATAAATAGGACATAGTTTTTGCGCACTGGCTAGAATGGAAGAGAGATATGTTCACGGTGTTAAAAGGATATTACTATATTACTAATCATTGCTTTATTTCCAGGTTCACTGGGGACCCAGAACACTACTGAGCAGGGCACTGTAGGGTGAATAGGAGTTTGTGGCATGTGTGTGAGTAGGAAAGGCAATCCGAATGGCAAGGAGCATGCGGTGGCCAGTGCACAGATAATCTGCTGAGAAGGGCCGAGATGGGGCCAGAATGAAAAGGGCGAACAAGGTGGGAAAAGATAGTATTGACTAAGGAGTGTGGATTTAATTCATAGCTTCTATATCCAGCCGTAGGAAACTTCCGGCAATCTTCTCCACACATGTGGCTTTTTCATGAGTTTGTGTCTTTGCGTACCCTGTTTTCTCTGCCTGGAATGAATGGGCCCATCCTGTTCCTCTTGCCAGCATTTAATCTTCCTTCAGCACTGAATTCCAGCTTCTTCTTGAGGAGGGCCGCACTGAAAGCCATCCAGCAGCCCCCACCCTCTGCTATAGTATGGCAGCACAAAAGAAATGCAGATATACAGCTCAGGAACAATTAATAAACCTATCCCAAGCTAAAAGATAGCCAGATTTGAAATCTAATTATAGCCCCGCAAACACTGGAGAATCAACTTAAAAGCTCTTAGAATTTATTAGCATTCCATAAATGGCCATATGCAATGTAAAAATATGAAAAATGTGAACAAAAATCAGATTTCCTATATGCTGGCAACAATAATTTAAGATATAATGGAAATAAAATTACGTTTACAGAAGTAAGCAAAAAATACCAACTACCTACCAAAAAGAAAGGGCTAAAAAGGTGTGCCAGGTCTCTATATAAAAGAGGCTATAAAATAGGGGTTAGATTAAACAAATTGAGTACGCAATGCACCTGGATGAGAGGACAGAATTTTTCCAGTATGTTCATATTTCATAAAAGTAAGGACTAAGATTAAATTATTAAATAAATGATTAAATAAATCTAAATCGAAATTTCAAAAGTCAAGGAATCAAAATTTCATTTCGATATTTTGAATATTTGCCAAAATGATTTTAAGGTATCCTAGAAAAGCAGAAAAGAAATAGCTATATTGGGGGGAGAGGAACGAGGTATCCATTTGCCCTAAGAGATACTAAAGTATGTTGTAAAGCTGTAGTAATTTAGTAAGCATGACATGGATTAGAGACAGTCCAGTGAAATTGACTGGATCATCCAAAAGTGAGTGACAAGTTAACGTCAAAGGGGCAACACAGAAAGGTGTTATTAGTCAATGATACATGCAGCAAAAAATGTTAAACTATTTAAAAAACACATGAAATCTTAATAGACACACAGACTGAAATAAACTCCAGGTAAATTAAAGAATTAAATGCAAAGGCAATTAAAGGATATAGATAAATATCTTTAAGCTCTCTGAATGTGAAAAATATCCCAAACAAAAAAGCAACAGAAGAAAAGAGAGGAAATGCAAATAAGTGTAACTCTATAAAACATGTAAATTTGTACACACCAAAAATAACAATGGGCAAAATGAAAACCTAAGTAAGAAATTGAAGAGAAATATTTGTGAAATTTGAATAAGAAAAAGACTAATAACACTAATATGTAAATGGTTCTTAAAAACCAATAAGAAAATAAGGAAGATAAAAATAGAAAGTAAAAAAAAAAAATGAACAAATGAGACAAAAATAAAAATCACAAAAGAAGAAATACAAGACTTATAATGAGATTTTTTTTCAATGTTTAAATCCTGCTAGTAATAAAAGAAAAAATGTTTTAATGTTTACTCTTGAGAGAGAGACAAACAGACATAGTGTGAGTGGGGGAGGGGCAGAGAGAGGGAGGGAGACACAGAACCCAAGCAGGCTCCAGGCTCTGAGCTGGCACCTCAGATTCCTATGCCAGGTTCAAACTCACAGACTGCAAGATCATGACTTGAGCCAAAGTCGGACGCTTAACCAACTGAGCCACCCAGGCGCCCATAATAAAAGAAAAATTTTAAAGGATGCAGACTTAGTCTACCAGATTTGAAGATGTTTTTTTAAATGATAATATTAATGTTGCTAGCATTAAGATAGGCATGTTAATACACCCCTGGCTGGAAGTGTGAAAGGATCTAACTTTGGGCCACCTGGGTGGCTCCGTTGGTTAAGCAACCAGCTCTTGATTCCCACTCAGGTCATGATCTCATAAATTATGAGTTGGAGCTCTGAGTCATTCAATGCTTGGGATTCTCTCTCTCCCTCTCCCTCTGTCTCTCCCTCTCCCTCTCTCGCCCTCTCTCTCTCTCTCTCCGCATCTCCACCCCACCCCCACCCTCAGTCTCTCTCTCTCTCTCTCTCTCTCTCAAAATAAATACATACACTTAAAAAAGAAGGATCTGGGGGAACCTGGGTGTCTCAGTTGGTTAAGGGTCTGACCTCAGCTCAGGTCATGATTTCATGGTTCCTGAGATCAACCCCCACACCAGGCTCTGTGCTGACAGTGCAGATCCTACTTGGAATGCTCTCTCTCCCTTTCTCTCTGCCCCTCCCCTGCTCGTACATGCTCTCTCTCTCAAAAATAAATAAACATTAAAATTTTTTTTTAAAACGGATCTAAGCTTTATAGAAAGCAATTTATAATATGCATACAAACTTTTAAAAAAATACCAAAATTCTACTTTTAAGGAGTGAAGAAAAGGCATTTTTGCCTTTTAGTCTCTTGAAAGTAACCATAAAAAATACATGAAGAAAATGAGATGGGACTAAAATCTCCATTTTCCATGAAAGTAGAGAACATCCTTAAATGTAAGCATAATACATGACATAAAAATGCAAGTGGAAAAACAAAAACTGACTAGCAGAGTTTACGGAAGCCAAAGTTAAGTTAGGTGGTCAGCAGAGTGCCATGGAAAGCGAAGGCTCAGGTTTCTTATGTTTTTCTGCTCTTCATCTTTAGGGTGACAATTCAGTCTTCCTGGGTGTTTCATGGTCACAAGATAATTACTTAAGCACCAGCCATTACATCTGTGTTCCAAGCAGGAAGAAGGAGAAAAAGGAGAAAGCCAAAATTCACCTACATGCCCAGATCTAGTTCCCTTTATACTATCTATCTATCTATCTATATGTATATATATAATTTTTTTTATTTGAAGTTTATTCATTTATTTTGAGAAAAAGAAAAAATGTGCAAGCAGTGGGGTGGAAGGGTGGGGGCAGAGAATCCCAAGCAGGCTCTGCACCGACAGCACACAGCCCAATGAAGGACTGGAACCTACAAACCATGAGATCATGGCCTGAGCCAAAGTCAAGAGCTGGATGCTTAACTGACTGAGGCATCCAGGCGCCCCAGAGCGAGTTCCCTTTAAAGCTTTTCCCTTTATATGATTACCATGCAAAGGGAAGCAGGAAAACATTGCTTTTTAGCTGAAAACATCACCCCCTACTATATAAGGGTCTGTTGCTAAGCAAGAAAGGGAGAATGGATTTAGTCCAGAAAACTTGGCATGTTTGCCTCGGAAATCTTTCAGATAATAAATAAAAACGGAAAATCAAAGGACAGCAATGCATGCACGTTATTTAGAAATATGGGGGGAAACCCCAGCAGAAACCATCATAAAATTTGAAAGGCTTTGTCTTCTGGGAGGAAAACAACAGAAACAAACAAACTAACAAAAGAAACCAGAGGGCTGATGTGCTCTTTTTTATTTTAACCCTTTTAGCACTATTTATTTTTATACTATGGTCATGAGCTCGTTTATCAAAACAAAATATAATTTAAAAGTTCAGCTTCAAGAGATCCTGGCAATTGCAAAGCTGCTCAATTTTATTAGTAACCGAATTAAAAGATAGATTAAAAAACAATGAGATCTCGCATTCACCCATCAGTTTATAAAATATTAAAATAGTAATAATGACAAGCACTGGCTCAGGTGTGCAGAAACAGGTCCTCAAATACTGTTGATGGGAGTATGAATTGGTACCACATTTTTAGAGATAAGTTTGGCAGTGTCTATTAAAATTTAAAATATGCATCTCCTTCAACTCAGGAATTTCACTTCTAGGTGCCTACCCTAGAAAAAGATGCAGCATTTTGTCACTGATGCAAAATGGCACAGACAAGGATTTTCACTGCATAATTACAGTAGGAAAAAGTTTAAAACATCATAAATGTCCGTCAGTAAGAAAATAACTTGATAATATGGTCTATTTATACCATAGAACTCAATATACTGGTTTTGATTTTTTTTTTGAGGAGGGGGTGCTTCCTTGTTTGTTTGTTTGTTTTTAAAGAAGTAAGCCTTATATGCTTTGTCATGAAAAGAGCTCCTACATATATCATTAAATGAAAAATGCATGATGTACACAACAGATCTAATGTTTGTATGTTAAAAAAAGTCTAGAAGGATAACCTTTAAACTGACCATAGTAGTTTCCTCTACTGAGGGGAATCTGATTGGAAAAGAGAGGCAAGGAATGGAAAATAGGGCATATTAAAGGCTTACTTTAGGAGTACAACTTTATTCTTAAAATATCTTATATTTGTAAACATATTACAAACTTAAGAACAGTATCCAGGAAACAGTCTCCTAAAAAAGACAGAGTCCCCTGGTATTGAAAAAGCAGTGAAGTCTGAAACCACGGCTGGGGTGCATTTAGTCTGTGCTTCCTAGGTTTCTGGGGAATCTTTCATCTGAAGGAAAGAGGTCATGGTTGGTATCCACTGAAACAATCTAAGGTAGAAATGAAAACAACCTATTTTTCACTTTACCTATTTTTGAAATGTGTGTTTTAATTGGGTGATTAGCCAGTTTTGTTAAGAATGTGATTACAGACATAAATTATCCTTTGAAAACACTACTTGAAAAAACAAGCACCACCAACGTAAACAAAACCAAACATTAAAAAAAAAAAAAAAAGAAAACAATTCAAATCCAACTGTGCTGTTATTTTAAGAACAAGATGTATTCAGTCAAACGCAAGTGGAGCTAACCCTTTATCTACCTGAATTCTCTCTTTTTCCAGCCCAATCCATACTTGACTCCAGAAATCATAATCGTTACATCTGGACAAAGTGGTGCTTTCAACATGTACAATTTGAGTCCTGATTTGGAGCCTGGGTTTCAGGGCATGTAAGGTCCATTATAACTCACCAAGTTCAGAGCGCACCTAACATCAGACACAGAAGATGCCCTCAGTCCTCTCAAGGTAGAGAGGACTGCCGTTGGAGTAGAAGCCTGCCACATTGGCCCTGGGGTAGGTGGATGAAATGAAAACAAATCTACTTTTCCCTTCTGTCCTGCACAAGGCTCCCAGTCAGGAGGAGAGAATAGCATTATCCATGCAAAGTGCAAGGGCAGGGGAAATTTCAGGAGGTCAGGATGTAATTATATGGTCAGGAATTTCCCTCCTTCGAGCCCTCGGGGAATAAAACACCCCACTCATATTATGTCATAACGAATACTTGAAATAGCTTGGACAGGATCCAAGAGCCAGTTTGAGATCGTCTCTGTTCCCTCATTCAGATCTGGTGAGGAAATTTCATGAGCTGAACGTGATGTGTGTGGAATTCTAGAGCAAGGTATCTGCAGCGTTTGCACATCAGACTGGAGTTACTTTTTGCTACCTAGGCAGAGTTTGTGGATGAGAGAAAAGTAACCGCTCCCTTTTTAAATAAAATGCTCATCCATTGCAAACTGCCCCCAAAACATCACAAGAGGGGGGAAAAAGACCTCCCTATTTTTACTGTCCTTGGCAATGAGTACAAGCGCTCAAAATTAATTTTGCAAATAATTGCACCTTCCAAACAGCTTGTCTATAAACTGGGAGGTAGAACCTCCAACACAGGGGCATCTGGGTGGCTCAGTGGGTTGAGCATCTGACTTTGGCTCAGGTCATGATCTCACGGTTCGTGAGTTCAAGGCCCGTGTCGGGCTCTGGGCTGACAGCTTGGAGACTGGAGCCTGCTTCAGCGTCTGTGTCTCCCTCTCTTTCTGCTCCTTCTCCACTCCTCTCTCTCTCTCTCTCTCTCTCTCTGTCTCTCAAAAATAAGTAAACATTAAACAAACAAACAAAAACAGCAAGGAACAGTCTTTCCTGATAATAACAAAGCCTAGCTCCATGCTCCACTGCTGGTTCAGTATAATCTAGAGTCTCACACCCTCATTTGTGTCTTCCCAAAGGGAAGTAACATGTATGCACCACTGTTTAAAATTTGCCTGGTTGTGTTTTTTGTATTATTCACTACAGCAGCACTTCAATGTATGTGTGACAGGAGGGAAAACTAAGTCCCAGGGTCAGTCCACAGAAGGCAGAGACAGGGTGCAAAACCCAGTTCTGAAGGATTCAGCTGTAATCCCTTATACCAAGGTCAAGTCTCAAGTGCTCACAGTGCCTGAGGAGAATGACGGTGCCCTCTGTGGTTATATTTGGTCGGGACGGCTGCAGAGAAGATGCCACCGAGTTGCTCATGTGGGGCTAGAGAGCCCAGAAATGGTACTTCCTTCCTTCCTTCTGGCATCCCCAGAAGAACCCCACACCGGCCATGGCCCTAAGGAATGATGCCCTCCACCCTTCCCCCTGCCTTCAAAGCCGGTTCAGATAACATCCTGTCCATCCAGTTTTCCTCATCCTGCCAGCCAGGATTCAGCCCTTTCTCAACACTCCCATACTTCCTGTGCATGTGGCTCTCCCACCGACAGCCACCATCAGCCCGGTGTTATGGTCAGCTGTGAACATGAACGTGTCTCTATCCCCCATCCCCACGCCCTAAATATTAAGCCTCTTAAGAGAAGCACCAAGTCCTTCCAACTTTTTCCAACTGGCATGTTTCACTGAAGGAAGCTAACACAATGATTTGTTCGTGTTGGGTCCTTACATGTTGAAGTTCACTGACTTGTGTTGCATTCAATTGGTAGAAGGAAACTGATAACCCAGTTTTATTTTTATAATACGTATAAAAACACTTAAACTAGGCGCATGTGCTGAAAAGCATTTTGCATGTTAAATATAATTTAGTCCTGAAAGCTGCTTTCTAACACAGCTAGTAGAACAGTGTTTCTCTCTCTCTCTCAAAAAAAATAAATAAATGTTAAAGAAAAAAATTTTAAGTTGGGGGGTGGGAGGTGGTTCCTGGGTGGCTCAGCCTGTTGAGTGTCTGATTCCTGATTTTGACTCAGGTCATGATCTCATGGTTGGTGAGTTCAAGCCCCCAGTCAGGTTCTGTGCTGACAGAACCTGCTTCGGATCCTCTGTCTCCCTCTCTCTATCCCTCCCCAACTTGTGTGCTTTCTCTCTGTCTCTCCAGTAGATGTTAAAAAAACAAACAAAAAGAACTGCATTATTGAGCTGTAAAGGTGAACCACCAGGATTCAAAGAGTTGAAGCCCCAGGCTATTGTGTGAGTGAGTGACAGAGGTCACATTCAAATCCAGGTCGCCAGCTCATTTCTCGTAGCTGCACTTAGTTCTTTCAAGGGAGACGGCACCCGGTCCTTGGCGGCCCCCCACCCCAGCCTCCTTCCACCTTCCCTCCGTGTGTCACCTGCCACGAACACAGCAGGGACCACATGCCGGGCTTTCTCTGCCCCACACCCTTGTGCTTCCCTACGTGCCTTCCTGGGAGCACCCCAGACGCTCACTCGGGGCCCAGGCCATCTTGCTGATGCTACTTGTTTATCCTGGGAAGAAAGAAAGGATGGTGTATATATAATATAAATATAAACTCTGTTGTGGATAACATCTTTTCTCTCCTTCATAGCACCGTCTCCAGGTAGAAATACTGCCTCCTCCGTCCTGAAGGGTGCATTTCTTGGGCTTCCTGGGTTTACCATCCTGTCAATTTCCCCTGGAATATAGAATATCCTGTCCTCTCGCCGCCCCTGTCTCTCTGTCTGATCAGGCCGGAAAGGGAGTAGAGGAAACTGACCTTGCTGTGTCCAGTCCTGGGGTCAGCGGAGGGGAGGCCTCTGGGCCCATCTGCCAGTCGGGGTCCACAGGGACAGCCGTTCCAACACACCAGCCGTTCCAAGAGTGACAGGTACCACCAGAATGGCCGTTGTTCAGGTGGGAATCACCTCCTATTCCCAGGATGTTAGTTCTATTTCTTTACTTTTTTTTTTTCTTTCCCTTTTCTTTTTTATTTCTTTTTTAGAGAGATACACAGACAGGGGGGGCCCAAGTGAGTGAGGAGAAGAGGGAGAAAGAAGCAGGGCTCTTGCTCACCTGACACAGAGATCAAACTCACAACCGCGAGATCATGACTTGAACCAAAGTCAGATGCTTAACTCACCTGCTCCCCCAGGTGTCCCTTTTTCTTTTTCTTTATTAAAATTTATGTATTATTTTGAGAGGGTGGGGGAGAGGGAAACCGTGAGCGAGCGACAGACAGAGAGAGAGAGAGAGAGAATTCTCAAGCACAGAATCTCTGTCAGCACAGAGCCCAACACGGGGCTTGAACCCACTAGCCGTGAGATCATGACCTGAGCCAAAATCAAGCGTCAGATGCTCAACCCACTGAGCCACCCAGGAACCCCATCCTTGTGCTCCTTTGCCAAATAGAAAACCTGTTCTTGATGTAATTACACTGATAACCCTGGGCAGCATGGCGGTGGTCCTCAGCCGGCTGCTGTCCCCACTGCCAGCCACCTGTTCGGCCACTCCAGCCATCACCCAATGGCCGGGGGCACATCGGTGGCTTTCCTACCCTCTCACAAAGCACGGGAAAGCATGGTCAACTGGGCTGGTGGCCAACCCTGTCTTCTGTGGCTTCTTCTCCATCAAGCTTCAGATTCCACTGGGCTCCCGAAATCCTCCATTTATAGTGGGAACATTTTCCCACAAAGGCTCAGGAATGGACATCAGGCCAGGAAAGAGGATCCATGGTCTCTCTCTTTGATCTGCCTGCTTCAGAGAGACCATAGTGGATCGTTCCTGCCAACGTACAGCGATGAAACTGGGGGATCCCGTGCACTACGGAACCAAGGAGTGATCAGGCCCTGACCCTGGCACCAACCGCAGTTGGTTCTGCTTCCCTGGGCCTCAGTTTTCTCATCTGTAAAATGAGAAGTTTGGAATAATGGGCCTCCTCAGACCCCAGCCAGGCTCAACCTGCAATTTCAAGTAGTACATTTTTCTGCTCCGAGTTGCTCACTTGTTAGATGGGAATATTACTGTCTGCTCACTTTATTCTCCGAGATATTTGTAAAGGGGAAGCTGTGATAGATTCAAAAGCGATTTGAAGTGGCGTAGGTCGGGTGGATATTACATCGGAGGGCTGGAAAATCTCTTAGCGTCAGTCCCAGCAGCCTGGGATGCCACTGTCACTACACCGCCTCAAATGAAAGCTCCACACTGCTTGTATCGAGCCAACCCAGCCCCCTCTCACATCCCTATGCCTTTTTTTGACCTGGATCACTTCCTACCCTCCAAGGTGGATCCTCATGGAGAAGAGTCAGAAAAAAAACCCAAAAACCAGTAACTTATGATTATGAGAGGTCTCTAACCCCATCTAGACATCTCAGGGCTATAGACAAGTATCTCTTCCAGAATATTCAGGCTCAGTTTGCATTCCTCTAATGGTGGGGAACTCACTACTTCACAAGGTAACCCACCCAATGGTTGGGTTGCTTAATTGATTCGTAAGTCTTCCTTCGGTTGTCTAAAATATCCAAATAGCCAAGCATTGGTAATAATTATGCACTATGTGGCTGCACAGATGGTCTAATCCTGCCAAGCTCACCACTCCAACCCACAGCATCTACCATACGTGGTCCTTCATGCCCTTTTCCCCTTTGCCCCCACCTGCCGCTGGGCTTGCCACCACATCAGGGGACAAGTCCCCCACACATCCTCTCGCTCAGCCACACCCCTTGTAAAATGTGTCAGAGGCCAGTTTGGGTCTGACTAGCATGAGACCCATGCTAGAGGTATGTCACCTCCCACCCTCTGGACACCACTGTGAGAAGCAGTTTTAGGGCTGCGGGGGAGACATTTTCAGAAGTAACATCTGCACCGTTTGTTCCAATTAATAGAGCAATTGTGTGTCAGGGAATTCACTCCACCATCAACCTCCACCATAGAAGATCAGCATTATTAACACCATTCATCAAGTTAGAAAAGAATCAGAGAGGCGAGGAACCCTGCTTATGGGGACCCTACTTAGCAGTGTGGAACCCTGATTCCAAAATGTTTCCCAAGTATTCCTGAATATTCCTGGAAGCTTCTTCCAGGTCAGCCCTAATCTATATCCCTTTTATCCTCATCCAAGCAACGTTTTCTTGTAGCGGGAGGGGTGCACGAGTCCATAAACCGTGGGTGCTCCAGATTCTAGACAGCTGTCCGTTTGCTTTTTGCCTTTACCTCCTAGACCGCCAGCCGCTGGGATTCATGTGGGTGTGAGCATCTATCACTCAGCATTATTCCTTTCCATCCCGGCCCTTCCCCACCTTCAGCCGCTCGACACTCCCACTCCTCAATGCCATCGCCACCAACCTTCTTTCTCTTCGAGGGGGAGGGAACCATCCACTTATCTCCCCCTCTTCATTTTTACTCTTGGCTTTAATGGCCTGATTCAGCAACTTCTTCCAAATCGCATCTGTAATATCCTATTTTCCACAGCCACATTTACCATCCGAGTGTGATTCTGTAAATAAAAAAGTCTGGTTATAGGGGCTAAGAAACACATAAGCCCAACAAGCTGCCAGGAAGAATTAGAAGCTTGGAGCACCCCCAGGTTTGGAGGGGCGTCAGGGAGGGGTGCTGCCCTCCAGGGAGACGCTTCTCGGAGGGTTAGAGCCCCGGGGCTGATTCCTTCCCCAAGTGTTTGTTCTTGCTACTGCTTCCTGGCATTTCAAAGCTCTTACTTGCGGAAATCAAATCGATATTCCTTAAGGAACAGTGAGCTCCACTGGACTTGGTCTTGTCCCTCTTGGACAGGGAGCTTTAGAGCTGGAATGCCCTGGGTTCAATCCTACCTTCTACCCATCCAGCTGTGGCCCTTGGGCACATTGCCCTGTCTCACTGACCTCAGTTTTCTCATCTGTAAAATATGTGTGTTTATATCTTCCAGCTGAGTAGTCAGAGGAAAGAAGGAGTTCTTGTCTATAGACTGCTTAGCACGTGGTAGATGATAAGAAATTGTAGTTGTTAATTAGGAAACTCACAAACTTGTTGCCACTGAGAACGGAGAGGTTGTTTACTAGATCAATCCAAACGTGAGGTGATGGGGGTTGAAAAGGCCTAAGAAGCATCTTTCCACGTCTGAGCTCCTGCCTCAGGCAGCCAGGTCCCTGAAGAGCCAGGCCAGGTTGGGGATCCCAAATTCTTTAAAGAGTGCCTCCCAGCTCGCCTGTACCAATCAGTGGCTTGCTTGTCCTCAGACTTGCCCCTGCCCCTTCCTTGCCTGCCCTGTATTACAGGGGTAGAGGTCCCCGCAAAAAGTGTCTCCCAGACTCCCTTGCCTTCTGGCTTCCATTAGCTTCCAGAAGCAGTTGGCAGACAAGAGGCCAAATCAAGCCACACTGTTTCTGCTTCTCTCTGTCTTTCTGCTTCAGGGGACATTGTGACAATAGCTGTGTCCCAACGTGGTTCCAGCTCTGGCCAGTGTGTCCCTCTGTCCCCTGTCCCATAGTCTCCTAGATGCTCCGGAACTTGTGTTCTGACAAAACCACCTCTCCCCATTGTCCCTACAGCGTGGGGATGGCAGGGTGCTGCTTGGCAGGTCCCTGCTTGGTGCTCACTTTCGGGTTTCCTCACCACCCCACTTGGCTTTGCAGTGTTTCCAACGCTTTGTAACTGGTCCCTTGCATCAGATTCCCTCAGCTGAACTACCTGGCATGAGTTTCCTGACTATAGCTTTGACCGATACACAACCCAGACCAGGAAGGGCCCTGTTCTTGTCATTTCGTAAGAAGAATCTGGAAGACCAGATTTGCAGTAAAAATGATTCATTAAATGATCCCAGTTAAAATCAAAAGCTTCTCTTTTTTTTAATGCCTGTTTTTGAGAGAGAGAGAGAACATGCAAGCAGGAGAGGGGTAGAGAGAGAGGGAGACACAGAATCTGAAGCAGGTTCCAAGCTCTGAGCTGTCAGCACAGAGCCCGACTCGGGGCTCGAACTCACTGAAATGTGAGATCAAGACCTGAGCCGAAGTCAGGCTTAACCGACTGAGTCACCCAGGCAGCCCCAAAAGCCTTTTGATCATAGATTAGGTAGGCTTTCCCTTAGAGATCAGCTAATCTAAATCTTTGATTTTTTTTTTCCTGTTGAAGAATCCAAGGCTCTGAGGGTTTAGGGGATTTGTCCAATGTCATTTGGTTAGTGGTTCTTTTTATTCTCCCAGGGGGCATTATTCTGAGATGATTTGAATATCTGCATCTCCATAACACAAAGAAAAACACCATTATTTTTATTTTGCTTGAAGGGGTGGGCCTATATTTACATAGATATTTCTTAAAGGACACGATACAACTTTGCATCTTTGCATTGCAAATAAGTGTCAAATTCTAGTAGGTCTAATATAAATAAAAGACAATGGTATGGCAAGGCTGGGCTGGACTACTAAATCCAGGCCATTGTACTCCTACACATACAAACATACACGTAGATATACAGATTCAGACAAAGAAAGAGACACAGATACAGAGAAGGGAACAGGTACAGATATAGATATAATGTTCTCCCCATAGGTCATTACTTGGTTTTAAAAGGAATGAAAACAGTATGCTTTTCCACTCGCCATGCATAAATCATCACTGAGAAGGAGCTCGGCAGCATCCTTGCAAACTTGTCTTAGAGGATTAAAATGCAGGGAAGGTTCCTTTCTTGATGACCCAAGCAAAAAAAGTTCAAGGACAAAGCAGACTTGGCTGGAGCGGGGCTGGCGGGAAGAATGGCCTGGCTCACAGAGGCATGAGGACACCCGGGATGGGCTATTTAGAAAGAGGCAGTAATTACAGGGGCCGCAGCTGGGCTGGGACAGGAGTGCTGGCTTTAGTAAAGAGGGCTCTTTCCCAAAGCACAAAATCTGAAGCCAGAGTCAGAGTCTGACTCTTGGAGTCCGGAGCAGAAGTGCAAGCAAACATGGTTAGAAGAGCAGAGGGGCTCTTCCAAATAGGAGTCCAAGTTAACCTTGGGGGAAGGAGAGATTGGTTTAGAAATGAGACAGAGGGGCGCCTGGGTGGCGCAGTCGGTTAAGCGTCCGACTTCAGCCAGGTCACGATCTCGCGGTCTGTGAGTTCGAGCCCCGCGTCAGGCTCTGGGCTGATGGCTCGGAGCCTGGAGCCTGTTTCCGATTCTGTGTCTCCCTCTCTCTCTGCCCCTCCCCCGTTCATGCTCTGTCTCTCTCTGTCCCAAAAATAAATAAACGTTGAAAAAAAAAAAAAATTAGAAATGAGACAGAAACCAGAGTGTCAAAGATGACGGTTGAAGAAAGAGCCAAAACAAACCAACAACGGATGTGCAGAAGACCTAGCAGTTGGCCTGGAGAGCCATGGAATCCGAGTGAGGACGGCAACAATGAAGATGGTCTTCATCCACATCAGAACTCTTGGGTTCACCCTTCTGCTCCTTAATGGGGCCAGGGTCACATTCTATAGTGAGAGCTTCACTGTCTGGGCACAGCCCCAAGGAAGCCAAGACCTGGAATTCGATCCCTCCAGTGCCACAGGATGTCATCTGACCAGTGACTGCAGACAAGCCACCTCTCAAATGTGCCCAAATGTACCTCCTGGACAAGAAGAAGCTCAGGTCGGCTGAATGAGAAGCACAGCCAACCCATATCAGCGTTCACACCAACAGCTCCCAGGCAGCACATTCTGGAGCTCAGGAAGCACAGGTCTGGATGCTAAATCGGCCTTCAAGAGCCTTCTGATGTGATGTTTGCCACCCCCCTACCCTCCAGGAAGTCACAGAATCCTCTTTGTCATTTTTCTTGCCCTCTCTCTTTTTTTTAATGTTTATTTATTTTTGAGAGGTAGAGAGCAGGGTAGGGCAGAGAGAGAGAGAGAGAGAGAGAGAGAGAGAATCCCAAGCAGGCTTCATGCTCAGCGCAGAGCCCAACATGGATCTCAATCCCACAATCGTGAGATCATGACCTGAGCTGAAATCAAGAGTCAGACGCTAAACCGACTGAGCCACCCAGCCACTCCCCTCACCCTCTCTTTTAATCTGTCTCTGGTGCTCAGTAAATATTTGTTGGATTTGAATTTGGAATTCTAAAAGGTATATAACATTGGACTCATCATATCAGCTCTATGCACTAATCAGAGTGAAGGTCAATCGTACACGGAGCTCCAGCCTCAGTAAGTGTCCTTCTCCCACGTCAGATTGCCTTTCCAGCTGAGACTGGGGAGGTTGGCAAGAAGAGGCGGCTGGGGACCTGATTTGAACAATGGAAGCAGGGAAGGCACTGATCGGGACAAATGCGGAGACTGTGGACATGTGGTTGGTGTTACCCTCTGTGGGTCTGGCAGACAAGCGGGAGTATCTATCTTGTGCAAAGTAGTGGACGTGCTGTATGAGACCGGCCATGCCCACTGCCCTCCACAAGTTTAACCACTTGCGGTCCAAGATGTGAATCGACCAAGCCTATACCAAGGGGAAGATGAGGACTGCAGGGTTAAAATGGGCATCTGGGTATGTGATACGTATATGATGATGATTGTACCTTTTCCCGAGGTTATTTTAAAGATTAAATGAGAGATTTTCAGAAAAAGCTTGGCTCGTTTTTGCCCACCTTCCCCAGTGAAATGTAATACAAATGATTCATTACTAACTAAAGTAAAACTCTTGGAGTTCCGAGAAGTGGGACATCTCTTTTGGCTTCAAGATCAAGGAACAAACTTGGAGAAAATGCCAGAGGAGCCCCTGAGGTACTGGATGGATTTGGTGGGCAGAACAAAAGCCCAGAGGGCCTTTCCCTTGATGATGAGGGAAGAGCACGATTCCAGGTACAGAATAGTTATGCTCAGGGCACTTGAGTCTTTGGCACATGCTCTGACTACACAGCCCAGACCCATATCTCCTTTTTTTTAAGACTCTTTAAACCTCCTTATCTTTTGCATTTCCCGCCAGGATGCGATTTGTTGCTCACAGACATTGTTTTCCCTAAAAGCCACTTGAGGCAGACATACTACTTCAAGCTTCTTCTGTATCTCCCAGGGCGCTGTGCGCAAAGCAAGGGCTTAATAAAAGCTTGTTGGGTAATTAGTTGACATGGCTCCCAAACTCTGCCCACCCCCAACCTCAGATTCCTCTTATAACCTCATTCAGGCTTCTTCCAAATATCCACTTTCGATATTGAGTTGTGGTGGGCAAAGCGGTGTGTGGGCCACCCTCAGGACGATGCAGGGAAAACCCAAAGTGTGTGCCCAGCCAATGGTGAATGAGAAAACTTTAACATGAGTGAGGTCCATATGCAAAAAAATAAATAAACAAAAGAAAAGAAAAGGAAAGAAAAGAGAAGAAAAGAAAAATCTTCAGACCAGTAGATTGCCTCTTCATAGAATTGTTAGACGCAAAAAATATTTGATTAAAGATAAAAAAAATTTTAAATGCATACATAGTTGATATACAGAACATTCAAACTGGCGATTAATGAGGTAGCCTCTATGGGTTTCTTTAACTGAATGAAATTTTGACAAAATATTTTTTCATTCACTCGTTATCACTCAGCGAATGTATTTTCAAATTAGCTTTATTGCCTTTAACGTGCTGACTTAAGGCATTTTGGTGCACTAAGTGTCGCTTTTGCAGAATATTTTCTTAATTAACGTTTACGGTTGCTCTGACACTGGTCTCACCTGCCTTTGTGAGGATGGAATCTAATTTTTTTTTTCTTGATTGGCTTTCCCATTTACAGAACACATCCTAGAAGGAATCTCCTTTAATATTCAGATTAGGCTCTCCGTGTGGCTGCCTGCCTCTCTCTCAAATGTAAATGAAACACTCAGAGGGGGCCCTTCCCCAAATGCAGACCACGTTCTATGCTGTTCTACACTGATCACCACGTAGGGAAACTTCACAGCAGTGACCACCCATGTCCAGTGTCACCACCCCCATGCAGAGCCCACATCCAACACCCGGTGCCTCATCTGGAGATTTCCAGCGTCGGGGCTGACCCCTGGAACAAAGAACCCAAGATGATGGAGATAGGAAGTGACCTTGAAGAGAAGGAGAACTTGCATAAATCTGGCCCCTGTGACTGGTACCGTCCTCAAGATTTCCTGTAGTTCACGGAGGTCCGGAGAAGCCTAAGGACTCCGAACTAGAGAAAATGCCGGAAGGGGATCCCAGATGTGCTCAGTTTGAGCGGCCAAGGATACTGTGAGTTAGAGATATTAGTAGTTCAGGGAGTGTAAAACAACACAGGAAACCTGTTTTCTGTCTTCGTTTTCCGGTGCTCTCTTTGAGCACGTATTACAACGCTGAGCCTAAAAGCTGTCAGTCTCTTTTAGCACAGCCTGTAATCCTATTAAAAAGGATTATTCCATTGTCCTGGGCTATCAGATCTTGGTAAGAACTCATTTAGGTCAACCTTTTAGGAAATTTACACACACATGGAAAACAATGTTAAATCAGCCACTTGCCATATTTCTCAAAGAAAACCGAGCCAGGCAGGCTTGCATGTGCACAATCCTGTGCCTTTTTCCTTTTCTCTTAAAGCCTCATGCAGGGTCTGGCCCTGTAGCCTCTTTGGTTCCTTCGTTCTAACAGCAAATGGGGGGCTGTGCAAGGGGGAGTCGGAGCCTGATAACGTCCATGGAAAAGCCTGGAGTGTTAAATCCACTTCAATCCCCTCTGCTTGCTGTGAACCTCCCCCTGTGTTGCTTCAGCCACTCAAGCTCTAAGGAAGAGAGAGGACAAAGGGACAGGTGCACAGGGTGGGTGCAGGTACCCAGCTAGTGGTCAAGAGATCCTTTCGACAGGGTTTCTGGGTGTCCAGGGACCCAGACTGATTCATGCACAGGCTGGCGATCACTATCCCAAGCCTGACTCAGTGCCTCCATCTCCTCTTCTGACACGCCCCTTTCAAATAATGGCACCACCGTCATCTTTCTTCAAACTAAAGCTCTGAAGGCATCATTCGCTCCTTCTTCATCCCCATAACACACACCCTGTCAGCTTCCTCAACGTCTCCCAAATCCTTCTGTAGTAAACAGCTTCTAACCTGGATCCCAATGATCCCCACACCCTTGTGTCATCCACACGCCATGAGTGTAGGCTGCACCTAGTGATTTCTAACCAGTAGAAGAGAGAGAAGGTGATAGGAGGTCACTTCTGTCCTTAGGTTGCTGAAGACTATGACTTCCGTTTTGCTCATACTCTCTCTCTCTCTCTCTCTCTCTCTCTCTCTCTCTGGCTTTTTTCACCTGCTTGTTCTGATGGAAAGAGATATGGGGCAAGGAACTGAGGTTCTTAGTCCGATAGCTCGTGAGAGACCGAATCCTGTCAACAATCAGAGACCTTGGAAGAGACCTTGGAAGAGAACCTACCCAGGTTGATCTCAAGAGGACAGTAGTCTGGTCAACACCTACACTGCAGTTTGTTGGAAACCGAGAAGCAGAAGACCCAGCTAAGCCATGCCCAGGCTCCTGAGCCACAAAAACTATAAGATACTGAATGTGTATTATTTGAAACCACTAACTTCTAGCGTAATTTTTATGTAACAATAGACAACTCACACACACACACACACACACACACACCATTCCATCCTCTCGCACTGCTCTTGTGTTCCCTTGTCTAGAAAATTTTAAAGACCCACTTGACTGGTCTGCCCTGCATCCCCAAGACCTTAGGTCATCTATAGTGAGGATGTTGCCACAAAAGGGTAAAGTCACCACCTCTCGTTTCAACCAAATCAATTTCAATCCTACCCATCTTCTATTGTGTGCTTCTTGATTAGATTTCCTTTGTTGCGGGAGAAAGGAGAGAAAATTGTTGTTTCACTGTAAACATCAAACTAGAAAATTTGAGGGTGAAGGAGTCATGGCAGCATTTGTGAGTGAATATTCTGATTCTCCGCGGTAAGACCACTCTTCTCTGCCTCCTTCAGTTTAGGCGTGACCACGTGACTGGCTGGGGCCAGTGAGGTGCAAATGGCACATGTCACTTTTAGGTGAAAGTATTTAGTTGCCCTTGCTTGGATCCCATTTTTCTGTTCCCTATCTTGGAGCTTGGAAGTCTGTGACGAGCAGAACCCACTCTGGCCACCCAGTGAATTAGTCCCACCTCTAATGTCACAGATATGGGAATTAGAGAGAGTAGAAGGGATTGCTTGAGGTTATCCAGCAGAGCATCCGGAACCAAACCCTCTCCAGGATACCGGGCTCCTTACGATACTGACAAGGTCTGAAGACACAATTGTCCAAGCTGCCTTACAGATGCCTACAGTTCCCCCATAGAGGGATTGGGAAGGAGCTGCTTCTCATGGGAAAGAATGAAGAGTGGCAAGTGCTGCTGAATTGGGGTTGGGATATAGGGAGCTGAAAAATCTCCAGGGTCTCCAGCAATCCCCAGGGAGTTTCCAGAAGTCAAAGCTGGTCAAAGCTTTCCGATCAAAGCTGGTCGGATGCTTGGCCCAAATTCCTTCCAGCAAATCATCCCGATTGCTGAATGGCCTTTCAAGTACTCTGAAACTGGCCCTTGGTAAGCTGAGGTGGGCTGTCAGCAGGGTGACCTTATGTCCTGCCTTGCCCAGAATAGTCTTGGTTTATACCTATTGCCCCGAAATAATTATTAATAGTGCTCCCTTTCTCTCTCAGATGTGTCCCAGTTTGGAAGATAAATCACACAGTCACCCTAGCTTTCAGACTGTAGTCACTTACCGCGTTTCATTTCCCAATTCACTCCCTACAGACCGGTGCCCACTGGCTGGTACAGAAGGAAGACTTCACCAACTCAGAACTGCCAGCGAGAGTCTGCTTCAGGTAGCTGTTAGGCTGTGAGGACCCTGGGTTTCTGTCTCCTCCCAGATACCATCCGGCTGTGTGATTCTGAAAAAGTTGGCTTCCCTCCTTTGACCTCCGTGTTATGCAAAATAATGGAGCTGGATTGAATGGTCCTTTGATTTCCTTGCAGCCTTTGATTCCATAAACCTGCCTGGAGAAGTTTCCAACAATGGAGGGATCCACATGGGCACTAAGTACTGAATGCAGATGGAATCAATCATGCAGCCCATAGATATATTTACAACTTTTCCTTTCAAATCCGGGTTGAGCTGTTGTGATTAACAAAATGCAAAATCTCTTAAAAGCACTACGGAATTCTGCTGCGTATCATCAGATACTTTTCTCAATCAACGAGATGAAAAGTGCGACTACTATCAGGTTGGGGGAGGAGAGTAAAAAGCAAAACACACTGACATTAAAAAGATATTCGTAGCGGAAAGGCTTGAGGACCACTGAGCTACAGTAAGCAATCAATAAAAGCATGCAAAATTTTGCATAATCTGCATATTTCCTTTTTCTGGGGAAAGGCACCAGGAACATTCATCAACCTCTCCAAAGAGACTGTGACCCAGATAAGTTCTAAAACAATTATTCTGCAAAGATGAAGAGGTCAACAGTTTCCAGAAGCCCTGAGGCCCCAGCTCTACCCCCAAATAAAGCAACATTAGTTTCTATTTGTTTCATACTAACTGTGCCATGGAGATCAGAGACTGTGCTAAGTGCTTTGTAGGGATCCTAGTCCCTTGAAAGAGATGAGAAATTGAAAGCACAAAGGAAGCAAACCAGTCATTTACCCTTATTGTGGGCAGAACCAGGGCTTAATTTCAAGCACCTCTGACTGACACCTGTATTCTCCTGCTGTGACATGTTGCCCACTAAACCCACCTTCCACTGAGGGTTGAAACCCAGTTATTGTTCCAAACTGAGCTTTCCCTGAAGGAGGCAGCATGGAGTGAAGGGACGGAAGGAGGGTGCCAGTGATATTAACTGGGATGAAGTCAATTTCTCTTTAAGAGAAAAAAAAAAAATCTAGATCAGTGACAGAGATTCTTCATTTAAAATGTTTAAAGTATCTTTAGAAATTTTCATCAACAAAATTAGCTGCTGAGCTAAATTCTCTCCTTCTGTAGTTAAACAGGAATTAAAGAAAATACTCTATTATTTTTCTGTCTTAGTATTTTTTTCAGTTATTTATTTATTTTCAGAGAGAGAGAGAGCACACAAGAAGGGGAAGGGGAAAGAGAGAGAGAGAGACAGAGAGAGAGAGAGACAGAGAGAGAATCCCAAGCAGGCTCCACACTGTCAGCCAAGAGCCCGACAGGGGTTCAAACTCATGAACCGTGAGGTCATGACCTGAGCCAAAATCAAGAGTCCAATGCTCCACTGACTGAGCCACCCAAGTGCCCCTGTCTTGGCATTTTTCTACAGTAAGGGCCACAGTATAAGGCATGTAAAAAATAAATCCTAAGAGAAGACAACACAGCCCTTGCCTCCGAACTCCTAAGGCAGGTGAGCCAGGTGGGAGTCAAAGGGGTCACTCTCTGGTCTGTCTGGTCTCAGAGTTGCACACCCTGCAACTACACGGCATGCGCAAGAGGCTTCCAGGAAAGGGCTGCACCAAACCTCTGCCAGTTTCTTCCCTTTCTAAGTCACCAGGTAGGAAGTCTTCCCCCATCGTGCCCACTTACTCCTGGGCCACATCCGGCCTGCATCAGGGAGCCCCCCACCAACCCCCCCAGTTCCCCAGCCCGACCCCCTACACACACTTGCCCCCTCCACCCAGCTCGCCCTCCTGTCTTACGGTTCCTGCCCCCTGTCTCACGTGGGGTGTTGGGAGCTACCTGATGATTCAAGGCACACCCTCTTGGGTCTATGGCCGCAGATGGGGCATCTCACTTAGGGAGCATCCCCCAAGCCTCATCCAGTACCCCAATCTCAGCTCTGTAGGGTGGGAGGCTCCTACGGGCTGTGCTTAGCTGTCTTTTGAGCAATCAGAAGGATGAGGTAGGGGGTATACCAGTGGCTACCTTTGCTCTGGCACATTTGAATTCAAACAAAATAATATCTTTCATCTTATATCTTGCTTTGCTCTAAGATTCTGTTGGCCTTAAAATATTCATGTCAAGAGCCACTCTCATCGCGTGAACATTGCTGCATCCGAGAGAAGATTTTCTTTTTCCTTTTTCCTCATCTACTGAAACCTGTGTGGCAGGGAGAGGCAGTGCTCACCAAACAGCCATGCATTCCTCTGTGGCTCCCAGGGGGCCTCCTGGCCAGGCCAGCAAATGAGATGGGAACTAGTGTCACACGTGATGGCTTTCTCCCTCGCTCCCTTTCCCCTGAGGAAGCAACTTCGGACACAAGTGCGAAGGGTGTCAAGGCAGAGATCATCCGATTGGCCCCCTCAGAGCCATCAGTCATGCACGGAGCTGGGCCACGAGGATCACCCCTATGAACTGGGCCTCTCCAAGAGGAGGGCGGCGGATGGAGACGGGCAACCGCCTCGCTCATCGTTGAAGGCGGTCCTGCACACCCAGCTCTCCTCATGCCTCCTGAGAGCTGAGTGCAATCAAAACCCTACACAAAACAGTGCTGATGTGCGCAAGGGTGAAGAGAAAGAGGAAGCGCAGGAGGGTGAGGAAAAGAAGGGCTTAAGGGGGAAGAAAGGAGGTTTTAAAGAAATGAGACCAGTGGGAGAGAGACAAAGCATAAGAGACTCTTAAAAACTGAGAGCAAGCTGAGGGCTGATGGGGGGTGGGAGGGAGGGGGGGGTGGGTGATGGGCATTGAAGAGGGCATTTTGTGGGATGAGCACTGGGTGTTGTATGGAAACTAATTTAACAATAAATTTCATATATTAAAAAAAAAAAAAAAAAGAAATGAGACCAGGTGAGAAAGGAAGGCATGGAGGCCGGGGGCGGAGGAGACGCCTCGTCATAGCCTCAGAGGACGGTGCAAATGTAAGCCACCCGATCACGGTGCTACAAAACAAGCGTGATGGTCTCAGGACACTGTTTGTGTCTCCTCTTTCAGGCTCACAAACTTAAAAATAATAATTCTGCGTGATATACATACAAATACAGGTGGATACCCATACACACCTTGTAATGACCGCCTTCCGGAAGAACAAAGAACCCAGGTCCTCAGCCCTGCTCCATCCGGGGCTGTTTCTAAACCTGCCTGGGTCTGGGTCCTGGAGCCAGCATCCCAGCAGCCGCAGGCGAGCCCATTCACTGCAAACCTCCAGCATCTTCCCCCCCACCCTGCCTGTCTTCTTTGGGACTCCGGTTTCCCGGGTTTGGCCAATCACCTGGGGCCAGGAAAGGACACATCCACATTGCCGTTTGTGCTTACAATGGTTCCAAGCTCCCTTCCCGCAGCCCAAATAGGCATTTAACCCCCATCAGAGTGTCCACTGTCCCCCAGAAGATTCTCACAGGTGCCCACAAAGTGGTCATGGCTGTCTTTACCACAGACTGCCCCTTTGGTTATCTTCCTCCTCTAATGGCCACGTGCCAATTTCCGCGGCCTGAGGGGGCCTCTCTGCAAAAGAAAACCCCACTGTGCCTCTTCTTCCCAAACTTACAATCCTCAGGGAGTCAGGACTCTCCTGGCTTCCAAGTCTCTGCAGAGAAATCCCAGCCTGCTTTCATCCCTGGACACCCTAGGGCCCCTTGGTGTCAAAGCAGCCTACTGGGGCCCAGAGCCTTGCATAGTGTGTCCAGACCAATCATATCAGCCTTTGACTTGCACCCCAAGGGCAGGTGGGAAAGTATCCCACCCCAATCTCTCCTCCCCATCTTTTCCCCTTTTCCCTCAATCAAAAGGCCTTCTCCCACCCCGAAACCCCTGCTCACCTCCTTGTTCATCAGTAGGCTGGGGTGGGGGGAAGTAAGTTTGTCTACACTGTCGGTCCCAGCTCGGCCAAATTAAAATGCGCTTGTTGAGATGCCCGAAACCCCAGTCTGCATATGGAATATACACGAGGTAAAGGTGGCCCAGGCTGAGAGCAAAACACTTAAAGATTCTGCAAAGTTCATTACCACCCATACGAACGGGAAACGATATTTTTCCAGATGCATGGCAAGGTGCCTACAGTCTCCCAAAAAGGCCCAGTTCTTGGAAGGAAGAGGAGAGAGTGTTTCAGACCCAGGGGCAGTCCCATCAGAGGGGCTCCACGAGTGTCATTCATTCTGTCCTCTTGACCTCTACCTCTGATGGCTGCTTTACTTTACCTGTTGCCACTGTTTCTGGGACCTGGAAGAACATGGCTAGTCACAGTACTAGTGACAGGTACAATTCTCCCTCCCCCCACCCACCTCAATCTGTAGGAGGAGGCGGAGAAGAGGTAGGGCAGTGTACTTATAGAAGTGCCTGACCGTGTCCCCAAGAACAATCTAAGCTTGGGGTGGGAATAGAGGGATAGAGAAGGCAGGAGTCAGATCCATGAGGTGGGGGCTGAGCCATCCTTACCCAGAATCACCCATAACCACCCATCACACACACACATACACATGTGATGCATGCACACAGCGGCAAGGGTGCATGATGGAATAATCAAGGGACAGCCAGATGCACTCAAAGAGGTTGGGGCGCCTGGGTAGCTCAGTCGGTTAAGTGTCCAGCTTGGGCTCAGGTTATGATCTCATGGTTCGTGAATTGGAGCCTTCATCGGGCTCTGCACTGACAGCTCAGAACTTGGAACTGTTTTGGATTCTGTGTCTCCCTCTCTCTCTGCCCCTCCCCTGAACATGCTCTGTCTCTCTCTCTCTCTCTTTCAAAAATAAACATTAAAAAATTTTTTTTAATTATCAAGAGGCAATGAAGGCTTAATCTTTCTTTAGGTGGACACTGTTTCCAGGTCCTCGGAAGAGGGAAGCCCATCCTAACCCCCCAAAGACCCAGAGAATAAGATATATCATGGATGTGGGGCCCCAAGAGATCCATTTCTTCCTACCTGGTTGCACTGGGAAAGACTCTGGGAGAACAGGAGCTCATTCCACTTCACCTTCCACAGGACCCAGAGGCTTAATCCTCTCTGCAGGAAGATGAGAAGGGAACTGCCACCAGGTCCCTTGAGCAGAGCCATGCCCCAGCTGAAACCCTCTGAGATCTGTCACATCCAGAAAACCACTTCTAGGACCTTCTGGGTTCTTCCAAATCCCTGCATGGTCCTTGATATCTGAGCACACTTAGTTTTCCCTAATCCAAAAACAAACAAACAAAAAATAAATAAAATAAATAATAATAATAATAAAAGAGAGAGAGAGAACACAAGGGGGAAAAAAAGAAAAGAGACAACAGGAAAAGAAAAGAAAATGCCATAATTAGCTCAAAGCGGGTAAAATTCACTGGCTGAGAAAAGAGGCCGAGATGCTCACTGCTGTCGGCTTGTTTGCAGCCAGATGAAAATAAAAGTGAATGTCTTTGCCCCCAAGAGTGCAAGGTTCTTCTTAATAAAACACAGCAACCATTTGAGTTGTCCCTCAAGCCAATGCGGAGTGCCCTTTCCTCTAGCGTCTGGGTGTCCCCCGCACCCCGTGGTTCTTCTCTGATTGGGTAATGAGAACTTCTCGGCCAAAGGCTGGCTTTATTTCCAGACTGCTTTGCTGCATTTCTCCCAAACACAAAAGATGGGTGTCCGGAGCAGTCGCTGAAACAAGATGCTGTTCACAGTTAGCTCAACAGCACCAAAACACGCTGGGTGAGGAGAGCAGGGGGCCACGCTTCTCCTGGAGCGGGCCCAGCCCTGCCCACCGGGGCCTTGCGTCCTTGCACCGGATGGGAGACGCGAAGCCAAAGCCACAGGCAGTCCGTGTGGGGAAGGCATTGATACCCTGCTGGTGATTCCCCATTCGGTCCCTTTGGCCAAGGGGCCTGACGAAGCAGCCTCCAGCCGGGCGTGGAGGAATCCGCCCTGCTTGCTTCTGGAAAACCCCTGACAGACCTCCTATCTGACTCGGCCAAAGGGAGGCCTGCGAACACACAAGTCCTCTGTTGAGTTAGACGCGAAGCGCGAAGCTGGGACTGGTGAGCCTGTGGGAGAGATGATGTGGCTGCTGATGGCGCTGGATAGAAAGGAGCTTCCTAGTGCAGCGTGAGACGAGGCCCCAAAGAGATCCCCTGGACCCTTCACCCACCCAACAGAGATGAGTGCGAAAAGCTTCCCGCAAGGCCCGGCAATGGCCTATTCCAAAAGCAATTTAGAGGGCCGATGTAATTGACTTTCTATTAGCTTCCTTGAGGGATTGTTTCATCCCATCAACCCCTGGTCATATGCAGACGTAATGTCTAACTCAGCGAGGCAAGAACAATTAGCAAGGTCCTGAATTGTGTTTCTCCTGCACCATTTATTACAGCGACCCATGTTTGAAGTTAAGATAACTGCTTCCCAAGAACTGTTAACAAGGGCCTGTGCTTCATAGCCTTAAATTACCCAAGAGAGACAGGATCTGCAAACCCACTTTTGGGTGCTAACAGCTGTAATTAAGAGGGTGCTGGTGTCTTAAATGGACCCTTGAAGACGAGGCTCTCTGAAAATACAAACTGGGAGCCTTAAGCAATCTCTCACTGATTTCCAGACCCTGTTTGTGGGGCAGTGAGGGAACCACAGGTAAATATGACAGCATCTCTGACTGTAGGGCTCATGCTCTAGCAGAGGAAAGGAGACAGAAGGCAAATGATTGTAACAGAAGCAGATTCCAGTAAGTGCTATTAAGGTTAAAAAAAAAAAAAAAAAAAAACATAGACTACCATGGCCATGTGGCTAAGATGGTTTCAAAAGGGGGTCACTTGAGCTGGGCCTCAGATGAGTGAAAGTGGAGGAGACAAGAGGGAAGTACAGGTTGAAAGCAAGTTCACAGGTGAGTTGATGATGCTGGTCTGGGGACCACACTTTGAGAACAACAGTATTCTGACTGCAAGTGAGAAAAACTCACCACAAACTGGCTGAACAAAGAAAATTACTAGCAAGTCATTAGCTCACTGCAAATGAAAACTTCATAGCCAATGTTAGCTTCAGGCATAGCTGGATCTAGGGGCTTAAAGAACATCAGCCACTTTCTTCATTTCCAAGCTCCATTTTCTCCTATGTTAGTTTCACCCTCAGGTAAGCTTTCTATGCTTAAGAACCCAGGCATTTCAAACTTACAATATTATTATAACCAAGAATCCCAGAAGAAAAGAAAAAAGAGTTGACTGTCTCCACAGTTCCGTAGAAGTCCCAGAACTGAGTTTCTTGTGTCCTGACATACCTGGCCCAACTGAGCAGATTTAATGGTCTTATTGGCAAGGCATAGATCACGTACATACCACCTCCTGGATTCCTGGACTAAAATTGGGGTGTGAATGAGTTCACCCCAACCTCCCCCCAAAATGAAGTGGTTTGTAAAAAAAATTTTTTTAATGTTTTATTTATTTTTGAGAGAGAGAGAGAGAGAGACAGAGTACAAGTGGGGGAGGGGCAGAGATGGACGGAGACACAGAATCCAAAGCAGCCTCCAGGCTCTGCCCTCTCAGCACAGAGCCCGAGGTGGGGCTCCAACTCACCGAAATGTGTAAATTTGTGGCAGGTAAAAACAGCAGAAGTACTTCAGGTACACAGCAGAATGGTCAAAAAAGGTGCCAAGCAAGGAAATTTGGATGTCATTCACTTGTTCAACAAAATCATTAGAAATCCTTCCTAATATGAGGCACTATTCAATAACCTGAGGATATAGACCTACAAGGCAGTTATTTATAGTATTGTTTCCTAAAGTGTGTTCCCAAGAACACCAGAGCTACAAAGTTTTAAGGTGTTTCTATCACAAAGAGTGGTTGGTTTATTAGTGGGTTATACCAAGTGAAACAGATTAGCAGAGGACTCCTGGGGGCCTTTTAAATGCTAATGAGCATGGTGACTCTTTCAGAGGGGCATATGATGTGCAGCACTTTCCAGTAGAAGCCCTCTGACCCTTCTTCTCCTTCTTCTTCTCCTTCTCCTCCTCCTCCTCCCTCTTCTTCTAAGAACTCATTCTTAGGGTTCTTGTTCTACAGAACACATTGGAAGATGTACTTTCAGGATGATTCATCTGGTGACAGAGGGTGCTTGTATTGGAAGGGGGAATTGGAAAAGAAAGGACTCTAAGCCCTAGTTTTCTTCCGCTTCACCCCGCTGTTCTTGATCCGCAAGTTCAGCTCCTCCCTGTGCTCTGTCCCCATCACACACACACACACACACACACACACACACACACGGTAGTCTGAAGGGACCAGGATGGAGTCTACATTGACAGCAGCTCAGCGAGTCACATTTTGCCTTGACAACCACGGGTTGGTCCAGCCTCTCGCCAGTGGCTCTGTTTCCGGTTGCCCACCTGCACCCCAGCTCCGAGAAGCCACGTCCTAGTGCACAGGCTGTCGAGCTGAGGCCCTATGGAGGTACCACCAGTCCCACCCCAAGGGGCTGGATTCCACCACTTGCATTTCCACCCAGTGACTGCGACAGTCCACCTTTGTTGCTGACGCTGGAGCATCCTGGCAGAAAAGAGAATGTGAGCCGGGAGCAGCACAGAGACAGAGCCTGGGGAAACTGATCCCAACCGCGGGGACATCGACACAATCAGCAGAGAAGTTAGCATGAGCTTTGGAACCAGGCCAACCTGGTGTTTCACATTTGTGAGTCCCTGTTTACTCATCTGTAATAGTAGTAAAATAATAAAAATAATAACAATAATAATAATAATAATAACAATATACTACTTCAGTGGATATTCATTATGGCTGGTCATCATCTGGAGAATTTTTTAAAGAAAGTTATTTTCTGGGTCTCAGAAACCCAGAAAACCTCCTGAATGAAAATCTCCAGAAGGATGTGGGTGAGGAGGGATGGGCATGTGCTGAGGAGGCCTTCCAGACTGGAAAGCACTAACCTCAGGTTTCCCGAACCTGCCTGATCATAGGGGTCATCTGAACACTTGATACAAGTGTGACTATTCTGGCATCTTCCCTACAGAATTTGATTCCATGGAGTTGGATGGGACCTGAAAATCTATATTTTTAAGTATTCCCTGGTGATTCTTTTAATCAGGCAGAGTTTGGGAAACACATCTATACACCCTTTCAGGGGTTCTTAAGCCTGACTGAATAGTCAAATCACTGGAAGAGTTTGAAAAATGTCCAATTCCTAGGCCTGACTAGAATAATCTCCAGGAATGGGGTCCAGGCATCAGTCCCCCATGTGGTTTCAGTGAGCCACTGGTCTACACATAAGATTAGATGGAGCTTGATGATCATATAGATAGAACACCTAGTGCACTGCCTGACAAATACTAAACACCCAATAAGTATATAATCATTGATTCATGTAATCTGAACAGTGTAAAAATGAAATTAAGGGTCTTAAACTTTTTTTAATTCAAAAGCTTTGGGGTTTTCTTTAATAATCCAAATACACAGTAAAAAAGAAAGAGGAATATAATAAGCCTCCATATACTCACTACCCAGAATTTTTAAATATCAAAGTTTTATCATATTTGCTACAGGTATTTTTTGATTTAAAAAAATTCATAATGGATAAAATTCAAATTTCGTGTATTCCTTTGCTTCCCTTCCCAGACAACCTCCCTACTGAAATATGTTTGCATCCTTTTGTTTTTTTGCTACAGATACATCAATACACATGTATTTACCCCCAAACCCCAGAGTATCCTTTTATATAAATGCGCATAAAATATTGTTTTAGGGGCACCTGGGTGGCTCCGTCGGTTGAGCGTCTGACTTTGGCTCAGGTCATGATCTCACAGTCCTTGAGTTCAAGCCCCACGTCGGGCTCTGTGCTGACAGCTCGGAGCCTGGAGCCTGCTTCGGATTCTGTGTCTCCCTTTCTCTAACCCTCCCCCGCTCATGCTCTGTGTCTCTCTGTCCCCAAAATAAATAAACATTAAAACAAATTTTTTTTAATTTAAAAAAAGATTGTTTTAGGCATCATACTGAAGCTTTGAGTCCGTATTTTTGTGACATTCATCCATATGAGGCACGTAGATCAATTTCATTTATTATAATCACTGTTAAATCTAGCATGTGAGGGGCGCCTGGGTGGCACAGTCGGTTAAGCGTCCGACTTCAGCCAGGTCACGATCTCGCGGTCCGTGAGTTCGAGCCCCGCGTCAGGCTCTGGGCTGATGGCTCAGAGCCTGGAGCCTGTTTCTGATTCTGTGTCTCCCTCTCTCTGCCCCTCCCCCGTTCATGCTCTGTCTCTCTCTGTCCCAAAAATAAATAAACGTTGAAAAAAAAAATTAAAAAAAAAATAAATCTAGCATGTGAATATACCACACTTTGTGTATCCATTTCCCCATTGATAGAAATAGTTTCTAATTGTAAACTACTGAAAACATCTGCTACAGTGCTTACACATCCAGCTGGGAATCCAAGAGGGAAATGTTCTCTCTGGCATATTCCTACAAGCGTAAAGTTAACGTCATGGACACCAGCATCCTCACCTTCAGTATGTACTGACATTTGGTTTCCAAAGTGGCTACAACAAATGTCCTGCTCCCCAGAGATGTATGCCAGATCCACATCCCTTCATCCTCGCCAACATTTGGCATTGTTAATGTCATACTCAGTAGAAACAAACTCGAGTTGATTCATAGAGTTGATTCAAGTAGGAAAAAAAAAAAAAAATATGTGAAAGGCTAGGTAGTTGACAGAAGCACCCACCGGGGAGGGCTGGGAACCAGGTTCATGGCTACTCGGCCCAGGATACATCCAAAACCCAGTCCTGTGAAGGAACCATTCTCAGGCTGCCATCAACTCCAAGTGCGGCTCCTTGCAACAATACCACTCAACACTCTTAACACTTAACATGCTTAGAGGCGCCTGTCGTGGCCCCATGTGGACCCAGCAATCTATTGTCCCATGACCTTCACTACCTCCTGGAAACATCTAACATTTTCAGCTTCTCAGAGGAACGTTGGCTTTACCTCAAACAATGGGGAGGACCCCCAAACACGAAGAGGGTTTAGATGCTGGATGGGCAAGATTGGCAAGTACCCATTACACGGATGCTCTGATGAAGGCAAAAGTCATGCTGTTGTGTTTACTTGCATTCCCTTATTACTATGGAGTTTGAACATCTTTTTCGTATTTTTATTGGTCCTTTGAGTTTCTTTTTTTGGGAAAACATTCTGCATATATTTTCCATATTTTTCACTAAGTTGTTTGCTATTTCATATTTGATATGTAGTCATTTGCATATTCTGAATAATTATCTTTTGTCAGTTAGATGTGGCAAATGTATTCTGTTGCTTGTATTTTCACTATATTTTATGGCATCTTTTGTTGTGCAGAAGTTTTTAATTTTAATATCGTTAAATTTATTGATAAATTTCTTTAAGAGTTATGCATTTTTTTTTCATAAGTCAAAACCCTGAAAGGTCTCCTTATATTACCTCTAAATCTCTCTCTCTTTTTTTTTAGGGAGAGAGTGAGAACAAGGGACAGAGAGAGGGAATCTTTTTGTTTTAAATTTTTTAATGTTTATTTATTGTTGAGACAGAGACAGACCATGCGTTGGGGAGGGGCAGAGAGAGAGGGAGACACAGAATCCAAAGCAGGTTCCAGGCTCTCAGCTGTCAGCACAGAGCCTGATGTGGGGCTCGAACTCACAAACTGTGAGATCATGACCTGAGCTGAAGTTGCATGCTTAACTGACTAAGCCAGCCAGGTGCCTCTGGGAGAGGGAAACTTAAGCAGCCTCCTTGCTTAATGTGAAGCCTGACCCAAGGCTCAATCCCACAACCCTGGGATCATGACCTGAGCCAAAATCAAGAGTCAGCCACTCAGCTGACTGAGTCACCCAGGCACCCCTCTAAAATTTTTATTAAAGTTTTGATTTTTAGACTTAGGTCTTTAATTCATCTGGAATTTATTTTTGCCAATGTGATAAGATGGAGATTTAAATTCATATACGTATATATTTTTTTCCTATATACAGCCGATTTCTCCCCCCCTCAACCCCCACTGGTCTGTAATGACACTTCAGTCTGATACCATGCCACCATATTTGTTTTTGTCAGCTCGTAGTGCCTTTATTATACAGATATGCTGCCAACTATGGGAGTCGTGAGCCACATGTGGTTAGTTAAACTTAAAAGGATTAAAATGTAATAATATTAGTAATGTTATTTCTTGGTCTCTGTAGCCACATTTCAAGTGCTCAGTAGCCACATGTGGCCTGTGGCTACCATATTGGACAGCTTAGAGTTTTACCATTTCTATCATTGTAGGAAATTCTATTGGAGTTGCCTATAATGTTGGTCCCTTTCCTCAACTTACACACTTCTATTATACACTTAAAAAATTACTGTGGTTTTATAAGTATTGATACTGAATAGGGCAACCCACTTACAAATCCTCCTTCCTCATTATCCTTCAAAAATGGCTTAGCTATTCTTAGACTTATATACTTCAAAACAAATTTTAAAACCAGTTTATGAAGTTCTATGTAAAGTTTTATGGGAATTTTGTTTAGAATTTTATTGAATTCATAGATTATTATATGAAGAATTCACATCTTTGTGATATAAGGTTCTTTCCATTCATTTCCATGGTATATTTCTGGGTTTACTCAGGTTTTTATGTCCTTTAATAAAGTTTTATAATTTTCTCCATATTTTCCCTGCATCTCTTTTATTTATTTCTTGTTACCTTATCGTTCTTGTGGGTATTGTGAATGATTTTTTTATAAAGGACATTATCTAATTGGTGGAGTAGACAATTCATTAGTTATGGACTGTTGAGCTTGTACCTATCATTTTTATATCTATTCTAATTTTTCAGTAGATTCTCTTATATTTTATATAGATATTCATTCATATATCTGCAAATAATAAAATTTTCCTTCTTTATAACCCTTACTTATATCTCATTTCTTTATTTTGTCTTTGAGCATTGGCTAAGCCCTTCAGTGCATATTGAATAATAATAATAAGGAAAGAACATCCTTGTCTGATGTTAATGGACTGACTTCTAAGTATCACCAGTAAATATATATTTAGTAAGTTCTCTCTATCATGATAGAGAAGATTGTTTCTTATCTTAGTTTGCTATGATATCTTTTTAATCATCAATATATTTTCAAATTTCTCAAAAGGTTTTCTTCAGAATCTCTTGAGATAATCATATGATATTTAGGTAGTAATATGATAATATGGTAAAGAGATTCATAGATTCATAGATTAGATTAATAGAATTTCTGATGCTAAGCCAACTTTGCACTTTGGGGATGTACTCCAAAACCGTATTTGTTTTGTTTTATTTTGTTTTTCACACTTTTAAATTTATTTGTCAATGTTTTTAGAATTCATTGCAACCTGGTTCTTGCATACAATTGAGCAACATTTTCTTATACAATCCCTACCTGGCCTTTTCATCCCCTAAAAATAAAAAGTTTAGGGGCGCCTGGGTAGCGCAGTGGGTTAAGCTTCCAGTTCACGATCTCGGCTCAAGTCATGATCTCACGGTTTGTCAGTTCGAGTTCCACATCGGACTGTCTGTGCTGATGGAGCAGAGTCTGCCTGGGATTCTGTCTCTCCTTCTCTCTCTCAATCTCTTTCAAAAATAGATAAATAAACTTCAAAAAATAAAAAAATATAAAAATAAAAAGTTTACTTGGGAGAGTTCCCCCTTATTTTCCCCTGGTGAAATGTGCATAGAATAAAAAGAGTCACTTCCCTGATAACCTTTAATGACTATTGCTTGGTTCAGGTTTCGTTCAGTTCCCTTGAGTAAATTTTGAGAAATCAAATGTTTAGTTTGTTTGTTCGTCTAAGATAGTTTGTGAGCAAAGGAGACATAGTCTGTGGCTACAATTAATGGGTAAAAGCTTCAAGGAGACTGACTCAACTCTGTCTCCTTCTGGGATATGGGCCAATTGCCTGCATCTCTTCCCCTCCTCTTCCGTGTCCCCCTAAAGCTTTCACCACCCTCCTCCTTCTCCAGGTTCCAAATGCAGTCTTTCCATGGGGATTCTTCAGTCAGACCCCAAGGCTATCAGAGTGGGCCATGGTATCCCCAATTCTCTACTTCTTCCCAGCACTTAAGACAAGGCCGTGAATCCTTTTGGTGTCAAGGCTTTTGTACACAACTCACTTTATGAAATGACAGAGGAAGGCTCCAGAATCCCAGAAGCTTATAAACCTGTTACAGACCTAGGCCTTTGTCTGGAAGGCCTGACTTTCCTTGTGAAAAAAACGGTAACTAATGCTCCTGTTGGCTGCCTGGTCACCACTTTTCATCCTGGGGATGGGTTTCATGACGGCTTTCCCCTCCTTCCTCCACAAAAAGCCATCTTCCTAGTTAAAATGTCAAAAAAGACCATGGAGGCAAATCCACAGACGTCCCCCGGTATTTAGGAGGGTAAATTGCCTCCTTGAGCCCTTCAAGCTATATGACCGCTTGTCTCCAGGCCTCCACACTCCCTGTCATTTTCTCATAGCTCCCCAGCATGGGAAAGAGTCCTCGTTGCCAGCTCTTGAAAAATGGAGAAGCCACAGCCACCCATATGGCGGAAGACTGGACATTTTTCCACAGTCGATAGAAAGAAGGTAGAAGAAAGGAAGGCTGCTGACTGCTCTTGTCCTGAGCCAGGTGACTCCATCCCTAGCCATGCAGCCTGCAGGCTGTGAGAGAGCTGGAAGGGGGTCCCCAGAAAACACGTCACAGCCGTGAAGCAGAAACTGCTTTATGTTTTATAAAATATAATATATATATAAATAAAATATATATAAATAAAATATATATATAATAATATATATAATATAAATAATATAATATAATATAAATAATATTATAATAATATAATATAATATATTATAATATAAATATATATAATATATAATATAAATAATAATATAAATATAAATAAAATATATATATATAATAATATATATATATAAAATATAAAGCAGAAACTGCTTTATATTGAATGTTTAATTCAATAATTAAACATTGCCTTTGTGCATTAAATTTTATTCTCGACAGGAAAGGTGCTGGGCCTCCAGTGCTGAAGACAGCTTTGAGTCTCTGTCACCATGGGCCCATGGCTGTTCTGGCTGGAATGTGTGTTTCTACCAAAGTGCCTTCTCAGAGAAGTGCAAATTGGACCCAGTCATGGCCTTGGGCTCTTTGTATCTCTAAAGACTGTCTGAATTGCTCCTTGGACTCAGAATGGCTTCTTGGTTTCAAACAAAACTTGTTCCGGCTCTTCAATATCCATTCCACACTAGCTAGGAGCACTGATTTCTGGGTTCTGAGCCTGACCCCAAAAGGTCACGAACGTCTGCCTTTTGACATGACCATTGGACAGCTCTCTCGTGGGCACAGGGTCTAGACAAATCTAGTCTTTCTTGTCGACTAGAAGAGAAACATGTAGACAAGGCAGACTTGTCCCCGCCAGCATTAATTTTAAAGGATGTATAAATCACCCAGCCCTGCAACAAACATGTTATGGTTCTGACAATCCCTAGCTAGTCTTGTGATTTTTAACTACTAAAAACAATCTCAATGGCACCTTCGGAGATGTGGGTACTTGACCAATTGGTGATGAATGAAGCAGTCCTTACGTATGGTGTCTGGTGAACGTATCTGGAGAGACGTGTTCCCTGTTTGGAAAAGACCCAGCCACAATGGAGATAGAAATAAAAATAAAGAGCCTCCTATAAAATTATAACCTTGTCATTTAAGTCAACAGTGTCGATGCCATGATAGAAACCAGTGGTTGTGTCACATTGTTTTATCACCCTAATTACATCAAGAACACAGTAACTGTCTGGCAGAGATAAGATTAAGGGAAGCAGAGCCCTTCTGAAATTTCCAATAGACAGCACCTGGATTTATGGACTGATTTTGTGTTTGGACATTAAGTTCAATTACTTTTCTTTAGCTGTGAAGAGTTCTGTCGCCAGGGAAACGTCATCTGGATGATCCCGCATCACCCCAGCCTCGCTCCCACCCTCTCCCTGGCCGCTGATCTGCCCAGACAATGCAGGGTCTCACTCTGGGAGACAGAAGCTGTCTGTTTTCCTCTCCTCTGCCTTCTCCTGTTTTTCCATCCCTCTAGAGGCTGAGCGGGGAAAGTCACAGCATTTTCTTGCTGACTGAGAACCTCAGGATCAAAAAAAAAAAAAAAAAAAAACCCAAAAAACAAAACAAAACAAAACAAAACAAAAAACCCCAGAATCTTAGAATGACAGTGGGGCCAGAGTCTAATCTGGCCCCATCACTCTCCAGTGCTAGCGGCTGGGGCTCTGGGGGTAAGTAATGACCCAAGGGCACATAACTGGAGCTACAGGTCAGCACCAAGATGTCCAGGCTCCTTGAGAAATCCTAAGTTCACTTTTGCTGCTCATTCTAAGCCTGTGTTCCCCCTTGGCTCATGCTGGCACGAATTCAGCCACCCCTGCCCCAGAATTTGTGTCTGCCTTTAAAGGCTAAAAATATGTCTATAGGGAGCTTCCATTCTCTGCTCCCTCTTCCTGCCTCTCTGTGGCCTTCTACTCTCCTCTTTCTCTCCTCTTGCTTTCCTTGAAGTGGACAAGGGGAGAGCAGTAGATCTGGGATACTGTGGCTCCTTCCTTCTTCCAGGGTCCTTACGAAGTTGGGGAGATTGGCCAGAGTTCGGGGGCAGTCCAGGTGGCCAAGTATAGGGCTTCTCTAAACCTGATTGCACAACTGAATTCCCTGATGAGCTTTTAAAAGCACAGACTCTAGAGTCTCTCCTGGACCCTCTAACTAGAATCGCTGGGTGTGAGTTTAGTGATTTAGTATGTTTCCTATGGGCCTTCTAATGGCCATTCCAGAACTGATTAACAGACCACGGTTTGGAAACTGTGGAGTTTGGAGTCAACAGGACAGAAGTTTTCAATTAAAACAAATCTTAGCTCTCGCTCATGTACCTCATTGTGATTTTGGACAGGTTACTTACCCTCCCTGAGACTCAGTTATCCCATTTGAAAAATGGGCTATTGGGGCACCTGGGTGGCTCAGTCAGATACGCATCCAACTCTTGATCTCATTTCAGGTCTTGATCTCAGGGTCATGAGTTCAAGTCCCACGTTGGGTTCTGAACTGGGTGTAAAGCCTACTTAAAGGAAGAAAAAGAAGAAGAAGACGACAAATGGGCTAAGGATAAAGCATAATATGATACATAATTATGTGCACATAGTTGATGCATAATACATGTACAATTTACATCTCTACGTGATGCCTACACATAGTATATGTTCAACAAATGGCAACAGTTGGTACGTAAGATATTGTAGGTCTTCAGGTTTGTGCCCCATGGCTTCCCTTACTTCCAGGGCCCCAGGGTTTCTCCTTCATGGTCAGAGCCTTGTTCCTTACTGTCCTCCTTATGTGGGCACTGGGCAATGGGGGCCCAGCTCCCTAATTGTGTCTCCTGTCAGTAAAATCATAAATCAAGGGAGGAAATGTGCTTCTGACCTTGGAAGCAGAATCTTTGTGACTGGTCTGTGAGGTGTGCACAATTTTCTGTTCTGTAAGCACTTAAGCTATTGTACACAAACAGGACCCTGCACACTGGGTGGACTAGATTCCACCCCAGCTTAGTTCCAGGCCAGGAGGAGCCTAGCTGGGGTTTTGTTCATCTGGAAAGCAGTCAAACAGAAAAGAGAGCTAGAGGGAAGGGGAGAGAAATCTTTGGTCCCTGGAGAAGCAGCACTATAAGTGTCTTTCTGTCCTCTAGGCAACTTGTATCTCCTGCCCCGTCTCCCCTTTCCCTCCACGCCATTATTCCATGTGTAATACGTAAAAGGAGCCTCTGTTACCATTCATTCCTTCTTAAGTCATCGCAATTTGCCTCCTGCATGCATTAGGTCACCGATGACCTCCTAATCACAAATTCAGTGGCTTTCCCATGATTTCATGGATATAAATTTGTTTCCCAATCCTTAGCAAAGAACGGCACATTTTTTCTAAATTAATTTAACAAACACTTACATAGGGCTTACAATGTGTCAGGCAGTATTCTGAGTGTTTTTCAAATATTAATTTATTTAATCCACATCACAGCCTTATGAGGTAGTCCCACTTTATAGAGGACACCAAGGTTCAGAGAGATTAAGTAACTTGCCCAGGGTCACCTTGTTAATAAAGTAGCAGGGTTGGAATCCACCCTGGATATTAAATGTTATTATATTGCCTCTCAGAGCAAAGCCAACTCTGAACCCCCACTTGACAAGGCTACAGAGACTAACAAACTATAACATTACTGGGTTCTTTCTCCACCTCCATTGGATCATAAAAGAATTCCTGACCTTAAGTGTCTCCAAGTAAGCAGAAAGGAGGCGGATTCTTGGTCCACGATGGTCACTGTCATTATATTTGCCCCCTCTGCTGCACAATGGCATTGTCAACACCATCTTCCTCTTAGGCCAGGATGTCAGGCACTCCTGTTCTGAGCAGGCCTCCGTGGTGCCCCTCACAGCTCTCTTCTATGCTGACCACAAGGAGAACCTCCAGGCGGCAAGGCTACAACATTTGGTGTATAGTCTGCACAGGTATCAGAGGCAAACCCTTTCCTAGTGCCGTCAATTCAGGATCAGGTCACTGACACTCACAGAATCTCACCCTCTTCTGTCTCCTAGATCACAAAGAATCCAAGTCTTCCACGTTGAGTCACCAATTAGCCCCGCTTGCGCACAACTTTCCTGGCTCTAACAATGAAAGTCCCGCGTTTCAGACAAGCCCTCTGTTTTGGGAAAACCAGAATAGTTGGCCACCCAGATCCCAAGAGCAGATCTGGGAATTGGTCTCCTTCAATATTCTTTGGATTAGGAATTCCATAGACAGTAAAACCTTGGTTTGTGAGCGTAATTCATCCCAGAAACACGCTTGTAATCCAAAGCACTTATATATCAAAGTGAATTTCAAGAACCATTGACTTAGTGGTGATCATGTGACATTCAGTGTCGCATACTACTCACATTGCAAGACACCGCCCGTTTATCAAGTTAAAATTTATTAGAAGTGTTTGAATTTAATTAGAAATGTTAAAATTTATTAGAAATACCAAGTTTCTCACAAGCCACAGTTTTGCTCTAATTACTTTTTGGCTGTTAGGGTCTGTTTCTTTGACTGTCACATGGTGTAAAGACAGCCATATGTGAGCAAGAGGGTTATTTGGGATTCAGTCCATACTATCACAATCAAATTCTTCCCTACTTTGATTCCTGTCCATTCATTCTCCAAAACCCAGATCACTTCCCACCTCACATTCAATCTTTCCCTCAACACTCAAATTGTTTCCCTTCTGAAGTCTTCAAGAAAGTAGTATCCTTGCATGTCGTTTGTCAGCAGCTCATCTATGGCCCTATGATATCACCTGTAGTGATAGACTAAGCTGACATTTACATCTTTTATTGCTGTTTAATTTTTACCTTGTTCACATCTTATACCAAAAGAAAAAGTCTTGGCAGGAAGAAACCATTATATTTGTATCTGCCTCTAAAATTCTCCAGATCCCAATTTGTGGACGGAAGAGGTTTCCCTGCCTCCCTGCCACCCCCCCCCCCCCCCCCCCCCCGCCCAAGCAATTCTTTGGTATTCAAGAATACTGGCTGGGTGTGCTATAACTCATCTCAATTCTGACACTATCTACCTAGAGACAGCATCAGATCCCACAGGCTAAAGGTTCAGTCCTGCAAGACTGGCCCTACCTTTTCAGATGCCAAATTGTAAGCCCAGGTTGTTCCCTGCACTTCTGACCAACTGACTATACTTCACAGGTTCCCACGACCCCCTTCCTGGGTTCGAATCATTTGCTAGAACAGTTTATAGAACTCAGGAAACCTATTTTACTCACTAGATTACCAGTTTATTATAAAAAGATATAACTTAGGAACAGCCAGATAGAAGACATGCATAAAAGGTATGAAGACAGGGGCCAGAGGCTCTATGCTCTCTCCAGGGGCTCCACTCTCCCCAAACATCCATGTGTTCACTAATCCAAAGACGCTTTGGGTTTCTGTGAGGGCTTCATGACATAGGCATGATTGATTCAACCTCCCTGGACGTCAGGGGGTAGGACCTAAAGTTCCAACCCACTCATCACATAGCTAGCTGGCTCCACTGGTAACCAGCCCCCATCTTTAGGTCCAATAGTGTCTTCAGTAACATAGCAGAAGACACCTTTATTTTTATCACTTAGGAAATTCCAAAGGTTTTAGGAGCTCTACACCAGAAATAGGATCAAGAGTCAATATATATTTCTTATTATAAATCACAATATCACAAACTCCAAGCCAGATATAGAGACTCACACATAGTCATTACTGAGTCACAATTTGTTGGGTTGACTTTGTTTTGGTTTGACATAATTGTCTGTGCTCCTCTGTAAGGAAATAGCTCTAAGATGGTTTGGTGCTGAACCAAAGACTCATCTGGAATATTTATTACAAATGCAAATTTGGAGCCCTACCCCAGACCTCCTAAATGGAAGGTCTGATAACTACTGTTAGTAGAACGATCCTGGGGTTTTAGTCCAATATATCTGGATTTTCATCCACATTACTGGCCAGCCTTGGAACTGTGCTTTGGAACCTATCGATTTCTCCAAGCTTTAGTTTCCTCATCGGAAAGATAATGAAACAAAACCTCAGAGTATTACTGTGAGGGTTAATATTGTAACATGGGTACAGTACATAGCACTTGGAATATTATAAAAGATCAATAAACACTGCTCACATATCCACATAACCTATGAGCAGATTTCTCCTTCGAATGAAGCAGCACCTACTTTCCATTTTGTTATATACTAAATGAGATTTAAATGTTCCTCTCCTGGGGTCACCAAGGCCCAGGTGGGCTCTACAGATCTTACTGAAACACCTCCCCAAGAACAAATTTATTAGAATAGCAAGATATGTGATTTTTCAGTGGCCTTTTTTAGCATCTGCCCTATGGGATCGTGAACTCTAAAGAAAAAAAAAAATAGACACCTGGTCAACGGGAATCATTGAATAGAAAGAATCTATACTTCAAACACTGAATAACTGCTGACATAGAGAATGAGAGTACTCAGCTATTAGGATGTCGGTTCTGTAAAGAATAAAAATAAAAAAAGAACAGGTCTAACACAGAATAGCCTCTGAGATCAATCAATGAGACACAAACAAGAGAATACAAAGGAGGAGGAGGAGAAGGAGGAGGAAGAGGATGATTCAGACAAGAATCAGACAACATTATTCTGAGTAAAGATTTCCTCACTGATGTGGCAAACAGGGCATCTGTAATTAACACCAGGGCTACATTTTAGGTATATTTGTATTTTACAGGTTGTTTACTGTACACATTTTTTTTTGCTTACATTAACTGTTAATCCTTATTCATTCTGTCACATAGTTTTCTTAATCTTTTTGTTGTTAAAAAGCCCTTAGCTAAAATAATTTCTTTTTTTTTAATTTTTTAACTTTTTAATTTATTTTTGAAGGAGAGAGAGAGACAGAGCATGAGCAGGGGAGGAGCAGAAAGAGAGGGAGACACAGAATCCGAAGCAGGCTCCAGGCTCTAAGCTGTCAGCACAGAGCCCGATGCGGGGCTTGAACCTGCAAACTGTGAGATCATGACCTGAGCCGAAGCCGGACGCTCAACCTACTGAGCCACCCAGGCGTCCCTAAAATAATTTCTTTTTAAAAAAACACTTTGTGTGTGCTTCTGTTATTGGCTCTTCTCACACTGTCATTTATATTCAGACCTACCTCCTCTGTTCAACTTGGGAAAATCCGGAAAGCAAAGTTCCATCTATTTTTGTGTCCCCAGAACTCAGCACAGAGCTTGGCACATAGTAGGTAGTTGATATTGTTGCGTTGTATGTACTTGAGTTGAAAAAGATGTCTGAACATGACAATCGCTTTTCTAGCACCCAGCATGGATGGACAAGGGGAGACATCGTGTGCAGATGGGGGTCCGAACAGTCATCCTGTTCAAAAGATGCCACAGAAAGACCAAAGAGAGGTCAGCAAAGTTCACCAATGTTGCAAGCCCTTTCTGCAATTCTAACCGTGTGATTCAGGGGTTGGAGAACCTACCCTCTTAGGGTCAACAAGGCAATCGGCGACCTTCAGTGGCTGTAAGTTTTCAGCATTCAACCTCCCCTTGGGTTAATGTCCTGGACACTGTATGTTCATCCATTATTTAAAAAGTACTGGAACTAAAATGCTTGTGGACCTCAGAGAAAATCTTTGCCCCTTACAAGTTTTGTAAACCTTGGTGTATTATTTAAATGTCTCTTACGTATGCACAGAGCTATGACGGGCAGAACCAAGCGATAGAAAGAATACGAAGATTTTAGCAAAGAGCCTGACACATGGTAAGTTTTCAATGAACTGAAGGACAACTAGAGGGGAGACGAGGAAGAGGAAGAGGTGGCTGGAAGGGTTAAATGAGACAGTTACACGAGTATCAGCCCACTTCTGCTCTGGCACACAGTAGGTCCTCAATAAATGTGCACTCCCTCTCACTCACTATGGGTGCTCGGTGAAGTAGTGTTGAATTGATGGGTCGTCATTCCTCCACCAATCAATAACTGAATTGATGAATGTTTGACTTAGAATGAAGCAGTTCTGTTTCAGACAGTCTTGAGTAAGCGAGTTGAGTCTCCTTTTTCTTCCCACCTTCAGTTCTTCAGTGATCTTTTGACTTTACAGTGTGAAGCTTCCAGACCCCCTCCTCAATGTGCAGTTGACAAGCCTCTCTGAAAACTTTTTCTTTCCACCCTTTGGGTGATGAATTCAATAAGCGGCACTGACATCAGTCGTGGCCAGGCGGTCAGAATTTTCTCTGAGTAGGCAGCATCAGCCCCTCCCCAGTTCCAGCAGGAGACCCTCCTGTATCACAAGTTTGGTGAGAGCATGTGTTCAGGAGGAGGGCTGGGCAGTCCACGCAGGTGGTGCTCAGGAAATAGGCCTGGAAATGGAGGTGGTCACATTCTGCCCATACTCAGCCTGAGAGTAAAGGTCCTCTTCCCTTCTCCCTTCCGCGTTCCCTGTATTCAACGAATATTTACTTACTTTGTGTTTGGCACTCAGGGGCCAGGAGTGACAAGACAGGGCCACTGTCCTGTGCAAGCCTCTCTGCTAGCTGTCCTTGCGTCACAAACCCCCGGTACCTGTCACTGCCTCCAGCTTCAGTTCTGTGTTCCATACAAGGGTTATTGAGCCTACTACACCTGCTTAAAAATCTTTTCATTTTGAAATAATTTCAGACTTACAGAAGTTACACAAATAGTAGAAATAATTGATGTGCACTCTTCACTCTGATTCCCCCAATTTTAAATTTTTTACCGCATCGGTTTTATCATCTTCTCTCCCTCTTTCTATATACATATGCAAGTTCTGAAGCATTTTAGAAGGATTTGCAGACATGGGGCCCCTTGTCAGCTAAATACTTCGGTATGTATTTCATAAAAGCAAGGACATCCTTTTATATAACCACGGTACAGTTCTCAAACCCAGAAAATTAACATTAATGAAGTATTATCTAATTGACAGGCCTTATTCAAATTTCACCACTAGGATTTTCCCATGAGAATTCTTTGTAGCAAAAGAAAAAAAGCAAAGTCCTGATCCAGAATCCAATCTGGGGCCCTGTCTTGCATTCAGTCATGATGTCTTTTTCCCCTTTAATCTGAAACAGTTCCTTGACCTTTGCCTTTTGTGACCTTCACGTTTTTGAAGAGTACAGGACTATTCTTTTTCAGATAGTCCCTCAGTGTAGGTCTGTCCAGTGTTTCCTCATGATTTGGTTCAAGTTGTGCGTTTTTAGTAAAATAACACTGCAGTGATGCTGTGTTCCCAGTGCATCGTATCGTATCAGGAGGCACGTGGGGTGTCCTTGTCCCAGCGCTGGTGAAGTTAATTTGGATCCCTTGGTTAAGGGGCTTTCCATCAATACCACTGATGAGACTGTAATGGTGTCGCTGTATGGCATTATTTTTCTTTTGAACTGTGTTAAGTGCCTTGTGGAGAGGTACTTGGAGACTAAGTAGGTATCCTTTTTCTCATGAAAATTCGACTCATTAAATTTAGCATTCGTTGATAACTCCTGCCTGAAGAAATGATTACTGTAGTGGTTGCCAAATGGTAGTTTTCAAATTCCATCATTCTCTATTTATTAGCTGGGATCCCACTAGAGAGAAGAGCTTGCACTTCTCCATCATTTATGCATGTATGCATATGGATGAGGGTGTATGTGTGTATAGCAAGGTATTAGTTTTCTATTGCTGCTGTAACAAATAACCACCAACTGACTGACTTAAAAAAAAATACATGCTTATTTCCTTAAAGTGCCAGGGGCTGAGTTCAAAATAGGTCTTCTGGGGATGAAGTTAGTGTGCCAGCAGGCCTTTGTTCCTTCTAAAGGCTCTAGAGGAGTGCCGCTCCTGACTGTTTCCAGCTCCCAGAGGCTGCCCACATTCCTTGGATCATGAGCCCTTTACAGCAGTCACACTACTCCCAACTCTGCTTCCATGATTGCACCTCCTTCCCTGACTCCTCTGGTTCTCTTATGGATGTATAAGGACCCTTGACACTTGTAAATTGGACCCACCAGGAGAATCCAGGAGAATCCCCCCACCCCAGCTCAAATTGCTCAATCACACGGGCAAAGTCTCTTTCATTATGTGACATATCAAGGTAACATAGTCACAGGTTCTGGGAATTAGGATGTAGGAATCTTTGAGGACCATTATTCTGTCTACCACAATGAGGACGGATTCATGAATTCTGACTTCATGCGTTTTAATCTATAACGTTACTGATTTTGACCTCAAATTGTCCAAACTGTGGTCAGTGGGAACCACTTTAATCCTATTCCTGATCCTGCATCTTTTTGACCCATCCCCATCATTCTTTGAGTAATTTCCTGCTTTCTGGCACAATATGTTCTAGGCTCAACTTACGGTTTTCCTGTCCCAGTTGTGCCTGGAATCAGCCATTTCCTGATTTGCTTTATTTTATTGGACAATAATATTTAGAAGCTAATATCTGATCATCTAGTATATTTTTCATTACTACAGGGCCCTCTCATTTGGATACAGATTCACCATCTCTCATCTATCCATATCCAAGTGTATCTATATAGGTTAAAATATTTCAGGCTAATATGTCCAGTCCCAAGCCAAACCACAGAGTTTATTCTAATCTTCCTTTTTCATGTGGTGAAAAAGAGTTTTCTGACACTGAGAACTCTAACTCTCATTTCCACAAAATATTTTACATATTTGCTCAACCCTAACGGTACTTAGTTTTTGGGTTTGCTAACCCACATTCCTGTGTAAACAAATCTACTAACTACAGTTCAGTATCTGTTTACAGTTCCTTCTGTCTGTAGCCTGAGAGCCTACGGTCAAAACACAGTATTTGAAGGTTACTTAGGTTAATTATCCCCCTCTGCATTTAATGCAGTTACATCTCCATGCTTTTTTTTTTTTTTATCTTGTTTCCTTCAACAGGAACGACCACTTCACCAAGCAAACATTGATCAAAAACTACAAATCAACTGGGAGCCCTTCCTATTGAAGAAGTCGGTCCGTTTGATAGCTCTCTTATATCAATTTCTATTTTGTCTTAAATTGTTTTCTTTTCTCTGGGCCTCTCCAATCAGAATGAACGTAACGTTAGGGTGTAAGGGTGACCTCTCCCCATTCTCATCTTCCATACAGCCTCCAGATAAAGGATATAAATCTTCGTGGAATCAATGAAAACAGCCCTCTGGCTAGAGAAAGTGGCAAAGATGATTAAAAGAATGAGAAAAATAAGGGAGTTGAGGCAATGCAATCATGCCCCTTACAATTTTACAATTTTTGGTTCTTCCCAATCCTAATAATATTTGACTTATTGTCCATAATGCCTAGGGTTCCTATTTGAAGTTCACAACATCCATCGAGCATAGGGTGGTAGGTATTATTGGCTCCACTCTTATACAGGAGAAAATTGAGGTTCAAGTAGATTAAATAACAGGCCCAAGCACTCTGATTAACACATGGTCTGTACCAGAACAGGAATCTACTTTTAATTTCTTAATTAAAAATTTTCTGTTACAAACGCACATGCTTCTTGTAACAAATCACATCACTCAGGCACGAAGGAAAGTTAATAGTCTGTCTCCTCCTCCCTTGTCCATATGCCACTGATATTAACTAAATGGCACGTGTCCATCTATACTTTCATCTGTCAAAACTGTGTGGAATCTTGATACTCTCATGAACGCCAGGATTCGAAGAGTAAAAGACATCTGATCCACCTGAGGGGAGGGAACTGAAGCCAAAGACTCACTTTGTGATGCCGGTCACATGTGAGTCGTCTCCCAGAGCTGACGGAGGTGGACTCTCAAACTATGGTTGCTGCAGAGAGGGGAGCCCCCGTGATTCTTGGGGACATTCAAATGGCTTCTTTCTTCTCTGAGGCTGGACAATGGGAGTCACGACCTAGTTGCACTCCAGAGTCTCTTTAGCTACACAAACCTATGATAAATAACTTACTTCCCCGTTCTCAAGAAAATTCTGCATTCTCTCCTTGTCCCCATGCTGGGGAGGCCATGAGTGGTGTGGGTGGGGGTATGTGACAGGATGCAAAAACCTTCCTCTTTCCGCATTCACCTCATTCAGAGAAATGAAGAAAGAATAAAGCTAACCTCTTGTGTCTTGCCTAGCCATCTTTCCGTAAGAATCCCAAATTCACGGGGCCCCTGGGGGGCTCAGTCGGTTGAGCGTCCGATTTCGGCTCAGGTCATGATCTCCAGCGTGAGTTCAAGCCCCGCGTCGGGCTCTGTGCTGAGAGCTCAGAGCCTGGAGACTGCTTCGGATTCTCTGTCTCCCTCTCTCTCTGCCTCTCTCTCTCTCTCTCTCTCTCTCAAAAATAAATAAACATCAAAAAAAATTTTTTAAAAAAGAATCCCAAATTCGTTTCCTGCCAGGTGCTTGCTTTCAGGACCCTCTTGGAAAGCTGGTGACATCCAGTTCTGGCCCGAGGTATCTCCAGCAAGTGGCTAGATGGGGGTGTTGTGTTTCCAGGGAAGGCCCGGGCCCCTTCATTCTGTTCTACTTTCCGTTTCCTGAATTTGAAAGCATGAATCAAGTACCATATCTCCAGAGCCTGGAACATCTATACTTGAAGACGGAGGGAGAAGCTGCTCAAGGAAAATTTTAATAATCCGTACCATGGATACCAAATCTCTGCTCCATCCCCCCTTGTGGAAATTTCCCCAGAGCCAAGGGATCCACAGAGTGGAGTTCTAGCATGGTCTCTGTCATGATTCCTGGCTCTGTGTCTTTAGATAAGTCACTCCACTCTCTGAGTCCCCCACAATGGAAATTGTTTTGACTCGATGGATCTCTACATCTCTTCTAGCCCATGCCCACAGGCTTTAAGATTGAAACTAACCACTATTTAGATTTCACACAGCCTTGGGGGACCTCTCCCTACGTATCTTGGTTGGCGCTCGAGTCCTGGGCTGGGCCCCCAAACTCTCAATCATTAATAGTGGGCCCGCTCTTTGCTCAGGGCCGGCCAGGCCTCTGACCACCTTCCTTTGCTCGTGGGAGGTCAGGCAACCCCCACTTATTAGAATGGACACGATTCACAGGCCTGGCATCAAAGGAAGTCTGGTGAATAAATCTCCATTCACTGTGGAGGCTTTGGACTTTACAAGGGAAATCCAGTACAGAGTTTCCAGCCAGCCTAACTACCTCCCAGAAGCCACACAGGTTCTAAAATTAATCACATCCTTTTCTTTTGCCCCGTTCCTATTTTACACGGTAACTCACCTTGGCAAAACGGTCAAAGGTTCAGTTCAGCGGTTCCCAACCTGAGGTCTCTAGACCTGTAGGGATCCATGAAGGGAGTAGTGGAGTTCTTTGAGCTATTTTCAATATTTCCAAAAGCCTGACAGAAACTGTATATTATCTGAGATAAGGCTGCGTAGGCTAACTAAAATGTCAAGCCACTGTTGGCTGTATCCTATCAGTTCAATGTGTGGCCCCAACTACCAGGTGTTGATCTCAAATTGGAATTGGAAGGCATGTGTGCCTTTGATGAACGAGCAAGGGGCAACTCCATTAGTTATACCTGCAGGTCGCTCATTAGACAAAGTATTTTAAGGCATGGGGTCTATGTGGGAAAAATAACAAAAAGTGCCCTAATGGTAAAGAACTTGGAATCCCATGAACTGAATCCACAAGCTGCCTTCATGTTACCATCTCAGCCTCGCCCAAGGAAGTACATCATCTGTGAAGCTGTCAGCCACTCTGGTCCCTTTGCCTTGAGATATATGGATCTGCTATGGAGAAAAGCCAGGCATCTGCCTCAACAACCATTTTCCAAATTAGGGAACCTTTAAAGAAACTCTAAGGGAGCCATAGAAGTCAGAGATACATCAGGAAGAAATGATGAGTCCCCGGAACGTGCTGACACGCCAGCGTCAGGGTGTGTGTTTCTGGGTATATGTGAGTGTGTGTGTGTGTGTGTGTGTGTGTGTGTTGGGACATGGGTAGTTGGGGAGAAACTAGACGTGTCTTATAGGATTTTATGGGTGTCAGTTGCAGAGCAGAAGTGAGTTTCTAGTGTGGTCTGAGTTGTTGGTGAACAAGTGTCCGTGGAGTGACGTGCAGTGTGTGTAGGTAGGGGCTGGATGTGGATGGAGTGGGGCAGCGAGAGTAGGCGGTGGGGATGTGTATGCGTGCGCATAACTCGTGGATGGATGTGCAGGGAGTGAAGTGGAACTCTGGAGCCTTCTGATATAAACATTCGAGAGAAACTCTCCCCTAGGCATCTGCTGAGTGCAAATACAATAGACGAGAGTTTATGATTTCATAGATTCTAAATAAACAGAGGGTTAAATCAAGTTCATCTGAAACAAAACAGCCTGTAATAGAGAGCCTGGTGCTGCAGAATCTGGCAGGGGGCCTCCGGTCTTGCCTTTCCCGACCCAGAGGCAGAGCCTGATTGTTTTCCCCATGGGTTCCGCAGCCCTGTACTGGGGAACAAGGGTACACGGGTGGGGATCGGTGAGAGGAAGAAATGAATTCTGCTTGGGGCGGTGGCCTGCAATGATCTTGAGCAGACACACAGGGGGGCTGGGGATCGCTTCTGTGAGAACGAGAGGGTGAAATACAGTCAAGAGACGCCTTCTGGGTTAGAGACTGTCACAGGGATGATTCCCTGGTTATTTTACAAGATACCAGCTGGGGGAGTCTTCAGGATCTGTGGTTCCAGGACTATACGAGTTGGTGAAGCGCAGGAACACCGCGGTCTCGTCTTTGCCTTGGGAGTCAAACCGTCTCTGCCTCTTCCAGTGCCCCCTGGTGCCCCCATCTGCTCTCAGCCTTTGTCCTGACCCGCATTTGGGAGAGTCTTTCTCAGGCACAAGGGGTTCCTCATCCCACGAATGATCGATCCACACAGAGCTCTCACTCTCTTCATGGGAAGGTTTGGGGTCTGGGGTTGTTTCGTTTTTCCCTCTGTTGGATCCATCCTGCAACATATAGGAGATTTCTTTTGCTGGTGTCTTTTACTCCAATCAATAATTTCTCAGTGCACAAAGTGGGCCAGTATGAGAGACGGGACGTTGATGGGAAACCAGTGTATCGTTGGCGGGGGGTGACAAGCCAGGCAGGTCACATCTCTGGAGACGTGGGTGCCCATCCACCTCTGCTCAGCTCCCTGTCCCCTGCCGGTGCTCCCCACCGGCCACATAGCACACTCACGAGGGTTGCCCCCTCCCAGGCCCTGCTCCCCCAAACCGCCCCCTGTGTCACCAGACAAACACGGTTTCAGGGGCCCCGCTCACATTCCTTTGTTCGCAACAGAAACTCTAACATCCTTCCCCGACCGACCTGACCTACGCTCCAGAGTGCCCTTAGGCTGCAATACGCTGCCGCTGTCATTGTTGTCGCCGTTAACTGCTCTACAACATCCCTTTCTGCTCTGTCAAAACAAGTTTCTGCCTCAGGTTCCTGAGCACTGGCTGAGGGAAGGCGAAAGAGAGAAGTACACAGTAGAGAGAGGGACCGAGGCATTCATTGCCCACTGATTTAAAAATGCCCAATCTATCATGCCAAAAGTATCCGTAGAGTCTTTTAGAGGACTCGCTACTTTCTTCAGCCATTAAATTTCTCCATGCGAATGGTTACCAAATCACAGCCCAGGGATCCAGTCGGGCCCACTTCCTGATTTTGTACAGCCCGTGAGCTAAGAACCCTTTTACATTTTTTTTAAGTTTATTTTATGTATTTTGAGAAACAGAGAGAAAGAGAGAGAGCAGGGGAGAGGCAGAGAGAGAGAGAGAGAGAGAGAATCCCAAGCAGGCTCTATACCATCAGCCCAGACAAGGGGCTCGATCCCATGAACCATGAGATCATGACCTGAGACAAAATCAAGAATCGAGTGCTGGGGCACCTGGGTGGCTCAGTCGGTTGGGCATCCGACTTTGGCTCAGGTCATGATCTCATGGTTTGTGAGTCTGAGCCCCGCATCAGGCTCTGTGCTGACAGCTCAGATCCTGGAGCCTGCTTTGGATTCTGTGTCTCCCTCTCTCTCTCTGCTCCTCCCCCACTCATGCTCTGTCTCTCTCTCTCCCTCAAAAATAAATTAAAAAAAAAAAAAAAAGAATCGGGTGCTTATCTGACTGTGCCACCCAGGTGTCCCCTATTTTACATTATTTGGTTGTTTTTTTAATAGTCAAAACAAGACTATTTCTTGACACATGAAAGATATCTGAAATTAAAATTCTAGGGTCCATAACCAAATCGTATTGGAATACAGTCACCTTAATTTGTTTTATCTCATGCATGGCAGCTTTTGTACGGCAGGTTTGAGTAGTTGCTACAGAAACCATATGAATGATCCACAAAGCTGAAAATATTTGCCATCTTTACACAAAATGCTTGCTCGCCACTGATCTAATCCAATACTGGTATAGCATGGTTTTAATTACTCTAGTTTCATAAAATGTTGTGATACTTAGTAGGTGCTAAGGATTCAAGTTTTGTGGGGGTCCGACACTTACATAATTTGGGGGAACTGCTTTAAAAAAAGAATACTGGGGCACCCCTATGGCTCAGTTGGTTGAGCATCCAGCTCTCGATTTTTAGCCCAGATCCTCATCCCAGGGTCATGGGATCAAGCCCCCAGATGGGTTCCATGCTGAGGGTAGAGCCTGCTTAGGATTCTCTCTCTCTCTCTCTCTCTCTGCTCCTCCCTGCTACCCGCTTGTGTATGCACACACAATCTCTCTCTCTCTGAAATAAATTTTAAAAAATTAAAATAAATAAAAATTTTAAATGAATACCAAGTTAGAGTTAAAATTAGTTATGAAAGTGAGTATTTATTGAGAATGAGTGTAAGGTTATGACAAATCACATATTTGTCAAAGTTTTCAAATGCTACAAACATCACAAAATCCACAAAAATAACATATTGTCCATATAATATACTGTCTGTATCAATTAACTGACATGTGTGGTACTTTTTTCTACATTTTGGGGGCTATATACCCTTTATCACCTTCTTCACCTAACAATTTTGTAATATTTTCTGCAGTGAAAATAAAAAAGTTATTCAAACTTTCTTCTAACACAGTTCATTAAAATGTAGGGTTTTTAAAAATTATTTTCGATTGCTTCCAAAAGTCTCTTTCAGCAGGGTCCGTGTTATTGGTAATGACAGATAAAGGTGTAAGAGTTTTGTCAAATTTGGAAAAACATCAACATAACTTCTTTTGTATACAACCTGTAAGATTTTAGAGAATTTCAAGGTTTCTTGTGAAAATGTGAAATATGAAAAACTCTTTGAACTGACACACTCCTTCAGCCAGTTTCATGTCAATATTTTTGTTTGTGGCAAATTGTTATTTTTGTTGATGTTGACTTATTGTGTCAACTCAGCATTAAATGTAAATATTTTCCAGTGTGTTCCTATAACTCAATATCCTGATTACTTAGATTATCAAACAATCCATGAGTTTATCTGTAACTTCTATTTAAACCATATCTCTTTCTCTTGATATAATTATGACTTTTTATATAATTTGGCAATTTTTTTTTGTTATACTTTTCTTCTCAGTGTCTGCACAATTTTGTTAATTTTATAACTCAACTTTATTGCTTTGGTTTCCTGCTTCAGTCTTTCTCTGACTTCTTTATTCTGCAATAAATAAAGATGACAAAAGAAGTTACCTTTTATATCCACCCAAATCAGAAGTCTATAATTTCTCACTATTTTATTGAAATGTTCCAAAACTTCTTTCCAAATTGCAGTTAGAAGAGTGTATTCAAGCTTTATCAACTTTATGAATACATTTTGCATCTCATTTGCTTTCTGGTTTCTCTCTCCAGAATGAAATTTAGAGCCCTGGAAATATCACTGTACCTATACTATAAAACTTGGGCACTGGGTTTCTGGCTGAGGGGAAATTGAGTTTGGGACAGACATATGGGGTTCACGGCCACTCCTGCATATGGTTTGGTTATTGTGAAGCCGTCCCCCTGTAGCTAAAGCCTCCCACAATGGCCCCTGTGTCCATGACCCCATCATCAATCTGTCTAGAGCAAATACCACCAGACACAAGTGTGGCAGAGGGAAAGGCAGAGCAGAAAGAGATATGTGGTTAGGAAATCTTAATTTGGCAGTTTTCATGGAAACATAAGACCACAGAAGTATGCAGCCAGGCTCCCCCCAGGTCCTCGAGAAGAATGAGGAAATGAGGGTCCTAAGGTTTAAGTTTCATTTGCTACATGATAAACATACCCCCGCTGGCAGGACACGTTTCCCCCTCATTGTCCATGTTTAGAGTTGCATTGATTCTACAATGTTCCCTTCTCTATGCCCTTGACAGTTTGTCAAGTTCCATGAAAACTCTTGTTAGCTTGTATTAGGACTGCATTAAAATTTGAGATAAATTTGAATCCTGTTCTCATCCCTCCAATACTAAATACTTTCATCAAGAATGAGTTCCATCTGAGGTGCCTGGGTGGCTCAGTCAGTTGGGCATCCGACTTTGGCTCAGGTCATGATCTCGTGGTTTGTGAGTTCGAGTCCCGCATTGGGCTCTGTGCTGACAGCTCGGAGCCTGGAGCCTGCTTTGGATTCCGTGTCTCCCTCTCTCTCTCTCTCTCTCTCTCTCTGCCCCTTCCCTGCTCATTCTCTGTCTCTCAAAAATAAATAAACGTTTAAAAAAAAAATGAGTGAGTTCATCTCTCCATTCCTCCAGGTCTCCTATATGTCCTTAAATCAAGTTTTGTATTTCTTCACACTTCCTTGTCTTCAAAACTCCGTTTTTCTTTGTTGATCTTGAATCACATTACTAAATGCTCTTCTTAATTCTAATATTTGCCAGGAGTTTCTGTAGAAGATTCTGTTGTCTGTAGTAAAAAAAAAGAAAAATATTTGTCTCTGCTTTTCTGATATCTATGAACTTCTTAAATTTTTCTTGTTTTGCTTCATTAAATAGGGCTTTGGGGAAAGCAATGCTTTTGCAGATATCTTTATCCCTTAAAAGAAGTTACTTTTTATTCCTTGTTTTCTATGAGATTTCTTTTGATTATTGGGTTTTTTGTTTGTTTGGTATGAATGTGGAAGGACAACAAACATTTTTTATATGAATTGGGATAAGCAAATAATTTTCCTTTTATCTGTTAGTGTACTGAGTTTTATTAATAATTTTCTAATGTTTATCTTTTTGTGCCCTTTTTTTAAATTTTGTAATGTTTATTTTTGACAGAGAGAGAGAGAGAGCACGAGTTGGGGAGGGGCAAAGAGAGAGAGATACACAGAATCTGAAGCAAGCAGGCTCTAGGCTCTGAGCTGTCAGCACAGAGCCTGAGGTGGGGCTCAAACACATGGACCAGGAGATCATGACCTGAGCAGGTGTTGGAAGCTTAATTGACTGGGCCACCCAGGCGCCCCTCAAGACTTTCTCTACTTGTAATTTTTTAAAAATATTTTTCTAATTTTTTAATGTTTATTTTTGAGAGGGAGGGGAAGGGGCAGAGAGAGAGGGAGACCCAGAATCTGAAGCAGGCTCCAGGCTCTGAGCTGTCAGCACAGAGCCCGATGTGGGGCTCGAACCCATGGACCAGATCATGACCTGAGCCGACATCAGACGCTTAACTGACTGAGCCACCCGGGCACCCTCCTTGGTCTTCCTGATAGTCTCTTGAGTGCGAAACTGTTTATTAAAATTTGATCTTATTGACTAACAAATGCACTTGAAGATATAGATTTTCCTCTGGCACTTACTTAGCCATCGTGTTTTCTACATGATACCCCTGTCGTGGTTCATTTCTAGCCTTGACAAAGCAACAGCCCATTTTAAACAAGATACAAACCAGGAAAGTCATGAAAGGAACAACTGGAAAATGTGACTACATCAATATTACAGTAGTCTAAATTTTACAGTTTAAAGAAAAAACAGACTTGAGAAAATATTTTCTTCCCATGGAAAAATAATTTAACATCCATCATTCAGTAATGGTTTCTACAAATCAATAAAAATGATTGGGACAGAAAAATGTTAATGTCCCAAGTAATCAGTTAAATGAAAAGGAAAACAAGGGCATGAAACTCTCTCACCCAATAGACTGGCAAAGAGGGAATCGAGAGGAGAGTGTGAGAGAGATAAAGTCCCAAAGACCATGTATAAAGAAAACTCAACAGCTATTCACAGCAAACACTCTCAGCAGTCAAGGACTGGAAGTGAACTTCTTCAATCTGATAAAAGGGATCTACAAAACAACCAATAGCTAACACCACATTTTTTTAAAAAACTTTTTTTTAATGTTTATTTATTTTTGAGAGACAGAGAGAGAGAGAGAGCAGGAAGGGCAGAGGGTGAGGGAGACATGGAATCTGAAACAGGCTCCAGGCTTGAAGCTGTCAGCACAGAGCTCGACACAGGGCTTGAACTCACAAACCGTGAGATCATTATCTGAGCCAAAGTCAGAAGCTTAACTCACTGAGTCACCTAGGTGCCCTGCTAACACCACATTTAATGATGAAATAGTTACTGCTTCCACCCAAGGATCAGGAACAAGGAAAAGGGGACATTACTTCTCTTCAACATTATACAGGATATCTTATTCACTACTATAAAACAAGAAAAGTAAATTAAAAGCATAAAAACCAAAAAGGTAGTGAGTAGAAGTTCCTCTACTGTAGATGACATAATTGTTTACATACAAAATCTCAAGGATTGTACAAATCAACTAGTAAAACTAATCAGTGAGTTTGGACAGATCATAGAATAAAAGGTAGTGTACAAAACTAAGGTGTATTGTTCTATTCTAGCTGCAAACAATTAGAATATAAAATATCAAAATCCCAATTACAAGCGCTTCAGAATATGTAAAATATTTAGTGATAAATTTAAAAAATTTTTAATGTTTATTATTTTTGAGAGACAGAGAGAGACAGAGTGAGACAGAGTGCAAGCGGGGGAGCGGCAGCTTGAAAGGGAGACACAGAGTCCAAAGCAGGCTCCAGGCTCTGAGCTGTCAGCACAGAGCCCAATGCAGGGTTTGAACTCATAAACCATGAGATCATGACCTGAGCTGAAGTCGAACACTCAACTGACTGAGCCACCCAGGTGCCCCTTTAGTGATAAGTTTTAAGTAGATGTGCAAGTGTTGTACGTTGAAAACTAAAAGAAAAAAACTAAGAAAATGTTTAAAAGAAAAATAAATGAAGAGATGTACCATATTCATGGATTAGAACGCTCAATATTATTAACATGTCAATTCTCTCCATACTGATCTACAAATATAATTCCCAATCAAAATCCTAGCAAGCTTTTTGTGTAGAAATTGACAAGCTGATTCCAAGATTTAAATGGAAATGCAAAGACCTAGAATATCCAAAACAATTTGGGGGGAGGGGAAAATGGATACACTTACACTACCTGATTTCAAAACTTACTATAAAGCTTCAGTCATATAAACAGTGTGGTATTGGTTAAAGGATACACATTTAGATTAATGATTAGAATAGAATATCCCAGAATTAGATCACTAAAATAGGTAAATTGATTTTTGACAAATATACAATGGAATCAATAGAGAAAGGATGGCCTTTTTAACAAATGGTGCTGGGACATTTGGATATGTATATGCAAAAAAATTAACCTCAATTCATACCTTATCGAGTGGAAAGCCCAAAACAGAAAGCCCGAAATTAACCCACATCTTACAGTCATTTAATTTTTGACAAAGATGTCAAAGCAATGCAATATGGATAGAAAAGTTATTCCATTCTGGAATAACTAGATACTTCACACCAAACAAAAATTAATTAATTAATTAATTAATTCAAAATTGATCATAGACACAAATGTAAGAGAGAAAACCATAGAGATTTTAGGGTAAAATATAAAAGATGTCTGAGTAGGCAGAAGCTTTTTAGTCCACAGAAAACAATTGGCATAAAAGAAAAAATAATTAGTTACATTTATCAGAGTTAAAAACATCCGCTTATGGGGCGCCTGGGTGGCGCAGTCGGTTAAGCGTCCGACTTCAGCCAGGTCACGATCTCGCGGTCCGTGAGTTCGAGCCCCGCGTCGGGCTCTGGGCTGATGGCTCGGAGCCTGGAGCCTGTTTCCGATTCTGTGTCTCCCTCTCTCTCTGCTCCTCCCCTGTTCATGCTCTGTCTCTCTCTGTCCCAAAAATAAATAAACGTTGAAAAAAAAAAAAATTAAAAAAAAAAAAAAAAAAAAAAAAAAAAAACATCCGCTTATCATAAGATACCATTAAAGAAATGCTTAGGTAAATCTACAGATTGAGAGAAAATATTTCTAAGTCACGTACCTGACAAAGGACTGTGAGTATGTAATTTTCATGTTACAAAATAAGACATATGTATAACCAAAAACAGATAAAAAAGCACTTAGCATCATTATGTATTAGAAAAGAGCAAATTAAAAACACAATTAGATACCTTTACATACTTGGCAGAATTATTACATTTATAATGACCGACAGTACCAAGTATTGACAAGGTTGGGGAGCGACTGGAATTCTCAGACAGTTAGTGGGAATATAAAATGGCACGGTCACTGTGGAAAAAGGTCTATCAGTTTCCTATAAACATATAGTTACTATAGCCATATACCCAGTAATTCCATTACTACATATTGAAATAAATGATATAAAAGTGTTTGTACTCAACAAGACTTATGTACAAGTACAGTAATATTCCTGGTAGCTTTATTTATAATAACCCCAAACTGGAAGCCGTCCGAGTGTTCACCAATAGGAGAATGAATAAATACGCAGGGATATATTCAAACAGTGGAATAATATTCACCAATAAAAATGAATGGGTTATCGATACCCACAACTTTATGGATGAATCGCAGAGACATTATTCTGAATAATAGCAGTCTTACACAAAAAGTGCATACTGTGAGATTCCATTTATATGAAATCCAAGAAGAGGTAAAATTAATGCATTGTAAAAAATATTAATGGGGCACCTGTGTGGCTCACTCGGGTAAGTGTCTGATTCTTGGTTTCAGCTCAGGTCATGGTCTCACGTTTCGTGAGTTCAAGCCCCATGTCAGGCTCTATCCTGACAGTGCAGAGCCTGCTTGGGATTCTCTCTCTCTCTCTCTCTCTCTCTCTCTCTCTCTCTCAAAATAAATAAACTTTAATAATAATAATAATAATAATAACCATCCGACTGATGAAGGAACTTTCCCAGGTGATGTTTAAGTTTAGTGCCTTTATAGGAGATTGGGCTAACACAAGGGTAATATTTACTGAAACTCATGTACACTCAAGAATTTCACATTTCATTGTATGTAAATTTTACTTCAAAGAAAAAAAAATTCCTGTAAACACATACTGAACTGTATATAGCTATGACCAAATGCTGACATATTTAGGGGAGTGCACCCTGACCTTGCAATGTACTCTGAATTGCCCCAAAAATGAGACAAATGAATGGATGAGTGGGATGGATAAGCAAATAGCTATTTGGTAAAGTAGATACAGTAAAAATGTTTGGTATTAGCTGGATGGTAGGGATACAGGTATTCGCGGTAAAATTCTTTCAACTTTTTTATATGTTTGAAATGTTTTCTAAAAAATGCTAAAAGAAGCAATGAAAGGAGGTTCCCAACTCCACAAGTTGCTAAGCCTGAATCCTGCAAGAGCCCTAGTAGCAAGCACCCAACTAGGACTCTCCCTGCAAAAGAGGGATCAGGGCTCAGCTGGCTACCAATGATCCTATCAATTCAGACAAAAGAAGTTCTTCCTTTCAAACAGGGCCCTTTTCTTTTGTAAAATGAGTTAGAATACAATGGTTTCCTCTGATGTGGAAGCATTGGTTTATGCCTTCAAATTCATTAGAGGGAACGTAGGAAAAAGCTGAGAAGCAAACTCCGTCAACAATAAGGGAGAAGCCAGAGCCTGAGAGTTTGCGTGCTTTGACGGAACGAGTCAGGCACAGTTTTCAGAAGCAATAACCTGTAGCTGTTAACAAAAATATCAGATGTGCGTGGAAAAGCTGGAGTTTACCTCCAATCCTTCTGTTAATGCCCTCAGGCTGAGCTCTCCACTTCTGTGGAATGAAAGTGTTTGTTAAGGGATTCTCTGCAGTATGGGATCTGCAGACTGCTCAGGTGAGGGCTGCAGGTGGAAATCTGAGGGAGGAGAGAAACGTGGCCCCGAGGCAGAGGTTGAGAGCCAATGTGATTTAGGTCACCGCAGAGTTGACTTCAAAGGCTCTCTAACTGAATCTGGCCCTGGAGTCCCCATGTCCCAGATTTTCCTGTTCACTTCCAGTACCAAGCACTTGGCTCACTTGGTTGAAGGGGGCACCGTCAATGTACAACCACATCTGTGTTCCTCTGGAAGTGTTTGCCACAAGACTTTCATATTAAGACATTCACATATCACAAAAGAAGCTTTTGAGCAGGCTTCCTGCAAATTTCCTTGTTTCAGAGGCCATCCTTGGCTATGGCAATAATAGAATTAGGAACTTTTTATTGAAGACCTACTGTGTGTCACGTGTTGCATCGCATGCTGTGCCCGCAGTAACCCCCAGCATCGAAACACCTCTGAATGTTAGCTTCTCAAATAGGGAAACCAAAGCTCAGAGCGGGTCAGTACCTCATCCCACTCAACCGGTAAGCAGTAGGATCAATATCTGAGTCACGTCTGCCTATGTCCAAAATCCACGTTCTTTCAATGTTATCCTTTTCATGTATTCTGTGACTGTTCTGTGTCCACACCACATCTCTGTCCACCCAGCCGAAGACTGGAGATTCAGGTGGTCTCACTGTTTAAAGCCACACCACCAGCCAAGTAATTCAGTTACAGCATTGAAGGCCACCTCAGGCCCCAGACAGGCCAGGCTTGTGCCCAAGAGGCCAACCCAAGAGACAGGGCCTGGGGCCACAGGGCAATCTGAGGTCTCCTACACCTAGAAAATGCAAGCTGCATCTTTAACCTTGAAGGCCTATAGTAAGAGCTGAAACAGGATCTTCTTGGGTATGATGTGCATATTCTAGAAGGCTTTTATTAGTGAAGGGAACCATTCCATGAAGCATTCCCTTTTCATTCGGCTCGCAGGTCCATGGTTTGAATATATAGTGAGATATAGGCCAAGGTCATGATCATCTGTCTACAGGGCTGGATATTACCCCCAAGCCAGTCGGTCATTAATTCAGGGAATTTCCCAAGGCACATAACCTCACTTAACCTGACTTAACCAACTCAAATTTTGCTGAATTTCCTCCCATTATTAAGACTCTATGAGATTAGGAGCTTTCAGATTCACTTTGAAATAATTGTTTTTAGAAATCAATTCCTCTCAATTATGCTAGCAAATTCCTAGAAATACACTACTTAAACAAGTTTCATCTGGCACAATATTGGGAACAAAGATGGCGTCATTCACTGTATCCAGTGGAATGAATCCAGTTCCAAATTCAGCTCTGCAAGGTGAGTATTGTCCACATTTTACTCTAAGGTAATTGAAACTCAGAGACTTTAACTTACGTAACTAATACGTGGCAGAATCCTGATTCAAGGCTGGGTGTTATTCCAAGTCCAATCTGTAACATACCATAAAGCTTTACTTTGAGATCTGTAAAATTTGAAACTCTTATTTAAAGCGTTTAATTTTCATGACCTACATAAGGCAAGCGATTGCAGAAGGCCCATCCAGGATGGGAGTGGTTCTTAACTGGAGGGAGATGTTGCTTCCCAGGGGACATTTGCCAATGTCTAGAAACATTTATGGTTGTCAGTACTGAAGAGGTGTTGCTGGTCTAGTGGGAGGGGCCAGGGATACTGCTGAATATTCTCTAATGCACAGGACAACTCCCATAACAAAGAACCATCCGACCTGAAATGACAGGGGTACCCAAACTGCAAACCCTGCACCGTGGTACAGAAAGAGGTGGAGATAAAGGAGGGGAGAGCTGGAGAGGAATACATCTTATTTAAAACCTACAAACATTTACCATAGCATCACAGAAGATGTTCTTTTCTTTTGCTATTTAAAAAAAAATAGAGCCATCAGAATGAAGAAGAATTGAAGTTTGACAACAACCATACGTCGCTGGTGTCACAAAGCATAAACACAAACGAGCCATTTGGTTCTTAGCTCCTACAGCCCAGGTTCTGCCTGGGGAATAGTAGAGATGTGGGGTTGCAAAGCTGAAAATTAACACAGTCCTCTCAATCTGCAAGCTCGGAAAGCGGAGGCTAGACAAGGAGGCGTGAAGTCCACGTCAAAGACTTACCACCAGACATCTGAAAACCCAGATGTGTGCATACATGTGCTACGGTGTTCCACTTGGTTGTACTTGACCTTGCGATCAATAGAACATAAATGAGTTTAAAAACACCACTGGGTGCACTGGTGTCATCTTTTTAGTCAATGAATTAAATTATTAAGTTGCTATGATGGTGTCAGATCAGGAGTGATTATAACTGACCTGAAAGCATTTTGGAGAAAGTATACAACCAGGGCAGTGACTAAAGTTTCACTGGACCCGATATGCAAACCATCGCCAGTCCCGCGTAGGGTGATAGCTGGGTCAGTCCTGCCAGACATGAAAGTGGTTTGGAAACTCACCACCAACTGGTGAGCTTGGACACCCAAAAGGCTGCTGAGCTCCACGTGCAGCCACAGGTTGGCCTTTCCCTGTGCCTCGGGGGACTGTCCAGGATGGTGGACGGCTGGGGTTCTGTACTCAGCTAGACCTGGACCCAATCCAGCCTCGTCAAGTGATCACAAACCTACTTCACTACCCTAAACCTTCATTTCTCTCCAGTACAAAATGAAGCCCACTCACAAAAAGACTCAGAGGGTTTTTACAAAGGCAGAAAGAGACAGTGTGGGTTTAAACCAGTAGCCCTCAGGGCTTGTAGCAGGTGGGGGGAAGTACAGAAAAAATAGTGAGAGCTCACCCACTCCTGGAAAGGGGGACGTGAGGGTCCTCAGAGCTAAGGGAGCAGACACTTAGATCTCATGGTCACTTCTTGTGCCATATTCATTTTTCTGCTCCTTCAGCGTCCTCCCACTGGGTAGAATCCCAGCCATCCTGCCAGGCAGCTCACCCCTGTGGCTGCTCTCACACCTCCCAGCCTGTGGTAGTTTGGACACCTGGGGCCCACTAATTCCCTGTTGTGAGGCTGACCTGTGCAGTGGGGGAGGTTTGGTAGCACCCTTGGGTCACTACGTACTCAATGGCAGTAGGCACACACCTCCACGCCCATCATGACAACCACAAATGTCTCCAGACGTTGCCAAGTGCCTGGAAAACAAAATCGCCTCCCCTTGGAAAAAACCCTTAGGCTCTGGCATAAAGGAAAGCAAACACAGGTAGACATTTAATGGCAGGTGTCACGGAGCCTTCTTCCCCCGAGCTCCTGGAAGCTTCTACTGGACTCTCCCCTACCTTTCTCTCCTACAGACCTCACCCCTACCTCTCTCCTCTTGGGCCTGTTGCTTTATTCGGCAGAATAATGCCACTCTTTCTTAATCTCAGCTCACTCTGCCCAGACAAGCCGGTAGTTCACGACCATCAACGCCATCAAAGTGGACACCAAAAAAAAAAAAAAAAAGAAAGAAAGAAGCTCCCCTTTCTCCTCAAGGGAACTCTTTCACAGCTGTGAACAGCAGACCTAGGCTGCTTTAAAAATAGAACCCGCAGGGGCACCTGGGTGGCTCACTTGATTAAGCCTCTGACTCCCGACTTCGAAATCATAACCTCCCAGTTTGTGGATTTGAGCCCCACATCAGCCTTCACACTGATCGTGCGGAGCCTGCTTGGGCTCCTTTCTCTCCTCTCTCTGTCTCTATGTCTCTCTCAAAATAAACAAACTTTAAAAAAAAAAAATGGCGTCCCCAGCCCCATATGCGATTGTCAAGCACCCAGCACGCTGTGTGGTGCAGAGCAGACAGGGCAGGTGACATCTGTCATTGTGCTTACGGGCGGTGCATGTGTCCCTGAGCTTCCTTGGTTATCCTGCTGGGTGCCCTTAGAAGAGGCACTGGATCCGTCCTTCTTCACCCTGGAAGTGGTCCGTGGCTGTTGATTAAAAGTGAACGAGGACTTCAACCACCTCCGTGTGACCTCAAACTTTTGATTGATGAAGTTCTTCTTTCTAGCTTATCTCTCTCTGGTTTTGTTTTGTTTTATTGAGAGAGAGACAGACAGACAGACAGACAGAGACAGAGCACAAGGCGGGGAGGGACAGAGAGGGAGACACAGAATCCAAATCTGAGCTGGCTCCACACAGAGTCTGATGTGGGGCTCAAACTTGAGAACGGGAGATCATGACCTGAGCCGAAGTTTGACACTCAACTGACTGAGCCACCCAGGCGCCCTTTTTCTTTTTTAATGTTTATTTATTTTTTGAGAGAGAGAGCATGAGCGGGGGAGGGGCAGAGGCAGAGGGAGACACAGAATCTGAAGCAGGCTCCAGGCTCCGAGCTGTCAGCACAGAGCTCGACGCGGGGCTCAAACTCACAAACCACGAGATCGTGACCTGAGCCGAAGCTGGACGCTTAACCGACTGAGCCACCCAGGCACCCCAATTTCTAGCTGATCTCTTAATTCATGCAAAAGGCCCAGTGGGCAAAGCACCCCATGATGAGGACTGAGGTTATCCCCTCAAGCAATAAGGACTGTCCTGTGCCAACAAGACCCCATATGATTGACCCCAGGAGAGTGATCGACATGACCTTCACTGCCTACCTGCACACACGCACTGAACTTCTTCCCACATTCTCCTTACATAAACCTGGAAGTATCTTCAGCACTTGGGGGACAGTCTTTGAGACACTAGTCCGCTCTCTTCCCTGAAATACATTCCTTTCCTGTTTCACCCCCATTCATCTTTCTGCCTTTGGATTTGGTCAGCGGTGAGTGGCCGGGCCTGGGGTGTTTGGGAGGCCTGCAGCCAGGTTCTCTTTCACTCCTGTGCCCTGGCTATGCACCCCTGCGCCCCAGCTATGCACCCCTGTGCCCCAGCTATGCACCTCTGCGCCCCAGCTATGCACCCCTGTGCCCCAGCTCTGCACCCCTCCACTCCAGCTATGCACCCCTGTGCCCCAGCTATGCACCCCTGTGCCCCAGCTATGCACCTCTGCACCCCAGCTATGCACCCCTGTGCCCCAGCTATGCACCCCTGTGCTCCAGCTGTGCATCCCTGTGCCCCAGCTGCAAAAGCAGGCCTTCTTCTTCCATCCCTGTATCACTGAGAATCACAGGGAAGCATCGTTTCCAATAATGAAAATATGTCTTGTTTAAGACAGAAAATCACATATTCAATACTTCCTATCAAGGATCTGGTGTGTGTGTGTGTGTGTGTGTGTGTGTGTGTGTGTGTGTGTATGAAGGGTGGCTTGGGGGACAGGGGCCATGGGTTGGAGCACAGGAAGGCCCCGTCAGGGGAGCACATGCTGGCAGTCGAACGAGGGTGGGGCCGAACACCCTCGGCGCCTCCAAAGGCCCGTCTCCCTGTCTTGCCGAAGCTCGGCGCAGCCGGCCAAGTGCTGACGTTATCGCTGGGCTTCAAGGCCTCATTGTCCTTGCCTTATAGTTTCCAGTTTCACGGGTTTAAGTGTCTCCCTTTGCCAATAACATTTCCCCTGCTGCTTATGTCCTTTCCATCTGACTTGTATCGATCGCTTCCTTCCAGCCCTGAAGTTAAAGAAGCTGCAGTAGCCTGCGTCCCCATCCTGGCCGCCAGCCTCAAGAGCTGGCGTGTTTATGGGCGGCAGAGCGGGTCGGGCTCCAGCCCCAGTCGGTCCCCGCTGCTCCGATGAAGGCCTCGGACATCACAGCTACCTGCTCATCGATCATAAAACATCTAAACCAGGAGGGGATAAAGGAAGCATCTAGTCCTACCTGCTCGTCTGACAGGTGTGCAAATACAGATCAAGAGAGGAATAAAGACTTGCCCAATGCCACCCAGATTGTTAACACGGACCGAGGACTTGAACTCAGGGCTTTTTGAGTCTGATTCACGTTACAACAGTGTTCTCTACTCTTCATTCCATTTTTTTTTTTTTAATTCTTTTTTTTTTTTCAACGTTTAACCATTTTAGAAGCAAAAACCATCCTTACTCTAGATATTCCTATTTGGGGCTGCCACGGGCCATGCAGCCCTCTGAAGGGGTAATTTGGTTGAGTACAAGAGACCCAAATGGTGTTTGGGGACTTTGGAGCCTTGATTGTCCTGGGGTTGTGGGTAACCTCAACATGTCAGCAGTTCCAGCCAAGCTCCCTTCTCCCAAGCTGACTGCACGTCTTAAGATGTCAGATCCTTACAGAAAGTTACTGTTTTTAACGCTGAACTTGCATCTAGCTTGACTCAAGAGGTGTGCTTCTAAAACACTTGTATGTCTGATGAAAACTTGATTCAGATATGTTCTGGGTCCAAATCTCCTTTTAACAAATTCACACTGGGGGTGCGCCTGGGTGGCTCAGTCAGTTAAGCATCTGACTCTTGATTTCGGCTCAGGTCATGATCTCGTGGTTCATGTGTTCGAGTCCCACATCGGGCTCTGTGCTGACAGTGCAGAGCCTGCTTGAGATTCTCTATCCCTCTCTCTCTGCCCCTCCCCTGCTTGCTCTCTCTCTCTCTCCTTCAAAATAAATAAACTTTAAAATACATACATACATACATACATACATACATAAAAATTCACACTCAGGGGCACCTGCGTGGCTCAGTTGGTTGAGCACCTGATTCTTGATTTCAGCTCAGGTCATGATCTCACGGTTCATGAGTTCAAGCCCTACACTGGGCCCTGTGCTGACAGCAGCCAAATCTGCTTGGGATTCCCTTTTTCTCCCTCTCTCTCTGCCTCTCTCTCTCTCAAAAATAAATCGACCTCTTGGGGCGCCTGGGTGGCGCAGTCGGTTGAGCGTCCGACTTCAACCAGGTCACGATCTCGCGGTCCGTGAGTTCGAGCCCCACGTCAGGCTCTGGGCTGATGGCTCGGAGCCTGGAGCCTGTTTCCGATTCTGTGTCTCCCTCTCTCTCTGCCCCTCCCCCGTTCATGCTCTGTCTCTCTCTGTCCCAAAAATAAATAAACTTTGAAAAAAAAATTAAAAAAAAAAAATAAATCGACCTCTAAAAAATTAATTAATTAATTAAAAATAAATAAAAAATTCACACTGAGAGGTAGCCATGGTGGTGGCCGTGGTGGAGGAAGCATCCACGGGTAACACCAACAGGAATTTTTTTAATGAAATCACATTTTTTTTTCCATTGGCTTCCATTATAATTCCCAGAAAGCATTAATACCTCTTCATTCCTGATTGATCTTTAACTGGTTGATGGTTTCTAGCATTTTGGCTTTTTGGTTTTCTATTCTCCTTCCCTAAAATAAGCGATTTGTGATCCATCAGTACACATTTAAACACCCAGGAATGGAAGCTGCTTGGGGAGGCTGGTATTAGGTGGTTGCTATTTAAACATAATTCTGTGGCAGATCCCTGGATAAGCCAAAGACTTGTTATGTAATAAAAATAATTGCCTTTTAATTGGCCTATTTGATTTTCTTAAATTTTCTATCAGGTTCCCTTGGGAGACAGTGCATAGCACTGGGAATAATCCATTGAGTGAATCCCATAATCAAGGGTTGACGCTCTGCCATTTATTTGCTTTGTGATTTAGAACAAACCATTTAACCACTCCGTGCCTCAATGTCCCCAACCTGTGAAAATTGTCATGGTGATTAAATGACTACACAGCCTCCCTCCTCCTTCTTTTGTCCTTCCTTTTATTTCTTAGGGCAAACCTGCCAAGTGAGAGGGGCTGTTTCGGGACAGGATGCTCATGGTCCACCTGCTGCCCCATCTCCAGCCAAGACTTATGGACGCCACCACGTGACCCACCAATGGCCTTGAGAGTCAGTTGCTGTCTCCCTTGGCTTGTCCCTTTCTCCCTGTGAGTGGGTCTTGCACTCTGCTCTAGCATCAGTACCAAAGCATCTGCAGAACCCCAAACACAAAAGGGAGGTTCAGGGCCCCCAGTCTTTGCATATACCATGCCCTCCACCTAGAGCACCTTCCCCATTTTGTCCATTTAATGATTTCAGGAAAGACTCAGCACAAGCACCGCCTCTCCTATGAAACCTTCCCTGACCAACGCTCTTTCAAGGGTCACTTTATCTTTGCCACAATCCTTACGAACAGGATCCAATCACTGGCTCCGTAAACCTCTATTGAGTTCTCTTGTGAACACAACTATCTCTTCAACTAGTGAATAAGATCCTTATGTAGAACAGCCTTGACTTACCAAACTTGTATCCCCAGCATGTAACACTGTCCTTGACGCAGTAGGTACTTAGTAAATGTTTCCTGAACAGAGGAAGGAAGGAAGGAAGGAAGGAAGGAAGGAAGGAAGGAAGGAAAAGAAATAAAGAGAGAGAAAGAAAGAAAGAAAGAAAGAAGAAAAAAGAAAGAAGAAGGAAAGAAAGAAAAGAAAAGAAAAAAGAAAGAAAGAAAGAAGAAGGAAAGAAAGAAAAGAAAAGAAAAAAAGAAAGAAAGAAAGAAAGAAGGAAAGAAGGATTTTGTTTTAAGTTAGAGCTGGTAGCTAGCTGAGTGTGCTGGGCTGACTAGTATCCCCTAAATTCAGATCCACCAGAACCTGTGAATGTGAATGTGGCCTTATCTGGAAATAGGATCTTTACAGATATTATCAAGTCAAAATTAGATCACACTGGGTAGAGGTGTGTTGTTATCCAATGACCAGTGTCCTTGTAAGAAGGCAATCTGGACACCTGGACACACACACACACACACACACACAAAGCAGATGACCAGGTAAAGTTGGAAGCACAGGTTAGAATTAGGCTGCCTCTATCCAAGAAATCCAAGGATTACTGGCACACACTGGAAGTTAGGAAAGTCAAGTAAAGATTCCTTCCTAGAAACTTCAGAGGGAGCATGGCCCTGCAGACACCTTTATTTCAGATTTTTAGCCTCCAGAATTGTGAAAGGATATATTTCTATTGTTTTAAGCCACCTGCTTATGATCATCTGTGCCAGCAGCCGCAGGAAAGGAATGTACTATACCGAGTAAACGTACGTCTCGGGGCTATTGAAGCAAAAAGTGGACAGCTTCTCCACCCTAATTCCTTTGTAAAAAAATTTTTTTCAGCATTTATTTCTTTTTGAGAGACAGAGAGAGACAGAGTGTGGTCGGGGAGGGGCAGAGAGAGGGAGACACAGAATCCGAAGCAGGCTCCAGGCTCTGAGCTGTCAGCACAGAGCCCAACACGGGGCTCGAACTCACGAACCATGAGATCATGGCCTGAGCTGAGGTCAGATGCTTCACCGACTGAGCCACCCAGACGCCCCTCCAACCCAGTTCCTTTGGTTGGATGGATTCCTGCCCCATCTTCTCCCTAGTTTCCCCTCTCACTCCCTCTCATTTCTTTTTCAATTTTTCCTCTTCACTAACAACTCACGGCACCTTTACACGTGTCCCACACCATTCAAACCTGTCCAACCTCAGTCTTTCCAACACAGACACTCCATAAGAAACATTTCCGGAGCCAGAGTAATGGGCCAGCGTGGACACAGACAGGAATGACGTTGACCTGCTTAGAGGGAGTTCCAAGTTTAAGGAGAACAGCATTTCCTGGGGTCCTCATAACAGCCTTTTTTATGCATAATCAGCCCCATTTTAAACCTGTGAAATCTGGAACTCATGTGAATCGATTTAATTTCCTCAACTCATGCAGACAGTGTGAGCAGGGCTGATACCCACACCCAATGTAGCCCAATTATGGAAAGACCCTAAATGTCTATCAACTGATGAATGGATAAAGAAACTGTGGTTTATATACACAATGGAATACTACTTGGCAAGGAGAAAGAATGAAATCTGGCCTTTCGTAGCAACGTGGATGGAATTGGAGAGTGTTATGCTAAGTGAAGTAAGTCATACAGAGAAAGACAGACACCATATGTTTTCACTCCTATGTGGATCCTGAGAAACTTAACAGAAGACCAGCGGGGAGGGGAAAGGAAAAAAAAAAAAGGTTAGAGAGGGAAGGAGCCAAAACACAAGAGACTCTTAAAAACTGAGAACAAACTGAGGGTTGATGGGGGGTGGGAGGGAGGGGAGGGTGGGTGATTGGTATTGAGGAGGGCACCTGTTGGGATGAGCACTGGGTGTTGTATGGAAACCAATCTGACAATAAATTTCATATTTAAAAAAATAATAATAAATAAAAAATGTAAAAACAAAATAAAATAAAATAAAGTAAATAAAACATTTAAGAGCTTCTTCTGTCCCCTGTCCCCTGCAGCACGCCCCTGACTTCCTACCAGCTCAGCAGGGAACAGCCCTCCGGGGAAGACTCGAGGTTTCTAGGACACCTCCCTCTTATTTGCAATTCCTCCTCCTCCCTCACAGCTTTGGCAATCGGCTCAGCCTCCGGACCCTTCTGCCTGGTCGTATCCTGGCATCCTCATGGGCCATCTTGGGCATGTGACCGAATTTTCCTTGTGACTTAAGTTCCCCACCTGTACAATAACTGCCTCATGATGATGTCACAAGAATTAAATGAATTATGACATACAACGGTCTTATCGTGGAACATAGCAAGGGTTACCGCCCTTGTTAATGCCACTAGTGACCACCGGCTCTGTCGCACCACCATTATTATATTTTTTCTCAACTTCCAATGCCACGGCACCGCCCCCCGCACGCCCCTGTGAGTCCTCCAGCCGGTGCTCATAGATGCCATCCTGAGAACACCCAGCATGCCGGATTCCAGTCTGTGTAATAATGCTCAGCTCCAGACAGACGTATTAGTTTGAACTACGTGACACTGCCTATAGAAAATTGTTCCTGACCTACAAAAATGAGACTTTCATATGGCCTGATCTAATAGATGCCAACTCTTTTTGTCCTTAGAATCGACAGACACAAACTGACTATCTTGCTAGCTTTCCAGAAGAGAAATTTTAAAATAATTTAAACAGAAAAAAAAATTTTTTTTAATGCAGTTGGAAGGAGCTGTGGAAGGGTATGTCCTTCCCCGGTGGCAAGGAAGGAGGGGGACCCCAGGAAGGGGAGCCCCCACGCCAGGGGAGAAAAGGGGCCCGGAGCCCACCTCTGCGACGTGAGGCGAGCCTGGAGTGAGGGGGGAGCCCTCTCTCTACTTCGGCGTGCAGGCAGGATCTAAGACAGGACTTGGCGGGGAACGCGGTAGTTAGCACTTTGCCTTCTAAAAACTGACGAGGAGGATGATTTAAAACCAGTGAGAGAGAATGAGAGGATCCGTTCTCAGAACATCTGAGCCGTCCTTCTCTTCAGCTCCCAAAGAGGGGCCCTCAGATGGACTCGGGGCAGGTGGGCAGGGCCGCCTTCCCAGGCTCCAGACCAACTCCTTTGAAGCCTTGTTCAGATCTGCTGCTTCTCCCAGAAAGCCCCGCCTGCCTCCCTCCCCGGTGTTAGCACCTCATTAGCACCCTGCCAGCAAGAAAATCTATTTAAACAGCTCTTGCTGACACAGCAAGCCTTCTCCCTTCCACTGAGGATTCTCTCAGTCCCCTTATGACAATGACAGTCTGGGGCTACGGTCCTGCTCAGTGACTTTGCTTTGCCAGCCCTGTCAGCCCAGGTCTCCCATATCAGCCAGCTGTGTGGGGGTGGGGGTGATGGGTGGGGGGTGGGGAGTGGAAGAGGGGAGGGGATGGCAGAAGATTCTCCAAGGTCAGGCTGCATGTGACTCCCCTTGGCTTTGGCTTCACACACAGATGCAGAAGGAATGATCTCCTGGATGTGCCATTAAAGGACTCTGGTGACGTCCATTCCATCAGTAAAACCCATTGTTCCCACATCAGATTACTACATCGGTAGGAGTTGCTAAAGCACAATAGATGTGGACACAGAGCCATTATTATCCATCGATTCTTTGATGTATTCATCCAAATGACTTCAACAAACATTCATTAAACACCTACCATATTAGGGGTGCCTGGATGGCTCAGTTAGTTAAGCATCTGACTCTTGATTTCCACTCGGGTCATGCATGACCTTGCAGTTCATGAGTTCGAGCCCCATATCTGTCTCTGTACTGACAGCTTGGGGCCTGCTTAGAATTCTCTCTCTTCCTCTCTCTGCCCCTCCCCTGGCCTCTCTTTCTCTCTCTCTCAAAATAAATAAATAAAAATTAAAAAAAAAATAAACGCCTATCCTAGTAGAAGGCCTTACTTTGTGTTTGCTCTGATTCCGATGTCTTTTGTCAATGGGAGATACCGGGACAGCAGGGTTGGATAGAAATGACAAGCATTGATCCAGATTGACAAGCACTGACACTTGGGGACATGTGGTTTTGACTAGCTAAAGATGGGGAGGGGCCCTGTCATCTTAGGGAAATTTGAAGGTTTGGAGCATTTGTGCATCTGCTGAGGGATAGGTGGCAGAGAAGGGAAGGCTATAACTAGGGTACTGGAGGTGGCTAACACACTTCCAGTCTCTGGTGCTCTTGGCATCCCCCAGCGATGTTGGAGTTTGGACCACGTAGTAGACTTTTGGAGCCTGCCTGACCTTCGCCCCTTCTAAGGGAAGCCGTCTAATGTCAGCACCCATTCAAGGGTCAAAGCAAGCAGCAGTATTTTGTATCACATGGTGCCTTCCCCCGACTACTTCCCCTGACTACTGAGCGCAGCAAGGTAGGCACCTAACGAGGGTACTCCCTTCCATGGACTTGGTATAAACAGACAAGCTGGCCGGCAGCTTAGCGTGAAAGATGAGCTGAGACAATGAGCATTCTCTTTGTCCACGGGGACACACAGAAAGACGGAGCGCACCGCGACAGAAGGCTTGATGAAATGAAGCCTAGAGACACAGTCAAGTGTAGATGAGCTACGTGCAAGCCAAACTCACAAGAGCCCAAAATGATGAGGAAGCAGAGGAAGCTGGCAGGACAGGCAGGAGGAGCAGGGGTGCAGGGAGAAGAGAAGAAAAGGAGGAGAGAGGAGAGGAAGGGGGAAGGAGGAGAGGGAGGAAATGAGGGAGGGAGGTACAGGGAAGGGAAGAGAAGCCATGCAGCCGCCCCAGGAAAGAGAAAGAAGAAGTGGGAGAGAGAGAGAGAGAGGCCCTAAAGCTGCCTCCGTGTGTGATGACACTTCGGTTCTTCCTCCAGTTCCCACAAACCCGTGCCTTTACTATAAACTCCCTTTTCAAACTAAAGCAGAGTCTGGGACATGAACACACCATTCCTTCCTGAAGGCCGGCGTGTAAATGGAAAAACCACAGGAGGCACTAAGAATGAGCATATGAATATTCACCCTGAACGGATAACCTCACGTCAGAGAAGGTCAAGTTCTGCAGCCAGAGGAGTTCGGGTGAGGTCAGGTTTTGCCGCCAATTACGTTACGAAAAAGTTTCCATTTTCTGAGCTCTTGCGGAATTGCAGATAAGGCGCTGTGGGCCTGTCCTGGGTGCCAGGGAAATAACAGGCTCGCGGCCCGCGGCCTTCTTCAAAGCAAGACCAAGGAAGCCTGGCCTGCCTGGGCCGCCGAGGTGATGCCCACACAGGACGCAGCCAGAGGGCCCTGGAGGGTGGCCAGCACCCCTGCTGGCAGCGCTGTCCTGGCTTGGAGAGCCTGGGGTTCTGCTGGCTTGCTGCCTTCCACGTGCACCTGTCCCCCCTGACCTTCCTGCAGAGTGACGCTTCTTTTCACAAGATGCAGCAAATCCAACCCCTGGGGAATGGCCAAAAGTCCCTGGCCTTGTGCCAAAGGACCTCATTAAGCACTGCCCTCCCAGGGAGCCCGGGCCTTGCTCGAGCTGCCTCACCTTCCCTTGCTCCCGAGGCAATTGCTGTGTTAGGTTTACTCACCTGTACACATTTTCTGAGAGGGAAGGGCCTCATGGGGCGCGTAGCCCTTCCCCACCTGGCTCTGAGGTCCCGACCGTGAGGGAGAAGACAGAGCCACCTGGCTCATGCTGATGGAAGAGGGAGGCTTGAGCTGGTAAGGTCTACAGATTCACGTCAATTACTCAAAACTTTAGGGAGTGCTTCTCTGTGCAAGGCCTGGTCTAGACACCTCCGAGTACCTGCTGTGTGCGAGGCCCTGGTGTAGACACTTCAGGGGCTACCCGCTGTGTGAGATGTCCTGTTCTAGAGGCCTGGGAGGAACACACAGGTGAATAAGCCCCAGTTGCTGTCCTGAAGGAAGGGGTAATAAAGGAGGTAACAAACTTTCTTGTGGGGATACTTGGGTGGCTCAGTCGGTTAAGCATTTGACTCTTAGTTTGCGCTCAGGTCATGATCTCATGGTTTGTGAGTTTGTGTCCTGCATCAGGCTCTGCCCTGACTGTGTGGATGGAGTCTGCTTGGCATTCTCTCTCTCTCTCTGCCCCTCCCCTGCTCTCTCTCTGTCTCTCTGTCTCTCTCTCTCTCAAAATAAATAAACTTAAAACAAATTTAAAGATAAATTTTCTTGTGGCCGGCTGAGTGCCAGAGGCTATATACATACATTCATCCACTGATACTCACGACTCTCCTGGGAGCTCGGTAGGCTCATGTGACCTTCCAGGTAGGGGCTTAGGCAATGGAATTTTCTTCCTCCTGGGAGACAAGATCTATGGAACTGGAAAAACAGCCTCAGCACCAGCACTGAAACTCCACTGTGGACAGGTAGAATCTTCTTAGTATGTTCTCCCTTTCGAAATGCCCCCACACCTCTATTTCATATACACATTCTAGGCTTAGGAGGTGGTTAGGACTGGGATTATTATTTTACATCCTATAAAATAATGTGTATACATACAGATATATAATATAGCATATGTAATTACATATTACAAAACATAATTGTATTATAAAATATATCATTACATTACAGAATTATATATAAATGTAGCATAAAATAATAAAATGTATAATTATATATTAGTTAATATATATTAATATATAATGTATATTAGTTATAAGTATGTATTATTTAATATATAATATTGTATTAATATTATAATAGTTAATATATATTATTAATATATATATTAACTAATATATAATTATACATTTTAAACTTGAAATACTATATAGATAAGATGCTTACTCAGGGTCACATTAGCATTTCCAAACTCAGCATTCTGAATAAATATGCAACAGAACCAGAATTATTCAAGTGACCCAGTTTTCAGGGCGTGCATGCATGCACGTGAGTGTTTGTGTGCATGTGTGTGTGCGTGTGTGTGTGTGTGTGTGTTGGATGAGGCTGGGGACAAGATGGGAGGACACATTAACCTTGATTGGAAATCGTATTAAAATTGATCAGGGTGAGATCTGTGAGAACTGTGAGATAGAGTTTGATCTAAATAAGCTGTTTTTATTTCAATAAACATTTACTGACCCTCTTGTGTGCCCATTGTTAGAAATATAATTATTAAGATCCTGACTGTACTCTCAAGGAACTTCATATAGATCGGGGGGGGGGGGGGGGGGCGGGGCTTGTACCTAAGTCCCTAGGGAGTAGGGTGGCTCTGCTGTTCTGTATATTTCTGTGACCACATCAAGCCACATAAGAGCTTAGCCAGAACCAGGGCACCTGGGTGGCTCAGTCGGTTAAGCATCCGACTTTAGCTCAGGTCACGATCTCATGGGTTCGTGAGTTCAAGCCCTGCATCAGGCTCTGTGTTGATAGCTCAGAGCCTGGACCCTGCCTCAGACTCTGTGTCTCCCTCTCTGCTCCTACCCTGCTCAAACTCTGTCTCTGTCTCTCAAGAATAAAATAAACATTAAAAAATTTTTTTTAAATAACAAAGAAGAGTTTAGCAGGAACCTAGCACAGAGAAAAGATACTCAGGAAGGCTTAGGGGAGTGAGTGAATGAATAAATGAATGAATGGTGGGTGATCCTTCCTGGTCCATGGCCAGGCCCCACAGGGTACCCAGGTTCTGAGTTCACGTCTCTCCCAGGAGATGACATGCAACCCAGGCCACTTGACCTCAGATAGGAAGAGTCTGAGAGTGGCAAGCGCCAACCAGGCTCCAGCTTTCCTGAGACACCAAGTCCCTACCCCAGCCCTTATAACTCAGGCAAGTACATTTCATTTCTGCCTGGTAGGTGTGCCCTCCACACCCCAACTTAGCTTGTTCCTATCAGCTGACCCCTGGGGCCAGCGTTTTGCCCTTAGCCTCCATCTAGAAGCTGGTGTCAAGTGGCCAGATTTTGGGAAGTCCCAGGTGCTGGCTTCCTGGGGAGCTTTGGCTCCATTGAGTGGCTTTCCCCACACCACACTCTGCCCTTCTGCTGGGACCCCTTGACTCTGCAGTAGATCCTCCCACCCACCCTGACTCACCATTTGCCCCTGTACCACCTGCTTCTTGTGCACTTGGCCTGGTGGGCTGGCTTTCCTCCCTGTCCACTCCATCCCAAGGAATGCATCCACTGCAGTTGGCCTGGTCCTGCCTGGCACCGTCACTAGATGCAGCAGTCAGCATGGCCGGTGGCCCCAAACTTGGAGGGGGTGGGGTGTTGCACCAGGACGGGACTGCAGTCTACACGGTGGTCTGGAGTCCAGATGGCCAAAGCCTGTTCAATAGGCCAGAGTGGGCAAGTCTGGAAGCAGAATCGAAATGAGTGGCTGGAGTGAAAGAAAATCAGAGCAGAACAGCAAGGCCGTCTACTCATCTGCCAGGGCCCAGCCACCCTGGGCTGTGGCCATTTGATGTGACTCTTTCCTTGGAAGCATCGCTTCTCCTGGGCTCTCCAGCGTGGACCTGGCAGAGAGGAATGCCAGTGGCCGTGGGGAGGAGAGTGATGGATGGTCTGTGTGCTGGATCATCACAAATGCAGGGACAGCTGCCTCCAGGCTGGTCTCCAGCACTTGGCCCTGAGGGATGAGTGGGAGCCCCAGAGGCAGGCCTCTGCCCTCAGAGTAGAGCTGCTGCCCATTCCCAGCCCAGGGCTGGGGCCGCCCCGCAACCCTTGTCAGCTTCCCACCTAGTGCTGCTTGATGCTTGATGAGAGCTTCCGGAAGCTTCCAGAAGCAGGAAGGAGAAGGGAGAACAAGAGTGGGTGGCTTGTCAGAGACTGACAGGAAAGGGGGCAGCTCCCTGGGGCTTGACAAGGGGCCCAGCCCAGCCACACGCACCAGAGTGGGGTGCAGAGAACCAAGACTGAGCAGGGTGCACCCCCATCGGGGACCCTTGGCTTCCATGGTGGTTCTTTTTATCAGGAACATTAATGAAGCTAAAGAAATTTGAAGACAACACAAACAAAATAACGGATTAAGACACTTCCTATATTCCAGGTACGCCTGTATTCTGTGCATTTCATTCAATGTCCCAGTATGATTGTCCCCGACCATCATCATTACCTTCGTTTCACAGGAGGGGCATCTGTAGCCTGGACAGGCTAAGACACATGCCCAACGTCTCCGAACAGGTGAGCGCCTGAGATTGGTGCCACTGAGCCAAAGCCTGTGTGACACCAAGTCCACTGCATTGTGAATCCACATGCATGGAGAGGATTAAAAACCAAACCCAGGACCCATAAAAGGACGTTCATCCATACGATGGAACATTATGAGCCATAAGAACGAAGGAAGTACTGCCACGTGCTTCACAACGAATGGTCGTTGGCAACATATGAGATAAATCTGTCACAAAGGGCCTTATTCCATATGATTCCATTTATATGAAGTGTCCAAGAGAAGCAAGTCTACAGAGACAGAGAGTAGATGAGAGGTAGCCAGAGGCTGGGGTCCTGGGGGGGAGAAATGGGGAGTAACTGCTTAATGAGTATGAGATGAGAAAGTTCTGGAATTGAATAGGGGTGATGTTTGTACACATGGTGAATGTACTTAATGCCACTGAGTTTTACACTTTTTTTTAAAGTTTATTTATCTACTCTGAGAGAGAGAGTGTGTGTGTGAGCAGAGAGCCAAGCAGGTTCCGCATTGTCAGCGCAGAGCCCCACGTGGGGCTCGAACTCTGAGATCATGACTGGAGCCAAAACCAAAATTCAGATGCTCAACTGACTGAGCCACCCAGGCGCCCCCGAATGATACGCTTTAAAATGGTTAAAATAGCAAATGGTTTTTTAATGCTTATTTGTTTTGAGATAGAGAGAGACAGAGAGAGTGTGAACAGGGGAGAGTCAGGGAGAGAACGAGAGAGAGAGAGAGAGAGAGAGAGAGAGAATTCCAAGCAGACTCCATGCTGTCAGTGCAGAGCCTGAATCAGGGTTTGAACCCACAAACCGTGAGCTCATGACCTGAGCGGAAATCAAGCGTCAGATGCTTAATGGACTGAGCCACCCAGGCGCCCCTAAAATACCAAATGTTATGTGTGTTTATTTTACCACAATAAAAAGAATGCAAAGATAAAAATCGTAGTCCACTTTTACCGCACTGGCAGGCAGGGGGTCCTGTCCCTACTTGCAGATACCCACTGAAGCTCTCCAGTGCTGTGTCCCTCTTTTGCTAGCCTTGCTCAAAAGCCTCCTGAAGGCTTAGGATAACCTCGTTCCAGGGAATGAGGAGTGGTAAAGGGAGGCTGTCCCTTTAAAACCTACCCACCCTTCACAGATGCGAAAGTACGCTCATCCCCTATGTGAATGCGGGGAAACTCACACCTTCAAATGGGGGTGTAGGTGCATGTAGAGAAAGTTCTCTTTCATTCACACTAATTACCATAAAGTCAGCTACATTTTGAGGGGTTACTGTGGGCTAAGGCATGAGGCAAGGTGCTTTTGATGACATATATATTTTACAACAATTCAGCAAGGCTGGTGTTATCATCCCCATTTTACAGATTGGGAAAATGAGAGTCTGAGAGGTACAGTGGTTTGCCAGACACGGCCAAGTTGATACACGGCAGAAAAGGCTTCTAAAACCCTTTCTCCAACTTCAAAGTCCACGCCTACCTAGGGAAAGGACTGTCCGCAATAGACAGAGTCCTGAATTGCAGAATACAAATGAATTACTGTGGTTGAATTTTTTCAAATACATTAATTAAAGCTGGAAATAGAATGTTTCTTGATAGGAGTCCCCAGATGTGAAGTATTCCACGTAAATTGCATGCTAAGCTTTGTTTGGAACTATGTGCTGACTTGTGGCATAAAGGTTCACTTACTGGAAAAGAAATTGCAGTTGCCAACCCCACACACAGTCGAAAATTTGCATTTCACTTTTGACCTCCCCCAAACTTAACTACTCATAATGAGAATCCTGGAGACCCTTTTTACTGTGATACCCAATTTACTAGAGAGACCAACTGCCCTGGTGGAGGTAAACCTCACCCACAGATACCGGCAACATTTTGACTCACTGTAATAGGTAACAGGAGGTGCCTGTGAAACTGTACTACAGTTCATTTCATTCCTTTATTTTTTAACACAGTGTTTGTATGTTTGTTTACATTTCTCTGTCCTGCAAAAGGTGCCGTGTATGGTCTGTGAGCGTTTGTGTGCATCAGTTTTGATAAGTTTTAACTTCTTATAATAGATTTGTATATATATTATGGTAGTAAATGATAAAAGACTAGAATCTGCATCTACTTTATGCATTCATGATATACCCAACCTCTTAATATTTTAATATTTCTAGTCTACGCAGTTCACTGCAGGTTTTTCCCAAATCGTCACGAATCTCCAAAATTTTTTCTAATATATTTATTGAAAACACTGGGATGCCTGGGTGGCTCAGTTGGTTAAGCTTTCGACTTTGGCTCAGGTCATGATCTCACAGTTTGTGGGTTCAAGCCCTGCATCGGGCTCTGTGTTGACAGCTCGGAGCTTGGAGCCTGCTTGATTCTGTGTCTCCCTCTCCCTCTCTCTCTCTCTCTCCCTCCCTCTCTCTCTCTCTATCTGCCCCTCCCCTGCTCATGCTCTGTCTCTGCCTCTCAAAAATAAACAAATGTTAAAAAAAAAATTTTAATAAGAAAAGAAACAATCCGCATAAAAGTGGACCAGCATGGTTCAAACCCGTGTTGTTCAAGGGTCACCTGTATTTGCAAAGGAGAATATGGAAAGTCAACAGTGTTAAGTTAGTGGAGACCAATTGGTGAGGTTTTAGTGATGTGTGGTACAGGTGGTTTCATCACTGTTCAGGCCCATCAGGGAACAGTCTAGTATGCAGCCACAATCATCCTATGAGTATCTCCTTGCACCATTTTCTGCATGGGTAATGTGAGTAGGGGGTAATTTTACATGTCCTAAGCACTTCAAGATGGAGTTGTCCAGACGAGGTAGTTTGGATCGACTCAGCAAAGCCTTGGGAGCTTGGGTGGTCTCGTTCTGCTGGACCACTCAGTGGTCACCTGTAGTAGCTGTTGATGGAGAGCCCTCATGGAACGGGGACCTACCTGTCGAACAGCTCCTCGGTCTAGGTGCCACAGCGACCATCCACCTGGTGGGGCGTGGAGGAGAGAATGGCTTTGTGTCCAGTGGCTCCCTAAAACCAGACAGCAGTGGGGGTCTTTTCATGTGCTCTCCTCTCCCCCAACCTTTACAGTCCCCTAGGAGGGTGGGGAACATTGAGGTTAGTATTTTCTGCACTTGGTTCCTCAACTTTTCCAGCCTATTTGCACAGCCACACTGTGCCATGTCCCCTTGGGATCTTCCATCTTGATCCTCAAGATCATGGGTTTGTTTGTTTGTTTTTTATCCTCAAGATCATGTATTGGAAGTTTTTTTTTTTTTAAATGTTTATTTGTTTTTGAGAGAGAGAGAGAGAGAGAGAGAGAGAAAGATCATGAGTGGGAAAGGGCCAGAGAGAGAGGGAGACACAGAATCCGAAGCAGGCTCCAGGCTCTGAGCTGTGAGCACAGAGCCTGTCACAGGGCTCGAACTCATGAACCATGAGATCATGACCTGAGCTGAAGTTGGATGCTTAACCAACTGAGCCACCCAGGTGCCCCTTATATTGGAAGTTTAAATACTGTTCTTTTTCTCTGCTGTTCCCATTTCAACCACCCTAATTCTTCTCTAAGCAATGTGGAGCTTGCCATCTCAGTGGTTTCCAAAGTGGAGTGCACACTGATTCATTTCGGTATGAGAGAAAATATTAAAGCTTCAGTACATCGTTTAAAAAAAAATTTAAGGGGCGCCTGGGTGGCGCAGTCGGTTAAGCGTCCGACTTCAGCCAGGTCACGATCTCGCGGTCCGTGAGTTCGAGCCCCGCGTCGGGCTCTGGGCTGATGGCTCAGAGCCTGGAGCCTGTTTCCGATTCTGTGTCTCCCTCTCTCTCTGCCCCTCGCCCGTTCATGCTCTGTCTCTCTCTGTCCCAAAAATAAATAAACGTTGAAAAAAAAAATTAAAAAAAAATTTTAATTATGCTTTATTGGCTTTCAATATATATGAATCAACAGCAATGCATATGTATATTTATAAGTAAATACACATATATCCGTGTGCAATAAAAGAAATCCAGAAAGTCCTGTTCTAGATGATTACAAAAGGTCCGTATATGTAAAATGTGAAAGCGAAATTTAAAAAAGGAAGATAACTATTTCAAGATACTGTCAGATTTCATTTATTTCATTTAGTCTATGAAGACTAAGCCTTCTTGTATAGCAGAAATAAAGTTCTATAGGTCCTGATACTGTCCAGGTCGATATGAATCTACCTTAAAAAGTGCTTATAGCCCAAAGACACCAATGGGCTGCATTGATCCTTGACCTATAACAGGATGCGAGAGCAGGAGCGAGGCAGAGAACGGTTGGGTTTTGTAAGGCTGTCCCTTTCATTCGGTGGCTCTGTGAAGGCTCCCACTTTACTGTGAAGCCCATCTCAGGATCTGTGGGCAGGAATGTGTACAAACCTATGCACAGCATTGGAAAGAGAGGACAATTCCCCTATGGGAATTGTCCATGGAATAATATATGGTCCATGGAATGGACCATGGAATAATATGGTCCATGGAATAATATTTACCCTATGCCTGGCTTTGCTGTCCCCTGAATGCCCCAGTGGTTGCAAAGGAAGGCCGAGTGCCCCGCATGAACCTCAGGAGTAAGCAGGAGTTGCACATGGCCTGCTGTCTTCCCTTAGCTCCGTCCTCACTGAGATCACATTAAGACCATGAGGCCTCTCGTGGGGGAGAGAAGAATACAATTTTCTTATTGTACAATCCATTTCATTCCCAGCTGCGGGATTAAATTTATTCCTTTCTGAAGTGTTGTCTGTGTGTATAAATCATTTAAGTTTATATGTTTTCGTTGCTGTGGCAACCATGTGGCTAATTGAATTCCAAAGTGTCTTTCTCGATTTCAAAGCCATGATAAAGAGCCACAGCACTTAACAGTGGGAGTCAGAACAGAGGCAGAAGAGGCGGTGGAAACAAAATTTAAATGACACATTGTCCAACTGGCTCCCAAGATCCCAGAACAATACCACTCTGATGAGCCAAGCTAGGGCGCGGGAGATTTCTTCTGAAGCGAAGGTTGATAAACGGTTGAGGGGGAAGCTTCTCTGCAGAAGTACCTGCATCTTCTGGCCCTGAATCCTCACGGTCTCTCTCTTATCTCACCTGACGTGCTCGCTCTGCCAAGGGCGGGACTGAATTTTTTCACACGGAGTTTTACTAGCAGTTGGCAAACACCTGCCCAGTAAAAGCTTCTTGGATGGATGGATGTACAGAGAGATGGATGGATGGATAGATGGATGGATGGGAAAAAGATTACGAGACAATTTAAAAGGAAGTTGGCATTTTTAAAGGGACGACTCAATTCTAGGCACAGTGTGATACATCTATCACAAACTCAAAGCAACCCTTATAAACAGGTGTGTTTGTTCCCATTTCGTAGATGAGGAAACTTCAGACTTCAGGGAACTTGTCTAGTGAAACTCTAGGTATGTAACAGGTATAGAATATACCCAGGTCTATAAAACTCCAAAGCCCATACACATTCTACATCTTCAACTATATTTTACTAGCTCCCCTAATCAGAAGAAATAGAACACGTTTTTCTGCAGCATCTCTCATCTGTATTATTTCCTTCTTTTCTCTCCCTCTCCCTTCCCTCCTTCCTCCCTCCCTCCCTCCTTACATTCCTTCCTTCCTTCCTCCCTCCCTTCCTCCCTTCTTCCTTCCTTTCTCCCTTTTCTCTTTCCTTTCTCCCTTTTTTCTTTTTCTTCTTCTCTTTCCTTCTTCCTTCCCTCTCTCTCCCCCTTGATTTGATACTTTCTTGAAAAACTCAACTCTTCTTTGTGAATATGATATATGCACGTTAAAAAATTAGACAATATAGAAAAATAAAAGGGTGAAAAAATCACCCAATATCTCATTACCCAGAAATAATACTCCCCCTAGATGAGCATTGCTACAAGTCTCCCTCTATTCATACACAGTATGTAGATAAGGCGTTTTAATGCACTCTAATATACTTTCTGTTTAAAAAAAATTTTTTTTAATTTTTAGAAATTTTTAAAAATTTATTTTTGAGAGAGAGAGACAGAGAACAAGTGGGAAAGGGGCAGAGAGAGGGGGAGACACAGAATCCTAGGCAGGCTCCAGGCCCTGAGCTGTCAGCACAGAGCCAGACACGGAGCTCAAACTCACAAACTGTGAGATCGTGACCTGAGCCAAAGTCGGATGCTCAACTGACTAAGCCACCCAGGAACGCCTTACATAAAATCAGTGCACTGAGTTACAACTGAACTTTCCCCACTCATGCTTATTCAACATAAGAAACAAGAATTACTAAAAATTAATTCACAGTACATATAAAAATTTTATGTAAAACATTAAAGTTGAAGATATTTTTGAAATTATTTGTTTCATTTTAGTTGATATTGACTAACATCCCACCAGGAGAAATGAAAAAAAATTCTTACAATGGCTCCCAGCAATTTTTGCTACTTACAGCATAATTTTTATATTGTCAATTTTTATATTATTTCAATTCAATGTTTAGAACATTATTTGCACAATAATTCAAATAACTATAATTTAGATTCCATACTCACAGGAATTCACTGCTAACCCAATAGGTTCTTCTTCCAGAATTGTTTTCCTATCTTTGTTGAGGGGAGACAGAGGAGTAACACAGTGATCTTCTCTGTCCTTTGACTTTCCACTTGAATGACAATTTGCCTGGGTTTATAAAAGTCCTCGGGCATGCATTCTTTGTTAAATCTTGAGACAATCCTTCCACCATCTTCTAACACAGAGAGTTTAACCAGAATTTCCTATTTTTTTATTTGAGAGAGTGAGCACAAGAGCATAAGAGCACATCAGGGAGGGGCAGAGGGAGAGAGAGAGAGAGAGAGAGAGAGAGAATCCCAAGCAGGCCCCACGCTCAGCATGGAGCTCAATGTGGGGCTCCATCTCATGACACTGGGATCATGACCTGAGCTGAAACCAAGAATTGGATGCTCAACAGACTGGGCCATCTAGGCTGCTCGAGCATTTCCTATTTTAACCATAGTTCTGTGTTTAACTTTCGAATGAATGGATTTCATCCACAAAGAGCTTTGTTTTGTTTGTCTCCATTTTTAAGGAGAGCCCACTGTTGCCTTGGTGGGGGCCCTAATTGGATTAGAAACAGGGCTTCCCATAATTCCCTTGAGCCACACTTTCTTTCCCACCAAATCTTGTAGACACAGCCCTATTGCCTCTGTGCATAGATTTTGATGTGAAAAAATACAAGACCAGACTGATTTTCCCTCCTTGAAGAGGGCTTTCTTTCTCATTCCTGGCTACCTCAAAACTCTCTCTTTATATATGAAATTTAACAATTTAAGCAGAAATTGTCTCTGTGTTCCCTTGGAACACAGTTTGACCTTTCAATGAACAAATTCATTTCTTCCTAAATTTAAGGATAATTTTCTTTTATTATAAATTCAAATATCATTTCTATTCCACTTGTTGGATTCTCTTCTTCAAAAGCAGCACTTAATCTGAGCTGACTTACCTTTGACATCCGTATCTATTCCCTTATCTGTACTGGCATTATAGCTCCTTTTCCTCATACACATAGTGACTTCCTTAGAATTCCCTTTTGTGTCATAATTTTGATTTTGACTTCATCTCCTACGTTCTTTGCTGTTTTTGATGTATTACTTCGGGACAGAGAGAGACAGAGCATGAACGGGGGAGGGGCAGAGAGAGAGGGAGACACAGAATCGGAAACAAGCTCCAGGCTCTGAGCCATCAGCCCAGAGCCTGACGAGGGCTCGAACTCACGGACCGCGAGATCATGACCTGGCTGAAGTCGGACGCTTAACCGACTGCGCCACCCAGGCGCCCCATTGATGTATTACTTCGGAAAGGATGATGCTGTTGCTTTTTAATTGGCTCTCTTCATTCCTGAAGGTCACTTTTTCTCTTTAAGTTTGCTGTGTATCATCTAATTATAAAGCTTACTTTATTAAATTTTTATGTTTCTCTTGTTCTATAATTCTAAGCACTCTTAGAGAATTTCTTTTCTATTTTCTCACTTCAAGACTTAGCTCTCCGAATGCGTTTTGTGCACTGTTTTCTTTTTCCCCATCTATTTATCCACCTTAATCCATTTCCTTTATTTTCTCATCTGTGTATCTACATAATACTGCGATATGTGTATATAGATGCACAGATGCATCTAGCACATTATCGCACTTTTTTTTTTTACTAATTCCTTCTTAACATGGGCAATTATGTCCAGACCTTCTATTTATTCTGAGCCAGAGTGGGTGAATTCCCTTGACACCCTTCCTACCTTAACTGAAATCTTCATCCAACACCCAGAGTTTGGGGGCTGAGTATTGTATGTCATCAGTTTGGCTATAGAAATCCAAGGAGGACAGAAGTACTGCCCAGCAGGGACCAAGTTTTGGGAGGACTAGGCAGGGGGTGCAAATGTCCTGTGGCAGAATATTTGGCTACTCTCCCGGCCATGACTGAACACCCTGGAGGTGTTCAGGTTGGGTCTCTCCCCAGATGGAGCCCTGGGCCCTAGGGAGCTCTAACCAACTTCCTGCCTCTGCTGAGAATCTCACAAAGTCGGCAGGGGCTTCTACACCACAGGGTTTGCCCCTGGCCTCCCTGCACTCCCTTGGCCACTTATCTGCAAATCTCAGCATTTGCCTGTGCTTCACTTTGTCACGTTTATACAGATATTCTTAGTTTGTGATTCTTTTAAACAACATAATGGCCTTGGGTTTAGATGGTCTGCCGACCTTGGTTGAACCCCATCTCGATCCCTTATGACAGTAGTTTGCAAACAAGGGTCGATTTTCCTGTCCCAAGGGACATTTGACAACATCCGGAGAGTTTTGATTATCATGACTGGGGGATTCCACTGGCATCTGGTGGGTAGAATCCCAGGCTGCTGCAGAACATCCTCCATGGTGCTACCATACTCACAGAAAAGCCACCCACAGCGAAGGATGGCCTGGCTCAAAGTGCCCTTGTGTTGAGGTTGAGTCGCTGAGTGCCTTCGTAGCTGAGTGCATTTGGGCAATGTTTGAAAGCTCCCTGAACTTTAGCATCTTTATCTTTAAAATGAATGTCCAAGATCATTGATCAATGAAGGGTTGTCAATGTTAACGATCATCTTAACAACACAATGATGACACTTTCCATGATTACCATCAGCATTATTAGTAGTAGTAAAATTGCCACTTTTTGAACAGCTGTGTAAATGCAAGTAATTACCTCACCTGTTCTGCACTTTAATTGTTGCAAAGTTGAATTCACTTTGAGAGCGGCATTGTCTTTTGCTTACTCCTACTGTTTAAACTGTTGAGGGGCGCCTGGGTGGCTCAGTCAGTTGAGCGTCCGACTTCACTCAGGTCACGATCTCACAGTCCGTGAGTCCGAGCCCTGCATCAGGCTCTGTGCTGACAGCTCAGAGCCTGGAGCCTGCTTCAGATTCTGTGTCTCCCTCTCTCTCTGGCCCTCCCCCCATTCATGCTCTGTCTCTCTCTGTCTCAAAAATAAATAAATGTTAAACTGTTGTTTGGCCGGGTGGTTGGTTGTTTTAACTTACACTGTTCACCTTTTTCTTTTTTCTTTTTTTTTTTTTTTTAAAGAATCCTTAGATGTTTAGGAGAAAAGCAGATTCTTCTTGCCTTTTTTTTTTTTTTTAATTACAAGTATGTCTTTTGCTTGCCTCCTTTTATGTAAGTGCTTCATATTACACATTCCTCCAAACTCAGCTGTATCTAGAGAGGAGTAGACAGACCCTGGGGTTTAGTGATAGAATTATTCTCAGAGATCACCCAATTCTTGCTTTGTGCAGATAGAAAAACTGAGTCTCTTGGGGCGCCTGGGTGGCTCAGTCGGTTGAGCCTCCGACTTCCGCTCAGGTCATGATCTCACAATCTGTGAGTTCGAGCCCCGCGTCGGGCTCTGTGCTAACAGCTCAGAGCCTGGAGCCTGTTTCAGGTTCTGTGTCTCCCTCTCTCTCTGACCCTCCCCCATTCATGCTCTGTCTCTCTCTGTCTTAAAAATAAATAATAAACATTAAAAAAAAAAAAGAACGAACGAAAAACTGAGTCTCATCTGTGGAGACTCCACTGACAGGTTAGAAGTGTGAGGGAAGAACAACTTCCAGCACCATGGCCAGAGAATTTGACCCTGGCATTGAATCAGAGACCTTGGTAGTGATTCTGACTTTGATGCTATGAAACAAAACTTCCATGTTTTACTTTGTCTTATTGGTAGAGAGTGGCCATAGTTTAAATATGTCCAATGTTGGTTGTCTGCTGTGCATTTAAGCTAATAGTACAGACTATTATCTTACCATGCTCCTATCTTAAGACCAGTAAAGTGGTCGGGATAAGATATCTGCCTGGGAATAAGATGGCCTGACACCAAGGCAGCCGTGCTTTGCAGATGCTTCTTCCTTGCCTTCCAGGCATCAAGGCGATATGACCGTGTCTCAGGGAAACAGCTCACCCTGGAAAGAGCTCACCCTGACCTAAAGAAAACACATGAGAGGCCTTGGCCTTGGTCTTGGACTCCTTGGCTCTGCTAGTTCATCTATCCAGCCCAGACCTGCCTTCTCAGAGGAGGCTTGGGGAGAACCTACGATCGTGTGCAGGTATATATCCGACTATAAGTCCTGTGAGTTTATAAAGTCAGCAGAACATTGTAGAAATAGCATGAGCTTCAGATTCAGATGGATATACGTTCAAACTCCATCTCTGCCATTTATTAGCTGAGGGACACTAGGCTAGTCAATTAATCTCTCTGAGATTCAGTTTTCTCTTTTAGAAACTGAGAATAATAAGGTCCATGTAAGCATCCTTAGGATGCTTCATCCTTAAGATGAACCTTAAATAGTAGCTTCAAATTTTTCCCTGTCCCTTTATACCATTTAGTTTTTGACAGCAGGATAAATTTTTACTTTTGTAACATTTAGTCCAGCTTTGAAGCTGTGGGAGCTGTTATTATTCCTGGATTCATTAGTGGCTGCCCATGACGTTCTCTTTGTGTGTCAGTCAGGGACACACGGCCATGACAAGGCTGGGGGAAGCTGAGGAGAGATGGACTGAATTTGGACAATGCTTAGAAAAGTATGGAAGCTGGGATCTTCTTTAAAGCATTTTGCCTTGGGAGGCACAAATCAATAATGTAATGTCGGTGTTGTCAGGGACTCCCCTGTCCACTTCTGTAAAGAAAAAGCCTCCCAGGGAGAATCTAATCTCAGCCAGGGAGGCACTGGGTTCTTAGAGAGTTGGATGATGGAAACCACTCATAAGCAGATAAGGAAATGGATGAGGGTGGTGATGCTGATGATGGTGATGGTGATGATGATTCCCATCATTTATTTCGGCCCACCAAGGGCAAGACCCTGCACTAAACACTGTGTATGTCCCCACATGACCTCATACTGTAAGCCAAACCTAGATAAAACGATGTATCTTTTACATATGAAAAAAACCTGAGGCCAAGAGAAGCTAATATCTTGTCTGATATCCCCAGCCAGTTAATGGATGAGGAAGTCTTTGGGAAAAGGAGAGGCATTTTCCATCCTGGTTGTTTGAGGGACAAAGTGGCCATGAAGAAATCAGAAGATTTACCTGAGAAATCCTCAGAGGTAGGAACAAAATTTTCTTTGCAATGAGCCAGGTGTAGGCTTGAATTCTGCCCTCACCTCATGCCTGATTTTTTCCTATGGCAAGGAAGTGAATCTTTCTGAGACTCAGCTTCTTTAAGCCTCAGTTTCCACATCTAGAAATATTAAGATACAAATAAGGGGTGTTTATGATGGCTTAGCGAGAAAGCTCTGGGTAGAGGTCCACATCAGCTGTGCTGAGGTTGGACTACGGGAGCTGAGGTGACCAAGGCTGATGGGGAAGCCCAACTGTGGGCACAACATGGGGAAAACAACACGACCTTTCTCTAGAAAAAACGTGAAGTTCCTATGACAGAGATGTAGCCAGGTTTTTAACAATGCTGCTTGTCTCAGCGAAATTTGGTGATCGGCTATTTCTGGATGGAAAACCCTACATGTATAGACTGGAGAGGAAAACATCATTATAACTCTTTCTAGGTATTCTGGCCAACCTTTGCTGTCTCCTAATTTAGCATGAGAATCCTCATGAACATTTGAAAGTGACTTCTCACCCCGATTCCTCTGATTATACTCGAACGTGGAGACTTCAACATGGTGAGACCATCAGCTCAAGATGAATGAGTCCAACTCTCTTCTGCCTACATGGACCTATGCCCCATTTAAGAGTTGAAAACTAGTGGCCTTTTGGTCCCACCTGTGGACTAGGAAAGGAGGAATAAGGAAAATGACACAGCCACCATCATCCAGGCAGGATCTGGCATGCTATATCCTACTCCACCAGACCCTTTGCAAGTGGCCAAACACCACGTTGCCTCTTTGCCATTTATTCCCACTGGTTCTGAACCGTAAGAGATATCCATCACAGGTGTCCGTATCTCTAACACAGGTGTCTGTCATGAGGCACAAGTAGCAACAGTGAAGTCCTCTCACTTTGGGATGTCAGGGCCCTAGCTCACTCTGACAGACAGAACCAGGGTCTCAGAGCCCAGCTCATCCCAAAAAAGGACAGAGTCCCTGATGAGCATGCCATCAATAAATACCAGAACAGATGCCATGAAATTCCAATCAGAAGAATTTATAATGTGAAGTCAGATATTACATAGTGAGAAATAAATAAACAGAAATTGTCAGTCAAACTCCTGGCAGCTGGGGCCAGCATCAGCGGCAGTAAATGAACTAACTCCATAAATCATGTTTATGATCAGCCCCATTGCACATAACTTTGCCAGTGGGGCTTTCCATTATGTAGCAGGAGACAGTGGATTGTTTCATCTCATAGAGATAGGAAATGAGCAGAGCCAGTGTGTCCCTGGTGTCAGAACGCGATTGAGACATCACCCTGCTCTCTAGGTCAAGGTGTGCAAAAGGTCTTGGGAGAAGGCTTCTTCTGGCTCTCCACCTGGAGGAAAATTCGGGAGAAGGTCACGGCTCCCACTGAATTCTGGTTAGATGTATCTCAAAGCCCTAGAACTTATCATACACAACATAAGGGCAAGAAGAGTGAGAGGTTGACTCTGTTCTCAGAGGAGCCCTGGGAGTCTCTTTATCAAAAACTCTTCTCTTAGCCATCATCCAAGTAGTGAACTAAAATTCTGTCCTCCTTTGCCTTCCTTCTGCATCTTGTTATACCCTTACTCTAGTAATCTAGACCATCTTCTGTTCACCGTGGGATCTGGAGAATGGGACAAGGTCTCCAGGCTCTAGCACATTGTAGTACATCTAACATAAGAACGCTCCTAAATTTATTATGTGAATAAATAAAGGAATGACCATCCTAAAAGAGTCCTTCAAACCATATTTCTCTTCTGTCTTCTTGGCTTAGAACCCTCCACTGTGGTCTTGGGCAAAAGTTTCCATCCATGTGATAGGAAGCATACAGTGGTGATTAAGACCAACTGCTGGGTTCAAACTCTGCCTCTCCCTCAAGTAACTGGGAAGCCTCGGACAACTGTCTAACCTCTGAGGCTTGATTAGCACATTTATACAATATTAATTAATATTAATATCTGTCCCTCTTAAAATAATTAAATCTTTAAAAAAAATTGTAACGTTTGTTTATTTTTGAGAGGGACAGAGTGCAAGTGGGGGAGGGTTAAAGAGAGAAGGAGACAGAATCTGAAGCAAGCTCCCAGCTCTGAGCAGTCAGCACAGAGCCTGACGTGGGGCTCGAACCTACAAACCGTGAAATCATGAGGTGAGCTGAAGTTGGATGCTCAACCAACTGAGCCACCCAGGCACTCCTGAAAGAAATCTTGGCAGAGAGCCTGGCAAATGGTGACTTTTGACCTGCGTATGAATGCCCCTTACCATGTCCTGGCACCTTGCCTATTCCAAAGCCTATGGATTTCCATATTGTAGCATTTGTCCGCGAAGACACTTGAGCTGGAGTGGCTAAGGGGGTGTGTGCTTGTTCACAAGAGTCTGAGGGAAAAAGGACTATGGCTGAGACACTCAAAGAATCGTGGATTTCAGCCAAGGACTATGCTTTCTCCTGAGGTGTGGCTCTCTGGCAATCAGCTGTAGTCTGGAGATGGCCTTATCCAGCAAATCCTCCAGGCTGCACCATCTAGCTCTCCACGATAAGACTGAGACTCCCACAGACTTTTTCAAGGAAGCTGCCCCTCCAGACTTTACTGCTTTAAAGTCATTCCCTGGCCCTTGCAGCTCATCAGCAATGGCAAGCAGGGCAGTAATTAGACCCTCTGCTGAGCCTTGCAGTGGCGATTTGAATAATTGAGAACATTGCAAGCATTGGTGATGGAGGGAAAGGGAGGTTAAAATAGAACATCTCCCTGGCTAATAGCTAAGTAACCTTGAGCATCCCAACAGGACAAAGGAATGGGGTTGGCCCAGGCGAAGGGGACCCACCATGCCTTGAAATACTAAGATAATGTGTTCTGAGAACCTCAGGTGGTATCCTTGAAAGCTCCCTCCTATGTATGTCCATGATCTGTGCCAAGAATTAACCCCTAATCAAGGACATCAGCTGTGATAAATCTGCATCTCTACCTCGTGTCTAACGAGTGCATTCCCAGCACTTCTGTTGATGCCATTAGAGGCGCCTCCAGGTTCCGTTTCAGGGACGGCCAGTTGCTATTTCTGAAGTTTGTCAGGTGATTGTTTCTTTGTGTCACCACTGGGGTGATGATTTTTTAGAAGCATGTATTATCCATATCTTCTGGTACTGAAAGAGGCTTTTATTTGAGAGATTATTCCAGTTTTTGTTTACCTGAGACTCCTAGCTACAGGCAGGTAGTTGAATGAGATTATCAGTCAAGGACCTTCCAGGCCCAAAAGTCCATAAATTTGTCAAATCCTTGTAATCTCTTTCCAAAATAAATGACAAATCATGGGTTACAAGGGTGTGAGGACACTCTAAAATGCAGATGTGAGCTCTCGAGACCTTTGGTCTTTGTGTGGAGCAGGAAGGACCCTCTGGGGAGGATGGGCTGAGGGTTTCAAGGATGAAAGGAAGGTAGGAGGGTAGGAGGATCTGCTGTCACTCGCTCCAGTCGATTGCCATCACCACTCTAAATAATGGAAGAGCCAAGCCACAAGACCTAGACTGCAGAGGGCATTCTTCCAAATCCTACTTTGAGAAGCATCTACTGTTGCCTTTAAAAGCCCAGTTCTGACATGGTTGCTGCCATGGGAGGCCACTGTTGCAAGACCAGCCACAGACTGGGGAGGAAAGATATTTACTCATAATTTCCACATTGTCAGGGCTGTTCAGAATTCTGGATCCTGAATGGTTTTTGTAAGTTGGGTTCATGAGGCATAGTGACAGCACTTTGCATGCTGTACAAATGATCTGGGCCTTGGACAATGAGAAATTCAGTTCAACTCAACAAACGTCTAGTAGGTAGATACTAAGCACATATCACTGTATAGACAACATTAGCCCTTGACTGGAAAGATTTAATGCATGTTTGCTTACTCATTAAAAAGAAATGTATATACTAAGGATTTTTGTTGACCTAATTATGACCTTGTAGTTTATATGGCCACGGAGCAAGGCCAGGTGAGAAGTATGATGTATATCACAAGGGACAATTGAAGGACAATGTTTCTGTACTTTGGCTATGCCAGCTTCTTTCACAGGGATAGAACCTTCGAAAAGGCCATTTGGGCTTCTTCCCACACAGAGTCCCACGTATTATACATTTTTTTGTAAATTGGTATGGGCAGGTATTCTAGGGATAACATTTTTGATACATGGAGATTAGGGAGAGATTTCTATTGTCTTCTGAAACCCAAATGTGGTGCTGCAAGTTGATCCTTAGCAATAGGCTTTGAGGGGAGACGTGCTTAGAGAAAACAGACAAGTTTATCATGTGGTACAGATAAGCGGCTGGGCTAGAAAGGGCTGGCACATGACCTGGGGCTCTCAATTTTCCTGAATTTAATTCCTCTTTTAATACCGTGTGATACTGTGTGATGAGATCTAAGCTCTTCAACTGGTAGCTTTGAACCAGGGCAACTTTGCTCCCCCTGGGGGACACACCGGGTAATGTTTGGAGACATTTCTGGCTGACACACTCTGGGAGGGGGACAGAGAAGGAAGAGTGCTTCTAATAAAAATGTTGATAAACATCCTAAAATGCACAGAACAGCTCCCCACAATGGAGAATTCTCTGGTCCAAAATGTCAACAGTGATGAGGTGGGGGAACCCTGCCTTAAATCTTTCCACAACTCTGTTGACCTCTCATGATTGAAATTACAAACTGAACCTCCCTGTCTCTCTCCCAAAACCATCAGTGCTTTTGAAAGAAATTAATAGAAGCAAGTCTTGAAATTTCACTATAGGAAACACATTATATGAAGGAAAGGAGAGAGAAAGATGGAGAGAAAGGAAGGGTTAGTGGAAAGAAAAGAAGACGGAGACGGGGTTTTAAAGTAATTAGGTCAATGAATCCTAAAACCCTTGGGATAAAAGAATAGCCAAGGGAACATATCTTATCCCACCTTAAAACTGTTATTGAAATTATTGTAACTAGGAAGTTGAATAACAACATACATGGAATGATAGGACACCACCATGACATACAGCTCAGCCATGCCTCAAATCAAAAATGTGTGTATGTTCTTCTTGAAACACTCATCTCAATCCTATATTCAACCTAGGGTCTACCTTAAACATTTTTCAAGCAACTTTTACTCTCAGCAAATCAGGGTCTCAGCTGTCAAGATGATACTGGATCCTATACTTTTTGCACACATTTGGACTTTGCCAGATTTCAACATACCTTTAAATCCAACACACTTCTCTACTAAATAATGAATCCAAATAAAACAAGGGCATTCATGTTTTATACTTTATTTGAGAAGAGACCCTACATAAACTATGTCAGGAGGATACAGGTCTACACACGATTTCATCAATCAATAAATGGAGTTGTTAACATAACATTGAAGATATGATACCATGAGGAAGACAGACATGACCAAGAAGTATTTACAACTATCACATATGATATATTTATATTGGAGATGGATATATACATATATACATGTACATGTGCATATACATACATATGTCCATACATACACACACATATATACATATATATGTATAAAATGTTTTTAAGCAATAACCAAGAAAAGAGTTTGCCTTCTTGTAGCAATTAACTATTTGAAAGTGAAGAATGGGTGGTTTTCATTAATGTCATGGTGTTAAATCTCTGCCCCCACATTTAACTTCAACACTGATAGATTCCAATGAAGACACATGTTTGCCTCGGGATGGAAGCATGAGGGTGAAGAATGGGGTGATGGGTACGGGGCTGAGTGAAGGACATGCACAATGGGAGAAATGACCTTTGGTGATACCATTAAATCATCCTTTTGTATTAAACATAAATTATTAATACAATTTAAAAAAATAATTTTCTGTTTTCTTTTGAGGTTGGGGAGGAAGGTAGGGTGGGGTGGGGAACAGAGAAAGGAGGGCACTTGCCTTTTCAACACATCCCTTAATATCAACTGAGAACACATCCCCCCTACCCTGGGGCCATCTTACCAAGTTAGAATCCATATTTTTTGCATAAAAGACACCTTTACCCAAGGATTTTATTTAGACCACAAGCCTCTTCTCTGAAGGCAAATACAGTCATTATTTTAACTAAATTCATTCTCCAGGACTTGCTAGGATGCAAATAAACTTAGCATAGCCAATGGATTTAGTTGTCATAAATGAAGAGAATGGAAAAAATAGTACCTCAAGGAAGGGGTTACTACTAGTAAAACCCAGTTTTACTAAAACCTCAGTCACCCATTTTAAGTTAACAACTTTGGAATTGAAATGATGGGAAACAAACATGATCAGCACTGTCCAGTGGCCTGGGGGGAAGAAACAAGCATCATGATGGAATACGTCTAAATCATTAAACAGAACTGAAGAACAATCCATTGAGATTAAAATAAATGACATACAATCCAGTTGAGCACACCTCAGCTCTGCTCCTGTCAAGGTCTCCACTGTGAATGGTGGCTTGGCTGTACTACATCCGCTGCTGAACGTTTCCCAAGCCATGCCACGTATAGTTTCCTAAACTCTGTAAGATTAGCTTGGCCTCGGAACAAGTGTGTGTATGTATCACATGTCCACATGCCATGTACACCATTGTTCATCAGTCGCCATAATCCAACTAATGCTTCAGATGGCCAATATGTTTATATAAACATTGGGAAACACACACAAACACATGGGCTCAGACAAGATATAATCACTTTACATATATTTAGTACAGAAAGCTTAGGGATAGGGATGAAAATCAGTTATAGCAGCACCTAAACTTCATTTGCAAAATTCTTCTCTGAGAATATAACATCCTACGAGTGCACTGAAGTAGGTACCAGCTGATTTTCCAGATATTGAAAGTTTGCTGCACAACATCAGCCTAAAGATAAAGGGACATGTAATGTCCAGTAGGAAACAAATCAGTGTACATCATTTACACGGCAATAAATCCTTCATTTCCCTTGAAATAAGATATGTAAAGTAGCACTTAGTTTAATACAAGTTTTGTTCTGCTTTAGACCTAGCTGTAAAAAGCCATTCATGCAAAAAATTACCTCCAGTTTTAGCTGGATGTTTAAAGGACACTTCTCCTGAAAACAAGTCCCTTTCACATAGGGAAGGGGGAAATAATCCCACTCAAGACAGCCAGTGTTGACTGACAGTGGAAAATACAAGACTTTGGTGTTTGTAGGGCATTTGCCTTAAGAACCCAGAAGTAGCACTGAGTTCATCTCTAAGTAGGCAGAGGGCTAGAAGTGCCCTTGAATATTATAGGAATTTTCCAGAAAAAGTACTGAGAACCTCCATACAATTTTATTCTCTGGTCTGTTCCCTCCCAAGACTTTGATTGGCATCATCTCTACTTCTAGAGATGTCTGCTTCTGTATCTCTAGTCTCAGACCACTTTTCTCCCTGGTCAGTAGATCATTTGTTTCCCACCAGGCAATCTGCAACTTCTTCTTCTCTGTTTTAAGGGGAAAAAAAAACACTTCTCTTATTGAGCTCTCCTGTAGCTGTTGATCTTCCACTTACATTCTTTCCAAACTAAGATTTTTCCTTGATGTCAATATAAAACAAATCTCCTCCATTCTAAAGGGACTCTAATAGAGAATGTTTGAACCTGCCTTCCCCTAGCTTTCACACAAATAATCTAGAGGAACTCATGCCTTTTTTGCACGGCAAGTGTGAGCACTGGAATAGGACACCCTCAGGAGGACAAGGAATGGAGGGGAAGGATGGCTTCTCCTCAGACCTACCCCAAGGTTAAACATTACAGTTCCATTGAACTTGCTCCTTTGAGACCTGGCTCTGGCCTGCTGCTTCCACCTGATTTATCCTAAAAAGAATCTTTTATGGTCGTAGACCACCAAATGTTATGAATTATGATAAGCAACACTGAAGGTGGGAGAGAAAGTAGAAGAGAGGGAGTGCTCAGAGCTTTGGATGGTCCAGAGGCAGCTGAAGTGGAATTTATTCAACGTCTGTGAAATAGAAGACAGTATTTAAGATGAAATGTGCAGTAACTGTCTTGCTTTCTCAGCCCAGGGGGCCATCCTGACAAAAGTGAGGAGGATATAGCTGATTGTTAAAAGAAGACAATGGTACCTCTATGATGACATTTATGCACTATTGTTGTGCTAAATGACAACTGGTCAATCACAATGCCAAATGAAAACATTTGCTTCTGCTATGCTCATTTTCTCAGGGTACCCCTTCAGTCTGGCCTGATGAAGGCTTCAAGGAGCCATTTGCATTGTTTAAGGCAAAGTTAGCTGCTGAACAGGACTCAGATCTGAAGGGTGGCTGCTGGCATTCAAAGCAGTGCCTACCTAGCGTCTCCAAAAGGCTTACTAACAGCATTACTGGGCCCTTTTCTTCCCCCAAAGCTCATAGCTTCTGTTCACCTCCTGTGAAATATCGCCTACAAATGCACACAGAATAAAATGTAGACCTGTACTTTATGGGAACCATGCAGATAAAAAAAAGGAAGCAATTGCCAATAATCAGCCTCCCATTTGGGAGTTTACAAATCAATGGTGCCTTGTGAAGACTTTCTGCAGAGGGTTCCTCTGCCTAAGTGTGCTGTCCGTTGATGTCTAGGCGTCTTTCTTTCCATTCCTCTGAGCCAGGAGACCTGGCAGTATTAGTCCAGCCTTCTTCATTTGTTGATGAATGTGACAAAAACAGCTAAGCCACTAGGCTTAGAGCTAAATAAAAGATGTGAACACCTGAACTTAAGAATAAAGTCTTGCAGGCGGAGGCCCCCATGGATAGGAAGTAAAGGAAAAACCTACTCTGCCTTGCCTAGAAGGCCAATCAAGATAGGTTTTAATTCAATTGAGGGAGGTGTTTGCTGTCCCTGGTGCTGAAAACAGATACCCAGGAATCACTGACCAGCCAGAAACTGTCTTCATCAAAGTAAAAACTCATTCAGCAGAGGCTGACTGTAGGTAGCAGTCCCAAAACATGTTTCAAATGCCTCTTTTTATGCCATTTTAATGAAAGTGGCCCTGAAGTGACCCTGGTTTTCCTGCAGGACAGAATTAATGCATCGCTATAATACTGATGGGGTAGTTCATCCAATCTACCTCCCCATTCAGTCCCTACTTACATATTCCCTCATGTAATGCAAGGACCTCCAATTCTTAGAAAAGCATTAGGGGCTGCAGAAATTACCTACATACTTCTTTTTCCTGATACCAATTACAGACATGGGATTGATTTGACTTGCTATGATTAAAAGTTCCTGAAGGAAATACTTAGGTAAAATGTTACCACATAGTGGAATATGGGCCCCTGAATTTCTCTCCACCCCAATCTTATTGTCACATTCTGAGAAACTGAGCAGAGCTTTTACTATGCCTAAGGTCTAAACCCAGAACTATTTCTTTACTGGCTCCACCCACCCCCTTTCAGCCAACACACACACACACACACACACACTCTCTCTCTCTCTCTCTCTCTCTCTCTCTCTCTCTGAAAGTGAAACTTACTTAAGAAGGAACATAATTCTTCCCTTAACAGTACACAGTTTTTTGCCAGAGAAAGCAGGACTGCTGTTTTCTCTCACATTCAAAGTGAGAATGTTCTTGTCCTGACTTGCTTTCTTTTCATTTTATTTGGACAGTGCCCTTGAGCTTACCCACCATGGCCCACACACATAAACAAGAAGGGTCCTTGATGCTGTGGGGTAACAGAAAATTACCATGGGCCATTTTTGGTTGCTTCCGACTCTACTGGGCTTGGGGGGGGGTCTTTGCTTTTAGACATGAACTAAAATTAATCTTTTCTAGCCTTGAAAAGGAAGTGTCCCATAGCCCCTCAAAAAGACTAAATTCTCAGGAAAGGGAAAAAAAGCATTAAAATAAGTTCTTCTTGTTCCTGTTAACATATTAGATCAAATTTTCCACTTCCAGTGAGTTATTTCTCAAATGATACCTCTGAAATCCTTAAATAATCAGTCTTGTCACTAGGAAGTTACACAGTGAAACGGCTTGTTCAAAGCAGGCCTTCACAGTACTGTGAAGGAGGTCATCTCCTCGGGATTATCAGAATGAATTATGGAACACTGCCCTGAACTAGCTTGCCTTCTCCAATTTCACACCGTAATTTAAAATCCTAGTCATAACCCAATTTAGACTCTCCTTTCAAAGAAAGCTGAAATGCTTTCTGTTGCTGCACAGCTACAGGGGGCGCAGGGGGCAGGGGGGACAGAATTTCAGCATGGAGATGTTGCTTTTCCATGTAAGACAAAAATTGAGCCCAAGGTAAAAAGAGAAAACAGAAGTCTGAACTTGAGCAAAATATTTGTGGATTTCTTAGGATTTCAGGTACTCGGCTTTATTCTGATTCCTCTCTGGAGTGATCAAAATCTTCTTTTTTTTAATCATGCACAGCTCTTAGTCAGTTACATCACACCTGGTTGTGGCTCGGAAATCTAAAGGAAATCACACTCTAAAGATTAACCTTGCCAAGTAGTCACCATTGCAAGGTACCTAAAATAGTGGCTGATGCTACAAACACCTGGGATTTTTTTAGGGGCTGTAAATGACTTCACTGTTGTAACCTTGGCAATCTGGCCTCAGGATTTACTGTCAGGGGTTTCATTTTCAATCAGAGGCGTTTCTCAGTGGGAATCCCACTCACACCTACTTGTTGGTGCTCAAGGCTATCAGAAGTGTGGTTTAGCATTTGGTCTTCACTCAAGCAGTTCATTCCATCTTAAAGTTATTTCCCCATGTACAAAATGCTGGCCCCAGAATGAATGCAAAGCTGCTTCAGGATCATTATCACTTCGGGTACTTCCTGCAAGATTAGTTTTACCACCCAATTTATAAAGGAAGCTTCATACAGTCTTCAGTTAAAAAACATTACATTTAAATCTACAGAATCTCATAAAATCAACAACGGATGATCTGGAGTTCAATGCAGCAGGAGACGGCATCTTGCTACAAAATGTTCAGGGTTCCAGGCCTGAAAACAAAACCTACCGGTAATCTCTTTTCAATGACAAAGCCAAATGGATAAACTATCCTCCTTCTGCTTATATTTTTGTAAAGGTATTCTCCATCTCTCGAAGCGCAGTGGCCAAAGAGGAAAATGCCAAGGCCACAATCTAGAAACCGGACTGCAGGGGGAATTTAAGAAATTTGAAGGAGAAACTGCTTGTGTGCCTCGAAAGAAGGCACATGCCAGAGCCGCTCACAGCTCGGCATCAGCAAGCCTATTTGCAACACTCACTGCCAGAGAGGGGGCTTTACCTCTTCAAGGGGTCCTGTGGCCCTCACAGAGCACTTTGACAGCTATGACTTCATTGGGTGCTCATTACAACCCTCCGTGACAGGAGGGGGGTTGTGAGCAGCTCTTTTCTGTGGCTTAAGAAACTGAGGCACAGAAGGGATAATGCTTTTCAGCAGGAAGTTGAGCTCAGAGGTCCTCTATGTCCTCAGCCCATCACCTCCCTCCACCTCACTTGCCATTTTATCACAGATAATATTTAACATAGACCCCACGTCTTTCCTAAAGAAATAAAAATGAAAAAAAACCTCACTGAAAATATTAGAAGGGGCCCAGAAAAAAAAAAAAGCAACATTGAACTATCCCCAGAGTTATGAAAAAAAATGATATTTGATAAAAAATAGGGGTTGGGTTAGACATGATGAATTTTAGTAGTAAATGTGGATAGCTGATCATAGTTCATTATTGTGTTTTTAGAGCCATGTCAAGGACAGAGTTGAAGCATCTATTGAAACATTGTGATTTGCGGAATAGAGGGTCTGGTGTCCTGGTGATTTCTCCAGTGATTTCTTCCACCTCATTGTTCCTTAAAGAGGGAGCATGTTTCTTAGGTTCATTGCTGTTCTTAAGGTATAAACCCTTCTTGTGCCATCACAGTAAAGATCTCATTTGATAGAAAAAGCCTCTTATCCCCCTCAAGATTTAGATGCTGCAAACCTTTGTGTCAATATTATAACCATTCCACTAAATAAATGAACACTGTGCTGACATGTGGTCTGTGGTGCTCCTGTTCCGTAGGGGCATAGTACACTCACACTGGGAGGGGCCTGGAAAACGAAAGAGAAAGCCACTGTTTACCATTTATCTGTATATTTAACAGCCAGGGGGAAAAAAAAGCCAGAGAAATTTGAAGGAAAAGCTGTTGGTAGCAGGCTCTCCTTTCTCAATAGAGCCAGAAGGAAGGGATGACTTCAAAAAGACAGACTGAGGCATTATAATAGGCTTGTTGTCCCAGAGTCTCTGGTGCAAAAGCAACTGATGAGGTGCTAATGAGGAGCTAATCACTTGGTCCATGGAGCTGGAAAGAGACTGATGGATGGCTGCTAGAACATACAGTTTTCTTCTCCAGGAACCTAGCTAGGCTCAATCACAAGTGCAGCTGATGCTCAGGGTAAGGAAGAAGGAGATGGGCCCAGAGGGCTTTCCTTGACTTTCAGAGATAAAAGCCAGACTTTAAGGGCTGGAGTCAGGGACAGCGGATGGACCACAGGAGTTCAGAGTTTGGACAGCGTTCAACAGCAGGTGTGAGATGTGAACTGACTGCAAGATGAACACCGGGCTGACTCTGTAGGATGGGAGGCTGTGCACACTTGTTCTGGGTGAGACTTGAGAAGGTACGCTTTAATGACAGCTGGTTGGAGCCGTCCCTGGGTGAAGTAGATCGGCTTAGCCCTCACTGGAATCAGAGAGAGGGCTAGTCTGCAACTAGCTGCCAGCTGCCCATTTATACTAAGGACACTTCCACCTTGGGCCAGATAATTGAGGTGACTTGTGCACAGCCATCCACCAAGTAACACCCAGTGCAGTTACTCACTTCCAACCCAGTGTTCCTTCCATGTCCCATGGAACATCTAACTTTCCCAGGGAAAATCGGACCCTTTCTCATCAAGTTCTGATTCAATCTGAATGTTTTGAGTTTCCTATCTAAAGGCTTCAACTCCAAGATAGCTTCAGTAATCTGCTTGAACTATGTATATCTGTTCACATGTATATCTGTACTTAGCACAGTTCACATGTATATCTGTACTTAGCACGTATTATTCAAGCCAAAATTCAGTGCTTCTCCCCGCCCGACCATCCTCCAAATTAATTACATAAAATCTATATCAAGGTTTAGTTTGGTTTTGTGTTTCTCTGAGAAAACTAGTCCAACCTTTAAATACGAAGGTTCTGAAAACTTGGGATCCAGTCTCCTTTGAAAACACCCTAACTTCATAAAATGATCCATAGTGGAGAAAGTCACAGGCTGTGTGACGATATTAAAAGAAAAGATGAGCTGTAGAGAAGTTTAAGAAGCCACATGTCTGGAGCATACTTGCTTGCATGCACATAGACACAGATATCAGTGGGATGAACATGCAGGGCACATTGGCTTGTTGGGTCATATTGGACCAAGACGAGTGAAGATGCATTCGTGGGGGGCGGAGAGGATGGTGTGCACATGTGTGCATTTAAACAAGTATTATAAATAATGAGGGATGAATGTAGTTTGCACTACGTGAGCTTGAGCATCTAGAACAAAATGCAACACTGATAATTGCTTTCAAATAATGTCCTCAGGTTTGCCTCTGTATGACTGTGACATTAGTTGGCCCAGAAATCTATTTTCCCCAGTCAATAAACACAGTGTCCTTGGCCGGAAGCTTTCATTTCTCCTAAAGAAATATCTGAGAACATACAAGGAGACTGTTACTCCTATTCAAAGCAAGAGGCAAGGTAGGAAAAACAATTTCAGAGAGAATCAGAATCAGTAAAACCCCCGGAGAAATATGCTCTCTGGGCTTCACGGTATTCTAAACTCCGCAGGTCAGTTTCCCAAGACACCCGGGATGGTGTGGAGCAGCCCGAAGGAGAGAATCTGAAGGTGGAGGAGTCGGAATCTAAACTAAAGGCCTTTTCTTCAGACTTCTGATGTAATTAACAGCCTTGGTTTGTAAAGAAGCCGTGAATTCAGATTTGAGGTTCCCACTGGCCGCTGTGCCTTCACGTGGCATGGCACAGTTGGGTCAGAAAGGGTCCAGGCCACGCTGGAGCCCACCACCCCATAAGGAAAGAGCTGACACACCGGGGCTTCCGAGAGGTATACGCTCTGTCCCAACCAGGAGAGGAAGGAGCTGGGGCTGCCTCTCTCCCATAAGGATTGTGGGAAACCCCTACACAGACCCAGGGCAAGCCCTTTGTCCATCAGAACACACTACCCCATCTGGTCACCTGGCTGTAGCCCTGACCTGCTACATCCACACCAAGAATTGCTGGGGGACCCCGGGGAGCGGGGTGGGGGGGGGGGAGAGCAGGGTTCACTGAGGCAGTGCACACTAATTCTTCATAAACCATTTCACTTTGTGCAGCGTCGAGATATGCTGCAAAGCCGTTTTGTCATCAGCAGAGTGGTTTCCACGCCTTGATGTGCAGTCCCCTAGGGAAAAACCAAGACAGTGACCCCCACTGTCACTCCCACGGAGCGGAAAACTTGGCTCAGCACTGTGGTCAGAGAGAGGTCAAGAAGCTCCCTCTGCTGGGCTGACCCCAGTCATGGCTTCTCTGCTCCTGGAGGCTAAAAGTTCACGGATGGAGTGAGCACTGGGTGGGGAAGGGATGGGCCACCTAGGGTTCCAGATGGGATTTGCAGAGATACACCACTTGCATCCCAATGAGCTCTGCAGTAAACTTCACTGCACAGAGGTTAATCTAGATGTCAACGTTGTCTGACAGCATCGAAATTACTCTGGGGCAGGGCTCCTTCACAAGTCTTAATATAACAGTCAATTCCATCCCGCCTGCAGGAAATGAAGGTTTTCTGCTTTGTGTGCCGAATCATTCAGTGCCAATTTTCTCACTGTTTGAAGTCCTAACTGTTTGTGGTCCTGGAATTCACCTCACATTAAGACTTTCATGGAGTAGGAGATGTTGGATTGTCAGTCCCATGGAGGCAAGAGGATACAGCCAAAAGAAAAAAAAAAAAAAAAAGGAAAAAGTAAGAAGCACAAAAATGAAAGAAAATCTTCTTTACTGAGATTTACTTCTCTTCTGCAGAAAGCAGAAATCAAATCACCTGGACCAGGTTTATTCATTTACCCCAGAGGTGGGCTCAGAAGCATCGGCTGAACGTCACATAGCTGTTAAATGGAGACGGGTCACGGAGAGTTCTCCAAGAAAGAAACAAAACATTTAAGGAAGCTATTCATTTGAGTATGTCCTCCCAGTTAACATATCACAAAATTCTTCTTTTTTAATGACTTCCATACACTCTTCTTAAATGAAGGAATAACTATCAGACCTAGACTTGAGTGCTGACATTTCTCATTGGGCTTCGGAGAAACTGCATCCAAAACAATGTTCGAGAATATAGTGGATATCAGGGTTCTCAGTCTTCCTTTGGACTTTGATGAAGGACGTCTACACTGGTCATTGTCTAAAGTGATAACAAACCAATTCTTCTCATAATATGTCAAACTGGAAAGCAAGACACCTGAGCTCCAAGGTACTTCTCAGATGCCCTGAGCCTCAGATGCTCAGGACTTTCCTCATCTGTGTTCTCTTGATACATCTAGAAACGTCTAGCTTTGTTGGCTAGAAGTGTCTCTTGCAAACTACAAGTTTGGGCCATAGCACTGCACACAAAGCAATGTTTACCTTGGTGATTAGAGGAAAAATTAACAGAGCTTACTGTCCTGCCTCAGTATGAGGGGAAATAACTCAGCACACTGGTTTAAGACACCATCCCTACTGCAAGTATCAGACAAGGCCTAGTTTTAAATTTGGAACTTAGCTAAAAAGGAAGGGGAATCTGAATTTTATTACTTTGATCGAGAATTCCAAGTATTTTGAGGGGGACCTCAATCTCCACAGATCTCCTTGTGAAATAGGAAAGCATCTATATTGGCACACTGACCCTTGGGCCAGAGACATCTCTTGTTGTAACGCATAGAATTTTTTTAGGAAGTCAAGGAAAACTATGCTTGGGGAGATTGCACCAGGGAAACAGAGACTCTATCAGAAGCCATGATTCAGTTCCTTAGGGTGAAACAGTTTATGCTTACAGCAAAAGTCCTAATGCCCGAAGTAGTGACACAATGTTCACCACATCCACCAGTCACTTTTCCAAAAGAGTGAGCATGATCGGCATCTCGCATTCTCTCTGTCCCATCCCTTCTAGGGAGTGGTTGCGTCTACAGTCCTGGTAAATTCAATGCTGACTCCCAAATGGAAAGTAGTAGAAAGCGCTCCTGAAAGGTAATCTATCAGACTGCCAGAAGGAAGGATTTTCAGATGCCCAGAATGTTGTCACCAGCATTAATCCAGGGAGCACCAAATGATCAAATTTTACAAAATGACAGATTTCCCAATAGCATCTTTCTGTCTCTTGTAGGCCAGTCCATCTCTGGATAGCTCATCTCCAAGGAATGTGAGACTGAAAGAGACCAAGCATCAAGGAATCCGTTTGCTGAGTCCAAGCAGAACTTCACTGAAGTCAGTCTAATTGAATATAGAGACATAAACATACAGTGTATATGGGCCTATACTTCCCCTCAGATGATGCTACCAATGATGTTAAGCAATCCCAAAGCATTTTCTGGAGTCTATATTGAGATCTTAACAATGATACAAAGACTTGGAATTTCCCTTTAAAACCTATTATGTGCTAGCCTGAACATTTTATGTGGTATCAAAGAAAAGTTTGGCACACCAGGGACCAACACCAAAGTGGCTACAGCACCAAGCCCTGAGCTAAGGGTGCCATTTCTTGCTCTAAGGCAAATGCCATTGGGTACTCTAGCAGGCTGGCTCCACCAAAGCTGACAATAGCCATCCCGGGGGCATCTGAGAGTGGTCCTCTAGCCTGTCAGGACATGGCTCATTCAATCAACACCTAGAGGCGTTTCTTGGCTTCAGACTCTAAGCAAAGCACAGCGAAGCTCTCAAAGCCCAAGACTGCCTGTTGCAGTAACCACACCTTGAACAAGACAATCCGGCTGCTGTTTAGTTTGGGAAAAGAGGAGCAAGGACACCATTCATCATTCCTGAAAGGAAAAGGACTTGGGTGAAGAGTCTGCATCCTAAAATACTGCCCTCTTTCCAACATCCTACCTCCTGGAAATAGCATTTGAAGGGAAACATCTGTTGGTTTCTGAGTTCAAATTGCCAGTGGCCTGCATGAGAGGTACGCAGGCGTGTCTCCCTATCTTGGAATGGTTTCTGCCGGCTCACGGTGCGTCAGTGTGGAATGGAGTAGCCAGCTAGCTGAGGAAGGAAAGCCTGTGGAAATCAGCCATGGGGCCAGGCGGCAGCCGGTGAGCCCGTGTGCCTGTCCCCCTACCCCCCAATATCCCTCAACCCTACCAATCACTACAGTCTTCCCTATGTGCCTTCCAGAAACAATTTCTTGCCTTGGGTAACTTTTCCTCCTCCCCTTCCATACCTGCCTTTCATCTTGTCTCTTATTTCTGATAAGCAAGTAAAAAAGCAGAGAAAACAAAATAGGTGGGAGCAGAACAGAATTTTTTTTTTTTTTAATTGAGAAGAATCCCAAGGATACCTATTCTGGTCTCTCAAATGTCTCAGATGAGAAATCTGATACTCTGAGAGATTATGACCTGGCCATGGTCACCTGGGTAACCAAGAGCAGAGCTGGGAATTCGACGGTCTTTCCACATCCCTGCATGCTCCCACCCAAGCTCCCATGCATCCTGTAGTGTCCCAGCACAACGGAATCCTTCCGCTTTTGAGGGGGTGTCTCACGCACCCCCAGAAATTGTCTGTCAGCTCTCCTATGGGTGTTGGTTTCTGTAGTATTTAGCACCAAAGATATTTGCACTAGTATATTCCACAAGATAAGTATCACTAGAGAAGAAGGGTAAGGTTCAAACTGAACCCAGAAGGACCAAGGCTCCTTGGCCTCCAGAGGGAAGCCTCTCTCCAGGGAGGATCTGGGCATGATCTGCTGAGTGGAGGAACACAAATCTCTCATCTGTTAGCAAGAGAACGTTCAGTGAGTCTCGAGATCCACTGAGGTCAGGGATATAATAAGAGGGCGGCATCTGGTTCACGCCCAAAGTCAAGAACAGGGAGGACCCTTGGCCATGCCTCCTTACTCCAAGGTGGGCACCCAACAGCAGGTCCCTGTCACTCAGTCCAGGAGTGGACCAGATGAGGAAGACATGGCAGGGAGGTCAGCCTCAGGGACCTGGAGCTTCCCCCAAGGCTCATGACAGTGTCTGCATCCAACCGCATCTTCACGGTCCCTCTAGCATGCTTTTTTAAAATGTGGATTTTGGTGTGGAGGGGTGACAGTGGGACGGATTGGGGTGGCTACAGTGGCTGATGGGATGTCACTGTAAGACTCATTTAGTCACACTGAGCTCTTTGAAAATAAATAGATGGATAGGCCTTCGCCAGAGCTTTCTAGGTGTGCAAAGAGGCTGGGGATGGGGAAAAAGACCAAACACGCCCTCTGGGTCTAAAGTCATCTCGGACATCTGCCATTGTGACGGAGGCACCAAGAAGGAGAGGAGTGTCTACAGGACCCATGTGGCCCAGGCCCTCGAGCCCCCGGTGGCAGCTGCCCCTGCCCACGCAAGGCCCGAGGAGGGCCACCCTGGAGGGCCACTGTAGCATTCCAGGGCGCTACCGAGAACAATGGCACAGTGACTCAGCACTGTGAGAATCTAAACACTTCAGACCCTGAAGGGCCGGAGACGAACAGGCACCTCTTGTTTCGCAGACAGGAGACTGAGACCCAGTAGAGCAAGTCTCAGCCGAGCTTCCCACCACAGGAGGGATAATGTCCCCTGCTTGCTCCCAGGGCCCCGGGTGCCCCTTCAGTGACCACAGTCCTAGTCTTTGCCTCCCTCACCCTCCAAAAAGCTTTTTTTTTTTCCTTGCCTTTACATAAGTCAACATGTAGACTGTACAAAGAGAGCACGACAAGGGGGTAAGAAAGCCGGGCCTCCCTCTCTGCTGCCCCTTGCTCTGCCCTCACGAGAGGCAGCGGCTTCCAGGGGACATGATGCAGACACATCCCCATGGCCAGCACAAGGGCCTGTACAATCAGACAACTTCCGTCTCTTCCAGGGCTCCTGGCTCCCGAAGGAACTGTCTTCTTCCATCAGGCCGTGATGACTCTGCACCCTGAGGTGAAACCCTAGAAGGTTCCTCATTCCCAGTTGCCCTGCAGCTTCCAACTCCTTCCCACACCCCCTCTTCCCAGCCTATCAGTGACCATGAGGTTCTAGAAACACAGCCTGTGAGATGGAAGGCCACACGAGGTCTGTTTTGGCAGCAACGGGAGCCTTGGGGCCTCACATCTAACCAGAAGGCCCTTCCCCCTCAAAGTGCCCCCTCCACGCTCACCTCTCTCTTAGTTACCCTGCTCAACACCAGACGGCACAGTTCAGCCAGCATTAGAGGCCCCAGAATAGAGCCACGGCCTCTGGGCAGAAAGACAGGAGGATACCTGCCATAGGAGAGCAAAGGGTTCCTCTGAGGTGGTCGGTCCACCCAGCTCTCCTCCAAAGTCTCCACCCAGCTGGGTTGGGAACCCAGCACAGTGAAAACCCTAAACCAAACTCCGGCTCCCCTCCCAGCCCAGCTGAGTGGCCCCACTGATCCCCAACTCCCAACCGAGGCCTACAGTCTGAGCACAGCTCTTTTCTATTGGAATAAAAACATTTGTGGGTCTAAAAAAAAGAAGCAAACCACACATACAGGATTTGTCCCAAACCCCACAGGGATGCCCGCACTGCAGCTGACCAGGCCGCCGGGGGCCGCCGACAGCCCCTCCGGCTGGCAGGGCAGGGTGCGGGTCCGAGCCCCCCACTCCCCGAGGCTCCCACTGGGCAAAGGCCAGTCCACTAGGTAGCTCTGTGCTTGGGGTGAGGTGGAGGGGCCGGCGAGCTGGGAGGGGCCAGGCGGTTGCCCTCCGGAAGCATTTCCTTGTCGTGCATCGGGGAGGCCCGGAGATCTGCCTCCGTGACAGCCCTTGACGGCAGCGGCCAGGACCCCAGCCCACACGCCTCATTCTCTCTCCCTGGTCAGGGCTCAGTCCTCATTAAGATGCCGCGCCTGTGGCCGTGGCCCGCGGCGGACACCTCCCAGAGAAGCCTCGGCCCCTCCCCCCGCCCCCAGCCCACAAAAGCGATTTTTCAGCCCCTGCATTTTCACAGCAGCTCAAAGGCAGATGCATCAATCCTTCCAGGGCCTGGAAACGTGAGGAGAATGCCAAGGGGCCGGTGCAGGTGCCAGATAGATTCTCCCCTGCTGGCTGCTGCCCACGGTACCGCCTCGCTCCCCGATACAAGCGCTGCCCCATGCTCTGACTACACCTGGCTCCCTTCCCTGGCAGTGAGGTTCACCTGGGACTTGCGAGAGGCCCAGGAAGTGGGGGGCTGGGGACCTGGGCAGGCAGGATGAGAAACAGAGGACACGGAGGGGCACACTTTATAACGACCTACAAGGAACGAAGTCTCCTGCTACCGGAACCCTGCTGCATCCACATTTGCGGGCAACACGCGGACGTTCCCTTTGCCCCCAAACTCCCCCAAAAGCCCGAATGCGGGAGGTGGGGCTGAGGAGTCTTTCCAGGGAGGGAAAGACGAGAGGCAGTGCCTTGCCAGGGAGGGTTCGAATTTCAGCTTCTTCTTCTGTGGCTGAGTCCAGAACGTCCAGTTCTTGAGGTTCAGAGAATAAATGGCACGTCCCTTTCAAATTTAGGAAGGAACGTGAGCGTGGTTTACACCCAAGATGGATGAAGTCCATTGTCATGATGGTTTTGTGTCTTGTCGGTTGTTACGTGTTGACTGGTACATGCCCTCACTGACTTCCAAAAGCGTCAGGACTCTACTTTCCAGAATGGACAAATGGGAGAACTGTCTTGAAGCAGAGGAAAGGGGAAGGCGTGGAGGCAACAGTCAGGGGAGACATGAGGCTTTTCCAGAGGCCCCCGGTCCGGTGTTCTTTCCCGCTGCATCCTGAGTGCAGTTGATGGGGTCTGTCCATGCACCTGTGCAGAGCTCGGGGAGGGGGGGGCCAGGGAGGGGAAACGCACCTGTGCAGGTAATCGCCTGAACAATTTGCACTCCACCCCAGCTCCTCCTGTCCCCGCACGAAGACCGTCTCTGTGTCGTCAAGGTCTTCGGCTCCGAAAAGCCGGAGCCGAAGAAGCAGGGACCCCAGCTTCCGTCAAAGGGGGTTTCCGTTTGTGTTTATAATATTTAAGATTTTCTGAGTTGTTGTTACAGTCTTATGGTTTCTGTGTCAGCAGCTTCTCTCTGTATTAGAGAAGGTATCTCTCTGTCTGTGGATATAGATAGATAGATAGTTAGATATATAAATATATATATGTATATATATATATATTCGCCAAACTGCCTTACAGGGTTTTTTCTTTCCTTTTTTTTTTTTTTTCAGTGTTGTATGTGTAGCAGGCACTTGAGTTTATATGAAGATGTTCGCTTCAGTCAGGATGGAAGAAAGGAGTGTGAGGTGACAAGGGAGGATGTGAGGCCGGGAGACAGGAGGCAACAGAGTACGCATCCGTGACCGCCAGCCACCGCTAGCCGAGGATGTCCAGGTAGATGGGGGCGGCTTTCCCCAAAGCGTGAAGGACTTTGTAGATCTCCTTGATGTTCAGCCGCTGCTGGGGTTCCCTCTGCCAGCACCCCAGCATGACGTCGTACACCTCTTTGGGGCACACTCGGGGCCGCTCCAGCACACGACCCTGGGTGATACACTCGATGACCTGAAAAAGTGGAAAGCGGCAGGACGTTACATCCAAAGCCCCGCCGGGGCCCCGCGGCTCACACCCGGCAAAAGCAGCAGGCGACGACTTCACGGAGGGGCTCCAGTGCAGAGCCGGGGTGCCCCCCTGCACGGGCGGCAGGCTGGCTGGAGACAGCCCCGAGTCTCTCCCCTGTGCTGTGCAGGTGGCTGGCTGGCCGCGCCCACCATTGATTGCCCTTTGTGCCCCGCCCCTTGGGTCAGGTCTTCACGGACTCCCCCACATACACTCTCCCCTGTACTTGACTCTTCCTCTCTGGCCCTCAATTTCATCTGAACGCCGCCCTGCATTCACTGCCACTTAGCAGCAGGGTCTGGCATCTGACCTGTCCCTCCCCTCTTATGAGCCTGAATGACTTTGAAACCCCCTTGAAGGAGCTCTACACCATCTGGCCCCTCCATGCCTCCCTCCCCTTAGCTCCCACTTCCTGGCCAGCTCCCCTCCTGCTCCCAGCCCCTGTGTAGAGCACCTTGCTTCTCTCTAAGCCACCTTGCGGGTCCCTTTCTCAGCAAGCCCCCACCCCCTGCTCTTTGCACTAACCCGCATATTTGGTTTCTGTGAACATCCTTCACACCAAGACTGCTGCACGATTCACCACTGCCCAGCTGGGTGGCCGGCGCAAGTCAGTTAACCTCACAGGGTCCCAGCACCCTCATCTGGAAGATGGGGATCAAATGTGTGCCTTGACTACCTCCTAAGTGTCGTAAAATGCAAATGAAGCCAAGAGCACGAAGCATTGGCAACGCGTACTGAAGGGGAGGCCTAAGGAGGAGTAGGAAGAAAACAAATAACGTGTGGTGGGACCCACCCCAGCTGGCCACGTGGGGACCATGCCTGTAATTTGAGCTTCATTTCCAATTTCTCAAAGGCACTTCTTTTTTTTTTTAATGTTTATTTATTTATTTTGAGAGGGAAAGAAAGAGAGCATGAACAGGCAGGGGCAGAGAGAGAGAGGGAGGGAGGGAGAGAGAATCTCAGACAGGCTCCGCACTGTCAGCACAGGGCCTGACGTGGGCTTTGAACACACGAACGGCGACATCATGATGTGAGCTGAAATCGAGAGTCGGATGCTCAACCGACTGAGCCACCCCGGCGCCCCATCAAAGGCACTTCTTTGCTGACCTCGAATACGTGACGTTTCGAGGTTTCATCTTCCACGACTTGGGTTGGTTTTAACTTCTCCCTAACTCTGGGCAACTTGCCCCAAACTCCAGTTTCCTTGTTCGGAGATGGGTTGCAATGATAAAAATACACAGAATCATCTCTAGCTGAGTGCCTCTAGTGTCTTTGCCCCCGTGACTCTGTGTTCAGTTGGGCAAGACAAGTGCCTTTGTTCTCTTTTGTCTCCCCCTGCTGACCCCAACAGTGCTATGTTGTCTCATGTCACTCTGACCCCAGGACAGCCTGTCAAACCTTCACTGGGTCAGCACCTTCCTGGTCCTGTTCAGCCCGGGGGTTGGAGCCAGCCCACGAGACTCATTTCTGTGCCAGCCCGATAGGTCTCCAGCTGCTCATATTCTCCCGTTCTTATTAGAGCCTTGTCTCCACACTCCATTACCTTCACCTCCACGGAAAGGGACCCAGCTCAGACTGCAGCAGCTGTTAACGCTACGACCAAAAGTGCTCTGTCGCGTCTTCTGCAGGGTGGGGCTGGCTGGGGTGTCAGCTTCCGTAAAGGAACCCGTGATCAGTAGCTGCCAGCACTTGGCTGCTCTGGAAGGTGGAGTGGGACAGGTGGCTGGAGGGCAGAAAGCCCACCTTCAAGGCCACTGTCTCACCGAACTGTGTTAGAAATGATCAGAAACGTTGGGGCACCCAGGTGGTTCAGTCGATTAAGCATCTGACTTCAGCTCAGGTCGTGATTTCACAGTTCGTGCATTTGAGCCCCTCGTCAGGCTCTGTGCTGATAGCTCAGAGCCTGGAGCCTGCTTCAGGTTCTATGCCTCTCTCTCTTTCTCTCCCCCTCCCCAACTTGCACATTCTCTCTCTCTCTCCCTCTCTCTCTCTCTCTCTCAAAAATAAATAAACATTTAACAAAAATGATCAGAAACACTTTCTTGGCTACTACAAGCCAACTTGGGTATCCAGGGCAGATCTTCTACTGACACGAATAGTCCCTCAACCCAGATCCCCTCTTTACTGGAGCCACCAAACTACATGGAGGCTCTGCTCAGGATGTGTGTGTGCTTCTGTGCGTGCATGTTTGTGCATGTGTGTGCACGTGTGCATGTACATGGGTGGGTATATGCATGCATGTATCCGCGTGCACACATGTTTGTGCATGTGTGTGCATGTGTGTGCATATGCGGGTGGGTGTGTGCATGTATGTGCATGCACACGTCTTTACATGTGTATGCGCATGTGCACATATGCAGGTGGGTATGTGCACACATACATGTATGTGTGCGCAAACATGTTTTTACATGTGTATGCACGTGTGCACATATGTGGGTGGGTATATGCATGTCTGTGTGCGTGCATGTTTGTACATGTGTGTGCACGTGTGCACATATGCGGGTGGGCACGCTTGTGGGAACCTTTGTGTTTACCACCAATCCCACTGCCCAAGAAAGCAGCAACAATTTTTCAAAACACTACAACAAATGGGTTTGGATACACTTTCTTTTTTTAAAGGTCATTAAAATGTCTTGTCCTACTTTGGGAAATGTGGTTAAGACTCATATAGCTTGTGATTGATGAGATACTACAGACTTAAAGAAATGCCTTCTTTTCAGTCTTAGAAACTCACTGGTTAGGGCACAGGTGAACACAGCTTCCCAAAACAAAGATACTTTCTTGAATATTCAGATAAAATCGTAATATTCAAAGGCTCCTGTGGGGGTGCCTGGGCGGCTCAGGAGGTTAAGCGTCCCCCTTCAGCTCAGGTCACGATCTCACAAGCCCCACATTGGGCTCTGTGCTGACAGCTCAGAGCCTGGAGCCTGCTTTGGCTCCTGTGTCTCCCTCTTTCTCTGCCTTTCCCCCGCTTATGCACTCTCTTTCTCTCAAAAATAAATAAACATCTAAAAAATTAAAAAAAAAATAATTGCATTCTCTTATCAGTCTGCTTGGTTGGAAATCCGAGCCCCTTACTGCCCACTAACTGTACTGAGTTCTCCAGGGCAACATGAGTCTGGTCCAGACACAAGTGAGAACCATCCTGACTGGCTCTGGAGCCAGGACTGCTGTGACCATGGCCCAAGCCCTCTCCATGCCACAGAAGCTCCCACCTCTGAGATTCTGGCCAGTCCCCTCCAGAACCCCAAACAGTCCCTTTCCCTCTGCCCTGAATCTCGACAGGTATCTGTGGAAAGTACTGAGTTATTACAGCTAACGTGCTCAGAAACGTACCTGGCACTAAATGTTAACCATTACTCAAATCTGATTACTGACATTTTTATTATTACAAATCAAAATTATAAAAACATAGAATGTGTTCATTATTATTATGTTTACTATTATGTGTCCTTTTATTCCTGGAAGTCCACACACGTCGCTCTGTCAAGAACGTGAAATGTGCCTTCCCCACCTACCATGCTGCACCTCCCTGGGATGCCCAAAGCCTTTGGGAATCCAGATAATTTGGGTGTTTCCACAAGATGGCACAATTGAAGAACTCAGAGCTGTTCTTTGTTTTCATTTTCTGTCTTAGTGAAACATGTGTGATGTTTAAGTGTAGCAGAACAAACAGGACCGTGACTCGCATCTCAATTTAAACATCTGATTTCATGCTCTCTTGACAATTATGCCACAATTCCTACAGCTATAATTTTTTTCCTACTAAGAAGCTCCCCGCTCTTGCTTCTGCCTACATAATGCCCTGCTGGCTCCAAACCCCACCTGATGTTTTGTATACTATGTCTAAGTCCTGGCCTGAGCCATCTCCTATCAGCCTTCACCCAAATCGAGGTTCCCATCTACCCCCTTCTGTACCTCTGTGTTTGAGAGCTGGAACCACGGCTGCTTTCCGTAGGTGAAGATCTCCCACAGGATCACCCCAAAGCTCCACACATCGCTCTCCGTAGTGAACTTCCGGTACATGATGCTTTCAGGGGGCATCCAACGGATGGGGAGCATGGTGTGTCCTCCCACCTAAAAGGGGTCAAGACAGAGGGACACACAGAGTGACCAGATGACCAGAGTCGGTCATGCCTGTCTGCACTCTTTATATGTAGATGTGCTCTGCATGCCTCTTATTCTAAGATAGCCACACCTTGATGCAACTTGTCTCAGAGGCCCAGTGGGGCCCTGACATCCAAGATCTACACACTGGAGGCAGCTGGAGTAGCAACTAGAGATAACCCCTAAAGGAAAGTGGGTTCCTTGACACAGAGCGTAAAGAAAGACCCCAAGATGATTCGGGGTGGGAGAGGTTTTAGAATCTGGTACTAGAGCGAACCTAACCTTGAAAGGAGGTCCACGGGAAGTCAGCAGAGTCACTGAGGGAGGCCGTCAAGTACAGGAGTATTTAGGCAGCAGGTTAAACTCCTTGGCCACGGCGGTTAAAGCACAACATTATTCATGTGCATCTAACCTGCAGAACTATGACTTTACCTCCTACCTGATGATCCTGTATTTCTCATCGCAACTTAAGACTCAGTGTTTCAAGTGAAGGGGACAGGGAAGTTCCAAATGTGTGGAAGCCACTTGCTAATAAGAAATCAGGTGGACTGAAAGAGAATTTATGACAGTTCTTAGTGACATCTCAAAGTCCAGTAAGAAAAGTGTCTTTTAAAATCTAAGGGAGGGTGCCTGGGCGGCTCAGATGGTTAAGCGTCTGACTCTTCATTTCGGCTCAGGTCATGATCTCACGGTTCATGAGACTGGGCCGCACACTGGGCTCTGCACTGTCAGTGAAGAGCCTGCTTGGGATTCTCTCCCTTTCTCTCTGTCCCTCCCCCACTAGCACACTAGCATACCACATGTGCCTGCACTTTCCCTCTCTCTCTCTCTCCCTCTCTCTCTCTCTCAAAAATAAATAACCATTTTAAATAGCCTAAGAAGACCCACCCGTGGGTCTACAGATTTGACAGTCAAGGACAAGAGGAAGTGACTGACATTCAGGGTACCCTTTCCTGAGAAAACATTAGGGAAATCCTCATGGACCAGCAGGCTAGATGTACGGTTTAAGTATAAGACAATCCACAGCTTGTTTTAGAACTCAGGCACTAACTGTATCCTTAGTAAATACAACATCAGAAACGGGGACTTTTGGCTAATACATAGAATGTGTTGTTAGGAAAGTGCTTGCCATTGATAGAAAGAGCTCTCTATAAATGTCCCGATGAACTATTAATCAGAATTTCTTGTTCTTACAGTGGGCCAGTTGGAGGTATAACAATAATGGACATTTAGGAAAGAATGACTTATTGGAAAGTGGGCACTCTTACGTCTAAAGAGGAAAATGATGTTTGCCTTATCTACTTGAAATATTTTAGAACATAAATGATTATAAGGATTTGCAGGCACTATTTTCAACCTGGGATTTTATAACCAAGATAGCTCTGTGTCGTGTGTAAAGACAAACGAGGGTGTTTCTTTCAGACAAGAAAAGACTCAGAAAGTTGATCCCTCTTGGTTTTTCAGAAAATAAAGACGAGAAAATTAACTGAGGATTATTCCAGAAAAACAGGGGGAAAATAATCTAAACTAGACAATGACTTGGAACATAACAAATACAGTACAGCAAATAAGTCACACACACAAAAAATGCAATTTAAATCTAAATAATGGTTGGGGAGCCTGGGTGGCTCAGATGGTTGAGCATCAGACTCTTGATTTCACCCCAGGTCATGATCCCAGGGGTCGTGGGATCCAGGCCTGTGTCAGGAGACTGCTTGAGATTCTCTCTCTCTCTCTCTCTCTCTCTCTCTTTCTCTCTCACTCTCTCCGTCTCCCTCTGCCCCATCCCTGCTCTCATTGTCTCTCACTTTCTAAAATTAAAAACAAAAATCTAAATAATGGTTGCTAATCTGATAGTAAAATGTAATATAATGACTAATAAAGTCTTCCAGTAAAATAGAGACATAAAGTAAATAATAATACTAATCATGCTAAGAGTACTACCATTGCTACCATTAACAGTACTTATCTGGAATGAAATCTCCAGATAATTTCACATAAGTACATAGAAGAGTAGGAAGATAAATCATTAAAGCCTGACAAAGGCTTTGTCTTTTTGGGAGGGAAAGGGAGCAGGTAGACAGTCATCAATTGTTGATTACAACGGTTTCAATTTAAATTTCCTTGCTAAAATTTTTAAGTGGCTCTTAGAAGAATAGAAATAGTACATACAGCTTTCAAACCAGTTGTTAGAAAAAAGAACCAAAAATCTCTGGCCGATACCAAAAAGGCTACAAAAAAGAGGAATGGGATAATGATGTGGCACAAAATGAAAAAGAAGTTTAAATAATACCGCTATAGACACTAAATACAAAAGGGTTGCACTGCCTCTTAAATAAGAGAAAAATTATGTTAAAAAATCAAGATGTGTGTTATTTAGAAAAGACATACATAGAAGAAAGTAACAGAAAATATTAGAAATGAAAGAATGCAAAAATACAGTAAAAATAAAAAAGGAATATATATTAAATATGCTAATATTAAAATATAATATAAAATATATTAAATCATATACACACAATATATTATTAAATGTAAAATATTGAATATTAAATATACAACATTTAAATGTAAAATATTGAAAATTAGACATGTGTGGGAAAAAATTTAGAATGCCAAGAATTAAATAAAAAGTAGTTTATATCATATTTCAAGATGGCAAAATTCACCATTATGATAATTATGACTTATTAGGCTCCAAGTAACATAGCAACAAAAATGTACAAAGAGTAAAAATAGGATATAAGCAAAAGGAAGCTGACAAAACTACCATTATAATGGAAAATCAAAACACTTCTTTCACAAATAGATCAAGAGGACGAGATAAATGAAGATATGTTTAAAAATGCAGATGAGTATGTTAACTAACTAAAATTTAAAATAAAAAATGGAGATGAGTTTTAATTGATAGATATGACTATTATGATTGTCTTTCTGCCTCCCTAAAAAAGCTGGAACATTATTTTCAATTATCTGAAACAATTTATAAAACCAATCACATATTATACCTCAAAAGAAATCTGAAATTCCAAAAGAAAAAACACAGTACATAAGAAACAATACACATTAAAAAAATGGGGTGCCTGGATGGCTCATTCAGTTAAGCATCCAACTCTTGATTTCAGTTCAGGTCATAATCTCATGGTTCGTGGGTTCAAGTCCCACATCTGGCTCTGTGCTGACAGCAGGGAGCCTGCATGGGATTCTCTGCCCCTCTCCTGCTCTCTCTTTCTCTCGCTCTCAAAAATAAAGAAATATATGTTAGGGGCGCCTGGGTGGCTCAGTCGGTTAGGCATCCGACTTCAGCTCAGGTCACAATCTCGTGGTTTGTGAGTTCAAGCCCCGCATCCGGCTCTGTGCTGACAGCTCGGAGCTTGGAGCCTGCTTCGGATTCTGTGTCTCCTTCTCTCTCTGCCCCTCCCCTGCTCATGCTCTGTCTCTCTCTGTCTCAAAAATAAATAAAACATTTTTACAAATGTTTTATTTACAAAAAAAAAGAAATATATATTTTAAAAAAAAAGAAACATTTTCTGTACCAAATAGGAATTAACAACAAAAGAATAACTTTTTAAAAAGTTTCTCTTTGGGCAATTACAAAACAATTTGATAATGGAATAACTGAAAATTAAATGTAAAATTATTTATTATGATAACAATTAAGTGTGTGTTCATTGAAGCCTATGAAATATAGCTCAAGTAAGTTTTAAAAAATACAGGATTTAAGCACTTATTTTTAAAATAGTTAAAAATATAATTAAATTAAAATTTAAAATGTGATTCCACAACAAAAGTAGTAAAGACCTACATGATCATAGAAAGCAAGAGGAAATAAATAACAAAGATAAAATGAGGAATTGTATAAAAGAAGGCAAAGTAAAACAATAACCAAAAGGGGGGAAAATGTAAAAAGGAGACTATATCTTTACAATTAATTGCTAGTTCTGTCAAAATAATATAAACCTTTGGCAAGGTTAATAAGAGCTATAGAGAAGACAAATGTAAAATGTTAAAAATATTACAACAAGAAATTTGGAAATATAGATGCCATAATTGACTTTCTAGAAAAGGTTAGTGAAAAAAAAAAAGAAAAGTAGAGAATCTAAACACAAAACAATTACAATTATAGTAAAAATTCTATACAGTAAAAATGTACAAGGGCCAAGTGGTTTTTTGGGGTAAGTTCTAAAATTTTTTATCCTATTTATACTTTTCCAAAGCAAAAAATAAAAAATAAAAAAGTAGAAACTTTCCCAGTTCATTTTCTGTAACTTGAATATTCCTGATGATAAAATCAATCAGTCAAACATAGCATACAGCCTTAAATATATGAATACAGACATAGATATTTTATCTATATATGTGTAAAGTTATGTTATAAATATAGCCTCCAAATATGAATAATGTTATATTGAATCAGCAAGATATTACAAGAATTCCATATTATAACTCAATAAGATTTATAATAGAAATGCAAGGATGCCTTAGTCTTAAGAAGTCTACTGTTTAATCAGTAAATTAAAAGATAAAAGAAAAGCCGTAATTTCAAAAGATGCCAAAAATTTCCAACACATTTACCTGATTAAATGTCCAAATTCATTAGTAATAGAAGGTAACTTCCTTTATTTAACTTACTAAATATTATATGTACTAATAAAACGTTAGAAGCATACAAAGTATCTTCTGTCACTAATTTTATGCAATACTATTCGGGTGGTCCCAACCAATGCAATAAAGCAAGAAAAAAAGCAAGGCAGAAACACTGAAGAGTCAAAGCTGCCAATGCATGCGTATGGTAAGATTATTCAAGGCATTTAATTAAAAAGCAATTCGAATCATTACATGATTTCGTAAGCTACCCATTTATAAAATGAACCTACCAAGATCAAACTGCCCTCATATACCCGTAGTAATAAATTTAATAGAAAATAAGTTGCTTAATAGCACAAAAAAGCTTAATTCCCAGGCATAAACCTAGCCAGAAAATGTACAAAGTCTACTTAAAGAAAAGTATTGAAAAACATAAAAGAAGATCTGAAATGTGGAAAGGTATGTCATTTCCTTGAATAGGAAGACAATATCATAAATCTCTCATTCCTACCTCAAATTAGTCTGCAAATTCAACACAATCTAAATGAAAACCCCCAATGGAATGATGTATGGAAATTGACAGGATGATACCAAAATTTGTCTAGAAGAATAAATACTTGATAAAAGCTAAAATACAGTTGAAATAGAACAACAAGGGAGATTTACTCTATCGGATTGCAAAACATATTATCAAACTACAGGAATGAACACACAGTGTTATTAGCATAGAAATAGACAAATTTCATTGATCAATGGAACAAAACAGGGTCCAGAAGCAGACCCATGTATAATATTGGAATTTAATATATGAAATGATGGGTTAGTAGTCAAAGTGTTGGGACAATGAACTATTCATTTGAAAAGTACACTTAGATACCTACCTCACACCATATACAAAAATCATTTCCAGATGGATTAAAGAGCTAAACATAAAAACAAAACAATAATAATATTAGAAGAAAACTTAGAAAAGTATCTGTATAACTCAGGAGAAGAAGCCCTTCCTAAATATGACACATGTTCAAGAAGCCATAAAAGATAAGATTTAGTGATACAACTTATAAAAACCAAACACTTTTTCATGGCAAAATACGAAATAAGCATAGTTAAAAGACAAATGACAGAGAAAATATTCGCAATATATGTAACAAAGGATTAAAATTCATATATTATAAAGTGTTCCTTTAAATTAGTTTTAAAACAGCAACCTGACCAAAAAAAAAAAAAAAAAAATGAGTAAAGGATAAGGGCAGATGGTCCACAAAAGGGTTACAAATGAGCACAGACATATGAAGAGACGTTAATTAAAACAATAAAGAGACACACTTTTGAATGTTATATGGGAAAAATTGAAAAGATTGAAACTATCTAGTGCTTGAAAAGGTACGAGGATAGAGTTATTCTGAAGGGTCACTGCTAAGACTTGGTGCAGCCTTGTCCGCAGGCAGCTTGGCAGAATCTGTCTACACTACAGATGTTGAGTGACTTTTAAGGCAGTAATTTCACCTCTAAGGAGCCTTAGAAAAATACTTGGTCCTATAAGCAAAAACTATTGGTTGAAGGGGATTTTTATTTCATCGTTTTTAAGGGCAACAATTTGCCCATCATTATACATAGATATGTAGTGGTTAAAAGGAATATAGGAGAGTATGTGCAGTGATGTGTAAACAGGTCTAGGATACATTAAAGGAAAACACAAGACTATATATATATATATATATATATATATATATATATACATATATATATATTAGCATTCTTATTTATGTAAAAATGTGTCATACATAAGCAAGTACATTAAAAGGGAATAATGTGTAAGTCTGTAAATGCATAGAAAATGATCCAGAAATATAGTCTAGAGAAGGAAGCGAGAGTGAGCACTGACCAAAGAGAAATCCCACTTTTTCACTATATGTATTTCTATACTGTTTGTAATTTTATCCAATCATGTATCACATTTGAAATGTTTAAAAATAATAAAAGGAAAAACTAAACACCTGAATGAAGGAAAACCAGTAGACCTAATTTACATAAGTTCTGATTCAAAAGGTAGTTTTTTTTAATGTTTTTTAACATTTATTTGTTTTTGAAAGATAGAGAGACGCAGTGCAAGCAGGGAAGGGGCAGAGAGAGAAGGAAACACAGAATCTGAAGCAGGCTCCAGGCTCTGAGCCATCAGCACAGAGCGTGACGCGGGACTCGAACCCATGAACCAACCATGAGATCATGACCTAAGCTGAAGTCGGATGCTCAACTGACTGAGCCACCCAGGTGCCCCTAGAAGGTGATGTTCTTTTAAAGAAAAATTATGTCTGTGATAGAATCTTGTGGAATGGTTTATTTTACCTGGTTTCTTGATGGAAAAAAAAAAAAGTCAGGAATACAGAAACATCCCTTTGATGCAAATTTTTAAGTAATGGATTCCTTCAAATTGATGCTGATTGTTTGCTTCATTTAATGATTTTATACACAATCCAGAAGAGGTGTTCCAGACTGAAATCTCCCAATTTACAAAGAGGGAGGAATTCAAGTGTGCTGATATAAACTCTGATGAACTTAAGTGTTTGGGAATAAAAGTATTAGAAGAGTATTAATTGGCTGCAGGGACTTCACGAAGAAAAATTGTATCAAGATTTTTACCACCAATGTGAGAGAAATTTATAAGGCATTCCTCTGGAAGTGAACTAAAATATTTCAAGAGGCCAGTAACATAACAAAAAGAGCAATAAATTGGAAGTCAGAAGCCCTGGGTTGTGATGTGACCTTAGACAAGCACTCAACCTCTGAGTTTCAACGTCCTCATCTTCAATACAGGAGTGAAACATCTCCTGCCTCCAGTGAGATCATGTATGTAAAAACCCGCCGAGTATCATTAAATCCAAAAGTATACACATAAAGTGCAATGACTGTTCACTGTGTGTGTCCTTACATGCTTGAGAACAGCATAACAAACCTAATTTCCTGGTTTCCATATTCCCCATAAAGATTTACCTGGCCAACACTGATTTTTCCCCCAGGACTATCTACATCCTTCTCCCACGCTGGAGAAATCTAGTCTGGGAAAGGTAGTGGTTAAATCCTTCGCTGATGAAAAAAAAATAATAAAAAATATATATTTACATTTATTCATAAATATATATGAATATAAATATGATATAGATATATATTTATATTTATTCACAGGGGTGCCTGGGTGGCTCAGTCAGTCTGACTTTTGGTTTCAGCTCAGATCATGATCTCAGTTTCACGAGTTCAAGCCCCGCATAGGACTCTATGCTGGCAGCCTGGAGTCTGCTTGGGAGTTTCTCCCTCTCTCTCTCTGCCCTTCCCCAACTCACGCTGTCTCTCTCTCAAAATAAATACATAAACTTAAAAAAGCTGACAAGTATTCCTAGGGTAAAACCTATCCAGACAAGCGATAGGCTGAAATAATAATCTTCATATCAGTAATATCAATTAATACACACTGAGTACCAGCCATACATCCCTCATTTAATCCTCTCTCCCTTCCTATAGGAAGGATATCCTATAGGATTCTATCCTATAGGATAGAATTCCCTATTCCTCCCTTTTCACAGATGAAGATAATATAACTTGCCTAGGCACTGCCTGAGAAATACTAGCTAATGATCCAAACTATCAGATACGTTAAAGATCTGAAGGCTGAGCTTTGAAACGGGAAACGTACAGGAATAAGGCAAAGATTCCAAGAACTGATTCTAGAAAGAAAATATGTACTTAGAGATCTTTGGATTATACTACCTTAGAGGACATTTCCACCACCTATATTATCATGGATTCCCATGTTGCCAGCCTGATCATCTGTAACGTCCTCTTTCACCCGAGGGTACAAGCAGGCACTGAAGATTACTTACTGCCCGGACCCATGATTTCATTAGGGGCTACAAAAGCGTGGAGTTCTAGCATTCCCTCTGCATGTATCAGCTGGGCATCTTCTATAAATAAAAAAGTTCCCTCATTAACTATTTGGTTATACTGATAACACTTCGTTTTGGAAATGTTCAGTTCTCTCCCTTATTATCAGCGCTCAGAATAATGAATTCGTTCCCTAGCATCCTCCAAAGGTGACCAACAAGAGGTTTGGCTTGATTCTGGGAAGCATGAAATTCGACTCATGTTGGGGTGGGGGTGGGGGTGTGGCTGTGAGTGTGTAGACAGGGGTGTCTTTTAACCCGATGAAGAGTCTCAGTTTATTATGATTGCTGTTTTTGATGCTTACTGTTCCATCTTTGGCCAGTGGCAGCCTCTTAATGTTGGTGCCTCTCGCATACCCCGGGCCTTGCTTCTGACATTAAATACTATTGGAGGCTCCGGGCGTCTGGGTGGCTCAGTCGGTTGAGCGTCCGACTTCAGCTCAGGTCATGATCTCACGGTTCGTGGGTTCGAGCCCTGCATCGGGCTCTGTGCTGACAGCTCAGAGCCTGGAGCCTGCTTTGAATCCTGTGTCTCCCTCTCTCTGCCCCTGCCCTGCTCACACACTCTCTCTCTCTCAAAAATAAATCAACATCAAAATTTTTAAAGAAAATATTGTAGGCTCATATTGTACGTTTGCTGCCCCAGCCTTAGAATACGCCATTTCTCCAAGAATCCCTGGATTCTTCTGGTGGACAATGGAATTTACAGACTACACTATGGACGCCAGGAGTGTGGTCATTGCTATTGGGTTGAGTTGCTCATTATTTCTAGGTGTCTATATTGGAAGTCGCTAGAAAAAAACTTTTCTATTGAAAGAAAATGCGTCATGAGTTCATATTGATTTTTCCAACTCAAATTTAGGATTACAGAGCTTTTACGTAACCTCTTCGATTTTATATCTATATTTTTTCTTATGCTGAAAATCTTGATTCCTATGTCAATAATATTATTTATTTGCTTTATCCTAATACATGTTCATATATAAAATAATGTAACATACTTAATGCACAGTTAGGTTTGTTTGTTTCACTTTGCTTTTTATTTTTGAGATTGCTTTAATCCTTAAAATGTAAATGTTTATAATGATGGTTTCAAGGTCAAAACCAATAAACAAGGTACATGAAATTTGAGTCTAATACCTCTCTATTCTCTCTCCCCATTCTGATCTCCTCTTTCCTATAGGTAACGACATCTTGTTTGCTTTTAGTTCATTCTTCTTTTAACATCAGAAAATACATATTACATCCATTTTCCATTTTCCTCACTCTCTTAGATACTCATTCTCAAAGTACCTGTTGTGTACTTTGCTTTTTTGTTTTGTTTTGTTTTTTGTTTGTTTGTTTATTTGTTTGTTGCTGGGATTCCCTTATTCCTTTTCTAGCTATGTAGGACTCCCCTTAGCATGACTATGCCACAGTCAGCCCCCTATAGATAGGACTTGGGTTTTTCCACCTTTTTGAATTCCACTAGAATTCCCATTCAGTGTAACAGGTGGTTTCAATCCAGGATCCACATGATTTTGGAGACAAGTAAAGTTTTTCCAGTGGGTACCCAGGCAAGAATCATTTTGAAGGATTCTGCAGATCGTAAACTCCCATATGGATTTTTTCTAACATTGACTGAGAAGCCTCTGTGGCCCAGCAAACCCTTTTCCCAATTGTGCACACACACACGCACACACGCACACACCTGCCACTCTCCAAAGGAAACACCAATCTCTCACTCATTCTAAATCTCAGGGGAGAAAACCTACCGAGTACAAACAAATAAACGCTATGAAATATTGGTACAGGTGCTGAAAATGAATGTCTCTAGTGGCTGGAAAATAAATCCTTTTGCACATCGAGTAGTTTCCAATTCTTTTCAAACAATTGAAGACGGACAGACCTAAAAGAATTATGAGCTAAGGAGAGATTTAAAAGAAATTTTGATAAGAGACCAATGTGAGATTTTAGGCAAATAGCCAGATAATAGTTCAAAGAATTGAGTCACATTACAATAACAAAACTCCTTCCTTTTTCTCTATTTGTTTACTGTGAATAACATTTCTCAGTTCTTATATTGACATATATAAAAAACAAAAGTAGAATTGATCCTGAACCTTCCTTACTTTAGCAACAAATAATATGCATTATAGGCTACTGGAAAAATGTGAGAGATGCATTTCCAAGAATATTATATTTCTTATCTTTCATATTCATCAAAGTTGTGATATATGTACATTATTTCGATCTGCTGCCTACTTCCGTGTATTGCTAATAATTGTAATGATAACTCAATCCAAAAACTATTAATATCTAGAAACTAATGGTTAGTGGACATTAAAAATTAAATTTAAATCTTCATACATATTTTCGTCACACTAAATTATGACAGAGTGGCCAATAAAAGGCTTTCGTGCATAAAAATATAACACATAAGGATAAAATCTGGTAGGGTAACTGGGATGAAAACATAAATTCAGGAAGAAAAAGGAGCCATGTAAAACTGACTGCTTATGCACTTGTTCGTGTGTTTAATAGATAATGTGTCAAATTGCTCTGGTATTTAAAGTTCATTAGATACATTACAGGAGTGATGTATTTTTTTCAATGTCAATATTTACAATATTCTGGAAATGGCATCCTTCGCAACTATTTAAAATCATGTTGCAGATTTTATATAGCAACTTAAAACGTGCAGGGGGAGCGCACAGGTGACTTTTCAAGATTCTTTTAGGGACATCAAATCTGAAGACCACAGGTCTAGAGACTGAGCCTCTAGTGATATGACATTTGAAGTCTTGTCTCTGATTCAATCTGATCTTTCCTCAAGGCGCTATCCCACCCACCCCGGCCAGCAGTGTAAGGGGAGGGAATGCAAAAGTGTGTAACAAGAGCAGCACCTCACCTCCAGCCGGGGGGCTGCCTAAAAGCCCCAGCCCCACTTCTTTAAGTCCTTGGCCCTCATTCCCCACCCTGCCTGGGGGCCAGGAGTAGCCGGACTGAAAGTATGGAAAGCAGATAGGATAGAAACTCTCAGACTCCAGTTCCCCTGAGGACAGGATGCACCGCCCGCCACACACACACACACACACACACACACACACACACACACATACACACACACGTAGTCTCCTGCAGTTCACCTCCCCACAGCCACTTCTCCTCTCCCATCATCCTGCTCTTTTCCATAGAGAGACACCCACTCCCCTGCGGTCAGAGGGATCCCACTGCTCTGGGTTAAAGAGGAACTCAGCCGAGCTCTGGAAGGTCCCCAGGTCTCTGCATCCAATTACACAGAAAAGGAGGCCACTGGTGGGTTGCAAAGACCACAGAGAAGCCCGCTTCTCTCCTAGAAGTTCAAAACGTCTATGCTCACACAACTCTGACAAGCTATAAAGGAGACAAAGTGACCCATATATTCCCGATAAAGAAACCACGACCCAGCAAAGGTGAGCAAACACAGATTCACAGGGCACGATATTTCTGGAACGAATGGAAGGATTCAATCACTAATCTGAATGGGCCAAGTCAAAATCTGTCAAAGCCCGTCAGAAGCACAGCGGCCTTCTGAACAGCGGTAAAGCCTTCGCGATGCGCGTTATTGGCAAAATAGCTTCATCATAAAGACTGCCATTCATCGTGGGTGTCATTATTTTTTAACTTAGTCAACTTTATTTTTCTTGATTGCGTGTCTCAGCACGTAAAAGAATCTCCACGCGATCTAAGCGGAACAAAAGGCTTAGCATACGCGTTCTCCATCCGCTGGAAGTTCTCCTAGTTTCCCATCTGCCTCAGTGGCTCTGCCTCTTACCCCTTGTTCTGCGTGTCAAGCGAATCATCAGCCAAGGCTGGCAGTCACCTTGAACACGCTCCCAGCAGCCACTACTACAATCTTTGGAATCACTGGCACTCTTGTTCCAGAGGGCCTGGGGTTTTCACACACCTATGCCGTACACCAGTATTAGCTACATCCAGCATACGTATACATACACCCATACATCCAGAAGGCAGGTGTGTACATGAACATATGTGTGTGTCAATACACACGCAGGTGGGTACAGTCATAGACACAAACACAGGCCTGTTGACCGTGCCCCGATCACACAAAGCTGGTGAAACCTCCCTTCGACGCCTCCTGAAACCAATGGCCTAAATGTAAAAAGAAAGGCTCCATGTCCTCTTCACATGTATCTTGTCTCCCAGACAGCAAAAATAAGCGGTTTCACTCTAAATCACTCGATGAACTCTGCCGGGAGCTTCAAAACTTCAAAATAACACGACTGTCTTTCCAGGCATTAACGCTTCTCACCACCTGCTCCTCCCCCCCCCCCCCCCCCGCCCCTCAACAGCTGGGCTGTCTTAATAGCTCCCTCCCCACAGATGTCGTCGGGCCACCAAAGCCTCAGAAATGCCATTCTGCCCTTCCAGAATGTCCCCTGTCTGCCCACCCTCCTCCTGTCCCTGATCCCCTCTCCCCTTTTTTCCCCACGTGGCTATTTTGAATCACAGATACTGTATTTTCAACCAGTTCTTCACCCCTTGGCCCAGCCCCATCTGCACATTCCCCAATCATGCCACTTTGGTGTGAAAGCCTGTATTCCTTCCAGGATGCTCTCTGGGGGACCAGCCCTACCCTGTAACTTCACCCACTCCATCTCCCCAAATCCGACATTCATCAGAATCCAGCACTCCAAAGGAGAGTCCGTGCTAGGGCTGTAGCTCGGGAACATACAAAGCTGGAAAAGGGCTTGGAAATTACTTAGCCTGCCCCCAAGGCATGAAAACCTTGGCTGGAAGAGAGGTAGTGACTCGCCCAAGGTCACTAGAAAGAGTAAATGAAATGGAGGTCCCATAGAGTGCTGTTCTTGTTTTCGAGGTAAACGTGTTCCTGGAGAAAAGCATATATTAATTAAGACATGCAAATCAAAAATACACAGATATGAAGTTTACATTTCAGTTCTATAGCTTCCTGCTTTCCATCCTGATGTGCTTAAGCTTTGGGTCACCAAGAACTCTGTTTCCCCAGTGGTGTGGGCAGTGCCTTAGGGATGTATCCATTTGTATAGTCATCTGATTTAAATTGACAGTATGTGTGTGCACTGTCACAAATGCACGTCTGTCCGTGGCGTCACCCGAGTTATGGATATTCCATGGTGAAACATTTACATAAGAGATTGAGATTTTCTATAGTGACATCAGACTTCGGACTTCATACAGCAGGCTTGTTTGCCTTCATTTTGCCTCCCCTCCTCTTCCTGATACAGTGGAACATGCTATTACCTCGCTTCCTATAGACACAAACTGAAGACCTCAGCCCTGGGTCTAGGAGGTAGTTGGAATTCTCTGGAGGGAAGGTACAGAGAAAACTCACAAAGACATCATTATAGGACGGCTCCCTCTGAGCAGGGCTTTGTGACAGTTTATGCAAAAAGCATCCATTTAGCAGAATCTCAGTGGAATGGCTGTTTCAGACTGAGCCGCTAGCCCCAGGATTAGGAAAAACCCTCAGAGTCTTCCAAAAATACAAGGAGTTTAAGAGCCAAGCTGTTTAGCAGTGTGAGCCTAGAGGATAAATAGGCCCATTGTGATTCTCCCCAAGTCTCTTACCTAGAGTTGCGTCTGCCAGAAGCAAGTTCTCAGATGGAAGTCCCCGGAACACATACCTTCTATAACTTCCCCTTTTGTTTTCCCCTTTCTAAATCCTGTCTAAATGCTGGCACTCAGTCAGAGACCTCACTGTCCTTTATTGCCCCCAAGCAATATATTTTTTTATGGAGCAGTCGGTGCAAGTCCAAAGATGTAGGTTGAAAAATAACTTGGCCCTTATTTTCTTTTACAGATGCCTAGACGTGGAGCCTCCTGGCTGCACTCAAATCTACCAGTGGAAACAAACCATAGACACGTTGTGAAAAGAGCTCAATTCACTGAACAAAGCTGGAGGTCTCACTTCGGCTCAGATGCATGGATCACACTGGATCTAGACTGATCCATCCAAACCCGAAGTGCTTGCTACACGTTCGTAGGTAAAGGAAAATAGGAAATTAAAGCCTTCTTGTGATAAATCTAGATTTTTAATTTACCCTGTTCAGCACAGGCTGCACTACCAAGGTTTTGATTTAGATTCAGATTTATTTAGCAAACATAAAATCACTTCCAGGTAAGACCAGAATATTCAATATTCAATGCCAGAAAAAAAAATCTAAGAAATATGATAACTGATATTGAAAATGTGCATATAGGATAAGGAAACAGATGATCCGAAGGGACAAAGGGGATAATGTACAAATAACTTAGCCGATGCCTCTGACTCGCTAAGCAACCTTAGGGAACTTATTTAATCCCTGGAAGACTCACCTTTCTTAAATGTAAAATAACAAACTATATAGAACATGTACAGAAATTAAATGAGATATTAAATGAAACAAGCATGCAGTTTTTCTGTACACATGCACATATGTATTACTTTTAACCTAAACCTTCCTTTTTTTAAAAAAAAAAAAAAATGTTTATTTTTTTTTGAGAGAGAGCACCAGCAGGGAAGGGGCAGAGAGAGAGGGAGACACGGAATCCAGAGCAGGCTCCAGGTTCTGAACTGTCAGCACAGAGCCCGATGCAGGGTCCAAACACACAAACTGCGAGGTCATGACCCGAGCCGAAGTCGGTGCTCAATGGACTGAGACACCCAGGCACCCCTAACCCAGACCTTCCTTGAAAGATGCTAATTTCTCAGTGCTTATGGCTATTGTATAGCACTTCCCTCTATTCCAGAAACTTGGACATTCTGCCCAGGGGCCCTTACGACAATGAGACACCACTCCTGGACTATGGATAAGGAAATTGGCTCAGGAATGGAGTGTCAGAAAGTCCATGGTAGGCAGAGGCCAAGCTAAAGGTTAATTCTTCTCATTATGGGTTTTGCGGGTTCGAGACAATTCCACCTGCAAGTGCTGGGAACACATTTCCAGGATCGGGGAGGGGGGGCTGCCAAACTAGATCCTCGGAATACTTAGCTGTCCACAAAAGCAGGGAAAACCCAAGAAGAGCAGCTAACGCTAGTCTCAGAGTGGACAAGACTGGGCAGGTTAGAATATTCTATGGCCGGAGCTCAAGGACTGTATTTCTCCTATGTGTGATGCCTCATGGCAGGAAAAAGAAAGAAAACTAAGATGATTTGAATTTAAAAAGGCGAAGACTGAGACAGGATCTTTTTCCTCAAACGGCATGCTGAGCTGCAAACTGTCTTCTCCAGCCAACTTCTCAGCGACGTTAGTGACAATAAAATACTTCCTATCGATTGGATACCCGTCAGCCTTAAGATGACGCACTGAATTCTTCGACCCTGGTTCTGGTTCTATGACATCATCTTCTGACCCTGCGCCTTCCCTCCGAGTGCGGTGGTGAACACAGCTGACGTGCGCCAATGGTACTATGAGAGAAAGACCCTTTCGAATAAGTGACAAAATATTCTCCCGTGCTAGCCAGTGAGGTCTCATCTCTAAATTAGCCCAGGCAGGGTGCCCACCTCTTAGCTCCAGATGAGAAGCTAGACTGGTTGGCTTTCTTAATTGAAAACTTTTTGTTTCTAACTCCAAGATTCCAGCAGCCTGGCACACTGACCTGCCGTTTGGAAAGGCGGTCATACAGACGGCGTGCTTAGATCACGGGAGGACGTGCCTGCACAACCACGGCTGGGGCCCCAAGTCAGCTGCCCGAGAAGCAGACAGCTTAAACCAGCCTCCATTTGCTGCTCTTGATTTCCATTTACCTCTGAGAGAATCTGTGTGGACCAGAGACTGTTCCTAAAGCCTAGTTAGCACGGTAAAACAACTCTTGACCAGCATTAACATCTAGCCTTACTCCCTACAATGACAGGGACTTCTGTACTGGTGTGGCACCTGTCACCATTAGGGGCTGCTTCTTAACTGCGTCTAAAAGAGGTTTTGCCAGCTGTGCCCGCCCCCACCCTCGATCCCCCACTGTGATAACTCCTGCTGTATGACTGGTTTGCGTATCTCTAATCTCCCTGGGCCACAGGTTGGAAGGAGGCAGGTGGCTGTATGCCTGGGCCAGTGGAGAGGTAAACTGAGGCAAGGCCTGAAGCCCCCTGGCAAACCACACCTTGCACACCCTGTTCAAGGCAAGGGCAAGATGCCCCATTAGAGGAGGTGATACGTGCAGAAGCAGGTCCCCATAGTAGGAACAGAAGGCAGCCCGTCCCGAAGCAGGTCTTCCAGTAGAGGCACGATGGCATCATGATACAGAGTCAGACACACAAGCCACAAATTCACAGCCATGTCACCGCAGGAAATCAGCTAACCTCTCTGATCCTCAGCTTCCCCATCTCTTGAACACCGGCCGTTTACCTCCGGGTGGATTAAACAGACCGTGTGGGTTAAATAAAACACTTCACGTAAAGCATTTAGCATCGTACCCAGGATGTGGCAGGCCTCGATACATGTTGGCAAGAAGCGGCAGCCACAATTGGTGCGGTGATGCTCGGGCGCTGTTCTCTGATAAATATTCTCAAGAAGCGTCCTCTGTGAGGTAACGGGCTGTGTACTTCTGTGTGTGCAGGCAGATGGAGGTATCTGGTGGTAGGAAACACTTAGGCCGGGTGAGGAAGTGAATTCCAAGTGTCCTTTGCTATAGCTCTTTCAATGTGCGCTTACCCCGAGGAAAGAGAAGTCGCTTCTGGTTGTGTGCAGTGATAATAAACAAACCAGACCCTTGCCCCCTTCCTGCCCCCTCCCTCCACCCGCCCTGTGCCCTTAACGAAGCATTCACTGGCCCCCCAGTCACAGGGCTTCCTGCAGGTTGAACAGATCAGCCAGAAAGGCACGGCTATAGCTAGAGGTAAAATCTGAGACTTCCAAACTACTCCAAATTAATCATTCTAGCTGGAGGGAGACTCGGGCCTTTGGGCCCCCCTTTTGTTTTATTAAATGCCAACTGAAAATGCCAGAAGTAGCTGGGGAAGAAGCTCAAATGGGGGATGGGAAACACTTTGCATATTTTAATTACTTCAGTAAACAACACATACCACAACAGAAACCTCCCATCCGATGGCTACATCCCCAGGCAGAGGAAAGCTGGAAGGGCACCATGGGACAGGACGTAAAAAAAATATGCCACTCTTTCCACTGGAGGCTGCCTTATCCAGCTTCTCTGAGCTGAAGCCAAGCTTCCTGTCCACCCACTGACTAGCTGCTGGGGCACTTCTTACGGGGGCAAGGAGAAACAAACACTCAGCGACTTTTCACACCGCCAAAGCTTTCCTGCGAGTCAAATGCACCTCTACCCCCAGTGGAAAATGGGTTCTTCTTTGAGTCACGAAGTAAGACCTTCTGATTCTAAAGGAGGTTCACTTGGTGCCCGAGAGGACCGGGCTCACAGATGACTTGCCAGATCTCTGGCAGGACCACAAACGTGGAAGAGTGGATAAATTCCTCCATCCACCTTCACTTAAAGGTGGGGGTTCAACCTTGGCAAAAATGATGGGATGATGTTCTCAGGGCAGCCCGCAGATGAGTGACAACAGCGGGGGACCCGTGAGCTGCGAAGTGATTAATGAACATAAGTTAGCACCGCTACTATTTTTCTGCATCATGGGTTCCTAGGTAGGCCTTCCCCTGAGAAACTCTAGGAAAGGGGTATTAATTAGCCCAACCACACAACCCGTACAGTGACTAGAGATGCCTCGAGCATCCTAGGAGGGAGGCAGCTGGAAGCAAGATCTGACACCATGGGAGGCCGTGGAATAGAGTGGAAAGAACAGTGGATTGCCACTCGGGTCGTCTGCATTCTTGCCCCAGTACTTCCAGGGTGCTTCTGTGCTTTGTACTCTCTTCTTCCTTCTTCTCGCATGTTCACAGCTGTAATAATTCCATAGCTGGACCAGAGGGCTGCTAAGACTCTTCTCCACTCAAAAACTGCGTGAGGTTGTCCCAAGCAAAATTTTCTGACCTGAATCAACATACCAAGAGCACTGAACCAAAGCTCATCTCAACATTGGCAGCCTGCCTTTCCAGAGTGGCATGTGTATGCATGTGCGTGTGTGTGTGTCTGTGTGTGTGCATGTGTGTGCATGCATGTGTGTGTGTGTGTGTGTGTGTGTATTGCAGGCGGGCCAACAAGCACAACAGGCCAGAACTCAGAAGCTCCAGGGCCCTGCCTTAGGTTTACATCATACCACCTGGCTCGTCCCTGGGCCCCTGTGTCTCATTTATAAAATTGGTAGGGTGAGGAAAAGGGCTGGGCTAGTTGGCCTTTAGGTATCATCTAGTTCCAAAGTGCTATGATTTGGTGAAGTGGAGACTGGATAAACTCTGGATGCCCCTCCCAGTGCTGTGCGGTTAGGGCTCTGAGGCTCACAAGCTTCACACAGCCTGCTACTCTACAACTGAGTCCCTGAGTGCCTCTTTGCAGCAAAGGGTGTGAGCCAAGGGTAGTCTCAGATAAAAGGTATGGAGGAGCTGTCCCTCCACACAGCATCTGGCATCCCAGGCCATAACCTGAGGCATGCAGCTGTGCGTTGCTCCTTCTCCCTTGAAAAACAAGCCCTACCTCTTGGCTTCCCCTTCAAGGTCAACAGGCGAGGGAAGGCTGTTCTGAGGATGAACCCAGGAGAAAGTCTTAAATGCTGAGCCAGTAATCACAGTTGGGTGGTTTTTTCAAAGGCATTCCTACTCTCTTATACACATTCGTGTCTCCAAAAGCACAGAAGGAAGATTAGAGCAAGTGGGCTTCTTGTGTTTAGACTAATGAAACTGGGTGAAGAATCTTCAAGGGTCACCTGATGGGTCCCCGAAAGGTGGAGCTAGGCTAACTCTGGAGTAGGTAATCCTTAGAGTTGAGCCCTCATCTTGATTCATCATAACGGATAGAAAGAGATGCTTTCAACATTTCAACGTTGGGGCCAGTAGTGGAAGGCTGGTCCCAGGCATACAGAACAGCTTGTTGAGTGCCTAAACTATATCAGGATCTGCACTGAATGAATTAAAATGCACTGCTTCATTCAGTCCTCCCAATGTGCCTTGGCTCTCGAAATTATTATTATCAACAGCACTGCATAGACGAAGGAAGAAAGGATGGGAGGGAAGGAGGGGTTAAGCAACTTATTTGAGTTCAAGAGGTTGGAGAGCGGAAGGTCCAAGCCTCACACCTAAATTATTCCGATTCCAAAACCAATGTTCTGCACCACCGAATCAGAGTTCTTATTCACATCCAAGTTGAAGGAAAACTCACTGGGACGTCTTGAGGCATATAAATTGATGGGTTTGGGGTAGCAGATCTTGGGAAGTGTGACAGGAATCCTAGAAGTTTATTTCTATAAAAACACCCGTAAAAGCTGAAGAGGGATTTTTCATTCGGAAATACCTAAATCTGCAGATGTAATGAACTAAGAAGGGAGCCTACATCAGCCCAGAGAGCACTCATCAAAATGACACCAGAAAACACTTGTATGCCCCTCATAGACAGACTAGAAAAGGCAGTCAGTTGTGGACTTTGCTTCCTTAGTCCTTCTTTTGTAGCTTTTCTCAGCATAATGTCTGGCCTGACTCAGAAACAACAGTGGTTATTTCATGCCTGGTCAGCAGGGCTCCCAAAGACAAGGCATCTCCAGTGAAGACTAGTCTCTTTTACTGAACACCTAGGTCCCGGATAATCTGTTCAACTGCTATAGCATGTATCATCATGATTTCCAAAATTCATTAGTCTTGATTCTTTGGAAATCTATCTCCCCATTATCACCTCTTTCCCTGAGATCACTGTCTCAGGCAGAAAAGGGGGAAGACGGAGAGAGAAGGAGGGATGGTAGGAAGGTTGAGTGGAGATGAGAAGGAAGGAGACAAAGACAGAGACAGAGCAATGTATGTGAAGCCTGGTGATTTAGTCCGGTCTTAGAATTAAGCGGCACCAGAAATAAGCCTTAAATCTGGATTTTGTGATTATGAACACAATGCATTGCCTCTTTGCTTAAGATAGATTGGATTAGGTTTCTGTCACTTGCAGCTAAAAGAATCTTGATATAACACTGGAAAATTTGACTCTCAATTTAGTCTCTACTTCTAGGAATAAAATGTCTATTTCTAGAAATGAACTAAGAAGGAAGACTCTGAGAGATCCCAGAGGCCCAGGTAGAAACCAACTGCCCAGCTAGGGCAGAACTACAATATGCCTTCCCTCATCCACAGAATGCCCTTTGCTCCTTTTCCACCCTGCATGGTGGCACCCACATGCCTGGGTTTCATCAGCCATAAAGCATTGCAAGGACACAGTTGACAAACATGTGGCTCTGAGACCAGCACTTGCACTGAAAGCTTTCCTTGCATGGCTGCATCCGCCCACATACCGGGCTTCTGCAGCCCAGTGCCTTTGGCTGGAGGTTACATTAGACATCTACTTTCCATTAGGGTTAGCCACAAGTGCCAGGATGGGAGGAGGCAACAAAAATCAAAGGAACCAGCTAATTCTCAAGAGAGACCCGTCTGACCCAAGCAAAAGAGACTGCGGAACTCATGTGATCCGATCCCCTCCAGTACCCCCAGACAGGAGGTCCTGTCTCAATTCTTCCAGACGAATGGGTTTCTCATGAATCATTTGTCCCGAAAGAACTGCAGAAATAAACTTCAAGATAAAGTCCAGAGCAAGGAGTACAGAATCCCATCACAAAGACTAGGGAGGTTTTCTTAACAAACAGTCCCAGATGGTACATCTAGAAGGATTCCCTTCCTTCACTGTCCTCTTCCCTCTGAACCCCTCAGCTTCTTTACTTAAAGACCTGAGCTCCACCCCATTCCAGGAAACTCCTGTCCTGCTGTTCTGGGAGTTTGCTCTGATAGGAGACATCAATTTTCAGATCACCAGAAAGCAAAATGCTAAGGGCGTTATGAGTCTAAAGAGTAATTACAACTTAAAGGGCAGAGTTCCCATCTCTGGATAAATCTCCAGCTGAGAATCAAAGGACTGGCCCTGGGAACACCAGCTCATTGCTCTGAACCTATAAGGACATGAGATACTGCATAATTTTAGGTTCCCCCTAAGAGGCTATCTTAACTATCTTGATTTGCAAGGCTTGGGAACCAACAAGAAGGTAGGAAATCACATTCTGCAATGTCAGGGCTGTTAAACTGTCAAAGTCCTAGTATGTATTATAATGTTCTCTAGTTCATGGACACTTCGCTGCATCCTGATCCACCCCACAAACTCAGTGATAGCTGAAGCACACCGACATGTAGAGAGGGTTGAAAACACTCATCCGAAGCTCTTGTTGTGTGCCCTGGGCATGGAGAGACAGGTCTGTGTTCTCAGGTTCCTCAGAAAAACTGGGTTCAATTGGGTGGAGACCTACACACCCTGAATGCTTCTAGTGCAAAAGGTATGTCTCTAATCAGGTTTCTAAGGAGGTCTTTGGACTGGGGCATACTTGTGACCACATGCTCTCACTGACTTGTGTCAAAGGCCTTGGCACTGTCCTTCCAACTGCAACTAAACATTTCCTAGAATTACAGCATACCCTGCACGTGTGAGTAGCAGGGTAGCAGGGTGGGCCTTCTATAACCTGTGAAAAGAAGGATATCCTTGTCAGCTTGAAATAGAACCAGACTTTTCTGATCTCTACTGCTGCTCCCAACTGGGACTCCATGGGACATGGGTGCAGAATAGAGAAGCCAAATGATGTTGGGATGAGTCAGTATCTTAGAAAAGGTAGCTTGCCTGCTTGCTTGGTTGTTTTTTCCAGAAAGGGGACTCAGAGGGATAAGTCAGAGGAGAGTACCCCACGGGGGAAGATGAAAGATGTTTTGCTTCTTAGCCCTGAGTAGCAAAGTGATAAAGGGAAACCAGACAACAGGCCATAAGCAGTAAAGAACCAAGACTTGATGGGGTAGTCATAATCCAGTAGTTGGAAGACCACAGTGAGAGACATTCACGTGCCTGGAGTATATTCCTAAGTGACACTGATACTGTCGTGATGAAGAAAACCCTTGGCAAATGACAGAGTAATAACTTCTCTCTACCCATATGACACATATCGTGACACTGAAAGAGACATTGCCTTAACGTTCACTGAAACCTCTGGATAAATGTGTTCTAGAAGTCCAAGAAAATAACAGCATCACAAGTGGAAATACTCTCTTTTGGCATGAAAGGAAAACTGGATAGGGTTACTGACATCTCAAAGTAATTCTTCACTTTGCTAAAGAGGCTCTCTCTGGTGCATATAAATGATGGTTTGTTTGCCATATAGCCTTACCAAGCTTGTGCAGAAAGTAAGATGCTACCTAAAGTTTTCTTCCTGGGAAGCACATAAATGTTCATTACACATAAATACAAGGTTACATGGTGAGATTGATGTTAAGTATAACCATAATAAGATACGGTCCAGAGACATCCTGCTTCTTGCTAATAGCAGTCCCAAGACTCGATGCAGTCTGTCTGTGGATTCCATTCACAAAGGCAGGCAGGAAATTTAGGATTCTCTTCAAGCTGAACCCTTCACTCAAACCCCTGTCAAAAAAACCTTTATCCAGCCTCAGACCTCCGCATGCATTCTCCCCACCCCTATTATCTATACACAGACCCATGCATCGTCCCTCCTTCCAACGTGCGTGAAACCCAGAAACACTTGACACGCTGAAGTCCAGTTCCACCTCTGCCTAGGATGGACGCCACAACAGGAAGACTTGCTCTCATGCCCCCGTCCCCGATTTTCCATGCCTATCCCCATTCCCAATGACAACGACACATGGAGAAGCGGAATTTGCTGTCCCTTCATGCACAATCAGCAAAGACTGGACAACCACCCCAACATATCTACTGCTCCTGATCCAGCCATGCAAATAAGCCCATTCGCAGGACCTTGGGGGATAACCTAGGAAGTCCTCCCTTTCCTTTCTTTCTCCCACTTCCTGCCAACCAGTATCTTTGGGTGAATGCAGAGACTAACTGATAGAGGCAGGATTTCAGATTTGGCTCAATGTAGGCTTAAATCCTGGCTCCACTGTTTTCCAGTGTTGTGTTTAAACGTCAGTGTTCTCATCCTTAAAGTGGCACTATGATAAATATTCATGGGAACAGTATAGATTAAATAAATCAGCCTCTTTAAAGTCCCTATCCAAGTGTTTGGTGTAGGTGCTCATCAAAGATAAGCTGCCATCCCAAACCACCCCTGAGGACACCAGGTGGAAGAAGAAAAGCCCTTAAGATGTCCTGAATGGCTAGTGCATGTCAAAGACTGAGGGGCATTCTATAAGATGCTCTCCCAAGTGGAGAAGCCCACAGCCTTACTCACTTTGACAATGGCTTAGTCATGTCAGCCAGAGGTGAAACCTAACTACTGAGCAGACAAGGTATGCTTCCAATGCCATGGCCGCCTTCTCCCTTCTCAATTTTTGTAATTCTGAGGTTTGTATTTCTTGCTTTGGAGTCATAATGTCTAGACCTGACTTGTTTCAGATAAATTTTATCCAAGCCGTGAAAGCCCTCTTTGGCTAAATTAAGTCAACTATATAACTTAAGGTATGTTATATGCCTTAGGCTACTCAAATGCTTTGGCCTCCCTGTCTAAAATTGTGCATGTGTGCGCACGCACACACACACACACACACACACACACGTACATACACAACTATCACCACCACCAGTAGTACCACCAAACACTTCCTTTTTCTTTCTCTGTTTTATTTTTCTTCAAAGGATCTATTATTCTTTTACATATAATATATTCTACTTTATCTTTATTTTCTATTTCCTTTATTAAGGGCAGAGATTTTTTCCTGTTTTTATCACAGTTGTATCCCCCAGCCCAGAGAATAGCTCATGATATATGGACAGTGTCCTAATTTACCAGGGAAGGTAACAGTTTATGCCTGTGGTGTCAATTTAATTATTAATAGCTTCCCTTTTCAGTCTCAGAGGTGTCCAGGTTTAGACAAATATACAAAGTTGATTAATAATAAGTAGTTGTTGAATTTAATTAATAAATTTGACCAATTTGATACTTTAATTAAAGCCATCAACTCCTCAAACCAAGAGTTTTACCCCGAGGTGAAGGAATTACATATGATGTTAAAAGCATGAGAAGAGATTGATTAATCTCTTATAATGGCCCTGCTTTCAAAATTCTCACAAGGCTAGCAAACATGGTCATTCTGATAAACTCTAACTCTACACAGCTGTTGGCGTTAAAAAATCCTGAACTGTAAGGCCGTTATTAGTAACAGTGCCAAGAGGAGATATCTATAAAAACGTGGTCCTGAGAGAACCTGGGAAGCTATGCCTAATTTACCTCCCTAACCGTATCACAAGAGAAATGAATGGAATTGGAAAAGCACCCCCGTGCACCTGCCCATGAGACTGCAGCATCAGGATGATATCACGTATTGGAGACTGGAGGTCTCTCACTTCAAAATGAGCTACTACACACCCCATAGTGTCCGAAAACAGCCTCTTGCCTGTGGGAAAACATCTCGAGACGGACATGTGTCCTCCTAGGCTGGGTGAGGTTTTTAAGGTTGGATAGGTAAATGTTGTAGTTCTACTTCCCCAAGTGGACCGTTCCCAAAACAGAAGGAAACAGCCCCTAGACGAAAAGTGGAAGGAAGCCATCCAGTTCAGTTTGATGAACAAGGCAAGACAGATGGAACTCTGACTCCGCATTATGTCCATTCTCCATGCCAGAGATTACCACAGAAATTAACATGGGGATGGGAAAAAGCTTCCCCCAAATACTCGGGGAGATGCCTCAGTCATGGTGCTACATAAAAACTGTCTTAAACATCAAATTTCTTAGACAAGCTTCATTTCAGGTCAACAGGGAGACCCCTGCTTCTTCAGACCCTTTAGCCTATGTGGCATTCTCAATTCCTTAAAGGGAGTGTAGGCACCCAAAGTGTACTCAAAACTCAAGGTCACACTTCCTGAAATGCAAGAAAGCAGCCAAACCATCATCCATGCAGAGCCTCCAGCCTTCACCACACACGCAGGCTTGGACAGAATCCTTGGCAGCCATTTAAACTCCGGCGGCTCTCCCAGATGTGCACCTAATTTTAGCAGACCATGGCCCCTCCACCCCCCACCATGCTTCCTCCCCATGAGATATCCCAAGCACATCAATGGCTTTGGCAGGAAACTTCCATGGAAGTGAAATGATGCCCCCCCGCCTGCTGGGAGGCAGGGAAGGAGAGGTGGGAAGCATCCCCCGCCCATGGAAGTTCCTCTCCAAAGTCTGCAAGCTGTCGGTCTGTGTGTGGACGGCCCTGCCCAGCCCCCTGGCCCCAGAAACAAAATCCAGACTCACTGTGGAAGCTGCCGGTGCTGCTAGCCTCTGTCGCTGCCATGACACGCTGATCGGGCCCTTCTGGCATGGCCCTTCCTGACAGTGAATGGAGGAGAGAGCGGGGTAGGGGAAGAGAGAATAAAGGATGAAGGCAGAGGAAGGAAGCATGGAAGGATGAAAGAAGGGAGGATAAGGGGAGTGGGTGTATCTTTAAGTGAATGGCGAGTTTCCTGGCATAGCCTCCAGACACCTGTCATACCACTAGGGGAAAAGGCTGACAGCATCAGCCCAGCTCCAAGGCCCTCACTCAGGAGTCCAACCAGAGATGCTACCCACAGCTCGGCAGGCACACCATCACACCACTCTTAATACATGGCACCCAGCTGTCTTCCTTTTGGTCTTCTACCAAGATCCACTGGCTTCCCTCCAAGGGCTCAGTTCTACTTCCAACAAGATGAGCCTCTCGGCCAACTACCACTCTGAAAGGAAGAGGGTTTTATCCAGAATTTTCACCCCCTTAAGTCAAAGAAATAGCACCTCTCCAAAGTTTCGGAGGGAATAGCTGTCCTTCCTGTCTCCAACAGAAAAATCATTGAATTCACCACCACTTTCAGGGCTTCCTTCCCAGATGCCCTTCCCTGCTTGCCCACTTTGGAAAAGGGGTGAGCTAGCCAGATGTCACCTGTGTGGAGCCTCAGCCTTTCTTCTCCTTGGTATCAACAGAGTCAGTGTGTACAGACTCCATTACCACTTGGGAAAAACTCATTCCCCTTAAAAGGCTTCTTGAGAAGTCAGAGGAGTAGGTATGTTAGGCAGCTTTTGAGAAGGGATATGCAATGACTTAGCAATGGCATTTCTCAAGTGCCTCCCAGGTCAAGAGCTGTGTTCAAAAGACAAGAGACAAAGCCCCTGCTCTCAGTCAAACCAGAGGCATAGAAGCATATCAAGGACCCAACAAAGAAGAATATTCATGAAGCAACACATCTCAATAGGGTGATACTGGGGAGACCATCCAGTGAGAACAGTGAAATGGGACCACTGGGTTTGATGGCAGTGAGGAGCAGACAGAGAGAAAGAACAAAGAGAAATACGAAAGAACAAATGGTAAGTCGAGAAGAGAAGACATTATGGGCTGAATGATGTCCCTCCCAGAACTCATTAAGCTGAAGTCCTAGCCCCCAGTCCCTCAAAATGTGACTGCATGTGGGGGCACCTGGGTGGCTCAGTTGGTTAAGCGGCAGACTTCGGCTCAGGTCATGAGTTCAAGCCCCGCATCGGGCTCTGTGCAGATAGCTCAGAGCCTGGAGCCTGTTTCAGATTCTGTGTCTCCCTCTCTCTGACCCTCCCCCGTTCATGCTCTGTCTCTCTCTGTCTCAAAAATAAAATAAACGTTAAAAAAATTTTTTAAAAAAATATGACTGCATGTGGAGAGGTAAGTAAGATAAAAACAAGGTCATATGGGTGGGTCCTAATCCAATACAACTGATGTCCTTATAAGAATAAGAAATTTGGGGGCACCTGGGTGGCTTAGTTGGGTAAACATCCAACTCTTGCTCTCTCATCTCAGGTCATGATCTCACGGTCCATGAGATTGAGCCCCACATTGAGCCCCAGGCTGATGGTGCAGAGCCTGCTTGGGATTCTCTCTCTCTGCCCCTCCCCTGCTTGCATGCATGCATGCTTTCTCTCTCTCAAAATAAATAAACAAACTTAAAAGAAAGAATAGGAAATCTGGTCACAGACATTCACAGAGGGGAAAAGATGTAAAGAAAGACACGGAGGAAAAGACAGCAAGTACAAGTCAAGGAGACAGGCCTCAGAAGACACCAACCATGCTGACACCTTGGTCTCAGACCTCCAGAAGCATGATGAAATAAGTTTCTGCTGTTTAAGCCTCCAGTCTGTGGTGCTTTGTTACAGCAGCCCTAGGAAATGTATACAGAAGGTATCAGACATGTTGGAAATGAACAAGCACCACTGTGGAATGAAGGCAGGCTGGCTGGGGTAGAGCTGAGAGGACTTCTTGTGGGAGGGGGCCAGGAAGCAGTTTGGCAGACAGCCTGAGGGCCCTGGGGGCCAGGGTAAGAAATTTATAATTTTGCGAAATGAAGATTCACTCAAATCTCTTAAAGAAGCAGCTGGAATGATGGAAGGTTTGAAGAGTATGGGCAAGGTGACTCTGAATCTGAAGGTACATTTGTTGATCCAAGAGTTGGTCTGGTCATGGAGTGGACTAGGGTGCTTCCTGACAACATACAAAAACAAGTAACACTGAAGTAAAGAGAGAGAAAGATCAGGTAAGGAGTCAGGTATAGATGATGAAGAGACAGGTTCAAAAATGCCTCCCCTTTGGGAAATGTCCCAAGAGGGTTTTCACTCATGCTAACAGGCTGCTGAGTATCTGCTTGAGAAGCAGGAGGTGGCCATGGTGAGTTTTATCTCCAACAAGCCAAGTTTCAATCACCAGTGAATTCTCCAGGGGAGGTTAACAGCTTAAGCAATCAAAGAGAGAAGAGGTGGAGGCTAAAAATGTAAATTCAACCAGCTTCTGCCTAAAAGCAAAAAGGCATTATAAGCATGTGTGTGTGTGTGTGTGTGTGTGTGTGTGTGTGTGTGCGAGGTTTCCCAAAGTAGATGTCTAAAAAAGCAGCACCAGAACTTTAAAGGAGAGCAAAAAGAAAAACCAATAGATGAGGTAAAGAATGGCTGGGATAGGGAAGAAATTGTGGAGCCAGGCATCACGAAGGCACTGAACAAGAATGTTAAGTGGTCAGGGAATGGAGGGTGGAGAAAAGAATGGGGCAGCTATTAATAAATGTCATTCAACAGTTCCAAAAAGGATTAGAATTTTTAGAGGAAAGGCATTTGAATTTTGCCAAGATGAGATAATTAGTGACCCCCGAAACTTACAGTCAATGAAGTGCTGAGATCAGAAGCCCAAAAATTAAGACAGAAGATAAAAGCAACCTATTTCAGTAGTCGAGGAGACACATGCCAGTTGGAAGGGGCAGAAAGGTCAAATGAAGATTTTTCTTTAATGTAGAAGAGATAGACCATGGATTTTGGAGTACAAAGAAGGGAGGAAGTCTTCAAGGTTTCAGAGTGGGACAGACACAGTCCCAGAGAGCAGTGGGCTAGAGAGGGCAGGTGACACGTGGTGAGGTGTGAGGGAGGTGAGAAAGAACACAGACGCGAATTTGTAGATATGGAGAGGGTGAAAATTTCATAGCGTCACAGAAATATATACTTGACACACTTCCTCGTGCATGCATAATAATGGCTCTTTACTTTTCTGCTTTATACCCATCTAAGCACTTTCTATTATAGGGTTGACTCAGGATCTCAGAACTGGGGCAAAAGCAAAACTTTGAGGTCACCTACTGCAACCTCATGTTCAATGCAGGTGTCTCTATAACATGTCTAAAATGTGGTCATCTCAATTTCCTGGAAAATTCCCCAGAAATGAAGAACCCACCGTCTTACTGGGTGGTCTGTTCCATTTCCACATGGTATAGGTAACTGCCTTGGGGCATGGTGCTTCACCAACCTAGAGTTTTCTGGCCCTGCCACATCCGGAGGTAAGGGAACATGTTGCAGCGCCCATTTACCAGGCCAAAATGATGGAAAACAATTCCCCAGATGATCTCTGAATGGGATGAAAACTGGTTTTGTGATTTCTGATTGTCCCAAACTGCGGCACCCTGGAGCACCATCCCAGGTCAGTCATTCACCAAGAGGTACACCTGCCTCCTTGTTTATTTCACTGAGCAGACATTTGCAGAAAGCCTACTGTATATCAGATATGGACTTTTGTGACTGGAGAATAAGGCATGGGTGTTGCCTTTTCAGAAATCAAAACTACTGTGAACAAGTATGTGTTGACAGATGTTCTCGAGAATACATTTTCACAATAAAAATGTAAAAAAAATCATTTCCTACAACATATTTGAGGTATTAGGGCAGCATTCCTCACCTCTGATGACCATGTCCTCTGCTCCGGGCATTTCTTCCCTACCCTTAAGTTTCACCGAATTTGTGTTACATTTTTGGGACTATGCTTGGCCCAAATCACCTTACTGGTGCTGGTTTTACTACCAAACTGGAGATCCCAAACTCTCTGAATTAGGGTCTCCTTGCTTGTTGCCTCCTCTTCCTTAAATATCTTTGCCACAAAGCCCAACTAGAAAAAAAAATGATGGATCTAACTCTAAAGCCTACCTGACCTCATAGAGACCCTACTGTACTGGTACACTATTGAAAACTTCCTTTCAAAAATGGCCTTGCATTCCTTAAAAAACCTTACCTATGAATCAGAGCACTGAACCCAATCTGCCCTGCCTTATTTTTGTGTGTAATCTGAATAATACTAATTAATCTCTCTGAGCCTCAGTTCACTGGTAGGAATAACAATACTGGCTCAATTGACTTCCAAGTACTTCAATGATGATCAGAGAGAAGCACTGGATCTGAGATGGGGGACCAATATTCTTGCCTCAACTCTACCACTAAATAGATGCATGAACTTGAGAGACACCTGCTCCCTCTCTGGGGTTCAATGTCCCCATCTGTTAAGTAAGTGGGTTTGACAAGATGACCTCCAAGTTTATTTCTAGCCAGGATTTCACAAGTTTACCAGCATAGATTGCTTACATAAATTTTACCCAGGCATTTATCAAGGACTCTAATTAAATACTTTTGAACAAAGAGGTCAGTATGTGGAGAAGAAGAGTCCAAATGGCAGGAATCATAACCATAGAATAACTATATTCAAAGAATGCTGATAATTGGGTCAACATCTGCTTGGGAGCAAGACTCCAGCAGCAAATCCAAGCCTTGAGCTATTGTACATTCCAAAAAAAAAAAAAAAATTAAAAATACACTTAATTTCTGGTACATTGTACATTGATAATAGTTGCAGGTGGCACAGAGCTGGGAGGAAAAGCTATATCTAGACCACAAAGAAACCTTGGTAGAGTGGAATACGGAACCAAATCTAACAAGAAGAAGCCACATTTGCTATACATAAGATCAAAAAAAAAAAAAAAAAAAGCCAGCAACAACAACAAAAACATTTAAGTGAAGAGTAAAAAAAAAGCAAGCAGAAGATAATTTAAAATGTTGGGATACTAGGGTCATCTCTGTGAACTTGGGCATATAAACCTAAATTAATCCCAGTAATTCAGGCCCGCCTGCCAAAATCCTCCCTCTGTAAATGATCCTTCAACACAGATAGATACATTCAATAAACTCACATCGACACCTTATTAGATCTCTTCAACTCTGAGAAGCTAAGGTTTGAGCATGACTAAAAGGATGCAGTAGAATCCTTGAATTGAGAGCACTGATTGGGATGGGATATACCATAACTGGGACAATATGACACAGGTACCACTAATTCCCTTCCCTCTACCCATGGTAGACATCACCAATTAATCCCACATGCTTTTTCACTGGATGCAACCGCCAACTTCCTCTTATCATTCTATGCTGAGGAACCACTTTCAGTCTAGGAGAACTGGTACCTTCGGGGCACCTGGGTGGTTCAGTGGGTTAAGCATCTGACTCTTAATTTTGGCTTGGGTCATGATCTCACAGTTTGTGAGTTCAAGGCCTGCATCAGGCTCTGCATTGCTGACAATGCAAAGCCTGCTTGGGATTCTCTCTCTCTCTCCCTTTCTCTGCCCCTCCTCTGCTTACATACACACTCTTTCTCTCAAAATAAATAAACTTTAAAAAAAAAGAACTGTTACCTGAGATCTACTTGCCATCCCTGCAGCCCACAATAGTTGGCATCAAGGCAATTCGATTTGCAAGCAACAAGTCATGTTTTAGGTATAAAGGACATCTAGCGACATGGAAAGCATTAGCGGTTCTGACAGTAAAGTGACTCCTCTCCATTTAGAAATGAAGAATACAAGCTGGTCTCTTTAAGATCAGCAAAAAATGGCTGAAAACAAGAATATATGCCCAGGTCATCTGTAAGAGCCTGAGTGGTTTCCAGGCCTTCATAGCTCAATTGTACCCTGATTGATGCAAATGAAGAAAGAATATGTCTTTCAGAAGGGGGACTGGCCGGTCATAGAGACCTGGGAAGGGAATGACACGGAATTGGATGGTGGCAGTGTTCATCCCTTCCTGGCTTCTGTCAGGGGAGAGACGTGGACTTCGGCAGAAGACTTGGAGTACTTCTAAACTTACTGGAAAGTCTCTGTTATCAAATGGATATGCGTATATCAGTCTCCCTTAGCTGGATGCTTCTAATAGTTTGATGCATCTGACTTTCTTGCTTTGACTTCTTCTTTAAGCAACCTTCTCAATATGATCAGCCTTCCCACACAGACTGGCTTATTGGGAGTGAATGCTTTGATCATATAGCCTTTGAATAATCTGGCCCCCTGTGTGCATTAATAAGTTGTCCTTCGGGTGCTAAGTGAAGTCTCATGGGCGTTTTAATTATTGTGAGACATCCCCTCAGGCTTCTTCACTGATAAGCAGATGTTTGGGCCTTTGGTGGGGAATCAGATCCCAATATATCTACCCAGAGTCCCCACATAATGATTATTGGTGTATGGCAAGTGGGGACTTACAAGGAGCCATTTAAAATGGATTAAATGCTTAGGCCATTATTCCTTACCCATTACAAACATTTGACATGGGATTATATATTTTTTAATTAAGCACTTTCTTCAAGCATTCTCATAAAAACAGAATAGGTTCCTTTGCTTTCTAGGAAACTACAGGCCATGCAGATGCCCAAATAACTCAAGGGCATGAATAAATAAATAAATACAAAGACCAGGAAGCTGGGGGTTTCCCCAATGGGTAAGAAAAAGATCAACTTCAAGAACAAACTGGGCCACAAATCAAAGGTCAATCCTGGCTGTAGAGGTGAAAGAGCGTGACTCAACAAAGAAAAGGTAGCCAAGGTTGTCATGGTGATTGGCAGAGTGGGACACATGGCATGCTGACCACCCTTGCCAATCAACTTTAGGACGTTGATGAACTTGACTCATTTTTTGCAGAGTGTACATGATCGTTTTCTTAGCAGACTATACTGGTGGTCATGGTGGTTAAGGGTGGTGATGACAGGGGTCATAAAACCAACAGTACCCAGGCCAACAGTTCAACACTCTTGTATATCCATCATCTCATGTTATGCACAATAACGTGCAGTGACCATCATGCTGCATATGACAAGAGAGAGAAAGGAGGGAGGCCTAGTTAAACCAGCCTTTTATATATATCTATAGTTATTGCCTATATACGTCTATCTAATATCTACATCTATATCTTACCTATATCTCTCTATACAGATATTGTTTTTATCCCCAAGGCTCTAGTGCACCTGACCCCAAAATCTTCCTTTGGGGCAACAAGGGATGGCACACATTTAGGATGCCTGGAGAATGAGCTCTGATTCTGAAGACCTTCGTCTACCATAGAATTCATGGTGTATATTTAGCAGAAGTTAGCTCCTAATTGGATCCACCAATTCTACAACGGGAAGCTCTACCTTTGAACAACTAGATGCTTTCTCTTTCCTCCTGGGCTTCCGACAGACCAACTCAAGTGTCTAAACCAGTCCCAGAGGAATAAGTGGTTTTGCTTTGTATTTGCCCGAGTTGTCTCGAGGCTCTTTTCCCTTCCAATTTTAGTACCCAGCACCCAAACCCATGATAGGAAATACCTTGCCTTGTAATTTAAAATTATTTAAAATTTCTTATATATAATTTCTACCTTATTCACTTACATAGAATAATAATTACCATCTATTGAGTGCCTAATAGGTATCAGGCAATTTGCATACATTATCTTATTTAATCTGCACCAAAGAAGAAATTGTTTCCCCCTCCCCACCCCCCCTCTTTCTCTATCTATTTATCTCTCTGTTTCAGATGAGGATCTAAGGCTTAGAGAATTTATGAAATTTTCCTAAGGTCACATAGCTCATAAGCAGAAGCTCAGAATTCAAAGGAATATCTATCTACTTGACTCCAGAATTAATGGGTGTTCTGCCCACTTTTTCTCAGGTCTTCCCTCACCCCTACCTCAACTTTGTCCTGTGGGATTAGCTAGGCTAAACCTGAAAACAAAACCAACTAGGACTAAAACTCGCGTTCAAAATTTTGAATTTCAGATGCTGTACTGACCCGGTCCTCTGCCTCTTCTTCCTCCTCCCACCCAAGCTTCTCTCCCCCTCCAGTTTAGATAGAGCACCCCCTCCAGTTTAGATAGAGCACAAAGTCTTGGGTTTTGAGGAATAGGAGACAAACAATTCCCTACAGGAGGAAGTCAAGGGAACACACTGTTCTCTTTACATGCAAATATCTTAATTACAGCTGGTAAAGAAGATATTTGTATGGAAATTTATGTATCTTTATATGTTCTGCATTCAGTTTGCCTCAGAAAAAAAGAAAGGTCTTTTACACTTTGGTAACCCAAACAGGGCCTGTTCAGATACACAGAGGTGTCAGTTGACAGAGGTTCTGCTATCCTGTCCTCCATGTGAGCAGAGAAGAATGAAATGAGACAACATCTGATTCAGGAGCCTCTTGACCCTGCCTCTGTTTCTGGTTTCTTCAGGATGAACTCCAGTGTAAACGTGTCTCAAGTTCTCAGGATTTTCTGATGGGTCATCTCCTTGTTTTTTTTTTTTTTTCTCCCAGTATCTGTCCCTGTGGAGGTAAGGCTGACTATGACAGAATCCATCCCATACGTTGCACCACCATCATGGACAGAGGATAACAACCAGATTTCAAAATTACAGGGAGATGAGACCAAGTCTAAAAGAGACCACTGGGAACTGCTCTCAGAAAAAGGACATTATTTTTTGGCAGGGCAAGGGAAGGAGATACGTATATTCCACTGAGTCCTCACCAGTCAAGATACACCCAATGAATAAAATACAACCAATAATCTATGAAGAGGCTATACTGGTTTCAATGAGCTTCTTAGCATTGTACTGGTGTTGTAATGTCTGTTTTATAATATAAACCATGTTTATTTCTACTGAAAACATAAGATGAAACAGACTTACCTTACAGCAGCTAGACGTAATTGAGGATGTCCTACTTCTAAAGGGTATTACAAATTAGAAAGAAAAAGATAAATCTCTCACTGATAATGGCTTTCCTTCACCACATCTGGAAAGAATAAGTGGGCACCTGTAGAATCCCAGGAGATGCACCACAATAGAGTGAGTAAACCATCTGTCGGGGGTGGTTTTGATGCTATTCAGCTTGGGGCCACAGGGGTGAAACAAATGACATTTAAGGCTCCTTCCAGCTTCATGTTTCTTTAAAATGGAATGATTTGGCATTTGTTCATCTGTTTCTAACACTCTAGGGATACAGACAGGGTAGGTGGCCTGTGCATTTGTGTAACATCCATCCTGACCCTTGATTTTACTGTTATTCTTTTTTCAAGGTGATGATGAAAACTGCAAGAGACTCTGGGTACCCAGGCCTTGGCCTTCAGTTGACCTTCCAGGCCCCACTGATTCTGATGGCTTCTCTTCCATACTCCACTGCTACTACCAGAGCACGAGGCCTCATTGCTTCTTGCTTGGACTATTGCCACAGATGGCACTATGCCTTGGTGGTCCTGGTTCCCTGCAGCCCACCCTCCACGCCACTGCCCGATGACCTGTCCCCACATGCAGCCTCATTTACACTAAAACAGATGATGCAACTTTCCACGACAGTCCACTGGCACCCACACCAGAACAGCTGGACTTCCAAGGCCTGCCGCAGTGGCCCCGTCCTTCCTTTACAAACATTTCCTTCCACGCGTCTGCACTTTCGGCCCGCTGAGTGACACACTGTTCTAGGTCACCCTCCTGGTGTGGCAAGCCTCCAAGCTGCCTCCATGCGTTTGCTCATGCTACCCCCCACCCCCCGACGGGAGTGCCCTCCTAAAATTCAACCCACTGACCACCCATCAACCCCTTAAGATCCACATCATCCCTCTGATTAAATGGACCTTTGAAATTGGTAATGGTAACCCCTTTGTATGAGTTTTCCTCCCTCTGGCCTGTTGGGGAGTTACAAATTTTCACCTTGTTTTATATTCCCTGCAAAAAATTTAATTTCCTTGGGAACACAGACTGCATTCTATTCATCCTTGCACATAGTCAGGGAATTGAATTGAATTCTGTTCCCAACATGTGGACTTTCTCAATGGCTAGAGGATTTGGCACGAGGGGAAATGAACCAGCACGGACAAAGTTCAGCAGACGTACAAAGTGGATTCTTCATCATAAGGCCTAAGGCCCTCACACTGACTTTGCTGTTGAGAAATCTCGGGGTCTTGAAAATATCACCAACCCTTTCTAAGGCTCTTCCATAAAATGGAGGCTAATAATCCCTGGCAGCTTACTTCTTCCCTGCAAGGTCTCAGAAGACCTTCTTCCTTTCCAGGCAGAACAGTAAGAGGCTGGTGTGCAAGCACAAACCCCCACAATCAGCATGTATAAAATGAGCATTTCTCTTTCAGCTGGTTTGAGTGTGAGGGTTTACATGGTCAACTGATGAGCCGCAGAAAGGCAGGAAAATCAGGTGATATTCAAAGCCAGCTATTCATTCACTGATTCCCTGCTGCTACCAGTCTTGTTCTCATCATCACTATTACATGTGGCTGGAACACATAGATCTGCCCTAAATCTTAACTGGGGATCCCAGTGCTTAGCCCTGCAGGGCATGGAAGTCCCTCCACAAAGTACTGCAAGAGCTCCACGACTGAGTGCAGGTAAGAGATAGAAGAATGCCATGGCCCCATGTTCTTCTACTTCAACTAAAGCACTTTTCTCTCTCTCTCCCCCTATCTACCTTCTCTCTCTCTCTCTCTCTCTCTCTCTCTCTCTCTCTCTCTCTTATAAGGGTCCATCTGAAGAAAAGATTTACTGCTATAAAAAATGTGTTGGAAAACTATGCAACGAATCCAACCTTGTAAGTTGAGAAGCAAGAGTACTGACCTAAAGTCAGTATCACCAAAGTAAGTGAGGGGCTGAACCAGAACCCAGCCCTTTAAGCCCTATCCAGGAAAAGGATCAGTGAAGGCATCAATGTATCTAAAGATGAAATGGCAGAATACCCACCAAAGTCCAAACCATGACTTCCCATGAGGTGACAGAAAACAATGCTATTGGTGTGGCCAGTCCCCTGTGAAGAGGTGAGAAACCTCAAGACAATGACAAAGACAGACAGGAAGTGCCTACATTGCATATGATAAATTCAGGTCGATGGCCAGAAACATATTTATCCCATGTCTGTGGTCACAGCAGGGACTAAATCTTCCTGCCTTCTAGTCACCACATGAGTCATGGGACCCCAAAAGCAAAGATGGAAGAACACTCCCCAGCACTAGCATTCCTAAACCCCTGTGGGGAGATGCCCAAAATAACTTCTTCACTTTGTTGCTGGAGTCCCATCGATTGTACCTCAACTTCCTGGTCATCATGTCCTCTCCAAATCATCTTCATACCAGATTGCTGGAGTGTTCCATGGCTCAAAACACCAGGCCCCACCCTATATTCACTTCTGAATTTTGTGGAATGCTCTCTTGCAGGTAGATGTCCACAGCACCACCACGGTGTTGGAATAGGAATAACACAGTCTAGGAAAGTTGAAGGTTTGGAAGTGCTGAGATGGACAAAAGAATCCAAGTAATTCCCATCACTGATAAAACATCAAGAAAGTCTTTCCAACAATTCTTATGCCCATCAGGCTGATTTTTGTCCAATTACCTTAAATATCCCAAAGAGCTGAAGAAGAGGAAGAAAAGAAAGCAAATTTCAATCACTAAACTAGATCCAGGTATTATGGGGAGAAGCTATTTCAAGGCTGGAGGTTGTTCCTTTGTTTTATCAGGAAGGGGAAAAGGGGGCTGGGATATTGAACAGCTGTGGTCCAGGGCAAAGCAATAACAGAGAGTGCTTAAGAGGACGTCGGCTTTATTCTTGTATCTTCAGCCCTGTCTCCCTTCTTTTCTAAGGAAACCAAGCCTCGGGCTCAGTTATCATTACCACTAGAACTTAGCCCCATAGAAAGTAAAACCTAAAAGAGACCATAAAACCAGGATCCAAACCCCAGAACTTACAGATGAAAGTAAAGCCTCTAACTGGACGTAGAGCTGTCATTGAGACCAAGATATCCTAAATAGCAGTCCTGTCCCTCAACGAACTTGGATTCCAAAATGTCTGATATTTTTTGTATAATTACTGTGCAAATCCATTGGCTTTAATCAAGGAAACAAGGTCGTAATACCTATAATCAGCATACATCTATCCTCCACACCTTCCTCCGTGTTCATTCCTTCTGTAGCTTTGTGCAGCTTAATGGGACTTAGCATTAAAGTTGTATTCAGAATTCGCTCAAGATGTGTATAACATGGCACCATGTCTACAGCAGATGTTCTGGCCAACTAAAGCTCTGAGCATGCCCAGATGTCTGCTTATAACCATGTCTCTCTGCTAGAATGGGGCACCCTCTCCCAAGGCAAAAGAAAAGAACATACACATAATTTAGGGGCTGTGAACATGAGGAGTCCCAAGCCTTCCCTTAACCTCCTAATCTAAGCTAGTGAACTCTAGTCCTATCAGCATTCTCTCTAAAGACAGTGACCAATGATTGCACAGTTGCAAAAGATTCCTGTAAGAGTCTGGAATTACAAGTTGCTCATAAAGTTGAGTCCCTCAAGAACTTCTTATAGCCCACCTACCCCTCTTCCAGAACACAGGGAACTCTGGAGTTCTGGGGCCTCTGAAAGGTGAATTAAGGATTGCCCTGGGGCAAAGAGATCCAAAGAAGACAGTCTACAATAGGTAGTGGATCCCTTCACCTCCACTTCAACCAAAAAGTCCTACTGGTTTAAGGAACAACGTGGCTAAGTGCAGTGCAGTATTCTGGAGTGGGTCCTTGGACATTAAAAAGGATATTAGTGGGAAAATTGATAAAATTCAAAGTTTAGTTTCATTAACAATTTGCATCGATGTTAATTTTTTTAGTTTTAACAAATGTTGGCCATGTATCATGGACAACAGGAGGAAAAACTGGGTGAAGTGCATATGGGAACTCTCTTTATGATCTTTGCAACTTTTCTGTCAATCTAAAATTACTCCAAATAGGGGCGCCTGGGTGGCGCAGTCGGTTAAGCGTCCGACTTCAGCCAGGTCATGATCTCGCGGTCCGTGAGTTCGAGCCCCGCGTCAGGCTCTGGGCTGATGGCTCGGAGCCTGGAGCCTGTTTCCGATTCTGTGTCTCCCTCTCTCTCTGCCCCTCCCCCGTTCACTCTCTGTCCCAAAAATAAATAAAAAATAAAATTACTCCAAATAAAAATGTATCTATAAAAAAAGGAAATGGGGGGCACCTGGGTGGCTCAGTTGGTTGAGCGTCTGACTTTGGCTCAGGTCATGATCTCGCAGTTCGTGAGTTCAAGCCCCATGTTGGGCTCTGTTCTGATGCCTCAGAGCCTGGAGCTTGCTTCAGATTCTGTGTCTCCCTCTCTCCACCCCTTCCCCACTCATGCTCTGTCTTTCTCTCTCTGTCTCTCAAAGATGAATAAACGTTAAAAACGTTAAAAAAATTTTTTAATAAAAAAAAAAAGAAATGGGACCATCACTTTCCTTAGGAATGGAATATAGACTCTCCCTCTCCCCGCCCCAGCATAGTTCTCCTCCAGATAAATAGGAATATGGGTAACAAATTATTAGGATATTCAACAAACAGCAAGGGAACAATCGGGCCCCATAACGGGGCTCTGGCCACTGGGCCGCCTGGATGCGATGCTCATCGTCTGATAGAATCAATTTTCCTACCATGGTGCCTCGGCCTACTAAGGAAAACCTAATGGCCGAAAGCCCAGAGACAAATCTGCCTAAGCCCTCTCCAAAATGGGTCTGCGTCCCTCAAGGAGCAGTATTCCCAACTACTAATCCTCTTCCAGGCAGTTAAGCAGGGTGTCAGGACACAGTATTCTTGGCCTTGGAGGAAAGATCTTAAGACTCAGGGCAGTTGGCAGCCACTTGCCTAAGTGGGGATGAACAGAGTTGTGAAAAGACCCATCCTTTTAGCGCTGTTTCAGATTTCCAACTAGGGGGACACCTACTGGAGTAACAACTGGAATGCTCTCCAGCCTGCATCCCACCCCTTGGGAGGAATAACTTCTCTGATTGGTGGGGGCCAGCATGCAGGCCACATCCTTTCCCCCTTCTGATGGGCATCTGTCTATCTACAGAGAATAGAAATGAGCCACAAGAGTTCTGCCCTAGTAGAGCAAAGCCTGAAATATTCCCAGGCTGCCATGATTGGACAGAAAGTCTAGACTGGGAATTCAATACGAGGAAGCTCATTGTTGTTGCCCAGCGAGGCCACCATCTGCAACTATTCTATCATGATACAAGTGCACATTATAATCTCCATCTGTCTGGATTCCGTGTCTCAAAGGGCTCAGAACTCAGCATCTGAGCAGGGAAGAGGTGTGCCAGATACTGGGTGAGCCTCCCAAAACCCCAACAAAGAGCAAGGGGTATTGATGTCTCTATGTAATCCTGCAAGTCAGCTGGCTGAAATCACCATCACTAGTTTTTAACGTTTATTTATTTTTGGGACAGAGAGAGACAGAGCATGAACGGGCGAGGGGCAGAGAGAGAGGGAGACACAGAATCAGAAACAGGCTCCAGGCTCTGAGCCATCAGCCCAGAGCCTGACGCGGGGCTCGAACTCACGGACCGCGAGATCGTGACCTGGCTGAAGTCGGACGCTTAACCGACTGTGCCACCCAGGCGCCCCACCATCACTAGTTTTTAAGGGTAAAAGCAAATTACAAGTTCTTTCACAGCTCTGGCTCCTCCTCCACACACTTCCAGCTATTTGGCTTCCATCTAAGGGCCTCTCTCCACGTAATACAAAAAATGAATTAATTAGTCAACAAAACTTTGAGAATGTATTTTCTTTTCAATTAACTTGGACTCCCTTTGATTTAGAACATTCCCCCTTTCCCCACCTAGTCAACTGAAAGTGTTTTCTTGTTGGTATGCTTTTTTTTTGCTTTCCAGGGGGGATGAATGGAAGCACCAAGATGGCAGGTGGGGCCAAGCTCCCCCATTGTTTACAAATGTCACGTGACACCCAGACTTTGCAAGCAGAGGATAAAAGGGGCACCTCAGGATAATCTCTCCATCTTCAGGTTGGGAATAGCAGTAGAAAGTAAGTCTATCTTATCTTAACCTTCCTGATACATCATCAGACATGGAATGATATGCCATTAGAATGGAATGTTGGAAGAGAAAGGAGTTTTGCTTCACCCATACCGTGGCAGAGATTGCCAGCTGCTCACTACCACCCATGTTCTTCTCTTCTACCTGAGAACACAGTTACACTCCATTTCTCAGCCTCCCTTACAAACAGTGAGACCATGCATGTGATTGGGTTCTTGCCGTAAGAGACAGTCCCCTCTTCCAGATCAGACCCATTAACCACATGCATTCTTTCATGTCCATTTCCCCCTTCCAGCTGTGGAATGGGGATGGATGCCTATGGTGACCAAGGACACCACACAAAGAAGAGGGTAGAGCTCCAGCAGCCTGAACAACTGCACAAAGGAGGGCTACTTCTCCAACAAGTTCACCTGCTCATACTGGTATATGACCTACAAATAGGCTTCTATTTGTGTGGGAACCAATATATATACATTTGCATCTATTCACTATAGCAGGTGGCCTAGCTTAACTAATACACTTGGGTAAGCCTTATTCAAAATGCCCATTTTGGGATTAGGAAGACATTGTATTTTAGCTCCAATAATAGTAACACTAATTAATATTTATTTAACATTTATTATCTCAAGAGCTTTATATTCATTAAGTCTTAATCCTTACAGTAAATGCATATGATATGGACTAGTAGCCCCATTTTACAGTTGGGGATGCTGAAAGGTTAAATACCTTGCCCAAGGTTATCCAGCCTGGAATTATAGGAGCTGGGATGCAAACCAGGTAATGTGGGCCCAAGAGCCTATACTTTTCATCACTGGCCATGGGGGCACCATGGCATCCACGAAATCAAATATTCTACCAGTCAAATCAGTTTATTCTAGATTATTCCCACATCCAAATGGGTACTGTTGACATCCTCCCAGGGGTTCCCAGGCACCCTGATCTGGAATTGCCAACTCAGAACCCAGTGCCTTGTTATCAAATGCCAGACATGACTTCTGTCCCCCCTTATGTGTCTCTGCCGACATTTTGGCATACTTCCCCTCATATCTCCTGGACGCTTGGCTCCACCCCCTACCAAGACTCAACTCTGACTTGGGGTCATCCTTGACTCTGACCACCACTCACCTGTGTCCTCTGGACATTGTCCCCAGGTACTTATTCTACATGCTTAGATAATGGATTCCCTACAACATCTGCAAAGACTAAGCTCCCCTAGATGGGCATCTGTTTGCCAGTCAGACTACTCTTGGTCTGGCCTAATCTACTTCTTGCCTAACTCTGAAGCCCCATTCTGACTTCATCCATTCATTCCTATTTTTATTGGGCATCTCTAAGTGCTAGGCGCTGCACTAGGCACAAAGGACAGCCAGGTGAACAGGAAGGCACTCTCCTGGTCCTCTGGGTAAGGAGGATCAGAGCACTGGGCCCTAGGATCCTGTTTTTCCCATATTTCAGCATATCGCCTCCCCCCCAAAATAAAAATATCTGCAAACATTTCTATTCTGGAATCCCAGATTCCTTCTCTTCAGGACTCTCAAAACTTTCTTTAATTCCAGATTCGACCGCTGACTCCTTACTGTTGTCTGATGTCCTGAGAAAGGTATGATGGGCACCAAAACCCCACCCCTGTCCAAGCCAGTTTAAAAGCCATCTCGTAAGTGTAGAGTGAGTGATCCACAGGAGGGAAAGGTATCTGTCACTGGGCAGAGTCTTAAGAAGACAGAACAAATGGTCCTGGCACTCTGGTGCAGACATGTGTGTTTTCTCTTTCTAAATATGTAATAGGAAAGCAGGCAGCTCACCTTTGTAAACCGTCTGCGTATCACTCATACATGAGCCAGATGGTGCTTCTTGTTTTAAGAAATTAAAAAGTTTTAAAAAGAATGTAAGGAGGAACTTGTCTCCATCTCTCTTTGTTCGTGTGTACATATCATGGAATCTGCGCTGGGCAGACGAACACTTGTATATGTGAGTGTGCACCTGCATACACACACACACACACACACACACACACACACACACACACACACAAGCTTGAATCATCTGCATTTAACTGAATTAGGCACAAGAAACCAGCAAACTCCTAGGCTCAACAGATTTCCGTAACCTACAGTAGCAGAGAGGTGCCAATTTGTCCTGGATGTCGGCTTGCTGAGAGAATCCTTCAGTGTTCTTGCTATATAATAAATCACTGCATTCCCCCCAGAGCCTCAGCTGGTATACCAAACAAAAAGAAATGTTTTGTAAATCACCTGAACATGGACTTCACTCTCAGATTATGAGGACCATATAAACACTAACCAGAGGAACAGGCAAGTACTGATGATCCAGTATTTCTATCAAAGTTGAAACCCTGGGAAGGACATTTTCCAGAGGTGGTCAACTTAAAGACCTTATTCCTCTGGGGCAGCTGCATGATCCCAGTTTATTTTCCAGTGGTCAGGAGGCCCTCCTGTCTGACCTGAGAATTACATCTGGAAACCAGATTATCCCTGTGGCTCTCCTGCCTTGGGTATGAAGGGGGACTAAGGAAGATAATATAAGCTATGGTTTATCCATTAAGTAGTGTATTCCAGGCTCTTTACACAAATTAACTTGCTTAACACCAAAATAACTCTGCAAGAGACTATGTTTGTCCTCATTTTTAAAATAAGAAAATTAAAGAGAGTTTAGGGGAAGTGTGTTGGGGTCCCATGGCTGCTAATGGTGGCATTAGGTAACATTAGGTCCCAGTGCAGAATACCTTTGTCACCCTCGTATCTTCCAACATGGATAACAAGACTTCAAAGTTCATTACTGATGTGACCTCTGGGAAATCTACTTCTGCCTTTTGTTTTACAGAAAGTGAGGGCGGGGGAGCTGTGCATAGGTTAGGACATCGTGAGCAACTGAACATGAAGATACGATACAGGCTTCTCTCGGAATACGGAGAGTATAATATCTACCCACCATCAGTGGGATGCGCAGTTTTCCCGCGGTGCGCTGTTTTTACTACCATAACTCTCTTATTTCATACTCCTTGGGACCAAAGACACACATTTGCAAGCCAGCTGGCCTCAGCTTATGCCTGGCTTAGAACTCATGAAAAAAGCAATTGCAGATACCTGGAGAGTGGACGTTTTCCACCTCACTCTCCCTTCCTCAAATTCCAATCAGCCCTGGCGCCCACAGGAAGGAGATGGATCTGCCCCTTGTTGCTCTCCCAGGAGTAAAGAGCATCAGTTCTTAGTCGTTAAAGCAAGAGGAAAGCCGTGTCATTTGGTGACTGATAGAGGTGATTTTTTTTTTCTTTACTCTCCTGAATCGGAATCAAGAAATAGTAAGTGCACTCCTTGAAGTGAGCTTGAAAGCTGAGTCTGCACACATTCTGGTCAGATATTATTTCCCAAGACCATGGTAAAGCCAGCTGAGAACAGATTGGCATAATCACACATCTGCCTCACACAGAAAAACGATGATCCTTCCCTTGCTTTTATCAACACCAACATAAATCCGAGCTCAGCCAGACAGGCCAGCAAACCCCATTACACAGAACGCAAAGCAATTAAATGGTGCCAACTCCAGCCAGACTCAAGAAATCTATGGCTCATGGCCTTTAGTAATGATACCAATGTCTCTCTTGGAAATGAGTGAAAAAATTAGTCTAGATGCTAAAGAAAGTCTCCGCTTTGGTATTTCCTGGCAGGTCTGCCCTGGCCATCCATCTGTGGCTACTGCTACATTATACTCCCTTCTCCATATCTGGGGATGTTGGATAGGGCAGGTGGCTCAAGAAATGGCCCAGCTTGCTCAGATATACTACCTTCCCAGAAGCCCTTTGGTCTTCTTTGCCTCATATTCTCTCCTGATGGTATATCATCTGCCATCCTTTGGTTGTACCATGAACAAATCGCTTCTAACCACAAAGGGCATTTCTTAAATATTTCATTTTTCTTCAGGTCCTGGCTAAAATGAAGTGTCTCGAGTGATCAGTTTTAATGTCTTGGGCAATGTTGTTCAGGCAAAGCCACCAGGAGCATCCAGATAGAACTGATCTGTATATGCCACCCCCAAACTCCCCACCTCCTCGTCCATCATGCCTAGGCTGACAGGACAATCATATCTGAGCTCTTTGACTCATAATATGATCGTTCATTCCCTACATTCATTCCCCACAATGGCTGCCATGCCTCTTGACCTCCAGAAGTTTGTCCCACCCTTCTCTGATGCCACCTATCCAAACTCTTCACCCATTCGATGTCCCTGAAGTAAAATTTACGTATCTCATGAGGCATGTGCCTTCCGATCATTTTTCAGAAATTACCCGATCTCTGCATCTCAGGCTGCACCCATGTTTCCCTCTTTCAGGGTCAATGACACACATGCCCACTTGTCCTTTCCCTGGCAATAAAAACACTGTCAAAACCACTCAAATCCATTAGAAGGGGATTTCCAAAGACTAAGGGAGAAAATAATTCTGGGAGAAAAATAAGATACCTATTAACGTATAGAAGTAAAATTGAACGTGATATCTCCTCTCACAATCAGAAAGCTTTTGTTAAAGCCAACCTGCATCTCTCTCAAAAGTTGGCAACAATAACATGCTTTCTTGCTTCCTCTTTCCTAAATCATTGGGGTGATCGTGCTCAGCACCTCATTAACGATTTTTGCTACTTTACTTTGGGTTCTGACTTCTCATTAAGATCTGCCTTTGAAGGCAAAATGAGCCTACCCAGTCACCAGATAATTTCAGAGAATAAAATGTGTTGTGGGTAAGGCTGGATCAGGGACTGAGGTGGAAGATGTTAAAATGTAGTACCAAGTTGAGCTTGAATATGTGTGCATTTTGGGCATACACATATACGTATGGGTCCGTTTGCATGAAGAATGAGTATCGATGCAAGTAAGAACACGATGCATATGTCATTGCAACAGAAGAATATATTTGAGCTAAATGTCCAAAGGGAAGGGACGCGTGAGCTATCGAGAGAATAATACACAGGTATGTCAAGAAGCAGAGGTGGCCAAAGGATGACCATTGCGTGTATGTCTGGGCACGGGTGCGCATGTGTGTTCTCTCAAGTGACAGGGTTAATGGACAATGACAAAGACATGTGAGCGAGGTGCTAGTTCTGCTGCTGAGTCCTGCAGCTGGAAAAGCCACCTTACCCTGTAGTAATCGGTGCTGTAGACATCTCTGGACATGCCGAAGTCCCCGATCTTCACCAGCAGATTGGCTCCAACCAGGCAATTCCTGGTGGCCAGGTCCCGGTGCACAAAGTGCTGGGAGGCCAGGTACACCATGCCTGAGGCAATCTGGCTGGCGATGTGGAGCATTTGGGAGAGACCCAGCTCGCCTTTTGCCTGGCGTGGCTGCCCGTCCACAAGGATCATAGCATCTGGCCCATGGGCCCTGTGAAGGGTGGGAGAGAAGACAGGGGACAGGAGAATTCAGGAGATCAAGAGGAGTAGTCTTCTGGACGCCGTGATCTCTGGAATACGCCACAGACATGGATAAAATCTCTCCCAGCCTACTTATTGCCTAGTCTTATCTACCCAATATTACATCATGTGAGTGTGGATATGAGTACAACCAGGTTCCCAGCTAAGATGATGCAGACATACTCTAATGGATCAGGAAATACATCTACTCTTTTAAACATCTTAACACTATTCAGGAGTTTCCTGGGTTCTAGATATCTACTACAGAATTGTTAAAAAAAAAAACAAAAAAACAACAATAGCTAACTCTTACAGAGCCCTTACTGTTCCAAGCACTGCTTTAAGAACCCTACATCTATTAATTTACTTAATCCTCCCACTCCAATTTTGAGATAAATAAACTGAGGCATAAAATGATCAGATCACCTGGCCAAAGTCACAGTAGTGCCGCAGTGGCCTTATGGGTAATCAGGAGGCCGACTGAAACCAGGCGGTGTGTGGCTCCAGAGAGCTTTAAACTTCAGGGAGCATCATCCAGAGGGCCAGCTGAACAGAACCCTGGGCTCCTCCCCCTATGATTCTGATTGGCTAGGTGGAGCTTGAGTATTTGCATTTCCCACAAGTTCACGGTGCTGATGCTGCCAGTGGGCAGTCCACACTGTTGATTAGCAGGGCTCTTGAGTCCACATTCCTACCCTGACCACCACGCTGCCTAGGACTGGGTAACTTTTGTTGGTGGCAGAGCCGGTTGGAGAGACCCTATGACCTTGAAGCCAAGGCCTCTGAAGACTCGGTTGCCCCTCCATCCCAAATTAAGGCCCGGATTTGTTATCCTAATGCCGTGCCTTGTCGTATCGGTCACTTTCAGTATTCACTCTTTTTTCCAGAAAGCCCAATGAGCCGTAACCATACCCAGAGCCCTTATTTATGAAGTTGTGGACCAAGGAGCCTTGGTATACAGAGAGGCCTCGGCCTGTTTTACTGCTTCTCCAATTTCCACTGAAAGGAGTCATTAAATATGAACACATTCATTTTACTGTCTCCTGTGGGATCTGCCTACTTCACCCCTCCAAAAGAGAGCTACGGCATCAGCTCACAAAGAAGGGGCATCCGCCAGCAAGCCTGCAATCTTGTCTACCAGGAGAGGACACTGCAGCCTGCCCCTAAGAGCCACCAACTGCCTTTTAGCCTCTTTTTCTCCCTCCTCCCTTATATTGGGAATGACAGTGGCACACAGAGGCACCAGGAGCTCTCTGTAGCCCTGTGTGTGGCACATGGGGCTAAAGGCACCGCTGAATCTACGATGAGGGCTCGGTGGAAAATGGAGCATGTCCCTCTGACCATTCCAGGGGGTGCGAGCACAGCCTAAAGATCCTCAATACTGAGAAACAGCACTGCCTGTGTTAGTGACTGGTTCACAGTTCTGATAAAATGGTAATTGTAATAATTTAATAGTAGCTCTCACTGACTGAAAACCCAGCTACATGGAAAACTCATCCAAGTAGTATACAAATATAATCATTCAGTACTCATAACAGCAAACGTCTGAAGCAGTTATTAACAGTCTTGTTTCCTAGGAAAGAAAATTAAGGTTTAAGAACTTGCTCTATGTTACATGGGTAAGATGTGACAAATTCAGGATGCGAACCCGGGTCTGTCTTATGATAAGGGCTGAGTTCTCCAAGAGAGGAATAAATTTCGCTGTGAAAATCCAAGTTCAGAAGGTTCCAAACACCCTACAGATACTTTCCACTCCTCGGGGGCCATTTTTTGGAAATCCAGCTCATAAGAAAAGTTCATTATCTGCTACGGGCCCTTTCCATTCCCCCTTAAAACCACAGGGCCCAAGGAATGTCTCACTTCAAGGACATGCTCATCAGTTTTTGGTGAGTAGCCACAGTGTTCTATGACTTACATTCGAATTCTGAAAATGTCACTATGGGCCATGGGAGTCAATGGAGTTCAAAGGTGGCTAAGACCACACCCTAAGTGTCTAGGGCCTGGTTGTTCAAACCTGCTTCCTGGGACCCTAAATTCCACAGATCCTCACGCATGGCTGCCCCCTCCACATCTGGGCACTACTTGGAAGTGGCAGATGTAGGAAGCAGAAGAGTGTTAACTCTGCTCTAGTGGTGAGAAGCTGTCCTCCCTAGGGAAGATAGAGTCTGCCCCCCACCAGAACTTCCAACCCCTGCAACCCCATCCAGAACTCCTGGCTGGGGTTCCATTCTCTTACCAGTTCCCTCAAGAGGACCTCAAAATCCAGATGATGTAGATCCAGGTTTGGGGAAACCTTCTTACCACAAATCCGATCTTTCTAGAATAGTGCTATCCCACTGAACTTTTTATTCATAAAAATATCATATACTACACTGTCTAACATGGTAGCCACTGGCCACATGTGACTACTGAGTACTTGAAATGTGGCTAGTGCGACCAAGGAAATGAATTTTTGAATTCTATTTAAGTAGTGTAAATTTAAATTCAAATATCCATATGTAGCCAAGGTACTGGGTAGCACAGTTATAAATTTATCCAAGGAAAATCTGCTGTTCTTTTTCAACCATCATGGCCTCCTGATGAGCTTGTAACCTTGGGCCTTCTTATTCATCACGAAAAAGGTCTCCACCATGAAGTTTTCCAGGAGGGGTGTAATTAGCTCTACTTTGCAGCACTGAGAAATGTAAGGCACAAAGTGAGAAAGCTATTCAGAGAATCAGGAGAAAGGGCGGTTCTAGAGTCTCTAAGCTGAGAGTTACAGGCTGGTAGGGGCTCCCTCCTCGGACTCATTCCAGAGCCTTCTCTTGTGGCCAGTCTACTTTGTGATCAGGAAGAAAATACTCCCTTGTCACGGCCCCCTCGATGTTACCCACCAGAAATCAGTGACGAAGGTCTGAAGCTTGCTCCTCAGGAGATGGTATGGAAGATTGAACAGCTACGCCTCATTTCTAATCCCCAGACTTAAGTGGGGGTAACTTCTGACTCCAGGTGAAGTACAGGGGTTCAGCGGAGCTGGGTGGGGGGACTAGGGGTGGGGACCGCAGTCCTTGCTTACCTGAGGAACTTGTTGAGGTCTCCGTGCTTCATGTACTCAAAGACCATGATGAGCGGGTCACCGTCGCCACACACACCATAGAATTTGACAATGTGCTCGTGCTGCAGGTTGGTGAGCAACTCAGCCTCCCTCTGGAAATCCTTCCGGGCAGCCAGGGTGGGATCCTTCAGGGCCTGGAAACAATGCACGACATGCTTTTCAGCAACCGGAGGACCAGGGCCTGTCTGTTCCCCTCTTGGGAATAAACCTGCCCATAATAAAGACTGCGGGTTCACAACAAATCATGTCATCTCTCATGAAACAGAAGCCAACTTTCTGACCCCGTCTCCCATCCACCAACCAGTGATTTCAATTCATGTTCATCTCAGAGCCCTACACTCCCCCCGAGGTTGGTGTGAATGGCAGAGGGAGGGAGCTGTGGAGGTGGAAAATCTGACAAAGGTCTCTTCCCCTAAGGCTTCCTTCAAGAAATGGTCCCAAAGCTAAAAGAAACAGTGGGAAAACCACCGCCCCATTGCTTGAACTCTACAAATTAGCCTTTGCCCAGAGCCTACCAGAAATCAGGCAGACAACATAATAAAGTCTCCTTGTTCTTTCTACTCCTTGAGTTTAGATGGTGAAGGAGTACGTATTTGCAGAGAAACATGAACGTGTTGGCTTCTAGAAGGCGCCTGTGTCCTCCTAGTAGGAAGGTGAAGGGGGCACTGGAGAGTGAGTGGGGCTGCAGCTACGGGGAAGGCAGTGAACAGGAAGCAGCCTCCGGGTCCACTCAGGACCAGAATGGGGTGAAGTCCCTCCAAGTCTCAGGGCGGGATGGGGAGGTGGGCATCCGGTGGCCACTAAAATGCCACGATGTAGCCCCTGTGGGGAGGGAGAACCCAGGAAGAGCGGGAGGCATCAGACCTGCCCCAGGGCCCAGGAAGATAAATGGGCAAGCAATGGCCAGGAGGGGTGTCAGGTAGGAGTGTGGTGGCTCCAGCACAAGAAGGGGACCGTGAGACTGACGTGGAAGACGCTGAGCACATCGAGGGATCGTGGACAGGGCACTGCCACGGGGATGCAGCCATGTTAGGCCAGAGGAGCATGACCAATGAAGGAGAGGGCCCCTTCCTGCAGGAGACACGGCCTGGGCAGGTGTGCGCACACATTTCTTTGGGCTTCCTCAACTTCCCCACAAGCTCAGAAGGCAAATGGGGCCAAACAACACCCACTTCCTTCAGCCAACACGGTTTAGTAACCTCACGGGACACAACATGAGGCAATGAGGGGGGAGGGTGAAGTATGCACACTATGTTCAGATTAGTGAAATCCAGACTGGCATGAGATGGGTTTGCATCCTCTCTGCCAAGCATGTGGCCTTTTTGGTGATTTAGGCAGACTGCGCTCCCCCGTAGACCGTGGTACCATCAAAAGCCCCCCCACCCCCTCCCCCGCGGCCCCAGCGGGGTCTTTCTCCGGCCACCGCAATGCCCGTTAACTGAAATCCACAGGGCTGCCTCGGCTGACAGCGCTGTGGGAACATGAAGATGCAAGCCTCATATCTAGGGGGCCCATCAGACCTCATCAGTCATTAGCACACATTACTGATGATGGACTCGGCACCAGAAGGGCCCTAAACATCACCAGCTTCCACCTGCTCCTTCCTAGCGTTGGGAGAAACTGAGGCCCAGCCCCGTCTGGGAGTCAGTCCACATTCACACGTCTGAAATGATAGAGGCGTACAGTTAAACAGGACCTCAGCCCCTCTCGACCCCCAGAGTTCAGTGGCAGTGCCTCTAGCCGCGGTCTCTCAGCCATAGGTCAAATCCACTCCAACTTCAACCAATACCACCTTTCATTCTTTTCAAAATTCGGAGCTTTCACCAAAAACGTGTTTGAGTAAACGATTCTACTATTGACAGAAATGTTGGGATTGACCCAGTGTAGCTTTCCCACGTGACAGGTCAGGAAACTGAGGTCTAGAATGGGGAAGTGACTTGCCAAAGACTGTGCCAAGAAGCCATAGCTTGAATCTGGAGCCCAGGATACTTTCCTGTGCAGCGCACCTGCTGGATTAACTTACCAGATGAATCGGTCACTAGGTATGTCCCCAAGGGAACAGTGGGCACAGAAGTTAAACAGTGTGAAAGGGCAGAGGAGAAGGCCAGGAAAGGCGAGAATGTGGCCTGATGGCAGAGGGACCAGGCCCCACAAGGATGCTGAGCTGGTGGTGCAGACCCAGACCGGAAGGAAGGTGGGCGGTCCAGCCCATCGCTGACTTTGCCGCCTCTGATCTCATGTGCGCTCCTCTTCTGCTCTGGCTGCCTTCTCGGGGAAGCTACCCAGTAATGAAGGAGTAGGCTGCTGTGTGCCCACGTACAGCAGTAACAATGGCATTTACAAAGCCTTCTTGCTACGGGTGGAAGAAGGCAGGGTCATGGGGAGACAGGGTCCTCTTGGTGACCCAGCTCCTGAGCTGCACGGGCTGGGCCATGGGCAGAGGATGACTGCCGGTGATTTATTTATTTTCATGAAGAATAAGAGGGGGGAGAAAAAGAGGAAGCCAGCATGGGTGGGATAGAGGACTACAAAGATTTATGTGAATGCTGGATTTACGAGAAGGAAAAGTAGATCAAATTTGGGGCCAGCCAAATGGCCTCTCTCCATCTCTGTAAATCATTCTCTTGCACCGTCTGGACACCAATGGCAGTCACGGGATATTTCCGTTCTCAGCTCTCAAGCAATGCCAGCCAGCATCCCCAAGCCTGGCACCCTACACTGCCAGGAGGACAGAGGCTCCTCATTTGGGAGACGGGGCACAAAGCAACCGCCATCTCCTAGTCTCGCCACAGCCTTTCTCTGCTGCCAGTTCCCTCTCTGCCTTCACACTGGGATTTCCGGTTCCTGGGTCCAACCTGAAGTTCCTATGTAACTGGCAAAAAGTCGGGTTTGGTATCTGGGGTCCAGGGATGCACATGGCCCCAACCCCTACGGATAGATGCATCTGGGACAGAGAATGACAGGAGGAGACTAACGAGGAGGAAAACCAGCTCAGAGACTCTCCTGCACGGTTCAGGGGCATCCACACACCCAACCCCTTCCTCGGGGCTGGGAAACCTCAAAGTGGATCACCAGTCAGTGGCACCGGTGAGCGCCGGGGGCAGAACTGGTGCTCATCACGGCTGCCAACCATTATTGCAGGGAGTTGGGTCTCACCGACGGGTCTCTGAAGCCGAGGCGGCTCCTACCTAGGTCCTTTGAGCAGTATCCGTAGAACAAAGAGATCTGGAATTTGCCCCCTAACTTGTCTCCTTTCTTGTCCCCCCAAATTTGAGGACAACACACTTTCTGATCTTCCTCTCTAAGTGTGCCATCTCTCACGTTCCCCACCCCCCCCAGGCCTGGGTCCCACTGGGGCCCCTTGGTCACATGGAAGGGAAGCCATCCTGAAGGCAAGAACACTCGAACTTCTCAGTAGCTCCCGACTCTGTCAAGATCATTTAACATCCTCCTCTTGTCCAGCCTCAGGGCTGCCGCCTTCCAGTTTCCTTTTCTCTTGCAGGGGAGTGGGGGTGGCGTGGAGGGATAGTTCAAAGTGTTTGGTTTCATATTGCATTCGCACACCGAAACCCATTTAATATGTGCGGGGATGCACGCATTTCTAAACGTCCAAACTTTTAATATTCAAACACGCACACGTCAATTAACACTTTTTAAGTATAAAAATCATGGGGTGCCTGGGTGGCTCAGTAGGTTGGGCGTCCGACTTCAGCTCAGGTCATGATCTCGCGGTTCGTGAGTTCTAGCCCTGTGTCGGGCTCGGCACTGACAGCTCAGAGCCTGGAGCCTGTTTCAGATTCTGTGTCTCCCTCTCTCTCTGCCCCTCCCCTGTTCATGCTCTGTCTCTCTCTGTCTCAAAAATAAATAAACGTTAAAAAAAAAATAATTAAGTATAAAAATCATCTTTCTCTTAGTCTGAAAATCCGCAGCCACTTCTTGCTGACACTCTCAAACGATTTATGAGAGAGGAAGATGGGTAGTTATTACAGACATGGATGCCCTTCTCTCTTCTGTCTTCTTAGCTTAAAACTGGCCATTGGCTTCCTGCTGTTTTCAGGATAAAATCCAAACCCCTTAAGACAGTTGATAGGCTCCAAACGTCAGGTCTCCCCATCTCTCTCTGCCTCATTTCCTCCCATACCCTCTTCCCCTTTATTCATTACACTTCAGTCTCATTGGTCTTTCTGTCCTTTGTACCCACCAAACTTTTACCTGCTTCAGGCCCTTTGCACATGCTGTTCTTTTGGCCAGAAAAACTCTCCACCAAGTTATATCCACATGACTGGCCAAATTCACTGGTACTGTCCATCACCCTCTGAGGAACATCCTGACTGGCATCTATTATGCCCTGAATACTCACTGCTAATTGGATACTCAGACAGATACTTCTGTCCCAGAGGGGAGCTTGCCAAGGGTCAGCTCTGATTGTTTCCCAAAATCATTTATGATCCATCTGTTAATGTCATTGCTTAATGTAATGAAACGTCATAGAAAGCAATGAAATATGAGTACAAAGTGTTGGCTGTTTTTATGGAGCCTGAGATGAAGACTTTAGAGAAACCCTACTAGAAAGGTTTAGAAAGGTTTAGAAAGTGTTAAGAATAAGAGGAAAACCTATGTTTTTAAGAAATTGGGAAAATAGTAAAAATCTGAGATTCTGCACTAAAAATGTTTTCAGTGCCTATTCCAGTGCAAACTAACTGAAACTGGAAATCATGATTGCCCCAAACAAAAACAAAACAACTCTCCAAACTAAAGGGAACTCAAGAGCTGGCGTTCAGACAAACTGGAAGAAACAGATTATTGGATCCAAATGATTAAAACCGTCAATAACCACAACATGAATTTCCTGCAGATAAAATTAATTTCATAGGAATAGGCTGATAGCGATGTTAAAAGAAGTAAATGCTCAAAGAGAGTGAAGAAATAATTATTTCAAAAAAACCCCAAAAAACCAAGAAGGTATGCCACCAAAAGAGGGAGAAATAAAATTCAGATAACAACAAAACCGTGAACCAATTAGGTATCTCGGAAGTCGATTATGTGGTTCATTGAAGTTAAAACAAAAGCCTCCACAGACAGGACAAGCACTGCACTAGATTAAACCACAAGAATTCATGACTTGGAGCAATGGGGAGACTCCCCCAGGACAGAGCATGGAGAGACATGGGGAACCAGGAAAAGCAGTGACGAGGGGCTCATCCCCTCATCTGGGAAGGAGAAGGCCTGCCTGGATCTGAGGTGGCCCCACCATTGATTCACTGCGGGTCCTTGGGCGAACTGCTTGACCTCTCTCTGTGTGCCTCAGTGTCCACTTCTGTGAAATGGGGATAGCGGCGATGCCTAATGCTTCTGGAGGCCGTGAGAACAAACCTTCACCCGCACACATTACTAAGAGCAGGGCCCAGCATATCGTGAGCACCATAATCAGCATTCTCTGTGAGATGCTGCTGTCATCATTCCGCACATGCCCTCCTCTTCTTCCGGAAACTTCCCTTCCAGGCTCCACTGTGCTAGAATTCAGAGATGTGAGCTACAGAGGCCTGTGCGTCCCCTCTCCTCTTTCATCCCCAGGGTCTCATTCAGTGCCAGGCACATAGTAAGTGTTCAGTAAATATTTATGGCATGAATAAATGGGGCATATTTTTAGGAATACGATCAATCTTTGAAAGAAAAGTCTTTTATAGCACACTGAGTTATTACAAAACTAATACCAGTGTTTCCTCGATGTAAGGAAAAAATTAAATATTGCCAACACCCCCAGAAGGGCTCCCACTGCATGCCCCGCCCCTCCAGTATTCCTTCTCTCACCCCAAAGGTGACCACTACACTGACTTATGCAGTCCACGGTCTTGGCTTTTGTAAAATACTTGCGACTATCTAAATATAAATCCCTTACCACTAGAGTTCAGTTTTACTTGTTTTTTAAACTTGAAATAAGTGGAATTATATATATATATAGATATATAGATATCTATATCTATATATATAGATATATAGATATCTATATCTATATATAGATATATAGATATAGATATATAGATATATATATATCTATATATAGAGAGAGAGATATATAGATATCTATATCTATATATAGATATATAGATATAGATATATAGATATATATCTATATATCTAGATGATACATAGCTAGCTAGATGATACATAGATAGATAGATAGATAGATAGATAGATAGACAGACAAATAGGTGGATGGATGGATGGATAGATAGATGATTGATAGGTTAGATGATAGATGATAGAAAGATGAGAGAGGATAATGGTAGATAGATGATAGACGGATAGACAGACAGAAAGATAGATAGATGGATAGATAGAAAGATAGCAGATGAATGGATAGATGATAGATAGATAGATAGATAGATAGATGGATAGATAAATAGATAAATAGGTGGATGGATGGATACATAGATGATAGATGATAGGTAGATAGATAGATAGATAGATAGATAGATAGATAGATAGATAATGGGTACAGGTCTAGAAGTAGAAGTGCTAGGTCACACAGTATGCTAATGTTCTAGAATACCAAACTTTTTCAAAATGATCATACTGCTGCGCCTTCCCACTAGCACTTGGTATCGTCACCACTATGTTGTCATTCTGCTTGGTGTTCACTGGTATCTCAATATGGCCAACTTGCATTTTTCTGACGATTAATTAGGTTGGACACCTTTCTCATGTTCTTATCAGCTATTGGCTATCAGAAGAGACTCTTTGAGATCTTTTGAACAAATGTATTCTCTGTCAAGTGACTATTTAAAAGTGGCACCACCTATTTAAAAATATAAACCACATATTATCAGTCTTACACTACCCTTATGCACAAATTACTCTCTGTCTTGCCCTGCTCTCCTTCTTTCTCGGGTCTTCTTTTGTCTCCCCAGGAGACTACAAGCATGTTCAGAACAGAGGCTGTGATGTCTGCTCCGTCTCCCCTATTGCAACCACCGGGCAAAAGATTCTTGCCAACTGATTTAAAACCACAATTTGGGGAAAACCTAACCTTGGGTTATACTCAGATGTGTTCTCTGAAAGTCCACAATTACCCTGACCAATATGAGAACAGCCTCAAGAGGAAGGAGTCTGCACAAAGCAGTAAAATCTAAAGAGGATGAGAAACAGGAAACACCATTTCTCGACCGTTCTCTAGAGTAAATGAGTGTCTTCTCCAGGGGCTGGAGTCTGGGTGGATCCCCTGGGCTGCAAATGTTGTAAAATCCTGGGGCACTGGTCTCCTCCACATTCCCAGACCCAAGGAGAGAAGAAAACCATCTTAAAAAGATGAACACAGAAACACATTTTCTGCATTATCCAATCCGGGTACTGTCCTTTAACGCCTGACCACTCAGTGAGGAACATTTCCCAAGGTTTGGGGCCATCATTTCATTTCCTGTTCAAAGCACAAAAATGTCCATTTCATTTACCAGTCCCCAGACGGATATTGGAATGCCCAGTGGATTAGTGTCTCCCGATAAATTAAAAGTTTCAGAGCAGTGCAGAATCCTTGTTTGGAGACAAAATTAGAAATCTTTCCACTCCCCTGGTCCAAGCTGTTTAAAGACTTTCTTGCTTATCTGACCATCCTGCGTCTATGGAGGTACACTGAACAAGTTTATTCTCAGGCAGTCTAGCAATAATAATGATTAGCCTTCACAGAAAATATACTCTAGTTCCTTATTTATTTTCCAGATCCTTGGTCAGCAGACAATGCCTACTTTTGTAAAATATACATATATTTTTTCTAATAGATGTGTGTGTGTGTGTGTGTGTGTGTGTGTGTGTGTGTGGAGAGAGAGAGAGAGAGAGAGAGAGCGAGCAGTTGTAACAGGTAGCATATGGCCTTCAAAGCCTAAGATATTTATTATCTGGCCCTTTTAGAGAAAAGGTTCAGACCCCCTATTCTAGCTGGTCAGTGTAAGCTTGGAAGGCCATATGTCATGTGTCTAAGCACATTCAATAAGACCAACATTGAGAATGATGGTGATAATAAAAACCAGTAGCAAGTACTCTTTATTGAGCATTTACTATGTCCCAAACAATGGATGAACAATTTTACATGTTGTGTGATTTCATCACCAATGCTTTTAAGGAAGGATATTGTATTTCCCATTGTACAGATAAAGAAACTGAGGGCTGGAGATGTTAAGTGTCTTGTGTGAGGTTGCACAGCTAATCAGTGGCAGGGTGGGGTCTCCCTCAGGCTCTCTGACTCCCCCGCTATCCCTGGGGGCTGCAGAGCATCTGTGGAGGCCATCTGCCCTCCATGGACAGGCAATATGCAGACACACAAGACTGTGAATATACAGACCCCAAAGTCACAGAAGCATGGAACTGTCATTGTGAGTGGTTTGGTTGGAGCCCTCAGTGCTAAGGGCGGGACCCTTTTGAGGTCCCAGTGAGAGTCCTCATGGGGGGGCGGTATCTCTTGCTCTCAGCCCAGGACACCAGGCAGAATTCACCCTCCTCTCAGAGGCCTTCCTGTGGCACCCATGGAGGTCAGTCCACGCTCCAGAGCAGGGCTCCTGACACCTACTTGGCCCTTGTCCGTACAAATCATGTTCAAAGATTTGTTTAGCACTGATTTATAGGAGAAGCTGTTCTCTGCAGGCTGAGTGCAGGGGTGGGGAACTGGTGGTAAGTCTCTTCTCTACCACCCCACACAATTCAGCTCCTGCACTGCTGGCTCAGCAAGACAAAAGTCCTGTGGTTCCTGGGTCCATCTAAGTACCTGCCAGGAGGCAGTTACCCTCGGGGGTCTGAACCCGGATCACATGCGTGGGGGTATAAGAAATTTTTCCGGGTTCACTCACTAGTCTCCCTGTGCTTAGTTAGTAGCTGGTCCTTCCCCACTCTTCTCCTTCTATTCCCAGTGACGTCTGCTGCCCTTGACCGGGGGCTCCCAGATTCTCCTTCAGCTGCCCACCCTTCACTCAATTCTATTCCTGAGAAACGTCAAGTGACTCTCCAGGCACGGACGACACATCCTGTTGAGGTCACTGAGGAGGGGGGAGGGCCAGCTGGGGACAAGGATGGGGACCCAGGCCCTTTCACAGGCTAACGTACTCCTCCAGCTGCACCTCAGGCACAGCCCCCTTAGGTGCCGTAGTTCTTGACTTCCAAAGTCAGAGGAAGTCGGTGTGGATCCAACGGAAATCTCGCTGCCCTTAGAGCAAGGGCCCCTGATTACAATGGATGAAGAATGCCCCTTCACACCAGGAATGGAGCGAGCCTCTCCCGCCTGCTCCCCAGCCCCCAGCGCCCCCTCCTCCTTCCTGGGGCCCGCAGACCTCTGGGATTTACCTTCACGGCCACGAGCATCTTGTCCTTGGTCGGGCTGAGGTTGTAGCACTCGGCCAGGAAGACCTTGCCAAAGGCTCCCTCACCCAGTTCCCGCTTCAACACGATGTCCCTCCTCTTAATGTGCTGCACATCTGTAGGAGGGGGACAGAGGGGAGAGCAGCTGATCAGTCCTAGGCACCTGTCCTCATGACAGCAGGGGGTTCTACTTCTGGGTCCACAGCCAGGGAGAGGCAGACGCGGCCAGGAACCCCAACTCGGGCATGGCAACAGGCATCATGTTGTGGTTTCAGTCTGACGCAGAACCAAATCTCACCTCTGTCCCTGACCCACCCCAAACCTGTCTAACAGCTGCCTCAGCTGGAAAACAGAATCAACAGTAGCTAAAGCACAGGATTCTGTGCTTTAACTAACTAGCTAGTTAGTGTGTGTGTGTGTGTGTGTGTGTGTGTGTGTGTGTGATATACACACATATAGATCAGTCTCAACAGCTACTCTCATGTCACAGGACTCCCCTGGGCATAGTGCACATTCTGATTCAGTCAGTAGCTCTGAGAATCTGCACTTCTAACAAACCCTCAGGTAACCTGTGTGCTGTGACCGCACTTGGAATCGTGAGGTCTCTGGGGTGTTCAAAATCAGGTTTGAATCCTGACTCCACCTCCTTGCTCGTTTTTTGGGCTTGGGGAAGTTATTTCATCCCAGTGCCTCGATGTCCTCATCTATAAAATGGGATTAACACCAATACCTTTCTTGTTGAAGTCTTGTAAAGATATGAGATAATCCATTTGAAGAGTTTGGCCTGGCACCTGGGACAGTGTGTGTGTGTGTGTGTGTGTGTGTGTGTGTGCGTGTGTGTGCATGCACACACACGCACACACACGATTCTTGTTATACAAGAATGGCTGTGACAATCCTAGCACGGTGCCTGGTTTGTGATAGAGATGACTCTGTGGCAGCTAAAATTATCTGGGGGAAGCCTTTACTTGACAAATCCCTCTCCTCTGGAAGACCAATGAGATCATGAAAGCCAAGTCCAGAGACTGTCCCAGAACCACGGTCCAGGCAGAGAACAGCCGCGACCCCCTCCACTAATTCAGCAGGCTAAGTCCATCTGCCAGGAGAAAGCAGAGATATCACCTCAGCCGTCCCATCTACTTGGAAAGAATGCTACGAAGGAATAGAACGAGCAGGGGGCTAGTGATGTAAGGCACAAGCCAGAGTTTGCTCACTGACCTTCCCCTTAAGTCTGCAACAGGCAGAAGCCCACTAAACATCTGTATTAACACTACAAAGAGCATTGCAGAGCCAGGAAAGAGGATTGTCTCAAATGACCTTGTCACAAACTGAAAACCGAAGACAGAGGACTATGGCAGACTGTCCCCATGAGCGAGGACACATGTGACAGGAACAGACGAGGGTGGCTGCAAGGCTTTGCTTAGTGTTTTGGTTGGCTTGGGAATTCCTTTCAGAATAGACTATACAAACCTCTTTGTTTTTGTTTTTGTTTTGTTTTTTCCTATCAGAATTCTTGGTCTCCCCACGGTGTCCCAGATGACCCGCGGATCTGTGGGAGGAAGCATTTACAGAGCATTTTTCTCTCCTCCCCCGCAAGACAGAGCTGCAGGCTCCCAACGGCTGGTGGCCGCTCCTCACGGGCCACGTGACTGCCAGGTGGCTGCCGTGCTCTGCAGGGCTTTGCCCCAGTCTTCGCAACAAGGGAATTAAAAATTGGTTCCCTTCTTTACACCCTCTGTTGCTATTTCTTAGCCTCTGAGGAATGGTATTTGTGGGCCTTGAAGGGGAAGGCTAAAGAGTCTCCCACTGAGACAAAATGGGAGGTCAGGACTTGTCTCAGGGGAGGCCATCTGCTCATCATGGCATAATCATTCCCGGGTGACTAGTGATGACGCACAGGGTCCTGCAAGGTGAGCATCCTGGCGTGGCCGCGGAGCGGAAATGGGCTGGGAAGGCAGCTTTATAAGGCCACGTCTGCACTTCTGAACATCGCAAGGACTGGTAAGGAATGAGAGGTCAGGGGCACCTGGATCGAGACCTGGATCCTCCACACAGTATGGGCTTGGGCACCTCACAAAGCATCTTAGGACTCAGTTTCCTTATCTATAAAATGGGTGTGGGAAGATAACACAAGTTCTACTTACCTACTACACGAGCCATTGCATATGAAGGTTTGTAATTCCTTAAGTCTTCTTAAGTGTTGCATCATTATGGACATTATTTTACAAGCAGGAGAAACAAGGGACAAGTCAGGAGTCCCCAGCTGACGGCTGAGACGGGACTAGAATCCAGAGCATCAGGACAGGCCAGAGTAGCCAAACCACTAGGGACAAGCTCCCTTTGGCCCCAGACCCCACCCTAGACCCCAGCCTCCCTCGGCACTGTAAGAGGGCAGTGTTGTTCTCAAACCTGAGCTGCCACAGAATCATCTAGAAGGCTCGTTAGAGCAAATGGCTGGGTCCTTCTCCCAGAGATTCCCATTTGCTAGGTCTACGTCGGGGCCTAAGAATTTGCCTTTCTAGTAAGTTCCGGAGTAATGCTGACGTTGCTGGTCCGGGCACCCCACTTCGAGAACCACTGGAACAGGAGGGCATGGGAAGGGGAGAAATTGGCCAGCTCTTAACAGACAGTCGTGTGTCCACAAATGCTGTATCCGTTTTTCACCATCCGAAGGCCTGCAAGCCTGGACTCACCAGAGGCCCCTCCTCCCCGCCGAGCTGTGCAGCCTGGGCTGCATCAAGGTCCCTCTCGGGGCCTCAACTACTCATGCATGTGATGGTGATCATGCCTCTCTTGCCTCCTTGTGTTCCTGACACACCCCCATAAAGGCAGAGCTAACAGTATATAAATCTCTGGGTCCCTTGGTCCAGCTCCAGGCTGGGCCACCTCACCAGCCCTGCGAGCTCTCCTCACTCACAGTAGCTGGGAGCAGGATGAAAACGGAAGGACGGAAGGACGGGGGGGAGCTCCACAGAGAGCGGGCTCTGGTGTTCAGCTTCCGAGTCTCAGAGCCTGCTCCCTCCTCTCCCTCCCTCGGCAGCAAGAATCACAGGCCCTGAAAGGTTCGGGCAAGTCAGGTGGAGGCGGCAAAGAGGGGACCGTTTCTCAACTCTCCCTCCACATCCCAGGAGTTGACAGTGTGGCAGCAGCTATGGAGCCCCAACGACGGGAGGGGGCAGCGTTAACAGCCGTGGGCCTTGCACAGTCATGGGGGGGGGGGCAGGGGGGAAGGTAAGCACGTTACTGCAAGCACGAAGCAGAAGCCTCCCACGGACCCAAGTGTCTTCCCCAAATCCGCAAACAGATCTTTTCCAAAGACTTGGAAACACCCAGTGGCTCAGAATAAAACAGGCCTGGCTCACTCTAGTTGTCTTCAGGGAGAAGTATTTTGGGAGTAATACCTGAGCTTTGTCCACAAAGGTGGAGGGGAGATCTAGAAAGGGCAACAGGAGGAATGGAAAATAAAAACAGATTCCATTCCACCATAAATCCTCCCCCAGGAGAGAACACCCTCCTTCCCCTCCCCACCACCAGCCATGGTGGTAAGAAGTTCCACAAGACACCTGGAGGCTTCCGCAGAGAGAGGCTGGGTTTGGGCCAAATGCATAAGGCAAATCACTTCCGTGTGGACAGCCCCATGAGCCAACAAGACTCAAGACTCCACGACACCATCTGAGCAGCTGCCCCCCACCCCACACCTAAGTTGGAAGAAGTAGGGCAAAGGGAAGTTAATCGATGGCCAATGCTACTCTTTGGTCAAATTCAATTCTGATGATAAGCACCGGAGACAAGGGCTATTGTGCCCCATTCACGGATGGGAAAATGGAAGCAGGGGCAGCTTCTTAAAGTTCACAAGGCCAGAGAGTGGCCAAGGAAGGACTCCCTCCTTCATACGGCTCCCCAGCTCACGTTCCGTCCACGCCTTTCTTCCATCCTACCCTACTTCATGGCCACCAAGATCATCCGGTCCACAGAACGTCGCCCCTCCACCTTCCCTTCTTCCAACCCTATCCGACTCCTCTTACCCTGCTCATCCTGGACTCTATCACCCAAGGCAAAAGGAAGGTGCACCTTCCCAGAGGCTCGGGGGAGGAGGGGTGGGACGGGAAGAGTGTGGGAGGAGAGGGCGCTGCTCGGGCCCTGGGGATGGCTGGAGTGAGCCATTCCCATTTCTGACGTCCTCGTGTCTGTTTGGGCCCCTTTTTGTGCTTATTTTTAGCTCACACAGTGCTGCTCTGGGCTGCCTCTGGTGAAGCCATTTGACCCGCATGCCAAAAAGTGATGGATTCTCCTAGGAGGAGAGGGCATCAATCTCCTTTTACTGCCTGGCTGGCTGGCCCAGCAGAGTCTGGGTCACAAGGCTCAGACGCTGGGACACTGGCAGGGGAGGAGGAGGGAGAGGGACGCACGGCCCAGGCCGTGGGAACACCCCCCACTCTCTAGCAAGGAGGGGCTGCTACAGAGAGAGCCAGGGGGCCGGTGCCCGGTAGGAGGGGTCTTTGAGAGATGTCTCGGGCTCCTGGAACTTTCTGGCCTGACTCTTCCCTAGCTCCTTTCTTTGACAGAGCCCCCACTTGGGGTCTGCCAAAGGAAGCCATCCGTAGGGTTTCTCGTTCCCGCCGGACAACTGGTTCATCAGACAGAACAGAATGAGGGTTTCTGGGTTTCGGTTACTGCTCCATGAATTTTTCTCTGCAGTGAGGACCAAGATATTTATACCATATGTATGGGCCTCCCTGCTGTGAGGTCTTCCAGATCTGGAGTGAGCTTGACCTAGGGCGAGATCACGAATCCAAGCAGGTCACAGCCACCTCGGTACAGAAGGTCTCGGAGCCCGTACAGTTCAGTGGGCAGACTGTGGTTACCCCCTCATCCTCGCCATGTTCCCCTGGGGGAGGTGCGTCACCCAGTGCCTTCTGTGACCTACACAGGTCCACCGAACAGACAGACATGGCCAGAGACGTAGGTGACCACTGTCAGCCCCACGTTCTGGGGAAACAGGGATGTGCCAGGCATACACATTACTCAGCGCTGCCGACCAAGAGGAGGCATAAAACCCCCCAAAATGGTGTGGCTGAAAAACCAAGGACTTGGAAAAAAAGATGGGTCTGTATTTGAACGCTGACCCTGCCACTCACTGGGCTGAATCCAGAGTTCTTAGGAGGACAGGTTTAAACTTTCTGGATAATAGAGATAATTGGAGCGATCTGAAACATGATGGGCATTTAACACAAGTGTGTTCCTTCCTTTCTACAGGATTTTCATTTTACCTGAGAGCTCAGTCTACTGTAAACAAAACAGTGACTTGGAAAGAAACCTGAAGAGGGGTCAAGATATTCTCCTGAAAGAAAATGGCTGAGGCTGCTCCTGGGTGGGGGGTGGGGGCGGGCCTCAGCACTGACTCAGGGGGCCGTCGGCAGACTGTCCAAGCCTGCCACCACCATGTCCAACCTCCTCCCTCTTCAGAGTCCAAAACAGTTTGTGGGAGGAGGTTGGTCAGACAATGGAATAAAGACATCGAAGGTAGAGACAGCCACCTAGTAAAGATTACTATTGATCAGTAGGGGAAAAAACCCCAGATTTCCCAGGGTCGGTGGTTATAAATAATTGTGGTCCTGACTCTGCTGTATGTCAAGCAGCAAATCACGCCCAAAGGCTGGCATGCTCCCTCAGTCAGACCCAGAATGTTTTAGCAGAAGTCCACTGGCCACCTCGGTGCTGTGGCTAATGATTGTTCTAGGAGGGCGTGCACCCAGGCAGCACCCAGACCGTCCTCCCGTGAAGGCTGTTTCCTAAGAGACTCAGAAGCAGGCCGTCCCAGCAGCCCGAAGGGACTTCAGCTCTTAGCTGAAGCCTGATGGGTTCTCCTGACCACCCTGCCTTCCCTTCTCACCTGGCCCGTTGTCATACCCGGTTCCTAACTTTCTCCCATCAACTCTGTCTCACTCTGTGCTTGTCTCTTAGCTTATGGTGTTAATCCTGGCGCCCTTACTGATAATAAAAATAAGTTCCGTCAATAGAGCACTCACCCCGAGCCAGGCACCATGCAGTGTGCAACGTGTGGTCTTGCCTTCACAGCTGTCTTAAACACAACGTGCTGCTGAAGTTCAAGGTGATAAAGCAATATGCTCAAGGTCACCCAGCTGGTAGAGGTGGCCCATCAGACTCTAGAGTCCAGTGCCACCCGGCTCCCCGTCACTCGTGACAGCCCCCTTACCTCTGTCACTTGTACCCTCGTGGAAGGCACTGCTTTCTGAACCAGCAACTGTGATTGGTGGAAACCAATCCCATCCCTAAGGACAGACACAGAATCATTTCCAGTGGAACCTGTTCTTGCCACCCTCGGCTGTCACCCTTGGAGCTCAACACGGGCAGCACGACGGCCTCTGGAGATGAGGCTGGCACCAGAAGGTAGAAACCCAAGGCCCCCTCACAGAAGAACAGAGGGGCTCGATAGCCTTGGGGCTCTCACATTACAAGGTAAGTCCTGAGGGCGCCTGTGTGGTGAAGGAGGAGGGAGATTCTTGGCAGGCAAGGGGGGAAGAGGGAACAAAGGAGGAATGAAGAATCTCTGAGAATTTGCACTTCCCGGACCCCAGGGTCTCAGGCTGCCAAAAATGCTCAGAAGAAAACATCAATTCAATACCACACATTTAATTGCACATGAAATGGAATGTCTTTAAATGGAAGAATAACATTCCCGGAGCTCCAACGGTGGGTGTTTGAAGTGGCAGGAGGGAGACGGAGAGTCAGCTCTGAAATCTCGGAGGGGGAAGGAGACTGCCGAGACAGGGCAGGACGCCTGCTTTCGCTAGAGGTAGGAATTTCTGCCTGCCAGTCCAGACCCGTCCTCTCCGCTTCTCATGGCCCCACTGGCTGCATGTGGCCTCACGCCGCCGGGCGGCGGGGCAAGAGGAACGAATTTCCCCTTTGGTCTTGCTTAAGAGCATAGCCAGGGAAGCGTGCACCCTGGCCAGAGGCAGACTCTGTGCGCCGGCCGCAGCTGACCCGGCCAGTCCTCCGCCTGGACGGAAAAGCGCAGCGGGGCTGACCTATCCCAGTAAGCCACTCTTGCGAAGCAATCCCCAGATGACTGACGGGCTAGGAAAACAAGAGGGCCTCCTGAGTTCGTGTCAAGGATCGGTCTAAGAGAAGACGTTTCAAAGGCTGGAGGGCCAGCCTGAGGAAAGCTGCAGAATTTTTCTTGGAGGTCTAGAATTTAGCATCTGCCTCTGGCTACTCTGCAAACGTGGGTGGGGGGTGGGGGGGTGGGTAACAGTGATATGGAAAAGGACTGTCTGCTGCTGTTGCTGCCCTGGGATGAGGCTGACCGGACTGCGAGAACCTGAGGTTTCTGCTGGCCAGTCCACGTCCCATCCTACGGCTCATCTAGCCGGACGGGGGCTCCCCTGGCCAGTGCGAGGGCTCGGCAAAGGGTGCTGGCAGGTGTTCAAGTCAAAGAGCAACGAGGTGTGTTGTCAAAGTTGGTATGCTGAGCCCAGCAGCGGGCACAATGCACAGCAGGTGCTCACTAAATATCTGATGAATGCACGAATGTACGAGAACTCCCTTGGAAGCATTGCCGGGGACTCCGGCGAGGAGAACACCGCAAAGAGGGAGGAAGAAGGGAAGCAGAGGGAGCAGTAAAAAGAAAGGAGAGATGAGTGAGAACGGGAGAGGATCCAGGAAGTTGCAAAGAGCAGCCTTATTTATGTCCTGGCTCCACGACCGGCCCCGGGAACCAGGACCACATGGCACCAGGACCGTGTGGAGCCCCACATGCCTACCCTCCCTCTGGGCGCTCCGTCTAAGCAGCGTGGCTCTGCGGTCTCGTGTGAGGAAGCTCAGGGTAGGCCGGGGCTCCCCTCGGGGGCACGTGCGCGCCCCGAGGCTGGAGGTAGGGGGCTAGGACGCCGAGACGCTGTGTTCCCACCAAGATGAATAAATAAATAAGACACCCTGCTGTTTCTGGAAGCGGCAGAGGGAGAGGATCAGCAGAGGACTGTCTGTTCTGGGGTGATTTCCAGCTCACGTTTCCTGACACAAGAAGTTCAGGAGACAGCGGGAGGAAAGTTCAGATGTGTCCCTGCCCGCAGGTGCTGCCCCTGGAGCTGCACCCACGAGCTCAGGCATTTACTGACACCCGGGGGCCCCTGCCATGCGCCTCCCTAGCCAAGTCTGCCTTGTGTGCCCACTGGCCTCGTCTACGTGTCGCGCTGGTCCTTCCCATGGTGAGGGGACCCCTCTGGCTCTCATTAAGCACTGACTGCCCGAGAGTAAAGAGCGAAGGAGCTCCCCGAGGAAAGCATCTGGAATTGAGCAGCTAGGTGCTGAAAGATGAAACTCAGGCTCCAACTGGAAATCTGTCCCTCCAGCAACTTGCCTGGCGCCCATCCTCTCCCCTTCCTCTGGCCTGGATCTTTCCTTTGCAACCTGACGGTGACAAACTCTCACTCAAAATGCCCATACGAGGGGCTCGGTCTGCATCTCAGTCTCCCCAGAGGCCCTCCTCCGCCGGCAGCTGCCCAGGGATGCTGCTTTGGCTCCTCAGCCTGGGCATCTAACTCTGTCCCCCAAGTCCATCTTGTGGCATTGCGGCTTTTCACCGGCAAACAAATTGTTCAAGCTTGTACCTTCCCGGTCTGCAGCTCCAGGCCAAGACACAGACTACAGGGCACTGGGGAGCCTCGAGGTGGGCCAGAGGACCAGCCACCCACTCACAGAACAGGCCGTCGGCCTCGAAGACGACCAGCGCCCTTACATCCAAGAGGAAGCCGAACCCGTTCACGCAGGGGTGGGGAGGAACGGGCGTTACAAGATTTGTGTAGGCAGAGGCAACGATACATCCAAATATACAGAAACGAGCACAAAAAGAAGAAAGGACAGAAGGGGGCCCTCTTGTAAATAAGCACCAGCAGTAACAGCAAGGTGAATGAGGCAGGAGTGGGTATGAATTCACGTTCCACAACACATTTTTGGAGGCAGCAGTTGGCAATTTTCTAAGCCCGTCTCAAAGCTTCACCGTTTTCATGAGTGAAATTAAGAAAATACCCCGCTCGGGGTGCGTGGGTGGCTCAGTCAGTTGAGCGTCCGACCTCAGCCCAGGTCGTGATCACAAGTTCGAGCCCCGCATCGGGCTCGGTGCTGACAGCTCAGATCCTGGAGCCTGCTTCGGATTCTGTGTCTCCCCCACTCTCTGCCCCTCCCCTGCTCATGCTGTCTCTCCTCCCACTCTCAAAATACATAAAAACATTAAAACAAATTTTTAAAAATACCCCACTCAATGAATTGTCATGAGGGTTCATAGCATACTGTGTGTATAGTAATGTGTCCAAAGTGTGTTAAATATACTAATGACTGTAAAGTTTCACAAGGGAGCATGCCAGCTCTTTCCTCCCACTCACCCCCTCCTCAAACGTTCCATGATCTCTGAGTACTTACTCTTTCCAATCCTTAATTTCCTCACCTGTAAAATTGAAATAATTTTTAAAAAGTGCCAATTGCATGGCATTGTTGTATCTGCAAATGACACAGAGGTGTTCACGCTTAGAACAATGCAGACGCACAAAGTAGGTGCTCAAATCGCATTAGCCCAGAGCATCAATGCCTTCGGGGTAGTCTTGGGTATGCTACTGAGAACTCGGAGAACCTGAGAACCTGGCCCAAATCCCCAGGCTTTTTCTTCCTAAATTCCCTACATAGATGCATAAAATAGGTCCGACAGATGGATGGATTGCTCACTCACTGTCCTCTGAGCTCACGTCATGGATTCACGCCCGAGCGTCTTTACCCACACCGTACCTCCAGCTGGGTACTCTTCTCCAGCTCCCACCAGGAGAAATCAGCCCATGCCCCCCAGGCAACTCCAATCCCACCCGCTCCGTCAGATCTCCTCCCAACCTTCCTCGAGATCCTACTATCCCCTCAGCCTGTCTATGCCTAGTGCAGAAACAGGTGTCCTGGGGCCCCCCTCTGCTTGCTCTGCTTTTCCCCCAAGTAAACTCAACTCACCCCAGGCAGCTCACAGAAAACAAGCTGAGCACATCAGCTCTCACTGGAGAGAGCGAATGACCTTAGCAAAGGCCAGTAGGGGGTTTTTACATAATATACGCTGGGTATCTTGAGACACGGGACCCTGGGTTATTTGTGGGCACAGGGCCCAGCCCTTGGATCTCCCACATTCACCAGCTGCACAAGGTTGCTACTGTCCCGTGGCCTGCAGAAGTGTGTGTGCTCTCACTCTTTCCCTGAGCAACGGACTCAGTGAAGATTTCAGTTTAGGCAACCCTAGGAAGTGAACAGGTCACCCAGTGAGGCCATGGGGCCCCATCTTAGGGCCCTGTGGGAGGCCTTTCTTTACAAAGGTTCAACTTTAATTCTGCTTAAAGCAGGAGGCAGGAGGGCTCAGTCTGAGAGAAGGCAAGGGAAGGGAAGGCAGGACACCCAGGCCTTGGGAATTCAGAAACGCATCTTCCCTTCTGGGGCCCTCAGGGTCTTTCAAGAAATAGCTTTCTTCTATGCAGGACATAGTTGGAACCGTCTAGGTCATACCTATGCCCTCTTTGAGAGGACTTCCACGCCTGGGGGCGCGGGATGCAGGAGATGCCTCCCAGTGGCTCTGGTCACCCTGCTTCCTGTCTGCTCCGAGGGGTTGTGGTGACAAGCCTCACCTGCTCATCCCCACGTCCGCCCCTGCCCAAGGGGTCGACAGCTCCCTCGGTGCTCCCTGCTCAGCCCAGCCTCCTTCCTAGCCCCCTCAACAGAGTGCTCCTTGCTACCGGCTCACCACCAGGCCACCCCGTTATTCCTGGCCAGACTCTCCTTCACCTGACCACACCTGTTCTGCCAGACTGTTGCAGAGCCCCGAAGCTCACCTCCACAGACGGCAGAGGCTGTCAGGGACCTGGGGAGTCAGCGGCTGGGCTCCTTTCCAAGGGGATGTTCCCATTTCCAGCCCCCACTCCCAGAGCTGAGGTATCTGCCAGGCGCCTCCCCCTCTCCAAGCCTCCCGCTCAGGTCCTCACTGTCTTCAGCCTTGTATCTGACGGGTTCAAGGTCAGAGGCCAGAGCCCACGGGTCCCCGCCACGCAGGCCCTTGGCGTGGGTAGCCCGTGCTCAGAGCAGCCAGCAGATTCGTTCCGCACGGCCTCCACACTCCCGGATCCGAGCCTCCCCTGTCGCAGCCCGCTCGCTCTGCCAGGTGTTTCCCCCACCACATCCTCTGAGCTGACTTCCAAGAGTTCCCCCACACCAGATGTTAAACGCACTGGCCGGTGGCTTCCTGGCCTGTCTCCTGAACCCCCCCCCCCCACGCCCCATAATTCCACAAAAAAACAAAAACAAAAACAACACAAACAAACAAAAAACAACAGAGAAAAAGTTGGAACTGGTGGAATGCTTGGTACCACCTGACCCCTGGAGTCCCTCCACGGGCTCGGTGGCTAAGGTGAGGTCCATCCAAGTTCCACACATTTTAAGCTGCTTCTAGGGCACCCGTAAAGTCATCAGCAACACTTATATGGTGCCTTGGATCAGAAGAGCATTCTTTCTAGTTCTTTTTGGCGCCAAAAGAAATAGAGTCACATAGACATTTGGGCTTTGGATGGTATCTTACCGGTCCTTTGGAAGATCCCAGAAATTGGGGGTCAAGTGGCTGTTAGGACCAACGTCAGTGGAAAATTTGGAGATGTCACTGAACATCATTAGATCTGTGTTGCTGACAAGTGGCCAGCTGTCATGGTTAGATCTGGGCACTCTTGGGTAGTCCCCAAAACACCAACATGGGGGCTCAAGGGCACGAACCTCAGGAATCCACGTAAGACAGACTCAGGAGCCTGGCTAGAAGCCATGTTCCCGTTGCCTGCGGGTGGACCTCAGCTCCCTCTTCCCACTGGCCTTGGGGACTCCTCCCCTTCCATTTTTCAAAAGAGACTGTTGTTCGGTGTGGCCACATCTACACACCCTCTGTCCCCCGTGCTCATCATTACCACAGACCTCGGTGATCTTCCTCTCCTGATGCTTACCTGCCCCGTTCTCCACTCGCTCTCCGAAAACAAGCCCTTCCAACCCCCTTGCCCGCCTGTCCCTTGTGCCCATGTGGGTCACTGACCTTCATCCCTGGCCTGCTTTTAGCTGCTTTCTGCAGGTTCCTCTGTTCCTGCCCGAACATGTACTTTGTTTTTCTCTGAAATAGATCTTCACTGCAGGCTCCCCAGGCAGGCGTGAAGGGCTCCTTGAACCGCACCCCCCCATCCCCACAGCACAAAGCACAAGCAGGGCCCACAGGCCAGGCTGCCATCCCTCTCCTGCCAGCTCTTGGGAGACGCCAGTCCTGGAGCATGGTCCCTTTACACAGCCCCTCCTGGACCCACAGACTGAAGCCAGAGGAACGGAGTCAGACAAGCCATTTCCCCCACCTGCTCTTTTACCCTACAAACTGGCCCCCTTTCCTCTGAGTCTCTTCTCTGGGAATTTGCCCCCTTTTTTTTTTTTTTACTTTCAGCACAGAAAATGCAGAAGCTGAATGACCAGGCAGTATGGCCCGGTCCTGCAAATATGTCTTGTGACAATTACACATGGGTGTCATCCTGTACAACGTTTCCACATCTATGAGATGTGAGATCAAACATATGGGAATCTCCAGTTACTCTGGGTCATGACTTAGGCAGAATGAATGAGGAAATCCAAGTTATAAAATCAGGAAGGAATTAAGTATTTGGATCGAAGAGCAGTCATGGAAAAAAAAAAAATGTTATCTGCAATGGAGCAAAACCACTTGACAAATGTCTCATGGAAAAGAGGAGAGCCCCAAAAAGGTCTCTGGCAGACCAGAGTTTGGTAAACGGAATTTGCTGGGTAGTGCTCACGATTACTGATTTAACACGTGAAAAGTCATGGCATGCTGTCCCCCTGGTGTGCGGCCTCTTCTGTTGTACTTTGGCGGATGTTCGAAAGAAACCGATTAATAACTAAAACCATCTATAAGTGTATTCGTAAGCTCCTGACAGCCACCATGATTTCAGGGGGTCTGAATTGTTTTATAAGCCCTTCTACTTCTCAAGCACAATTCCTTGGCCACAGGTTTCCCGGGAATGTGGCAGGAAAAATGAACCACGAGATGATACAGTTTTCTGGTCCTGTGGGCAATGGAAGAACAGGGGGTGACGAGACGCTTCTGACGCCATGATGGATAAAGGCCTCAGAGGTGGCGTTACTGCAGCTCTGCTACCGACTGACTGGCTGTGTGACACTGGGCATCTTACTGAACCTCTCTGAGATGACGTCTCTTCTGAATGTGGTCCCCTTCAGATACTGTAAGCGAATGAGATGGACAGTGGAAGGCATCCAGCAAGCTCTGAGACTACGATTCATCTCTTTCTTTTCTAAGTCTATTTATTTATTTTGAGAGAGAGCGCGTGCACACGTGAGCGAGCGTGGGAGGGGCAGAGAGAGAGGGAGAGAGAGAATCTGAAGCAGGCTCCACACTCAGCACGGAGCCCGACGTGGGGCTTGAACCCATGAACTGTGAGATCATGACCTGAGCCGAAACCAAGAGTTGGATGCTTAACTGACTAAGCCACCCAGGTGTCCCCGACGATTCATTTCTACTCTCTTCCCCAAGACTGTTCAGTTTGGGCTGCGTCACAAACGCTAACGCACCTTGGCATTGGTGCACTCAGAGACAAGCATACGTTCGAAGGTCTTCCCTCCTCTAAAAACACACCTGTTGCATCTGTCCACCTGAAACAGGGATTTGTCTGCAGAAACCCCTGCCTGTCACTTTCGGCTACAGAAAACTCTGATCGCTCCAGGCTATAGGCCTTCAAATGGGGCCGTTCGCTTGGCTTACGGAGGCTGTTTGTTATGTGCTGTCTACTACAGAGGGTCAGGAGACCTGGGGACATGGCGAGGCACAGGGAAGCTGGAGGGCAACACATGATAAGCTCACGGTAGGTGGAAGTCACTTGGAGTAGCTTTTATGTTGGCATATGAAGTCGTAGGAGTGGCTGAAAGTACACGGGCAAGTGACTGCTCTGTGCCTGGGTCCTAAGACGGGCATGGAGAGAGCCGGAAAACGTCCCCCCATGCAGGGCCCGGTAAGAAACCCATGCTCCAAAGCTACCTGGCAGGTGCAGCCCACCCCAGCCCCTGCCCCGTGGCGAAGCTGGACAGATAAAAGGCCAGTTCTACAAAAGCTGTCATTTTGACAATGATGGAAACTGGAGCCCCCCACTTCCTTGCCGAGGGGTCACATAATTCACCCATTCTGCACCGTATTCAACAAACGTGCATTGAGTTACAGCGTGTGTCAGGAACCCGGCTCTGTGCTGGGGGCGCCGCGGGGAATGAGACACTCTTCGGGGGCTCAGTGGTCCAGCGTGGAAGGCAGGTGAGTCACCAGTAAGTCCAATTCAGTGCGATGAGCCCCACGGGGAAGCAGGGAGAGGACGTCTGGGGCCCTGGAAGGTGCATCTAACTGGGTCTAGAGGAGTCGAGGAGACCGCTGTGGGGGAAAGCGATAACTCTCTCTGAGCCTCAATTTCTTCACGTATGAATGTGAAAATCTACGTTAAAATGACTTTCACGCAAGAGTCAGATGGAAAACGTTCTAGTTCTGTCGCCCGTCAACAATAGCAATAAAAATGCGTGTGTCAAGTCACTGCAGGTGCTAGTAAACAGCGAGGCTCTATGTTTTGGTGGAGGGAAGGGGAGGTGGTCTGGGGAAAAGCCTCCCAGGAGAGCTGGCCTCGCTCTGACCACCACACCTCAACGCTCTGGTTGTGCCTAGAAATCTCCTGTCCCTGAGGCATAGTGGTGGCTTTTATGGCCTCCTTAACCAAACTGGCTCTGGCCAACACTGCTGGACACAACCTATGGAACCAGACTGCCTGGGATCAGATTCAGTCTATGTCTATCATTTTGTTCTGTGACCTTGGGAAAGTTACTTAACTCTCCAGCTGTTGGTTTCTTCATCTGTTAAAAAATAAAATAAAATAAAATAAGGACATAATAATCACAATTCCTGCCTCATAGAAGTGGGTTGAGTATAGAGGTGCCTGGGTGGTTCAGTTGGTTAAGCGTCCAACTTCAGCTCAGGTCACGATCTTGAGGTTCGTGGGTTCGAGCCCCGCATCGGGCTCTACGCTGTCAGCTTGGGGACTGTTTGGATCTTCTGCCCCTCCCCTGCTCGCTCACTCTCTCAAAAAGAAACATTAAAAAAACAAGAAGCGTGTTGAGTATAAGTGTCTCGGTATGTGTACATTACAGTACCTAAATCAGGCGAGCGTCATTAAGTGTCACTGTCACCGCCATCTTCATTATCATCATCGAGATCTCCATCAACCCTGGTGACCACAGTCCCACAGAGGAAGCATTTCAACTGGCGGCACCCTCCCTGTGGGAGGTTGTATGACGTCATTAAGAGGTTGGGCTGGACTCAAACCCGGGCTCCGTTGCCGCTAGCTATGTTACCGTTTTGAGCCTTGATTACCTCATCTGTGAAATGGGCTGATAGGAGCACTTCTCCCATGGCATTGTTGTAAGATTTAATGAGACCACGTATGGAAAGCAGGCTCGAGCAAAAGGAGCTCTCAGCACATGGTAGTGGCTATGTCACTACTGGGTTAGCTCAGAGGAAGTAAACGTCCACATCGAATCTAAATGCAGTCACTCTATCCTTTCAGGAGGACTGACACACTTCACGTGAGTGAGAAATAAATCTTCTTACTGCTTCCTTTGCCTCTCAGACATCATGAAAGAAGACAGAGACGTCGGAAGCTCCTACTTGTTCTCCAGCCTGCTGGAGACCGGACCGGAAGTAGATGCCTATCACCTAGCGGAGCACATGAATTCATCTCCGTAAATGCAGAAACAGGCCCCATGTCGAGCAAGGAAGTAACGACATTGCTCTGGACACTGAAGCGTGGTGACTGGATTTCCCTGGGAGGACGCCTCGAGAGAGAAGGAAGGGGAGCCTCGTAGCATGGGTGTGGCCCGTCGGCAGGGTGGCTGGAGGACTTGTCAGAACGGAAACGTCTAAGATTCAGTATTTCCTGCTTTGTGTTGCTATCACACGATATCAAAACTATCGCAAAAGCCACTCTCGGCACACAAAGTTCACGTACGCGTGATGTTCTGAGCGTAAAACATTTAACAAAAGGCATGTTTCACATATTGGGGATGAAGATTCAGATCAGTGATCCATGCAGATCTTGTAACGTCACCCAACCTGGCAAAAGCAGGGACTCTGACGTTTTCACAAGAAGCGCAAGACAATCTCAGCCTCCCCATCCCCAGACATCCTTGGACACACAGTGGGGGAGGGGAATGAATGTGTGGGGTGGGGCTCGAAGGATGCTCAGCTGTCGTCCGGCTTCTGAAGTCATCCTCGTTGTCCAAATCCCTCCCCACCCTCTCTGCTTGGTCTTTCACGTGTGGCACGGCCGAAAGAGAAATCACGCTTTTCACCCCAGCACCCGCCCTTTTCAGGGCCTTCCTGGGTATAAATGGCACTCCTTTTCACTCCGTGACACAAGCCCCCCAAGCCACCAGTTTTCTTTGATGGCTCTCTCCCACATGCCACCAATGGCCATCAATAAATCCTGTCGACTGCAGCCGCCAAACATGTCTTAAATCTGTCCCCATCCCCTTCTTCCCATCCTGACACCTTCACCCTCATCCAAGCCACGATGGCCTCTCATCCAGGTGATGGGCCCCTATCTGAGCTTCCATTCTCCCCCCGCCCCTCACTCCCATCCCAAATCCCCCACTCTGGAACACGGTCAGCCGGCCAGGGTCACCTTTAACAAAAAGCAAAGAAGGAAACTTCATATCCCTCCCCTACATCAAATCTGAGTTTAGAATGAAAAGCAAGCTTGCTCTATCGTTGCTACGGGATCTGATCCTGCCTACCCCTGATCTCATCACCAGCCCTCCTCCTGCACCCACCCACCCCTCCACTGTCCTCTCCTGCCCTTCCTTCTCACCTCACACATTTCAAGCTAGATGACACTTTAGAGCCTGACAGCAGCCACTACTTGTCCCTGAGTGCCCACTCTGTAGCCATTCGACTGAAAGGGGTCACTTCTATCCCAGGATGTTGTTTTAATTTTCATGCATAGCACAGCAGGGCTGCCATTGGAAAATGGTCTTACCGACTCATTTATCTATCTGCTTATCATCTGGGCTCCCCAGTGGAAAACCAGCTGTGCAAAAGCTAAGACTCCTTGGGGTCTCCATCAGTACTGTTGTACCCCAGTAGCTCAACACCTATTAGTCGAATAGATCAGTGGGTGCCTTGGTGGGTTTTATCATCGTTATTACCTAGGGTCCTGTGACCCTGAAAACACTGAGGGAGGACTGGAGATAGAGTACCAGGCAAGGTGGCAGCAGCATCAGCAGAACCGAATTCTGAAACCCAGGCAGATGTGCTAGTTATTAAACCAGGGCAGGGCCAGCAGGAAGGAAATCACAGCTCTCAGTTGCATAGATCCCATCGGCACACTCAAGAACGTCAACATTATTGAACATCAGAACCTCGAGTTCTCCACCTCTCCTGAAATCCAACTCAACCTGAGACTCTACACTCAGGCTCAGGCTCGATCACAGCATTAACCCATTAAACCACAGACGCCAACGAAAAGGGCCATTTCTTCAACTGGAAAGTCCTCAACTACATTGCAGTTAGGTGGGCCCCATGAACCTCTTCAAGGGTAACAGCTAGGAAGAGGCAAGGTGTGGGACTCGCTCAATCTCTGGGACACCTGAAGGAGGGATCGTTGTATGGGGTCAAGTCAAGCTCCCGGGAGGGTGGGAAAGGATGAAGGATGTCGCCTGCTGCGTTTCCCTGGCTGCATCCTTCTAGGCAAAGTGAGGAGCAGACCCAAAATTTGGCTTTGATGCAGGCAAAGTCAAAAGGGCAGAGAAATTGAGATCAGCCAAAACTCACTGCAGTGAAAACAGGTAGTGTTTGCCCCCCATATGAATTAAAGTTCATCAATATCTGGGTCCCCTTCCCAACAAGAGTGACCCAGAACTTCCTTCCAAGGGGACAACAGAAAAACTACCCCCGCTATAAACCAACTCAGTCCTGAATGCCTTTGTTTTCTACCTCGCTAAGGAAATAGAAATTCCCTCAATTGCCTCCCCGCAGTTTTACTTCCTTCATTTTTAGCTTTCCCTCTGGTCTTAGATGGAGTTCTTTTTTCCAAGGTTAATCCCTCTACCCAAGCTTTTGTCCTCAGCTTTTTCCGTCTACTTTTTGAATATTGCCCAACTAGTACCTACCTCTGTTGGGTACTTTAAGTCTCTCCTTCCTGCTGACCTCTCATCTACAGGATAAGGTTCCCCCTATCCTAATAAAAAGCATCCCCCCACATTAATGAAAAGCACTTAGGGACCCTATCTCTTCCCCCTGGAAATTTCTCCCGTGTTCTCCTTCATTACCAGACTCACGGGTAGTTCACTACTCATGCTGTCTACCATTCTTCATCTGCTTACTCATTTCTCAAGGCTTTGCACCCTTATCAGCTCACCCTGAGACCCACCCATCACAATTTCACAGTGATCTCCTGATGCCCAAATCAAATGGCTTTTTCTTAGTCCTCACTCGATGCCGGTGAACCTCAAAAGCCCTTCACAGTCTGACCAAAGCTTATCTGAGCTCCCTCACCCTTAGCCATCTTGCTAAGAACGAAGAGGGTGATCACTTATCCTGCCAGATACGGCTCCGCACAGGATTCTGCAATTCCAGGGAGCCCAAACACACACATATTGATCACAAGGTCATGTACGACTGCGTCGTGCACAGCCACCTCTCCATGAAGCTGCAACCACACGTGACTCATCTTTGCAACCCTGATGCACAGCCCCACCCTTTGCGTGAAGTTTCCATCAGTAAATAATCGCGCTCATTAAATCACTGAACATCATTAAGGGAGTGTGTGTCACTGAGGCATAAGAAACCTCAGGTGGCTGTATGGGCGCACTTCCAGGGAAACTGAAAGCGCTCTTTGCTGGGAGGTCTTTAAAAAGGAAAGGAGTATTTAATTAATGCCTTCGCGAGTAACTTTGGAAAAATGAACAACTATTTATCAAGCACCCACCGTGCCGGGCTCCGAAGCATTAACAGTCTGCACACTGGCATGCCAGCTGTAGCGGGAACTGAGGAAGGGGAGGGAGAAGTTAGGTGGGCGGGAGCAGAGCACATTCGAAGCGGCTGCAAGGCAGGGCCGCTTCCTGGCTGGGCACTGTGGCGCCCCGAGGGCCCCTGCTTCCGGAGCTGGGGCGGGTCCTGCCAAGGGCATGGCTGGACAGAATGAGCGATGAAAGGCCACTGGCCTCCCTCTGGCCTGGCCATCAACAGCTAACGCCTGCTCCAACTGCCCGCAACTGCTTCTTTGCAATCCCATCGCGGGGAGGGAGCTTGGAAGTCTCTCCGAATTCCTTCCCATCCTGTACTTCCTTGATTCCCAGCTACCTTGGCTTCCGGGAGGATGCCAGAGAGCCTCATATGGTGGGCCACACATGCCTGAGCGGGCATCCAGGGCTGGCATCCACTGTCCCTCCTTCAGCCTGGCAGATAGAAAGGACCAACACCCAGGGATCCTGGAATACACATGGCATCTTGGCAGCCACCTCTGACAGATGACCAATGAACAGCTTGCCTGGGCTGTAGGAAGTGACACAAACCTAATTGCACTTGTTGGTTCGACTTCAATGCTCCTCCCAAGCTCAGGTTTTTTTTTTCCCCTTCCCTGTTGCTACCAGATCTCGATCCTTAATAACCACCCCCTTACGCTCGTCTGTGCCCCCACATATTTGTATTTCTTCTGTATCATCTGCTGTGCTGTCGATGGACCTTCTCTGCCCCTAGGACTTCATCTCCAGCAGACAAGAGCCCAGGAATTCAGAAGGGAGGGCAAATTTCTCCTACTTGTCAGTTTCTGTCCCATGCCCACCCCTGCAAGGACACTAAGGACCCTTTTAGAAAAAGAGGAGATGGCATGTTGGAAGCCCAGCATGGGCTTTGCTGTCACCACTGAGAGCTGCAAGAGCGAAAACATACCTACCGTTTGAGCAAAAAGGCTGCAGATTTGGATAATCTTATGATCAATCTCCACCCCTCCGTATTTCCTGTTGCTATTTCCTTGAATTTGCTCCAACGCGTTGACTTCTCTCCAGTTTGGGCCCCTCCTCTGCCTAGTGCCCAGATCAACGGGTTGGCTGGAAATGCCTCGCTCTGAACTGTCTGTGGCCTTTTTACAGCCGCTTTCAATCTCTACTGTCATGTCCCACTCAGTGTGTTCCCAGGAGGCCTCCTGCTTAAAGGCCAGGGCAGGAGGTCAGGATACATGGGTACTGCCTCCCAACCCTCACCCTGACCTTGAGAAAGTCAAAGTGCCACGCTTGGTTAGCCATCTATACGACATATGAGATTAGAAGCTTCACTCAGAATCCCATTAACATTTCTGAACTGTGCAGCTCAGAACCCCAGCCCTAAAAGTTGGTAAGGCTCTGACCAGAAGAGCATTTTGGGGAAGAACACGATGGGAGTGTGGGCAGCACTCAGAAGTCACCTGGGAAAAGGTAATGACCAATGACCCCTGTGTTCACTAAATTTGCATCCTGGGATTTTAAGCCATCATGTTTCAGAAAGAGATGGCTCTTCCTATGTCAACTCTCTGTTACAAGAAGACAGCTGTCTGGAAAGATCATTTGCTGGGTACCGGCTGGGTATTTACATACCCAGGGGTATCTGCCATGGGCCACAAGGCAGTGATGCTGTGACGCACAGTGTCCTGCTGGGGGGCTGCCTTCTCCCTTCCCCTCGTTCAGCCTCGCTACCAAAAGTTCTGAAACACATGCTCTCTTATTCACTAAGAACTGAATAAATAAAACAGAAGAATCCTAGCTACCAAATATCGGGGATAAATGAAATAAATATGGCATATCCACAAAGTGAAACATTATCCAGCCATTAAAAATCCTGCTATGACCCACTATTTATTGAGGTTGTGGGGCACCCCATTCTCATATATTACTACTGACAGTACACATATGGGCTGCATATACAAATCAGACGGATCCAATAGCCTATTGGGATTATTTGGTCCTGTATTAATATTATATTTAGGTTCAAGGCATCGCAGTTAGTTGTAAGAGAAAATACTGTGAAGAAATTAAATCAATTTGATACACCGATGCAATGGAATAGTATTTATTTCTAGAAAAAGAATAAGGTTTCCTTCAAGAAATTGGCAGGGGGAAACCAAAAAGTGTAGAATGATATGTATGATATACTGCAAATATGGAGGAAGAACAAGAACATATTTCAGAGTTGTTTACAGATGGTTATTCATACATAATTGATAATGACACTCAGCGGTTACCTACGTGGTGATAGTGGCAATAGGAAGAGTCTACAGATGAGGGACAGGTATAGGAAGGGGAATTCTCACCATTAGATAGACCGATAGGTACTGATATACATATTGACATAAAGATGTAGATTAAAATTTACATATATAAACTTTATTGAGGTATTAATTGCCTCAATATTGTTAAGATACATGTATTTTTAAAAATTGTTTTAACATTTATTCATTTTTGAGAGACACGGACAAGAGTGGGAGAGGGGCAGAGAGAGACAGAGGGAGACACAGAATCCGAAGCAGGCTCCAGGCTCTGAGCTGTCAGCACAGAGCCCGACGTGGGGCTCGAACTCACGAACCACAAGATCATGACCTGAGCTGAAGTTGGACACTTAACTGACTGAGCCACCCAGGTGCTTCCAAGATATATGTATTGTTTACCTCAATATTATTGATATATATATATATATATATATCTTCATCAATCATATATTGATACATATGTTATTAATACCTCAACAGATGTGTAAATAGTACCTCAACCTTATATATAATACAGTAAATATGTATGTAAAATAAAGTATAAGTATATAATATATAAAATAAATGCATGTAGCATATTTATATAAAATAAAGTTTATACAGAGAGAGGTATCCTCTACCTCAATATTACATATCAACATATATACTATTATATATCAATATATCAATACATATGTTATTGATATATGTATCAATAATATTGAGGTAGAGAATATCTACATATAAACTTTATTTTGTATAAATATACTTTATACACTTATTTTATATGTTATATACTTACATATACTTTGTTTTACATGTATATTCACTACATTATATATGTAAACTTGATTGAGGCATTATTGACCTCCCACAAAATTCACCCATTTTATTTTTAAAGATTTCACTTTTTAAGTAATTTCTACACCCAATGTGGGGTTTAAACTTACAACCCCAAGATCAAGAGTCACAAACTCTATGACTGAGCCAGCCAGAGGCCCCAAATCCACCCATTTTAATGTACAATTCAACAATTTTTAGTAAATCTACCAAGTGGCACAGCCACCAAAATCCAGCGTTAGGACATCTTCATCACCCCAATAAGATCTCTTGGGTCCATTTATAGTTACTTCCAATTCTCAACCCCAGCCCTACACAACCACTAATCTACTTTTTCTCTCTAAAGCTTTGCCTCTTCGGGATATTTCATACCAATGGCCTCATTTAAAATGGGATCTTTTGAGTCTGGCTTCTGTCCCTTAACATCATGTATTTGAAATTTATTAATATTGTAGCATGTGTCAGCACTTCATTCCTTTTTTAAAAAAAATTTTTAATGTTTATTTATTTTTGAGAAAGAGAGACAGAGCGTGAGCAGGGGAGGGGCAGGGAGAGAGGGAGACACAGAATCCAAAGCAGGCTCCAGGCTCTGAGCTGTCAGCACAGAGCTCGACGCAGGGCTCAAACCCACAGATGGTGAGATCGTGACCCGAGCTGAAGTCGGATGCCTAACCGAATGAGCCACCCAGGTACCCCTGTACTTTATTCCTTTTCCATACTGCATAATATTCCATTCTATGTATATGCCACATTTTGTTTATCCATCTGCCAGTTCAGAGGTATCTGGGTTGTTTCTACCTTTTAGGTATTTTTAAAAGTGCTGCTATGAATATTCATGTGCCTTAGTGTGTGTGCGTGTGTGTGTGTGTGTGTGTGTGTGTGTGTGTGTGTGTGTGTTTGGAACCATGTGAATATATGGCTTATACAAAATTTTCATATTGCAAAATATTGTTTAAATGGCACATGCGATCTTATAAAAAAGAAAGTAGCAAATAATGCATGTGCACGCACATGCACATAGAATGATTTGATTTCGTTAAATAATTAAATAAGTACATAAAAAAGATTAGAAGGCAGAAAGCTAAAATGTTAACAGTGTTGTCTCTGGGTGATGGGATGGTGGATAATTTATGTGTTTGTGTGCTTTTCTGTATTTCAACAAATTTTCTACTGTGAATATAAATTACTTTCGTAATCAGAAAAAAAAACCCACAGTGTTATTAGAAGAAAAAATATATCCTTCCTATTCAATTTCTCCTGGGTCTTTACCTCTCCGTTACAGAATGATACCCTCTCAACAATGCAAAATGGGGGGGGGGGGTGCGGCCTTTCTCTCTCTCCTGTACAGTGCTGGTCACAGCATCTAGAAAACTGCAGATCCCCAATAAATACCAATTAATCGTGAGGACCTCGAGATCAGTCTCCATGGCAACCTGACAAGGGCATGACACCACCTAAGCACTGCCCCAGCGTGGAGATGGCCCAGCAGGCAGAATGCCCACCTCCAACAGCCTGAGGCTGCCAAAAGGCCATGGAGCAAAGGGATTAGGCTTCCCAAGGCTCGAAGAGAGAGACATCTCTTTAAACAATGGGACATTGGAAGTCTCAACTCATCATCCTAATTGTGGGGTTCCTTGAACTGCCATTTCTATTTATACAGCTGCAAACAGATGTCAAGATCCAGTATTTTTAAGAGCTGCACTGAAAAATGAAGTGTCCCTCCCCTATGTTTATCTCATGCATAATTTCATCATATTGCTTCATAATTATTCACTAGTCTGCACCAGGCCTGCCCCTTACATTTGCAGGACCAGGAACAAGAGAATTATTGAAGCCCGTATCTCACAGATCTGAAGATTTGAAAGTTGTAAGTCAAGCCAACATGCTGTTAAATATAGTACATCCTATCCTCCTACCCTGTTAAATGTATTTTCGGAATGATTTGAAGGGCAAGGTAAGAATGTAGGTGTCTCAGGCTCCTTGGAGTTGTGAGTTGGGACAGGTTGTGCCAGAGACTTGGCCCCAGCCTGCTCTCCTTCTCCTTCCCACAACCAAAGGGCCCCACCTAGCCTGAACCATGCCACAATCATACTCCCCTCTGCCCTAAACAGCAGCCAGCCCCCTTGGCCAACGCTTGGGCTCGGCAGTACATATGTCTGCAGTGCAACCCATCCTTAGGAGAATAGACCGATGGAGAGGTCTGCACATGGCATAGAAGTGAGCTAAGAGCCATTTTGCTGAGCAATTCTGGTTTAGGCAACTGCACCTAGAAGGGGAATAAGGCCCAGGCTCCAGGTGGTCACTTTCCATGGCCCTTGGACTCGTGGCAGCTGTAGGAAGGTCCTGAAAAGTATGGGGTCCTTCTTAGCCAAGACTAAGAGGTAGCCTTCTATCTTCATACTAGACTGGGTTTCTCGACCTTGGCACGACTGCCATTTTGGGTCACATAACTTTTAGGGGTTCTCAGTAATGCCTGCCTTCAGTAGTGACACCCAAAACTGTCTCCACGTGTGTCCCCTGGGCAACAGGTCACTACCAGTCTTTGAGAAAGACTGACTTCACTAGACTACAAAGTTCTTGAGGGTAGGAAACATGACTCCTTCACTCAGTGGCAGAGTGCATGGCATTGAGCAGATGCCCAGTATGTGTTTGAAGGGCGAATCAACGAACCATCTGCTCATGACCTCAGAAATATTCTCGAAAGGCCCTATTCTCCTGGAGAGGACTGTCGGTACTGGTGTCAAAGAGCATCTCAGAACAAGCTGAGAGCAGTTCTCGGTCCCTGCGGTATGAAAGACAAATCTGGGGTACGAAGGTACAAATGACAAGAGACGGGAAAAACAGCGCCATGCGTCCAGGACTGCCTGAGATGTGCACAGAATTAACCCAACGGTCCCTAAGATGTCATGCACTTCACAGTCCTATCTCCCTCTACCAGAACTTTCCAGGTCAGGAGTGTGAGGGAGGGGGCAGGGTCTCTAAACTTAAAACAGACACTCCTAGGGGTCCTGGTAGAACACTGCTGAGTCCCACACGTTCCTTAGACAAATCCAAATGTGATGCACTTGGAGGGCTAGAATACACACGTTTGGGCTTCTGACCTACAAGGTGTTGATTGTAAATTTCCTTCAGCCCATGCCATTCATTCCACCCTCTTTTACCATCAGGATTTTAAAACCCTATTCGTGGGGCGCCTGGGTGGCACAGTCGGTTAAGCGTCCGACTTCAGCCAGGTCACGATCTCGCGGTTCGTGAGTTCGAGCCCCGCGTCAGGCTCTGGGCTGATGGCTCGGAGCCTGGAGCCTGTTTCCGATTCTGTGTCTCCCTCTCTCTCTGCCCCTCCCCCGCTCATGCTCTGTCTCTCTCTGTCCCAAAAATAAATAAATACGTTGAAAAAAAAAAATTAAAAAAAAAAAAAAAACCCTATTCGTGATGAGTGTCTTCAATCAGCCAATCATGCTTACTGCTACAGCAAGCCCATGCTCCTTCTCCAGAGCAAGCAAACATCTGTCTCTCAGTTTTCTTCAGAATAGATGAATTCCTTCCCGTGTATTTCCCGTATTCCTAGCAACTGAGTATCTGCATCATCAGTGGTATCTGCATGAAGAAATGGGGTTCTGACGGTAGCCCCACACTTGGAGCAAAGAGCCTGACTGGTATCGTTCACTGACAACAAAGGGACCCAGACTAGATCTGAGAAGCTGCTTGGGCCTCAGTTTCCCGACAGCAGCAGGTCTCAAAATGTGGTCCAGAGACTTCTGGTAGCCCCAAGACCTTATCAGGAGAGCCATGTGTTAAAACTATTTTCCTAGGAAGGTTTAAAGCCTAAGGTCTACTGAAATGGTCTATGCATTTTTTTCCCCTCTCATTTTCTTACAGGTATATGTGGCGTTTTTCCAGTGGCTTCCTGCTACGTGATGACATCACCTGATGGCTAAGTGGGATGTGTGCGTGTGCTTGTGTTTTTAAGATCTTGCTCAGTTCTGGTTTCCACTGCAATAAACAGAGATGGATTTAACCCACATGCAAAAGCTCTTTAAGGTCCTCATAATTTTTAAGATTGTAAATGGGTCCCAAGCCCAAGGGGTCTGAGAACCACTGCCCTACAGCAACAATGCTGGTCACACTTCTACATCACCGAAAGCAGGCAGTGGAGGAAAAATATTTGGAAGATCTTTCTGAGAGGTAGAGTACGTTACCGGGTATAAAAATAAGTACATTTTCAGAGTTTTATAACAGGAGTGTCACTGTGACATTTTAGCTGCAAAATGTTCCCTGGGTTCTTCTAGGTGGGGAAAAGACAAGTCTAGAAAAAACAGCAGGAGTATTAGTATTTTCAATAAAAGCAATACATAGTAAACACAGTGATGCTTGGAGGCTTACCTATGATCAGTTTGTACTTGGACTAGCTTCACCTCAACATCCCCAACCTGTCAAAAACCCATTCCATTTGTTCGCGTCTCTGAGAATGTCCAGGGTGTGCAGAACAATTGGGAGGCACAGGGACCGAGAGCACATTTGTATTATTTGTGGAGGGAGAAGGCAGAGCATCTGAAGCTTGTCATTTTTAATTTAACTGCAATTCTGAGATTATCAGTGGATTTCAATTACCCACGCTATAGAATCAGGATGTGATTAGCAACCAGAAGCACTTTTTTAAACATCTAAACAACATCACTGTCCAAAATAAGCAGATGAAAAGACTTCATTCTTTCCAGCTTTAACACTAATCCATCACTTCTGATTTTCCCTTTTTAAATTTCTTCTAATTCCTTTTTACCCCCCTCACATAACATTGATGCTATTTTCTCTGCCCTCCACCCCTACCCAGGCACTGAGGTGTTCTGAACACAGGGCATCATTCACTTCCCCAGCATACCCAGAAAAGGCATATGATCATTGCCTCCATTTTGCAAACGGAACGTATCAGGAGATATATCTGCCATGATGAAATAATAGCAACATGGCCAACTGGAAGCCAGGCCCAAACCAAGATGCTTCACACCCACCCAGGAGCACTATGCACGTTGGTGGGTGTGGAAAGAGGCGGTGAAGGACATGTTGGAGACCCCTCGAGAGGAAGAGATGACTCCTGCTTTTTGCAACAACTGTTTCTAGAAATTGCCTCCCCCCAACTCCCATGTCAAAGGACTTGAATTTTTTAAATTAATATAATAATAGTAATAGTAATACGAGTAATACTAATAATAAGTAATTCAAGGAGAGGTCAGTGGCACGTCACTAACGAGGCAAGTTTTGCCAGTTCAAGGCTGGGGCAGATAAATAATGGAACATGAACCACCGTCTTAAGCCTGGCCACTTCTCTACAGCCTGCTTCCATCTTCTGTGCTATAAATAATTCAGAGTTTTCTTTTTTCTTAAATATCACAAAACCAAGTCGGAATCTTTATGTGAAGGATTCTGCTGTGTCCCTCTCTCCCTCCTCCCCTCCCTCCCCAGCCAGCCCAGGCAACTCCCCAGAGAACGACCCCTCAAGCTTTAACATTTATTCTTTGACATTTCAGACTATTTGTTAGGCAGAGCTGCCTTCTTGAGATCAAAGTCGGAAAATCTTGCCGAGAACTCCCGCTTGGCCCCGTCCAACTGTGACAGAGAGGGTCTATTAACCCCCAAGCATCTGCTTCCTTCCTCATCCAAAGCAATCCACCAACCCTCAGGCAAACGGGCAGCCATTTCTCTCTCTACTTCCCTCCCCTTGCTTTCAAGCCCCCCAGCCTTTCGGGGCGGGGGGCAGAGGTATTCTTCACATGTGATACACCAAGACATTCAGCAGAGGGAGGTGACCCCAAGAACCAGAAGATGTCCCCCACCAGGAGACAATAGCGATTCACGGGGATATGGCATTTGGGGCACCCGTCTAGTAGAGTCTTTTATCTGAGGATTAGCAAGTTGAGAGAGAGAGATGCGGAACACGGAAAGGTAACTTACCCCAAGTCATTTACATCTTCAATTCTGTGTACTACCCCTAGATGACGTCACCTCCACCAGCCCGGGAGTGCAGCCAGGGTTAGTGCTGAAGTCTTAAACGCTTATGTGAAATGACTTACCATTTTCTTCTGAGATACCACAGTGAAGGTTTCCTGCTTCACAAGAGTACCTATCCAACAGCTCCCAGATTCATTGTTGCCTCTATACAGGGCAGAGGGCAGAAGTAGGGACAGACGCCATAGCCGGGCAAAGGTATTGGGGTGTGGTCGTTCATCGTGATATAAGGTCAGTGGTTAACATCCTACTTCATTCTTCTTTAAAAAAAAAAAAAAAGCTGTGACCACACCATAACTCGGTGTTACCTAAAGTGTGTGTGTGTCAATCTATTGGTAGGTATTCAACGTTTTTTTTTTTTTTTTTTTTTTTTAATTTATTTTTGGGACAGAGAGAGACAGAGCATGAACGGGGGAGGGGCAGAGAGAGAGGGAGACACAGAATCGGAAACAGGCTCCAGGCTCCAAGCCATCAGCCCAGAGCCTGATGCGGGGCTCGAACTCACGGACCGCGAGATCGTGACCTGGCTGAAGTCGGACGCTTAACCGACTGCGCCACCCAGGCGCCCCTATTGGTAGGTATTAAGAGAAGTCCATGTTCAATTAGATTGGGAAAGTGGGAGGACAAAAAGGTTTATTTAAAGGAGGACTTCTCAGAGGCTTTTAGATCCTAATGTGTACTGTGAATCTGTAAGACATTGGCTATACCGTGTAACATTCTCCAAAGTTATTTGATGGGCTCTTAGGAAAGCATTGTTGCAGCCAATGGAAAGGAGAGCACTTGATCCTGACGACATTGTTTATTACACCATTTACCTAATAACTGGAGTAAGAGGAAAAGGTTCCTCTGAACACTGAGGACTCAAATTGAGAGAGAGTCATATTGCAGAAACTGAAGTTTTGCCCAAAAAAACCGGTCAATTCCCATGAGACAATAGTTGGTCAAGGGAGTGACCCTCTGAAGCAACTAAGATGGCCAAAAACGCCATCCTGAAAATACGCAGTGGGTTATTCTGGTCTTCTTCATGACGATACTGGCCCTTTGGTAACAGAGGTAACCCGTGGCAATTGCCTGTTATGGTAGCAAAAATGCCAAACCGACAGCCATAAAGATGGAAGGATTCCATGAGTCATTCAAACATGGACTCAGAATTTAAATTCTCCCAAGAAGGACATTCTCAGAATCTATTCTATATTTGTGATGCCTTCTCTGCTCCCACTGACTGTGGGAAAGAACGGACTGAGGTTCTCACTGGCCCGCTCGGCATCTGGCTCCCTCTGAAGTGAAAGGCTTCAGTCCAAAGCTGTGGCCCTCAGATAAGAGCTGCCAGAGACACGGATCCTGGATGCGACCTCTTGGCCAGACTGAGCTTGTAGAGACCGTGGCTCGTGACAAAAATTGCTGTGAGATTTCCCCTCAGGCTGTTATGTGAGTTTTCTCTCAGAACTAAGAGCAAGAGAAGGCTAACACTCCAGTGTATATAGAATAGACAGGCCGGACTCAGCAACCAGCCTGCATTCTGGAATTTTCTTTCTCCCTGAGATTGTCTGAAGGAGGGTCTGGGAGGAACACCCACATTGGATGGCCCAGGGGACACAGACTTTAGGACTTGCCCCTTCTTGACTTTGGCAGCAGGAGGGCAGATCTTGGGGACAGCCTGTCCAGCCCATGCTGATAAAGACTAGGAATGAGAGAAGTCTTGTAGGTCTGGAGGTCTCCTGTGTTAGGGATCTAAACCTTCTCAGCTTCAAACTCAAGGACTTTCCATGGCATGTGTTCCCGATACCCCCAAGAACCTTGGCTGGGTGAAGTAAATATTACCCCAGGCCTGTTCAGCCAATTAGAGGGCCACATCACAGACTACAGACGCACCTCCTTCCCTTTAGAGCACCTGTGACCCCTTCCCGCAGCCCCACACCCTCTCTTTCCCCTGAGAAGTCCATTTGGGAGTCAGGATAGCACGACCTTTGGCCAAAGGCTGTCGCAAGCCTTGCAGAGTAAAGAACACGGTGTCACAATTTCAAAACAATGACCCAAGGACCAAAACAGACCACAACTGGTGTCAGCTTCAGAGTAAAAGGAGGTGGCATTTCAGAGCTCTATAAAAGAAGTGTCACCCGGCCACATTTGACAGCAAGGAAATCACCTTTCTGGGGAAAGGAAGGTCCCTGCCCTTCTCACTGCAGGACGAACGTGGGGACAAAGGAGGGAAGCCTGTGTCTTTTTAAGGGAGACAGGCCAATAGCTCCACTGAGGCCCGCAAAGGGGGAACCCAGGTTCACGCCGCTGCCGTGGTAACAGCTCGCGGGCGGCAGAAACTGAGGAGGGAAGAGAGCCACGAAGGCAGCCTGGGTGCCACTACTGGCCACCAAGGCCTCAGGCGTGACTCACCAGAGTCAGGCTTGGCCAGGGCGGGTGGGGTAGGGGGAGTGTCCGAGCTGACAGGACGCCCTGCCCCCCGAACTGTGACGAGGCCAAAACGAGAGAGCACCACCCCGGAGCTCATTCACACCTTGGGCTGGCTCCCTCCTTGGTCTTCAAACCCTTTCCACTGCTGAGTGGGGAGTGTCGGCCATCACTCCAAACCCTGATTATCGCTTGACAATGCTCTGACAGGGGCGTGGGGAGACGTGCTCAGCCTCTCTGCCTCTCAGAAGAGCCACGCTCCATTCCTGCTACGCCGGGTACCCCTCTCTCTGCTCTCAGCCAAGTCCAAGTTAAATTCCTCTACTTCAGAGAGGCCTCTGGCAGCTCCTGTTTGCAGAGAGGGTCACAGGGAAAAAAACCATGACCCTGAGCCGCTCAGGGTGGCGTTGGTCATGTGCAGAAAGCTCGCGTGTCTCCTGTTTGCCAGGCTTGGGAAGTGTCACCGAGGCCCTCGGCCGGGACCTCTCTGCGGCTCTGGCTGTTCTCTGGGAACTGGGTAATCCTGCCTCTCCCCTCTCCCCCAGATAGTTCCAAATTCCTTCTCAGAGTGCACCCGCACGGACTGAGCCTTGCCTTGGGCTGGAGGCCTTTGGCACAGAATCCGAGCCAGCAGCATCCTGTACATCCCTGCGGGATGTGGGATCCTCAGAGACCCTCCCGCCTGCCTGTTCCTTGTTTAGGGCAGCCCGCGGGCCTTATCCGAGGCCGGTCCCCATACATCCTCCTCCTCCCCAGCAATCACCGTCCCCCGCCCGGCAGCACACAGAACACTCGAGCCACACACTGCCATCCACCTCGAGCCCAGCATGGTGCGGAAAGACGACTTAGCCTTCAGAGGTCTACACCCAGATATCTGGTGATGGAGGGGAAGTGTCCTGATGGACGGGGACGAAAGTACAGAGAGGCCACAGACCTCATCCCCCATGCAGAAATCTCCCTGAGCAAGCAGAGCTTTAATTCCAAGGGGACCCCTGGGTTCCTTGATGAGCCACCCACCGAAAAGGAAGAATTGGGATTAAAATCCTACCTAAATGGATCTCAGAATCCTGATGGAATTTTCGAACCACCTCCCAAAAAAGCAGACAGGGGACCTTTATCTCTTGCCAGCAAGCTCATCTCCTTCAACTCACTTTGGGGTTCGAGTAGGGTTGAACCAGGAGTGTCACTTAGCTCTGAGAGTGGTGTCAGGTCCAGGCTGAGGTTTTGCGGAAGGTGGGAAGGGGGGTGTGGTCACAGGATTTCTAACGGCAAAGGGCAGAGCCGGAGCCTCAAGGCAAACGTGGGCTTTGCCTACATCGGCCCCACTGAAGGGTGGCGGGGGGGGGGGGGTAGCCCCAGGCCCCGTGGACAATCTGGTTGCAAACCAGGCTCCCCGTCCGTCCTTTGCTCCTTGCTGCCCCGTCACCTTCTCCACTGTCACACGCCAGAGTTGCTCTCCATTCCTGTCCTCCCCAGAGCAGCCTGCATCTGCACCCCCCCCAGCGCCTCCCCCCTCCTCCCCTATTTCTCTCTCCCTTCCAGAACCACTGCAGCAGCAATGCAGGAGTCTACCCGGAGCTCAGGCTCCCTGCACCCCGAAGAATGAAGGCCTCCCGCCTGATCCACGTCCGGCGTGGCTGCATTGATCCACCTGCTCTTGTCCAGCCTCCATGCCATCAAAGCCCCTCTGGCCCCCTCACTACTGTGTCAGAGACGCGGGAGTCTCTGCTCGTGCCTGGGCTCGGCCTGTGGAAACCGGGCCCGGGCAGGAGAGGCATCCCGGCACAGTCCCACCTGTGCTGAGGTCACACCTGTGGCTGAGAGGTGGCGGTGAGGACGTGGCTGCTGTAAGCTTGGCGGAAGGAATTCCCACACAAGAGGGAAGAGCCAGGGCAGCCCAGAGGCCAGATTCTTGGCTTCCGCATTACACGCGCTTCGCGTCGGTTCTTTTCCCGGGTAAGAAACATGTGGCTGAGTTTCGACACACTGGGACGTCTTTTGAGTGGGACAAGAAAGTTCGAATACGGACGGGAAGAGTCAGGCAAGGATCTTCCTTCCTTCCACCACCTTCCTGTCCAGAGCTGCTCACACTTGCCCAGACGTGGGCAGCCTCACCCACCATCCTGAGAATGGGGTGTCTCACCCAATAAGCCCTCCCCCAACATCAAAGATGCCACCATCGTCTGCCTGGGAATCTTGCCAACTGCAAGCCAGATCATTCATCTTAGACCTAAGACCAACCACGCTTTCGGGTGCCCGGGGTCACAAAATGCTAGAATGGGATAAAGAAAAAACTCCCCAGATATTCTTTTCTGGGGAGTCTTTAAAATCACCGTGTTTGAGAGGTGCCAGGAGGAGCTTAGGGAGGATGGCATCTAGCCTCGGAGAGCCCTGAAAGACTTGTTCACCTCGGGAGGGGTGGCTGTGCAACTCCCCCAGGACTGCGGCCTTCCAGAAGCAACAGACAGGCTGCTCTGTGGAGCACACTGCGAAGTCCAGGAGGCCTCCTGTCAGCCCTGGTCCTGCCGGTCACCAGCTGTGAAAACCAGGGCTGGTTACTTTCTGAGTGTCCGCTTCTTCCGGGGTAAAATGTGCCTGGCTGTGAGCGGGTCCGCAGAAGGGACATACAGTTGTTGTTAACGTCCCACAGGTGGGCCCATTCTTTGGCGCTTGGCAGCCAGTTCCAGGATCTGGCCATGTAGCCCTTGTGAAAGGCTCCAGGCCTCTCCAGAACATGTCCCTGGAGGGCCCTACCCCCCGTTTTCACCACTGTCTTGAAAGACACAGCGAGTTTCCTGCTCTCCAGGCTCCAGAGAGTAGGGTTCAGAACTGTTGCTCCTCAAACACCCCTTCCAGAACAAAGATCCGTCTAGCGCCCGGCAAACACACAGGCTTCGTGGCCTGCGTCAGCTGTGGACCTGAACCACGGGACCGAAACGTACGCTGAGGTTTAGGAAAACCACTGTGAAATCCCATGGGGAAGATTCCAAACCCGGAAGGCCTTGCTGGTCCCCGGAGCCTCCCCGCACGAAGCCTGACCAAGGCAGCATCCTTCTGGGCTGAGCGGTGCTCTCCGGGTCTGCCCTGCACCAGCTCTAACTGCCCCGGAGGCTCTAACACCGCAGTAAACGTCTGGGACTTCGGGGCCCAGCAGGAAAACAGAGTCCTGGGCACTAAACATTGCTCTCCCTGGCTCTTTAGACTTTTCAGCTCTCCTCAGATCTCACTCCCAGCACAAGGCCTGGCCTTGCACCTCGTAGGCAAAATAGAAGCCACCAGACCAGCCCTCCTGCCCTTTGCTGCCCCAAACCTCTAATCCCTCATCTTTCCTCTTGCCTCCTGCTGTGCTGGAACAGCCCTCCCTTCACAGGCTGGTGGCACCCCTCCCTCTGAGCTGTGTGCTGGTCCCCCCCTCTTCTCAGGGGCCATTTCCATCCATCACCTCCTCTCCCAAGCATCCAAGGCTCCATGTATTAGACCAAAGCAAAGGTCAGATCTCTCTTGCTAAAAATGGAAGTTTTCCCCAATAGCCCCGCCCCTCGGCGATCCCAGTTCCAGACCTGGGACCACCGAGGACAAGGGAATGCAGGGCTGGGGCAATGCCCTCCCCAGGCCGTTCTAGAGGAGAGGAACTTCCATTTGGGGTCAGCCTGGGGGGAGCTCAAACTCAATTTAAACAGATTAAATCAATGAGGGTCAGGAGGTCCCTGTTGGACCTCCGTCTTGAGCTCACCCACCTTGCTCTACCTGTCTCACTGTTACCTGCTAAGGAGGCGAGCTCCAACAGAGCCTGCTGAGGCCCAGTGAAAGGTCCAATCCCACCCAGGAACGTTTCCTCAGTCCCTGTCTTCCACTCTTGCCCCAGATGTCCTGCATACAGAGTCCCTCCACCTAGGTAGAAGATGTTGTAAGTTACAGAAGACATGGCAACCCCTTCCAGCTGGGTAAAGCCAGGAGCCCAGGGCACACAGCCGTGCCCAGCTCACTCATGCATTCTACTCTCGGCAGGACCCCCATGACTGCCTCCCACTTCCCGCAGCCCACAAGAGCCCCATGGGACAGTCCGGCCCACCTGAGGGTGTGCGTGTGGGTGTGTGGATAGGGTGTCCCTGAAGGATAAGCAGACTAGCCTGTAAGCCCAGAGCCCAGTCCTCCTCTGGCAAGGTCACGTCCTCAAGACCCAGGGAAGGTACAAACCGGCTCCATGTGAGGGAAAATCCTATCGACTTACTGGTTCGAGGGTCCCTCGGTTCTACTCCCCAAACCTGTTACACATCAGCTCTGAAGAAACGATCTCGATAAGCCTCGGCTGCTCAGGAAACAGAGCAGTCTCCCAGACACCAAGGAGGTAAGGGTCTCGGGGGCTTGAGCAGTGTCTGGAGGAGTCAGGTTTGAACCTGGCCTCTGCTTCTTGTGCTGTGTGACCCTGGGTGAACCACTAGACCTCTCTGTGCCTCTAATTCTTCCTTGATAGGACGAGGAAACAGTTCACTAGATGGATTTGACCTATCTGGAGGAGTCTCGATGAAAACCACCAGTGCAACAGATTACAGACACTTTTGTAAACAGGACTGAGCTAAGAAACTTCTTTAAAAGAGTAACAATTGAATAGGTGTGGCGGGAAATGTGAGAATTTCTGGATCTTTAACATTCTTTGCAGAATTGCCAAATAAGAGGTCTGATGCAGTCATTTCATTAGAAAATAAAGTGTTTATTAAGAAACTATACACTGAACACTCCTATAAGTCTCTGTGGAAATACAACGCCCCATTGTCATAGCACAAGGTGAGAAAATGGCAGAATAAAGGATGCTGGGGTGGATGGAGCCTGGCAGGCTGGAAATGAGGTAATGATTTACAATAATTAAAAACATCATCCTCAAGCTTACTCCTTAAAGCCACACTCGGGAGGAGGCCCTGGCCCAGAGGGTCAGCAGGACACGGTGGGGAACAGCCTGACACGAAGCGTTGGGGGGCAGGGTGGCGGGGAAGATGGCAGGAGCTGGATAAACACACATCTCAAGGCCCTGGAGGAAACCTGAATCCCCACATGACACTCTGGATGCTACGGTGTCCGGGAGGCCACCCCAGATCCGGGCCAAGAACCTAGAAAGCTTCGTGGTTTGAAACCCCATGGAGGCATCTGCAGAACCAGGCTGGCAACCCGGCACAAAGAGTCACCATCCACAGGACCCAGGAAGGAAAACCTTAAGCGGGACTCTTACTTCCCACGTCAACTTGCCAAAGGCAGAGACTATTCTCTATTACTGTGCGTCACCACCCCAAAACTTAGGGGGTTAAAAGCCACCACCATCTTGTCCGAGGAGCTCCCCGTGGGAGACCCCTGCTTCACACTCTCCGCCGTCCCATCAAGGGGCAGCCTGTGCTGACTTCCCACGACGGAGGCGCCTGGGCCAAGCCCGAAGTCCACTCGCCCAACACGGCAGCAAATCTGGGAGAGGTTCAGGCTCTACCACTGTGCCTTTCCTATCAGAGCTGGGGAGAGGCATCCCTTACCCTTTCACTCTCCCCAGTGGATTACGCTGAAAATGGTGGGGGTGGGGGGAAGCAAACCCCCTCTTTGGGAGAGGGTGGCCATGGAGTAAGGCATGAGTCAAAGCAAGCAAAGTAAACACATATATTGACCAGAGAACAGGATGACACTTCCATGAGAGGGGCTGGAGGAAGCCAATTTTTCCTTCTCTTCCCCTTCAGTTCATCTTGGCCTTGAACTGGTGATTCCATTGGGTTCCGAAAGTTCTGAGAGTCAAGAGTAAGTGAGAGTGGGGGTAGAGAGCCAATCCTGGGATCAGGGACTTGTAGGAAGGGCCTTGGCCCCTGGCTCCCTCGGTCCCTTGTGGTCCTAGCAGGATGGCCAACTGATGGACAAGACCTCCCGCAGCAAAAGCTTGTCAGGACTGCCGATCTAGGGGCCAAGGAGTTTTCTAGTATCACACTCACTGTGAGCCATTCCAGAAAGAAGAGGAAGGTAGGGGGAAAATGTGTCCAAAAAAAGTATGGTTTTCTCCACCAAAAAAAACCCTCAAAAAAACCAAAAATATATATATATATATAGAAAATGATTGGTTTCCATTCTTTCCTCTGAGACCTAATCTGGTGCCAACACTTGGGCCTGGCTCCCCCTCTCTCAGCGCGTGGTCTCCACCTCTGCTTAGCCGCTCTTCCCCGCTGGAGGCTGCAGGGCGATGAGGTCACTAAGAGGACAGCCTGGTATCCTAGGGAGAGCCAGGGAGACCCCACGCTTCCAGGCAGGGTAAGTGAGGCCGGAGCACGGCTGGGCTTCCATCAGGCTTTCTCGTGCTGGTTGGGTTGTTTTTGTAAAGCAAGAGAATGGCTAGTGTGTTTAAAAGGTGGTTCTTGGTGCACAGGTTTTTAATTCTCTTTATCGGCTCTAAAGTTGGTGGCAGGAGCTGCCTCGGAGGCCGGGAAAAAAGGAGCACAGTGATGACTGAGGGAAAGGGCGACCCTGCCAGTGGCGGATGGGGGAAGACACCCATCTCGGTGGCGGTAATGGGTGCAGGGGCACCGGTGGCTCATGCGGTTTCTACTTAGCATCCCCGGATCCAAAGAGAACAGCGCCTAGAGCTTCCCACCTCTCAGAGGGCCCAGCCTACCAAGGTGACATCAAAACAGGGAGGCTTAAAAGGAGTTTTTAAAAGCCATGACGTCCTTTGCTGAAATAAGCACTGACATCCTCAACATAGATGCCATGGTTAAGAGGCTTGGAATGTCCGGGAAGGCTTATTGGATTCAACATAATTTCTCTGAAACCTATAAAAAACAAAAACAAAAGAACAGAAAAACAGAAAAAAGCAAAATAAAGTAAAAACCAAAACCCCCAAAGAAGATCAAAACTAGGAGGGGAGACGGAAAGGGGGCTTGAGGGGGGTGGGGGAAGAGGGAGGTACGGACAACGATCTATCGGAAACCGTCAAACGAATTGTCAGCAAAAGGGAAGGAGAGGGAGGAGGGGATTAACTTAAAACCAAGCGTGGTCAGAGAAACTGGAAACACTCCATTTTGCTGCGGCCTCCGCTGAACCGAGGAAGGGAAGGGAGTCAAATATTCAGGGGCTTGGGCCTTGGATTGTCACGGAATAGCAGAACAGCCTCATCTAGGGAAGGGCACAGCCACTAGGGTCACTGGGATGGGGGGAAAGGGGCGGGAGGGAAAGCGTTCTCAGAGCCTGCATTGCTAAGGGATACCAGAGGGCCACTTCTAACCCTAGGAGCTGGAATTCTATAGGTTGCCTTGACCATACCCACGGGGGTGGTGGGGGCGGGGGGGGGGAGGGCTGGGAGCAGAGCGTTATTCTTCCAAGCCTGCCAGCTCTCTCTCATTGACTTTTGGTCTCATTTCACCGGCTCGGTGGAAATTTAGGAAATAACGGCTGTTCTCGCAGCCTTATCGTAACTCCAAGTCTTACAGAGGATAAAAACGCCCTGGAGGAATGACAATGGCGGCCACTTGCACGACAGCTCAGCTCCTTTCCGGCCACGCTGCCATAGACTGAATTAGGAGATCCAGAGACGTGGGTGTTCCTGATCAAATCTCCAGATGGAGGTTTCTCAATCAACCCCAGATTATAATAATGTCTGTGAAATAACGTCTGTCTAGAGTGTGTGTGTGTGTGTGTGTGTGTGTGTGCGCGCGCGCGTGTGTGTGCGTGTGAGCATGCACCTGCAGACAAGACAGGAGCAAGCCTATCTTCTCATGAAAGCTACGGGCAGGTATGTGAAGGGCACAATGGACAGCTGGATGTTGGGGACGTGATGGGGACAGACTGAGCTGGTTGCGCAGAGACTCTCTCCTCCTCATTCCTGGATCACGTGATGCTCAAAACACAGTGGAGTAATCTGGACACTGGGAGCTCTCCATCTGTAGGGAGCGGGGTCAGATTTGTGAAGACGGAGGGAAACTTCCTTGTCTGTGACATCATGTTTAGAGAGAGGCTCAGCTTCAGGATGAGAGGTTTCTGCGATAGCTTCCCCATGCTAACCAGGGACGAGGGCTCTCTTGGGTCTGAGGTGGAAGGGAAGGCAGGCCACAGGTCTGGGCAGCCTGCCTAGGAGGTGTGGGACACCACTGTTCCTATCCAGGTTGTGGTCCCTCTCTTGCTTCTCCCACACCCTTCGCCTCGGCCCTATGACATGTCCTCCCTGGAAGACTCCTCTGACCTAAGGGATTTTTAGTACCAATCCCACACTGGGCACCTAGTCATCCCCCAGTCCTCTGGGACATACTGGAGACTCCATGTGGTCTTAAGATCTGAAGAATCAAAACTGGTTGGGGGTGGGGCCTGTACTGCATACAAAGACGTCAAAGGAGGTAACTCACCATGTGACCTTGGGTAAGCCACTTCCCCACTCTGGACCTCGGGCTCCTCATATATATAGTGAGTTGATGAGACTAGATGATCTCTATTGTCCTTCAAGTTTAATATCCCATGATTGTCTATGTTTGAAAAGACCCCTGGCAGAAGAGGCAGACACGGGGAATTAATGGTCAGTATTGAGCCCCAAGCACAGAAACAAGGGGAAGTATTTTTCATGTGCACGATGCCAGAAGCAGAAGCCAGGTGTTCCCCGATCCATAGTCAACACTGCTTTACCTAGAGGGGCACCTGGTTCATCTCATGCATACAGTCTACAGACACTGTCCTCACAGTATCACACAGGAGCATTCAAGAACTGCGCCAGGGGGTCAGGGAAGGTTTGCCGTCCCCTTGAACTCTGTCCAACCCCCTCCCTAACATCCTTGCCCCCCACCCCCCAACCCTCCTTCTTGGACCAGAGCAACCTGAACGTGTGCCCATCATTGCTCTTCTGGATGCCATTCCCAGGGCTGGAAGGAGGATTCTTATCACTTAGGTAATGGCCCTGCAAGTCCCAAGACCCTCTTTCTGTCCCCTTCTTTCTCCAAGAAAAAATTCAGCTAATCTCTAAGAGGAAAACAACTTGATAAGCGGGGGAGGACGAGGAGATGGGGCATGGGGCGGTGGCGAGTTTGGTCCCTCAAAAATCTTTCCTGCCTGAGTTAGGGCATAAACAGTTGGAACGATAAATGCTGTTGGTTCAGTAGACCCAAGGACTACAACTCCTATGAAAGGCTTATCGTTATAGCTGGAGAGTGAAATCTCCTTTGGAGGCCATGCAGCATCATGGGTCCTGGAAGGCTCCATGTTGGATCCATTAAAGGCAGGGCCAAGCCTGCCTAAGCCTCTGCCAAGGTCCCTGAAGCTGCCTCCGTGAACATGAGCCTTTTCCCATATTAGCCGGGATCTGAAGTTTGTTTTCTCTGGAACTCTTTCCCAGGTGGAGCCTTTCCAAGATTCTAAGTGCTGAATCCTGATAGCATAGGAGGCACTGCTCCAAGATCCTCTATTCCTCCCCCTCTTGCTCTGAGCAGCCCTGGAGCAGGAAGGAAAAGGCATCTGCTTGGGGGAGGGCAGGGGAGACCAGGACCACCGTGGACACTGACTGGGAAAAGCACAGATGGATTCAGGGAGGGCCGAGGAGGGGCAAAGCCACCTCCAAAGAAGGCCTTGCTCACTGTGCCCCCACGGACCCCCGTGTGTCTAACCTTTTCCTCCATCTGGTGACTGCTCTACACAAAGTCGTGCAGCATAGAGTTCACTGTGGGCGCTCCATAACTCAGAACAGAGCCTGGTCTTCAGGGACTGTCTGGTATAGGTTTCCTGAGAAGGGAGCCAGAGACTCTGGGATAGTTTGGGGAAGGGAGGGGCGCTGGGAGGGCAGGCTGGGGGAGAAGGGGCGCTGAGCACCCACAGTACCGGATGAAAGGACCGGAGCCAATCCCCCCGGGCCAAAAGCAGGTCAAATCTTCAAGGGCAAGTGATTCAATATTCACTGCAGCAGAGAAGGGAGGGTTCCAACGGCCGTGCAACACAGAAGGGGGCCTAGACCTTCAAGCCTCTCCACTTTTCTGACAGCCTCACAGATCCCAATCATCTGTCCCTCTCTGTGGTCTCACCACGGCCCCAGGGCCGACCCCTGGCCTTGGCGACCTAGGGCCCCCAGCTTTCTGGCACCTGCCAGCGAGAACTTCCTTGCATCTCCTCTGCCTACACACTCCTCACATGGCTTTGGATTCTCCCAGCCTCCTTTTCTGTCCCTGCTTCTTCCTTTTGTTATGTGACATGATAATTTCGTTACCTAACTCCATAAAGTGGTTTAGGTTGTGGCCTTGATAAAAGGCCCAATACCGAATGGAGCTCTATTGGATTATTTTCCAACATTTCCTCTTCAAATGTATTTGTTTGTCATCTTCAAGTTGTTACATCACACGAGTGCTTAGCACTTATATTGAGAGAAGCACTTTATACTCAACAGTGGGCTCAAATACACAGGAGTCCTGGCGCTGAGGTCATGGGTGCCTTGGTAGGGAACCGGAGGCCCAGAGCAATTCAGATCCTTGTCCAGAGACAGAGACAGAGACAGAGACAGAGACAGAGACAGAGAGCAGGAGGGGACAACAGGACAGATGGAAGGGCAAGAAGCCTGCTCTGCACCGCACCCCAGCCAGGGGGTATTGTCTCCATAGCCTCCTCGCTTTTCCCAAGGGGTAAGAAGAGGTGAGAGGTTTTGAACCATGCTGCAGGAAGGCACAGACTGAAGAAGCGAGCTGTAACACGTCCAGCTGTAACAACCCTACCACCAGATGCATCACTGAGCGCCTTGGCATCCAAAGATCTATGTAAGTTAGGGACAGTGCCAGGTGATGCCTGTGGCTAATTCAGTATCGCCCAACATCCTTAAAGGGCTGATGTTATTAACTCCATTTTAAATGTGGGAATACTAAGGCTCAATAATATATTTAAAAAACAAGCAAACCAACCAAGTTCACTTGTGGCAGAATCTGATGCTGACCCAAGCTCTACACAACCCCAAAGTCCTTATACGTAACTACTTTGCAGTATGGTTTCCATTTCTTGAAAATCAATATCCAGGGAAAAGAGGCTGAAATGGAGGTCAAGGCAGCAGTGGTGGGGACATTCTGCAGGGGAGGCAGGACTTTATATATGGCTCCCTCTACAAGACCCAGACGGAAGACAGGAGTCATCTTTCCTCACTAACAGCTTCCCTGGCCAGGGAGATGAGCATCCCATGCCCGCCCCTGCCCTCCTCCAGCAGGTGCCTGGTCTAACCTTACCCCAGGCTGCTTCATCTTCTGCACTGCCCTTACAGTAACACTTTGCATGGCCTAGGACCTTCCAAGTAAGGAATCCCAAACTGTGTCTACACATGGACTCCTTCATTTTGATGGCACTTCTGTGAGTTCAGCTCAGGAAGGATGAAAAGTAAACCCGATGAAAGAGAGATGGTAACGAGTTTGGAGAGAAGAGCAGTTACCCAGAATATTGTTACGCCCATAGCATGAGTGTGAAGTATCTGAGAATACCCCTAGGAAGCCAAGCATGGTGCCCAGGAGAACTCTCTCCCCAGCACCCTCCCCTAGGCCACTATGTAAACAAGAAGGCACAGGAACGAGTGCATTATGGTAAAGAAAAGCTCCACCACAGGTCTCTCTTTCTGCATTTCCTGCTTGTGTGGGGTCATGGAAAGAAGGTCACCAGGGAGTCCTACTGGTCCCTGGGATAGGACCTTTGTTCTGCACCTTTGGCTCCTGATGTGGCCACCGCTCTGTCTTCAACCTATATTCTTTCTTCTCCTGCCATTAGATGCAACAGAAGGCTGGTAGCAATGACCCAGGTGGGTGGGACTCAAATGCCTTGGCTTGCTGTCCATGATACAGCTTGCTTAAAATTCTCCTCTCTCTTCTTTTATTCTGAGGTTGCAAACCTAACCTATAGGCCATATGTGGCTCCAGGACGTGTCTTTTTTCGGCACAATTTCTTTTTAAAATTTTTTTACTTAGTTGCCAACATTTAAAACTCGGGAGATTTCACATTTAAAATTTCCACATTTCTAGCTTCCCTTGAAAATCCAAGAGTGCTGGCAATGCTGGGCCAGCTATTTCTGCACAGTGACAATCAGAGCAACATGGTAGCCACTCAATTTAGACAGGGCACGTGTTCTCTGCTTTTCCATGCACTCTACCACTCCCTGTTACCGTCTACCTGGCCCTTTGACTTATTTTCAATACCTGCATGGTTTGTCTTAGAGTTTCATACTCTACAAGGAACACAAAGCCAGCACTAGGTTATGGGCTGTGCACTAAAGGCCAGGAAATGCCATCTCAGCCAAGCCTTGCTATCTGTCCCTGTAATGACCAAACTATGCTCCCTCTAGTCATGGCTTAACACCTACATCCAAGGGACAAACCTATCTCAGAAGGCAGAGGCAGTTCAGGAACTCAACCGCACGGGTAAGAGGGCATCGTGTTTGGAAATAAAATTCCCAGTGAGAAAACGTGCCGGAGACCGCGCACAACGCTGCTGTTGGGGAGAAGGTGGCACTATAGCACCGTCACTGGCTGTGTGTTCCACGCTGCTTACACGTATAAGGCACCTGACCAAACGCTGTCAAGTGCCAGCTATCAGGCCTCTTCACACAGCCACTCCATCCCACGGGACATGATCTGACCCAAGTATCCCCATATCCTTACGCGGACAAACATGCTACAAAGGGTCCCACAGGCTGCTCAAATGTACTTGGCTGCTGAACTGAAACGTCCCTCTTGTACATTTCCTGGCTAAGAGTGTGGAACGGAGATTCCCCAACGTCAGTATGCAGTGCCTCTTCTCGTAAAGCTGCCTCGGTACAACCCGGAAAATAAACGATGAGACCTCCCTGGCCCATGTGCCAAGTCTGGTTCCAGTTGTGTGCAGATATTCTGAGGGAGGGGGCTGAGGCTGAATGTACCCCAAATGTGATTTAGCGCATAGAATCATGCCAAAGGAAGTCAGTGGGAGGGCATCCACACCTGGGTGATGCAAAAGGGCACAGAACATTGAGATCCTCAGATGGCAGCAAGAGGCTAGCCCCTGATGGAAGCTTGAGCGCTCTGTGACTCTTCCCTGATGGGTATTTTCAAGGCTTGCACTCAGAAGCAGGAGGATGTACCCGGGGGCTCCATCCCTGGCATCAGGAAGATTGTCCCAACAATAAGTGCATCTTGGCTGAAAGGGGTGAATGTTAGTCCCAGAGAAAGGGAAATTTCTTCCACTCTAGGACGTGGATGAAGTGACCACTTAAAATACTCCATAAGCCACGGAGTAAAATTAGTCATATGTCCACCATTCTCAAAATTAACCACATAAGGGACAACCTGTAATGGCAGAACGTCGCCTTCTCTTGTTGAGCTGAGAGGAGAGGGAGCCTCAGGTGTTGAGAACCGTTATCTTCATCCCTCCCCTTCCACTCCCTGAACTTCAAGATGGCTGTCTTTACATTCAGCACATTTTTCCTTTTCTTGACTTTTTAATCTTTTCAATTGTTTGAAATATTCACGAAGTATAGACAAGAGCAAAACTATGTGCTCACCACCCAGTATCAACAACTGACAATATTCTGGTATCTTCTTCCCAAATTTTGAGAGAAATAATACATCACAGCTATGGGTCTGAACACAAGAGCCTGTCCACGATCCTCCTCTGCTTATATCCCAAACCAGAGTTAACCACTTCCCTGAATGATCATTTCTAAGCACCTCTGAATAATTTTGCTACCTAGGTATATCTCGATACACAAATCACAGCATTATTTTGCCTCAACAAGGGACGTTTTCCAGATTTATCTATGTGGATCTATGTTGATCCAGGTAGCCTTCATTAATTTTAACTGACGTAGTCTACCATGTGACCATACTGCAAATCATTTATCTGTTCTACCAACTGCCATTTGTTTCCATTTTCTCATTATTCTTTTAAAAGTTGCAATAAATATTATTGCACAAGTCTCGTCATGTGAGTATGGGAGAGTTTCTCTAGAGCAGCAGTTGGCAAACTTTTCCCACATAGGGACAGACAATGAATATTTTAGGCTTTATACAAATCATCAAATCTGTTGCCACTACTAAATTCTGCCACTGCAGTCTGAAAGCAGTCACAGACAACACATAAACAAATAACCATGTTCCAATAAAACTTTATTTACAAAAACAGATGGGAGCCACTTTTGGCCACTGGCCCAAAGGCCACCATTGGCCAACCTCTACTCTAGAGGTTTGTTACTCAAAGTGTGGGCATGTGGGCCACCACCAGCAGCAGTAGCAGCTGGGAATTTGGTAAAAATGGAAAATCTTACATCCCCCTAAATCAACATCTGCATTCTAACAAGCTCTTTAGGTGATGTGTGTGCAAAAAAAAAAAAATATTTGAGAAGAATGGCTTTAGAGGATTTCCTTATAATTTAGTGCATATAAATCCTTCAGTGTATTCTTTCATGTTTCCCCAAAGTGATGGTACTAACTCATATTTCTAGGATCACTAAACAGGTGAACTTCATGCCCCGTATCCCCATATCAGATATTATTTCATGTGTGATGGATGTTATCTCCTTAAGGTTTTAAGGTGTATTTCCCTGATTACTACTCAGGTTGTGTATCATATACAATGTGTGTGTGTGTGTGTGTGTTTAGATAGATTGATAGATATGTAAAGTATATATCTGTATCTATAGATAAATAGATCTGTAAAGTGTGTGTGTGTGTGTGTGTGTGTGTGTGTGTGTGTGTGTGTGTATACACACACACACACTTATTGGTCATATATATATATATATATATATATATATATACACACACACACACACACACACACACACATATATATATATAAGTTGTTGGTCTTTTGATTTGTAGGAGTTTGTTTATTCTGTCTACAAATTCTCTGTTGGATACATGGGTTGGAATTATATTCCTCTAGTCTATGGTTTGTCTTTTAACTTAGTATATGGCATCTTATATAGATTTGTTTTTATTTTTTAAAATTTTTTTTTCAACGTTTATTTATTTTTTGGACAGAAAGAGACACAGCATGAACGGGGGAGGGGCAGAGAGAGAGGGAGACAGAATCGGAAACAGGCTCCAGGCTCTGAGCCATCAGCCCAGAGCCCGACGCGGGGCTCGAACTCACGGACCGCAAGATCGTGACCTGGCTGAAGTCGGACGCTTAACCGACTGCGCCACCCAAGCGCCCCTAGATTTGTTTTTAAATTCATGTGGTCAAATGGATTAATCTTTCACTTTACGATATTTATAATCTGTATCTTAAGATTTTCCCTCCTCAAAGTCAAATTATATCATCTTTGCTTTTATATTTAACAATCTACCCTAGAGAAGAACTGCAAATAATTGATGTAGAGACTCCTCACTGAAGGAGGTAGAGCTTCAGTCCCCACTCTGAGTATGTGCTTTGCTTATTAGGTTAATTTCAAAGAAAATGGTAAAGGGGAAAAGTAACTTTATAGTGGAGAGGGCACCTGGGTGGCTCAGTCAGTTAAGTGTCTGACTTTGACTCAGGTCATAATCTCGTGGTTCAGGAGTTCAAGCCCCGCATGGGGCTCTCTGCTGTCAGTACAGAGCCCACTTCAGATCCTGTCTCCCCTTCCCTCTCTGCCCCTAACCACCCCTTTCATGTGTGTATGTGTGAGCGTGCGCACACACTCTCTCTCTCTCTCTCTCAAAAGTAAACATTAAAAGAAAAAACTTTACAGTGGAGAATCTTGGCAAACAGTGCCTCAGCCAGGTGATTGAAGTGAGCCTCATCAGTGACAACATGTGATCACTGTGATGTGATGTGATGTGATGTGATGTGATGAAAATGGCACTTACCTCTGTGATCTTTCTTCCTAAAACCCATACCCCAATTGACAAGTCTAAATTGGAAGACATTCTGCATAGAATCTGACCAGTGCTCCTCAAAACTGTCAAGGTAATCAAGGACAAGGAAAGTCTGAGAAACTGTCATAGATCAGAAGAGGCAAAGAAAACATGATAACTGAATATAATGTGTTATTCTGGAGGGGATCATGGAGCAGAAAAAAAAACGGGGAAAAACCAGTGAATCAGAGTAAAGTATTGAGTTTAGTTAACAGCAATGTACTGATTCTGGTTTCTTAGTTGTGACAAATGTATCATGGCAATACAGGATGATTACAACAGGGGAAGCTGTATAAGGGAGTTCTCTGTACTATCATTACAATTCTCTGTATATCTAACTATTTAAAAAAAAAAACCCTTTTGAAACAAACAGTTCTACTTTTAAACTTCAACCAGAATTTACAACTTATTTTGTGACTGATATGAGGTGATAGTTTAACTTTATTTTTCCCCTTGTGGTTTTACATTATCATTCTTCCCTTTCATACTGATTTGCAGTGACATATCAAAAATACACACTTATCCACACATCTATCTGTCTAGATTTATGTAACTACATACATAGGTGTATGTATGTATGTTTTCTAAGTACTTAAAAAAATATTATACTTTGGCCTGTTTGTCTCTGCTATCTTAATTACTGTAACTTTATAATGTCCTTTTGTCTACTGTAACAAATCTCCTCAATCTTTACCTTCTTTTTTAAAAAAATACCCTAGGTATGGTCTTTAATTCTTTCATATGAATTACAGAATAAGCTTATCAAGCAAGTGCCTTCAAAAACCCTGCTGGGATTTTTTACTGTATTTAACTTACAGAGTTGAGGGTGAATCAACAACTTTATTATATCAGTTCTTCCTACTCATGATGAAGATATATGCTCCATTTACTATTCTTCTATTATTAATAATGTTTTATATTTTTCCATAAAATCTTGCATATCTTTGTGAGACTAATACTTTTTCAAAGCTTCATTTTTTTAGTTTTATTCCATTTTTGCTACTGTAAATGAGATTTGTTTTTACATAAATTTTCTAATGGTGTTTAGGGAATATATTGATTTTTGTTTATTGATCTTGTATTTGGAATTCTGCTGAACTCTCCAGTTAGCTCTATAGTTTTCTGATGTTCTCTGTAGGGTGATCATAGCATTCATGATTAGGAGAGTCACCAGTCTTTCTAAGTCCTGTATTTCTTTTCTTGCCTTATTGCATTGGCTATGATCACGAGAATATTGCTGAATAAAGGTCATGATAACCAGCATCCTTATCATTAGATTTGTTTCCATGTGTTTCATGCTTTTCAATTGCAGTTCATTTTAAGTAGGATTTTTTTTCCTTTTCCTTTTTCATTCACTCATCACTGTCCAATGTTGTTGTTTTTGTTGTTGTTATTGCTGTTCTTACTATTGCTTCCACTTGGGCCCTTACAACATCAATTTTGAACTAGTCTTATGATGATGGCTTGGGGCCCCTACACAGTAGCACTAGGGATATAGCAGAACAGTCTTCAGATACTTGGGTAGCTTAACTTAGTTCATCATCTCAAAGGCTGCATCTTTATCCTCTCTCCCCCACTTCTTAGGCTCAGAGATTCCTATTTCCTGTGCTCACAGACAGGAAATGACAACATTATTTTTTCAGACTCTTTTCATCAGTGTGAAAGTTTGTCCTCAGCCCATGACTCCAAGCAGTAAATCTAATCCCCTAACAATTTGGAGCACCGTAGTTCTGCAGATCCTTTCAGAGCTAAATTCCCATATCTACTTTCTGCCTCTAGACTTAAAAGCCCAGCATGAGGATGGATGTAGCTCTGCTCATCATCTTTTATTTCTGTACTATTTCTGGTCTACCAGGTTATTTATCTTGTTTAGGGGAAGAGGCTAGCTATGTCTTTTTAAGTTTTTATGTCACTGTTTTATGTTTTGAGCAAGGGAGATGCACTAAGCCATGAACTCATTACACCATCTTGATCAGAACCCAATTATTTTTCTTCCTTTCCATATTAGAGAAAACACGTATTTTCCTTGTTTCCAAAGCCAACCATTTATATGATGCCTTCAATCCTATCTCCGACTTCCTTCTTCAGGTTTTTCCTACCCCTGGCATCTTCCTTCTCTCCTGTTCTATTCCCCTTTCTGCAGAAATCTACATATGGTCACCTCTATCTTTTGGTATGTACACACCTATCAAACCCAGCCTCACACTCCCAGACTCACAACCAAGTAAATGATGGAGCACTGTCCTCCACTTTACCATACATACCATTTACTGTCATTCCATATCCTTAGTTCTTTTGGGCACCAACATGTTGCATAATTTGATCCCAACTATAACCCCCACTGCCACACAGATCACTCATGCTTAACTTTCCATAACCTAAGTTCTCTTCCCTCCAGAGAAACTACTCTCTTTGAAGATCACCAATGATTACTCCACAACCAGATTTTCTCCATTCCTTTTTAGCTTGATCATTCCACACATGTGGCACCTTGACCACCCCATATCCCTTATGACATTTACATTTACAACACTGTGCCATTCTGCTCATCTTCCTACCTTCTATTCCCTCTCTTTCTGTTGGCTTCTCTTCCTCCACCTGTGCCTACTGTGGTTTCCTCATGCTCTAATCCCTGACTACTCAAAGTGTGGTTCTTACGGGGCACATGGGTGGCTCAGTTAGTTAAGTGACCGATTCTTGGTTTCGGCTGAGGTCATGATCTCGCAGTTTTGTGAGGTCAAGCCCTGTGTTGGGCTCTGCACTGGCAGCACAGAGCCTGCTTATAATTCTCTGTCTCCTTCTCTCTCTTCCCCTCCCCCACTCACATGGTCTCTGTCTCTCTCAAAATAACCGTTAAAAAAAAAAAAAGTGTGGTTCTTAGACCAGCAATAGCAGCATCACCTGAGAGTTTGCTAGAAATGAAGAATCTCAGGCTCTATTCCAAACCTGAGTCAGAATCCGCACTTAACTTCTCTGCCATGTTGAAACCCAGGAAGGATGCATGTGCAACATCTCTCCCTATTTTCCCACCTGACAGATCAGAGTTTTAGAGAATAGAAAAGTTGTTTTTTAGAACCGTGTGATATGACTCGTGTGTATGTGAATCTGTATAACAATATGCCACATTATTTTGAGGTTCTACAATAGTATCTTGGCATTTGCGAGGCATTTCTTCTTCCAAAAACTTTAAATAATGATTATGTTAGCCTCAAAATATCTTGGTGAGGTAAGGAAAGAAAAAAAATTATCATCTTAGCATCAGTGCCTCCTACCCCTGACTTGACTATGTGGCCCTCCCAGAACCAAGGTCTTCAACTCTGTCTGGTACCCCAAGGTGCCTGACTTTCCTCAGGGTCGTGACCATATTGTTTAAGATCCAATGAGCAAAAAGCAAATGCCAGAGTCTAGCAGGAAATGTAATCAACAAAGTCCAAGTCCCTGGGCGGTATCAATTTTAAGAAGATTATTTTAGAGTAGGGTATGGCTAATAGGATCAGAGGGCTGGCGCATTCTAAATTTACAGCCCTATTAAATAACATAAACTTGTGAGTTGTTTTTCTGGCTCTGAATTTCTATGATTAGGGATGATAAAGAAGATATTAAAGATGATAATGGAGGAGAAGATGAAAAGAAGTCAGAAAAGGGCTCCACCATACATCTGTATAAAGCAACAGTTCTTAACCTATCTTGGGGCCCTCTTTAATTTCTTTAATCAAAGCATGCAGACACAGAGACATACAAGAAAGACTCATGCATTTTGGGCAGTGGAGGTATCACAATCTCCCTAAATACCCTAATTAACAGTGGCAGACACATGTTACACAGATCATAAAGCATCAGAACTTTGCAATGACAGACAACTGTGACAGACACCAGCAAAGAAAAACGCAAATCCCTGCTTCCACTGTGCTCCAAATCTCTAAATTGCTGACCCATGCTGAGGATCACCTATGCCCATGGGAAACTGTTCAGAACTGGAAAAACGAAGTGGGAATACCAATAGAAATAAAACATAATAGAGGTGCCTGGGTGGCTCAGTCAGTTAAGCGTCTGACTTTGGCTCAGGTCATGATCTCTTGGTTTGTGGGTTCGAGCCCCGTATCAGGCTCTCTGCTGACAGCTCAGAGCCTGGAGCCTGCTTCAGATTCTGTGTCTCCCTGTCTCTCTCTGCCCCTCCCCTGCTTGCGCTCTGACTTTCTCTCTCAAAAATAAATAAAATATTTTTTTTTTTAAAAAAGAAGGAAGACATAATTATTGCTCTAGACTAGAAGCTTAAAATCCAGTGCCAAATATGTAAGGGATACATCTTCTTGGGCTTACCTAGCACTAATTTTCCAAATATCTGAGTATCAATCTTCCAGGAGTCAAAAAAACAAAGGGGTGGGGGGGAAGTTTACAGTCAACCAGACTCCTGAAACAAATGATTAGATACAGGATATACTCTAGTGAGTGTCAAGAGACAGGTGCCCACCCACAGCTGAGGAGTTCAGTGAAGGGGTGATCACATGTGAAGGGAAAAGAGGTGGGAGAGACGGTCCCTAGGCAGAAATACGTAGTGGTGGGGGTGGCATTCCAAACGGTGGGAGCAGCTTAAGAAAAGTACAGCAAGTGGGAGATGATTATGGGTTTATCTGCGCCCCCCCCCCAAAAAAAAATATAACCCTAGCACTTGAGAAGGTGACCTTATTTGGAAACAGAGTCTTTCAAGATGGTCAAGCTAAGAAGGTAAGGTCATAACAGCAGGCCCTGATCCAATATGACTGTGCCCTTGTAAAAATGAGAAATTTGGAACACAGGTAGACATCCACCCCCCCACCCCCCCCCACCACACACACACCATGTGAACAGGAAAGCAGAGACTGGGCTGACGTGTCTACAAGTAATGCCCAAGAGTGTCAGCAAAGTACCTGAAGCCAGGAAAGAGGCAAGGAGCAGATCTTTCCCTAGCGTCTTCAGAGGGAGCCTGGCCTCAGCAACACCTTGGCCTTGGATTTCTGGCCCATGAGACAGTAAATGTTGTTCTAAGCTATCCGGTTAGTGGAACTGTGTTATATAAGCCTTAGCAAACTGAGACAGGGATGTCCTTCCAGAAAAGCACAGAGTATGATTCAGCTGGAACATAAAGCAGGAGTAAAGGAGAGATGGGCACAAGATCAGCAGGGGCAGTGGGAAACTAGTACTGGGGACAACGTGTGAGTCACCTCCCAAAAATGGGACTTCAATCAAGTGATGGTGGTAGAGCCGCATGGTAGAGAGAATGGAGAAGCAGGGACTGCTGTGAACTGATGACAGATAGCTGAGGACAGATGGATGGATAAATGAAGACAGACAGATGATGGATCAATAGATACAGCACGGGTGGATTCAGGGATAAGAGATTTAGAGTAAATGATGGATCAGCTAATGACAATGGCCCCTCTACTTAATGTTAAAAATCAATTTCCAAGTGTGGAATTCTGTTTCCCACTTTCAAAACAAGGTCACGTAGTTTTGGGAGAACAAATCTCCTGTAAAGTCATGGGAATTAGATACCTGGGGATAGCAGTATTCTAGGGAGCCCGGGGAGCCCCTGATCAGGCAGCCATGCTTGGCCTGTACTCGCCAGCTCAGTGTGATAGGGGTGTGGAGTGCCCCCACCCTTGGGACCTCAACCCTAGTGAAAGCCCTCCAGCCTTGGCTGAAACAGAAAGGACCTCCGGTCATAAAAGCAGTGCCAGGAGAGCAACGGGGCATTCCTAGAGGTTAACTACAGCGGGAGACTCAACCTCCTTGGAGCGGGTCGCATTTTTCAGTGAGGCTTGAAGGAGAAATAAGAATTCCAGGTGAGAAAATAGGAAGGAAAGTTACTCCCAGCAGAAAGAACCATGTGAGTGATGGTCTTCGCGATGGTCTTCGACAAAATACATCTGAGGAAGTGCAAAGGGTTCTCATCAGGAAATAAATGGAGACGATTAGCATGGGGCAGATCTTGAAGGAACTTCAGGATCTTGGGTGATGGGTGAGTCTTGAAGGATTTGAAAGAAAGGATGGCCTGAGAGCAGATAAAGGTGAACGGAAAAGAGAGATATGTGGTGGTGGTCGGCAGGATAGGGCAGAGGCCAGCAAGCTTTTTCTGTCAAGGGCCAGATAGTAAATATTTCTGGCTTTACGGGTCTCTGTTGTAACTACTCAACTCTGCCGTTGAGTGAAAGCAGCCACAGACGACTGGTAATGAATGAGTGTGGCTGTGTTCCCATAAATTTTATTTATGGACACTGAAATTTGAATTTCATATCATTTTCATGTGTTACGAAAGATGATTCTTCTTTGGTATTTTTCCAACCATTTAAAAATATAAAAAACTTTCTTAGCTCTTATGCTGTACAAAAACAGGTGGTGGCCTAGATTGGGCCTGCACGCTGTATATAGTGTGTGGACCTCTGGGTTATAGGGTGACCCGTAACAGGCTGGATGCTGGTAAATCAGGGGTCTGGGCAGTGTCCGGTCTCTCCGGTGTGCCTGATGATATAGGGACAGTGGCAGCACTGGGGGCACCTGCAAAGGAGCAGACCCGGGAGGGCAAGAGATCCATCAGCACACACCCACGAGACCATGCCTGCAACCCTTAAAGACAGTGTGGCAACACTGAGAAGAGGAACTAGAAACCTTATGCCCTTGACTTTCCCTCATCAGACCGGAGGCAAGACACCTGCCATTAAATGATGCTCTTCAAGCCATTGCATTGCAGCACACAGAGTCATTCTCCGCTCCGAGCACTGTAGTGGAATTCATTCACAGCAGACCTGCTTTAGGTTTGATAAGATCAGTAAAAGAACAGAGACTAACACTGAGGCAACTTATTTCAGAGACTTTTGTGTATGTGGATGAATTCTTTGGGGGATTTTTGTGTGTCTATTATCCACCCCGCCTCCAGGCGCACTGGCTGCCTTAGGAGGCAGGACATGTCATTTCTATGCTCTAAACTATTATCACAGTCAACTCATTCGATGCTTTAGTGGCCCTGCTTCCTGTGCTTCAAATGAGGATGGGAGTAACTTTCGTGGTGGAGGAGCAAAGAGTAAAATACACCTGCCGTGAACGGTTAACACGACAACACAGGAAAGGAGAATAAGCCCATCCTAAGTGTCACTTCTACTTCTGTGGTCAAGTTGTGGATCACACACAAGTGATATCAGCCCCCTTAGCTCGGTCTTTCCACTGTGTAATGGGGGTAATTAGAACGGCGGTAACCAAGGGGTTACAGATATGTATGTGAAGTGCACAGCTCAGTGCCCGGCCACAATCAGCATGAATGAGATGCTAATTGCAAATGTGACCCATAGGCCATGTGCAATGACACAGCCATGCATGCCTTAAGAACAGAGAAATGGCAAGGAGACACCTACTTTGAACTATCTCTATTATATAGAGTCCCCTAAAACTACAAATCCTTTAAAATCTCCAGGCAGTGATAGTGTAATTCCAGCTCTATTCTTACCATCCTGTGTGACCCTTCTCAGGTTTATTATCCCACTCAGGTTTATTACCCCACCCACAATATTATTATTATTAAGTCGACAAGCTCTGGAAGGTATTCCACCTGCAAATATACACCCAGACACCCAGATAGTTAAGAGGCACAATTTTCACATGAATGCTTTTGGGCATATCACATGCTCTCAATTCCAAAAACACACCCCTCCCTGTTGTCATAATAGACTGCCCCACGTTATGTAACCGCCAGGGCCCCCAAAGCATGTGAATGTGTGAACTGGTATCAGACTGTGCAAACAATGTTTTTACCCACTGCAATGACCTTACTCTTCTTCAAGTATCAAGTATGACCAAGTCTTACCTTTTTACAGTACTTTTTGATGGGCACATGTTCTTTAATGTCCAAGGGAAATACAGGAAATTGGGGTACCTTTCCTGCATAAGACACCTGGGGTCATGGTTTCTCCAGACATGTGCATTAAGTATTTAGGTAAAACTGTATTCCTTCTGGACACTTGTAGAGACCCCAAAGCTCACATCATCCCCGTGCAATCTGTGTGAGTGGCAATAAAATGAAAACTAGATGGTCCGGCCCTGCAGGAGATGGAAGGGTCACCGTCACTCTAAGCTTCGATTTTTCGGCCCGTAAAGTGGACAAGAGACTTTTACACCTTCTCGCTCACCAGGCCATTCTGAGCTTTAAGCAATATCATGTGGGAGTCTGCTCTGAAAGTTAAGAGTGAAGGATTTGGTAGCCTCAATGCTATTAAATTTGGGGCCCGACTGGCCCTGACTGTGGAAGGCTGTCCTCTGCATTGTTACGAGGTTTAGCAGCATCAACTCTACCCACTAGATATCAGTAGCATCCTCCACCCCTAGGACAACCCACTGTGTCTCCAGACATTCTCACAGGTCTGCTAGGGAGCCGAGTCACCCTGGTTGAGGACCACTGCCACAGTGTGTTCCACATCAGCAAGAGATTTCACTAACAACTTGCACTTCAGAAACTGGGGCCTCAGGACCCTTACTGCCAACCAGACTTCCATCTTTAATCATAACATATTCTGATGCTCCCCGAAGCCCGTGGACTGTTAACAAGGGCTGAGAATGTCAGAGCTGTGGACCATGTGGCTGCCTGAGCTATGGGGCAATGGCTGTGCCAGCAGAGTATTACTACACGGTGGGACCCTGTGGGGTCCCACATGACACGGTGGGACCCAGGGTGGCAAACAAGCCATACTGAACTTCAGGAGTAAGTTTTTTACAATCTTGTGAGTCCATATTCAGATGCATTTTTTAACACATGTCAATGCACTGCCAACCACCCCTTATTAGACAGTATTAAAGGGTTTTTAATCACTTTTAACCAGAGTCATTCCTAGATGTCCAGAAACAGAAACCAGAGAAACTTCAATAACCATTATGCCGACCAAGAGCAATGCAGATTCCATCTGAGCAATCTCCCACTCAGCAATCATGCTAATTAAAGGCCCCCAGAAGAGTCAAGATAAAAATGTCAAATGAGATTTGTTCTGGACTTCAATGATTTACTGCCTCACATGATCAAGTTCCAATAAGCCTGGGAAGAAAAGCCTGGGCAGGGGTGGGGGTAGGATGGGAAGGACACTGCTGGCAAAAGCCAACCTGCAAGGCCCCAGATGGGACGTACTGGGGTGGCAGATGGCAATTCCATCCAGCCTCAACGACGGATTTCCCCAAAGCCACCCCCCCCTACTTTGCAGGTATTGCCCGGGTCTCCCCGGAGTAAGGCAAGGCTCCCGTGGATGCTTCTTAAAGCTTTCCCTCTTCCACCCACCCACCCACCCACTTTGTGAAGTGGGTTTGAGCATTAAGCTTGCATCAAAGGATATTTTAACCAACACTCCCAAGAGGGGCACCATTGGATCTATTTTCAGGATGCTGGAGAGTGTAACTTCGCATCCCACACTTTGCTTTTTATGAGGTGCTGTGGGAGAAGCTTCTGTTAGCCCACAACATTTGGAAAAGTTATTCTTCCTCTGAACAACTGCCTGTAGCCTGTAATGTTTACCTCTGTGCTTTGGCCACTAGGACGGCGGGAGCCAAGTCTGCAAGCTCCCATGTAGCAGCACACACTTGATAGTCAACTCCTGCCACTAGTTTTACGTCCTTACACTTATTCCCCGTTTCCAAACACTGTCATCCCCTTCATCCGTCTTGCTTCACTGCTCGCAGACACTTGTGCAAAACACCTCAAACACTTTTTGCAATGAGATGGGATATAAATGAATAACTAACATGTAAATGCCTTCTTTTTCTCTTATGTGAATTTCATTTCCTACGTACTGAGCCATGTATTTAGGAATACAGTGGGCTCCATCACACGAAGCTGCTGTGGGTGTGGGTTTGAAGTATGGCTGAGGACATTAGTAAGTTGGAAAAGTTTACCTCCAAGATGACCTATCTTTGAGACTTGAGGTAGGCTCATGTAATTCTGAACTCAAATAAGGAAAATGGCATCGGGACAGGCAACAGTGGCTTCCTGGGAAATACAATGACCCTTACCAGAGATGGGGACAGGGGGAGGAGGAGGGAGAGGGAGAAGGGAGCCTCCACATTGCATTATAATACAATTTAATAGAACTAGGTACTTTTTTACCATCTTCTGTGAGACTCTACTCAAAAATATTAATTGGAAGCTGATTTGATCACTTTCTGGCCCACAGAATAAGGGATTCTGACTTTTCAGAGCTCCAACTTCTTGGTGTTATGATGGTCGTATTCATATATATATATATATATATATATATATATATATATATATATGCACTTTCTGTTGCTCCCAATGGGGTATGGAAGTCACAGAATTGAGGCACAGGCAAGAGTTAACAGGCAGCGGACAGGTACCAGTATATTCATACCATTGTTAAAATGCTGAGGTATGGCCACACCAGTTGGCAACTAGCCATGTCCTTGAGTACCCAGACCCTCAACACTACTGAGTCAGCCCCTAGTCCCTCCTCTGAGAATCTCCATAATCTAGCACAACAAGCAAGATGCAGGTGTCTGTTCAAGTTGGGCAGGGTCCATGTAGGTTTGCTTTTTTTTTTTTAATTTGTAAATTGATATGTAATTCACAAGCCATAAAATTTATTATTTTAAAGTATACAATTCAGTAGTTTTTAGTACCTTCAGAAACTGTACAAGTATCACCCCTATGTAATTCTTGAACATTTTCATCACAAACAAAATCATGCATACCCATTAGCAGTCACTCCCCAGCCCTCCCACCTTCCTGCCCCCCACCCACCATTAACCTATTCTCTGTCACATGGATTTGCCTATTCTGGACAAATCCTATCAACGGAATCATGAAATATACAGCTTTTTGTGTCTGGCCTCTTTCACTTCACATAATGTTTTCAAGGTTCATCCATGTATCAGGACTGTGTGTTTGTATTACACATTTCCAACCCTCTTGAGAACACAACTAGAAGGGGAACTGGTGGGTCAGATGGCAACTCTGTGTTTAACGTCATGAGGAAATGACAAACTTTTCCAAAATGATTGCACCGTGTTTCTCCCTACCAGCAATATACAAAGGTTCCAGTTTCTCCACATCCTCACCACCACTTGTCATCATCCAACTTTTTGCTTACAGACATCTTAATGGGTATGAAGTGATCCCTCGTTATGGTTTTGCATTTCCCCGATGGCTAATGATGTTGAGCCTCTTTTTACATTCTTATTAGCCATTTGTATATCTTTGGAAAAGTATCTATTTCAATCATTTGCCTATTTTTCAACTGGGTTACACGTCTTTTTGTTGAGTTATAAATGTTCTTTATATATCCTGGACACAATTCGCTTATTAGATACACGATTGCACATATTTACTCCCAATCTGAACACTGTTTTTGCATTGTCTTGATGGCATCCTTTGAAGCATAAAAAATTTCTACTGTGATTAAGTTCAGCACATGCATATTTTTCTTTTGTCTCTCATGCTTTTGGTGTCATATCTAAAAAGCCATTACCTCATCCAAGGCTACAGAGATTTTTACCTGTGTTATCTTCTAACAGCTTAGTAGTTTTAATTATTACATTTAGGTCTTGGTTCTATTTTAATTTCTGTATATGTTGTGTGGTAAGGGGTCCAACTTCATTCTTCCGCATGTGAATATCTAATTGTCCCAGCGCCATTTATTGAAAAGATTATCTATGTCTATTGAATGGTCTTGGAAACCTTGTTGAAAATCAACTGAACATATAGGTAAGGGTGTATTCCGGAGACTCTCAATTCTATTCCTCTGATGTATATGTCTATGCTTATGCCAAGTCCCACACTATCTCAATTACTATAGCTTTGTATCAAGTTTTGAAACTAAAAAGTTTAGGTCCTCCAACTTTGTTCTTTTTTAAGATTGTTCAGCTGATTCTGGATCCCTTGTATTCTAAGGGATTTTTAAGATCAGCATGTCAATCTCTGCAAAATGCAGCCTGGTTTTTGACAGAGATCACGTTGAATCTGTAAGTCAATTTGGGAAGTATGGCCTTAACAATATCAAGTCTTCCAATCCATAAATGTGTACCAGTTGTTAAATTAAAACAATATTTGATAAACAAAGTTTATAAAGTATAAATATTTATGCTTTGATAAAATAATGGCCCATGGGAGTTTGCGAACTTCTCATCACTGGAAGTATTCATGGAGAAGTATTCATGACAAGTCTTCATGAGAGGTATCTGTAGAGAAGGCCATTGGTAACGTAAAAAGGATTTCCTCTCTATGAAAAATACTGCTTCTTTCAAGGTAAAAATCTAAGAGCTGAGCTGTTTTGAATCTTCTCCACTCCTCAAGCAATCAAGCACTCAGGATCATAGAGGAGAACTGGACCACCATAAAATCTCAAAGGACGGACCTAAGTTCAATCAAAGATGGATAACGGGAGACCTTGTTCAAGACACTTCCACCAGCACCTGACTCTTCCTTCAAGGAAATGGTGAATCTGTTGATAGTGTTTATTTATGTAACTCAAACTTCAACCCTGCTGATTGAGGGTTCTAGGAATTACAAGAAGGACAGAGAACTTCTGTCCCAATCAATTTCCTCATCTACTAGTAACTACCAGTTGGAGAATCTTTGGAATCTCTGCTTTAATCCTTAAGATATTTGATCCTGGAGTAGCAAAGCAAAAGACAAATAGGTATACAATATCACTGTTAACCTCATGTTGAAATGGAGAGAAACAGTATTAAAAAACTAAGGCTCAACAGAAAACCTGAGATACCAGGTTAAAAAACAACTTCCTGGAAGCCCAGGGAAAATAAGACTCTTAAGAATCAAAATACCCAGAGGTCCTTAAAACCCAACAAAAAAAAGGAAAACAAGGATGGCTAATCAGGTGAATCTCAGCCTATTATAACTAAGACACAGATATATTAAAAAACAAAAACAACAAGCAAACTCCCCAAATGAAGAGAAGACAAAACACACCTGGGGAGATTAGTAAGCAAGTCCAGATGAGGGTCTATTTAGTGAGTCCCAAAAACTCAACTGCCATTTTGCAAAACCCTCCAAGGCTAGAGAGAAGACTTTCAATCCATCAAAAGCAGCATGCCAGTATGTGAATCCTTAGTTCCACCCAATAATCACAGAGCAAAAGGTAGGCCTAGGGTTGAGAAGGTGACAAGGGAGATAAAAATTGTTGAATTATTTGACTAATTCTTTACTGAGGCAATCAAATGCTAGACACTCCCTTGTCTTTTGAAGCTGATAGATGGGAAGCACACAAAGAATGTTCTGGATATAGTTGACAGCTATGTGGAGATCAACTGGGAGGCCTAGAGGAAGCACCTCTGAGCTCTGAAGCAACACTATGAACTTAGAGACCTGGTAAAGAAACTATTCACGTGCCTTTGTGGAGACCTAAGGCTACAGAGGTAAACTGTATGCCAGTGTGGTTCAGAGCTACCTAAAGAAAAATCTTAGCACATTCTGAGGGCTCACTACCTGACAGGCATTGTTCTGAGCACCTGCCAGGTTTTACTTCCTTTAAACCACTTAACTCCAAGATGCAAGTACCATATGGGCCTAATTTTACTGATGAGAGAACTGATGCACAGGACAGGTTAAGTAACTTCCCCAACGTGACACAGTTACTAGGAGGCACAGCTGAGATTTGAACCAGGCAAGACGCCTCTAGCAGCCACACACCTAACTACTACAACACTCTGTTCCTCCAAGAAGCCAGAGGACCATGTAACACATTTTCAGCCAGGGAACCACTCACTGCTTAAGCCAATATAACATATGGAGGAATAAACACTTTCTTCATAAAGAAAAGTCAAACCTGATGAAAATCCTCAAGGGAGTAAATAGGCACAAGGGTGTGGGGGACCAACTGCTAGGATATATTTGGATGCATTTTTTTTTGCACGAAGATTCTACCCAATGGCTATTTTTAAAAATGGAAGTCTCCATGGTAATTGAGGAGATAGATCATTGCGGATGGGACTCTGGTCAGAATCTCTTGGAAGTCCTTCCTCAGTCAAGAGGAGAATCACTTGCTTCAGGGCCACAAGAGAGACAGGACAAGGATCCTTCTTAGCCTATCTGGCTTTCTTGGGGTGCTTTTGTTTGCTGTGCCCCTGACTTGACTGTGGGCTCTACTTTATCTGTCTTGTCCCTCAGTGTATCTGTGTCATCCTCCACCTGGTCTGATGCCCTATACTTCACCCATCAGAAACTCCTTCACTCTTTACCTGCTCTCCACACCCTGAATGTTCCTCCTGGTATCCCTGATCTCCAAGAGGACTACACCAAAGTACCTCTGATTTTTAGATGATCCTAAGCTCTTCCACATAATATAATAGTTTTTTTAAGGCATAAAGTACAGGAAGATCTCAAGAGGTTTTCTGCATGTGCCTTGGGCAACACGGGAGGATAGGAGTGGCCCAGAAAATGGACAGATAAACTTTCATGTGGGCAAGAAAAGGGAAGTGCTTTTCATCAATGGAAAATCCAAACTATGCAGCCTAGAAAAGAGACTTAGGACAGATCGAAAAGCATTCCTTGAGGATATGGTCTCAACATGCACCACTCTGGCCAAAAATACCAACACACTGCCAAGCATTATCAAAACAGCTATTGGAAAAAGAACACACTGTCCTACCCTTGTGCCAATTCAAGGCACATTTGCATGAAAAAGAGTGTGTTCGCTACTGCCTTCCACAGGGCAAGAAAGATACGAAAACACTAGGGAAGGCTGAGGAGAGAGAAAACGTTTATAACTTGGCAGGTGTGGAGAAAGAGAGTGACAAGTCAAATTTATCAAAGTTGTAGAACAAGGGGGGAAAGACTGACCCCAGTAAATGATGTTCTCACCAGCATTCAACTTCTCTTGATCAGTGCCAGCAGAAGGATAGAGTTTATCACAGCACTGGAGTATTTCATATGTGAAATGGCATGCCATTTAATCTTCCCAATGCCTGGAAAAATGCTATTTATTATTCCCATATTATAGATGAAAAAAAAATGTAGCCCAGTGAGGTTAAGATGTGGCAGGAGAGTTGGGATTTAAACCTGCATCTGTATAACTCCAAAAGTTTTCTCGTGCATCCTTTTCCCTCCGTGTACTCAGGGTTCCTTGCTCACTGGGATCCATCCAGTTAGGCACTATATTGGTCTTTCTGACCCATGCTCTCTGGACACACACTGGTACCACCAGAGAGCCCTAAGGAGAGGCCAGCATGTTGCCCTGAGAAGGAACCAGGTACCTAAATGAGCTTAAACTGAAGGTCAGTCAAGATGCCCGATGATGGCCCCACATGAGCCCATGAAGTAATGTCACCGCCTGGGATACTTGTGTTAAGATGGAAGTCTTTTGGGGACAGGTTTCCCTTGCCAATCAGTGACTCTGACAATGGGTCTGGCAACAGGCCTATCTCTAAAGCCTAGAGTTTATCTGCCCTAAAGTCACAATGGTCTTCACGGGCTACTTCACAAAACCAAGTTTACCCTCCGTGTGGGCTTTCCTACCACAATCTGTGGGAACCCCCTTCCTTTATCTATAAAACATTTAGGATTCCCCCCCCCCGCCTGAAGAAAATAGACAACCTCAATCCCAGTTAATATTTTAACTCTGAAGGGGCCTCTGGTATTCACCAAACCCTAGAAAAACTGACGTCTGCATATCCCACAGCCTAACAGACAGAAAATCAGAAAAAGATACTGGTGGGGAATGTCCCCCTCCCCTTACTTACATGATCTGGGGACCCCCAGGTCCCCCTTCACAACCACATCATCTCCGTAACACTCCATTCCCTCCCATCCAAGATTTTGACTCCTGAACGTTATGAACAGCCTATTAGAGACAGGGTGCACATTTGAAGGGACCTTTCTTCAAATAAATATGGTAAATCCAAGGATACCCGGAGCACAGCAAGTCTGTCCAAAAGGACCCCTTGTCCGTGAATATCCTGATGTGTCCTGGGCTGTAATAGGAGGCATTTCCCAAACTCTTTGACAGAGGAACCCTTTTTTCAAGAGTTTCTCATAGGACCAGCGAACTTCAGAACACATACAATTTGCAGCATTCATAATTGTGAAAATAGCCCCTGACTTTAAAAAAGAAAATTAAAATGCTCGTTACCAAATCCAGCAGGCGGTAGGGTGGGCGACTGAACAAGCGTATTTCGGTCGTCTTTCCCCCTCCCCGATTTTTTTCCGTAACTTCTTAGAATTATTCTAGGCTTTTCTCTCCTTCTCTCCCACTCCCTCCATGAGAGTGTGACTCTGGAGAGGGATTTAAATTACACGGGGATGAATCTTCTGCAGCTCTTACTATCCTACAGGTCTCAGGTGTCTTCGCAGCAAAGTGCCCTTCACATTAGCGACTGCTCGGGGCACACCTGATGCGAGGCTCTGCCCTACCAGGAGCCAGTGGAAAATGGATTGATGAGGACTATCATGCGCACAGCCAGAGATCCCAAGAAAGGGGACTTCTTGCAGCAGGTGGCGGCCTCAGCAGAGGCAGTTCTGTCTGGGGACCGCAGCCCTCCGCACGCACACAGCGCACATGGCTTTGGGCGAACGTTAAGGGATGAACCGAGAAGCCCTAACCCCCTGGGATGGCCTGGATCTGGCGCCGAAAGAGGCAGTGAGCCTCTCTTTGATGTGGAAAATGGGCCAGGACATCTGCGGCTCTGACACTGGGATTTCTGGGAAAATGCACATGCGCACACATGCCGACAGAGACTCGCACATGCACAGCCCGTGACCGTCGCCGATGACGCGGATTCCGAACGCGGCACTGCCTCAGAGACTTGAAGGTGACACCGCGGGCAATTTCCACACTCCCTTCCTCGTGCCTGGAAAAGGAGGCCCATCTCGTAAGAGTGCTCAACTGAGAGGCACGGTGGAGAGACTGCCAACAAGCACATGGGCCATCTCAACTGGTGCCACCTGAGAAGAAATGGAAGGCTGTGCGAAGGTTTCGTGTGGAAACTGGGGAGACACGGCCAGAGGCCTCCAGAACGGGGAGGTGCACGACCAAGGGCATTGCTGTACAAGCACACACGTGCACTGTGGCCACGACAAGTGTGACGGCTTGTGTAACGCTCGTAACAACTCTCTCACGTGATCATCTTAGTGTCCCCACTTCACAGACAAGGAGAAAAGCGAAAGTGGATTATCTAAGACACACAATTGGTAGTTGGCAGAGCAGGACCCTGGGTCTGCCTGGTGTCAAAGCCAGTGTTCTGCCTGCCACATGGCCCTGTTTGCTGAATGGCTCCAGACAGAACAGTGAGGTCCAGGGAAAGGGTCCCCAGAAGGCGGGCTCCTGAGGCAAGACAGGGTCGCTTTCCCACAGTCAGAACCGCCTGAGTGGACTCGGCCACCTAGAAAGAGGAGCTTCTGATCCCCTAGAAGAAGGAACTGAGATTGGATGACAGCTAAAAGGGACACGAAGGAGACACGTGCACAGAAGGATCTCTCATGCCACCTTCAATCCTAAGACTTTCTAATGCAGACTTTGTTCAAACGGAAGACAAGACTTGCATTCAGAAGACCTGTTTTATCTCCTGCCCTCGGCCTGTTTCCAGGTATGTGAAATTCTTCTATTAAAGATGTGCTTATTGGAATCAACGCAAGGACTGTGGGGCACAGTCTGAAGACCTGAGTTCCAGGTCTCTCTTCCACACACAAACCAGCTGTGTGTCTTGGGCAAGCCGCTTGACCTCTCTAAGCCTCAGTGACCTCACCTGCAAACTGGGATGAATCAGACACACGAGGCTCCTTCTGCCCTGTGATTCTGCCATTTCCAGGAGCTCTTGGTTACCAGGTAAACATCGCTTCACAACTATAGCTTCTCAGCATCCTGGGCAGGAATGCATGGCAGCATCCATTTGCCATGGAACATTCTATTAGGATGACTTGGCCACATCCCCATAGAGTCGCAGAGATCCAACAGAACCAAAATATTCGCATACACTAGAAAAAAAGAGGTTCCTTTTTGGAAGGAAATGTCCCCAAAAAGGAAGATGCCAAAATTCATCTGAGTTGGGCGTATCTAAGAAAAAGAGCAGAGTCCTGAGACTAACCAAGAGGAAATAATATACTTGCAGAACCAGAGAGAGGAACACAAGTGCTTCTCAAGGAACCATCCACGCGTTGGATGTTGGGAGGGAAATGTAAATGCAAAAAGAAGGGAGGGTATCCGGTTCTAACTCGACCAAGGCCACCCACAACACGGTATCTCTCAGGACAAGGGTCTTAACCACACAGGGCTTCCATCTCCCCATCTGTAAAGCAACAAGACTGGACGAGATCAGTAGTTGCATGTGCATCAGATCCCCTGAGAGAAACCGGCAGGCCCACTCCCAGACCACGAACCAGGATTCCGGGGTGGGGGGTCCAGGACCCAGTGGTGTCTAAAAGCTCCCGTGTGATTCCAATGCAGACCACGGAGGACACACGTTTGGTATCCACAGGACCGGTGGCCTTCAAGCACTTGGCCATTTAAACTTTTCTGACGCCAGCAAGTGAGTCTATTTTCCCGTGCTCGACCCCAGTCTCCCGGCAATCAAGATTCTTGGTGGCAGCGGAGTTGCAGTGAAGAGTAACCAGGGCTCTGCCCCCAGCAATTTTTCATATTAAACAGATGCTACAGTATCTTTGATCCATGCTCCATTATTCATAAAGTCATATCTGTTCCTGAAATATTATCTTGACCGCTACCGGGAAGTGGAATAAATAAGATCCACCTCCGTGACCATCACCTCTCTGTGCCACTCCTGCCGGCAGATCCCCTCTCCACCAGCAGCAACACATACACCCCCAGACATACAGACCAGCCTCGCTCATGCGACTGGAGAAGAGACAAATTAAGACTGAAGGAGAGGGATGCCAGTGCTCAGCTACGGGAGAACAGAGTCCTGGCTTTCTTCTCCGTCTTCTTCTCTGTCTGCCTCGCAGGGCCCTCTGGTTGAGGGACAGAGGTTAGTCTAGTGAGAAGAGAGTTGTCACTGCCCATAGATTTGTGGCTTTATAGCTAAAGACGTGTGGGAGAAACCTCAGCTTTGGTGACATGTTCAAGGAGTTTAATTCTCCATGTGGTTAAAAATATGAGGGCACCTCTGATGAGGAGGAGGAGGATGATGATGATGATGGTATTAACTACCATTCAATTTACAATATTAATACTACATGCTGAGCACTTTGCACACATTTCCTTTTTTTTTTTTTTTTTTAAGATTTATTTATTTTTGAGAGTGCAAGAGGGGAAGGGGCAGAGAGTAAAGAGGGACCGAAGATCCTAAGCTGGCTCTGCGTGGACAGCAGCGAGCCCGATACAAGGCTCAAAATTCATGAACCGTGAGATCATGACCTGAGCCAAGGTCACTCAACTGACCTAGCCATCCGAGTGCCCCTCCTTTATTCTTTTTTTTTTCTTTTTTTACATTTATTTATTTTTGAGAGACAGAGAGAAACAGAGCACAAGTAGGGGAGGGGCAGAGAGAGAAGGAGACACAGAATCCGAAGCAGGATCCAGGCTCCGAGCTGTCAGCACAGAGACCGATGCGGGGCTCGAACTCACGAACTGCGAGACCATGACCTGAGCCGAAGTCTGACGCTAAACCGACTGAGCCACCCAGGCGCCCCTATTCTTTATTTTTAAAAAATACTGTAACTGAACATACATAGAACCACACACCCAATAATTTTAATCATAAGTACATCTCCAACAGAAATATATACATGTGTCTGTGTGTGTGTGTGTGTATATATATATATATATATATATATATATATATTCACCAAAAGATACACTTTACCATCTTAGTGCCCACAGCAACATTATTTTGGATAGCCGAAAGAAGGAAGGAAGGAAGGAAGGAAGGAAGGAAGGAAGGAAGGAAGGAAGGAAGGAAAGAAAGAAAGAAAGAAAGAAAGAGAAGGAAGGAAGGAAGGAAGGAAGGAAGGAAGGAAGGAAGGAAAGAAAGAAAGAAAGAAAGAAAGAAAGAAAGAAAGAAAGAAAGAAAGAAAGAAAGAAAGACAGACTCAGATGTCAACTGACAGTAAGATGTATAAAGGAACTGTGATATATTCATACAATGTGATACAACACAGCCATGAGAATTGCAAGGCAACGTGGCCATCTTGTCCATCTTTCTCCATCACTTCATTGCTGTCTGGCCTGTTTCCCCACTACCAGTCACTGCTTGATCCCTGTGATCAATCTCATTCTTCTGCTCTGCTCCAGACTTCCAGGACCCGGCGCCTGATCTCTGTCTACTCCTTCCATCTCCAACACCACCCTCCTTCTGCAAACTCCCCCCACCTTTGCACGCGGGAGCCCTCTGCAACAGCCTGCCCAGTCTCCATTTTCCTCCTCTTCCCCTCCCTAATGCTTGGCCTGGCTCACGGCACTAGTTTAGAACTCTGTTCCTCTGTACGCCCTCTCGTTCCGTATCGCTTCATTCCCAAGGCTCCAACCACCACCTCAATGATGACTGAAGATATGAATATCCTGGGGAAAGGAGAAAAATTGATGTGAAGTAAATTGGTAGTTCTTTCTCCGAGCTTTTTAATATTTTTTTCCTGAAGTAGAAGGAAAGGTTGAGAAGAATTAAAAACCATCCTTTTTTATTGTAAATGATGAATCACATGAAGATATTCACATATTGCTAACAGGTTCTATTCCTAAAAGCAATTTAATAAACGTATTGAACAAAGAGAATTTTATTTTAAAAGATATACAGCTGACTTTTGTCTACTAAAGTTCCGACAAATAGAAATTGTAAATGTAAGAGCAAAAAAAAAAAAAGTATTTTTTTTACCTCCAGTGCTGCTGAATTTACACACACACACACACACACACACACACACACACACACACACACACCAATGGGTTCATAGCAGTTATGTGAATCTGGCTCTCTAATTTTCAGTTCAAAGCTCTTGCCATCACACAACACTGCCACCCTTACACTACCCAAGAAGGGGGGAAAGTCCATCTTTTTTGACAAATGTTCTTTTTGTTCCTTTTTGGTCTACAGCTTGTTGGGGAATATTCCTGTCCTCCAATATTAGCTTGAAATGGTTTGGGATGAACAAGCATGGCACACAGGCCATAATAACCTGTCTCTTGCCACATACCTTATATCCCACTCATCCAGAACACGGCTCTATACCTTTGCATATGCTGTTCCCCAGCCTGCTTGGCCTCTCAATTCCTGCTGCCTATAATCCCTACTCGTTGGTAAGCATTCACTACCAAAAAACCCAGTCTCTAGCTTGCTTTTAAAAAATCAAAATAGAGAAGAATTTGAGAAATTTTAGCTGGGAACTAATTAGAATGTGGCTGTACTCAAAATTCTAAGGATATACAAGATGCGTACATTTCCATATTGAATAGGAAGAGGTTACATGTATCTAAATTGAATACATTAAGGGACATTTGCTGTATTCATTTATTTTCAGAACCTTTAAAAACCAGAATTAAATTCTCGCTAATCTGGTATTTTCTGGCAGAATCACCTTCTCAACCTTAGCAATGAGGTGAAGCTTGGGGGTTGGTTGGATCACGGTGGGGGTCAACTCTGAGAAGCCAGGACTGAAGATACACAGGTCCTAGCTGCCTACACATAGGCTGGTCACTGAATGACGTCAGCAAATGTGCCACTGACTCCACGTGGGGAGACATTTCCCACCACACGTTACTTTCAGAGGGGAAAGTGTGACTTGCAAATGATGTCAAACCACATCTGCAGGGCCAAGTAAACACTGCCTGGATGGCCTCATAGGGCAGGAGTGTTTCCGGGACATTTAAAATTCCTTCTTCGGGGGCACCTGGGTGGCTCAGTCGGTTGCGAGTCTGACTCTTGATCTCAGCTCAGGTCATGATCTCGTGGTTCATGAATTCAAGCCCCACGCTGGGCTCTGCACTGACAGCATGGAGCCTGCTTGGGATTCTCTGTTCCTCTTTCTCTGCGCCTCCCCCTCCCTGCTGGTGTATGCACGCACACGCACTCTCTCTCTCTCTCAAAATAAATAAACTTCACAAATAAAATAAAATAAAATGCCTTCTTCAGCGTAAGTGAGGCAGACTGTAAGGACGGTACTAACAGTCTGATAGAATGTAGCCATTTCTCCCCAAAGGCAGGCAGCTGTTCCAAGTCCCTTGCACACATTCCTTCATGCAGTACACAGAAAGCCCTGACAAGGCAGGTCCTCCCGTTACTTCCACTTTACTAGGACACAGGGAAGCTCAGTGAGATCAGGCAGCAGCAAATCCAGGTTCCGGAGCCCAAGCCTACAGAGCTCTTCCCATGCCCAAGAGCCTCGGGGACCAGGAAGGACACGGCACACATCGTTCCTTGCGGAATTCCACACTCAGCCAGCTGACTCCCATCCTGCCATCTCGACATCACCCACAAACCCCCAAGATGATGGGCCCCTGGAGGGACAGGGATAACCCAATGCAGCCCTTTTGACGGGGCTGCCAGGACATGGAGTGTGGAGTACAGGAGGCATTTTCACACTGCTTGAAACAAAAACCTTTACGCCTGCCATCTTTATTCCCAAATAGCAGGCAAAGCTGACATCTTGACCCCCTCCCCAGCCTCTCCCCACACCTTGCTCATACCCCATTTCTCACCCTCAAAATACTCTGACCCAACCTCTGACAAAATCCCCCATTTAGAGGAGCCAGGGACAGCACAGGAGTCACAGAGGGGGGAGGATGAGGGGTATAGATGAGGGCCTCTTGTTGATGTGATGACTGCCCCAAAAAAGCGTTTTTGCATATTCATATCAAAGCAGCCACATCAAAACGACCTATTTGTTCACTCAGCTGTCCTCAGAGAACCCAATGTAGTATCTAGAGCTTAGTAGGTGCTCAATAAATGTTTACTGAATTAATAGCAAATTTTAAGTACCACCAACTATTGTCCTGAAACACAGCTCCACTTTTTCAAATATTTCAAACTGGGGGGGGGGGGGGCAGCTACCAGTGTCTTACACACTGTATCTCATTCTCTGGTGTTTATCAGAATCACCTGGAAGGCTTATTAGAGCACAAAATCACTGCGCCTCACCCCCAGAGTTTTTGATTCAGTGGGTCTGGGGATGGGGCAATCTCAAGAATTTGCATTTCTAACAAGTTTCCAGGTGATGCTGATGACACTGGTTTGGGGACCACATCTGGAGAATCACAGTCTCACAAGAATGACAGTCTTCTGAAATTCCACTGAAAACATATAGTGGCAGGACGCTGAAAAATCACGAACACCACCTTCCTTCGGGTCAGGATTTAAGCAGGTAATGGAAGGTGTGGAATGCAAACACAGTGTCTCTACACCCAGTGTGCCATCAGCTAGTTTGCCGACAAAATGCCTGAGATAAGGACCCACCCGCTGGCGACATAGTAACAGCCAGAAACAACGAAAAGAAAAACGTCAGTGTGCTGTTTGTCAACTGTATATCACGTGAAGTCACTTAGAAGTTGAGATGTGGAGGGGGCACCTGGGTGGCTCAGTCCGTTAAGCGTCTGACTCTTGGTTTCAGCTCAGGTCATGATCTTACGGCTCGTGGGTTCGAGCCCCACACTGGGCTCCACACTGACAGTGCAGAGCCTGCTCAGGATTCTCTCTCCCCCTCTCTCTGCCCTTCCCTTGCTCGACTTCTCTCTCTCTCTGTCTCTCTCTCTCAAAATACATAAATAAAAAAAAAGAAGTTGAGACGTGGAAACGAACTCCCTTTGTGAGCTAATGCATTCAGTAACATAGAAACTATGTGGGAATCAGGTAGACGTCTAGCCACAAACTTGCCTCCTTTTTAATGCCACTAGGAACGCAGACAATCTTCAAAAAGACTCTGAGCCAAGTCCTTTTGCTGGAATAATTTTGGGTCCAAGATCTGAAGGTAAAACTATGAGCAAGGATCATACTGTAATTGCAATGGACTGGGTACAAAACCAGGGCCAGGGAAGACTTGATCTCGGGCTGCCATGGCAAAAAGACAGGTTCCCTCCGATGCTTCAGGAATGAATGCTTCCGGGATCCTGCCTTGCAGTACCTCTCCTGCAACATGGGAGCAGATTCCTCACGGGCACACGGTCTCTGATTGCTCTCCCTACCAGCTTCAGAGACTTTTCGTTTTGTTTTTTTTTTTTTTTGTTTTTTTCAGAAGCAAAAGGCACTGGTCTATCTATGTTTAGAAACTCACACAACAAATCAAGAAATAAATTCATATATGGAAGGGCCCAAACGCTAGTCTCCAAATCCAGGCAAACTTCCATTTTTATAAGCCTCTGAAGACAATATAAATAAATCAGAAGTTGTCGAACCTGCTGGCAGCGATCGCGAAATCGCTCTCATTTTCTAAATCATTTCTTGTGCTCTTTCTAGAACGGGGGGTGGGGGGATGTCTTTCCGTGTCTGCTTGAAACTGTCCCTAAATTCAAAGAGAATCACCTACTTTGTTTTACCTTTTTTATTATAATGTCGATGGCGCCTTTACTTCTCAAGTCATTACCTGTTTCTGAGAAACTGATAACAATGTCAAGCGTGGTAAATAAAGACTGGAACTATTTAAATGCAAATTCTATGAATAAATTCATAACTGTTGCTTCAATAACCTACACCGTGTAACACTGGCACGGGATCTGCTCCCTCCATGCAAGGGGCTCTTCTCCAGTCCCCCGTGACCGCCCATCTCTGTCCCTCCAAAGCCTGTCTCCGCTTCCAGCTACTGCCACTGTGGCCTGGAAGGTCCTTACCTTCCATCTCCACCTACGCGCCCCTTGGCTTTAGAGAAAGCCCCAACCCTCTGACGCCCCTCACCCAAGCCTCTCCTCCCCTACTTTAAACGAGCTGGTGTTCTCTATGCACACACCCAGCCCTCTAGCTGCAGGGCTCCTGTGACATGCATCTCTGAGGCATGCTTCATGCCTGGATCACCAGGAACTATTAGGGGCCTCTCTCCCCAGCTGGAGTGTGGACTCCCTCACATGGGGACGGTGCCAGCCACTCTGTTCCTCTCTCGGCCTCACTGCATCGACTCTGCAGCCAGTAGTTGCTCCATAATTAGGAGTTCTGTGTAAGACCCATCCTTTGTCCTCATTTTTTTCCTCCCGCACTGTGTTTACTCTGGAGTTGGCATTGTGATGGAGAACAAAGGAGTGCATTTTGATTGACTGATTGCCAGCTGTACATGGCACCGGTGTGAAAACAGCCCTGGCTGGACACACAGACACCAGCTGCATGATTTTTAATGATATGGAATAAAGGTCCATGGCACATTGCTAAATGAACAAATTCAGATTATAAAACCGAGTGCCAAATACGGTCTTGTCTTTGCATAATACAAGCTTATGTGTCGGCGTGTGAATGTCCGCGTGTGTTACGTGTTTGTCCGTGTATCTCTGCCAAGAAAAAAGATTGGAAGGCAGGGCACCAACACGTTCACGGCATTTATCACTGGGTGCATGCAGTATGTGGGGCAGTTCTTATTTTCTTCTCCGAACTTTTCCGGAACTCCCCCCAAAATATTTACAACGAGTATATACTACTTGGAAGGAAAAATAAATATCAGGCTTTACTTTATTATTATTATTTTTTTCCTAAGAGGCATACAGAGGTGAACCAGAGCTGTGAGTCATACATGAGCATCAACAAAGGATCAATTGCTAACACGGAATCCTGCGGCATCTGGTCAAGACATGCAGGGACAAGCCATGGGCAATTCTGCTGAAGGGTCCGGAATTTAAATTTCCATCAGAACTGTCCCTGAGCATAGCACTACCCCTTCTTACGAACTCTCCCCTGGACCATTAAGAGTCGCAGCTATTTGGGTCACTTTGCTGAGACCAAAGGGGAGAAATGAGCTGACCTCCAGTTGGAGAGCTAAGCCACCCTCCATGCCAGCTCCCTCTGCAAATGGGCACAGCAGGGCACACCCGCTCCCAGGAGCCTCTCCCTCAACGCCTCTGCCATCTACATTCCAACGATGTAAGATGACGGATACTTTTAATACAAGAGACCTGTCATTTATTTATTAGCTGGGGACAGGCACTGCAGCCGAGAAGGATGCATTATAAATCAACTCCTTTCTCAGCCATTAAAAATTAATACAGTTCATAATGTAGAACGTCAGTAATTTCTTTATTAGAGCAGAGTGTAATTTTTTTTTTCTTTTCTTCCAGGTTTTGTTTTTACTTCCTCCCTTCCCTGAGGATACCGTTTTTTCTAATGAGTGGCTGGGTATAAATTACCCCAGGGAAGGGTATAAGGAAACACAGTCTTTCAGATAGAGGTCAAAATGGAGGAGTAGCATTAGAAGCTCTCGAAAAAAGACCGCTGACCAATTTCCCCTCAGAAATACGGTCTTACTGTGCCTTATGGAAGCTAAGCCATGACATCCGTCATTGGTTTCTGACCCAGCGTGCCCCAGAAATGGAAGGCCTTTTAGGTCCCCGATTGGTTAGAGGGAAAGAAGTAGATATGGATGGTAATTATAGGCATGTTGGGAGGTCTCTGTATTATCTGCTGAGGGTTGCTTCCTTTTTCTATTGTCTGCAAATTAACCTGACAGTCACAAAAAGCACCGAGGTATCAGAAGCCCAGCACCAGACCCTTTGGCTCCCCCATTAGACCCAGTCAAGGATGTCGGGTAGACCAGATGATGCTGGAATATGCAGAGACGCTGAGTCTTTGAGAAGGCTTCCCTTCGCTTCTCCCCAAGTGGTAGCTCCACGAAAAGCGAAAACTTGGAATCAGAGAAAGGGCAGGCAACAGTCTGCACTCCCTGACGTCAGAGGACGTCTAAGGGAGAATCCAGAAACTACATGTCTCCTCCATCCATCCTAAGAACATGGAGGGGTTTGCAAATGGTTGGGTCAACCAACGTGACCTTCTCAAGACCTCCGCCAAGAGGTGTGTACGTACGGGAAGGGGACCTTCCTGCGCATGCGCACACTGCCCTCCGGCCAGCTTCCTGACTCCGGGGTGGGGCCTCGCCTTGGTGAAGAGCGTGGCGAACAGCATGGCGCCAGCGGAGGCCACCAGCATTGACGTCTCTGTCAAACCAGCCACGATTGAGTTAAAGCTCCTAAGTAACCAATCCCCACAAATCCCCAAGCACATATTTAAAATCTATTTTCAGAATTACACTGAGCATAATTCAACCAATCAATGAGCCATTAGGAGTTTAGTCCCAACACTTCTTCATTACCGGTGGCATTAGGGCCGCCCGACTCAGCAGAATCCAAGACGAAGAGTTGCTGCATCACCAGGAATTCTAGGTCTGGGCATGGATGGGAGCTAACACAGCACCTGGTGAGAGGCCCGGCTGGCCACAATCTGGGTGACAAATTAAGCTACACGGCCACCAGAGACAGGGTAAGAGGACGCTTGGCCGAGAACGAGGCCAACTTGGCTCCAAGGCCCGTGGTCCTCCTCCTTCCGTGCAGCCCACACACAACCTCCAGCACCCTTCTCCAGCGCCCATCTCTACCCCACTGAGAGGCCCGCCTTCCAGGCCACTGAGGCTCCAGATGGCCTCCCGGGGTAGGGATGAAGAAGGGGTTGCCTACACAGGAGCCATGGGAGTGCCAGAGGGGGACTGCCTTCTGCCGACTCCATGGTGGGCCCCATGGGCCACCCAAGCTAGCATCTGTCTGGGAATCTGCAAGACCATCCTCAGTCTCCCAGAAGGTGGGGTACAGGTGGAGGTCAGCTACCAGGAAGGGGAGGCAGCCCGGGCCAGGGCACAGGCTCGTTCCTGAACCCCCAGGTGGGAACCCTGGCTCCACCACTGACCAGACAGCGACCTTGGGCAAGTACCACAGTTTCCTGATCTGCCAAGTGGGGGTCGCAACACTTACGTACCAGGTAGGCTTCACGTAGAAAGACCTAATGAAGGGAAGAGCAGGTGGCAGGCTCTGTCATACCGTGGCTTTGTCATTTCCTAGCCACGAGACTACAGCAAATGTCTTACCTATCCTGTGCCTCACTTTTCTCAGCAATAGCACCTACCCCATAGTTTTTAAAAATTAAGCCCATCTATTATATTTTTGCTGTTTTCTTTCTTTAAGTTTATTTATTTATTTTCAGAGACACAGAGAGAGCATGAGTGGGAGAGAGACAGAGAGAGAGGGAGACAGAGAATCCCAACAGGTTCCACAGCAGCAGCATGGAGCCCGACGCGGGGCTCCGTCTCACGAACCATGAGAGCATGACCTCAGCCGAAATTAAGAGTCAGATGCTTAACCGAGCCACCCAGGTGCCCCTATTTCGACTGTTCTCAGGTGCCTGAGAGCAAGTACTGTGCAGTGAAAGATTTTATTATTATTGTAAGGTACTTGAGATTCAGAGCCTGGTTAGTAACAGGCACTGACAGGTATCGAGGAGGTGTTGATTCTCTTCTCCTCACCAACCCCCTCCCCGCTTACCCTCTTTTCACCCCTGCCCCCACATCCTCCCCAGAAACCACGCTCCCCAAGGATCACACAGCAGCTCCCAGGAGTTCACACAGCTTGCTCAACTGAGATCATCGCATCCAGCTGAAGCCACATGAAGGAATTTTTCCTTGCTCGGGCATGTAAGTATAGCCTTGCAAATCAGCGGGACCGTTTACCCGGCCAGAACAGCGATGACGACAACCACAAACTGCCAGCTTGCTCTCCCTAAAAGGAGAAAAATGGGGGGGTAAAACTGACACAGAATCACTTTTCCCATCCTCCTCCTACCACCTCTATCTCGAGAGGCTCCTGCTCACTCTCAGAAGAGCAGGACGGAAGCAGTCGGCAAGGCCGCACGACAAGGTGAGCACGATTTACCCTTGGCAAAGCACCGCAGGGACGGGCGTAGTCATTTCCAACAGCCACTCCTGGATTCTTCCTTGCTAACAGAACCCTGATTCTGTGCCGGTGTCCACTCCCCTCCAGGCAGCCCCGTGCCTCCGGAGAAGTATGTTCCATCCCCAAGCCCAAAGGAGAATCTGGATGAGCCTCAAGTGCCTGTGGTAATTCCGTTCTCTTGGTGGGGGACGGGTTTAGGAATACGATGTCACTCCAGCCAATGAGACAGGAGGGAAAGTCTCCTGGGGGCTTTGGGGAAAGGTCTTCTCAGTTTCAACAACACACAAGGAGAGACAACGCTGTGCTGCCCCGGGTCCACGTGCTTAGCGGTGATGCCTGAGGCTCCTGCAACCATTTTGTAGCCATGAGGGGAGCCAGTCCGGTGGTAAAGCAAAACACAGAAAGACAAGGGGCAGGACAATCACAGAAAAGCAGAGCTGAAGTCCTAATGTGCTGGGAGCCTTCCCAAGCTATTTAGCGGAGCTAACGTGATGCTCAGTTTCCTTCTTGTGTTAAGCCCAGTGGGTCATGACTGTCTGGCACCTGCAGCCGAGAGGACCTCAACTGATACAATCAGTGCCCAAAACATGAGATACGTGTGCAACTATGACAAGGCCCACATACGTGTACATGTGTGTCTGGAGGATGTATACGTTCGTCAAGAAAAGACTGAAGGGGCCTCATATTTCAAAAACGAAGTCACCTGAGCAGATGAGCATTACAGCCCTAGCTGCGGAGGGTACCCTGCGGGCACAGACATACAAGTAACTCAGTGAGAGGGACTTGGGAAGGAACACGGGTAAAGCAGGGGGGTTCACGGGCACTGAAGTCTCATCCAAGTAACGTTTACTGACAAGGAGAGGCGTAAAACCAAGAGTAAAAACCAAACAAACGAAAGAATCCCGCTGTGAGTCTCTTTCCCATCCCCCGTTCGGGCTCATGGTGTGTTGGTCTCATTAACCCAAAAGGAAATCGGCCTGAGCCCGCTGCTCATCTACATCGATCATTTCCTGACAACCACGGTATTACCGTGTTGACTCCTAAGAGCATCTCGGTGGCTGCGGATCTGGGTGATAAAACGCGATCTCTTAGCGTCGGGGAAAAGAAGTCGTTGGAGGGAAGGATTCTTGTCTTTTGAGAAATATCATCGGGCTTTGAAAAATCTCTATTCTTGCCACCACTGAGCTGGTTTCCCACACCAGCATGTTTGAATCAGGGGTTGCGACAACAGTTGTAAAAATACTGTTGTCAGGGGAAAGACGATCTATGTATGTCACTTAGGCAAGATGACAGGACGCTTTCAAACTCTCATGCCACTTCGTCTCAAAAACTACCAGCTCAGGTGGTCGTGTTTCCTCATGTCAAATTTAGAGACGCTGGACGCCTTTGCCAGAGTGCCACGGTGGCTGAGCAGGTAGGCTGGGACCAGGGTCTAGGACCAGCCCCCACACACTCCCTGTACTTTCTTTTCTGATGAAAACTGACCCCCTAGAACCAAGGGTTCGGCTCACTCTCTCGGCTGGCTGAGACCTTGCCCTGGCCCACTCCGTGCCAAGAGCATCATATGCCCTTCTTGAAATAAAGAAGCACTTTGACCTTCCACACCACGGTTTGGAAACAGTGGCTTGGGAGGCTGACAGCCTGCAACTCCCGCGTTTCTCCTTAGGAACGGCTCCCTGAGATTTCAATCCTAAGTGGCAAGTCTGCCTGGAAACAGTGAAATGCAGGAAACAGGAATGCAGTGAAAATTTGGCCATGACCAGCATCGCCGGATCTGGGGGTTTAGGAAGAGTTAGAGGCACCTGCAAGAGCTTCTAGGCCGAGAACAACAGACAAAGACTCCCCTGATCCATTTGAATGAAGGGCGCTTAGCTCTCTGCCAGAAATCCTGAAGAATGCCACCACCCCAACTCTGGGCATTCCCATGGAACGCAGCCACTTCCTGTCCCTCCCAGAGGCTTGGGAAGAAATGTGACAGCACACATGCCAAACGGGTTCAGGCCCATCTGGGCACCCTGTCACATGAGTTACCACATCTGCCGGGGAGGCGAAAACAGAACCCCAAACCCCCAGAACAGCCCAGAATGCGATCCGCTAAACATCTGTGTCCACAAAGATGCTAACAGGCCTACCTCAAGAATCAGGCTCAGAGTCTCAATAAATCTGGCTAACACCGCAGACCCAAGGCGCCTCTTGCCACGTTGCAATGACCTTCATCCTTGAAGGCTCCCAGAATGCCACAGTAAGAAAGTTATTTAATCCAGGTTTTCCTGAATGTACTTGATCACGGAACATCGTTTTTGAGAAATGCCTATTAGCACCTCTCAGAGCACATGGCATTCGAGGCAGCTGGGGAGAAGATGGAGGGCATTTGGCCTCTGGGCTTCTGGCTACGCCATGGGTGGGTAGTGCTTGGGTGTTCAGTCGCTGAGCATGAAGAGTACAGCACAACGGGAACCTCCGGCCCCTTTGGCAATATCCCATCAGGATTATGCCTCATGTGCTCATTCAGAGGAAATGGAAATGACGACCATTTTCTCCTGGAAAAGGGCTTCTGGAAAGAGAATACTAATAGGGGCGACCACTAATGAATGATAGAGCTCCCTGCTGTCCCTAAACACGGGGGTGGGGAACTTTTTTCTCCTTTCCCACCTTTTAGCCTCTGCCCATAAGAGAGGAGTTTTTAGAGGCACCCAGGTGGCTCAGTCGGTTAAGTGTCCAACTTCGGCTCAGGTCATGACCTCGCGGTTCGTGAACTGGAGCCCCACGACAGGCTCTGTGTTGACAGCTGGGATCCTGGAGCCTGCTTCAGATTCTGTGCCTCCCCCCTCTCTGCTCCTCCCCCACTCTCTCTCTCTCAAAAATAAACAAACATTAAAAAAGAGAAGTCTTGGGGCGCCTGGGTGGCGCAGTCGGTTAAGCGTCCGACTTCAGCTCAGGTCACGATCTCGCGGTCCGGGAGTTCGAGCCCCGCGTCAGGCTCTGGGCTGATGGCTCAGAGCCTGGAGCCTGTTTCCGATTCTGTGTCTCCCTCTCTCTCTGCCCCTCCCCCGTTCATGCTCTGTCTCTCTCTGTTCCAAAAATAAATAAACGTTGAAAAAAAAAATTTTTAAACAAAAAAGAGAAGTCTTGGGGCGCCTGGGTGGCTCAGTCGGTTAAGTGGACGACTTCGGCTCGGGTCATGATCTCGCGGTCCGTGAGTTCGAGCCCCGCGTCGGGCTCTGTGCTGACAGCTCAGAGCCTGGAGCCTGTTTCAGATTCTGTGTCTCCCTCTCTCTCTGACCCTCCCCTGTTCATGCTCTGTCTCTCTCTGTCTCAAAAATAAATACACGTTAAAAGAAATTTAAAAAAAAAATTAAAAAAATAATAAAAAAGAGAAGTCTTAATCTCGTTGGAGACACCAGAAAGAACCCCCCCACCGTTCCCTCGACCTGTGTCCCTGGCTCCTCCCTCGGAGAAGTGAGTGATGTATCTGACGGGTGAGATGGGCAGAGTCCATCATCTACCATCTGGTTTCTCTTCTGAGCGGGGCTCACACAGAAACGGGAGAGTCTCCCTGCACGTGTGGTTTTCTACAGGGCTGCTGAGCTCCTGGCTTGCAAAAGGTGAGGCAGGCAATAACACCCCCCCCACCCGCCGCCCCCATGCAACTAGATGAACATCCGCTGCTCAGACCCAACTCCTGTGTGTGCCTCCCGAATTCAGGATTTGGGAGAGGCACCAAGAAGCCCACTTTGGCTTTTTAAGTCCAAGCAATCTTCTTCAGTCCAGCAATAAAGCCCGACTTTTGATTCCTCTCTGACCCCTGTGTGTGTGTTTTCGGCTGGTTCTGAATTATCACCCTGATAAACCTCAGAACAGACTGAATGCCAGAATCCAGTGGGAGGGGAAGAGAGAAATGTATCTCTGGCTAGTCTTGGGCTGGAGAGGATCTCCAGAGGGGGCTTAATCCTCCCACTCCTTGAAGACAAGACCGAGGACAGGCCAGGGGGACAAGCAGTCCCTCTGCGGCTAGGGCTCTGAGGGAAACCAAGGACCCACTCTACAGCGTCCTTACTTTTAACTGTGGGAAGTGACCCCCACCCCGGGCCTGGGTGCAGTGATGCCCCTCCAGGCTAGGGGTCTTCCCCTTCTTTGCTTTGCCAACTTGAAGCACGTGCTTCTCCCCCCAAGTACTTTTTTAAAGCCAATTACTGTGTATTTACAGTGAGTACAATTATACCTAATTACTTAATTAGCATGACTGCATGCAGCTACTAACTTTGAGTATGTGATTATCGCACGGAAGCACAGAACAGATGAGGTCATGATATCCAACAGGAAGGCAGGTTGTCTTGGCTCAGGAAGATGGAGGGAAGTCTGTCTCTTTGGGCTAGTTGGTTACGGCCCCAAAGTGTGTGCTCACGAATGTCTAAGGTTTTCATGTAATTGAGGGGAAATGGATAGTCTTCCCGGGACAGGGAAAAACAAAGACCAAATGTCATGCTTAGTTTATGCCTAGATCTGGGGGTCCTGGGAGTCGGCGACCAACAGAGGTTAATCTCTAGGGGCTAGGACCCTCAGCAGGACAAGTATGCGGGCCCAGGACATAACGGCCTTGACTCCCAAGATAACCCATTCTGGCATCATCTAGCTCTTTCCAGAAAGAAAGGCAACTGGTAATGTGTCAGAGCCATCTTTTCCTCCAGCAATGTTGGGATCACCAAACTGAGCATCGCAGGATCCTCAGGGGTCAGCTACTTAGTCTAGTTGTATTTGAAAACAGGCTTAAAGAAGAACCAGAGGGAAACAATCCTAATCTACGTTCACTTAAAATGTCCTCTGAAAGACTCCCTGGCGAGCAAAGCCTGGAGACCTCCCATCACTGAAAAAAGCTAAGGCAAAATGTCAATATTACCTTCACCAACCTCTGATCCAAGCTGTACATCTAGTTGGCCCATCAAGATCCACCCAGCAGAATAAAGGAGGAGATGCCTCCCCCCACCCCCCTCCCCCCACATCGGTCCTATTTCTCTCCGTGTCACGTCTAGCCAAGCCGGCCTTCTAAATCAGCCACAGGGAGCAAATGGCAGACCCTGGTATGCCAGCTTCCTCTTCCCAGCTGCAATCCCAGAGGAAGAGCTCACAGCCCAGCCCTGTAACCAGATCCCCTTCCTTCCATCAGGCAAGTCCATCAGAACTTCAGCTAGAGAAAAACCTAGAAAGCCTTACTCTGCAGTAGCAGCTGCCGCTGCCACCACTTCTGCTACTCGTTGGGGGGGGGGGGGGGGGGGGGAGGGGCAGCCTCCCAGACAAAGGAGCCCATTTTCCATATTTCATCTGCAAGTCCATTATGCTGAGCTAAGTGGCTGGGAATAAACACCCATCATTACCCAGCACTACGCGATGTTTGTTAGTACAGAAGGTGACAGAAATCTATATCATGCCAACGCACTATTAATACTGCATTATATGCACAGGCTCTGGGCTTCCTACCACAGCTGGGAAACTGGCTTCGGCAGCTCCCCTTCCAGAAGAGGCACGCTCCGTGGCCGACTGGCCCAGGAGAGGAGGAGGAGACAAGCCACTTGCTCACTCCCGATGAAGGAACCTCTGGTTCCAGCTGAAAGGGCACAGACCTAGAGGCTCCAGCTTTGGTTATCTGTGTGCAAGTCGTTGTCTGGTAGGCCGATTGGGTTAGGGGGGATGCCCTGAGGCCAGCACCCCCAAGCAGCAGCAATGTAGCCAAAGAGGTGTTAGGAAGGGCAGGTCCTCCACCCCACCCCAGGGCCCAATGTAGGGTTACCTGCCACTTAGTAAGAGCCCAGTGAAGGTCTGCTCAGCGGCCAGGGAATGAAGGAGAAGAGAGAGTTTGAGGGAGCCAAAAGAGATGGGTTTCGACAGCCTCATGACAACGAGAAGTTCTCTCATGAGAACGAAAACAGAACTGCCAGGTCAGCCGGGGAGGGTGTGTGGCAGATGTAGGGAGACAGGAAGAGGGGACCAGCCAGGAGGGGCTGACAATTAAGCGCACACCTATGGTTCCAAGTACAGACACTGGTGTAGAAAACAGAACCAGTACAGGAGGCCCAGGAATCCAGAGCCAGCTTCACAATGACACGTGGGGAAAGAGAAGGCATCAGCAAGGCTTCGGGGAAACCAAAACAGAAAAGGAGTCAGAGGCTGGAAAGGTGAAGGCCACCAGGGGCTGGGCTTGGCCCCATGGTAAACACCCCAGTCAGTAAACCGAGGGGCCGGTTTTGCAGTGAACGTGGTGCCTGGCCTCTGACCAGTGACAGGTTAGGTGTGAAGCATGCTCACTATTAGTCTATGTGAGTATCCAGTAAAAAGTATACAATCAGCAGTTGCTGGTAGGGCTTAGAGCACAAGAGAAGGTGCATCATACACACATGTGTATACACACACACACACACACACACACACACACACACACACACACTCTCTCTCTCTCTCTCTCTCTCTCTCTCTCTCTCTCCAGAAAGCACACTAAGAAGGCAGGTGCGTACTATCCCAGGAGATCCTCGGGTAGGAGCTGATCGGCGGAGGCCAGTCTAATACAAAATGAAAAGAACCAGACTCGGTGAAGCCACTTTGAAAAAGCCAATTTGGCAGTCTCTTACAAAGCTAAACATACTCTCCCCATACAATCCAGAAAACACACACACCTAGGTGTTTGCTCAAAGGGGTTAAAAACTTACGTCCGTGCAAAACCCGCCCACAAATGTACATAGGAGCTTTACTCATAATTGCCCAAAACAGGAAGCCACCAAGATGTCTGCCGTGGACTGAGTGGGTCCCTCCAACAAGAGATATGTTGACATCTTAATCCCCAGCACCTTGGAATGTGACCTATTTTGGAAAGAGGGTCACTACAGATATAATCAGTTAAGTCAAGATGAAGTCATACTGGAGTGGGGGTGGGGGGGGCACTCAGCCACTAGGCCCGGTGTATGCAGAAGGCAGCCATGTGAGGCTGGACACACAGAGGGGGTGCCATGAGAGGACAGAGGACTGGAGAGTTGTGTGGTTGCAAGGGACACAGGCAATGCCGCCAGAAGCTAGGAAGGGGTGAGGAAGGGTTCCCTAAGGGTTTCAGAGGGAGCATGGCCCACTGACCTCCTGTGTTAGACTTCTTGCCTCTTGAACCTCAAGAGAGTAAATTTCTATTGTTTGAACCCACCCAGTTGGCGATACTTTGTCACAGTAGCCCTGGATAATTAATACAATGCCCCCCAATGGGTGAAGGGATAGGAAACTGCGGTACATCCATTCGATGGAGCCTTAGTCGGGATAAGAAGAAATAAGCTATCAAGCCACGAAAAAACTTGGAAGGGAAAAACCAAAAACGCACGTCACTAAGTGAAAGAGGCCCATCGGAAAAGCCAACACACGGTAGGATTCCAACTATACGACACCCGGAGAGGGCAAGACTGTAGAGACTGTAGAGATCAGTGGCTGCCAGAGGGTGGGGAAGGGAGGTGGACACGTGGGCCGTAGGGGACCTTTCAGGGCAGTGAAACTGTTCTGTGTTGACACTGCCCTGTCACAACACGCACAGCGAATGCTTTCGTAAACCATGGACTTTAGTTGATAATATGTCAGTACGGGCACATCAGTGGTAACGAGTGCACCACGCTAACACAAGATGGCAAGAACAGGGAAAACCGGGGGCAGGCGTGTGAGGGAGTGAGTGGAAACTCTCTGTACTTCCTGCTTAATTCTTCTGCGAACCCGAAACTGCTCTAAAAACAAAAAGTAAATAAATAAACACAAACGGACTCAACCCCAGGGCCAAGTATTGCCTTATCTGAAGGCAACCACGATGCCCTGGGGACTTGATTCTGTGAACAAGGGTAAGTGCCGATCGCCAGACCAAGGCTGACCCGGCCGCGTGACCACAGGAAGCTTCAGCCAAGGTCCTCCTGGGAATCCCATCCCTCAAGAGCCCATCCGCAGCGCTGTCCTGATCCAGGAAAGGGGGAGCAAAGTGGGCCTCCGTAAAACAATAAAACTGTCCTCCTTCCTCCTCAGCCAGCTGTGGTGAGTGCAGGAGGTACAGAGTAAATGCCTGTGGATCACTGCAGTCCTTGGCAATGAGGCTGGATGGGAAATGGGAGGGACGCTGCTGTCTGCAGGCCTGGGTTTTAATCTCAGCCTCTCCCCCAAGAGCCACGTGATCTACAAGTCATTCAAGCTCACTGAACCTCAGTTCTTTTTTTTTTTTTTTTTAATTTTTTTTTTCAAACGTTTATTTATTTTTGGGACAGAGAGAGACAGAGCATGAACGGGCAAGGGGCAGAGAGAGAGGGAGACACAGAATCGGAAACAGGCTCCAGGCTCTGAGCCATCAGCCCAGAGCCCGACGCGGGGCTCGAACTCACGGACCGTGAGATCGCGACCTGGCTGAAGTCGGACGCTTAACCGACTGCGCCACCCAGGCGCCCCTGAGCCTCAGTTCTTTATCTGTAGAATGGGGACAGCAGCCTCTTCCTCAGAGAGGGGGTGCAAGATCGCCTGAACAAAAGATGTATGATGCCACCCCAACGTCTGGTCCAGAGGAGGCTGCTGATGCAGACCAATGACCTTTCCCTTTGTGTCTAGAAAGTCTGGGCCGTGAGGATACACTCACCAGGCGTCCTCAACACACACTGCTTGGTTCCTCCTTTGCCTCTAGTCCCACACTGTATCTTCAATAGATAATGGAGAATTATGACACAAAGGAGCTACTTCTTGGAACACATTCAAAGTCAGGTTTGGGAAACAGAACACACATTTTTGAGAAGCGACAGGATGACCTAAGATTTGATTCAAAGTCATTCAAGACTAGTGCGCGGCATTTACTCTGAGCCAGGAGTTCCCGGGGGGGAGGGTCACTTTGCCATCGCCTGGGCCTCGGAAGAGGTTGGAAATGAGCCAGATGCTGAATGACGAATAGGGGTGCAGAAAGGAAGGAAGGGGTAGTGTGGGGGCCAAGTGAGGAGGGGAGATGGGCATTTCAAGCGGGAATTACACTGAAGCAGCAGGTGTGGGATTGGTGTTCCGAAAGGAAGCCACCAGGGGTAAAGGCCGGTGAAGCACCAGGCAGAAAGGTGGAAGGTGGGCTCCACGAGTGGCCCCGAGGGAGCAGGGGGTGCCGTTTGCCACTTGGAGATCGGCTATAGTTGGCAGCAAGTTCCTGAGGGTAGGGACCATGCGTGTCCCGTTCCCCACTGTTTCCAGAGCCTAAAAGGAGGCCTGCCACAAACCCTCAATAAATCCATTTTGAACGGATGAAAGGGAGAAAAATCAGCCCAACGACAGTGACTCGGAGGAAGACAAAGACAACACAAAAGGGTGCGGTCTAGTTTTGCAAAGAGATCAAGGGTGGCCAAGTCAGGGTTCCTGGAGAAGCGGAGAGGGAAATGGAGCTGCAGGGCAGGGACCTTAAGGAGGTTCGGGGGTGAGTGGAAGGTGAGCAAACAGACACTCTCTGCAGGGGAGGAGAGGGGAGGGGACGGCTGGCAGGGGTGGGGCGGAGTCCCTGGCGAGATCAGAGGGATGGAGAGGTGGGGCGGGCCGACTCTGGGAAGGTAACAAGAAAGACAGAGACACCCTGTGAATAAGGCAGGTGCCCTGACCTGGGGACAGAGCAAGGGAGGGCGGGAAGGCGGGCACAGGTTGGCTCCCCAAACGGCCTCTGCTCTCCCAAGCAAGAGGCGACAGTCTTCTGAAAATGGGTTTTGGAGAAGGGGATGAACAGAGAACTCCAGGGCTTTATGCAGGGCCAAGGCGCCTTCCAGCTGGCCCGCGGAAAGAGCCAACGCGTGACTCCTCAGGCAGCAGCCGGGATCCAGCCCCAGCATCTGCAGGACAGACTGCAGCCGAGGGCTGTCGCGAGGGTGACCAAGGTAACCGAGGGCTCCACGTCGCTACAAACACCGCCACACCTCCCCCCGCTGGCCCATCTAGACCGGCCCCGCAGTTTCTAGTTCTGTAGGATCTAGCCCCCCATCGGCTGTGTGACAAGGAGGCCTGTATCCATTCCTTGATATTTTCGAGAACCAGGGGGGCTGTAAATAAACAATGAGGGGGCCTCATTAGGCTTCAGATTCCATACCTACTCCCGAGGAGGAGCTTTTTCATTCAGGTCTTTCAGAGTCCCTGGAAAGGCTGAATAAATTGAGAATAAAGACAATGCTGAGCACGGAGTGCTTGCTGGGAACACAGGCAAGCATCTGATAAGGGAAGGTATGAGGCGATCCCCAAACGTCCCTGCAGCCCTGACAGGCTAGGAAAACTGCCGGGGACCAGACGGAAAGACAGATAGAGGGAAAGCAGGGGACGGGAGCAGCATCCTGACCTCTCTGGTCAAAAAGGTCCCACCATTTATGGTAAACACGTGTTGCGGAAAGAAAGGTGCTTCTGTGCGACATCCATCACTGGGAAACCGGGGGAAACAGTGTCTCAAGGCAGGTGTACGAGTCCCTGCAATCTCTCCCCACGTTGCACATCTCCCATGGGACGTGGCAGGGACTCGATGGGAGAGCCCCCAGGAGATGATAGGAGGTCCTTTCCTCCCTTAATACCCTGTGCCTTGCCATTCTCCCTCCCTGAAAGGAGTGACCCCAGCCCCGTCTGCAGAGTCACGAATGTTCTCTGCTTCTTGAGGTGCCAAGGCACGTGTGGTTTTAATTATTTATGACAGTGTCTCACTGCACACGGGGATGTGCCGTGGAGTCACTTTTCTCAACTGATAAAGCCTTTGTCATCAGAGACCTGCTGCCTCTTGGCTGGCAAATCTCAGCTGAGAGGCGGGTCGGGCACTGCCTCTACCCGTCAGCGTGAATCAGCCGGGGACTCACAGAGGCGGGGCTAGCCAAGTCCCGTTACGAGGCTCCTGCGCACCCCTTGTTGTTGCCATCCATGTTTTCCGAAAACAGTTAGGAGCCATCCGCGGTCTACTGACAGGACAAAATATGCTGCTTCCCCGAAAAGGACACTTCCCTTGGTATCGGAGGGTTTTAACAACCCGAAGGCAGCTTGTGATTTCCTTCACTGGAGGTATGGCTTGTTCCCTTATTCCTTCCAGTCTTCATCCATAAACCTGCTTCCCCTCCACCTCCACTGACCCCTTCTTGTTTACAGGGATGTACTGCCTGGATCCTTCAATAGTCCGCTTTGAATCACAAATGCAGAGATTAGGAAGGAAGGCTTTTCCTCTACACCATTTCATAGGGCCATAGCTCCTTGGCTGGGACTGGATCCCCACATCAAAGGACACTCCGATCCCATAGCTCTCTCCACGGCTTGCACTTACTCTGATGGCCCAGGGGAAACCTCCTCCCCACGTGCCAGATTCATCCCCACCCGGCAATCGTCCTGGGAAGCTGGTATCAGGAGCTCACACGACCCAGAGATTAGAACACCAGGAGCCCAGAAATTCCACCCTCGTTATTCATGGATTTCGGATTTACAAAGTCGCCCACTTGCTAAAATTTAAGCGTCACCCCAAAACCCACACTCTTGGGCGCTTTTATGGTCATTCGTAAACCGGCAAGCAGTGGCGAGAAATCCGAGTCAGCCGACGTGCACATTTCCACGTGACGTGCTACCTTCTTATTTCAGCTCTCCTACCGTAAATGAGCGTCCCTTCTGTAGTGCCTTTAGTGCCATTTTCTGCATGTGTGCTTTTTGTGGGTGATTTCACTGGATATAATGGCCCCAAGCACAGCACTGACTTTCTAACATTCCAATGAGCAAGAAGGCTGTGGTGTGTGTGCCTTATGGAAACAACAGGTGTGTTAGGCAAGATCCGGGTGCTAGAAAAGCGTCCTTCAGGCATGAGTCATAGTGCTGCTGACTCTAAGTTCAATGTTAATGAACCAGGGATATCTATTAAATAGGCGTCTTTAGACAGAAGCACACATAAAACAGGTTATGTATTGATTAGTTGATAAAAACGCTGTGACCAGATGCTCACAGGAACCTAACCCTGGATGTCTCCTAGGAGCAAGGGCTCAGCAGCCACTAATTCAGTGTTCACGGTGACTCTGTTGGAACATAACTACTGTAAATAACGAGAATCAATTGTGTATTCAATACAGCAAGGCCTAAGTTCTGTTCAAATGCTAACATGGCTCTGAAAAGCTCAGCAGCGTCAACTCTAGACCTGGCTTGGACTCCATGCTACCACCCCAGAAAACCTTTCCTTCCAGCCACACTCAGGCCAGTCCAAGATGAACCTGACTGGAGGCAAGACCTTTAGCCAGAGCAGAACCATTCTTAGCACTGTGTTCCCTCACTATTTATCTGACACACAGGTATTTTTCTTCCCTTGCCCTGGTCCGGAACCCAGATATCCTTCCTCTGACACTGACGGGGGTGGGCGTCCAATAGACACAGAGACCAATTCTGGAGGACACCCAAGGTTGGAAGGCACATGATGATCTCATTCTGACTCGAGCCCAGAACCTCCCACTGTGGTAATCCTCTCTCTAAAAATTGGAACCAGAAAAACAGAAGCAAAGGTCAGTGAGACAGCTGAATGCCCACTCTGCCGTAGGACGGACCAGCGGGAGCAGCAAGAGTTCCGTGAGCTACAGTGTGGCCCGAGTACAGCTCTTGGAAGAGCAAGACTCGAGGTGCCTCTTCTGTGGCCAAACCCTGAGCCCCGCGGACAGAAGAAGAGAACCTACGGCACAAGCCTGGGGACGGGGAAGGGAACTCGCAGCCTCCCCATATCTCAGTTCTCCTGTCGGAAGATGAGGCCTTACCATAACCCAGTCTTTCCATCCCTTCCAGCTCTCAGGCAATCTCCAGGGGCCTCTGCTGTCTCTCCTGAACTAGCCGACCATTTCTTGAGGGCAGGAGCAGGGGAGGCTATGCGCTGGGGTTGCCAGCCCTACACTGACCCTGGGACACAGGGAAGGGAAGAACTGCTGGCTGGAAGGTCCAAGCCACGGAGGCTCCGGAAGCTGGGAGAGGCCCTGGGAGCTGGGAGAGGCCCTAGCAGAACTCAGCAGGAACACAAAGAGAGGGGCTGGAACCAACAGCAAGTAAGAAACGAGGAGGAAACAGGTGCCCTGAGTCCTCTGATCGGAATGAGACATCTGCAGAGGGAGGTGAGGTGTCCAAGCGCTGGGACCAGGATCAGATGCTCAGAAAGTGCGCACTTCGGGGCACTGGAGGGGCAGCTAGAGAGATGTTTCCATTCAAAAGGTGCCCACCACCCTTCATTCCCTTGCCCTCTCATGGAGGAGGCTGGGGTGGAGGGTCTGATAACCTCAGGGGCTGTTGTCTGGACAGAGTCAGGTTACACTTCCTAAATGCATAGGCCAGGTCTGTAGAGAAGACCAGCCTGGTCTGTACCCCCTGCCTTACTGGGAGCACCTCTCCATGTGGGGCTGGGGCTCCTGCCTCTGGGCTACTTCTCATCCTGAGCCCCCTCTGCCCCAACGGAGACCCCTTGATGAGGCTATTTTTTTCAAGTTTTGAGACAAACAGGGAGGGTCTCTTAGAGAGTGGGAGGTTAGCAGGTGGCAGGTCACCTCAGAAGGTTCCAGAACCCCAGCTAGGTGGTCTGTTGCCATGGCCCCTCCCCTGCCCTCCCCAGAAGGGACAACATTCTACTCCAGTACTCACACGTGTCTGGCTTGTGGCAGTTGTGTCCCTGACGGAAGTACTGGGGGTTCTCAATGACTGGGATCCGGGTCATGCCGATGACCACCGTGTCTGGCCCAGCGTCCAACGACGAGGGTGTGGTGATGCCATGGTTGATGTGGTGCAGCGGGCTGGCTGAGTCCTCCTCGCCGCTGATGACAGCCACAGGGCCTGCACACACCAGGAGAGACACAGGTCTGATGAGGTCATGTCTGGCCAGTGCCTGGCCCTGCCCACAGACCCTTTCATGATTTTGGCCACCACATTTCCATAAGAGTAAAATCCACTGCAAGAGTATTCCCCGAATGCTCTGGAGTCTGCATTCAAAGAACCACCTCTGCATTCTCTTTCTTGAGAGAAACATCCACGCTATCACACACCATGGAAACAGCTGCAAAATAAGAGTGTATCAAAATGACTAGGACATGAATTATTTGTACTTCCCCCAAATCCAAATTAGTTCAAAATAATGCAAATTTTACATGAGTTCTTGGCTTATTTAGGAACAACGGGCTGAAAATTTTTTTTTTTTTTACACAGCAGGAACTTGCACCCTGCCCCTCCTCCCTTCAGGAGCTTTAAAAACTATTTTTTAATTTTTTTTCATGTTTTGTTATTTATTTTTGAGAAAGAGACAGACTGTGAGAAGGGCAGAGGCAGAGAGAGAGGGATACAGAATCTGAAGCAGGCTCCAGGCTCTGAGCTGTCAGCACAGAGCCCGATGCAGGGCTCGAACTCATGAACCACAAGACCATGACCTGAGCCGAAGTCGGACACTTAACTGACTGAGCCACCCAGGTGCCCCAGGAGCTTTAAAAACTATTGATGCTGGGTCCCACCTCCGGATTTTGATTCAGTTGGTCAGGGGACAGACCTGGGCATCAAGATTTAAAGAGCTTCTGTGTGAGTCCCTGGCATGGCCAGGATCTGGAGCCTCTACTTAGAGCCTTGGAGGCTGAGAGCCTTTCCAGAGTGGCCCTTGGAATCCTACAGGAACGTATGTAGCTTTCGCTGGACTCTATCACCTCTACCTCTCTTGGTCCACGGGGAAATAAGCCGAGTATGAGCCCAGAGGGAGCCAGCTTTCAAAGTGACAGTAATTTGTCTGCATCACTGATAGCCTTCAGGCAACTGGGTCAGTATCCCACTCTTGAAGGATCCACCCTGCCCCAGTGGCTTCAAGGAACATCATTCGTGTCTTCACCAACCCCGACTCCACAATTTTCTAACCCAAAGAAGAAACCCAGTAAGTCGGGTTATTTACAGAGATCATTATTGCCGCCATCTTGGCAGAGCAATGGTTCTGTCTGGTGGTGAGGTTCTCCCATACATACAAACAGAACCCGGGTAAAGTGCATTAGCTGTGACTGTGGCTTCATACAACTAGTGTTTGAAATGGCTGCTTTGCAAGACACGTGGTCCCAAGACAAAGTGCCCGCTGTGATTTGGTTTTGCGACTTGAACAATATTTCCACGGCAGAAATCCATTACATCTACTGAAGTTTATGGGGAGAGTATTTCCCATCAAATAGAGAGGGGGAGCACCAATGAGGCAGAACTAAAAGGGAGACTAGTAAATGCAAGCTGGGGACCCTGACTTCTACTCCGTCGGCACAGACAGGCTTATTCCAATCCATGACAAATGCCTGATGGTGTTTGGAGGCCGTGTGAAAAAGCAGCAATGAGTGGCGATAATCACTTGCCCTGCAAGCAGAGAGGCCGGTGCCTGAAAACACCTTGTAAACTTTGAAAAACTTCATCGTGCTTCCAATTCATCAGTGAAAGCATAGCACGGGTTTTTGCCACTCCTCCCGCCCCAAATGCCTCTAAAACATGAAAGAAAGAAAGAAAGAAAGAGAGAAAGAAAGAAAGAAAGAAAGAAAGAAAGAAAGAAAGAGAAAGAAAGAAAGACTAAAGAAATATTTGTACACAAAGAGCAAGAAGAGGGGAGATGAGAAGAAATAAGATATTTCAGTGTTTTGGAAGATGCAATGTAAAATGAGGAAAGCTCGCTTCCAGGGACTGCAGGGGGAATATTTACGGAAGGTCAGCTCTGCGGGGTGGCCTAGTACTTGAAGGGACAGGGTCGCCCAGAAGGCTGGGGTAAGGCTCAGGGCTGGAACAAGGTACCCAGGCCATCACCTTGCTCCCAGTCTAGTGGTTTCTTCCTGGAGAAAATTAACTGGAAGGGCTCCGGGGAAGGACTGGCCCCCTTCTTCTTGCTCCTAGAAGACAGAAACCAAGAATGACCGTGCCTGCCATCTACCCTACTCCTAGTCTCTTCTGTAGGAGATTCAGGGGATGCTTCTCTGCAGAAACCAAATGCCTCAAAACAAACAAACAAAAAACAAAACAAAACAAAAAACACCTAGCTGTTTACATGTGGCGGTCTCCCAATGAAGCCATGCTTACTTTGTGATCATGCCACAGTGAAGGCTAATAGTTGACAAGGCCCATCTGTGTGTGTAAGTGCTTTCTAATCCTTGATTCCTAAATATGAGAAAATAGCCCGGGATCACCAGACACTTAGGCAAAGCTGCAGCATGAAAGAGAGAGTGCAAGACCAACAGACAGTCAGGGACCGACAGGAAACGGAGGCAATGCAGGGAGCAGAAGACTTCTTTTCTAAATCACTAATGTCCTCAGAGAGACCAATGAAGATATCACACCCATAAAACAAGAGGATATTTAAAACGTGAACAATTTAAGGCTAAGAAAAAGTCCCTGAGAATTACGACCATTAGAATTCGAAAGTCAGGGGCGCCTGGGTGGCGCAGTCGGTTAAGCGTCCGACTTCAGCCAGGTCACGATCTCGCGGTGCGTGAGTTCGAGCCCCGCGTCAGGCTCTGGGCTGATGGCTCAGAGCCTGGAGCCTGTTTCCGATTCTGTGTCTCCCTCTCTCTCTTCCCCTCCCCCGTTCATGCTCTGTCTCTCTCTGTCCCAAAAATAAATAAACGTTGAAAAAAAAAATTAAAAAAAAAAAAAAAGAATTCGAAAGTCAAAGAACAGTGGAAGAGAAAGCCAAGGAAATTTTCCAGAAACTCAAACAAAAAAGAAAGAGGAGGTAAATAGAAAGGAAAAGATAAAATTAAAGACTCCATCCAGAGACTCGATATCTAATTAAAAGAAAGGTAGGGTAGGGAGAGGGAAGGAGAGAGAATAAAAAGATTAAAGAAAGGATTTAAAAAATTAGGGAAAAATTTCTCCAAATGATCTGTCTACTCAGTTTCCAGCACAATTAATACACGCCTGTGTGCATATGGTGTAAGCACATGCACCCCCCCCCCCCCCCACACACACACACATGCATCAAGGCACAAAGTTATGAAATGCCAGCATCTTGAGAGAAGACGCTAAGAGCTTGTAGGAGGGAGGGAAGGGTCCCATTTCGAAAGGAACAGAAATCAGAAAGACAACGCAATTCTCCATTACAACCCACTGTGGCTTCCCTGTGCAATTCCTTCAAAATTTTGACGGACAAGTTTTCAGCCAAAACTCTACCCCTAAAAGTTTGTTCACTCATTGTAGAAAGCAAAAGAAAGGTATTTGCAGGTGTGTAGACATTCGCCTCCCCCTATCCTGGGAAGCAGCAGGAGGGGACACTTTGGCAAGACAAAGGTACAAATGGGAAAAGAAGGAATAGAAGATACAGTTCCAAAAAGACCAAATAACAGAAGCCCCCCCACCCCCCACCTCACCCCCTTCTGTTCTCAGCATCATGGGATGTGGGTTGTTATAGTGACACGGAGGCAGGACACCACATCAGGAGGAGTCTGGAGAAGACAGAACGTTGGGACGTGAGCCTTTTACTGTTTCTTTGAATCTGTGTCTCACAGAGTCAATGGACAGCGAGTGGTCAACAAAACGTTCCAAAGCCTGTAATCTAAAACAGTCTCTACTTTCTCAACGTTATTCTAGGATCTCAGAGGGATAGGTAAGGGCCATGGGGAGGAGAAGGGTCCTGCTCCAGGCTCCTAAGCCACGGGAAGGGATGGGGTCGCCCAGGAAGACTTCACAGAAATCTAAGAATAAAGCAAACGTTGAAGCCCTAATCCTTAAAATGCAGGCAGAGGAAGGGGAGCAGGGAAAGGAACATGAGAAGAAACAGCCAGAAAAGCAGAAGAGAATCAGTAAAGGACACTGTCTTAGAAGTTAAAGGAGGAGAATCCCTACAAGTTCAAGAGCATCACATATTAAGGCCAAGTAGGGTGAAGAACGAATATATATAGGCCACCGTACATGACAACACGAAGGTGGCCTTAATGACAGCAGTTCCCACAGAGGAGTGACAGGAAGAAAACATTCAATTACAGCGGGTTGAGGAGTAAATTAGAGATACCGTAATTGCCATAATAATTTTTATTATTATTATTTATTTTTATTATTATTATTATTTATTATTTATTATTATTATTATTGTGTGCATTCTACGCATCAGGCTCTGTAAATGCAACTCCTTTAACTTTATAATGCTTCTGTGAAGTCAGTACCACCATTTCCCCCATTTTACAGATGGAAGCACTGAGGCACAGAGCCGTGCCTTGCCCAAGGTGATGCTGGGATACAAACCACCAGTCTGCCCAGAGCCTGTGCGCATGACCATTACGCGGCACTGCCTCCCCGAAAGTGCAGACTGTGGGCGAAATGGTTTGTTCAAAGGGACGCTTGGTCATTCTGGTACATTATCCTCCTCGTGACCATTTGCCTTCAATTGCAGGTCCCTGAGACCCTTTTTAAAGAGGTTCCTCTTGATCCTTGAGAATGGGGACAAGAGTGAATCACCTCATTAGACTCACGAAGATAGATTATGGGTAATTCATCACGAGCTCCGGGTCCCAGAGCTGCTGAACGCTTGTATTCCGCTACATCCACATCAAAAAGAGCACTGTGCCGTCAGACCGCTGTCCGGTCCCTGAGGCCCTCTTACTCACCTCTGCTCCTCCATAAACCACAGTCCTTAAAATAAAAGCCAATAAAGAGTGCAGAGACCCATCACTTCAAAGAACATAAGAGGACACCCCTGTAGCTTGCTCCTGCCCACCTGCACCAGCGTCCAGCACAGTGCCCAGCACGGCTGCAGCCGGTGCTGAGTGAGGCAAGTCCTTTCTTTGGGACAGGGCTGCCCTGGATACGGCCGGACATGTGGCCTCTGTGGACCTGGGCATTAAAAGCCAGTATCAGATTCATCAGTGGTAACAAATGTACCCGGGCACTGGGAGTGAGGGAGGCTATGCATGGTGGGGAAAGGGAGGGGAGGGACACAGGAACTCTCTGTACCTCCCACCCAATCTTGCTATGACCCAACTTTGGCTCAGGTCATGATCTCGCAGTTCCTGAGTTCAAGCCCCACAGTGGGCTCTATGCTGACAGTTCAGAGCCTGGAGCCTCTTTCAGATTCTGTTTCTCTTTCTCTCTCTCTCTCTCTCTTTCTCTCTGTCCCTTCTCTGTTCACACACTGTCTCTCTCAAAAATAAATGAAAACATTAAAAAAAAAAGTGTTTAAAAAAATAAATGTTAAGAAAGCCAGTCTCCCCACCCAACACACAATATATTTCCCGACACCCCGCAGGATGACAGAACTGCCCCAGGTTGAGATCCACTGACGGGGCACCTGCATTCATTCTAGGAACTGATTTCTCTCACCAGCTCTGGCCACTTCTCACATCACTTGCCTCAGGGGAAAACCCACAGACCTGGGGCCCCTGGGCAGAAAAAGCATTTCTTCTCCCCTTAATAACCACAGAGAACAATGTATGCAGACATAAAGGAGAGCGAGCAATGGGGGGGGGGGAATCTCATCTGTCCAGGGAGCCCCCTGTTTTCCTGAAGCCACCAAAGACTACGGCAGGTCAGGAGGAGGAGTCAAGCTTGCTGTCTTCCAAAGTCTCCCAACACACACACACACACACACACACACACACACACACACACACACACACACCTGTCTAGTACCTGTGACAGGCCTCTCTGCTGCACTAATCCTAATGCAGTACACAATTATTTTGTTATGCCGCACTAACAAAAAGGAAGAGAGACAGGCTTGCAGGCTGTCTCAAAAGTTCCAGCTTTTGAGAGAGAGCCAGGAGGGAATACAGGTCTGCTCAGACATTCCCATCCCATAATTTTTTCCCCAAACTAGTGCCTCCTTTCTTTTTCTTTTAGATCTATAGTGGGTTTTGTGCTTCCAACCATGCCATAATAGAACCACCGGATAATTAGAGAAAGCTTGATGGCCCAGGCAGGTGTCGTGCCCAGCAGGATGGTCCGAGCTGTCCTTACAGAGTCTTTCTCTTTCATTTTCCGCTCCTTCAATGGGAAAAAATAAGGGGGCCAAAATGGAGTAGCTCAGATTTTCATTAAGTGGTTGATTCCAATGTGGGGTTGGGTTCCCCCAGAAAGCAAAGGTCTCTGATGAAAACATGAGACGGAATTTCACTGTGGTACAGTGAACTCTGACACAGGTGAGTGGAGGCCCCATCGCAGAGGAACTGGGGGGTGCCAAGTTGCCATGAGGTCTGCAGGGAAAAGGCATCCTTCAGAAGCTCTGAGGAGTCAGGGTCCTTAGTGATAAAGGATATGGGGGGACGATGCACAAAATGAGCCAGGGAAAAGCAACAGTGTCCCTGGTAATGTGTTAACACATAAATGCTCACTTCCCCTTTCATCAGGGGGAAGACTTCTTTGGAATCACTTCACCAATGTCCTGCCTTTGTCACTAAAATCTTTCTGTTCCACCAACTCCCTAACTTTCAAAGCATTAACAATTCTCAGAAGACTGTCCCCAAGAAAAGCCAGCCACCAATTCAACACAATGGCATTTGCTCAGCCAATATGCAGAAGTGGTTCTCCTCCAATTTCCAAAGGAATGACTCAGAGTCCCAAGGATGTAATTGTGACAATTATTCTCTTTTCATCTGACCCTCAAAATATACTGTTACTCCCATCTGACCAACTAGAACACGGATCCCCAAGTAAGCTTAATAATTCACTTTCCAAAAATTGCCTGTGTAGGAAATGATGGAGCCTGTATCTGAATCTATGCTTGTTCATCTCCAAAGTTCTTCCTCTTCCCACCCAACTACCCATGTTCTCAATAGTATTGCTGACATGAAATATTTTTTGCAAGCAGACCTTGGTATAAATACATGAGGCCATATAAAGAAGCTGGGACATCTGAACCAAGGAATCGAAAAACAGATCACCAAATATCTTCAAGGCAGTACAAACTCATATAAAATAACTCTGGGCAGTCAAGGCCAAATTTATGGCTCAACTATAAAATCCTAGGCCCAGGATCCATTTCTACATTCCTTCATTTATCTTTGTACTTACTTCCAAGGTGGAGGCAATCTCACCCATTCAGAAAACCCTCTTACAACAGTGATTGTTATGAGAGCTGTTCACCAAGTATTTCTAGGTGCTGGCAGGAGGGCAGTTTTCTGTACCCCTTCAAGTTAGGTGCTGCCCCATCGCTTTCTTTGGCTAATGAAAAGTGAGCAGAAGTGACATGCATCACTTCCCCACGGAGGCTTTAAGATCCAGTGTGTGACCTGCCACCTTCTCTTTTTCCTGCCTTGGCAAGTGTGGAAGTATGAGGCAGAGCCTCGGGCCACTCCTGCCCCTGGGTGAGGCAGACACAGAGCAGAAGGCTCCAGCCAACACCAGGCGCATGTGTGGCATAAGTAAGAAATACGGCTTTGTCGCACAAGACCATTGAGATTGACAGGGGTGCTGTTTGTTACCACAGCATAACCTAGTTCATGCTGACTAATACAGAAATGAAACCATCCCCACATTTAACAATGTTACTTGAATGTTTTCCTTCACAACATCTTCAACAAATCTTTACAAAAGTATCCCATGCAAAGGATGCTCCTTTCATCCTCAATGATGTAATTCCTTTTAAAATGTCTCCTCCCAGCTCTCTGTCCCAAAATTGAGCTCTAATCTAATCTAATCTAATCTAATCTAATCTAATCTGGTTCCACATGGAGCCAGACCATGACCTCCACTGTTGGAAGAGACTCCCCCACCACATATCTGACTTGGGAAGTAAAAGAAAACAACCCTGAATGGGTCTCATGTTTTCAATGTGTCAGAATGAAGCAAACAAGCCAACCTTTGAATTAAGAAAATGATTTTTTAAAAACCTCAACCTTTTCCTACTGATAAAAATCAAATATTGATGTGTCCCTGGTGAGTGAGAGCTTCGCATCAACAAATCTGGGAGCAGGAACTCATAAAATGGAATAAAGTGAGAGCACAACAAACACAATTAAAAACCCAGCCATGCTCAGGGAGGGATTCCATTTACTGTCTCATAAAAAAGAGCCTAGTCCTCAGAGGCAAACAAAAGAAAATCAATTTCTTTAATTTTTATTGGCAGATGTGGGACAGGGGCCAAGTGAACACGGGCTGTGCCCAAGAGCGTACCTGGAGACAAGTCACCAAATGTCTGTTCCTGGGCCAGCTCCTGTGTTCCCTCCCCTCTCTGTCTCCTCCAGCTTCCAGACAGACGTAGCCCCCATGACCTCAGGGACTCACAGGCCCTCTAGGCTGCCCAAAAAGCCATGCCCTCCTCACTTCTTGGTGCCCCTTCCTGAATCATTTCCCAAAAGATAAGCTCCATTCTCTGGCTTGAATTCCCTCCCAGCCTCTTATAGGAACCAAAGGTACTGTTCATGCCTCCTAGCTTCCCTAGCTTGGGGGTTCTCATCGGTGATTGAAAATGATGCCTCTGATCAAATAGCCCAAGGGCACACATTTAAGGAAAGAGAAGGCAGGGCTGAAACTAAGAACAGTGGCTTCCCTCACCTCAGTTAATCATCACAACCCTGGGGGTAGATCCTGTCATCCAAGGAATGCCACTGAGGAACCTGAAGCTCAAGGAGCTTGACCTTGTCCAAGGTCACAGAGTTAATAAATGGTAGACAAACCCACATCTATCTGACTTCACAGTTTGGGCTCACTTTGTGGCACCATGCTGCCTGACCCTCTAGGATTGTTTTTCTGACACTGGGACAAGTGATAATGGATCAAGCACAATCTCCCTCCCATTCCCAATCTTTATTCCATCGAGAAGCCATCTGTAAGAAATCTGGCTTCATTTAGGAGTGGAGCTTATGACATTTCCAGAGGACTTTAGACCCGGAACCTGTGCACCACGTTGTGGTTAGAAGGAACAACTCCTGTGTAGGAGATCCAGGCAGAAGAATGGCAGGCAGCAAGGGACCCGAGAACAAGGAAATATGCAGCCTAGAGGGAAGGCAAACATCATCAGCTTTCTCCAAAGACTATACAGACAGCATTTCAGAACATTCCAGGCATAAACAGGAAGCGAATAATTACCTCCCAGTTGCATATGTAAGACAACTGGAATACAAAATGCTGGTGCTTCGGTCCAAGGCCCCACAAAAAGCTTACAGCTCAAGTCTCAGCATTCCTCAATTCATCTTTAGCCACTGTACTTGGACTAGCCAGTGTACCCCAAAATAGGGGCACTCACCTCCCCCCAAAGAATTATGCGGAGCTCTTCCCCCAGCCTCGTGGGGACTTTTGGCGAATGGAAGGAGACATCGTACGTTGTGAGCGTGTTGTACCAGGTGCTGGCATGTGGGATCACTGATGTCTCCACACCCTTCCCACACTCACATCACTTTTTCCACTAAGGGAACTATTTTGCGTAATCTGCAACATCTTAGTTCAACACCATGACCAAGAGAGTGACGGGCCAAATTTGTATGAGCTAAAGCCCATATGCCTCTGAGTTTACCTCGTTCACGAGTGGGAAATGCAGTACCTAAAACCCCAAGGGTTGCCCTGTGGATGAAAGGTCAGGAGAGACAGAGGCCCTGCAGGTGCTGGCTGATGGGGGGCTTCCCGGAGGGCCTCTCAACAGCTGCACGGGCCTCACACACTCCTTTGCAGGCAACAGCTCACCCAGGGTATGCCTGAAGGAAACCCTCCTCATAATGCTTCTGAGTACATGTGGAGAAATGCCACAGCATCTGTCACCTGCGGAACACCGGGCTTCTTTCCCCAGAATAGCTAATGCTTGATGAGCACTGAATGACCACCACGCACTGTCCTGGGCTTCGTGTTATATGATCTCATTCAGTGCTCACGGTGGCTGCATAAGGTGGGTCCTGCAAGCAGAGTCCAAGCAGTCAAGGGGTCTGCCCAAGACACACAGCTAGTGAGTGACAGCATCGTGATTCTAAATGGATCAGTAAGACTCCAGAGCCCCAACTGTTCATCACTCCCCTATAGCCTCACGGTGCGTAATTGACATGGCCTCAAATTGGTGAGGTCCACAATGAAAACACTTCAGAACAACAAGACCCCTAAATCTCAGACACTGAAATGAGGTCAAATTTATGGATGGAAGTCTAACGATTCTTCCAGGCCATTCTGAGCTTGTAAACTCAACCCCAAGCCTTGGGATCCTGTGTTCGTACCCAGCTCCCCCTGGGCTTGACAAAGAGCCCATTCCCTTATGACAGACTAAAAAGATATTTCTCTCCTTATTAGAAAAATGTTCACTGGGAAGATACAAGGCCTCCTAGATGCCTCAAATAGGGAGAGGAATGAGATCACAGAACCTTTAGAATGGGGGACCCATGACAGATGTTAACTAGGCTTACTGTGGTGATCATTTCACAGCGTATACAAATATCCGATCATTACGTTCCACACCAGAAATTAATACAGTGTTATGTGTCAATTGTACCTCAACAACAAAAAAAAGACAGGAGGGTCCCATGATTTTGTGCATTAAAACCCATAATCTAATATCAATGGAAGCCCCTCATTTCTGTATGACTCATTATCACTCACAAGGCGATTTCCTCTCCATGAACTCACTTAATCACCACAGCAACTCCCTGAGATACTCAACACCCCCTATTTCACAGATGAAGAAATGGAGACACAGAGCTGTTAAACTGACCAACCACAGAGTCAGGGGAGAACTCTGACTCCAGCTCTTCTGACTCCTAGTCCAGTGCTCTTTTGAGTTCACATCAAACTTACTTCCTCTAGAAAAGTAAAGGGTGGTTCTCCATCTGGGAGTAAGACCCAAAATGGCATTTCTGGGAGCTGTGAGGACTCCCCACCAAATGGATCTCTGTGGAAGTTGTTTGGGGATTTCAGGAGTTTGGCTCTGAATCCCTTACCTATGATTTCAAAGTGACAAGGAGTGACTTCTAAACCACAGGGCTACCACACATGATAAACCCAGACAAAGGGAAAGTGTGCCTCAGGAAAGGAAGTGCAAGGCCCAAAGTCAGCCCCATCAACGTCCAGCAAAAACTGTCCCACAGAAGGCAGATTCTTGTGATCGTCCTTGGAAGGGACAACAGGGCCCATCAAGACATGCCCAGTTTTCTCTGCAGTCTCAAGGTGAGAAACCAGGGTTCTCTGGTAGTATGCACAGAGTTCAGCAGGCCCTCAACATCATCTGCTGAGGGTCCCACACCCTGCACTGTCTCACAATAGGCCCTGTCCTTGTAGAGGTGATGGGCTGTTGTGGGTGGGTTTCCTGGCCTTTCTGTGGTCTCTCACCCACTGCTCACTCGACCGGGGGTTGGCCCCTGCCCACCTTGGTTGAACATCACCCAGGCCCAGCTCTCTGTCAAGGCAAGTGTTGTCTCCAAAAGGACTGTATGTCCAGGTCTCAGAGCCCTGTAACAGCAACCCTCTACCTGGCATCCATGGCAAGGGTACCAACATAGATAAGTCACAGAGTGGTCCTATGACATTTCCCTTTGGAAATTAGTTATGCCATTAGCTTGTGTTATAATGTTCACGAGAAACACCATGTCCTTGAAAAACTATGAGAAAATTCTATCTATATTTGACCCCTACATTTGAACTTGTCTGGTCAGACTGTCCTGGGGTCAACACTGATCTCCTCATTCATCCCAAATTCAAGCTCCTTAGCTCCTGAAGTCTCTAGATCATAAAACCCTAATGGTCAAGAATCCTATCCTGTAGATCTTTGAATTCTTCTGAGACCCTAATAAAATGCCTTTAATACAGCAGGCTATTAGAAAACATACATTGCGGGGCGCCTGGGTGGCTCAGTCGGTTAAGCGGCCAACTTCGGCTCAGGTCATGATCTCGCGGTCCGTGAGTTCGAGCCCCACGTCGGGCTCTGTGCTGACGGCTCAGAGCCTGGAGCCCGTTTCAGATTCTGTGTCTCCCTCTCCTGACCCTCCCCCATTCATGCTCTGTCTCTCTCTGTCTCAAAAATAAATAAACATTAAAAAAATTAAAAAAAAAAAGAAAACATACATTGCGATGGTGCTTGGGTGGCTCAGTTGGTTGAGCATCCGACTCGTGATTTAGGCTCAGGTCAAGATCTCACTGCTCGTGAGTCTGAACCCACATCGGGCTCTGTGCTAACAGTGCAGAGCCTGCTTGGGATTCTCTCTCCCTCCCTCTCTCTCTGCTTATTCCACACTGTCTCCCTCTCTCTCAAAATAAATAAATACCTGCTTGGGATTCTCTCCCTCCCTCTCTCTCTGCTCCTTCCTCTCTCTCTCTCTCTCTCTCTCTCTCTCTCTCTCTCTCTCTCTCTAACTTCAAATAATGCATTGTCTGAGAGCTGTCCCAGATATCGGTAGGCACTGCCTCCCAAAGCATATTAGGTTCCTTTCACTGCTGTACCAAAATACCACAAGCTCAGTGGCTTGAAACAATGGAAATGTAATCTCTGACAATTCTGGAGGTGAGAAGTCCGAGATCCAAGTGTCAGCATGGCCATGCTCCCTCTGAGATTCCAAGCAGAATGCTTCCTTGCCTGTTCTGAGCTTCTGTTGGGGGTCAGCAGCCCCTGAGCATTCCTTGGTGTATGGATGTGTCACTCTCCCTGGTCACGTGGCCTTGATGTGTGCGTGTGTGTGTGTGTGTGTGTGTGCGTGTGTATGTGTGTGTGTGTGTCTGTCTCTTCCATTTTTATTGAGGCCATTAGTCAACTTGGATTAAGGGCCACTCTACTCCAGTATCACATCTAAATGTACGTCATGACCTATAAATGTAATTTACCCACTTTCCCCTTGATGAATATTCAGAATATTTTTGCTTCTTAAACAGTGCTGCAATGCCTGCCTGTGTATACCTAGCCTTGTATTTTGGAAGGTGTGTACAGTAAACACCAATAAATTCTGCCATTTTTGTTCCCCCCAAAAAAATAAAAAATTAAAAAAATAAATGTACATCATGATCACACCTGCAAAGACTATTTCCAAATAAGGTCACTGCACAAGTATCAGGTGTCAAGACATCAGCCTATCTTTCTGCAGGACACAATTCAACCCCCAACACAGGTCTCCCACCTTAGCCCCAGGCAGTGGCAGGCATAAGGGATGGTGAGAAAACTAGCTGGGGTGAACGAGGAATGCACTCTACAGGCATTTAACCTTCCGAGGGCAACTTCCCAGGAACTGCAGCACTAAGCCCACTCCAAAACCCTCAAAAAGAGACCCTCATATTTTAGTTCCTGGTTCATGCCACACCTTTCAAATCGGCCTTCTCACCCACACGCTCATCAAATACTGTCTCGCGTGCTGGGCTGTGAGCTAGAGACTAGGGAGGGAGAGAAGACACATACCTGGTCATGAAGAGGCCGGCAGGTCTACAGGTGGGACATACGATAAACCAAGAGAGGATGTGGCGAGGATTACGTTACAGGTGTGCCCAGAGCAGTATGACAGCACAAGGGAGAGACACTGAGCCAGGGCAGGAGACAGAGAGGAAGTCAGCCTCAGAAGGACCCCACCCAGCAAACACTCTAGCCTGGAGGTCCATCACCTTTCATCCCAGCAAACACAGACATTATCTCTGCTTACTTGGTGGCTGTCACCTCACCTCTAAGGTACCTTGAACCTTGGTCATTGCCTCTGCTCCCCACACACCTGGGCAGCGGTTGGGCAAGAGCCTCGGCAACCCCTATTAATCCCTTGGCTCACTCACCCCTTTCACAGACAAGCTGTAAAGGTGACACAAGCATTTCATTCGAACAGTGCTACAGCAGGAACAGAGAAGGGGGCAGAGGGTCGACTGATTTCCAGCACATGAAAGCATAAATACAATACCAGAATCAATCCAAATAATATCGTATCGGCTCTGTGATCTCTTCCCTTGTACGGCACGCTTTATATACTGTAGTACCCGTTCCTGTTTGCACACCTGCCCCCATCCTGGGGCAGAGGCTCCCCTGGCCAGGCCAGCACTGAGCAAGTCTCTAAGAAGCCCCTGGAGTCACAGGCAGCAAGGCAATGGTGTCACAGGCACGCTCCCCAACAGACCGTCACAAACGTGCTGCAAATGCCACGCGTGCTCACACAGACGCACTCCTAAGCAAGAATACACGTGAACTCACACACACAGTAACACCAGTTTATTGCTCATCCGACAGGTGTGTAAGAAGACTTAACGGTCTGCATTTCTTTACAGTTTCACCCCTTCTCCATGGGGTGAGTAAATTCTCACGAAATTACTCCATGGGTTATATATATAATATACTTAAGTATAATACACTGAGGATATTAAACCCCCAAACCAAATACCCCACAAAGAGGTAGTAAGGTGGATGGAGATAAGGGAGATTCTAGCAGTAGTGAGGGAGTTGTTTATTTTTCTAAAGATGGACATATGAGCCAGACTGGCACAAAGGAAAAAAATCCCAAGACTTAACCACCTAATCTAAAAATGCGTATTCTTCTCCAACTTTGTGACTTCCTGCAATCGCTTTTAAGGTATTATTCTCATTCTGATTTCCAGAGCAGGTAACGTTATTAAACCTACCAATTCATAAGAACTTCTCATTTTCATGGAACCCCCTCTTCAAAACCTGGTTTCCTCATGAATCCATTAACCTAAAGGAGATTCAGGTAAGGAAGTAAAACTTGTCCAAGTATCTCTTCGTTCAGTTTACATAGCTTCTTTTGAAATTATTAAAAGGAGGGTGACCAAACATCACTTTCCTAGAGTACTTCTTGTTTATGCCTGTTGCCCCAGGATTGCTTTGGATGAAAAATGACAGGCACCCTAATAGAAAATAACTTAGGCCTCCTGGGTATGGAAGTGGAGGGTGGAGAAAAGAGAGTCATGGGTAGAATCAATTGCTGTTTTGGACTCCAGGCACAAAGGGGCAATACCAGAAGTAGGCAGTGTAGCCAACATGCTTCCATAATTTTCTAAATTCCCCATGAAGCAATCTTTGGAGGGGCTGGCATGTATCTTCTAAATATCCATATAAGACAGTGTCCTTCTTGGGCGGTCAATAAATACCACTTGATGATGATGATGCAGCCAATGATTTTCCCTTCCCTCTTCTTCCTCTCCTCCCTTCTCCCCCAACCCCCTTTCCTCGGGGTATAGGTCAATCAATCTCAGGCCATCTTGATCTACTTGGAAAGCTTAACTGCCATGAAGCTAAACCACTTGTCCTCTGGCTCCAATCTCTTAGAGAAATTAGTGCCAATGGAAGTGTCAGTATCAATTTCATAATGTTATTGGATGAAGGCAAGGCTGGGCCAAGTCCCATATTCCTGACAGGCTATCAAAGTGATGAGGATTATGGGTAAGGAGACAGACAGCTCTGACAGGAAAGGCAATGACTCAAGATCAATTAGACTGACAAGACTATCTTTAAGCCATATCACTTAATGCTGACACTAGTACCTTTCCCACAGAGATTTGGAATACTGGATGCAGAGTGTTCCTGGTGTCTCCAGGGGTAACCAGAGAGCCTGGAGGCCTGCAAAGCAGCCTCTGGCCCTACACTTCTCCCGAGAGAATCCGAACAAAGGGCTCCAGCGAAAGCGAGGCTCTTGCTCTCGTGATGGGAAGACTAAATATCTGGCCCCCGTTTTCCTTTTTCTTTCCTGCCTTCTAAAGAAAATGTCAAGATAAAATGTAAGCTACGTATTTAAATTTAATTCCTTTGCAGAGTCGAGGGAAGGCTTAGGATTATCAAAATGGAAATCAAGATCTTGTAAAAAGTCAAACCGTCCTAACAGGGAAACAGATTTGTCATGGAAGGTAAGAACAACAGATGGGTGCCACTAGGGTCCTGAATTCCAATCCAGGTTCTTACCCCTGGCATTGCTGTGAATACAACTGTGTGCGATCAGGAAGCGGTCACGTTATTTCTTTGGGGCTTCACGGTCTCACATAAGGTCAACCATAACCTCGTGCTACGCTGTGGCACGATGAGGAAATGAAATGCCAACAGCACCAAGGGCAACAGAGGGATCAGAGGATTTTTTTTTTTTTCAGACCTGGCAAGGTAGGCAGAAATTGCTTTTGTTTGGTTGGTTTTTGTTGTTTTTTTTTTTTTTTCCTGCGCTTGACAGAAGATACACAGAAATAGCCCTGGAGCTAAGGATGTAGTGGATATGCTGATGGGACTGAAGAGAAAAAAGCCAAGTCTGACTCCTGTTAAGTGAGTACATGCAAGGATGTTATGCTCACACTCCCTCAGTAGTAAGCCTAGACTATTTTAAATCCTCTCGGTTAACAGCTTACTTCCCCTCGTTCTCTTGAGTGTCCGTTCCCAGGGCAGCCAGTGTAATTACAAGCCTGTGAGGTTACAGCTATTTAAGCAGGTTGCTTTATTATTTTTTAATTGCCTAACAATATTGTTTGTTAGCATTCTATTAAAAACCCCACAGTGTTTCGTAATGGAATTTTAAATTCATCCTCTTTTCAAGCGTCCGTGTCAGAATATGCGTGTGTTTGTGGGGTTGGCGAACACCAGTGTTAATCAGCCGATCCTGTCGCTAACCTCGGCAGTTAGGCAAAGCAAAATGATGGACGGAAAAGATCAGTATATAGGAAGCCTTGGCTGGATAATGTCAATCCTGGCCAAGAGGTGGTTGTCAATATTATCTGGAACTGCTGACTTCCCAAACACACTCAGAACATTGGCCTAATATGCAAATGTGCGAATCAGGGGATTCCTCCCAAGGTGCCTTTAAATAGCAGGCCCTTTAAAGGCACAGTAGTACAGATGTGGGTATTTTAAGGTCATTAGCCAACTGGAGGAGAAGTTGGGGCAGAGAAACTGGACGTGTCAGAAGCTTCTGCTAATCAAAAATGGTTCAGATTTAGTGATGAAGCATCTCTGGGACTGGTGAAGAAGATTCTAGGGAAGTGTTAAGAAAGTAAAGAACTTTTGTTAGGCACACACGTGGTATTGTTCTCCTCATGCTCACAGACCCAAACGTGATATACTTTATACTCAAAGATTCGGAAACCTATCTACTGGGGAAGTTTAATGTGTTATCTTTGTTGAAGGCAGGAAGTCTCCGTGATGTCAATTCAATGCAGAATTCTTTTCTCAACTGCAGTTAAACATTATAAATGTAAACAAGAGAACTTCCAAGGAGAACTAAAAGAAGCGTTAATATCAGGGTCTTTGTTCATTGTCCTTCCTTACTGTTGGCATGAATTTGAAGGTATGTGTTGTTGCAGCCCATGCCCGGAAAACACCTTTCAGAGCGGGGAGGAACTCACGAGTCCCAAACAAGATGCTCTTCCAAGTCACCACAGTGGAATCCTGAAGCTAGCAAGTGGCATTTACTTTTAAAATGGTTACTTCTAATAAGCCCAGGTATCATTCCCATCTTGACCTGGGTTCACAGAGGGTCTATACGCGGAATGTTTTCAATTTCAGATATGGCACATGTCTTTTTCAAGTTTCTGCTAGGTGGACTGACTGACCCATAGATATTATGTACGTTATGTATGCACACACACACGCACACACACGAACTAGATGTTATTTATGGAGAATCCTCTATATCCCATGCCCTGGACTATGCTTTCCCGTAGTCTCTTGTTAATCAAACTACTGTTGGGTGAGTATCTACTAGGGCGAAGAACTGTCCCAACTTATAGATATTGCGTCACTTAACCCTTACAACCTTGCAATGATGTCTCCATCTTAAGGACAAAGAAACAGAGACTCAGAACTATTTTATTAACCTGTCCATACTCCTTCAGCTATAGATGGTGAAGCTGGAATTCAAATCCAAGATCATCTCCTGCCAAGGTCAGTACACATACACCTGCCATCATCTATCATTTTAAGAAAACTTCAAAAAGCCATATGAAGAGTAAGAGAGCATATTTGACATTTACCTTGGGTCTGTAGGCAGCATTTCCTTCAAATTCACTCGCTAATTTTATTTAGGTATGCCCTGATTTACAAACATGTACAATTTAATCTTTTTAAAAATTTCTTCTATGTTTATTTTTGAGAGCAAGAGAGACAGAGCATGAATGGGGGAGTGGCAGAGAGAGAGGGAGACACAGAATCCAAAGCAGGCTCCAGGCTCTGGGCTGTCAGCACAGAGCCCGACATGGGGCTTGAACTCATAGACCGCGAGATCATGACCGAAGCCGAAGCCAGCCACTTAACCAACTGAGCCACCCAGGCGCCTCATACAATGTAATCTTGATGCTCAAAGCCCATCATTACTTAATGATCTACCAACCGCCATTCCTACCATCAGTTGAGTAAAAAGACTTTTTAGGTTGCTCCCCAAGTGCACAATGTACATTTCTATCCCTGTCATACCTGTGCCCTAGCCCTGACCGTCAAATTCTGCACTTGAGAACTGGGAGCCAGCTCAACTGCATCGCCACCTCGAACGCTTGCTTGTACTAGCCTCTCCCTCTCCTTCCTCCCCATCCTGCCCGCCTCGTCACTTCCTCCTCTAAAGTCTTGCAGCCCATCTGAAGATCAAGGGTTCCCTGTCACTGCTATTGCTCCTTTCTACTGAGCCTCACTCTCTGCAAGCCAAGAATAAGGCTTTAAAAAAGGGGGGGGGGGAGCTGTTTCCGACACCACCTCGTTATTCCTCTTGACTGAGAAAAGACAACGGCGCTCACGATGATGACGGGAACGTCCACGTCACAAGCATATTCCCGCTCTCTGTTAACTACTATGAAATCAGTCAGGTCGCTTTACCTCCCTAAGAATTTGTTTTCTCATCGATAAAGTTGGGCTCACCAGTCACGGCCTCATCAGGCTGTTGTTCGGGTTAAAGCAAGCATTTATGTCAACCACGTGGCATAGTGCTCCGTAAATGTTAATAATAATACTAATAAAGTAAAAACAAAAATCGGCGGCAGGGAGTTACCTCAAAAACTTTGTTGTTCACACTTTTAAGCCCTGTGCCAATTATTGATACGACAGCTTTTTACTTTGAGAGAGAGAGAGAGCATGCGCATGTGTGTGTGAGCAAGCAGGGGAGGGGCAGAGAGAAAGAGAGAATCCCAGGCAGGCTCCGTGCTGCCAGCATGGAGCCTGACACAGGGCTTGAACCTATGCAATGAGAGGTCACGACCTGAGAGAAAATCAGGAGTCAAATGCACAAGTGACTGAGCCACCTGGGTGCCCCAAGAGCCTCTTATTTTAACACGACCAACTAACGGCAGTGTTGGCATGTCTGAAAGTCTCCCGTTCCATGCTAGGGAATTACAGTTAACCAACGCTTCTCGTGTCTGATCAAAGAAAGAGTACTTAATGGTGCAAATAAGACATGAGCCTTGTTGGAGGTAGAAAAGAGGGCCTCCACTGACAGACTGGCTAATGACTCTTTTTGGCTTCCATGAACTTTCACCTGATTTTTCAGCTAATCACGAATTTAGCCAGGACTCAACAAATGTTAAAGGGCAGTGTTACAGACTGCCGGATGGATGCACATAGTTCCCTAGCTTCCATACATAAAGGGGAAGGTGCAGACGAAGTGATATAGTAAGTATTTCCAGGGGTTCATCTGAAAGAACAGGACAGGAAGTACACAGCACTTGATGCGGGGATCCCTCACCCCACATCGTGTGGCCGAGGGAGGAATAAGTACGGGTGCTATGTTGTATCCCCCAGTGACACGGTGAAAATCAGGACCGTGGTTCAGGGGGGGCGGGCACACACACCTAGAAAGTGGAAATGTCAGTGTGAACGCACATCTGTGGGACTTAAAAGCCCCTTCCCTAGTCTTTGGGCAGGCACACCACACTGCTGCAACTCAGCATGTTAATGCCCACGGGCGTCTTTTGAAGGGGCATCCGGACTCCTGCTGGCAGAAGTCCCCCCTCCAGCCAGGCACTGTATGATACTGTAAGGTTAAGCGTAATTAATGCTGATTGTAATCACGAGGAATTAATACATTATAATAGTGAGCTAAAAATGGCTTATGCTAATAAATCAACGAAGAATGAGATGGGAAAGTGAAAAGCCTTTGAGTAATGGGGCTAGGGTGGGGGGGCTGCAGGGAGGGGGACGTATGTGCCAAAAGTTGCCAGCACACAAGACTGCCAAGGTGTCACAGCAGCAGAAGCACTGGCCTGTCATACTCCAGGTATTTGACCGATAAGGAGCTGGAAATTAAAGCTACTTTGGGGCTCAAGGGTATCAGGTGACAACTGTGGGGGCCTCATTAGCTGCATGACTTTGTTCTCTGAGCTCTGCTTTCCTCATCAGTAAAACTCAGTAATAAGCCCATTCACCACATCTGACATTTATTAAGAGTCTACTATGTGCCCGGTACTGTTCCAGGGACGAGAAATACAACTGTGTACAGCACAAAGCCCTAGTCTTGTGGAGTGAACATTCCAGGGGGAGTCAACAGACGGTATGTAGACAAGTAAACCAATAAACACATGTCAAATGGTAACGAGAGCCATAAAGAGCGATGCAGCAGCACAAGGCGGACGGTGAGTGATGGAAGCTAATTTACATGTAGGGTGGTCTTGAGGGCTAGGATCCCATGGATTCAAATGGCCTGGCCCACAGGTAGTACGTGGATGTTCCACGAGGTAGATGAGCAGCAGACCTCAGATCCAGTCAACAGTGGAAGCACTGGGGGGGGCTTGAGCAGCTTCCTGGGACTGATACACAAGATCCTCGTAAAAGGTGCTTTTCAGGAACAGTCTTTAAAACCTGTAACCACAGGTGCCTGAAATTCACCCTGAGTTTGACAAGCACAAACCAACTAGGGGTCTGACTCTCAACATACACTAAGGCCGTTAGGCATCTTGGTTAACGACAAGGACTGTGGTGACAGCCCCTCTAAATTCAAATCTAGGCTCTCTGGGTCTCAGCGGAGCAAGCTATTTTTCCTCTCCCGTGCCTCAGTGTCTCCATTTGAATAATGGGGAAAACAGTAGCACCTACCCTTCCAGATTCTAAGACTGTTGCAATATTTAAATTAAGAAATGTCTGGAAGACGCTTTAGCGCAGTGCCTGGCACACGGTAGGGGCTTAATAAATATCAGCTATTATTAAGAGAGTTACAAAGCATTGGGAGTATGTCTGAATAGCTTATTGAGAAGAAATTCTGCGATTAACAGAACTGCTTCTTAGAATTGGACGTTCACATCTCTTCCCAGAGATCGCGCTCCACAAAGAGGCACTGATTATTTAATCTGACGCTACAGGAAGCTGACAGAAGGAAGGCCTGCCCCCTTCCGTGCAGAGGTAGACAGCCATTCGGCACGTCGGGGGAGGGGAACGGAGTAAGGTTAAGAACTCAGTGCGAGGCAGTATTTTGGGCTCTAGCTCCATGACTGATGGAGCACCAGTTCAGTACAAGCTGGAGGCCCTCTGGGAAAAAAGAAATGGGAATAATAAAATCTGCCTCATTTGTTTGTACTGCCAGTTAGGCAGTCAGTCAATCCAAAAAAATACACTGAATGCCCGTTGTGAGCAAAGCATTAAATAATAACATTAATAGCTACCATTTGTTGGGAACTTAATGTAAGCCAGGCATGGTGTTCTATATATCCTACTGACCTGGCTCACAGCCTCTTCCTCTGTGAGTTCTGGCCTACGTGCCCCCGCTGTAGACACCCACCCAACCCCTCCTTCCTTGGCATCCAACCCCACTCCCCAGCATGGGACACAGTCCTCCTTGCCCCGAAGCCTGTTCTGGGGTCTTAGGTGCCCTACCTGAGGGAGGCCCCTGCAGAGCAGGGACATGTTGGAGTCATGCCCACATCCCACAAAAGGATCAGTGCATTGACAGGCATCCAATATGGCTAAAATGGATCAATGACTGACTGAATAGATAATTCAAAATAGCACGTACACCATATCTCAGTTCTAGAGTTCTGAAAAGTACTTGGTAGGTGCCATTATGGTGGCGACCCCATGGATCCAGCCGGAATACTCATGGGGCTCCATTTCCTCCTGGGTCATTAGGATACACTGAATTTCCCCCTAGCTTCTGAAAATACAGCAGTGCTTACTATGTTCCAGACACTGTGCTCTCTGCATGCACAATTCCACTGGGTTCCCACAGTTCAATGAGGTAGGTAGCTCTTATTAATATCACCACTTTGCAGATGAGGAAACTGAGGCTCAGAGAAATGTAGTCCCTTGCCCACATCAAGCAGGTGGAAATCAACTGAGCTTTGATTTCAACACATATGTGTCTAACTTCACAGCCCAACACTTCCTGTGCTTTACAAAGCCGTGAGGTGGCAGAGGGCTGAGGGAGGTGGTGTATCTGAGGGTGTAATGTATCCTGTGAGCTTAGATGCTGGCTATAAATACAAAGCCCAGGCCCCCACGGTAGAACCCCAAGCCCCCGGGATTCTGCAGATGAACTCAATGCTCTGTGCCAACAATCCTTTTCAGCCCTCCCCACCTCTCTATAGGAAAGAGACGAAGACAGGTCTGTGCCACTTAAAAAATTAAAGCAGGAGGAGTCGGCAGATGGGGACATGTGGCGTCTTGGTGACCACATCCAACCAATGCCACTGGCGCATCAGTGGCAGTTCTAGGAGAGAAAGCACTTCCCGGTTTTGGACTGGGCTCAAGCTCAGACCGTAATAATGCAATTTTGTAAGAACAACCAAATAACATATTTCCTGGAAATAGAAGACACGCGAAACCAATGACCCTCAGAAACATCACAGTCATCGTCACCATCACAGCACCTGCCTACGTGCGCACAGCACTTAGGATTCCGAGCATTTACAAGTTCACTGGCTTATTTGCTTCCCGTTCCCGGTTACCCTCCAACACAGGTGAGGAAGGCCGGCAACGGTTTCCTGCCCTTCCAGTCCGTGACCAAACCAAAACCCAGCAAAGTTCCCGAGATCACCCCATCAACCAGCCAACGTGAAAAGTCAGGATTTCTGCCATCACGGCACCATGCTGCGGGCCTATCCCCCTTGATTCTATGCTGCAAAATGCCAAGGATGGGGAGGAAGGCCTTAAATGGGGCAGCCACAAAGTGTGCTCCACGTTTTCTCCTCCTGGCAGCTGAAACAGACTTAGGATCCGGGCTGCCTTGATGACGAAGGGAGGGCAGGATTGAAAGGGGGTCACGTTTTATGTCCCCCATCATCACCAAAAGGAGACAACCAAACTTTGGCGAAGGCTGCGACGGCAAAGCACGGTGCCCCGGCGGCAGAATGCCCAGAATGTAGGTTAAGGCATAGCTCGTGATCAAACCAGAGAGAAAATGGGCAGAAGAGAAAAAAAACGGAGAGTGACAGGCCCCTGAGTTCTGGTGGAGAAGCTCGGTTTCCCCGAGCTCTCAACTGAACAAATCAGTGAAGACGAGGGGGGAGGCATTATAAGCACCGACCCTTTTCATATATATGTATTTTTAATGTGGAACCTCGATCATATGGTAGGAAGTTGAAGAAATATGTGTAGAAAATGGAAATAGAGCAAAATTTATGTCTTTTTATAGCCAATGATTCATACAGAGTGATAGCTCTTAAATATTAATAATCAGTAAAAAAAAATTTAGGGCAGGAGGGTGCAGATGAAGGGAGACGGTAAAATTCCTGTGTTTTCTGCTGTTGTTGTTCATGATCCAAACTTAGAAAAGTAAATACAGTAAACATCCTACCTATAGTTGGCAATACTTATACAGTTTATCACGTGCCTCGGGGCCTTGGTTCCACTTGGGAACAAACACACTACTTCAGCTTGAGAATGAGATCATAATTTGGAGCTGGGAAGGAACCTGTTTTAAGAATTAAAATAATCTCACACAAATTTCAAATATGACAGAGACAGCGTTTTCACAAAATGTGCAGTTCACTCATTGCTGACTTCCACAGAACCTTAGCGAGCTTCCTCGTGGTTAGAAAATCTCTGAGACGGTGTGGGTAAAACCCCTTCTGCCATTCCCCTAGTGTCTCCACATTGTGAAGCCTCAAACAGAGGGCTGGCAGGCTCAGGGTAGGGACAGAGTCCCTTCTGCTTTTGCCCTGAACCTGAGCAACAAACTCCTTCAGGTGGTCATCAGGAGCAGAAAGAAATGTGTCCTGACCAATGGCAGTTAAGTCAGGTTCCTTGGCCAGTCCTGGAAGGTGCAGGAACAGGAAGCCTCTGGGGACCTCCAAGGAAAGGTGGAGGTGCTTCTGTATTTCTGTCAACTACAAGTTCAAGAGAGCACCTAGTAGGTCAGGTCTGTCCTCCTAGCGCTGAGCTCTGCCCCGGGGGCTGCAAGGTGCTACCACCACCCCGATCCCCACCCCGCAGCAAGCCAGGGCTGGACCCATGCTTATTCCTGGGGTGGCTACTGCCCCACCCATTCTGAAACCCACTGCCATTATCTTTCTGGGAAAAAGGTTTGACCCCTTTGGTCTCGCCCTTCCTTCGCCTCTGATGATGTGCTGGGAGAAGCCTGCTGTCAGCACGGGGCTGACACAGTGAATCACCTGCAACGAATGAGGAGAGCCAGAGACGAATAGCCGAGCAGATGCTCGGACCCCAGAAGCCACGGGTGACAAAGCTCACTCCCCCTGGGTGAGATCTCACACGCTTTCCAAGCCCATCCCTCTCCCTGGCGGGTAGAGGGCAGGAGCAGATGGCAGAGAGCACAGCCCAGGGCTTGGACTCTGACAGGGTCAGAGGCAGGTCTGCAGGAACTCAGGTGGCTTTGAGCTACGGGGCAAACTGGAGTGTCCTGTGCAGCAGGTAAGTACAGGACCCTTGACATCAGATAGATCTTGGGTTCAAATCCCAGCTTCTCCATTTCCTAGTTGAGTGTGGCCTTCGAGACCTGAATTAACTTCTCTCTCAATTTCTTCATCTGTAAAACGGTAGTTAGAAGACCAGCAAACCCACGGGGTTGTCACATCAATTAACATACGAAAAGTATTTGGCACGCGTTAGGTTCGTATCTTCAGTGGAACGGAGTAGCTTTCTTCCAGAGGTCAAAGCTTATCCAAAATCTTAGGTCAAACAGGGGGAGCTCTATCTTGCAGCCTCTCTTCTGTCCTGAAGGACTCCTAGCACGGCAGAGAGAAGACCTCTGCTACCACTTTTCAAAACTTCTGCCCCGGGGCGCCTGGGTGGCGCAGTCGGTTAAGCGTCCGACTTCAGCCAGGTCACGATCTCACGGTCCGTGGGTTTGAGCCCCGCGTCAGGCTCTGGGCTGATGGCTCGGAGCCTGGAGCCTGCTTCCGATTCTGTGTCTCCCTCTCTCTCTGCCCCTCCCCCGTTCATGCTCTGTCTCTCTCTGTCCCAAAAGTAAATAAACGTTGAAAAAAAAAAAAAAACAAAACTTCTGCCCCAAAGCTACCCTAGCGCCATTAACCTCCTCCACAGCCCAGGGCTTATTCCTAGGAGAAGAACCTCCCAGCTAACAGTGCAGAAAACCTCCCGCATATTCAGACAGTCTCCAACTACTCTACCCTCCTCTGAGCTGACCAAAACCACATGGCTGGAAAAGTGAAGTGGGGTCCCATTCAGGAGAGCAACTCAAGAGCCACGTGTCAGATTCTGGAAATCTCAACGTCATCACGTACAGGATGATGATAAGCAAAGGGTCTAGTTGCCAGTGAGGTGCCCTATTTTATTCTCCTCCAAGCCAGCAGAAAGCAATATGGGACTCTGGCTTCTCCCCAATGATTCAGACATTCAGCAGCAGCAGCAGCAAGCTAATTGCTAATCTATAAGAGACACAGCCGGCCCGCAGGAGGTACGCGGCCCCTTTATTTCAGCCACAGGCAGCTCTCTGTCTGAGGCCCGTTAGAGCTCTCCTGGAAAAGATAAAACATTCTAGCAGCGACAGGCCAGGGGGCAGGAGGGGGGCCTGCGCCACTCCAAGAATTTGACGAGTGCCTGATACCGGCAGCAAAAATAAGCCCTTTAATAAACTAGAAAGTGGGGCACCTGGGTGGCTCAGTTGGTTAAACGTCTGCCTTCGACTCAAGTCATGATGTCGCAGTTTGTGGGTTCGAGCCCCACGTCAGGCTTTGTGCTGACAACCAGAGCCTGGAGTCTGCTTCTGATTCTGTGTCTCCCTCTCTCTCTCTGCCCTCCCCCGAGAAAGCTGTTCATTTCAATGGATGCTGCATCCCCTCGGTGCTAGTTCATCTGTAATTCAGATAGATCAAGGATGGCTCTGCTGGGAGACGAGAGTCCAGAATACAGAATGATTCTGTGCCCCAAGAGCCGGGAACTTCACTTGGTTAAGAGCATACGTGTCCCGTGTTCTCTGTGTTGTCACTCCCCTCTTCCCATCCCCTGTAAACCCTGAGCTACAGGCACAAAACCGGAACACGGTACCCCAGACCCATAAACACACAGCCCGGGCACACCCCACATCTGCACATGCCTCACGCCCATTTCCTGCTGTCCACAGCTCCAACCACATATACATACACTCTGGCCAAGCGTCCCAGGGCACCTCGACCAACATGGGCAAATGAACATGGTGGTAAGGCGCCATCACCCATTTTCCAGAACACCCACCATTCCGCAGAGAGAGCTGCCTTCACCCTGAATCACGGTGGAGGGAGGAGGGGAGAGCAGATGTTACGGGCTGAATAGCGTCCCTCCAAATTCATATGCTGACGTCCTAACCTCGAGTACCTCAAACTGTGACCGTATTTGGAGACAAGGACTTTATAGAAGTAATTAGCTTAAAATGAGGTCATTAGGATCAGCACTAATCCAATATGCCTTGTGCCCTGATAAGAAGAGGAGATCAGGGGGCACCTGGGTGGCTCAGGCGGTTAAGTGTCCAACTTCGGCTCATGTCATGGTCTCACGGTCCATGGGTTTGAGCCCCACATCGGGCTCTGTGCTGACAGCTCAGAGCCTGGAGCCTACTTCGGATTCTGTGTCTCCCTCTCTCTCCACCTCCCAGCTCACACATTCTCTCTCTCCCTCTCTCTCTCTCTCTCTCTCTATCTCACACACACACACACACACATAAATTAAAATTTTTTTAAAAAAGAAGAAAAAGAGGAGATCAGGACACAGACCTACACAGAGAGAGGACCATGTGAAGACATGGGGAGAAGACAATCCTGTACAAGCCAAGGAGAGAGGCCCCAGAAGGAACCAACCCAGCCGACACCTTGATCTTGGACTTCCAGTCTCCAGGACTGCAGAGAGACTTCTGTTGGTTAAGTCGCCCAGTCTGTGGTACTTGGTTATGACATAGTTAAGAATCCTAGCAAACTAGGCCAGGAGGGAGTTGTGCTCACAGGGTCACACAGCCACCATAAATGGGGCTCAGCCTCTGTCAGTAAATGGTCAACCGCTGTACAAGGACATCTGTCCCTAGAACTCTTCTGGTCTCCCATGGTGTAATGACTGCACGTCTGTTAGTTTGCCGACTTGACTGTGCTTTCAAAGATTTCCTCCTGCTGCTTCTACAACTACTATGGAATGTGGGAGCCCAACTGAAGGTCAAGGTCTGAGCGTTCCCGAAGTATCCAAGGGCCACGGCTGCAGGGTAACAGTGATGGCAATAAAAGTGGCCACCAGTTTTGAAACGTTCCATGTGCCAGGCCCGTGCTAAGCATTTGTGATGCGTCATCCCACTGAGTGCTCCCAACAGTCCTACCTACCAAAGGTTAAGTACAACCACTGTCCTTACTGTGGGGTTGAGGAAACTGAAGCTCAAAGAGACTGAAGGAATTGTGTAAGCGACAAGCTGGGACCTGCGCCCCTGGCTGAATCACAATAACTTAAGTTCTGTTCAGTTGCACAAATATTGACGGTGTTTGTTTTCTTCTCGGAGCCCCGTTCTGGAAGGTGCTGGAGAATATCGGGCCCTTCCAGTCAAGAGTCTGCTTAGTTCCCATCAGGTACTGATGTGGCCTCAAAAGTCAAGCTGTCCTTGAGCAGCTACTGAGCTCAGAGACCCTGGGTCTAGTCTCAGGCTGGCCCAGCTGCTGACCTGAACGCTCTCAGCCTCAGTTTCCCCAGTGGGGACAATAACGTCTGCCCTGGCCACTTCCCAGGGTTACTGTGAGGCCAGATGAGATGATAAAATGGAGAGGAGCACAGGCTGAGTTGGCAGCAGATACCAACGGAGGGCCCACCAGGCACCCGGCAATGGCCACACAGGAGGCCAAATCTGTCCTCACTGAGCTTGGTTCCGGGGGTGAGACCAATGACACAGAGCAAAGAGTACACAGAACATGCTGTGGGGGACTGCTAAGTGCTGTGGAGAAATATGAAGCAGGCTAAGGGACCGGTATGATGCGGGGGCGGGGGGGGGGGTGGGCAGCCCCGAGCAGGTGACATCTGAGCAGACATCTGAGGGAGCCATGAGACCATAGGGGCTATGCAGAGGGAACCATGCATGACAAATCCCCGAGGGAACGGTGTGCTCGGCGTGGTCAGGAGGAGCTCAGGGCGGTGGCGGGAAGGTACTGGCGGGAAGGGAAAAAGGACGTGAGGGCGGAGACGCAGCTCCACGCCAGGCCACGCACGTCCATGTGGCCACGGGGAAGAGTGGGTACTTTGCCTTGCGTGTGATGTCATTGGGGGTCGAGCCCTCGGGAATGGGAGACCTACTGTCCTTTCCCCGGGACCACCGGGCCGCTGTGTGTGCGTGGAGGCGGAGAGCGGAAGGAAGGAGCCGCTGGAAGGCCATCTCAGTATTTCTTCTGCGGAATTTCCAGGTGGCTGAGTTTTGCGCCTTGTTATCAGACCAGAAGCTGCCAACGCTTCTCTTCTCTTTCTTTTATGGTCTTTTTAAAAAAATACATGTAAAACAATCTTCATTAAGAGAAAAGTAACTTGTTTTTAATTTGCTCATCCATTTTAATGTTTTTCATGTACCGTCATTGATTTTTATGTTTAAATATTTCTTTTAGTATTTCAAAAACAGACCCCCTTGTTTAGCAACTTCCAAAGCTGGCATCGGGTAATAACTTGTTTGCCAAGAAAGTGTGCTTCCCCTCCCTCAGCTAATAAAAAAGAATCAATAAGTCCTTACAGATGCCTTTAATAAAGATTAAATAAATGAATACATTTAACTTTTGCCTAACCATGAAGTCTGTACTGGTAAATAGTCAAATAGCACAGTCACGTTGGAATATCTAATGATCGCACTGGGCTCTGAGAAGGGAGCCCTACCGAGGCCTCCTTCACACTACTGACTGAACTCCTTCTTGACCGCCAGTGGTCCAAAGGGGCACACAATGCTCGTGTCCCCCTCCTCAAGACGAGGCGAGGGGCAGCCTGTGGCCGCTAAGAGCGTCTTGAAGGTGCTGCCTTCAGTGCCCATACGGGTCAGGACAAGTTGACATTAATTAAGAGAAGCAGCCCAGAGCAGGCGACGGCAGTGCAGACCCACGGCGGTGTGCCCGGCTGGAGAAGACAGGCCCCGCTGATTCTCACTCCCCCACGAGGCCAGTCCTCCTCACTTCCTGCTTCTTCAGCTGGTGCCTGGCAGGAGGGCAGGTCCTTGCCAGAGCGACATCACACAGTCTGGGTGGGTTCCAGGGCTTCGAGGCCCCACACCCACACCTCTTTCCCGGACTTGGCTGTCACGCAGGAGAGCCTGGTGGGGAAGACTGTAGTCTTTGGAGACACTCAGAGCTGGGCTGGAGTCTCAGCTCCGCTCCCGCCTCACCGTGTGACCTCGGTTTCCTGTCTGAGCCTCAGATTCCCTCAAAGGTAAACGGGAGTGATGATAACAGTACCTCCACAGAAATGCCACGTACGGGTCAAAGTGTTCTGCACAGCAAATAGCCTAACTATGACACGGTTTCTGGCACTTACAGTTGCCTACCCCTTCTCCCCATTTTGGGGCTGGGCATATGTCTTTGCAACCCAACGACTACATTTCCCAGCCCCCCCTGCAGCTAGGGGGCATGTGACATAATTTGACCAATGGGTCACAGGGTCCTAGGAAATCTCCTTAAAAAGAATGGATTAGGACCATTCTCCCTCTTCCCTCTCGCCCCTTAAATGCTGATGTGATGGCTGGAGCCCTAGCCACCAACCTGGCCCATAAAGCAACACAGTAAAGACAATGGAGCAGCAAGACAGAAGGACCCTGAGGATCACAGAACTAAAATAAAAACCTTGGAATGCTTACATCCGGACTCTCTTTTCACAAGAGAGAAATAAACGTTGATTTTTTGTAAAAGCCATCATTATTTTGGTGGGGGGTGGGTTCTGTTACTCACAGCCAAACTGATTCTGTCATTATTATCATTCCTACCATTATTCTCAGTATTGGTTTTGTCAGCAGGGTGAGGAAGCTCCTTCCCTCGGGCTTCTGAGCATCGGCCCTGGGCTTCCCTCCCCCTGGGCCAGCTCTGTCAGCTCCCCTGTGTCAAAGACCTAAGGCCCCCTATTCTCCTCCACTTCCAGAATCCAAGGCATTTAGAACTTCTTGTTTTCTCCACATAAAGATGTTCAGCGAAATGAGTCCCCTTCCATCTACCTCACACAGACACTCGCACTGCTTTGGGTGGAAAAGGCCAAATTCTTCAGACTGGAGTTCAGAGCTGGTCCATAAATGGTGGCAATGTTAATGGCAATGGTGGTATGATAATCCGGATAAGACCTGTCCAGCCTCCTCTCTTGCTTCCCCACCACCAAGTTATGCATCGTCCCAGGGACACACAGAGCTGTTGGTGGCTCTCTGGACGGGCCTGTTCTCTCAAGTCTGTTTTTAAAGATTTCCAATCTTTCTGGAAAGAGCTGCTCCAACTACTTGGATTTCCATGTGTCCCTGAAGACTCGGTTCAGGTGCCACTTCACTCGGGAGAACTTTATAGACAACCCCCATGCTTCGCTGGGTGTCCCTGCTGTGCTCCCGTAGCCCCAGACTGCTCCTCCACTCATGGCCCACCCACTTTCCCTGAAGCCTGAGTCCCTTGGGCAGCAAGCGTGTGCGTGGAATCTGTACCTGACACTGAGCACTGGGATGGCCCCCAGCTGGCCCCAGTCATCAGCAAGCTTCTACTTCATCTTCACACTCCAATCCCTGGCACAGTATCCATCTCACAGGTGATAGCATCCAACAAATAACCCCTTGACTGGACGGATGGATGAACGAACTGCTCCCTACAGCTACTTATCTCTGGTCATCGAAGTCCAAATAACCGGGAGCCCAGAAGTAAGAAACTGATGAGCTGGATGAAAAGAGAAAGACCCTCCCTTGCTTCTGTCTTGGTCAATGTAGTGGGCTGATCAGTGCCCTCCCCCACTCAAAAAAGAAAGATGGCAGCCTGGAAGCTCAGATCATCCCCTTATTTGGAAACAGACTCTTTGTAGATGTTAATTAAAGGTAAGGGCTGAAATGAAATCACACCGGGTTAGTGACACGTGTCCTTATAAGAGACAGAATAGGACACATAGAGACACGGAGAAGGCAGCCATGTGAAGACAGAAGAAGAAATTATATTTATGTAGCCAAAAGCCTAAGACCTCCTGGAGCCACCAGGGGCTAGAATAGACAAGGAAGGAGTCTCCCCAGGAGCCATGGAGGGAGCATGGCCCTGCTGACACCTTATTTTGGACTTCTAGCCTCCAAATGGTAAGAAAACAAATCTCCGTTGTTTCAAGCCATCAAGTTTGTGGCAATACATTATGGCGGATCTGGGAAGCAAATACAATAACCTAGGGATGGGTCAACTGCCTTTACAGACTGTCCATCAAGGTCACACAGGACCTTACTCCAGATCTAAACTTCACATCCACAACCCCTACATCCTCTCTTTTGATTCTTCCCTTTTTCTTTTTTAAACTACCAGGAAAGATGCATGCACTGTCTCGCCAACGTGGCCATGGCCTTTTGGGGTGGGTTCCATCATTATCCCTATTTCACAGGTGAGGAAACAAAGTCCTATGGAGGTGAATCATTTGCTCCAGGAGGCACAGTTGGGCCTCCTATCCAGGTCTGTCTGGTTTCCACACTCACAACTGCCACACTGTCATTCTTCCTCATCCATACCCCCCACTTGCACCACAGCAGTGGAGTTCAATGTCTAGATAAGGAAAGGCTGGAAATGACAGAACCCCAGAGCCCTATAAGAGCCCAAACTCAGTTCAAAACAGGTTTCTGAGGTCTGTGCTGCTGAGTCCCAAGTCCCATCCCTGATTCTGGGTAACTCTTTCATTCCAGGATTCAATGGCCCCTTCACCCCTACCCACAACAATGGACCACAGGGTTTCCCAAAAGTTGAAGAAGAGGAATCACGAGTGAGAATAAGGTCTTTCACACTGAGGGCTCCTTCAGTGCAGGAACCTCATCTGGTTTTTTTCAGTCTCTCCAATGCCTGACACACTCACAGGCACATAAACCAGGCTTGATAAAAGATTTTTGTCATCCATTAAGAGGCTATGAAAATTAGATAACTCTAACTACTACAACAGTAAAACTCAATGGTGTCCATGAATTGTACAGACCCAAGCTCCAAGACTGTAATTTCTCTACCCGTTATAGAGAGAAGACAGAGATGGTCTCAGCTTCACACTACTGATAAGTAGCCAACATAGCATGGAAGACTGGTTTTTCTAGTTCTGTCCCTATCCTTTACCCACTGGATCATCATCCTGCCTACCAGTCTAACCATTCCATCACCAGGGGGAATAAATCCACAGTCATCACAGCTTCTATCTAGAAGAAAACTTTGTCCTTGATCCTGTTTCCAGTTCAGAAGGAGTTTAAAACTAAAGTCAAGGGGTGCCTGGGTGGCGCAGTTGGTTAAGCATCCGACTTCAGCCAGGTCATGATCTCGCGGTGCGTGAGTTCGAGCCCCACGTCAGGCTCTGGGCTGATGGCTCAGAGCCTGGAGCCTGTTTCCGATTCTGTGTCTCCCTCTCTCTCTGCCCCTCCCCCGTTCATGCTCTGTCTCTCTCTGTCCCAAAAATAAAAATAAACGTTGAAAAAAAAAAAATTTAAAAAAAAAAAAAAAAACTAAAGTCAAGGGATGCATGGGTGGCTCAGTCGGTTAAGTGTCCAACTCGATTTTGGCTCAGGTCATGACCTCATGGTCTTGAGATTGAGCCCCACATGGGCTCCGCACTGAGTGTGGAGCCTGCTTAAGATTCTCTTCCTCCACCCTTCCCTTGCTAACACACTAGCGTATGCATATGAGCTCTCTCTCTCTCGCTCTCTCACTCTCTCTCTCAATATATAATTTAAAAAAAAAAAAAATTTTAAATTAAAGTCAAAAGTAAACAAGGTAGAACCTTGAGAAATCCATATGGTCCCTGTCCCCAAGTCAGGTGGTTTGAGGCTCTGCCCGGTGACCAGATGGCTGCTCAGGGCTGCCCATTCTCTGGGACACCCCCCTGCCTGGAGTGGAGGGAAGGGTGTTCCAGACGGCCAAGACTGGGCAAATACCCCAGAATATTGCTGGAGCAGAACCTATGCCCCTACCATATGCCATCTGGATGCCTGTCCCCTCAATTTTTATTCTCATGAATCCTCAGGGATAAGCCCAGCTAGAGATTCGATTAGCCAAATCCCTACTGAAAAAGTTCTCGCTCTCCTTAGGATCATTCTCCTTCTCTTTATGGAAGCCTCACGTCTAAAAACGGGGCAGGAATTTTAACCCAACAGAGGTTCACTACTCCAAGCTCTCCACTAAGCTCCATCTAAAACTTTCCAACCAGACAGCTGTGGGGCTTGCTGGCCTATTCCAGCATACCCGTAACGGACTCTCTTCACGCCTCCATGAGTCACACCGCCAAGATTCTCATTCAGCAGGAGAGAGACCCTGATTCGGGGAGGAGAGGTGAGTTCCCCAACATGGCCTACCGTCAGGACTGATCCCTTGAGAAGCACATCTGGGCCTTAGGGTATCTGAAAGAACAGCACAGCAGCTAAATCGTGCGTAGAAGGTAAAACCGACAATAAAGGAAACAACCACGCAAGCTCTTTCTCCCCATTGGAGACAGAACCACTGTTTGGCTTTCTGACATGATTTGTTCTGATGTCAAACTTCTTGAAGGTAAAGACCATGTGTTCCTATGCTCCACAGCCCCAACCCACCCTTGAACAAGGAAAGACAATCAGTGGGTACCCCAGATGCGCACAGGAGAGCAATGGGTAGTTGGCTACCAAAGCCAAGGTGCGCCACAAGGACAATGAACAGTCCTTGCCCTAGAAAAGAAGAATGGGAGATGAAGATAAGATTGTTGTCCAGGATGAAAGTCCACGTCTAATGACTATAGACTCCATTCCTCTTCAATCACCCAAAGGAACGACTGAAGGCTCATAAAGAGACAGACACACTGTCCTGCCTTCCTAAATCACAGCCCCTCCTGCCTGTTTTGTATGCCCTTGAATCGAAAATTCTATAGCCAAAGAGCACCATCAGGAACATCTGTCTAATAGAACTGCAAAGTTCTGGACGGACGGGGGAGAGAAGAGGCAAAGACCAGGGTACAGAGAAGGACACTGGAGTGGCTGTCTGTCCCAAGTTCACCCCAGCTTTCCGTAATCTTCCCTGACTATCTGTATGCAGAGACTTGGCCAATCCCAAATCCAGTAACAACAGAACAACAATCATCAAAACGAGGAACAGTGCTACCCTGGGATGGATTTTTCTGTGTGGTCATGACATCGGGCTGCAGGCTTCTTGACAGATGCCCCCAACTCCTGTGCAGACAGCCCGCTTAACTGGGGTACTTGGCACTACTCTCTGAATGCCCATAAGGACCGGAGCCCTGAACCTCCCTCAGTGGGGCCCCTGGAAGGGCCTTGGCTAGATGCCCCTTTCCAGCTAGGCTCTCTCCTCCCAGGCGCCAGCGGGCCTGTCACATCCCTGTGTCAGCTAAAAATCCTCTTGCAAGTCTGCCTTCCCCACCCCCAAGCCTTCTCCCAGCCCCACTCATACTCCCCAGTTCATCCCACTCCCTCACTCTGTCCAATATCCCGCATGGCCCCTGGAAGTATGCAGCCCACCTACCTATTTCAGACCTTCTCCCAGACTAGTTCCATTGAGTGTGAGTTCCTGAGGGCTTGGGCCCAGGCTGTGCAGCCCCTCAGAGTTGTAAACTCCCACGGCTGCTTTCATTCCACTTCCTCTCGATTATTCCACTATGCCTGCTCTACACATTTATCCACAGAGATTCCCATTGAGCATAACTCCCTACAATAATTATCTATGGTTTCCATGTATTTATCTCTGGTATCTATTTAGATAGAGTATCTACCATCCCTCCTGGATCTATTTTCATGTCTCTCTCTGTCTATAGTATTTATCTCTATTTTAACATGACTGCCTTTTTTTTTTTAACCCTCAAACTGGGACAGTTCCCAAGGGGATGGGCTTTGCCTGCAGTTAAAAGCACGATGTGATTCTACACGTGCTCAGCAGCTAAATTGGTGGTGGGTCAGAGTAGCTGTGCTTGTTCAGCAGAAAGGCATGGGCTTGGAAAGCCAAGAGGGCGCAGGGGATGTGGGAGGGGGCTGCAGGCTCTCCAGGACTCTCCCTGGGTGAGCCCATCCACGAGGAAGGGGACCAGTCTAAAAAGAGAGCAAGAATGGAAGAAACTGGAGGCACGTTCTGGGTTCAGATCCTAATTCTACCTCTCCTTGAAGTGCTCTGCCTCAATTTTCTCATTCTATAAAATGAGAATCCTGTAAACCCCTAACTCAAGGGATTGGGGTCGAGATGAAGTGTGATACACACACAAAAAATCCTTGACACAGGGCTCGATGTAGGTAAGTGCTCATTAGTGAAAACTACTGCTTTTCTCACTACCATTATCATTGTCATTATGCTAGGGTACCTTGTTGGTCATTTTTAAGAGAGTCAACGCCTTGCACTGTGAGGGTCTTGGGATGGAGACATTGACATGTATATTCCTACTTCAGGAACAGAGTAGACAATGGACATTTAATGAATGAACACACCTACCTGGACTCTTTCTTTGAGGAATACGGGAGAAGGAAGGTGACGGTACAGAAGGCAGTGAGGTTTAGGAGGAGAACTGCATGTACAGCACTGAGCAGCTTGAAGCCCCACAAAGCAGGTGGGATATCTCACTGAGGGTTAAAGAGCTAAGCTCTGGGGCTTAAATGGGATGGACAGGGCCTGGGACCGCGGCTGTGGGATGAGCAGGAACCGAATCAAAGGCCTGCTAAAAAGCAGTGAGGGTCCTGCCGGGGTGTGAATGCCAGATCTGCAGTGGACCCACTGAGCCTGGGTCTATGGCTGCCCTGCTCAGCATTCCAGGACTGGGAAAGTAAGTCACATGATGGGGATCAGCAGAGTAGGGCTGTAAAAGCAAGCTGAGCCAGGGGAGCAAGAGGTGGGGGAGTCTAGGTTCTAGGGAGACATCTTGAACGGCTAAGGATGGGGTTGGTCCAGATGAGGAAACGAATGCAGCCAAGAAGACCCAGAGGTCACGGGGAGCAAGAGACAGGAAACCAAGGTGGGGTATAAAGAGAAGGAACTGAGGGAAGAAGGGAAATAAAGAGGTAAAGAAGTCTGCATCTTCGAGAGTTTCCAAGCAACGGGCAAGCCAAGGAGGTGCGTGGCCGAAGTGGAGTGGATGTAAAGGTCACAGATGAGTAAGGGGTCGATGATACAGGGCCATGTGGAGGGTCAAGAATCAGCACTGCATCAGATCTGGGAACTTCGGTCCTGCTCTCAAGTTCTACAGCAGAACACTGCACCTCTGAACAACCTTGCAGGAAGAGAGCCACCATAACCACCTCTGGGCAACCACCCTGCGCCCTCAATCCAAGATGTATCACAGGGGAAGGTGCTGTCAGGAAGCTCATGGCACCGCACCCTGATGATTTGCTCTTAATACTCCAAGTCCTTGTACTGATACAATCTTCATGACCCCCGTGCAACTCTGCACCAGTTTATCCAGAGGGGAAAAAACTGAAAGGTATTAACCAAATCTACCAACTCAGAGACCTGAGGGGGACGTGCAAACATCTGGGATCCCAATGATTATGCAGTGATGTTAAAGGGAACAGGGTCTGTAGGGAGCGCGGGTGCGGGCAGAGCCGTGTTGGCTCCTCCCATGAAGAGGCATGCCCCCTGTAGAGTCATGCCCGTGCAAGAGGACACGTACTAAGAGCAGGACGCTGACACTCAGGACCCAGAGATGCCCAGGCCTATGTTAATAGGGCTGGCAGACAGATGGGGCCACGCCATGGAGGAAGCTGGCACAGAACATGAAGGACCTGGCTTCCAAACTCCCAGATGCCAGCTACAGCTTTCCCTCTGCCTCTTCTCGTCCTCTCCTTTCGTGTTTCACTGTTGACACGGTACGTGTCCAAACACGTTTGCCGACCTCAACGAAGGAGGCTGACCTGGTGAAGAGGCGGGGGACCTCAGCACCCAAAGGGTTCAGAAAAGCAAGGTGCCTCCTCTCCAGCATACACCCAGGAAGCCAGAATCCACAGGTCACTGTGCAGAGTTTAGAGAGATCTCAGGAAAGTCCAGGCTGCCATAGCAAGGGCCACGCCTGCCCAGGCAGAGCCCAGAGCAGCTTCAAGCTGCCGCCAGCACACCTCGCAGCCTTTTCTGTCCTGCTTCCCTCCTCACATAGTCCTTAGCGCTGCCTTATTGACATAGGACCACTGACGGGGGGAAAAAATGAAGACCCCCCCCCATCAGCAAATTCAACAGAAAACTTGCCTCCATGGACAGCCCCATTCCAAAAAGGGGTCTGAGAGGTACGAGGAGGAAAGGCCAGGAACTACAAGAAGAACCAGGAAGCAGCCAGTGCCCTGAGGTCTAACGGGCTTGGGCAGCGTCCTCAGAAGTACCTGCACCAGATCCGCCCTAGAGTACACGTGCTCTCTCTCCCCTTTCCCACCTACCTCCGGCCTGGATCACCCACCAACCTGAGCCCAGCGGGAGGGCCAGGAAGGGTGGGGCACCACTCAGGGGGTTCCCGAGGATCTGTAGGCACTCAGGCTAGCCATCATGCAGGCTGGGACATACAGGATCGTCACAGATGGCCCTGATATGGTGAGCAGGCAGAGAAGGATGACCAGGGAGGTAGAGGGAGAGCTTCAGGTGTCCTCTGTTCCACTGAAGCGGGTCATACCTAGAGGACTGCTTAACGTCAGGTGGCCAATGGCCAACAATCAGCCCAAACCCTCCCCTTCCCGTGCATCCTTGCTCCTTTTGCTCCAGCTCCCATCCCAGCACTCACACCCCTTCTCTCTCCTCCATGATCACCAGTCCCCCACCCATCCTGTGAAACACAAGCCTGTCCACTTGGGCACTCAGTGTCCACTTGAGGCTTGAGGTCTACAGGGCCACCTGGGAGCAAGAACTAGGGCCAGCCATAGTAACAGGTCTCTTTCCCTTGTCCTGAACTGCAAGCCCACGAACGACGCTCTTAGCAGCCAGGGGCCTAAGGACCCCTTTCAACTGGCACCCAACAGGCAAAGCCATGGCTAGAAACCCAGGAGAGGGAAAAGAGGCCCAGATGAAAAGGAGAAGGAGAACAAAGATTCCTAGCCCTCCAGCAGAAACATAGATAAATAAAAGCTATTAGGGAATAAATAAAAGATACAGAAAGAGACATCAGCCTGGCCTGACATGACTTTTTCTTCTCTTGCTGCAGTAATGATCTGATTAGGGTTCAATCCAACCGCATTCTTCACGTCCCAACTCATCTTCACAGAGTCTCGACTGCCTCTGGAAGATGGATGGCAGTCATCCAGGAGGCGGCTCTGATGAAGTCGAGGGGCCGATGAGCTGGGGATTGCACACGCCTCCCCGCACCTGAGGCCCAGGACCTCGCCACATCCCAGCGATGAGGGCAAGGGCTGGGTGCCGCTTTCCTCTTGACTGGCTCTGCAGAGAGCAGCCTGCCTTTGTGCCTGAGTACATGATGGGGGTGGAAATGAGGAATCCACAGGGCCCACTGCCTAGAAGATTCCAGCCTGTCCTTTCTGCTCGGGTCTCTCTTCCTAGGTGTCTGTCCAAGCTGGTCATGGCCACAATGCCAGAGAGGGATAGGGGCTGCCACCGGCCCACGCATCCCAAGAGTAGCGCCTTCACGTCTGAACACCTAGATCCGTGCTTCTGACGCCGTGAAGATCGGGAAACAGAAGCAGGTCAGGCATTATCTGTGTAGGCACCATGCTGTCTGGTTTTAGGAACATGATGTCACTTAATCTGAACAGCAAGCCTGGGACTTAACATGTCATTATTCCCATTTGACAGCTGGGAAAACCGAAGCTGGGGGAGACAAGTGACACACTCCCTGTCACAGAGCTGGAAAGCACCAGCAGTCCTGGTGAGAGAACGCTGGAGAAAACAGATTGACCTGCTATGTTAAAAGCACCGGGACTGTGCTACCAGCAAGAATTAGCAGGCACATGAGTCTTACTTTTCTAAATTTTTTTTTTCAACGTTTATTTATTTTTGGGACAGAGAGAGACAGAGCATGAACAGGGGAGGGGCAGAGAGAGAGGGAGACACAGAATCGGAAACAGTCTCCAGGCTCTGAGCCATCAGCCCAGAGCCTGACGCGAGGCTGGAACTCACGGACCGCGAGATCGTGACGTGGCTGAAGTCGGACGCTTAACTGACTGTGCCACCCAGGCGCCCCTTACTTTTCTATATATAACACCTGTTCTTTGGCAGGGCCCCATCGCCTATCCCCGGCCCTGCTTTTGAGTCCGGCCTCTGTGCCTCTGACCCTGATTTCTCCTGCCCCAGCAGACCAGCACAGTCCACGGAGAACCCTGGAACAGTCATTTTGGTTCTCAGGGATCCCAGGACAAAACCGACCCTCCACCTCACACTCCTTTCAGTGGGCTCTCAGGGTCCCCAGAAGAAGGAAGGTCATGTGCCCCAGACCAGGTCAGCTAGGCACTGGTTTTGCTGTTCTCTGGATCCATTACTGCACAGGACATTGCCAGGCAGTTAGAAATGCAGGTGGGGAAAGGGCGGGCATCCCATTTCCCAAGTGGTGCATCGGGCCAAAGTTGCCTGTTACTTTCTGTTGTTGTTTTTATTTTTTAATTTTTTTAATGTCTTTATTTATTTTCGAGAGAGAGAGATAGAATGCGAGTAGGGGAGGGGCAGAGAGAGAGGGAGACCCAGAATCCGAAGCAGGCCCCAGCCTCCGAGCTGTCAGCACAGAGACCGACGCGGGGCTGGAACTCACAAACCACGAGATCATGACCTGAGGCAAAGTCGGATGCTCAACGGACTAAGTCACCCAGGCGCCCCTGTTGTTGTTTTTTTTTTTAAATGCTTTTAGTTACACTTAGGCAAGGTGGCCAAAAGCTTCAGGTCATGTGGAAATAAGCACGGTTTGTTCTTCTTGTCATACAGTTAACATACAATTTCATAGGACACACAATCTGTTTGGGAAACTTGGGGAAGCAGTAGCAAGAGAAGGGAGGTGGGGTGGGCGTTTTAAAAGCGGAGGGAGGGGCGCCTGGGTGGCGCAGTCGGTTAAGCGTCCGACTTCAGCCAGGTCACGATCTCGCGGTCCGTGAGTTCGAGCCCCGCGTCGGGCTCTGGGCTGATGGCTCAGAGCCTGGAGCCTGTTTCCGATTCTGTGTCTCCCTCTCTCTCTGCCCCTCGCCCGTTCATGCTCTGTCTCTCTCTGTCCCAAAAATAAAAATAAACGTTGAAAAAAAAAAAATTAAAAGCGGAGGGATTTGGCAGCCTAGCTGGGGCGGGGGCGGGGGGGGGGGGTGGAGGGGTGGGGGAGGGTTGACAGGACTGCCAGGCTGGGAGGGGCAGAGAGGGGAGGGCAGGCAGTGCTGGCTCGGGGACAGCAGGGAGCCATAGATGGGCAAACCCAGAGCAATGAATGTTCTGTTTTCGGGCAGCCTCACTGCAGCCCAGTCAGGACAGCTCACATTCAGGGGGAAAGAAATCAAGCATTTATTCAGCACCGACTATCCGCGTATCTGATCCTGACAACAACCACGACCTTCATTTCCATTTGACAGATGGGGAAAATGAGGCTCAGAGAGCTTAAGGTCACGGAGTGGCAGAGACAGGTTTTCACCTCACATCTGAACGGTCGTAGAGCTGACACTGGTATAAAGACACCAGTGGTTCTCCAAGTCTGGCTTCCAGGCCAGGAACATCAGCCTCATCTGGGAACGTAAAAAAGCAAAATTATCAGGCTCCATCCTCCTCCCCTTAATTGAATGAGAAACTCTGGGGATGGGGCCCAGTAATCCGTGTTTTAACAAGCTCTCCAGATAATGCTGACATGGATATCGTTGAGCGGACAGTCACAGCCTAAAACAGGGATTCCCCGGGCGCCTGGGGGGCTCAGTTGGTTAAGTGCACAACTCTCGATTTTCAGCTCAGGTCATGATCTCATGGTTCGTGAGATCAAGCCCCATACCAGGCTCTGTGCTGATGGTGCGGATCCTGCTTGGGATGCTCCCTCTCCATTTCTCTCTGCCCCTCCCCTGCTCTCAACATAAATAAACATTAAAAAAAAATTTTTAAATAAAAGAGGAATTCCCTAAATAGGGTCTCCAAATATGGTTTGCTATAAATGCAAGTTCTTGCTAAGAAATGCAAGTTCTTGGGGGTGGGGGTGGGGATATGGGCAAAATTAGTAAAGTGGAATATGGTTTCCAGGCTTCCAGTTATGGAAATAAGAAGTCACAGACATGAAAGGTAACAGCACCAGGAATATAGCCAATGGTAGTGTAACAGCCTGTATGGGAACAGGCAGTAGCTACACTTGTGAGGAGCACAGCCTAAGGGGTAAACTCGTCCCATCACTGTGCTGTCCACCTGAAACTAAGTAACATTGTGTGAGTCAACTACACTTCAATTAAAATAAAGAACTGAGGGGCGCCTGGGTGGCGCAGTCGGTTAAGCGTCCGACTTCAGCCAGGTCACGATCTCGCGGTCCGTGAGTTCGAGCCCCGCATCAGGCTCTGGGCCGATGGCTCAGAGCCTGGAGCCTGTTTCCGATTCTGTGTCTCCCTCTCTCTCTGCCCCTCCCCCGTTCATGCTCTGTCTCTCTCTGTCCCAAAAATAAATAAATGTAAAAAAATAAAATAAAAAAAATAAATAAAGAACTGAGGGGCGCCCGGGTGGCTCAGTCAGTTAAGCCTCCGACTTCGGCTCAGGTCATGATCTCGCGGTCAGTGGGTTCAAGCCCCGCATCAGGCTCTGGGCTGACAGCTCGGAGCCTGGAGCCTGGAGCCTGCTTCGGATTCCATGTCTCCCTCTGTCTCTCTCTCTCTGCCCCTTCCCTCCTCACGCTCTCTCAAGAATAAACATTAAAAAAAAACTATAAAGAAAGAAAAAGATACAAGTGTTTAGGCCCTACCCCAGACCTACTGAATCTGAAACCCAGGCAGGGCATGGGGCCCAGGGACTGGTAGTGTCACACGCCTTCCAGGTGGCTCAGATGCACGCCCAAGTTTGAGAACCACTCACTGCTTTACCTTCTGCTGCCTCTTCCTCAGATAGGACGGGACAGAATAAGCAAAGTGGGACAAATAAGCAAAGAGGGACAGACACCCTCGGCTTGTCCAAGTGCAAAACGATGGGCATTCTGTCACTAATTAACAAGCTCCAGGAAGTAAATATTTCAATGTGTTACAGTAGCATGGAGGGCAGGTGGAGAAGAAGGGAAGAGAAAAAAATATAAAGATACAAGACCCAGGCAAAAGTCTAGAGTGCTGCAGTCCCCCGGAAGGGGAAATGGCTTCAGCGCCACGGCAGGAGGGTGGCTTTCACATAAGATCCAGAGGGGTGCCTGGGTGGCTCAGTGCGTTAAGCGTCCAACTCTTGGTTTTGGCTCAGGTCGTGAGCTCAGGGTTCATGGGTTCAAGCCCCACGTTGGGCTCTGCGCTGACAGTGTAGAGCCTGCTTGGGATTCTCTCTCTCCCTCTCTCTCTCTGTCCCCCCCACTGTTCATGCGGTCTCTGTCTCTCTCAAAATAAATAAATAAACTTTAAAAAAAAAGAAAAAAATAGATGCCTCCAATTAGGTTTTTCTTTTTCCCCCTTTTTTCCTTTTTCTGGTGAGATTTACTCCAAAAGCAACTAGGGTTAAATAGCAGAAACACTTGTGGCCTCAGGTAAATTCACCAAATGGAAATATACCTGTAGAAGAAACATGCCAGACCAAAGGGCTTGTCTTTATCTCTGGTGGATATGAAGACCGTGCCGGGCTCTGACGAACACCACGGAGCACGCTTTCCACACGCCACGGTTTAGTGCCCGCAACAGCCACCTTCCCTTTTACAGGAAAGGAGATGGGAGATGGGGGCTCAGAGAAAATGAGTACTTCACTCAGAGCCTCACGGTCTCGACGTGAGGAACAGGATCCACTCTTGCCGTGCTGCCAGCAAGAGCCGAGTGGCCTCTGGTCTGTGATGGTCCGTTAAAACGTCTGTTAGAAGGAAAGCATTTGGTGCTGTCCAATATGGTAGCCACATGCGACTAGTGAGCCCTTGAAATGGGGCTAGTGGTACTGAGATACTGGCTTTGAAATTTTACTTAATTTTAATTGATTCTAACAGCCACACGTGGCTGGTGCTCACTGCATTAGAGAGGGTAGGTCTAGACCAATGGTCAGTCTTCCATGTCTGATTGTAGGCTGGGCCTGGTCTCCTGAGTGCCCAAAGTTCTGAGGGAAGTGGGGACAGAATTCTAGCACAGACTCCAGTCACAGAACACGGCAGCAAACATCCTTTAGTCTCGACCACCCTCACTCAGCATCCTCTTGCTGGTGAACGGTGATGTCAATGGCCACACGTGACCTGGTCTTCCTGCGGCTTTGACAAAGCAAACCCCACTTTTCCTGGGGCATCATCATTCTGCTTCCACACCAGAGAAGTTCATCTTGACATAAAGGTTTCCCAGGATTCGATCTGACCAGTCCCAGTCACAAATGAACCCCAGTCTTTAAATAGTAGTATAGCCTTATGCAAGCTATGGAGTTCTAGAAACGTGTTTCCCCCTCAGTAAAGATGGGACTAAAGTAATTACCTGTGATGATTTACCGGAATGGAATGAGCAGATGTATGATGCATGGAACCTCCCACATTTCCTGACAACCTTTCTCCCTTACCCTGTGCTCAACCACACCATTCCTCTTGGACCTGAAGCTCCTTCCCGCCTTCTAGGGGGTTGTTCTGGCTCTTCATGGATTATAAGGCACCTCACATCTCTGCCTTCAAAAATGTTTCCCCAAACATAATGCTTCCAGAATTAGTGTCCAGAATCCATAAGCAATTCTATGGTCACCTGCAGCCGAGTGCCCCAACAGGCTGCACCTCTACGCTGCCTACATCAGCGTGATGTCCCTACAGTGAGCTGGACCACACAGGCTCCTTCAAGCGTGGCCTCAACTGAGGTCACCTGAGAGCTCCTCGCTGCCATCCAGACAGTCAGCGACTCCTTCACGTTATCTTGGCCCCTCTCCAGCTGAGGCCATGGCTAGAATGTCTGAAATCAAATTAATTTTGCCTTCACCAGTATGATTGTCAATAAAAAGTTATTATTCAGTCAGTGGATGTTTTAATTAGCAAATGTCAAGCACTGTCACCTTCCATTAGTAGTTTAACGGTTCTGATGGAAAAAGCCTTTAAAGGAACCCTAGGAGAATCTCTCCGTCCCTGAAGTGGACCCCACAGAACCACTTCATGCTAACCATCCTAAACTCCCTTCTTGAAAGTCCCCAAGAGGGAACGTCTCCTTCTCTCTCGAAAAACATCCATGCACCCCAAAGTTCCCTCTCTCCAGCTGGACTCTCTTTTGCTTTGGTCTTGTGAGAGTTACCTGTAGGAACAGTCAACATCTCTTACGGGAAATAAGAGAGAGGGACACTGAGCGCCCCTGAAGGGGGTTATGTGAGAATCCCAGTCTTACCGCTGACCATTCTGCAGCTTATTCAGGACAAATTATTTAGCTTCCTTAAGACCTCAGTTTCCACGGGGCGCCTGGGTGGCGCAGTCAGTTAAGCGTCCGACTTCAGCCAGGTCACGATCTCGCGGTCCGTGAGTTCGAGCCCCGCGTCAGGCTCTGGGCTGATGGCTCAGAGCCTGGAGCCTGTTTCCGATTCTGTGTCTCCCTCTCTCTCTGCCCCTCCCCCGTTCATGCTCTGTCTCTCTCTGTCCCAAAAATAAATAAACGTTGGGGAAAAAAAAAAAAAAAAAAAGACCTCAGTTTCCTCACCTATGAAATAAAGATAGTCATACTTATTTCCGATGACGTGATACATGTGAAGCATTTAGCTCAGAGCCTGGCACATATCCAATATTCAGTTTATGGTAGAACACGCTTTTGTTGTTGATGGTGGTATTGTTGTTATTATACAGGGAGCCTATAGAGCAGATCACGTGGGATTTCCTCCATCAGATCCTTTCCTGACTCCTCACTATATGCTCCTTTATTCCCGTAATATGCCACATGAAGCTTTGTTCCTTGATTCATTCATGGTTTCACTGATTCATTCATGGCTTCACTGACCCAATTAATATTTACTGAATGCTTACCATATGCCAAAAACTACCCTCAGGCTGGGGACGCATCAATAAAATAAACAGGTCCTCATCCTCATGATGCTTCCAGAAGGGGAGCTGCTTATTTAACAAATAAGCATACCCACCACACACAGAAGCATCTAACATTGTGATAAAGGCAACGATGGGAGAACACCATAAGCAGGAATCAGAGAGGGGGCAGAAAACACTCTAGTAAGCCAGGGAATCACAGGTTTTTAAACACTCTTGAGGATAAAATTGGGTTTCAAGTAGACTTTGAGATTCCAGAGGGCAAAGACCAGTTCTCAAGATCTAGCAGCGTTCCAGGAAGAGGCTGAATGTAGATACTAAGGGCTGGGTGAAGGAATGAAGGAATGGGTTCCTGGATGGATAGAAATACATCTGCTACACCTTCAGTGACCAGAAGCATTTGGGCTTCTGCCCTCACTTTCTCTAGTTCCCAGCATCCTACTGGCCCCATCCCGAGTCACAAATGGCATGCCTTGGAAATGCCTCCTGGGATGCTAGATCTCAAAAAACCCTTACACAGACAACATTCTCCATTCTGCCTTCCCAGCCCTGCCTCCCCACCCTCGCCCTCACCCCAGAGCTGTCTCCACTTCTTCCAGGGAGAGTTTAAAAATGGAAAATCACGTGCAAATAAAACCTTGAGAAACCTGACGCCTTGAAGTGGTAAGCACCTTCTGGGGAGGGGGGTGGGTTGAGGCTTGAGTCATTTGTCTGATTGCAAGGCCTCAGGCAGGGAACAAAGACGTCCTAGCTCTTGGCGGCAGCGTGCTGAACACAGTAGGGGCACTCAGCAAATCGTAAACAACAAGCAAGATGAGGCGGCAACTGAGAAAACTGAGTAAAATGCTCTGCAAAAACCTCCCTCCTGCACATGGGGAAGGGATGTGGTGCCTGCGGATGTTTCAAGGCACCCCAGAACCAGAGCCCCCGGCTGGACCGTCCCACTAGGTCAAAGAACTTTACCCCACTGGCAAAAGGCAGGTTGATCTCCCTCCCAGACATACATCACTCAGGAACACTGGTACCGACAACCACACAGCACAGCAGACAGAGGATGGGCCAGGCTGGAAAAGAAAAAGACAGAATCTGGTAGGGAATCCGGGAACATGACCTAAGGGGGCTCCGTGGGCTACCTGGACTACAGGAACTCAACCAGCACTTCCCACTGTTTTGGGAAAGGCAGCAGAGAGAGTAGCCACTAGCCCAGGGGTGGTGCGTTGGAGAAGAGAGAGAAAACAGGTTTGGCAACTGAACAGAGCTTGGATCTGCCATGTATTAATGTCATGACCTTGAACCTGAACCTCTAGGTCCATTACCATCTCTGACCTTCAGCTCTGTCATCTCAGCAAGGGGCTTAGGGGCTGTGGTGAGAATTTACACTCCACTAGAGGTGCCGGGAAGGCCTGTAGCGATGCAGACAAGTTCCTGCTCTCAGGGAGTGTCCATTCTAACCAGGGCAGGAGAAGCGACTATCTCACATGGCAAGTCGTGATAGGTACAAGGACAGATAAAGCAGGGTCAGGGGAAAGCAAGGTTAGAGAAGGCCTCTGCAATCCTGTGACCTCAGAACAGAGACCTAAACAAAAGGATGGGGCCTGGAGAAGCAATGTTCCAGACAGAGGGGAAAACAAAGAGCAGATTCTCAGGAAAGATGTTCTCAGCACGTACGAGGGGCAGCAGGAGACCACGGTGGCCAGTGGACAACCAAGGGGGGGGACGTGGCAGAGATTTAGGTCAGGTGTGGAGGGCCTTGGGCTTTCTGCTGCTCGGAGGCATGGAGACAGCTTGCAGTGTGTTCTGGAAGAACCCTTGGCTGCTGGGTACCGAGAGGAGAGTGCAGGAGCACATGTGGCCAACAGAAGGCCATCACAACTGCAGAATGAGAGGTAATCATGCACGGACAGGAAGCACCGGCGGCAGAGCTGAGAAACAGGCCCATGACGCGCTCCGAAGGCAAAGCGAAGAAGCTGGAATTAGAGGTACGGTGAGAAAGAGTCAACGGAGATGCTCCAGGGCTAGACAACAGCTGAGTCAGCACCTAGCACAGAGTAGGTGTTCCATGTACGTTGGGGCCTTTCTCCCTTCCTCACCCCACCTGCCAGCCACCATGATGCTAAAGGAGAGGGAGACCATGATGCCTCTGGGATCCAGAAGTTTAGGAGGCAGTAAGAACTTGCGGGAAAAGGTGGCAGGGCCCATGTCAACAATGATTCTTGATCCCAGGGCACTGGCAGTCACAAGCTCTCCATCCACAGCTTGATGGAGAGTGGACATTAGACATGGCCAGCTGATACAGACTTGAGTAGGGGGTCAGAATTCTAATACAGACCTTCAAAGGGCTGCATTTTGGTTGTTTTAGAGAGAAAGAGAGCATGTGAGCAGGGGGAGGGGCAGAGGGAGAGAGAGAAAATCTCAAGCAGGCTGCACACTCAGCACAGAGCCTGACTCGGGATATGATCACATGACTGTGAGATCATGATCTGAGGTGAAATCAAGAGTTGGATGCTCAACTAACTGAGCCATCGAGGCGCCTGTGAATATCGTTTTTAATTACAGACGTAACACGTGTTTAGTGGACATGACATTTGACCTCAAAATTCTACTTATATGAATTGACAGATGTCTGTGCAAAAATTTAAGTAAAGGACAATCATCAATGCGTTAGCAATAATGGAAAACTGCAGGGGGACCTGGGTGGCTTAGTCAGTTAAGCGTTCGACTCGATTTCGGCTCAGGTCATGATCTCATGCTTCGTGAGATCAAGCCCTGCACTGCATGAGCAGCCTGCTTGGGATTCTCTCTCTCCCTCTCTCTCTGCTCCTCTCCCATTCACACCCATATGCACACTCTCTCTAATAAATAAAATTCTTAAAAAGCTTTAAAAAATAATGGAAAATCGGAAACAACGTAAATTTCAAACAATGAAAGATACATTAAATCTCTTACTTGCAGGGGCGCCTGGGTGGCTCAGTCCATTTAGTGTCTGACTTCGGCTCAGGTCATGACCTCACAGTTTGTGAGTTCGAGCCCTGCGTCAGGCTCTGTGCTGACAGCTCAGAGCCTGGAACCTGCTTCAGATTCTGTGTCTCCCTCTCTCTCTCTGTCCCTCACCTGCTGGCTTGCTCACTTGCTCTCTCTCTCTCTCTCAAAATTAAATAAAACATTAAAAAAAAATCTCTCACTTGCAAAGGGCAAAAGTAAATCACAAGGTAGAAAATAAAATTCACCCATAATGTCCATACTTAGAAATAACCACAAGCATATTGCCGGTGTGTGTCTTTCCAACTTTTTTCTATGCATCTACGTGAATTTTTTGGTTGTTAATATAAAATTGGGACCATGATGAATATACTGACTTGCAATCTGACTTGTTTTATGCAGCAAATATTGTAAATATTTTCATGCCATTAAATATTGTTCTACAACATATTTTAATGGTTTCATGGTGTTTCATTATTTGAATGAAGCATGATTTATATAACAGATTCCGTATTGTTGAACATTTCAGTCACTTCCAATTTTCCACCACTACAAACAGTGCCTCGGTACACAACCTCGTACGTGAACTTTCGTGAACATCTCTGATTATTTCCTTAAGGTAACAGAAATGCCAAGACACAGAACTGCCAAGTCAAAGAGACTATCCATTTTTAATGTTTTTTAAAAATTCCGTTGAACAACCCTCCAGAAAAGTTACAACAATTTATACCCTCAGAGCAGGAAATCAGAGCTCCCATTTTTCTGCATCTAAACTATTGTGTATTATCATTTTTGCCAATTTAATAGGGGAAAACAGAATCTTGTAACTGATTTAATTAGCATTTCTTTGATCCCTACTTAAGCTGAACAAATTTCCGTACATTTATTAACCACTTTACTTTTACCTTCTTTTTTCATTTCTTTTTTTATTCTGGGAATTGCCTGTTCCTGCCTTTTGTTTATCTTCTTCATGCTGATTTTTGAGAGCTTATTGGACCCAAAGGCAATAATTTATAAGCAAAAGTTATTCCAAAAGCCACCATGGACCCAAGGACCAAACATCACTTGTAGAAAGTCCCAGTAGGTTTGGCCAAAGCCCGTGATGGCCCGGATCTTCCAACCTTGAGGCCAAAGGGCCCCAGATTGCTGAAGGGGGGAGTTGGGAGCCAGAGCTGCAGAGATAAAGACCTGGCCTGGCTCTCTCCACAGGTAGAGAGCAGTAAGTTGGGGACACAAGCATGGCAGTGGTGGCCCCAATATGGCAGATACCCGGGAGCTCCCCTGGAAAGAAAAGAAAGCGGGCCTGCAGAGGTTCAGCCGGCACTGCTGGCTAATCATTCGAGTTCAAAAAAACGACTTATCTCTCAAGAACTCAGGTGTCAATACGAGGCAGCATGAAGTCTCTGAGAGCCACTGGGTTTGGTTTCCCTAGCCTTAGCGCTAACTGAAAGAGGCTGGGGCACATTAGCCGGGAGGGGGACTTTCAAGGAGAGCTGTACATAGTTCACTTCTAGCACTGATTGGCAGAGGGCAGCTGCTTGGGTTGGAAAGAAAACTGTTTTCCAAAAGAGAACTGCAATCTCCCTCCTGCACAAGTGTGCCTGGCCTGGCAGAGGTTCAGGCCTCCACATATGGACCCTAGAAATGAGACAGAAAGCCTCAGGGTCTGGATCCAATGACGGGTTCAGGGGCTCGGGAGAGGAGAGAGGGTGGGTGAAGTGGGATGGGGCAGGAGATGTCCCACACCTGCTGGACAGCAAGAAGCAGCCCAAAGTCCCCCCTGCTCCCGTCGGGCCTTGACCCCAAGCAATCTGCTGCCATGCTTTGTCCAAGCCACGTTCCTCAATCCCACTGACCGGCCAGGTTTCCCAACCAGAGTCCAGGCACACCAGGCTGACAAGGCCAGTCCGTCTCTTCAAGCAACCTTCCAACTGCCTGTCCTAAGCGCAGCCCCTTTCTGGAAGTCCGGCGAGCTGCTTGTGAACCCTCCGTCCCCTTGCACACCTCCAACTTGCCAAGACCCTGTGAATCTACAAGGGCTGTGGAGGCAGTGCCCTCCTTCCTCGGCGCCCCCACATTCCTCTGTGCATCCAAAGGGGGAAGGTAGACGCCTTCCTCTGTCTAAGGTGGCAAAAAGTGCCTGAAGCAGGGCAGGCTCCACCGCACTGCAATCCCTCCAGGGCCCACCAAGCCCCATCCACAGACTCACTGAGTTTCACCTTTGTGATAAGACAGAGGCTACTCAATCAGAAGCCACTTGGGTGCCCTCAGTTCCACTGCGCCCTTCTTGGTCACTAAAGCCCTGCTTTGAGCAGGAGACCTCACTTGTAGTTTCCGACAGTGACCCTTCCCTGTGTCTTGCTCGCTCTGGGCTCTGCCTTCACCCCTACACCAACAATCTCCAAGCCCGGACTCTCAGTCAGTGTGCTAAGAGGTTCACCAGAGAGTGGAGCCCCCCAGCCTTTAGGGGTGGGAAAGAGGTGATGAGGAAGTTTCTACTTTTTAGTTAACAAATCATACACATACAATTAAGAGAATCAAGGACACTGATCTTATGTGTACAGCTCATAATATGTTTAGGGGCGCCTGGGTGGTTGAGTCAGTTAAGCGTCTCTTTTTCTTTTTTAATATGGACTTTATCGTCAAATTGGTTTCCATACAACACCCAGGGCTCATCCCAAAGGTGCCCCCCTCCATGCCCATCACCCACTTTCCCCTCCCTCCCACCCCCCATCAACCCTCAGTTTATTCTCAGTTTTTAAGAGTCCCTTACGGTTTGGGGAAGAAAAAAAAGGAAAAAAGAAAAAAAAAAAAGGTAGAAAGGGAGGGAGCCAAACCATAAGAGCGTCTGACTCTTGATTTCAGCTCAGGTCATGATCTCACGGTCGTGAGGTGAAGGAGCCCTGACAGTGCAGAGGCTGCTTGGGATTCTCGGTCTCCTCCTCTCCCTGCCCCACCCCTGCTTGCTCGCACGCATGCTCTCCCCCACCCCAAAATAAATAAACTTCAAAATAAAAAAAGAAATGTTTATATAGGTATACACCTGTCTCGTCATCAACCACATCAAAATGCAGAATGTTTCCAGCCTTTCATGCCTCCTTCCAATCATTACCAGAAGTGACCACTATTTGACTTCCATCAGCACTGATTAGTTTTGCTTATTGAACCCATTCCATACAAATGGAATCACATAGCATGTTCTCTCTTGCGTCTGGCTTCTTTCACTCCACATAATGTCCCTGAGACATTTATTAAGTTTGCTGCTGGCACTAAGGGCCAAAGAATTTAGTGATTCCCATTCTAGAACACTGTGCCTTCAGACTGGGTTCCAAGGAGACAAAGGGGTCCCACCAAGTAGGGGAGGAAGGAGCAGGGGGCATAATGGGAAGAGTGAATTCCCCTGTGGTTCATCAGGTGAAGCGCTTTCTTTATCTGCGTTACACAGGGGGGTTCCTTAAGATTTCTTCTGCCTCAAGGGTTGTAGGGCAAAATGACAACACAGTTACGGAAACTGCTCAGAATCCCTCCAAATATATGGTGGTTCTCTGTTCCTTGGTCAAAACCAGAGAAGGAAATTAAAGACACAATGGCCAACACACTTTGGGACATCTGGATGATTCTGAGTGAAAAACAAGCTAACCGTCCCTCAGGTATCCTTATTACTATCATGAGACCAGAACACCTCCCAGCCCCGCCCCGCCCCGCCCTCTTTTGACAGCAAGAATTGTGCCCAGGAGATCCAAGACCAAAGCTGCCAACCCTCCGTCCCACCCCCATTCTGGCCACTGGGGGTGGTTTTCCTAATTGCCACGTCTGAACCCCGACAGATGTTCGCGTTGCCGAGGAGGCTTGCGATAGATAGTACAGGCCAACGTGGGATGGTTCCTAACGGTTCAGGCAGTGGTATCCCACACGTCAGTGTGGCTCATGCTGATCTCTCTTTCCCCCATGGGTTCGAGGTCTTTGCAGGAGTTAGACATTGGCTCCATCCCCCATCTGAAGGCACAGGGGAGATGTGTGGGGAACAATTCAATTAAGAGAAAAGGACTGCAGGCTTGAGGAGTAAAGAGAAGAAACCCAGGACTTGCTGGCAACTCCCTTGGCTCTAAGCCCCGGCACTGGGGGAGAGGGGACGTGGGGAAGGGAAGGTGGGCAAGACCACTCAGCCTCTGATTCCATCCCAGACCCTGGCGGACACAGACACACATTTCGACAGACACTCTTCCCCTAATTGTGAAGCCCCAGCGGATTGCAAGGGAAATTTAATCCATATGTCTCTGATTCGTTTATACTTAACTCATCAACATGCTGTTTTGTAAGAGCCATTTCGTGTCCAAGTGCCTTTTTTTTTTTAAGCTCTTAAAACCCTGGGTTTTTTCTTCGAAACAGGAAATCATACTGTGCAAGAGAACAGGAACTTGAACCCTCAGAGGTTCAAACTGGGTTCAAAGCTCCTCCTTCCCCAGAGACCCCAACCAACTAGAAGGGTGTCCGGCTGTCTCTTTGCTCCCCTGCACCACGCTGGGAGGCAGGGATCCTAAAAGCAGCCAAATCAGACCAGGAGAAGCCTGGAGAAAGCAGCAGCACTCGACGATTTTGGGGTCAAAATGTTCTGTTCACAGCCAGGCCTGTGCTCCTCAGAGCCCACGGAGGCCTGCAGCCTGCAGGAGGGAGGGAAAATCAGCCAGGAGTTCCGTTCTGCTTCATTAGAAGTAGCATCTTTACTCAAAACAGAATCCTTACAAGCAGGTTCCTCTGGAAATGATCCGGGGCCCCTGGTCTGAGCTCAACTGTGGGCTTTGGCAAGCTCTCCGTAACGGCAGTGAACTTGCAAGGTCCAAACCAGATGGATGGAAGAATGACGTGCTGTCCAGCCTCCCGTCCCCTGTCTCCTGTTCCCTCACCTTGCTGACTTTCCTCTGTAGTTGCATATACACGCAGTAACCCCTCTCTTCCTTCTGGCCCAGCGGAGCTGAAGGTTATCAAGGTGACAGTAAATGAGTGGGTTGGTTTCCTTAAACCTCAGCAACACCGTGAAATACAAGCAGAGATTCTGAAAAAATAAAAATGTGCCGGGAGCCACCATTAACTCTGGTCAGCCACATCCTCTCCTCAACATGGGGGGAGTGGGGGGGGGGGGGGGGGGCGGGTCCTGTAGAATCAACAGTGGCCGCATGCCCTAATGTGGCTGTGTACAGGGTTTGTGCACATAGTATGGTTCAGATAACCTAAATTTCAGGGGCTGACAATTCTTGACTGCTTCCTGAAGAGGAGGAAGAGAATTTAGCATGAATTCTTATGTTAACTAATTCACAGGGTCAAAGGGGTAGAAAACAAGATAGCCAACGCCAAATAAGTCAGAGGCAACTTCAGGGCAGCAAAGAAGCTATGACTGATAAAAGCCCCAATCCTCTTCTCCTTTTACACTGAAAAACAGGCTTAAAGCAAAACATCTCCGAGACACAAGAGGGACCTATCAGAGGCAGGAGCATCACCACCCTGAGCCAGGAAAGCAGATTAGTGCACAGTGCACAGTCATTTGGAATGTTAATATTTGCTTCCCGCCCACTCCGTGCCCCACTGACTCTGGGTTTGGCTGGGTAACTTGCTTTGGGCACTACAATGTAGGGAAAGTGATGGTGACAGTTCCAAGTCAAGGCTTTAAGAGGCACAACATGTTTTTCCTCATCCTCTCACACCCCAGCCACCTGCCATCTGCTCTGCTACCTCAGCCGGGGCCCCCAGATCAGAAACGTGGAGGACCTAACCCACAACCTGGAGCAAAATTCAGCCAAGCCCAGCTGGAATCAGCCAAACGCCAGCCAACCCACAGGCCCGGGGACAAGAAATGAATGCTTTTGGGAAGCAACAGGAGACTGGAGATGTTTGTTACTTAGCACTATGCAGCCATCGCTGACTGAGACACATGATTAAAATCAGTAATAACCAGACGATGAAGAAGCACTTGGATCAGCTTTGCCTTCTAGGCAAGACCTGGCCTAGCCCAGTCTCGTTCCAAAAAACTGATCTCCATGGCAGCTCAAATCTCTCCCGTCGTTAGTTTAGGACTCCATTCCACAAACACGTACTAAATCCAAACTGTGCTGGCCACTAGGAATACAGAGGCAAATGAGGACATAACTATGGCTGTAAGGAGCTTACAGGTTATTTGACAGAGGCACAGAGAAGAACGGCACAGGTGGCACAGGCAATGACAATGGCAGAACAAGCCTAGGATGTCAAAACTCTGCCCACCAGGGGTGAGCCCACCTACGGCGGGGAGCGGAGTGCAGGGGTGAAACAAAGGGTGATCAGGGAGGAGGACCTCATGGGTAGGGTTGGTGTCTGAGGCCTGAACCGTAAGAGAGAAGCAAGGTTGTTCACGGGGAGCTCTGTCATGGTGCACCTTTGACACACTCTGGAGACTTTCACTGCTACAGATAAGACCATGACTCCTCCCACTACTTGTTCACGTGGTCAAAAACTTTTCTTGGGCACCTACTATGTGCCTGCCTTGTACTTTCAATTCAGTAATGGGCTTGAAAGCTGGCTGGTGTAAGCTGAGAGGCACTGTAATCGTAAAAACACACTGGAATTCAAAGGCATGGTACCAAAAAAGGAAAAAAAAAAAGGAATTAAAATATCTCATAAAACGTTTAAATTGGAAACGTTGAAATGTATGGGGTTAAATAAAATACATCAGTAGAATTAATTTCACCTGTTTCTTTTTCCTTTTTTTTTTTTTTTAATATGGCTACACTAGGAAACTTAAAAGTACGTATGTGGCTGTCAGTGTATTTCATTTTTCTGTGCTACACTCCAGACCCAAATCTGGCCACACATGAGAATCCCCTGAGGATCTTTAAATATTCTGAAGCCTAGGCTGCCCTCTCCAACATCAATTAAATCAAAATCCCAAGGGTGGCACCAGGCATCAGCGTCTTGTTAAGCTCCCAAGCGATTCTAACGTGCGGACAAGTTCAGGAACCACTGCTCCAGCAAAGGCAAAGGGAAGGAGACAGATGTGGTCACTATTAGTTGTCCCCATAGACAGGGACAAGTCCAAATGTGCTGGGTTCACAGGGACAGAGGGCTGGCTTCTCGCAGCTCTCCCCCCACACAAGGTATTTCAAGGAGAAATGGGGACACACCCATCTTCTGCCCTAGGGCACATGTGGGCAGCATCCCTCTCCTCGAGAGCTGCTCTCTGTTGGCCTCGGCCACCATAGCAGTGGGTTCTTCAGGGGACCAAGCCTTAGGCAAGAGCCACGGCTTCCTGTCTCATACCTGAGCAGGACCAGTTTGTTACATTTTGGTCTCAGAGAAGTTTCTAGCAATGGAACACACACACACACACACACCCCTTAAAGTCAGTTTGCCCACACAGTTCATCTGAATATTAACTGAGTGTGATGTAGATAATATAACAGTTAACAGGACACAGAGAGTTCCCCGGAGGCAAAGTGTGCACCCCAGAAAGTCATGAAATGGCTTTGGTTTGCATATGGAAGCAAGAGTTGGTCCTATAGAGTAAATAAGGTTCAAGAGCTGAAAAGTGGGAAGGGGAGGGGCCGCACTGTGTCTCACTCAACGAGCGAGGTCTCCTGTTTTCTGCAAGGAGCCCCAGGGGAGTGCTGAGGGTCCCAGAACCTTGAATTCTGCCCCCACAGAATCCCTCCTGTGAGAGGCACCCTCCCTGGAAAGAAGCGTCTGCTGTCACTCGAGAATCCTGGTCCTTGGCCATGGAAAGCACTGGGGCAAGTGGGGGCCAGAAGAAAGTGGCAGCGGCATGTGGCCGTGGAAAAACAGTGGAAAAGGCTGAGACTTTCCTCCTGATCAGTAGCAGACATCCGCAGACAGCTGAGGGCTCTTCATGAGACCCCTGACATCAGTGTCGTCGGAGCCCTGGGGCATCCGGACGCTCCCCATGTTGACTGTGGTGACAGTTTCAGGGCTAGATGTCAAAGCCTCATGCTGTATACTTTAAATATTCCCAGATTGTTGTGTGTAACTCAGACCTCAATAAATCTGTTTGAAGACGACCAGTGTGGAGCTGGGAGACTTTGGGAAAGTCATGAAACTTCCTAGTCCTCAGTTTCCCCAACTGCAAAAGGCGCACAGTGAAAGAACATGCCTTTGTTGTGAGGTTGCCGTGAGGAAAGCCAGCAGCAGAACACTTAGCCGAGAGGCTGGCTTGGAAATATCAGTGCCTACGTTTAACCTAGTAGTCCTATCAATGATCAGTATTATCAGAGTAATAATTACAGCAATAATAACAACAATATGAGGCAATAACTTAACAGGCATGACAGGCTTCTGTTCATCCTAAGGGGCCCCTTCCATCTGCCGTAGTAACCGTATGCTCCGTCTCTTCGACCCAGGTTCCAGCACGAGAAACGTGGCTCGTGGTAACGGTAATGGCACAGGATTAATAGTAATAATGTAGTAAGAGTAGTAACAGTGAGAGCACAGGGTAATAGCAATATAATACACATACTCTTAGTATCTCCCAGTATTATACATACATCAGCACATATAACATGCTACTGGAATAGCATAAACACAGTAATACAAGTGATATAGTAATAATAAGGAATAATAAGGAATATAATAATAATAATAATAATAATAATACAGTAATAATAAGAGCAAGAGCAGCATAGAAGCTCTCAGCCCAAGGGTGGGCTGTGAAACGAACTGCCAGCCAACATGAGCCGGTATTTATCGCTCAAGAAACCAGCATGCATGGTTCCTGTCTTGGAACGCCCGGGAGCACAGTCTGGCTTAGAATGCAGGTGTTAGCTCCTGGGTTATTTACTCGAAGAGAATGAAAACACTAATTTGAAAAGATACACGCAGCCCTGTGTTCTCTGCAACGTTATTTACAACAGCCACGTTATGGAAGCAGCCCAAGTGCCCATCAACAGACGAATGCGTAAAGGAGATGAGAGATATGTATCTGTAATGGAATATTACTCGGCCATAAAAAGAGAATGAAATCTTGCCATCCACCACAACGTGGATGGAGCTACAAGGGTATGATGCTAAGTGAAAGAAGTCAGTCAGAGAAACACAAGTACCATATGACTGTGGTCATATGGGATTTAAGAAACAAAACAAATGAACAAAGAAAAAAGCAGAGGCAAACAAAAAAAGAAGATTCTTAACTCTATTACAGACAGAGCAAACTGGTTACCAGACCGGAGGTGGGTGGGGGGATTGGTGAAACAGGTGAAAGGGAGTAAGAATACACCTGACGAGCACTGAGTCCTATACAAAATTGGTGAATGACTATATTTATTGTATACCTGAAACAAATATTATATGTTAATTACACTGGAATTTTAAAAATAAATAAATAAAATTAAAAAAAAAAAAGAATGCAGGTATCAGAGCTCGACTCTGGCTTTCCCACTTTTGAGCTGTGTGACCTCAAGTAGGCTGCTTAACTTCTCTGATCTTCAGTGTCTCCATGTATAATAAATGGAGCTAAATCTATTTCTGCCTCTTAGGGTCACTCGGAGTGTCCAAAGGGAATATTCACATTCTGTGCTGAGCACAGTTCCGGGCACAGAGTTGATTAAAGAAAGCTGGCTGGTTTCATCTCCTTGACCCTCATCATCATCACAGCCACCAAAATGAGGCCACTTGGCCCCTGCCTATGGGCTGCATGACAACTGAGCTGTCCCTAAGTGTGGTGAGACAGAGGGAAGATGGGTCTAGAAAACAACATGTTTGAATTCACATCCCACTCCATTACCTCCTAGCTACATGCCTGGAGGCCTCAACCTTTCTGAGCTCAGCTCTGTTATCTAAAAAATAATTTAATAACCAAGAGCCTAAAAATGCATATTATTTAACCAGATCACTCATTTTCTAGAAATTTAGCCCAGGGAAATAATCAGAGATGTACATGGAGATTTATGTACACTGACGTCCATCAGCATATTTTAAAAATAGTGAATAACTGGGAACAACCGAAATGTCTAATATAGGAGATTAATTATATTATGGTACATCCAAATGAGGTAATACTGTTCATCCACTAAAAAACATGTTGTCAAAGACTATTTAAAGACATGGGTGAAATGTTAGCGACATCTTACTAAGGAGAAAAAAAAAGTGAAACTACCCAGCTTTACTGGCCTGAGTGCACCTTGGTTGAATTTGAGGAAATGCTCTCTCTGATGGACGCTGCTTCTTGAACCTATCTCCAGCTGCCACACCCTGCCCTTGAGCAGTGCACAATCCGTACTACTGGACTCAGCAGCCCTTCTCGCTCCCACTCCGGACCTCTGTCGTTACGTCCCATAAAGGAGCCCCTTCTAAATACAAGTCAGCTCCTGTCCCTCCCCTGCTTTATATCTTTTCAGGCTCCCTGCTCACTCAGAATGGCCACCAGAGTCTCTACCACGGCCTAGAAGGCCCTGTGTGGCCCAGTCCCACATACTCTCACTAACTTCATCTTCTACTACCCTCCAATCCCCCTCTCTCCAGCCACCACCCTCCTCTGTTCTTTGAACATGCCACACATGCTCCCACTTCAGGGCCTCCGCTCTGGCAGCTTCTGCCATCAGGGATGCGCTTCCCCAGATATTTACATGGCTCACCACCTCACCTCTGTCAGATTTACTCAAATGATACCCTTCCAGTTAGGATGCTTTCCGTAGCTGTCCATCAAAACCTGCAGCCTCCCCTTAAGGCCCTCTGTCTTTGCGGCTCCTTTCCTTCAGCGCTTATCACCATTTGGCGTTTCACGTATTTTGCTTACTGGTTTGTCCCTCTCTCCCTATTCTAAAGTGAAACCCCTAAGGGCAGGGTTTTTTTGGTCTGTTGTGTGTGCTGCCGTACCCCCAGTGCTGAAAACGGTTCCTAGTATATAACAGTACTTCCTAGATTTCTGTTATATGAATGAAGTAGGCACAGTAGGATCCCACGTTGATTTGATAGAAAGCAATACGCTGACAACAGTTATCCCAAGAGAGTAAAAAAAGCGGGTAATTCTTACTCTCTCTCTCTCTCCGTGCTTTTCACTGTTTTCCAAAACTTTGACGTGACCATGTACTTCCGTAGCCTTCGAAACAAAAAGAGCTGGGCGATAGTGTTCATTGTCTATAACAAACCTACCTTCCCAGGTGGTGGCTAGTGAGCATTGGCCCCTTTTCCCAATTCGGACACAGCACCTTAGGGAAGGCCAAGTTGCTGTCTGGGCTATTTGGGGGATCACAAAAGAGAATAAAGCAATGTCCGTGTATCAGCCGAAACCGCAGCAAAATCCCTGCCTGGTCCCCAATTTCTCTGGCACTGAAACCCTGCTTTGTCCCGCCATCCTCCCGGAAGGCAGAGGAGGACCCATCCCAGGACCCAGACCTGTCTCGTCACCAGACTTCCCTGTCACTGACTTCCCTTGCAGATCACCACCCGTGAGGCTTCTGCCAAGTTCTCTGGATCCACTCCAGGGCCTCTGCTCTGGTTCCTTCTCCAGGAACACTCCTCCCCGCACTGTCTGTGAGGTACGTTCCCTCTGTGCTCAGCTGGTGCAAGTGCTAGACACGTTTTTATTGGGCAGAGCTCCCCAGCCCCTCCAGCTGGCTGCATCCTCCCAACTTTCTTCTCCGCCCTGCGTGTACCAGCACCTGACATGCTCCACACGTATCTGATGGTGTACTGTCTGGCCCATCGGTCCCCACGGGAATGTAAGCTTCATGAGAGCAGAGACTCTATTTACTGCCGAACCCCGATGTGTAAACCAGTACTTGGTGCGTGGTGGATGCTCAAAAGTGACGGAGGAAGAAAAGCAAGCAAGGGAGGGAGGGAGGAACGCACCCCCTAGGCCACACAGACAACCATTCCTCCATCCATGTTGCCTTAAAGAAGGGCTGAGAGTGAGGTCTGCCTAGAATCTCTATCATAAAATCACTTGCACACAGGAAATCCTTATTGCACATCTAGCCACGGTCATTTCTCCTCTAGAAATGAAATGACGGCCGATTTCTCTCCAGTCGTTTCTAGGAAGTTAACACCAGCAAAAAAAATGTTCATCATAACAACCGGCTGGTAACTTTCAGGATCTACATTTACACTGTTCTCCTCCACCGTCTCCTCTTCCCTCCAGCCCCCTCAGAACTTCTCTGGCTACTGACACCCGCCAGCCACACAATCCCAGCACATCCTCTGCCCAGATACCAGACACTGGCAAAGCCAGGAGGCAAACACTAGCTGGCAGCTGGCTCGATCTCCTCCTCTCTGCTGGCAAGGCCACGGCCTCCAGCCCCAGACAGTGTAGGAGAGCACAGCTCATCAGGCAACTCAGACACATTCCTGCTCTTGCCCAGCACTCTGGGAGCCTGGTGCTTGCTGGTGGTGCTCAAGGCATCTGACCAAAACTCTCACCTTAAAAAATACCAGCCAACACCCATCACAGGACAGCTGCTGATTTCCAAATTTAGTCCCCAGGCCTCCTCTGTGATCTGTGACCCACGAAGGCTCTAAATGGGGAACCATGGTAAACTGGGAACTGGTTTTATTACCTGCAACTTACCCCAATCAAAGAAGTGGGGGGGGGGGGAGGGGTGGCTAGACCTCTCATTAAACAGAGGCCTCTAAAGGGACTTTGGAAAGACCAACGTACTACTGGGAATTAGGGAAGATTCATGGCATCTCCAAACTGGGGAAGGAATCAGCAGGAATAGCAAATGTATGTCACCTCAAGTGTCAACCCTGATTCAAGTGGTAATGGAAAAGTAAAGCATCGTGTCGAGAAGGATTCTGTGCCCGGGTCCAAGCCTAACAGGGCCGTGATCAAGGAGTGATATCTGCCATGAGCACAATGGCGGGAAGATCCCACATCTGTGTGGTTAGAGGGAGGGGAGACTGTTCCGTGATGGTGGCTCTTGGACTCTTTTTATCTCCATGGCTCACCTACCAGATAAGTGTCCCCCAAATCACAAGTGATTCCCAGTGAGCTAACTAAAGCTCCCTGCCCCATCCTACTCCGGAGAACGTATCAGAAGGCATGTTAGTGAAGGAACCATGAATCTGCCCTAATTTCCTGAAAAAACTAAACCTCCTGCAGAAGCCAGCCTTCTCCCATGGCTCACAAATCACACGCACCCCATCCAACAATGGAGCCTCCATCACAACATGGCAAACGGAAACCACGACTCCAAGACGCCCTCCTGCCTGGCACAGCCTCGCGAGCAGCTCGTGTCTGCTCTGCCTGCAGCCCAGACGCAGCTCCTCAGCACAAAGACGACCTCCCACGGGCACACGGGGCTGGCAGATCACGGAAACGTGACGGCCGACGCTGCCTGGCAGGGTCAACCTTCAAGGGCAGAGTCGCAGCTCTGGTGGCTGAGGCCCCTCAGCTAGTATCACCATGGAGGCTCCCACTGCATGGCCTCCAAGGCCAGGGCCTGAAGGTCCTGTATCCATTTGACCATCAACTCTGGATCACTTAGAGCAACGGCCACGCCTCTGGCAGGTCCGAGCCATAAGCAGGACCAAAGCCTGGGTCAATCTCCAGCAGGCAGAGGTTTGCCTTCCCATACCTGGGCTCTTCACGTTGCGGAAATCAAGCCCCTGGGCGAGGCTGACCCCCTGGTCAGCCCCGACAGGATGAAGGCATGCCTTCATGCCTTAACAAACTATCACAAACCCAGCGGCTTACAACAAGGGACATTTACTCTCTCACAGTTCTAGAGGCCAGAAGTCAGAAATCAAGTATCACTAGGCCAAAACCAAGGTGTCAGCAAGGCTGTGCTCACTCCGGAGGCTCTCGGGGAGAATCTGGTTTTAGCCTGTCCCAGCTTTTGGGAGGGTATCAGCATATTCCTTGGCTTGTGACTACATCACTCCAACCTTCTAGCACCTTCAAACCTCTCTGCCCATCCCCCATTATGAGGAGTCAAACTGCTCTCAGCCTCTCTCTTGAAACTGTACATATGGACAGTGCACCTGCGGGTCCCCCGAGTCTATTCCTTCAACAGTGTTCGGATGGAGCGGACCCAGGGATGCCCTTTCTTCCAGCCTCCAACCACCCTCCAAACTTTTTTCCAGGCACAACTTGCAGAATCATCTTCTTGCCCACCCTCTGCCTCTGGGACCAGCCAACGCCGTATTTCAAGCTTGGCTCCTTATTACCCATCAACCGTGAGCTCCCAGATTTGTCAGAATTATTCCAGCATGATGAAGGCCTCTATCAACCACCTGGTCCACATGCATCTTCAGGTCTCTCCTACACCTACCTCTCTCTGGGCTTCTATTTCCACCACTACGATGTGCCTCTGGAGGGGGTGGGCCACCTCTTCTGGGAGTCGGCTACAAAGTGCAAGGATGCTGAGCGTCTCTTGAAGACGCAAAACCAGCACAGTAGTCACCCCCTCTTCCAAGGCATGCAAAAGCCATCCCAAGATGAGTGGGGTAAAACCCTGGACTCCATGGAAGCTGCCATGGTCCTGGAGAACCTGAACTGGGCCCTTCTGGGTCTGCATGCCCTGGGTCCTGCCCGCGTAGATGTCCGAGACTGCGTGGAGAACCACTTCCGGGATGAGGAGGGGACATTCACCAAGGAGATGGGAGACCACCCCCCCCCCCGACTCACATCCGCAGGCTGGCCAGCCCCCAGTCTTGGCTGAGCAGTAGCTCTTCCAAAGGATTGCACTCAAGCATGACTAGGAGCCTCTGGAGCCCAGCAGCCTTTGAGGGGCCCCTCTGGCATCTCCATGGGGCCCAGGCTCATGCCACTAGGCATGCTTTTTAATGCCCCTGGAGCTTGGGAGAGGACATGTGGTCCATGGCAACAATAAAGCTCTCTGCAGACAGACAGACACACAGACACACACACACACACACACACACACACACACACACACACACACACGAGACATATGACCGCATTTAGGCCCCACCCTGGTAATCCAGGATAACCTCCCCATCTCAAACTCCCTCATTTAATCACACCTGCAAAGACCCTTTTTTCTTATAAGGCACTATTTACAGGTTCCAAGGACGGGGGCCTGATACCTTTTAGGGAAGAAAGGGGTGAAGGCGGCATCATTCTGCCCACCACAGAAGGCAAAACCAAGTGCCGCTTTGCTTCAGTGTAAACAGAAAATTATTTTCCCTTGATAAGAAACCTCAGACAGATGGGGAAGCCTTTCCTGGCAAGGAGGAACCTCACTTTGGTCCACAAACTCAGGCATCCATTCTTCTCCTTTAAAAAGCCAGTTCCAGAGAGAACTGGAAACAAAGGAGGATACCCACGTATCATCACCAAATGGGTGGCATGACTGGGGCACGGGGAAGGGAAGGGCCTGGAAGGGACCAAAGACCCTAGAGTTAGGATTTCAACAGGCTCTGTCTGCATCTAAAAGTTGTGTTACTTCCACTACAGCGTGTTTGTCTCACATCCCAGGTGGTACAAGAGGTCATCATGATGGTGATCATGCAGTCTGATCCGAGAGCCAGTGCCATAACACAACAGGCCTCACGTCCTCCACGGGCACTCTGGACCAGAAGGCAGCGCGGGCCTCACCCCCGCCATGGGTACTCTGGACCAGAAGGCAGCACTCTGGCTAATGACTCACGGAGGATCCCTCTAACCCTCTCTCGGGGATTCAGTATTTTTTTAAAGTTTGTTTATTTATTTTTTGGGGGAACGGACAGAAAGAGAGAGAGAGAGAGAGAGAGAGAGAGAAGGAAAGAGGGAGGGAGAGAATCCCAAGCAGGCTCTGCACTGTCAGCACGGATTCCGACAAACCACGAGATCATGACCTGACGCGAAATCAAGAGGGGGACACATCCGACTGAGCCACCCAGGCGCCCCAGTAATTTTTGTTATAAACTTAATAATAACGTGGGTCCTCTACTTACCTTGTGTAAATACCTCTCATTTCCTGAAAGTCTCAACATTACAAGCAGTAGCCTCCCTGATTCCTACAGGAAACTGAGGGCTGCAGAGGGCACACAGCCTGAGCCAGGTCACGTACGCGGTGGAGCCAGGATTTTGAGAAGCCCTGACTCCCGATCCCATGACACAAGGAAAGAACGCATTCCCAATCCCCTCCCAGGACAGTGTGGCTCCTTGGAAACTCTAGAAAAAGCCAGTGGAGTGGGCTCCTCTTGCTGCAGCCTTTGGAGGAAAGTGAGCTGTGGAGAGGTCTTGGAAGAAAAGGAATCTTCCAGGAGCTTCCCAAAGCAGATCCCTCCCAGCCTCCAGAGAAGGCTGGGAGGAAGAATGAGATCACACCCATAAAATACTCTGCCTTCCGGGAAGAAGGATTACGTGTACACTGTGAGTACCCCCGCCCCAGCCCCGGGGGCTGGGCTGTGCACAGATTCAGAAACCAGGGCCTGTGGGACTATCTAGCACCCCACAACCCTAACGGACTGAGCAAGCCTCCAGCGGCCTGCAAACGTGAATGCATCTCCCTCCCTAAATAGCTGATTTACTCCCAGGGAATAATTTATGGGAAGAATACAGCTCAGTGTTTTCTATCGTTGTGAATTATTACTATTGCTTAGATTAAATCTGTGCAAACCCATCATAAAAGAATGCATCTGATTGGCCAAAGGCTTATTACAGAATTATTAGAAATCTGACGGCTAACTAAATGAGGGTGGGAGTCTCACAGATCTTGTTTAGACAAGCAATGGTTTCCCGACACCCACTAACTGGGGTTTGTGGACAAATCCATGTTGACGGCACACAGCGCTGGCACTAAAGGTACCTGCTACCACGGCCCCAGACTCTCTTTTGGTTCCACTGACATTACAGCATCGCAAGAACAAAGAATGGAAGCATTCACATCCTCTAGGGAGTTGACTGTCTTTACACCAATGGCTACATTCTAGAACCTAATCATCCCCTCAGAATACACTCTGGCTGGGAAGCCATATAAAGAAATAGCCGCTATGCTATTTGGAGGGAATGTTTCAATAAACGTGATCATATCCCCCCGCCTCCTTCTTACCAAAATAGGACTGAGAAGCTGTATTAACCCAGTCCCTTTCCAGACCTGCTTGCTATCCTGTCCAATTAATTGCAGATCAACATCAAATCTCCAAATATAAACTTCAAAAAATACAATAAATTGGCTACAGCACGAAATCCATGTGAGTTCAAGTAAATGGGTACCTAACCCTCCTCGGGGTTGGAAGGCTTGAGGAGGAGTAAAGTTGAGGTCTAAAGATTTAGCTCTAGTATTTTGGTGCCTTTGAGGATGAAGCAAGAGAAAACATGAGGTTTGGATACTCTAATTTCTCCAAATTTTACTCTCAAAGTATCTACATACCCCAAGTACAAATTCCCCTGCCCTTTTTTTTTTATTACTTTTTATTAAGAAATGGTTATAGGCCCACAAGAAGTTGCAAAAATAGTACAAAAAGGTCCCACATACCCTTCACCTAGCATCCCCCAGTGGTGACCTCTCACACAAGCATAGTGCGTTACCAAAAGCAGAAAACTGATTGGCACAATCTTATTGAGATTTCACCAGGAAGCCCAGTGCCCTTCTGCAAGTGGCCATTTGTCCATTTTTAGCTGCCCAGCATCCATTCCCTAATAGCAACTTGATTTCCTATAGGGGAATCATCTTTCTTTTATCGTACGTAGTATAATTGGAAGGATAATTTTAGGTGGTGACTTTCCGAAAGGAAGCCAGAGTGACCTCTCTCCCATTCCACACTCAGAAACAGTATCTTCTGTTCCACTAGAAGATATTAACTATGCTGCTGGCTTGCCACGTCCTGGAACACAAAATCATACTCCCTCCCCTTCCCAAGCCAGCGTGCTCCTCCTGGGTCCTCACATTCCAAGAGTCCTCAACATCCTTCTGTCGACTAGCCTTTGCCTAGTGGGCGAGAATCAGTTTCTGTTGCTTGTATACACGAATACAGACCGAATCACCCGGGCTTCCTATCAACTGAGAATGCCCTGGGCTGGTATCACACCCATCCAAGGAGATCCCACCACACCTTGACGTAGACCCGGAGGCAGATCAGATGGCTGCTGTGGCGGCCCCACCTCACATCCCTGGTCCACCTGAGTTTACTAACAACCATGGCAGACAGTCTCAGCACCCTGACTACAATCCCCATTAAGAGCCTGCGTTTTACCGCTTTGTCTGAGGACTTCCTCTAGAAGCACCGAAGTGAGCTTGGCCCTGCGCAGGCAGACCTGAGGCCTGGGGTCGGGGGTGTTAACACCCTGGAAACAAGCACTACCAACGAATGGACAGCAGGGGTCAGTGAGTAGATGTCCTCATCCCTGGATCTCCATGGGGGGCACATCTCACCCCTCCCCGGCAGGGTGGAGCTCCGGGCGTCTGGCAGTAATTGCTCAAATGTCACACCTGTCCTTGGAAACTCCCCTTCCCTTCGAGTTTTCCCACATGCTCCCATATGCTTCCTGGAATCGCCTCCCAGATAAACTACCTGCCCATCCAGTCCTTGCCTCAGAGTCAGCTTTGGGTCAACCTGAACTTGAGAATGAAGAACAGAAAAGCCTTCAACAGCCTACCTAAAAGAAAGAAGAGAGAGCTTGCTAGAGCTTTTTGGCTTATCTGGCGGAAGGCGGCGTGGCTATTAAGCACCTGTGGCTAGTGGTGCTACAGGCGGAAATGGTAATATTTCACACGTACTGGGTTGAGTAAAATAAAGTATTCATATTACTTTCACCTGTTTTACTTTGATTAATAGGTCTACTAGAAAATTTAACATTACATACGTGACTCAAATAGATTTCTATCAAATGATGCCAGTCGAAGGAATATGTCAGGTAGCAGTAGGGATGTTATTGCTACTATCATTGATGCTGTTAGCATGAGAAAATGGATGGACCAGAGTACTATGAAGAGTGCCACAATTATTTATAGGTCTATCTGAGGAACTCCTAGGGTAACAGTAACTCATGGATAAAAATGCTTTTACCCAGGGGCACCTGGGTGGCTCACCCAGTTGAGCATCTGACTCTCCGTTTCAGCCCAGGTCATGATCTCACGGTTCGTGGGTTCAAGGCCCATGTCGGGCTCTGCGCGGACAGTGAGGAGTCCGCTTGGGATTCTCTCTCTCCCCGTGCCCCTCACCTGCTCACACACGTGCTCACCTGCTCTCCCTCTGTAAATAAATAAACTTTTTTAAAAATGCTTTTACCCAGTACAAGCAGAGGAATAGAAATGCTGACTTTTACATGAGGACCGTGGCTTTGTCAATCAGTCACACTCTTCTCTAAAACATTCTGGCAACATGTTCATCATTCCCGTTGATACAGGGGATTAATTCCATCATCGGGAATCTAAGCGATGGGATGGATCCTAACTGAGGAAAATGTTATGCACAAAAGATGCTCACCTCATTGGTATTTAGAGCTGTATTTATAACCTGAGTGACCAATAGAAAAGGGGAATGATGATACGTAAAAAGATACGGCTGACTCCAACTGCAATCCTTAAAAATGACAGTAATAATGATTACGTCACGCTATCCAGACTATTTACGATACCATGCTATGTGAAAGCAAAGACATAAAATTGCATCCATGGCACGGTAAATATGTAAAAGCCCCGAAAGGCAAGGTGCCAAGGTTACGTAAAGAGTGATTATTTGGGGTGTGAGGGCAACTTAATGGTGGCCTCTATTTCCCCGAATTACTTTTATGGGCATTTGCTACTTTGATAACAAAGAACAAAGACTACAACACCCCCCTTCTTTCACCTGTGAGCTCGTGCTTGTTTGCAAAGGATGTATCACCCTGCAGTATCCTTCCATTTTGTCAAATTGATGTTACAAAATCTATCTTTTCCTCTGACAAGGAGGAACAAAGGTAAATCTAGTTCCAGCTGCGTCAGAAACAGGAAGACCACCGTGGGAAACACATCTTCTGCGTGGCTGGTGTATTCTAAGCACAGAGGAGTAAGTCACGCCTGCCCACGGCAGGGAGGTCTTTTCCTGATTGACAAAAACAAGCGGGTGGCCAAGGAGGCTGGAGGCGAGAGGAGAGGAGTGGACTTCAGAGAAGCTAGTGCCGTGGCCCCTACAAAATCTTCCCTGAAAAATTAATCCAGATTGGCAGACTGTGCATGTAGGTCAGCCCCGAACATTCACAGGATCCTAAGCTTTATTTACAGGGGCTTATCTTTCATGCCATTCCTGGAGTTTAAGCAAATGTGGCACATGAGCCGTTGAGGCGTTTGGAGGAGGATAACACAGAGCTGGGCGGGACGGAAACACGGGGAGAAGGTAAACAACAGAACTCAGGATAAAATGCAGTGTCTTTTCTCGGGGGAAGGGCCCCAGTTAGCGCGCAGGCTACGGAGAGGGTGGGGTGAGACCTACGGAACGTGTTAACATCTTTATTAACAACCTGGAAAAAGATGTAAACAGAACATGAATTCTCAAGGAATGGGTCTCCAAGGGCCAGAAGACTCGAGGAGTAACAGCGAAGGGGGGTGAGGGCGAGGCCGGGAGAGAGGGGGCACGGACAGGTGGAGTGTGGATGACAGGGTTGGGTCAGGGCGTGGCAAATGAGACCGCCGCCTTGGGCACGACACGGAAGAGGTGCCCCAAACTCGGCCATTAAGAGAAATCATCCTGCCAAGTAATGCTGTAAAGAAATTCAAACTTAATGCAAAAACCTATTGATTTTTTTTTAACCTTGATTGCTGGGGGTTTCTGGTACCTTCTTACATTCTGTGCCCAAGGCCTCGCTCACTTCACTTTAAGCCTTGAAAGACACTCAGAAAAGGAGAGAGGGTTGTGTGAATGGCAAGGTGTGACCCCAAAGGCCAGATGGAGAGCACGGGGTTGAAGGAGCAGAGCACGTGCTGGGCGGCGTAAGGCCCGGACACCGTGGAATAGGGGCTGAAGGCCAGCCAGGAGGCCGTGAGAGGTTCCGGGGAGGTGCCCAGAGGAAGCACATCGGGCAGCTTGTTAGCCAACAGGCGGCAGCAACTTGAAGTCTAGGGACTTCACAGAACCAGGGAGAGCAGTCAAAATGTGAAGCATGACTGGATTTGGAAGTGGACGGGAAAACACGACCCAGCTGAGGAAAAGCAAACAAGACGATCAGGAGGGCAGCCGGGGAGAGAGACGGTGCCTCGCCTTGCGGTACCCGCTCAAAGCTGACACAGGCTGTAACCACAAGACGCTGGATGACGTAAAAGACCGTGATGGTGTATGTTCTGAAGAAGAACGGAAATTCCAAGGCTGGGTCCTTCAGTTTTCCGATTTACCCCATCCCTTCATTACCCAAGTATTTGCTAAAATTCTTAAGGGTTCATGAGACGAGGAGGCCAGAATCTAAGCTCACAGAGATGCAAAACGTTATGGCGGAAGAACACAGCATCAAGAGTCAGGGGACTGGGGTGCAGCCTGGCTCTGCCCCAACCAACACTGTTCTCTAAAAAGTCACCTGGTCTCCCTCCAGTCTCCAGCTCTGTATCAAAACCAGGGAGTAGGGGATGGACTTAAGGACTTCAGGACTTAAGGACTACTTGCTTCTTGGGGTACCTGGGTGGCTCAGTCAGTTAAGTGTCCAACTCTTGATTTCAGCTCAGGTCATGATCTCAGGTTTGTAGGTTCGAGCTCTGCATTGGGCTCTGCACTGACAGCACAGATGACTGCTTGAGATATTCACTCTCTCTCTCCCTCTCTTCCTCCCTCCTTCCTCTCAAAATAAATAAATAATCATTTTAAAAATAACCATTTGTCTTAGTCTATCCCCACGTCGATCTAATAGTTTCTGAGTGTTCATACGAACAAGACACAAACACTGAAACCAGAAATTGGATGTTGCAGTGAGGTGATCAAATCAAAGCAAGGATCTAGTCCCACAGGCACATACTTAAAGGCTTCAGGGTTTGGAGAGGGGAATACACAGCTGGCCAGGATGCTTTGGAGCTTCTCTGGCCTTTTGAGAACTCCAGAGTTGGGAGCTCCTGTCCAAGGCAGCAATGGCGGACAAAGCTTAACAACTGCAGATTGTGCGTTCTTATTCTTCCGGAGAGGACAGTGAGGTCTCAACATTCAGTTACCTGAGGCTCACTCCTCACCCCTCCATGCCCCGCCACCCCCATTCCCAGCCCCAGTGCTGGCCACCTTGCAGTCAGTAAGCCTCTCCAGAATCTACTGGGAAAAGAAGAGACACATGGGAAAGGGGTGAACGAGGAATCAAGCTCTGTCCAAAGAACAATTTAAGGAGTTTCGGTACTGTTGTAAGTGTATTACAGGAGCCAAGAAGGATTCATCCTACCATTTACCCCCGATCCTCAAGGGGTTTCCATCTAGAGAACTTCATGCAAGAAACAGTGGTGGATGGGAACGAAGCGTCACGGGGTTAATCCCTGAGCCAGCAGCCGACTACCCCAGTGGAGAGTTCTGGTAAACCTTACATGCCCAACAGACCTGCCTACTCTGCCTTTTGTGAACTGAAGCAGGCCTTGCCTACCCTGCCTACTTGACAGCAGTCAGAAGGAGGCGGAACAGAAGGATGTATCAGAGGATTTCACGAGAAAGAGGACCCTATACGGCTGACCTGTTAGGTATAGGAACCCTGACCACTAGTGAAACATAGTCCTATAATGAACGTCCAGGACTCTCTCCAATCAGATTAAAAACTCCGCCTGCTGGAGAAGGATAGACTGGAGAGGGGGAGAGGAGATGAGGAATCCCCACCCACCAGCACAAGGACCTGTCTGGGGCCACTGTGCCAGCTTCAGGAACCCGTCTCCCCTAGTCCGTGCAACAGAATTCTTGATGGGACAGGGACAGGATGCTGACAGAAGAAGCAATGAGTGGCTCTTGGTGATGCCTCCGGAATTAGAGTCATTTGGGAAGATGTGTCTATTCTCATGAGCCGCTAGACCTGAATTAAGTATCTCTATTCAGTTATACAAAAACAAAACAAAAAACCCACGTACCTGGAAAGTATAAAGAAAAAAAAGGGGGGGGGGGCTATAAAGAATTATCTTAAAGGCTCTCAGAAGAATCTGCTGCCCTCAACACCCCTTTAAGAAGCCTCCTCCCAACAGCTGCATTTCAATCAGCAATCCTCCAAAGAGCTGAGGAATATCCCCACCCCAGGCTGAGGATCACCTTCCATAATCCCACAGCCCTTCGAGGACTGTCTACACTACTAGCTCAAAGGCCTGCTACACAAAGGTATAGCCACCTTCCAGGCATTGCTGACGGAGGGCATTCTGATGCCCCTGGGCATGTTTCCCACGGTCTCTGCCGATCACACTAACACCACCAGCCACCTACTAGTACCCGACTGGGGACAGACTAAGAACATTACGGATATCAGTACATTTCATCACAACAACAACCCTCTGTCACAGATCTAATTATAAGTCTGTTTCATAGATGGGGAACGCTGAGGCTCAACGAGCTTAAGCAACGTGACGGGTGGTTTCACGTGTCAACTTGGCGAGGCTATGGTGCCTACTTATTTAACCAAACCTTAATCCAGGTGTTGACGTGAAGGTATTTCATAGATGTTGTTCACATCTACAGTCCTGTTGACTTTAAGGAAAGGAGGCTCTCTGCTAATGTGGGTGGGCCTCATCCAATCAGTTGAAAGGCTCCAAGAGAAGACAAATCCAAGGGTTCTCAAAGGTGGAACTCTGTTTCAAGATTTCAGCATTAACTCACTCCCGCCTGAGTTTCCAGCCTACCAGCCTGCTCCACAGACTTCAGACTTGCCAGCCCCCACTACTTCATGAGCCAATTCCTTGAAATAAATTTCTTTGTACACACACACACACACACACACACACATATATATATATATCCTATTGGCGTGGGGAAGCAGATAGAGTGCGATTTTTCTGATTCGACACAGTGGTGAGAAGACGGGACAGCTTCCACACTGCCCATGGATTGAAGAGGCAGACAGACCTTAGACTGTACAAAGATAGAAACCGCTTTCCTTCTTTGCATCAAAGTCGTGTCTACTCATGCCAGTCTTTCACTCTTGATAAAACCACTGCGAGGGATATCATAAGGGGTACTGACTTTTACATTTTTTTTAACAGTTATTTATTTTTGAGAGAGAGAGAGAGAGAGCGACAAGGGGAGGGACAGAGAGGGAGACACCGAATCTGAAGCAGGCTCGAGGCTGTCTCCACAGAGCCTGACACAGGGCTCGAACTCATGAACGATGAGATCATGACCTGAGCCGAAGTCGGACACTCAACCGCCTGAGCTGCTCAGGAACCCTGGGAAGAAGGACTTTTAAAAGGCACAAGTCGGGGCGCCTGGGTGGCGCAGTCGGTTAAGCGTCCGACTTCAGCCAGGTCACGATCTCGCGGTCCGTGAGTTCGAGCCCCGCATCAGGCTCTGGGCTGATGGCTCAGAGCCTGGAGCCTGTTTCCCATTCTGTGTCTCCCTCTCTCTCTGCTCCTCCCCCGTTCATGCTCTGTCTCTCTCTGTCCCAAAAATAAATAAACGTTGAAAAAAAAAAAAATTTAAAAAAAAAAATAAAAAAAAAAAATAAAAAAAAAAAAGGCACAAGTCTTCAGTGGCCATAAGTGTTCCCCACAAGAAGGGGAGGGATACAGGCATATGGAAATCCAGCCACAGCCTCCCTTCCCCCACACAGATCCTACCCTAACCAGAGACCATGGGCTCTGTCCCCTTTGAGAGACTAGATGCATCCCAGAGGTCCTGGTTGGAGTGGCAGAGCCTGGATTCCATTCCATGGGACACCACTGGACAAGTCCAGATGACGGACATACTCCTGCATACTTGGCTGCTCACTCTGGCTTGCCATGTCCCTCGATCCCCCCTCCAGTCTAGCATCTAGTACAATGAATGGACCCTCTCCTCACCCAACTAGCCACACCTTCTCTCCCTCCAACCGCCGGGCTAATCCTGGGGCAGAGAATACCGCTTTACAGAGTGTCTTAGCTACAAATAACACTAACTTAAAATTGCTGGCTTCAACATGACAAGGTTCGGTGTGAGGCGTTAAGGCACACATCCATCTTGAACACTGAAAGACAGCGACGTTTTGCTACGTGCAGGTATGTCCCAGAGAGCTGTGCATGAGATTCCTTCCAGCTCATAAATGGGTAAGTTATAGTTTACACATAAAAGGTGCTTCTCAACCTCCTTTTGAAATCCAGTCTACTGTTTCTAATGAAGATGTGCATTTCCTTAGGACAATCTTTGTCTTCCCTGCTGCAATCAGAGATCACATCTTCATAATGTTTGGTCACTTGTTCCTTCCTTCATAATCTTTTCTGAGCATCGAGATTCCAGCTGCTGGTTTCTTACTTTGTCATTGATCCAATGTTTTGACTTTTTTGGTGAGCTGCCCTTGACAGTCTCATGCTGGTGCTACTACCCAGCTATCAACACTGAAATTCAGCTGCTTCAACTCTGAGTGTGTGCGTGTGTGTATATGTGTGTGTGCGCGCGCGCCTGTCGGCTCAGTACCTGGCTGACTGCACTCTCTGCAGCCTGTGCTCCTGCTTCCCCAGGTCGTCTCATCATTCCTGAGGCTAGCTCTGTGCAGCGAGCTCAAGAAAACTGACCGGCTAAATTGTGAGAATACAAGCATTCCTCAATAGCCCACTGGCCTCGGCAGGGAGGGGGAAGGAGAACACAGGGGATAAGTTATCCACCCCGAGGGGCTCAAGGCCAGAGCCAAGGTGTCAGTTCTCTGCTCACCTGGCCTTTTATGTTCAGGACGCGAGCTTAGCTGTGCTCTGCCTCTGCAGGCTGGGCGACCACATAGCCTGCTGGAAACTCTGCTGGTTCCCACCTGACTTGGTGGTGAGCCTGAGAGTCTCAAGTCCTGGCGCTCTCCGTGGGCTGACATCTCAATAGACGTTAGCCAAGAGAAGTCTGTGCAAGGGCTCCAATTACTAAGACTTCATTCATCTTCCCAAATGACTAGGAAGGATCATCATAAATAATTCAAACTGAACTACACAGAGAGAGATAAAGCGCATTCTGGTGAGGCCATGGACATGATGATTATCGCGGCTCCCCCAGTGTTCTCTCAACACTGCCAAGTCCAGGCAACTGCCATGGCTCTCCTGGGTACCGGCGGGCACTGGCCTGGCTGGACATGCCTAATGCCTCAGAAGTGTCCACACACAATGAGGAGGGGCCACTGACCATCCCCTTAGAGCCACAGAAGGCTGGGCTTGGGAGAGGCCTTAGCAATGAGGCAGCCCAACCAGTTGGCTCATTCTAAGTCATGGAAATGGAGAGTCAGAGAGAGCAGGGACTGCCCAAGCCACACAGCCATCCCACACCTTCTTACCCCTGGCCTGACGCTCCTTCCAGCAGCCCTGCCAAGCTGCTGCTTCTCTGGGTCTGAATTTATCTTCCAATAAAATGAGAGTAGGGCTATGTCTTCTCCCTATGCTTCCTACAGAGGTGGAATAAAAATAACTCTGTAAAATACTCTAAGTTCATCAAAAGAAAGGGACCTCATGAGTGGAAGCACACACATGTGCACACACACACACACACACACACACACACAGGGAAGCACTACCCTTCTCCTACCCATGAGATCTCTAAAAATATGCCAGTGGCCACTTTGTGAGCCCTGACCGTGTGTGAGTCACTGCCCTGTTTCCCATATGTAATCCCAACTCCTGCTCCCAAAATTCTTCCAAGTAGGCACGATCCATTCAGATCCACACACAAGGACACGTGAGATGCAGAGAGCCTAAGTGACTCACGCAAGACACAAAGCACCCAGTCTATGACTTTGGTTCCCATCTAAGGCCAGAGCTTGTGTCCACAGCCACAGCCTCCCACTGCCCCCCCCCCCCCCCCGGCTACCTGCACTTGCTGGTGTGTGTACAGCTGCCCCTTCAATAACTCCGGGGCTGGGGCACCAATCCCCATGCAGATGAAAATCCATGCATAACTTTCAACTCCTCCAAAACGTAACTACTAATTAGCAAATGTTGACTAGAAGCCTTACCGATTCTGTAAACAGTCAACGAATACTTATTGTATGTGTGTATTCTATACTGTATTCTCACAATAAAGGAAACTAGAGAAAAGAAATGATTATTAAGCAAATAATAAGGATGGGACACCTGAGTGGCTCAGTTGGTTAAGTGTCCAACTTCAGCTCAGGTCACGACGTCGCGGTTCCTGAGTTCGAGCCCCACGTCAGGCTCTGTGCTGACAGCTCACAGCCTGGAGCCTGCTTCAGATTCTGTGTCTACCTCTCTCTGCCCCTCCCATCCTCACACTCTCGCTCTCTAAAATAAATAAATGTTAAAAAAAAAATGAAAAAAAGAGGCAATGATAAGGAAAAGAAAATACGTTAACAGCACCAAAAAACACACGTGTCTAAGGAGATTCGTGCAGTGCAAACCCACGAAGTTCAAGGGTGAACTGTATGTGCGTATGATTAAGGATTCGGTTAGGATTACATATTTCATGCGAGCCCATCCTAGTTCCCACACTGGTTTCTGCTCATGGAGGAGCTGTACCGTCAAGGCCTTTGAAATGCCCCGCAGTGGGTGATCCATAATTGCAGATTGATGCTGCGGCCGCGAGCACTGCAGACAGAAGAAGGTTAAGTCGGCTTCTGCCAAGCCTCTCATACCTGATGCTTCCTGAACAAAGCCAGGCTGAAAACAGGCACAGAGGGAGCCGAGAGGAGCTGAGAAGCTGAGGAGGCAGGGCCTGGGTCTTTCTTACACTCATTCACATTTTATAAATACACTCTCTGCCCCGTTGCATTGTAGCCTCAGGGCAAATGGGCAAAATTCCACATTAACCAAATGAAATGGTGTAATACACAAGCAACGTGAAAAGAGGAAAGCAAGAAAGAGAAAAAAGCTTTGCAGAGTCCTGGAAAAGCCAAAGAGCTGGGCCTAGTAAATAGCATGGAGAGAGGTTTAGGAAATACTGTTGAGTGGGAAAAAAAAAAAAGGTCAAAAACCAAAAACAGCATGGACCATTCTAGGCCACCTTTATTTAAATATATGTGTCAAATATATATGTGGATACACTCAGGTATAGATTGATGGTACACAGATCTGAGTCTGTGTGTGCCCTTGTGTCTGTTCACATACACGCATTCACAGGCATTATGCTCACACTGGTAACTGAATAATGGGATTACCGCTGACTTTTCATCAGTAATTTCTAGATTTTCTTTTTTTTTTAATTGTAATGTTTATTCATTTTTGAGAGAGAGAGAGAAAAAGCGCAAGTGCGGGAGGGGCAGAGATAGAGGGAGACACAGAATCCGAAGCAGGCTCCAGGCTCCGAGCTGTCAGCACAGAGCCCGACATGGGACTCGAACTCACGAACCATGAGGTCATGACCTGAGCCAAAGTTGGACCTTCAACCAACTGAGCCACCCAGGTGCCCCCAGTAATTTCTAGATTTTCTATGATGCAGTTATACTCCTTTTATAAAAATAAGTACATAAAATACAAAAAATAAATAAAGGTCCGAGTGTCCAGAGCTTTTGTTGGTCCAGAAGAGCAGAGCCCCCCCCCCAGCGGCCCCCCACACACACCAAAATTCTGCCCGCAAGCTTCGCACGCTCCCTGAGGAAAGCCAGGCAGAGACAATTAGCAGCTCCGAAAGCCTTCTCTGGCCTCCCTGGCCCAACCGTGGCCCATCCCACATCTGCCAAAAGCAATCACACAGACGGGAGCCCAAGTTCATCCACCAACAGATGGACACGTCCAGTTGGGCAGGATATAGATACAGCCCACTGTGTGCAAAAACTACTACAGGAAATGGTGAAGTGAAAATATCACATAACCTGAGACCCGAACTCACCGAATCGCGAGCGGTATCATCACGCAGTCCCAGGTGGTGGTGGGAGAGGCCAAACTGGAAGGGGTCAGAACCTGACCAACACGGTGGGGAGGGGCAAGGGACTGGGGAGGTGCCCAAGAACAGACCAGTGGAAAGAGAAGGTGCCACCCCGCAGACGTGGTGGCAGGCAAGTCGTTGCAGGCCTGAGAGGCTAACCATCATGGCGGCAAGAAAATGTGACAGTGCCGCACGGACAGAGATCCCAGCTGGTGGTGCCCAGCCCCACAGCTGTAGAGGGCCTGGCAGACCAGGGATTCCAATCTGGAAAAGGTGACGAGACTCCACGTTCCGTGAGATACATCTCTCTTACACTTGGTCCCCGTTAAGGACATGAACAGGTGCCATCGGCACCCCCACCCCCAGGGTCTAGACTTGTGCCTCCCACACAGAAAAGATCCTCCACTGGACCCGCGGAATGGGAGATGTCCCCAGATTCACTCCTGCCATTCAGAGAAGCCAAGTAGGAGTCAGGAAGGAGGAGCTACTGGCCCCCACCTGCCAGGTGTTCAATCTACCCTGGGCTCCTGTACACACACAGCATAAAAGAAAGCTCACTGCCCATCCCAACCAAACTCTGACCTGTCATGACCCAGGCCTGGTGACCTCAGAGGAAAAACTAATTTGTGCAGTGGATGCTCCTCTCCATCCTCCCTACTCTGTGCTCCCTCTGATCTACCCTGTTCTCCCACTCCAACCCAATGGATAGAATTACAGAATGGTACGACCAGAAGGGACCATGAAAGCCACATGGCCCAAATCTTACTATGGAGCACAAAAGAGAAGTTCCTAAGATGTCCAATGATAAATCAGAGTACAGCCAGAGCTAACCCCCAGATTCCTAAATCATTCCAGGACACCTCCCCAAGCGAAAATTACAAAGGTCAGAACACAGACGTGGGTCCTTCACTGGAAGCTAGAGCCTTGCTAAGCCAAGTGTGGCTAGGATCGGCCTCACCTGGGAGCTCACGAGAAACGCAGACTCTCAGGGCCTATCTGGGACCTATCACGTCAGGATCTGCATCTTTAACCAGATTCCTGAGTGTTGTCTGTGCACAATAAAGTCTGAGATGCTCTGACCTACAGAATTCCCCCTCTGATCCACCTGTGCTGTCAGGCAAGAAGGAGCCCCTCCCTCTCTGTGCCCCTCACTTCTCCCCAGCCCCACAGAGGGCCTGGAAATGAATGGCAATAAAACACAGAACAACAACAATGCTCCCATTTCCAGTCAGCGAATGCTTCTCCCCTCATCCACGGGGAGCCTTTGTGAGGCGCTTAAATCTCTCCGTTAAGCAAACAGCACGACCGACCGCACATGGAAGAACAGGTGGCAGATGACTGGTGAGGGCCCCGAAGAGCAGCAAGCGGGCTGGGCCATTAAACACTGCAGGTGGACAGGTGTGGCAGCCGGCCCCCACGCGGAGGCACACGGGGGGGAATGGAAAGCGGGGTGCTCAGCCGGCCACCTTGCGGAAGGAGGGCAAGCACCTCGCACAGGTAGGAGGGGAGAAAGCGACCTGAGCGAAAGGACGGTACCCCAGCCCCACACTCCTCTCTCCATCCTTCATCCTTAAGTCAGCCGATGCCTGACATTGACCAAGTACACTCATCCTTCCTGAAGGTCACAGAAGAAACAGGGACAGTAATTCGTGTATCACAAGTTGGCAGTGAAAACAAGAGAACATGTAGACACAGTGCCAGGCACAGTGCCTGACACACAGTAGGGACCCAATAAACGAGAGCTTTCCCTCCCATCTCCTTACGTCCCAAAGGGTGCGTGCTAAGTAGGAAGGAGGCTGGGGAGGCCACTGGGAACCTGACTTCGCCAGTCGGGCCGGCCACTGAAATTTTTTAAGAGATCCCCAGGTGATGCTAAGGTAGGACCAAGGCTGCAAACCACAGCCCTAAGAGGACCTGTGGATTACCCGCAGCGTTATCTGAATGCAGCCACAGTCGTAGTATTTCTCCCCTCGCTACTTAATTGAGGGACTACTACATGGCCAGGGACCAAGTGAATACCTTTATATACACCTAAAGCATTCATTAACTGGGGAGGCAGAAGCTCAGGATAGTTAATAAGTTGCCGTAAGTGCCACGGCCTCCCAGCAGCAGCCCCCAGACTCGACCCCGGGCCCATCTGACTCTCTGCCATAATGTGCACCAGGAGCACGCCGGGAAAGAAACCGCACTGGTGTGAACACAAGAAGAAGCCGGACAGGTGGTGTGAACGCAAGAGTCAGTCGGACGGGTGGTCCAACGCAGCACAGGCTGTGGGGGAAAGGAAGAGACACTGAGGGAGAAGGAGGGCCACTTAAACACCGGGTCATCTCAGGGAAAGGAGCTCCATCCTAGCGTCTGCCCGTGCGGGGGACACCCTGGGGGTGGGAGGAGGGACACAATGCCTGGGAAGAGAATATCCCCACCTCCGTCTCACTGGTAATCAACAGGCATCGAAAGAAATGCCCCCAGATCACACTCCCCATCACAGTAGTAACAAAACCACGGGGGTGCTGGTGATCCGGGAGGAGCTCCAGTCCGGCCCTTTAGGTGCAGAGCCCAAGGTGGTCAGAGGACGCTCGTGCACCCATCTGTCAGACGGCATTAATAATGCGGGGCGCGCAAGCCCAACAAGTCTCCCAGGAGAGGCAAGCATTCACCAAACACGCCTTCGATGACTGTGCAAGGTGATACAGAAGGAAGGTGCATGGGGCTATAAAAGCCAGTCACGGGTGCACCGTCCCCCGCTCGGGGTGGCCAAGGCAGGCCTCCTGGGACAAGGCAGTCCAGGCAGACTGCAGTCTCGGGGAGCACGGCACAGTGCGGGGGCAGAGGAAAGGCCCCAGGGGCAAACCGTGGAAATCCTGCAGCAAGATGAGGCTGGGCCCACCACACACCACCAGAAGCATCGGCACTTCTGGTAAGAGCAGGGGGAAGCCTGGAATTTCTGGACACGGAACGAGACACAAGCAAATCTCCACCGCCCAGTGTGGCTCTGCAGCTTTGCAGTGTGGGGCACATACCGGGGAGCCTGGAATGGAGGGCTGGCAGCAAAGACAGAGGGGGCAGCTCCCAGAGCTATTTGGAAAACGACAGCCACAAGACGGGGGCTGCACCAGAGCAGGCGCAGGTAGAGGGGTGGGGACCGGCAGAGGAGAGATACACGTCGAGAAAGAATGACCCTTAAATCTCTGGCTCACAGGACAGTTCGCTGAGATACAAGTGACAGGGGAGGGAGGCCACCCCCGAGCATGGTTTGGGGTACGCTGGCCGAGGGTGCTGGTTCTCACCTGTCTCAGCCACATCTCTGAACCTGAGCCAAGCCCCCAGGTGGCATCTGGAAATGGGGTGGAGTGTGCTATGTGGTTTTCGGGAGTCATTGTGGAGAGAAGCAGGAAGACAGAGCAGGAAGGAGTGGGGGCAGGGATTAAAGGGCCAGAACCAGCACCACAAAGGGCCCCCATTGGCCTGCATCCCGGCGTCTACCTGACGCAGGATAACTTATTGACTGTTAGCGTGGGGCGTTTGCCACTGGTCTGTGAGCAGGCAGGAGGCGCTCAGATGATGGAGGTAAGTAAAGACCCTGTGAAGGGTCTGTCAAGGGCTTCCTGCAGCTTCTCAGGCTGGGAATCACCATGGCTCCCAGCAGCCCTGGAGCCCTTTCCATTCTGACTTTAAATGGACCAAGAGCACACAGCTTTGGAGTCAGACAGACCCAATGACCCTACTACTGACCGGCCAGAATCCCAGCCTTCTCATCTGTAGCAAATGGGATGATCGTGTCAACCTCAGAGGAAGGCTGTCAGAATGATGACAATGACTGTATAATTAGCTACTGTTTGGTTGAGCAGTTACTCTGCTCCAGGTCTTGGATTCTACGTTCTGGTTCCTGTTCTATGTAAATGATTGAAGCTAATTCGGTGAGGAAGCCAAGCCTGCAAGGTCTCACATCATGAAGCCACGTCTCAAGGCCAACCAGGCTCTCAAAACGTGGTAGCTCTTGGTATTCTCAGCAGGTTCTGACCCACCCACATTGCTGCCTGGCAGAGCCATCAGGCTGAACCACCAGGCTCAGAGCCAAGCCGAGTCCCCAGCTGAGGGGCTTTTGCTTCCCCTGGAGTCAGCGAGGTGGCTGAGGCTCAGGCAGGCTGGGGTGGGGAAAAGTGAGGAGGGAAGAAATAGCCCGGACAGCCGAACATTGCCACTCTAGCTCAGACCCACCTTAGATGGGTGGGGTGCAAGCTTATCTCCATGGGCTCCAAGTGGGGAAAACGTTGGCCACCTGGAACCTCGAGCAATCATCACAGGAAGGCCACAAGAAAGTCTCCCGATGCCCACAGGGCCTGGAGACCCCAGGAGTGCTCAGGACCCCCTCGGCTGAGGCGCAGAAGGATCCTAGGACTTGCACCACCATCAAGTGCTGGGCCATAGCTACTCCTCCTTGGCTTGGGAGCTTAGAGACACGTGGGGACACCGGATCTCCTGGGAACAGGTTTTGAAATTATTCTTCCCCAAAGCCTGGAGAGAAACCGGACTGTCACACTACAACCTTCATACTCTTCGGCTTTGCATTCAAGCAAACCTGCCATCACTAACGATGTGATCTTGGGCTAATAATCACTTCATCTCTTCAACTGCCTTGGCGGGATAATACGGATAATAGCTACCATGCAGAGTTGTTTTAAGGTTTCACTTGTGTCTGAAAAGTGTCTGGCATATAATAAGCACTTTATTAATGGTCACTATAATATGACCTGCTTCTTCAAATAGAAGGAGCTCTTGGAAAGCTCTCCCATCTTCTGATTAATTTTAGGGTCCCCTGTCAACCTACGTCAGGGGTCTGAAATGATGGCCTTATTTATTTTGTAAATAAAGTTTTATTGGAACACAGCCAAGCCCATTCATTTGCATGTTGTCTATGGCTGTTTTCCTGCTACAACAGCAGAGTTTGAGCAATTGCAACAGAAACCATATGGCCAGCAAAGTCTAAAATATTTACTATCTGGCCTTTTTATTAAAAAAAAAAAAATGAAGAAGAAGAAGAAGTTTGCCAATTTCTGATTACAATAAAGTTTCCAAACATTAATGAGCACCATAATCACTCAGGGTGTTTTTCTAAGAATAGAGATTCCTAGGACCTAGCACCACAATACTGAATTCAGGAGACGTGGCCCAGGAAATCTGCATTTTCATCAGTCCCCACCACCATCAAGGATTCTGATGCACACTGGAAGGAGCCCTGGTCTGTACAGTCAGTAATCCTAAGTGACACCAGAGCCCACGATGTCCCCTTGAAGGGGCAGATGGAGCCTCGGTGGGGAGTGAGTCAGCACTCTGCCTCCAGTAAAGGAGTGCAGCCTTCCCCCCCAAGCAGCTTCCTGCTTCGTTTTGTTTAAAGGTTCAGTGCAGAATACTTGGAAGACAAAGAAAACAAAAATCACAGAAAATGAAATAAAAAAGCATCCATAATCCCACCATCCAAAAATAACTACTGTTTCCATTCTGATCTAACTATATGCTCCGGGTATTTTTCCTAGGTATCTATGTGAAAATACATCCCCTTTATTTTAGGGGAAAAACACAATGAGAAACCTGCTTGCAGTCTTTACTCCCTTAAAAATGAACTGTCAACTTTTTCAGGTCAACAAATATTGCTTTAAAGTATCATTTTTTTAAAATATGTACCTGTAAAAAAAAAAAAAAAAAAAAGGAACCCAGTAAATATATTCACGCATCAAATGATCATACCATGCACCTTAAACTTACACAATGTTATACATCAACTATATCTTAATAAAGCTGGAAAAAAGGAAAAAAAAAAAAAAAAGGACACAGTAGATCTCTCTGAGCTGATATGGAAGGATCCCAAGGATAGACTGTTGGCAAAAATAACATGGTGCAAAACAGTCAATTAAGCGTCCGACTTTGGCTCAGGTCATGATCTCACAGTTTGTGGGTTCCAGCCCCGCATCGGGCTCTGTGCTGACAGCTCAGAGCCTGGAGCCTGCTTAGGATTCTGTGTCTCCCTCTCTTTCTCTGACCCTCGCCCGTTCATGCTGTGTCTCTCTCTCTCAAAAAATAAATAAACGTTAAAAAAAAAAAATACACGCTGGCGTCTGTATAAAAGTAGTGGGGGAAACATCGATCCTGGCACAGCACTGACTATCTCTGGAAGGGTATGCCAGAACCCCTCACAGTGGTGACTCCAGGAGCAGAAAATCAGGCAGAGACTGATACTTGTCACGACGCTATCTTCTGTGCTACTGGGCTTTCTTACTATTTGCACGTATATCCTTTGAGAAATATTAAAAATCTACTTTCGAAAACTGTCTTTCTTAAATGTCTGCATTGAATTCCATCATAGGCGTGGACCCCAATGTGCTTAACAGGCCATTTGTCGCTAGACGCTTAAGCAATTCTCACTCCGTCTGGTTGACTGTGGCAGTCACAGTGGAACGAAGGTCCACACATGTAAATGCGGGTGGCCGTTTGTGGGGATTACCGTCGGTTAAATTCTCAGAAGTGGAATTACTCGGACGTGGGCCTCTCGTGATTTTAGCCTTTTAATGAAAACGCCAGGCCACCTTCCAGAATGGCTGCCCCCAATCCACACGCTCAGCAACAGCAGACGTGTGCGTCCACTTCCCCATTTTCTTAAATGGTCCTAATTTCTGCTCGTGCTTCTCTTCGGAAGTCCGCACGCCCCACACGGAGCCAGATCGGGCAGGCATTTCACCCCCACGAAGCAAGCCCGGGCAGGGGCTGGTGCTGCTGGAGCCATTTCCACCAGTAACGGCTAATAAAAGCTCTCAACCCCTGCCTGCTCTTCCTAGAGGCCGAGCCAACAATGGGGTGCCCCTCGGCACCCCCTCCACTGGTTCAAGGCCAATCTGCCAAACTCCACTTATTTGGAAGGAGTCACTTGAAAAGCAGTTCCTAGAACCATTCAGGCGCCCTCCTCGGGGCTTCGTGTCAGGCCCTGCTGGCAGACGGACAGACACTGGCATTCTTCTCCCCTGCCTGGAACAGGTCTGCATGGCTGCTACAGCACAGAGGCCCCTTTGAATTCAGGATGCCTGTCAGGTAGACAAGCTTGGCATTTCTGGGACTGGTGGGAAAAAAAAAAAAAAAACTGTTCCAGTCTTTGGCCAACGATATGCAATTGTTATTCCGCAGTGAACTGGAGGGCAGGCCAGGCATCCTGTGCAAATATGGACTCCTGGAGCAGCAGGACGGAGGAGAAGGCAAGTCCAGCCTCCAGCAGGCAGCCTGGGCGAGCACCCACTGAACCCATGGGGCCTCCTCCCCCGACGGCCCTACCCTGACCCAGTCCGGGGCCTGCCAGTCCAAGCTTCTCCCGTCTTGTGTAGCGCCCGGCACTGCACTCAAGATCAGCCGTGGGAGGAGGAGCAAACAGGACACACAAGCTTCTAGAAGAGGAGAGGAACCCTGGGCTGGGAACGCCAGCCTGCCAACTGACCACTGGCCTCTTGGGGGCCCTGCCCCAGGCCCTCGTCAAAGGGGACATCGGTGGCAACTGACCTCGCACCTGTCATGGAGATAAGTGGATGTGGCAGCAGGCCTCACAAGCACCTCTGCATGGAACGAGGTGGCAGTTTGGTTTGAACCAGGGAAGCCAGTACAGAAACTGCCCTAGGAAACATGAGAAGCTGATTTACCCGAACAGGGGAACACTGAAATGCCCTAGGAGCACAGGCACACCTCAGGGGCGCCTGGGGGGCTCAGTCAGTTAAACGTTGGGCTCTTGACTTCAGCTCAGGTCATGATCTCACAGTCCGTGAGTTCCAGCCCCGCGTCGGGCTCTGCGTTGATGGTGTGGAACTTGCTTGGGATTCTCTCTCCCCCTCTCTCTCTGTTCCTCCCCCGCTTGTGTTCTCTCTCTCTCAAAAGAAACAAACTTAAGGGAAAAAAAAAGTGCAGTTACGCCTCAGAGATACTGCAGGTTCAGTTCCAGACCACTGCAACAATGTGCAAACAGCAATAAAGTGAGTCAAATTAATGTTCTGGTTCCCCAGTGCATAGAAAAGTTATGTTTACGCTACACTATAGTGGGCAATAGTACAATGTCTAATAATGTATATACCGAAATTAAAAAGTATTTTATGGATAAAACATGCTAAGCTTCATCTGAGTTCTCAGGGAGTCATAATGACCAATCACAGGTTACCAAATCAAATATAATCACAAAAATGCCTGAAATACTGTGAGAATTACCAAAACGTGACAACAGAGACATAAAGTGGGCAAACCCCATTGGAAAAATGGCATTGGTAGGCTTGTTTGATGTGAAGGTTACCACAAACCTTCAATCTGCAAAAAAAATATGCAGGATCTGTGTGGAGCACGATAAAATGAGGCGTGCCTGTGTTGGTTAGATTTTGTAGTCTTTCTGTCGCATTACTCCAGCCAAGAGAGTAAGCCTCAGAGGTTGGCTAGCATTGGTAAAGGCCCACAGGATGAAATGGAAAACAGAGATGGGACCTAAGTCCCAGGGCATAGACCTGAGGTTTTCCCCAGTGGCTTTTAGTCCCTTGTATGGGCCTAAGTCCCTAGAAGTATAGGCCACAGAGCTGTCTCTGGAAGCATCTCAAAAATGCAGACTCTCAACACTTCTCCACGCCCGATTAATCAGAATCTGCATTTTCAGGGCACCTTGATGGCTCAGTAGGTTAAACATCTGACTCTTGATTTCGGCTCAGGTCATAATCATATGGTCCGTGAGTTCAAGCCCCACATTGGGTTCTGTGCTGACAGCGTGGAACATGCTTGGGATTCTCTCTCTCCCTCTTTCTCTGCCCCTCCCCTGCTGCCTCACTCATTCTCTCTCTCTCTCTCTCTCAAAATAAATAAACATTAAAAAAAAAAAAAAAGAATCTTCTTCATTTTCACAGGATCCCCAGCATCTCCCCACCAAGGTTCATTCGCACAGGAGAGTCTGAGAAAGACTGGCGGTATTATCACCCGTTATTTCTCAACAAGTGTAAGAGAATGGTTCCTAAACTCAGTGAGCATCAGAATGCCTGGAGAGACTGTTTGTCCCCTGCTTCACTCCCGGTTCTGACCCAGTGGGTGTGGGGCGAATCCCAGGCATCTGCACGTCTAACAAGCTCCCAAGTGATCAGATCAGCCGGTCCGTAGACAGCACACAGAGCCAGCAGCAAGTGAAATAGACGACTGCGTCTCGGACCCGGACACCGCTGGTTCTCCACCTTGGCCGCACAAGGGAAATCCAGAAAGCGTGCCTGTGCCTGGTGTTCACCTCTGGGTTCTGATTTAATGGGTCTGAGGTGCAGCCTGGGCTGAGGGATTCATGTAATTTCACGCGGTGATTGGAATGTCCAGCTAAGATTGAGAACCACAGATTGAAGTGACCTCATTTAACACCTGGTCTTCCTACCTCCCGGTCACATGATGTTGGGTAAGCCAGCCATTCTGAGCAGATTTCTCAGCCTCAGAACGGGAGGAATGGCTACCTCTGAAGACGATTTGCAAGATACAGTAGGCATTTGGTACACAGGAAGTACTCAACGTATGTTCATCGCCTCCCATTCTCTCTCCCTGCTATGTTAGAAGTGAAAAGGGTGTGCCTGGGTGGCTCAGTGGGTTAAGCGTCTGACTCTGGATTTTGGCTCGGGCCATGATTTCGCAGTTCGTGGGTTCGACCCCCCCCCCCCCCCCCCCGTGTTGGGCTCGGTGCAGACAGTGCCGAGCCTGCTTGGGATTCTCTCCCTCTCCCTCTCTCTCTGTCCCTCTTCCCCTCTCAATCTCTCTCTCAAAATAAACTTTAAAAAAAAAAGAAAAATCAGCTAATATTCTTCTCTTTTACCCCAAATCCCAGCCACTCTGGAAAAAGGAAGCACAGAAATATGTTTTCTTCAACACCATTCAAGGAAAGATAAAGTCACTAGGGCCTGCATTCGGGGAGCAGAGCTGGCTTCACGGGCCTGCACCCCGACTCCATGCTCAGGAAAGCCCCGCGCTTGGGGCAGAAAGCTCTACTGTAGCCGCCTTGAAATTCTAATGCTTTTTGAACATCTTGCACTGGGTCTCACCAATTAGGGAGCCAATCCTGTCAAGGGGGAAGCTAGGGAGGCTGGTACGGGGATGCCAGCAAATCCCTTCTGGCTTACGGAAGCAGACTTAATACAAGAGAAAAGAACACAGGGGCTTGTACCAGGGTGATTTGGGGAATCTCTCTCTAAATGTACTAGGGTATCGAGGAAGGGAGAAGAGTATGCTATTAACCCTCTGTGTGAAAGAACCAGGAAGAGACCAGGCCGACCAGAGGTTCCTCTTCCTCTCCTCTCGAAGCTTGGGGCCGGAGCGGGCAGCGGACTCATCTGGTCCCTGAGCCACAGCTGGACAGAGGACACCATTCCCTCTGCAGCACACCGCTCTGTCACCCCATGCGGCTCACCCCCATGATGGATGCGCGATGCGAAGGGCAGGGGAGGGAGAAGGAACGGTGGCCAGGGATCTGCAGCAGTTGGCTGGTTTGTTACTGTTTACCGCGTGTGGTTTTTCTCCCCTTGTCCAAAAGCGTGTTTCCCGATCAACAGTTGTTTTGATCTCTTTGCTCTACTGCCTGTGGTCTGGAGGGCGGACCTCCGGACACCCCAAAGCCTTCTGCAGTTCACGGGAGAACAGACTGCATAAACACAGGGCTCAGGCAGCGCTGCCACGTGGAAGTTTCTCATTAGCTACAGTCCACGGTCACTCTTCCTCTGGGCAAGTGAAAGCCTCTAGGACGCACAGGAGACACAGACACGGAAAGAATGCTCCACGAGAAGGTGGAGGCTTCTGCTGCAACTTGATTTTGAGGGGGGGCAAAACCATGTTGGACAAAGTAGACTGTGAGAAAGTCCAGGTTGGCAACCGCCACCCATTTTGGTTTCCGTCCTGGTCCCGTGATACAGGAGGACGTCTGGATCGGTGAGAAAGTATGTCACCGGAACTCTAGATGAATAATAAAATACTGAAAATTGGTGAATTTTTCAAGAGTAAAAATTAGTATAGATTTGACTTTATTCCCAGTTTTTAAAAAATCCCTTTGGCTAACTCATATCCTGATATATTTTTCTTAGGTGTGAAACTTCTGTGAGGGCCAGTGTTTGTCCAAAAGTCTGTTTACACCTACAGGAATGTGTAAGGCATGTGACTGTCAACTGTCACATGCGTCCTAGGGGACAAAAGGCGGAGAACTTCTACACCGAGGTGTCGAAGGATGTTAACCCTGTGGGAACCAGTTTGAACAACATGAATTAAAAAGAACTGTATCGGGGCGCCTGGGTGGCGCAGTCGGTTAAGCGTCCGACTTCAGCCAGGTCACGATCTCGCGGTCTGTGAGTTCGAGCCCCGTGTCAGGCTCTGGGCTCATGGCTCGGAGCCTGGAGCCTGTTTCCGGTTCTGTGTCTCCCTCTCTCTCTGCCCCTCCCCCATTCATGCTCTGTCTCTCTCTGTCCCAAAAATAAATAAAAACGTTGAAAAAAAAATTTTTTTTAAAAAAAAAGAACTGTATCTTACTGCCAAAAATCAAGGGAGTCAGAGAGGCAATCGCTCTAGCTATGGAGCCAAACATACTGGCCACGCTTGGCCCTACTGAACGGGACGCAGGACCCTGCCAAGAACAGCCAGCTAGCAGGTAACGACAGAGGAAAAACATTTCGTAGCAGACTCTATCTCCAGGGATTTCCTTTTTCAAATACGAGACTCGGCACCAGAGAGCAGCCGGTTCCCTGGAGCCCTGACAGAGGCACGGAGCAGTCCCCAGTCCAAAGATGACCCATGGCGACGGTGCAGGGTCTTGTAGAACCGTTCGCCTCACACCCGCAAAACCCTCACGAACACGGGGCAGCAGAGGCGTGCTAAAAAAAACACACGCTGCCTCCCAGCCTTCTTCTCGAAGCTCTGGGCACCACGTCCTAGAATTCAGTCACCAAGTGCGGTGAGACTTCATCTGCAGCCAGGAACTCGCAATGAAGTCCAAGCAGAGGAAGAGAAGCAGAAGGCTCCTGGATTCAATTACTTTACGTCCTGCCTGCAGATTGGCCACATACCTAACCTATTTAATAAGAACTTGAGCAGATGTTGGGAGTGTTCTTGGGGGTAGAAGGGTCTGTCGAGGAGCCCAAAAGGAGAGAAAGGGCAAGAAACGTTTGTTAGCAGAGTACAAGGAACTAGGATAACAATATAGGAAATGAATCCAAAAACTACTCTCAAAATTATGTTCAAAGAACCACTGTCCACCAGGAATCCCGAGCCAGGAATCCCTAGTACAGGACCACTGCAATGGTCCAAGGTTCCTTCCTCCCTAGGATACCTCAACTCAGAGGAGGAAATGGAAAAAGAAGTCAAGAAAGAAAAATAAGCAAGAAGGAAGGATGAATGTATTCGAGGAAGTCAGGAAACCCAAGTCCTTTACCCGGTTTTGCTTTTGCCTTGCACTGCTCTTGGCTTCTGATTCAGTTACAGAGAGGTCAGACGGTGCATTTCTCAGGGCAGAAGAAGCTATCCTTTCAGTGGCACCAACAGCATGCTCACCTATGGTCCACATGGCCTTCCGATAGTCCCAGAATTCTATCTCCACACCACTCTCCTGACATCAATTCCCTGGCGGTGTGCTCACAACTGGGGACACACGGACCCTCTAGCCCAGCTGAGGAAGAAATGATGCCAGCTGGAGCATCAAACCTGAGGAGACCAAGAGCCCTCCCAGCCCCACCTCCACCTAGCCAGAAGAAGTCCTTCTTGGTACAATGCTCCAAGGCTAGAAAACAGCTCAGAAATGATGCCTTTCCAGGTCCAACCATCCCCCTTCACCAACAGGTTAACCAGAGGGATAATAAGACCATTCAACACAAGCCCCAACCCCCCGATATGTTTTGGCAGGAGCCAGCCCCTCCAAATCAAGACTCTGGCAGGATTCTACAATCCACTCAGAAGACAGTTACCATCTGTTTATGGAAAGAATGTTAATAACCCCCAATCATCATCAAATAGGCAACCACTTTACTTTAAGTACCTATTAACGGACGCTAATTCACAATGGAACGGTCCTGGAGTGCCCATCCACAGGCACCAGCACTCATCCAACCATTAGGATAAACGGAAAGCATAGGCTGATAAGGCACTTGAGGTATTACCGGAAGCCCCAGCAACAGCGCTAGCCTACCTTCCTCCCCAGCCTTCCGGTTTCTGCTGCCCTGTTGTGAGGTCTCCAACACGTCCGGAAAGAAACGCAGGAAGTCCCCTTAGCCAGGGAAGCAGGACTCTCCCATCAGCCCCCAACTTTCCCCCAGGCCAGGTGTGCCCCAGCTTGAGAAAAGTAGATTAACAAGAGGCATTGCTGAAAGCCCCACTCAAGTGAGACAGCATTCAAAGACAAAGCATTGGAAGAACTGGGTTGATCTCCGAGTTCATCTCCCGGACCCTCCCAGGCTCTCTGCACACACCACGTATGTGGGAAGTAGGGCCAGCGCTGTCCTAAGATAGCTGTGCACTCAGCAGGTTACTGCACTTCTCTGATCTGTCTCCTGACCTGCACAATGGGGGCATTCACCTAGTAAGTCTAAGGTTTGTTTCAGCTCTAAGAAACCAGTATTCTGTCTCTTCGATGGGAGTTAAGAGGAAGTCAAACAGTATGAACTACACCACTACAGCGTCCCTGGTATAGAAGTGTGTAAGGACTTGGAAGGTAGTCATGAGGGAAGAGGCCAAATACTGGCTACAAAAACCCACACACTTGCTTCTTTCTCTGTTAAATAACTAGGATACCTTATATGAAAACTACAGGACCTATTTTACTATTTCAAGACACACATGCATCATTTATTTGATCATTTTTCTAACAACCATATGAAATGAAGATGGCAGGTGCACTGTGGATGTTCACGATGGGGCGGCCAAGACCAAGGAGTTAGGTCACTCCCTGGCCATGAAAAGTGGTTGGGGCTGTGAGCCGGGAGTCCTAAACCCAACTCGGCCTAACCACACCCTGAATCCAGAGCACAACACTTCCTTTTCTGAGCCACAGCTCCTTCGTCCATAAATGCAGACACCATTAAGCACCATAGATCACAGCCATGGTCTTCTGATGTCCAGTTTAAAAATATTTTGGGAAAGGGAGGTTGGTGTAAACTCTCAACCATGTCATTTCCAGGCCCAGGACGCACTGGCACAATACGATTAGTTGTTAAAATACTGAAATGTTTGTATATGTTTACCTCCCAGTACATGGCCCTTGCCCTGCCTCTCCCAACCATCCCAGGATCCAGCAATCCAAGAGTTAAACCCTGGAACAGCAGGGAGCCTCCAGGTCCCTGCCCCTGCTGGGGGTGGGGGAGGGCACTTCTGTTCTAAAGGCCAGTTCCCAAAGCAAACTATACCAAACACTTAAACAATCACCCCCCACTGCTCTAAAGTCACACTGGGCTTCAGCAACAGCCCAAGGAAACCCCCACTGCTCTAGCTCAGAATCATTTCAAAACCTTCGTGATTCCAAGAGATGCGCTCCCACCCAAATGTGACCCTTCCTCAAGCCAGTGCTGATGAACAAGATGGCAGGTGATCAAAGTAAAGAGGTGTCTGGGGTGCCTGGGTGGCTCAGTCAGTTAACTGTCTGACTCTGGATTCGGGTTCAGGTCATGATCTCACGGCTCATGAGCTCGAGCTCAGTGTTGTGCTCTGCGTTGACAGCACAGGAGCCTGCTTGGGATTCTCTCTCTCCTCCCCAAATGTGTGCACACTATCAAAATAAACAAACTTTAAACACACACACAATGTGTTTTATAAATGTACACACATGGGGCGCCTGGGTGGCTCAGTCGGTTAGGCGGCCGACTTCGGCTCAGGTCATGATCTCGCGGTCCGTGGGTTCGAGCCCCGCATCGGGCTCTGGGCTGACAGCTCGGAGCCTGGAGCCTGTTTCGGATTCTGTGTCTCCCTCTCTCTGACCCTCCCCCGTTCATGCTCTGTCTCTGTCTCAAAAATAAACAAACATTAAAAAAAAATTAAAAAAAATAAATAAATGTACACACATATATGCACACATAAATCCACACATGTATGTGCATACTTTCTCTTATATGGTATATATTGGTTTATATCACATACTGTACGTGATCACTCGTGGGTGTGTTATAGTCTTTCATCATGCCGGTTAAAACTATTTTGGTACAAGTTCTCTTGTCCAAATTAAGTTTATTAATAAGATCGATGTAAGAAATATATACACTTTCATTTTCTAGATGTCTATGGGTGCAATTCGTGACCCGTAAAAGAACAAACAAAATACATCTGCATATGTGTATATACACACAGAAGTGTAAAATGAACTGGTTGCCAACCTGGCCACTAGCATCACCATGGGGTGGAGGCAGCCTGCAGGGTGTGAGCTGGTGGGGGAGAGGGTCAAAGGGGGGAGGGCAGGTGCTCAGAGACAGCAGAGAAAGAGAGGTAGAGACACAAGGAGAGGGAGAAACACAGTGGACTGAAGGACACACACGAAGCCCAGGTTGGTGGCTGTCCATGGGGACACTCCTTCGGCCTTGGGCATGGGACCAGAGGCGAGAGCTAAAGCAAATTTCGTTGGTCAGCAATGTCTCCTCCCTTTATTCTAAGAATAAAACATTATATGCGAATATAAAAACAAAACAGTAAAAGTTACTTATTCTGAGTGGTCAGAATACGAGTATTTGTTATACCAACCTTCGCATTTCTGTATTTTTTCTTATTTCTCAAAAGGAAGAAAGCCTCGTCCACACAATGTGTTCCGGGCCCTCAGGTGTGGACACTGGGTATTATTTCTGAGTTTCCCCCATTATCCCCACTCTATCTCCCACTGCCCTGACACCTCCAATTGCCAAAGTCGCCCTTATTAGCCCATTACTGAGTTACACACACGCTGTGCTTTCTTTTATGATTAACTATACGGTCATCTATTTCAAGTTCAACAAGCATTTGTCAGATATTGTGCGAACTTTCAGGCATCCCGGGCCGAGTGATCTGTGGTTTCTGGTCCAGCAGGACAGTCAGATGATGTGTGTGCCAAGGAATGACAAGGCACTGGGATTAGTACAGAATAAAAGCATCCTTACTAAATACTGCGTGTGACAAAGGAGGGCATGACTGAGTCAAGAGGACGGCCCTTCTTAGAAGGACAACAAAAGGAGCCAGGAAAGGCTTATACATAAAGAAAAGAAGGGGGGAAATTACAGCCCCAGAACCCCTTTTATATGCCAATTACACGTAAATCTCAACACTCAGCAATCCAATAAGGCAAAAGATGCTGCAAGGGGTTAAGTAACTACTAAAACCAAAGAGCAATTAAATGGCATCTGCAGAGTCTAACTGAGATTTGAACATTCAAAGCTGAGCATGGGGTGGATATCAAGAGGTGGAGTGGGGAGCTCCTGGTACCCACACCTTCACTCTCTTTCCCGGACTGGGATGCCTACTAGCAACAAAAGATCAGGGTGTATGCATCCTGGGGCATCTACTCACTCATCCTAAAATGGGGCCCAAACCCAAGTAATCAGGAGTAATGAGAGCAGACACATGCAGGCTTAATCCTCAACAAGGTCAGCCTGGGACCCACCCCCACATCTGGCCTCCAAGTACAGCCTACCTTCCTCAGGCTGCCTGGCTCTCAAGTAGGGGACACGCCCCTCCCACCTATGGGGACGTGTTCTCCTGGGCCATCCAGGGCCAAGGAGGCAGCTCAGCCCGGGAGAGGGGAGCGGGGGCTGAGAGAGAGGCTCCGAGGACAGCTGAGGGGAAGGCACTGCCCTGGATGCTGCCTAATCCATCCGACATGGGGACACACTGTTCCAGAAACCGGATGACAATTAATAGGAAAAATCTGCTCTCTCAGTGCTGCCAAGCATGTCACAGGGTCTCAGCTGGTGGCGTGCCTCCTCGGCGAGGAGCAGAAATGCCCCATTCTTCCCTTTGGTCAAGGCCCTGATGTCTTCTCAGGTGGAAGGAGAAACAGCTAGGAAGAAGGTTCCTCCCACGATCGGAAAACTTTGCACAAGCAACAGTCTATGCAGGGGCCCCAAAGCCAGGGGCCCGAGGGTTACACCAAGATGGAAGGCTCGGGGCTCACTCAGTGCTTTTCATCCTCCACCTCTGTGAAGCCCTGTCTGGCACAGGGGAGCACGCGCAGATGAAGCATCTCCAATCAAGGTGCCTCCCAGTGGTCTGATCATGCTGAACTCGTGGGGCTTTGGGTCAAACTTCCATCCCCTCTTTATAACTGGTCTGCACACGTATTTCTCCGGGTCAAAATATTTCGTATGATTCAAGAAAACCTGGCTTGCCTCGCTGTGACCTGTTCGGCTTAATCAAGAACAGAAAGAGAGTACAGAGGCAGGGAGCTTCTAAGAAGCCCGTAGTCTGCCCTCCTCTTTTCCATCTTTCTATTTTTCTATAGGTATCTTTTGCTGAGTATCAGCATTCTCAACTTTTGGGGGAGTCACAGGATATTTTGAGAGTGTAACAGAAGAGGGGGACTAGTTCCGTTCCAAACCCCCTGCGACCCCATCGCCACGTACACTCAAACATGTGCATGAGTTCAGGGGACCACAGTCCCTGGAGATCTCATTCTTGTGCCCTCCTTCAGTCCCAGAGTCCCGAGGTCAGGACCCTCACCACAGATACCAGTTCATGTGTAGAAGCTGCAGAAATTCATCTCTGTGGATGCCATACTCTCACCAGAAAGCCCCAACCTGGATCCTAGCTAGCAACCTGCCAGCTTGTTGGACCTTTTCATCATCCTTCCCTACCTACCTCTCGTCTGACACCAGCCATAAAAGGAAACCCCAGAGGGGAAGAGGTCCTGAAATTCAAGTTTCTGCTTGAGAACTGGTACCCAGCCTCCCTGGAGCCATCTGGTCTGATCCATCCCTGGGACTGGGCAGATGGATGCTAATTCACCGTGTTAACCCCTTTTGTGCCACTCCCCCACCCTGAGCCTTGGTGGAAAAGCCTCAGCGCACAGCCCACCCTGGCCATAACGGGCTGAGTCCTCGGCGTTGTGGAAGCTGGCCAGCAGATTCAGCAACCATGTTGATATTGGCATCCGTTCCGGGACCCTGTGTAGAGCTACGTGCGGAAATGCCATTGCACGGGCAACCTCCCAAAGCCAGGGTCCACCGCCCCACATCTAGCCGTGCCGGTACCTTCTCATCCCAAATCCAAGGCAAGTGTGGCAAGAGAGAAACCAAGTTACTCCAACAAGGAGTCCTTTTTCTTACCAACGGCCTTCACAAACTACCCTCATGCAGCAGCCCAGCTATGCGATGCTTCCGGCAATCACGGCAAAACCAGGCAGCCCACAGTCTGGCCCCCGCAGACACCAACACAGCTTCCAATCCATCACTACCAATAATAAGGTGTAGACAGGCGTCTCCACCAGGACCACTTAAGCACACTACCAGACAGGCCCTCCTGGAGAGCGAAGGGAGAATTAAAACAGCATCTTTTGATCAAAAGGAACCACGGTTCCCCCACGAGACCCTTGCAAATGAAAATCCCACCTTACCCTTCATTCCAAATTTGGACCGTCGACCGTACTTGTTGATCATGATGAAGAGAACCACCAACAGGACGCAGGCAAAAGCAGCAAGTCCAACAGCTATGGATACCTGGAGGGGCCAAAAGCAGACGGTTGAGAACAGTCACGGGAAACCCACATGCGCCCAAATGAAAGCAGTCCCACCGCAGGCACAGCTGCAGCCCATTCAGGACTTTGTAAAGACTTGAGTGAAGTCTTTAGAAGCAGTAATTCATGAGACGTTCAGCACATTAAAAGAAAATTAATTCCCCAACTGGATGAGAGAACATTCCATGATTCAGCCTCTCATCTGGGAGCCATCATCTGCAGTGCAAGGGCGGTTTCAGAGGGGTTTGTCTATTGTTTGTTGTCGTTTCTTTTTGTTTTGTTTTTTTTTTTAAGTTTATTTATTTCGAAAGAGAGAGAGGGAGAGAAAGGAGCACAAGCAGGGAAGGGGCAGAGAGAGAGGTAAAGAGAGAATCCCAAGCAGGCTCCATAATGCCCGCCCAGAATCCAAGGTGGGGCTTGAACTCATGAACTGTGAGATCATAACCTGAGCTGAAATCCAGAGTCAGACACTTAACCGACTGAGCCACTCAGGTGCCCCTGTTTGTTATTTTAATGAACAACAACAAAAAAAAAAAAAAGCAAAAAACAAACAAAAAAACTCTGTACCTTCACACTGACATTCTTTACAGAATATTCTTATCCAGAACGTTCTAGGAGATCTGGACTCTAAAAAAGCCCCCTTTGCTCTCCTCCCCAGAGAAATCTCTGGCTCTGAGAGTCAGGCAGGGGAGGTGGGGGGCTTGAAAAACCCACCCAAGGACACGCTCTGAGCAACTTCGACTTTCGTAGGAGACTTGTGTGGCTAGCGTCCCCTTCAAATCAGGCCCATCCAGGCTCCTAACAGAGCGGGGATTTTCAAACCGTTCTCTTCCGAGCCCTAGGGCCTACAGCGGATCCTCAAAGACTTCCTCAAACAATGACTTATTCTCATCAAACAAGGCAGGTTTCAAACACCTGAAAGGAGGTCATTCATCACAGTTTTGTTCTTTTCTCTGCTGTATACACAGGCTCCAAGCAAGGTAAAACGTCAGCTACTAAAACGAAGTCTGAAAACAACTTCCTTAGTGACCACCTTCCCCTTGATCAAAAAGTGACTCACCCCAAAAGTGTCTTCCTCCGGTTTGTGGGTCACAGTGATGGGCGTGGGGCTCACATCGTAGACTGAAAACCAAACAGAAGAGGAGGAGGAGGTTGGCTCTCACTGGTCTCAGCCACAGTCCCCGCCCGAATCGCAAGGGCCCCTCAGGAGTTCCTGCTGGAGAACACCCCCTTCGAGCCAGACTCTGACTGTCGGACCTCCTCAGGCTTTGCAGGAGTCCCCAGGGACCAGGCCCCTTCGGCTGCCTAGCTGGTGCTGACAGCTCAAGGGCAAACTCTGCAAGGAATAAAGTACCCTCACTGCCATCCCCCTGCCCCCATTCCAGAACAAGTAATGTCACCTGGGCCACGTGGGCCATGAACTATTAGGTACAAAGGGGTAGAAAAAATGGTTTGGGATCCCGGCCAGGGTCTGCATTGGGCACATTTGGTGGTGATGGCAGCTGGTGCTGATGCTCGGCTACCCTCTTTGTGGGCTCTCCTGCTCCTGTCCCGGGCTCCCCAGTGCCCCTCCCTCTCTCTCTCTCTCTCTCTCTCTCTCTCTCTCTCTTTACTCCTCAGCAAGACCCAGGAGGCCCGTGGCTCCAAGGACAGCCCAGTGTCCGCTCCCCTACCGCAGAGGTCAGGACAATGGCAGCTCAGGGTAAGACGCAAGAAGGTCCACCTGACCAGGAGGCACCACCTTTTCCCAGCAAAGCCTGGACGGGAAGCCAAGTGTCCATTTGTCCTCTGTCTCAAATCACCTCCTGGCCACGAAACGGCCCCGATTCAGAAATCTCTGGAGGGACATTCTGTGAGATGACAAGTCCTCTCAGACCAAGGACAAATAAAGGAATCACAGACGATCTTCACGTCTGTGCTGAACAGTAAGGGGTGCGCTCGGTAGGACTGTCCACTGTCTCAGCCCGCACACAGGGCAGAAATGAGTGCCCGCTGCTCTCCCACAGGGGACAAAAGGAAAAGCAATAAATACAGGTTTCCCCACAGCCCATGAGCAAAACACCACATTCTTTTAGGATTGTCTAGTCCTAGCCCCAAACTGCTTATAAACTGAGCCTCACTAATTCCACTTGAGGACACACAAGCCTATCAGGAGAGCTTGTAAATCACTCACAAGGTGAGTCCCAGCCAGAGTCCGGGGTCCTCAGAGCAGGTGAGGAACACAGGTGCAGAGGCTCCCCGTTCTCTCCACAAGAACAGGGTTGACCAACAGGGGTCTTACCCGGGAATATGAAACCCCACATCCCTCCTTCCCATCCACGCAGGGAGACCCACGACAGGCTCAGGCCTCAGAGAACTCCCTGGGGGAAACTGAGGCCAAGAGCCCAAGAGGTGTGCACCTGGAGCTTCCTAAGAGGTATTTCTACTCTCCGGCTGACCTTCACAATTCACTCAGATGCTCTCAGCTGCCAGGGGTCTGGGGGTGGCCGTGGAATAGGAAAGAGGGCTAGGTGGATTCAGTAATTACTGAAAGTATCAGAATGAATCAGTTCCAAAGCAGAAAGTAAAGCAGACTTACTAGAGACAAAGTTATCCGTGCTCTCTGCAAAAAAGACAAAGAGATAATTAACAAGTGTAATAAAAACCAGAACAGATGCACTGTAGCTTCCTAATAGCTACGACCTCCCCCATTCGCCATGATTCCCCCGTCACCCGGCAACTGAAAACTAAAATCCTTGGCATATCCACCCCTCCTCCACACTACACAACCCCTTCAGGAGGTGGTCTTCCAAGTGGGAAGGAAGGAGAGAGAAAGCTCCTAGCTCCGAGGGAGGTGGCCCGGCCCACCTGGGGCCTATGAGACGGAAAATTAAAACGAGACACAACGTCTCACCCACGATGCTCCGTCCTTCGGGTACCCAGAGTGCTGGGGGTGTTGGTGGTACCTCAGAGCCAAGAAGAAATGCTGCACGGGTGGGCTTCCCCGGACCTTCCCTGAAAATGCCAGCAGCTATGACCCCAAGACTGAATTCCTCAAACTGACACGTGGAGTTTATTCTGGCAGGTCCCGGAGACGTTCCTGGAAATCCCTCTATGACCCTGCCCGACCCCCGGATGAAAATGTGCTACTGGACCTTTGCCTCTAGAAATGGCTCACCTAACAGTGAAAGCTCGTCATTATTAGACATTGATTATGAGCCAGGGGCGGAGCTACATGCTCTATGTCACACATCGCTCGATCCTTACAAGCATCCTAGCAGGTGGAGAGCACTATCCCCATTTAACAGAAACAGAAACAAGCTTACAGAGGTTAAGGAAGGAACAGCATCTCACTCATCCAAGAGGGCACAGAAGGAGCTGAATTCAAATCCAAGTCTGAGCTCGTAACCACTCTATCAGAGATTCTCAAATTCTAGCAGGGAATAGGACCATCTAGGGCGTGAGCACTATCTTTCTCCAATCAAAGGAATGAGGGCTTCCTGGAGAAATGCATCATTTCAGGCCTGGGTCAGAGGAAGCATAAGATGTACCTGGAATATCTCATAGTACTGGAAAGTAAGAAAGTGCTCCAAATTAATGGGGGCACGGGAAAAGAACACAGGACCCAAGGTGAAGGAGCTTCCAATGACCAAATTTGGGACAGTTTAAGCAATAATATAAATAAGGACAGTCATGGATTGTTATGGGCTGAATTATATCCACCCAAAATCCATATGGTTGAGATCCTAATCTCCAGTTCTTCAGAACATGACTGCACGGAGAGACAGGGTCTTTAAAGAGGTAATTAAGTTAAAATAAAGTCATTAAGGTGGAAGCTAATCCAGTACGGCTGGTGTCCTTCTAAGAGAGGATATGAGGACACAGACACACATGGAAGGAAGACCACGTAGAGATACAGAAAGAAAACACCCATCTGCGGGCGCCTGGGGGGCTCAGGCGGGTGAGCGTCCAACTTCGGCTCAGGTCATTATCTCGTGGTTCATGGGTTCAAGCCCTGTGTCGGGCTCTGTGCTGACAGCTCAGAGCCTGGGCCTGCTTCGGATTCTGTGTGTCCCTCTCTCTGTGTGTCCCTCCCCGCTTCGTGCACGGTCTCTGTCTCTCAAAAATAAATAAACGTTAAAAAAAAAATTAAAGAGAAAAAAAGAAGACACCTGTCTGCAAGCCAAGGAAGAGAGAGGCCTCAGATGGCATCAACTTTGTGGACGCCTAACCTCCAGGCTTGGGAGGAAATAAATGTCTCTTGTTTAAGCCGTCCAGTCTGTGATACTCTCTTATGGTAGCCCAAGCAAACTACATGCATCATAAGTCATAGGACAAAATAAATACCCATGAGTCCATACCAATATAAATAAATAACTGAATGAATGGGGAGGAAGAGAAAGCTCTTCCTTACAGTAGAATTCCACTTAATAAATACAGAAGGAATGACGGAATTAGAAAAATTACCACTGACAAATAACCACTGTTAATAACCGTTTCAGGCAAGAACCATCAATGAATGCTAAAATTAATGTGTGAACGCATGATAAGAAACAAGACACTTACAAAGTTTCAAAATATTATACTCGTTTAGTTACAAAGGGAGAAAAAAAATCACTTTGCAGGGCGCCCGGGTGGCTCAGTTGATTAATCATCTGACTTCGGCTCACGCCATGATCTCATGGTTCCTAGGTTCGAGCCCTGCGTCGGGTTCCGGGCTGATCGCTCAGAGCCTGGAGCCTGCTTCGGATTCTGTGTCTCCCTCCCTACCTCTCTCTCTCTCTCTCTCTCTCAAATATTAAAAAAAAAAAAAAAAAAAAAAAAAAAAAAAACTTTGTTTAAATAATAAAAAAACCACTTTGCAGTGGAGAACCGTAGCAGACACGATGTCGACCAAGTTAGTGTCACTGGTAATAAGAAGCATAGATGTGCCCTCTGATATGATGTCCTGAAAGGACACGGCATCATTTCTGTGGTGTTCGTGCCAAAAAATGCATTAACCCATATTTAATTGGGAGACGAGAGCAGACAAACCCAAACTGTGGGGAAGCCCACAAAATAACTAGCGAGTATTCTTCAAGAGTGTCCAGCTCAGGAAAGACAAAGACAGACTGAGGAACCCAGAGACTGAAAGAGAATAAGGTGACGTAGCATAACGTGCAGTGTCATGACCCTGCTTTGGGTCCTAGAGAAAAAAGGACACCAGTGGACAAAAATAAAGAATAAAGTCTGTAGATGGGACAGCAGTGTCGGTGTTAATATCCTGCTTCTGCACATGGGATTGTGTTTATGGAAGATGCTAACATTTGGGGAAGCTGGGTGATGGGTACAAGGAGGTTCTTTGCACTGTTTTGTTACTTTTGGGGGTAAATCTTAAACTGTTTCAAAATGAAGAGTTAAAAGTCTTAAAAAAATTTTTTTCCAAAAAATATATATTTTTTTAATAGACCTAGATTATTGGTCCTCACCCCAGAGATTCTGAGTCAGGAAGTTTGGGGAAGGTCTTGCCAATTTGCATTTCTACCAACTTTTCAGATGATTCTGATGCTGCTGGTCCCTCTGAGAACCACTGCATTATATTACATCTACTCCTGCCCCAAGCCTACCACACCCTGAAAAATAAGAACAATTCATTCACTTATTCATTCATTCATTCACTGGCTAAGTCCTCACCGTCATTATAATTATGGCTCATTAAGCATACACCAGCAAATCTTCTTCGCTACCTGTGGAGAAAGTGATGCTTTCTGTGAAGGAGTCTAGAGAAAGTCCTATTTATACTGAATGTACCATTAACAGATGGCTTGCATTATCACCAATAGAAAGAGCCCGAATGTCCATCGACTGATGAATGGATAAAGATGATGTGGTATGGCTATCACTCAGCCATCAAAAAAGAATGAAATCTTACCATTTGCAGTGACATGGATGGAGCTAGAAATGTACTATGCTAAGCGAAATAAGTCAATCAAAGAAAGACAAATGCCATATGATTTCACTCATATGTGGGATTTAAGAAACAAAACGGATGAGCACATGGGAAGGGGGGAAAGAGAATAGAGCAAAGCAAACCACAAGAGACTGTTACTGACAAAGAACAAGCTGAGGGCCAATGGAGGGAGGTGGGTGGGGGGTGGGCTGGGCGGGTGATGGGGATTAAGGGAGGCACTTGTGATGAGCACTGGGTGTTGTATTTAAGTGATAAGTCACTGATTTCTACTCTGGAAACCAATATTGCACTGTACGTTAACTAACTAGAACTTAAATTAACTTAACTTAAATTAACATACGTATATGTATGATACATATAACATATATGTTGCATATACATATGATTAGTATATATATGATATATACGTATGAAAATAAATGGCCTGTCTGTTGTCCATTTTGCACCATTTGAGGCAGACCAAGGGAGCTTTCTCCAAATTCCTGAGCCTGCCCATCATGCTACCACCTTTTCTGAATTGCACGTAACCAAATGCCTGATTTGTGGGAAGGATGGAGGAGAAGGGGTCCTACCCTTGGTTTCAGAGCCTGAGGAAAGAGAGGTGCCAGATCAATCCATAATTAACACCGATCTGCTTATTTCTCACAAGCCTCCCATTTATCAGAGAATAGTCTCAGGTCAGCCAAATGCTTTGGCCACATCTGTGAACCCCGCCATCTCCCAATCAGCCTCCGTGCTTAGCTCCCTTGCTGGAGCCTGGGAACATTCTCCCGTCCAGGAAGCACGTGAGCCTCGGAACAGGAAGACTTCATGGGTCTCCTCTAACCTGGAATTTTGCACTGGAAGAGGACAGCTGTACCAGGAGTGGTCCTCACCTCTGACCCCACCAGCAGCCAGGGAGATGACCGGACCCGTATGCCACAGCGCTGTCTGAGCGTGACCACGGCGGGCATGGGCGTGTGTGCAATGCTCCCCCAGTCCCAGACTGCACCCCTCCAGTCCCAAATCGCGTCAAGAAGAGCCTTGCGGGGAAAGCCGACAAGGCCCAGAGAAGGGAGAAGAGAGGCAGCAGCCTGCGTCCAGACAAAGAGTTGGACGGAGACTTGTTGGCAAGAACAGATGCCCCAGCTTCAGCTGGAAGAAGGGAGCGGGGAGGCCACGCCACAGCATCCGCTCTCACCGCGCATCCCGCATGGGAGCCCCGTCCCAGCACCCCTGCACTCAGCTGCCGGGGACTCAAACACGGGGAGGAACACCTCCTTCCCGCTCCCCTGCCCCCCGCCCCTGGACCGGGCACCAGCAGCCTGTGACCATGTGCTGGTCTCCACAAGTTCCTCAGGGCAAGGAAGCCAGCCTGGACAGAGGCCGAGAGCTCGAGGGCAATGATTTCTTCCTTCGTCTGTACCCAGCATCCCGAGGCAATTCTGCTTCTGCTGTTGTAAAAATCTCCGTGAAGGAACTGGACTTCCCGGCCAAATAAAAAATGAGAATTTAAGAGCTATGGCAGCTCACTTATTCCTAAATATTCTGTCAAGGGTTCTCAGATGTTTGTTGCACGTGTGCAGGAAAACACATGCACACACACACACACGCGCGCACACACACCCCTTAACAACATTCCTCCTTCTATCACATCTAAGGATCTCCAACTTCACATTCTCTCCCAGACTACAGCCCACCCTGCAGTCACCCCGAGCCTCTCCTGGCCCTCCGCTCTGGACACGTGAATCCCTGATTTTTCCTGGCTTCCCACTCCTATGCCCTGATCCCCTCTGGTACCCCCTCTAAGGTCCTAGAACCCCAAAGAGGACTGAGCTCCATGCTTCCTGAACCATCCTCTCTAACCAATCCTTCCAGGGACCTCCTTCACCAAAGGCTGGATGCCATGCTGAATATTCTAGTGCTTCTCTCTGTTCAGCATGGACAGTTTGGAAACACACACACACACAACTTTTCCAGAACATTTTTGTTTTAATGTCCTACTCAAAAAATCCTTACTGATGGAACCCTCTGCATTTCCAGAATGTCCCATGAAATATATTCATTCCAATCAAATCTCTCCCGTGGGTCTCAGGACCATGAGGAGTCAGGAAAGGAGACCCTCACCTTTAGATCTTGTTTTGCCCCCAACATAGATCCCCTTGTCAGGTGCCCTTGTGGGTTTTCAAAAAAAAAGTAAAACAAACGGTACTCTGGGCTTACTCTGTGCCAAGCACGGTTGTCAGTACTGGAGGTGGATGAATCCACCATGGGCGAGCTAATCTTCACCACCGCCTTCGAGGTAGAGGCAGGGGGCGGAGTAATTTGCCTGAGATCACAGAGCTGATGAGCGATTTAGATTCCTAAATTCATCGCATCCCTCCACCTCCCAAGAATCCTGGTTTAAGAGCTAACAGCTGTTGAGCCCCCTTGGCACTCGTCACTGCGTTTCCTCCTCAGGGCAACTTAGGCAGGGAGCTGTTGTTCTTGCGCCCATCCTACAGATGAAGAAGCAGAGGCAGGCTAGTGATCGTCCTTCGTGACACGCCAATCACGTACCAAGCGCCAACCCCGTTCTCGGAGCACAGGCCGCCTGTCTGGCAGGCTCGCAGAAGGGATTTGCGCCTCGGTCTGATTTCAGAACCCTTAGTCTCCATGCTCTGCATGGAGAGCGAGAGAGGACCACCTGTGATAAACATAAATGGGACGTCCCAACACCCTCGTGGCAAAAGAGAAGAGCAGGAATCCACAGACAGCCTTCCGGCCAGGGCTCGGCGGGTACGAGGCGGACTGCCTGCTCCTCCAGGTAATTTACTCTCCTGAACGTTCTAGACGTTTGACGTTGGCCCATCTTTTCCCTGTCACTGCCTGTTCATCATGCGTTGATTCCTTCAGATTCATAAAGCAAGCAGACTTCCGCACAGGGTGGCCCTGGCAGGGTGCACGTGGCTCTGAGGAAGTACCTGCGGGTGGGCGGTTTCCCCTCGGGCCTCTCTGTGACTCTCCCCTCAAGCCCACCTCCTGTGGCCACAGCCCACCGAACACCGAGGCAGCGAGGCAGCAGATTACAAACGAGGGAGCACCAAGTCGCCCGGGGACTTGCTAAAGTATGGAGCTCTGGACCCCACCCCAGGGCTTCTGATTCAGCAGGTCCGAGTGGGGCTCAAGGATCTGGTTCTAACACCAGGTGATGGTGATGCTGCTGGTCCGGGGACCCCTCTTTAAGAACCACTGCCCTAAGGAGAGTTGATAAGGTGGCAAGGGTCTCCAGAGACCATGAGATGGAGATGCTGTGTCTCTTGGGGACAGAAAAGGGTGTCTGTAAGGCTGGGAGGATACAGAGAACGGCTCTCAGGGCAGCCTCTGTGGGGAGGAGCCCAGAGTGACTCACCCTCCCTCCTGAGTATTCGAGGGCTCCCTGCTCTCTCCAGGCCCCAGGAGCTTCCCTTTGGAAACATGCTGCCTCAGGGGACTTCATTCCTTGCCCATCAGGGAGCGTACAGTCTCCTCTTTAAAAACTAGAATTTGGGGCGCCTGGGTGGCGCAGTCGGTTAAGCGTCCGACTTCAGCCAGGTCACGATCTCGCGGTCTGTGAGTTCGAGCCCCGCGTCGGGTTCTGGGCTGATGGCTCAGAGCCTGGAGCCTGTTCCCGATTCTGTGTCTCCCTCTCTCTGACCCTCCCCCATTCATGCTCTGTCTCCCTCTGTCTCAAAAATAAATAAAGGTTAAAAAAAAAATTTAAAAAAAAATAAAATAAAATAAAAACTAGAATTCATTCTCTCATCACTAGGCAGACAGAGGCAGGGCAAAAGGGCCTCTCTAGCCCCTCGCACCAGCAAGGCCTGGACTGACTATATGCCCCTAAGAGCAAAGTATCTCTGCAGCTAAAAGCTGCTGCTTCCACGGTGCCCCCGGGACTCTTCCAGCTCCCAAAGCAGGGATGGCGTGGCCCACGGTGGGAAAAGTCCCGAAGCTTTCGGCTGGGCATGCTGGGGGCGGTGCTGGAAATGCCGGACCAAACAGGAATGCCAGGGTCTTAAACACCAGAGCGTTCTAGACCCTCTCCTGAGCGACCGTGCACCACCCTCCCCTCCCCGGGCCTCAGTGGCAAGAATGGGGCCTCCCATGCAGCCTCATTCTCTGGAGTTTCACTGTTGGAGCCTCCAGTTGGGTTCTCCTTGCACTGAGATACACAGGATCTCCTGGAGCTGCGACCTCTGTCATGTGCGGGCTCTGAAGTCACCTGCACGTAAGCAGATGTGGCACAGTGCTGGCTCTGGCTGCCCCGTGTGTGAGGGGGGGCGGGGGGAGGGGGGGTGTGCACGTGCACCTGAGACCAGTCTTCACACTCCCCTTAACCTCAGCAGAACCCCTGAGATCTGGAGACTGAAGGTCATCTAGCCTGTTCCCAGCAGAAATCACCAAGGTCCTCAAAGATCCCGGGTTTCACTGACGGAAAGCCATCAACTGCTGAACCCACCGAGAGAGGCTACCCACACGTGCACTAAACTCTTTGGGTGTTTTCTGCTCCTCCGACTTAGGAAGGTATTCGAAATACTGTGTAGCCCAGGCAGAGAAAGACAGAGTCACCTCCCAAACAGTCAAACCATAAAGTTCCTTCGGTACTCAAAGGTCCACTCAGCATTAGCACCACCGCTGGCTGATGACCTCAGGTACCACACCCCCCCCCCCACACACACCCCCACCCCACTAGGTCACCACAGAATGGGAGAGAAAGCTCAGAGCCGGAAGCCTACACTCTCGCCAAGCCTTGCTACTAACCAGCAAGTAGAAGGAGGCCCAGTGCACCCATCTGTTGAATGTGGGGTTGAACTGGACAGACCCTGAAACCACTGCAATAGGTCGTCGAACCATCATTAGGTGCCAAAGCCTGTGGCACGCGCTCTGCACACCTTAAGTCATTTAAGAGGCCTGCGATTCTTACAGGAGTGGTATCGTCATGCCCATTGCACAGATGAAGAACTGAGGCTCAGAAAAGCAAACCATCATGCCCAGAATTTCACAACCCGTAAAGGGCTGGGTCGAGATTCTCCGTCTTTCTTGTCTAGCTCTCAGTCCCTCTCTCTACCATAAAGGGGCACGTCCATATGCACACAGCTGCACACTCCCGAGAGGGTCTGGCTTTTCACTGCGACGCCTGATGAAAAACAGCAGCTTTACCTGATTTACTCAAAATGCTGGTGGGGGCTGAACACGCCCCTGGGTGAGTCTGTGACCGGAGGTAGCGGTATGGAGGCTGACGCTGTGCCTTCTCTCTATCACTGCCCCGCCCCGCATGCTCCCGGAAGGCCGCGGCCGCCCTCACCTGGGAAGGGCTCCTTGAGGAAGTGGCCGTTGATGGTCTGGTTGGCCGTGCCCAGCGGGTTTTTGGCGATAAGGGTGTAGTTGCCGTTGTTGTAGTGGGTGGGCTTGTTGAAGAGCAGGCAGCCCTCGGACACCTCGCCCTCCTGGTAGTACTCCACGTGGGTGATCTTGGACTCACGCAGCGGCTGCCCGTTGTGCAGCCAGTGCAGCGTGGGCGGTGGGTTGCCACGCACCACGAACTCGATGCAGTGCTCCAGGCGCAGCTCTGGCTCCTCCAGGCTCACCACGCGCGGAGGGTCTGCGGGGGATACGCCAGCTGACTCCCAGGACTCAGAGTCTCCCGCGTCCCAGGGCAGCCTTCCAGAAACTGGGATGGGAATCCCAGTTCTTCCCCGGCCAGCTCTGAAAAGACTGGGGGGACAAGCGGTTTCCCCACCACCGTCCCCAAGGAGGGGGAAGGGATGGCCATCTTTACCCGAGCCTCCCGGGTCCAGCGCACCTGGAGGGCTCCTTCCCATGACCTTCTAGGGGGTAACAGAAGGCACACTTGGGTCAACTGTGGGGTATTCTGAAACATAGATGAGGTGGAAGCATGCCACCTCCTGGGGGACAGGGACAGCCTTTCTGGAGTTACCAGCCCAGGACTAACTCCTCGAACACCTGCCCCGCCTCCCACGCTGCCATCACCTCGGTGCACAGCCACCCCCTTAACGGCAGCCACTCACAGTGCACGGTGAGGGCGACGCTGGCATTGCTCATGCCCACCACGTTCTCCGCGATGCACGTCAGGGTGAAGCCGTTGTCCTCACTTGTCACGTTCACCAGGGTCAGGTTGATGGCGTGCACATTGGTCCAGTTCAGATTGGTCTGAAACCCCAACAAAAAGAAGGAATCGGTTTCTACAAAGTGACTCCCCACCCAACTCCCAAACACCTTCAGGGATCAAAAAGAAAGCAGTGCAGCAAGTGAAGGAGGCGTTTCCTGCTGCTGTGCGCACCAAGGGCCAGGCTCTCTATAGCCAAGAGCTCAGGAAACCCTCCCATTTACCCTAGAAGGTGAATGGCAGCCTATACCCATTTTACAGATGAGAAAACTAAGGTACAGAGAAACTTACTGGCATGTTTAAGATCAAGCTGGCAAGAAAAGACTGCAGCTGGGTGAAAATGAAGTCTGCACGAACTCTCCTTCCCCTTCCTTATCCTCCCATGCCCTGCTTCTATTCATGGTCTGGCTCATTTAGACTCGGGCGAGGGCTCCCTCCCCAGCCTCCCGATGGGGCCGGAGCCTCGGACGCCTACCTGGTGGGTGTTGATGGACTGCAGGCCAGTGACTATCCAGTCTACGTCAGGCAGCGGTGATCCAGAGCCATTACAAGTGATGACGGCATTGTCACCCTCTCGTACGGTCAGGTTGACGTGGCTCACGCTGATCTCAGGAAGGTCTGGGAGGGAGGACAGGATGAGGGGAAAGGTAAGTGAACACTTGACACCAAAACTTCGTCCCTGGTCTGGACGCTGGCACTTTTGGCACCAGCTGCTGGAGCTCCGGGAAGGCCACAAGTCCCTGCACCTCCTGGGCAGATGTCAGACCTCGTGGGTGGGGGTGGGGCAGCTCCAGCAATGACGTCAAACGGCGTCTTCCACTTTGGGCACTGCTTGTCAAGCTTTAGTCTGCTTCGGACTCCCACAAGGAGTTTGCTAGGAATTCAGATTCCCGAGACCCATCCTGAGACATTCTGGGATCTTGTAAGTCTGTGGAGCCCGGGAACCTGCTTTTCTGAGGTACCTGAGATTCTCCTGATACAGAAAGGTCTAGAAACCATGCTTTGAGACATACTCCTCCGGGTCTGGTTGACAAACTGGTCAACTGTGGTCCATTGACAAGGGACACCCTTAACCCCTGTCTTCATTCCTGAAACCAGCCTTCTCGCGCCTGGCTCACGAAGGAACAGGAATGACCAAGGAGGTAAACGGTAAGCTAGACCTGCACCCCGTGCAGAGTTCCAGGCCGGGGGGGAAAAGGCCCTGGCTCTCCAGGCTACTGCGCAGGGCCGTGTCTGGGGTGTGAGGGATGCCTCCCCGGAGCGCGGTGCCAGGCGGCTCACTCACCACACTGGCTGATGTTCATGCGGAAGAGGGGCAGCTGGGAGCCGTCCGCGTTGATGCAGTAGAGGTGCTGGCTGCTGAGCTTGGCCTCCCCCTGCTCCTGCCACAGCTGCATCCAGCGGATGTCACAGCTGCAGTTGAAGAAGTTCTGCTCCAACCTCCTGTGGGCAAGACGACAGGGGAAGGGACCTCCTGAACCGAAGATGGCCCAGCTCCCTCCCCGGGGCTGCGAGGGAGGCCCCCACCTGCTCTTCAGGGATGAAGCAGAGGAGGGGTTTAGCCAGCTCTCGAGAAAAATTAAAAAATACTTACAAGTCCATGAATTTATCTAGTTTTTAAACTAATAAACTCGTCTGAAAAACAGAAATCCACTCCACTTAACCTACCTTGGCAACGAGACCCTTTTAAATATGTCAGCTTGGGATGCTCCTGTTCTCAAAACGCCTCCAGCAGCTTCCCATCTCATTGAAAGCCAAAGTCAAAGGTCCACGGGGTACGCACTGCTCTCCATCACCTCTCTGATCCCATCTCCTACCTCACGCTCCTTTCCTCTTCTTCAGTCACACTGACCTTGCTGTCTGACAAGGTCACTAGCATGACCAGCCTGCTCTTGCCTCAGGGCCTTTGCACACGTTGTTTCTTCTACCTGCAGAGTTCTAACCCATAACGTATCTGCTAGATTGGCTCTCTCACTTCATTAAAGAATCATATTGGCCTCCTCTGATCACTCCTACAGGTAAGCTACTGCTAACACCTGCCCTCACGCTGTCCAGTCCTCCCCACCCCCAACTATTCTCTTCTTTTGAGGATTTGTCACTGCCCAGCATCACTTTGAAAAATTATTTGCTTGTTTATCACCTGTCTCACCAAACAAAAATTAACCTCCATGGAAGTCAGAGACATTGCCTATTTGGTTCATTGCTGTATCACCAGTACCTATAACTGAGCTTGGCAAATAAATACCCATTGAAAGAACAAAAGAAGGGAAGGGGAGGGAGGGAGGGAAGGAAGGAAGGAGGAAGGAAAGGGTTACTCTCCCTGGGGAGTAAGTAGGTAGCTATTTCTAAGATATGCTCAAAGCCCATCCTGGGACCAGCTTTATTCTTTCATAAATTCAACAAAATCCTTACTAAGCCCCTGTTCCATGCTTGGCTGTGGGCTGAGTGCTGTTGATACAGAGGTGAAGAAGACAGTCTCTGTTCTCCAGCGGCACTCAGCTTAGTAAAGAAGAGCGTCTGACGGGGAAAGAGTCAAGTTCAAGGCCTTCCTTCTCCACTGACTTTCCATGTGACTTAGAGCAAGTCCCCGCCCCTCTAAATGGAGTTATCTCATTAGGGGGACAATGAATGGCTTTCACTGATATAAGACTCTTCAAGTAAAGGGCATCTGATAAATCTGAATGCCTGGATCGGTAAGAGGGATGTGATTCTCTTTCTGGACCAGTAAGAAGATAAATCTGCTGGTGCCCAGACAGAAGGGCTCTTGGGTAACCAGGATATTTTGGACAAGTGGCAGAATCCCGAAGTAATTAAGCATGCATCCAAATTGATCGGCTTTCAGGAAGAAGTGAGGCCCCGGGGGAGGAATCCGTGTTTCCCAGCCAGTGGGACACCACAGGTAGAACATGGCAACACCTTTGCACGATTTCCCTTTGGTCTGAAAGTACGCTGCTCTCTTTCAAAAAAGAAGAAGGGACCTAACCTTCACTGAGTATCTGCTTCCCACAGCCACCCTAGGAGACGGCCGGCACTGTCCCCCTACAGACGAGGGAGCTCCTCTTACGTTCAGAGGGGTGAGTCACATGCTCGAAGTCCCTCGGCTGGTGTGCAGCAAAGCAAGGCTCCATACCTCAGCCCGCTGACTCCAAGCCCCGTGCACTCTCCACCCCACCTATCAACTACGAGGTGCTTCTGGGTGTGACGGGAGACACAGAGGAGCCAGCACCACCCCTGACTTCGTGGCTCCTGGGCAGAGACCCGGGGAAGAGTTCAAGGCGATGCTGGAGGCTGAGATGGGAACACAGGAAAGAAAGGTCGCGCCAGGGCACAGAGTTCATGTCGAGCGGCACTGGGAAATAAAGCTGCAAGGGGGAGTAGAGGCCAGATGGTGCAGGACTCTCGCTGCCACACTGAACATCGAGAAGTCTGGAATTCATCCAGGGGGCAGTGGGAACCAGTGAGACCCTTGGAGCTGGAAGTGATGGGAACAAAGCCGGTCTGTGCAGGATAAACCGGGGAAGAGGAGAGCTGGGGTGGCACACTGGTTGGGGCGTTTTCCAAACATGGGGTCACCGTGTAGTCAGGGAGTCCGTGCACTTCTCAAAGCACCCAAGCAAAAGGATAAAGGGATGAATGGGAGATTAAATCCAGTCTGCACACCTTGATGAGACCCAGCACCTGGCGTGAGGCTCCGTGCACCCAGACGGGACTTCTTCTCCTCATTCACGCGTGGACGCGTGGAGGCCACCAGGCTCGATGCCAACGTTCTCAACCTTTTTGGTCTCAGAACTCCTTTTTACTCCTAAAAATTACCAAGGGGGCTCAGTCGATTGAGCATCCGACCCTTGGTTTTGGCTCAGGTCATGATCTCACCGTTTGCGAATCAGAGCCCTGCACCGGGCTCTGGACTGGCAGCAAGGTGCCTCCTTGGGATTCTCTCTCTCTCCCTCTCTCTCTGCCACTCCCATGCTCACTCTCTCGCTCTCAAAAATAAATGAATAAACTTCTAAAAAGAATTACTGAGAGCCTCAAAGAGTTTTTGCATGTGTAGATTATATCTTTCACTATTTCCCATTTTGGAATGCAAACAGAAAATTTTAAAACAAGACACTGCCATTAGCACAAACTCCCTTGGTCATCAGGGCAATGATGTTATCACATGGCACGTGACCTCTGGAAAAGTCCACGGCACCCCCACAGGAGAATGGAAGTGACGAAGGCAAAGGACATGTCAGATTCCACCTCGTGGTCCCCCTGAGAGGGTCTTAGGGACCCCTGTGGGAACCCCAGACCCCCATTTGAGAGCTGCTGCCTGGTTAATAAGGGCCCAGAGTAGACTGGTAAGAGTGGGGGAGGGGCGGAGGGGATGAAACAGGCACCTTAAAGGAAGACAAGGTGGTATTTGAGGCTTTGCTGGAGGCACAGGGAATGAGTGGAGGTTGACACCAAGGTCTGAAGCTCCAGGAGACAGGAAATCAAAGAGAAGGTCTTTAGTTGAAAACAGAAGAGAAGGAACCAGTGGAAAGAAAGAGGTTCAATGTACTAGGAATCGGGATGAGGTCCTAGAGGAGCAAAGTGAAGGGTGAGGTCCAGACCTTGGAGGTTGTCTGCCTTGGCATTAAGGCTAGAGGCCACCGTGGCCGAGACAATGGATTGAGAGGAAAGAAGACAAGTGGGCAAGAGAAAACGAGAGCTGAGAAAGAAAAATGGAGAAACATTTGCGTCACACTTAGCACGTACCCGCCACCACGCTCAACACTCCACGTGCATCACCCCCATTTAACCCTCACGGCAAGGAGCAAGCAGGGGCAACAGGTGTGTGATGGCTTCCTTGGGAAAAGCAGAAGGTCAGAATGGCTGCCCAGCACGTGGAGGGCAAGAAGGCCTAAGGATGCGGAGCAGCGTTTGTATTCGTGTCGCAGGGGAGGTGTGGACGGGCCTGGAATGGTAGCCAGGGTCCAGACGCTTGCATATATGCAAACCGAACCAGGTCAGCCTGGTTTTTCCCAGATGCTCACTTGACAAGATGTGGTCATTCATTATGAAGTAGTTGTAAAAATACAAATTATCCACCTGGGTGGAAAAGATTAGCAAGCAAGGGGCTGGGCTGGGTTGCTTCGAGCCCCACGTGCTTCATTCAGTCCTGCCTCACCCCAGCCCTGCTCTGCTGAGTACCCCGACTTCTCAGTGACCCCCCCTCCCCCCGCCAAAGGGCCGACAGCACCAAAGTGTCCTGAGGCTGGTGGGAGAATTAAGTGGGCTGACATTGCCACGGATAAGCACACTGGCTTTTTGTTTCCTTCCATCCCTTTCCTCTAGAACGTGGTCCGATAGAAAGGATGTGCCATGACACCTGGCCCACCCTCCATTCCACAGTCTCCTGGAAACTGCCAAATAAACCTCAAGTTTTCCCCTATCCCTCAGGACTTTCCTCCTAGAGGGCAAGACGCACACACACAACAGAAAGCACGCCGAGTCTCTCAACAGGGGTGCCCTGGGCATCCTCGGAGCGAACGGACCATAGTCCTCGCACCCTGACTCGGGGAGATGGGCCACAAGCAAAGAAAGGCAGCCCTCAATCTACATGATGCTGTCAGTTGTCCCAGCGCGTCAGGTCTCTCAATGAGGGGCCCTCAGCCCCGGCTTCAAGGGCTGTCTCAAGGATCCTGAAGTAAGGCTTTCCCTGCACCATCAACAATGCAGATGGCCCCATGAATAATACAGCAACAGCTGCTCCAGGGCAAAGCTTACCAACACCCAGCCCTGGCCCCAAGATGACCTGGAGCCTAATTGCAGGGTCCTAGGGGATTCCCACCGATTAACTCAGCCCCATCCATCCAAGCACGCACACACAGACACCCCACTGCACGACTAAGGCCATGACAGGGTGTTTAGAAAACACCGATTCCCCTCCCTCCAGTCATCACTCTGGCTTTCTTCTCCCCGCCACAGTGCTGCCAGTGGCAATCTGGGGCTAGCAGGAGAAAATGTAGAAGGGACACAGACCTGCTGTCATTGAGGGAAGCACGTCCAGAGGGCCAAGTGATCATCGCTGGCCTCCTAGAGGTAACACAATGGCAGAAGTACACAAAAGATCTGGGTTGAGCCGGCTGTCACCTTGGGCAAAGACAGTGCACTGAACTGTGTCTCTCCCAACCCCTGCCCCCCCGCAAAGATCTGTTCAAGTCCTAACCCCCAAGACCCACGAATGTGACCTTATTTGGAAATGGAGTCTTTCAGGATATGATCAAGTTAAGGATCATGGCATGGTCATGAGACAGGATCATTCTGGATTTAGGGTGGGCCCCTATATCCAATGACTTGGGTGTCCTTAGAAGAGGAGAGACCACAGACAGAGAGACAGGGAGCGCAGCCACATGAAGATGGGAGTCACAGACTAGAGTGACACTGACACAAACCACGGAACACCAGGAGCCACAGAGCCATGAGAAGACAGAAAAGATGAGCAAGGATTTCTCCTGAGAGCCCCTGAAGGGAGAGGGGGCCTGTGAAGCCTTAGCTTTGGCCTTCTGACCCCCAGAGGAGTAAAGAGTCACTTTCTATTGTTTTAAGCCTCCAAATTTGTGGTGGTTTAAGGCAACCCTAGGAAATGAATATGGCAAGTAACTTGCTTTTCCAAGACTCTGCTTCAACGTCTGTAAAACGGGGGTAATTGCGCTCGACCCTCCTTCTTCACAAAGTGATGAGGATTCGTGATAACACACGTTAATGTGCTTTGTGAACCAAAAGAGGCTAGAAAGAGGCCAGAAATTATTATTACAGTAACTCTACTATTCACATGATCACTCAGGGACTGCTCTGAGAGTTAGGGAAAGTGATCATGCCCAAGTCTGGGAGAAAGAAAGTGCCAGGATCAGCCCAAACCCACCCCCACACTGAGTTAATATTTTACCAAGTCAATTAAATCTGCAAATTATACCAGAGGTAATATCATTTTGCTTTAAGAAAATGAAATACTCCAATCTGTTTTAATCATGACTGCTCTGTGCATGCAGGGTATTAAGAGAAGCCTGTTCAAGATACACTAATGGTCCTTAGGGTATTTCTGGAAGGTTTCCGTGCTGTGGGTTTATATCCTCTGGTGCCTCTTGCCTTTGCCTAAATTGTGTCATGGGATTCAGAATCCAAGCTTCTTTTCTTTCTAGTTCATTCTTTATCTCTAAGACAATCTCTTTTGATTCTTGCTCTGATTTCTGGACAGACAGTTCCAGTCTTCTCTGTAAGGAAAAAAAAACACCATCTTGATATAGCCAGAAACTTCTCAGAGCAACTGTGCACCATCAACTCAAATTTCTGCAAACTCGTGCCATTGAAACAGGGCTGAGGACTCCAAAGGCAGTCCTGAGAGATGTTTCTAGTTCTCCCAATAAGATAAACACAGTCTGGACTTGTCAGGGGCAATGGGCCAGGCCAAGACCATACCCTTCATGGGTATGGTCTTCATCTGACAAGAGTAAGTGAGAAATGAGTAAAGGAAGCCTCCAGCACATGACAAGGGCTCTGAGATGCTAACTTGTCTGGGTTTTTTTCCCCTGGTGATATCACTAGGGAAGCCACCATCTTGAGAGTGATTTCCAGAAGGAGACAGGTAAGTATGGGGGTAGGAAGGGGTGGGGGGAGGGGGCGTTGCTGAGTTGTTTAAGGAAAGAGCACTGGTCTTTGAAAACAGCAGACCTGGATGGTGGTAATGCTAATTCCCATAATCCCAATTCCCATGACCACTCTTGAGCTCTGTGATCTTGGACCAGTTGTTTAACTTGGTCGAGCCTCAACCCCTCATTTGCAAAACTGGTTATAATGATACCTCCCATGCGGGGTTGCTCCAAGGATGAGACAGGACTTTGTTCATAACAGGTGCTCAATATATAGCATTTTCGTCTCCTCCTCTACTACTGGAAAGGTCAAAGACACTCAATCTTTCCAATGAAGAATCCCAATAGTATGCTCTCTCCTATCAAGGATCTTCTAGTGGGAGAGGGTCTGGTTGGGGTAGGCAGACATGCTCAATGGCAGAATGAAATGTGCTGAGAAATCACTGCACGCCCTAGTTTACCCTTTCTCTTCCTGCAGAAGGTGGCTCAAAGCCGCACACTTCTGGCTTTGTAATCTTCCGGCTGCCACGGCACGGAGAGCCATCTCCCCTCGGCCTCTCTCCTCCAGGGCCAAGATTCTTTCTTCCTGGAAATACCCAACCCATCCCCACACCCCAGTCCACAGGCTCCACTGGGCAGACCCTGGCAGTCTAGAAGGCTCGTGGCAGATGGCGCCATGTGGACTAATCAGGAAGTCGGACAAGAAAATATTACCCCCTCTTCCATTTGCCAGGAACTGAGATTGTTTGGATTTTAATCATAGCCACAGCTAAGAGCCAACATGAGGCCCCTCCATCCGAAAGATAAATTTTCCACTCTCAACATTCAATTCTTCCTCAAAAATAGACCCCTACCAGGGTGATTGCTCCTTGGAGGGGGGCTTCTTTATTTTCCAATGTAATTTTTTTCTTATTTAACAATATGACAGAAATAAAATACTCTTGGATATGGTGGCTCTCACACACTGACTCACACTGGAGGGAACGTCTTCATTCCTCCATAAGTCACATCTAGCTCACCGGTGTATTGATCCCGGGCAAAGATGAATGCAGAATCCCATGATCCTCTGGGATAAATCTGACATTTTCTTTAAATATATATCCACGGAACAACTGTTTCTAAAACTCCACGAAACAGGTCACCATTGATTTCGCATCCAATGATTTTTCAGAAGGAGCACTGAACGTTTTCTCAATAATTCAGCCAACTGCAGACCCCAGATGTCCCCCAGAGAGATACTGTCCCTTGCCTCCTACAAAGGAAGGCGCAGGCATTCCAGGAGAACCAGACAGGAGACTCCCAAGAAAGAGAGCCCCCAATTAGCTCCTTATGACAGAGTCCCTGATCAGTACTAGGGCAACGTCAGAAAGAACTGCAATCACGCACTTTTTGAAAATTATCACAGAACCTATCCTTGAATTAGAAAGAGATTTTAAGAGCCTGGGAGACAGCTAAGCATAGTGGTCAAGACCTTGAGTCCATACACTACCACTTGGTTAATGGGTAACCCAAAACATGATACTTAACCTTGCTGAGTACCTCAGTGTCCCCAAATGTGAAGTGACAGTACTAATTCCTACCTGATAAATTATTACAAGAATTAAACAACGTACATAATTCGAGAGATTGCTTGGCCCAGTGCCTGGCACAGAGTTAGATCTCAGAAATTGCTGTTGGCAGTGACCTTAGCAGTCATGTTCATTTACCACTAAGGTTTTTTCCACCTACAAAGATGGAAATAAATACAATGCATCAAGTCTAATGGTCTGGCATTTAGCTGTCTGTGACATCGTCTAATTTTTCAGTGTTATATAAACAAATAAATATATATTTACCTTTTTCCAAGCTCAGGTAGTTTTTAATTGGTGTACATCAAGATCTCAGCCCTACATGACCTGAGAATTGTTGATTGCTATGTCTACTATGCCCAGGCTAGACGAGTAGCCCAGAGGAAGGGGCAAAATCCTAAGAAAGGCAGTACTAAACTAGCAGTATTCTCTAAAGTCTACAATACTGTCGAAGAGATCACCTCTGTATTCCCTGACCCGAAATGGCCTTTGAAGAAGCACAGGCACTCAGGTCCATAAGGATAAGTAGGATATACAAGGCCCTCCCGGGGTAATGGGCTTACTGGGTCACTGGATATAAATATTCCCCTCCTGACCAACCTGGTTGGAAAAGCTAAGATTATGACTCAACCATGAACTCAGGTGTTCCCAGGTGGGGGGAGGATAGGTTGAAAGGCCAACATCATGGGCAGAGACCCAAGGCCACTGCCTCTTGGTAAAGATACTAAGCAATCTCTATTCAGTGATTTGGATTTGAGTCACTAAGTAAAAGGGAACACATGAGCAGTGTCTCTGGAACCCTGACTCCCTAATTTCATCCACGCCTTAATTCCTTTCCAATTTATTCCTTGATTTGTTCCCCCGACATAATATGCTGTCCTTCATGCACAGAGGTGGCCCTGATGACTCACACATCCACAGGAGTTATTTTTTCCAGCAGTGGTCAGGAATTTTCACTCATCCATCCAACATGGGTTTGTACAAAATGGCTGGAGGGGATAGGGCTGAATCCATGAGGCTTGGAAGGCACCAAGGCCAAGAAGTCCACAGGCAGATTAAATAAATACATGGACTTGCCTCCCACCATCCCCACCATCAAGATGCCCATACTCAAGACAAACAGGCTGACAAAAGATTATGAGTGATGGACAGGACGTGTGGTCTGAAGTCAGAGGCCTGGGTTCAAGTCCTGAGTTGGCCAATCCCTAATAATGCAATCTTGGCTGTGTCTCACATGCCTTTTGGGGGCTCAGAACCCTCACCTTAAAATGAAAAAATACATTTTTTATTGGAGATATCCCATGTTCATGATGATAAATCTAAAGTCACATAAATGAAAGCACACCTAATAATCTACGAAACCGTGTATTATCAATGTGATTTATTATAAATTCATAAATACACTTTAGTATTATAAATGTCAACGCTATTATTACCAGTTACCTACAGATAACAAAACTGTGCCCTGCTCAGAGGTAAGATTCGTGTCTTCTTCTGAAATGTACTGTGCCAAAAAGAGCCTCAGAAATCAAACGACAGGGTGGCTCTCTCTCACTGAACATGGTATACTCCGTGTCACCCAAGCCGAGAAGCCCCTTCGAGCGCACACCCAACCTCAGGTGGCTCCACTGCCCAACACGTCTCCCCACCCAGCCTACTACGTGCATGGTCTTCAAGACCAAACTTACAATTCCCGAAGACTCAGCGTCTGGAAGAGCTGCCATGAGAGTGTGGTAAGCCGGTTACTCGACAGGTTTCTGCAAGAATGACAAATAAAGGGGAAATTAAGGGACAGACCTGCGTAAGTAATGCCCATGGTAGTAAGCTTGGTTATTTCACGGGAGCCTGGCTGTGTTGTTGTTCTCCTTGGCTCCATTCTGCTAACAATATATGCCTGCCAGTAGTCAAGGCCACAGATTAGGTTTGCAGAAGATTTCGAAGAAAGGGAGAGATTTTACAAATGTAAAAAAAAAAAAAAATCGTGGTCATTTCCCCACATCCTCACACTATAATAAGGGTTCAGGGAAGGAACCTTCTGGAAGCCACCCTCCTCCAGGAGGACAGAGACCTCTCAGGGTACACAAGCCAACTAGCATTCTTTTTCATTTCTGTTACTGAAGTGTCACGGATATAAAAACTACTGTGCATATTTAATGTATACACTGTATACTTCAAGATAAGTATATACCCGTGAAACTGTGACCATAAACGACGCCATAAACTTAACCAGCAACTCTAAAAGTATCCTACTCTCTCTCTCTCATTTATTTTTTTTTTGCAATAAGTATTAATATAAGATACATCCTCTTAACAAGTTTTTTAGGTATACAATATGGTATCATTAATGGACTATGCTGTACCATAGCGTATCTAGGACTGACTTACTCATCTCACATCAGTGAAACTATATACCCTTTTACCAACAAGCATTCTTAACATTCATGATAGTGGAAAAAACCTCTGCAGGTCACCTACAATTTCTTCTACCCAGTCTCTCCCCCAGCAAAGAGGTCCATCAGTGATCAAGACATCAGCCTTTTGTTCACACTTCTGTTCTCCTCCTAATGGCTATTTAATTGTTCTCATTAGGATGTACGGGGAAAGGAGTAGCCATTAGCGTTCCAAATAATAGAAGAAACACGCCCACGGTTATCACTTTGCCAGGCTCGACAAACAGCTTCTGATGTGGTAGCAGCCCTTAAAGGCAGCAGTCAAACACTGCTAGAACTGAAGTGGACCCCAGGAACAACCTACTCACGTACTGATGAGCACGGATGGCTGTAAGGATGCCACGTAGGTAAATACCGACCCGCACACACACAAGCATGTGTGTACTGGCATCCATTAAACACACAGGTAGCAAATGCAATCGCACACTCTCGTTTATTCACATAAGCATATGCACACATATGCTTACACATGCACACCCCTATTTAGGTGATTTCTATAACAGATACTTGGGGAGAACCAAATACAGGCTACAGTGAGGAATGAGGGGTGGACGAGACAGAAGGAACCCCTGACATTTTTATTCAAGTTATAAGGGAGTAAGCAAGAGAGCTGCTGTTTGCCACGAAAAGAAGGAAGGGGACAAGGTGATGGCATTACCGACGTGGAAGAGGGAGACGGCTCCTTTACGCAGGAGCTTAGAGAGGTGTTCTCTGAGAGGGTAACAGCAAGCTGAGCCCAGAGTGAGAAGGAACCAGTGCCAGGCTTGGGCTGTTCTGGGCAGTGGACGCCAAGAAGAGCAAAGGCAGGGAGGAGGCCAGTGGGGAAGAACGCAGGGGAGAGTGGTTGGGGGTAAGGGAGAAGAGGAAAGAGCCACACCCACCTTTGCTGGCCGTAGTGAAGACCTTGGATTTTATTTTAAAAACCAATGAGAAGGCAGTGGATGGCTTTAAGTCGGGAAGTGACATAATCTAATTACCTTTTTTTTTTTTTTTTTTTTAAGTAAAAGACAAGACTGCTGGAAGGTGGCAGACCACTTAGGAGGTCTCTGTATTGAGAAAGGGGATTAGAGATAAGGAAGCACGTGGACTGGGAGGAGGGGAAGGGAGGGGGAAGGGGCCGCCAGGACCTCCTATTGGATTGGGTCTGGGAGAGGAGGCAGGAAGACGCCAGCAACAAGGCGAGCAGCCTTATTTGTTAAGACCAGGAAGGCTGTGCAAGGGTCATATCTGGGGGTGGGGTTCAGATCAAGAGCTTCCCCTTGCAAACACTGAGTTGGAGATGCCTGTTAGACATCCAGGGAGAGAAATCAACTAGCCTGTTGGCCAGGGGCTAGAGGTCACGGGGGAAGTCCAGGCTGGTGAAATCACAGAGAATATGCACACCTTTCACAGGGACAGATGACAGACACAAGGACCCGAGGGACACGGCTTCCCCTTTGCATCTGAGGCCGCCCTACCCTTGGTGACAGCCTGTGACTATGTTAAGAAAGGCAACCCCGTTTCTGCAGGTGCAGGGGACTGGTAGACAAAAAAAGGGGGGCCATAGGCAGGGAGGGGGCCCTAAGCTTCCTGTTCTGCTCCCCCTGCAGCCAGCACTGTCCTTCCAGGGCCCTCCTGCCCACAGGGCGCTGTCTAGGGTAGGTGCCCCGCAGCCCGCCTCCTGCCCATGGGGTGTAGAGCTCTAATGCGTGTGACTCACTGAAAGCTCATCAAGCGTGACCTGTCCACATGCTCCCCTTCACAAAACCCCTACCAGCAGTCTGCTTGTGCCTACAGACTTCCTGCACCCGCTCTGACCAGAAGGAAACGGGTGATAAAGGAGGACCTGCACAATGACCACTTGAGGACACACTGGGGCAAAGCGCCCTGGGACCCACAGCTCAGGAGGCTGGAGCGCGGATCAGATGCACACGCCAAGCTGTGTGGGCTAGAGGCTGACTTTACAGTAGGTTTCGCGCCCGGAGCTCAGACCTCGGGGTCAAGGACACCGGGTGTCAATGCCATTCTGAGTCCCTGTTACCATTAGCCTCTACGATGTTTCAGCAAATGTGAGTGACGCATCCAGGCAGAGTCTTCTGTTTTGTTTTGTGGTTCTCCCAGCTCACTGTCTACACAGCGGCAGCAAAAGTAAAGGCAAGGCCCGCCTGCCATGAGGTCTCGGCCTCCCTGCAGCACAGCCTGGAACAGAACCCCATTTCTAAAACGGAGCAGCACCCCGTAAGAGTCAGCAGCCAGGAACCCCAGAGTCACAGAGCCCTCAGAAGTACGCCCCGTCTGTCCCTCCCCCACCATCGCCACTCCACCCCCAGCAAGAAGCAAGAGACAGGAGTAATCCGGATGAAGTGGGGACCCTGCCCATCCCCGAGGGGGTCCAGCCACGGAGAGTGCGAGGGGTTCATGGGGAGCCGGAGGCAGGGGGCAGGCTGCCAGCAATGTCCCTTCACAAAGGTCATGTTATGCTACATCAGGCAGAAATGTCATGAGAAAATTGGATTCGGAAAGATAGAAAATACCAGGCATTCTGGGCAAATCACGAATAAGAATCAGTATTATCTCCTTACTACAAGATGGATGGGACTGGGGGGCAGGTGGCGGGACACTCCGTACAGGGGAGGTGGGCTCCTCTTCCTCCGGGGGGCATCCTGGCTTCATCTTCCTCCTGCCCCTGCCACACCCAGCAAGATTCCTCCAGTTCCTTGGCCAGATGGAGCGGCCACTGCAGTGGTCACAGGCTCTGTCCAGGAGGACAAAGTCCCCTCCTCCCCCACTGCCTCGCTGGTACACAGACCATCCTCTCTTGTGGGAAGGAAGGCCTGCCCTTACTCCCTCTACAGACCAGCTCCTCTCCCCTCTCCCATCCTCACTCCTTCCCGCCTCCCTGCAGTGCCACCACGATCAACACCCGCCTTTCACCAAGGGCTAACTAAGCACCAAGTACCGTGTTAAGCACTTTTACACTCGTGACCGTATTTAATATTTACAGCAACCGTACAAAGCGGGTATCACCATTATCTCCACAGCAGAGATGAGGAAACTGGGGCTCAGAGGTTGCTGTCCGAAGCTGAGGAGGTCTGAGTGGCCTTAATGCAAAGGCTCCAGCAACGAGCAACACGTGACACACCCCGGGACATTTGCAAGCAACCCACAGACATCTAAATTCCCAGGCAGACACACACACACACACACACACACACACACCCCTCAGGTGTCGCCAGAGACAGCGACACTGTGCTGCACAAGTCCCTGGAGGAGTGCAGTGTGAGCAGCCTGTGCGACTGCACACAGCACCTCGCCAGAGAGAAGCATCCAGCCCCAGAGACAAATGTATCCACAAAAGACAAGTAAGGCAAACATACAGCCACCACGAGACAAGCAGGGCACGCCTCTGGCCACACGGGCATTTATAAATGCTCGTGGCGCAGGGCACACGGGGAAGCTGAGAGACAGGGCTTTAATAGACTTACCACCCACTCAGAATTCACTGCCCCTGATTTTCCTTCCAACTAGCGCCTCACCTGCACTCACCTGTCGCCAGTTATTGATGGGCTGGTTATCTTGCTCATCAGACAGGGTTTACTTAAGAACCATCCTGCCTCGGGGCCCCACAGCAGCCTCTTCCTGGATCCTCCTCCCTAAAAGATCCATTATCACCTGTCTCTGACTTTTGCTTGGGTCAGCGGCCAGTTTCCAAGCCACCTGACCACTGGAATTAATTCGGTGAGCACAATCGTATGAGATGATGTATCAAACACTTTCTCAAAATCAAGCTCTGTGACAATGCCCCCGTATCCCTCATCTGAGACTACCAAACAAAGCCATTAATTCTGTCCTGCGCTCCTGGCTCTCTCACAGCCCAGACTCTGGGGCCCAGAGTCATGAACAATGATGAGGCAGTTACTGGGTGCTCTAGGGACAGGGAGCCAGACACACAGATGGCCAAAATCTGACCCTGAGGAAAGACAGGGCTGAGATGGCCCTTCCTGCATTAACCCCTTGGTGATCTCCAGTGAACTTCAGTGTGGCTAGCAGTCCCATGACCTTCCTAAAGGGGGCGCCCAACTGCAGCAGCACGGAACCCGTGAATGCAGAGGATGTCACCCTCTACCCTCGGAACCCTACTGTCCAAGGAGAGGATCACTCAAGAGGGACCTGTTGCCAAGAAAAGCCAACCAGATGGATTCTTCCGTTGCCCCAAAGAAACATATCCTTGGGGGCTGAGACTTGAGAAGGTGACACTAAACTCCATCCACAAGAGACCCAGGAGACGAGGAACTTCATAGATTTCCTGGATTCACGGCACGGCTGACATCTGGAAGTGCCCCCTCCTCTACTGGCAGAGGCAGGCCCACGGGGCAGGTTATGTCTCAGGACTCAACTGTGTAAGGGACCGCTGGTGGCAGGTGCCCCGCTATTCCCGTGCTATTGTGCCAGACCGTCCCACCCGCCACCTAGGTTGGCCGGGCACCCCACACCTGTTCACGTCCACACCGTGGACCCTTTGTCGGGTCTGCCCGGCCCCCACTTCGGTTCCTGCACGCTCACTCCACCCCTTCACCTCCTCGATCCCGCTCACTGTGGTTTTGTCTTCTTGGTCACGGGCTCAATTGCATCCCCTCAAAATTCATATGCTGAGGGGTGCCCGGGTGGTTCAGTCGGTTGAGCAACCAACTTTGGCTCACGTGGTGATCTCAAGGTTCATGGATTCGAGCCCCACATTGGGCTCACTGCTGTCAGCACAGAGCCCGCTTCAGATCCTCTGTCCCCCAATCTCTCTGCCCCTCCCCCACTCGTGTCCTCTCTCTCTCTCAAAAATCAATAAAACGTAAAAAAAAAAATTGTATGTTGGGGCACCTGGGTAGCTCAGTCGATTAAGCATCTGACTTCAGCTCAGGTCATGATCTCTCAGTTTGTGAGTTCGAGTCCTGCATCGGGCTCTGTGCTGACAGCTCAGAGCCTGGAGCCTGCTTCGGATTCTGTGTCTCCCTCACTGTCTGCCCCTCCCCCATTCGTGCTCTGTCTCTCTCAAAAATAAACATTAAATTTTTTTTTTAAAAATTCGTATGTTGACATCATAACCCTCAGTACCTCTAAAAGTGACTGTACTTGGAGACAGAGCCTTCAAAGAGGTAATTAAGGTTAAGTGAGGTCACTGAGATGAACCCTAATCCAATAGGGCTGGTGTGTTTATAAGAAGAGATTAGGACACAGGCATGTAGAGAATGGGACCGTGTGAAGACACGGGGAGAGGACATCCATCTACAAGGCAAGGAGAGAGGCTTCAGAAGAAGCCAACCTTGCCAACGCCTTGACCTGGGACCTCCAGCCTCCAGAACTGTGGGAGATACCTTTCTGTTGTCTCAGCCGTCCAGACCTGTTAGAGCAGTTCAAACAAACTATATACTTGTTGCCCTTAGTGCATTTACCCCCTGGCCCTGACAGCCAAGCTGGCCGCTCTACTGTGACCCCTGAAAGGCTCCAAGCCATGCCTTTCCATCACTACCTTGCTCTATGCCCAGGTGCTCCAGGAACCCACCTCCCAATCAGGTTCCAGCTGCTAAGCTCTAACCTGGAATCTGTCCACTAGGTAGATCCCCCTGGGCACACGCAGGTGTTTTTCTGCAAAAGAGCGTGAAAAGAGAAAGTTGAGCTTCCTAGGACACCCACCTGGCCCCTCTCTGACCGCCACACCAACTGGGGAGCTGGCCTGGGCAGGTGGGATTGAGGCGACTTCCAGCCTCGGTCTGGAGGCTCAGAGACCCGGGCTCTTCCTGTCAACCAACTCAGAGACTGGTGGTGCTAACGCCCTGCCTCCAAGAGGCCGCGCCCCATCAACCTGCCTTTCCCCAAGCATCCAGACTGAGGAGTCGCCTCTGTCAGGAATCACCCTCCCAAATGGCCTCAGGGAGTTTGTTCTCTGCTCCCTGACACGCAGTAGTCCTGGTATCTGAGCTGCCTTCTTGGATGCATCACAACTAGGGCTGGGTGTCCTGGGGGATCGGCTTTTCCAAGACACCAGAAGGTGCCAGTTCTCTCTCTGAAGCCCCGGGCCCTTTCTCCATCTTCTCAGACCTGCCTGGGAGTAGTGCTGGGAGGAGCCCCAGCCGCCCCTGCTCCGGGTCCCACAGGAAGCCCGGAGCCCGCTGCACCCCGGGCTGTGCTCAGGGGGAGGGCCCAGCCTGGCCCACCCCGGAAGCACGCTTGATGCACCAGCCACCCCTCTCCATCTCTCAACGCAGCTTTCCAGACACTACCCGGTGCCTCCAGGGCCAGTAAGTGCGTGGGGAGCAGCTGATGCCCTGGGGGGAGGTGCCCACCCCTACCTTCAACCGCATCCATTGGGTGGCCCATGGAGAAGATGGGGCATGGAGGGTGGAGGAGGGTTCCTCAGGTCCCCCACAGCTCCCTGTATATCTGTATACATGGATGGGATTTTAACGGGGCCCCACCCACCCCCATGTTGTTATCACTGGGCCATAGTCTGTGTCTCCTCTCCCGGCCCTCCACTCTCTTCCTCTATTTTAATTTCGTGTTCTTTTCCGGGTTCCACCCCGAGCCCTTGTACTGCCTTCCAGATTCCTGTTTATAAGTCCCATCTCCTCTGCGCTGGACTTGGATGTGAAACTCATCTCAATAAACCCTTTGGAGCAAGGGAAGAAAAAAAAAAGAATACTGAGAACCGGGAGTGATGAACGCCACAGTCCCTTGACTTTTCCTAGAGGATTCGTTCAGCCACTTGCAAAAGGCATGATTCTGAACATCCTAGGGGCTCCAAGCACAGCTAACCAGAACACGGCCAAGGTCAAGCCCCTCCTCATCTTGTAGGCTCCCAGGAGCCGAGGCTCACTGGCTGCATCCATCATCATCTAAGTCTTATTTCCTTCATCCAAGAAGGCAGCATTTTGAAAGGGGGGATTCTTGGGGCACCTGGGTGGCCCAGTCGATTAAGCATCTGACTCTTGATTTCAGTTCAGGTCATGATCTCACAGTTGTGAGTTCAAGTTCCGCTTGGGATTCCTCACTGAGCCTAGAGCCAGCTTAGGATTCTCTCGCTCTCCCTCTCTGTCCCTCCCCCACTTGTGTGTGCGTTCCCGCTCTCTCTCAAAATAAATACATATTTTGAGAAAAAAAAGAAGAAAAATGCGATTGTTCCTTCTGTAAGAGCCAGTGCCCCCTTGATGATCTGTCTGTCCTCCTTCCCTTTCCCCATAAAGGAAATATCTCCGTGGGTCTTCTTGGACAGAGCCAACCCCCTCCCTTGCCAGGATTCTTTTGACATTGCTGAAGAACCTGGAGGAAAGGTCAAGAAAGGAGAACCCCCTGATGCAGCACCAACCCCACAGAGAGTTTGCTGGAAAGAAGCCAACCAGCCACGGAGAAGGAGGCGGCTGACAGTCTACTGCAAACTCCTCCAAGAGCCAGAGCATGTATGCGTCATTGACTTGACCTTGAGACTGTGTGTACAGTTGACCCCACACCAGAGGTGACTGCAGCCTGCCATGAGGAGCTGTTACGGTGGCGGCCACCAAACTCCCTGGGCTGAACAGGCAGGGAAGAAGGAAGCACCACGCAATCCCATCCCCAAGGCCTGCTGCTGGCCACCCAAGAGGCTCTAAGAGCCAACCTCTTAAAATCCAGTGTCTGTGACAAGAAAGCTGGGGCTGCTGCCCAACCTTCCTCTTGAAGACCAAGAAATATCCTTCTACGTCATTGATATATTTGCTTTTCCCTCAATTAAACGGCTGTAAAAGGGGGTGGGGGTTAAAGCCATTTGAGCCATTTTTATTCAGCTAAATTACACTGGATGGCTCATTTAATGAACTTTAATGAAGCCAAAATGCTTTCTCTAATCAAATCTCCAATGACGTGACTGGTGCCTTGACCTTAGATTGGGAGGCTGGAGACAGCTATTCTACAAGGGCCCTGTGTTGGGCTAACCCAGGGTTTCCCAGAGTATCTTCCCAGGAATCTGAGGTCCGCAGTACATTAAGGGATTTTCCAAAGGGAAAATATTCATGTTGCTTGAATAATGTGGTTCTCAACAAAACAAAACACACTTATTTACTGCAGAACTTCTCAGAGCCTTTCCTAAGAGAAGGAGCTGACCTACTGAATCTCAAACTTACTGGACCACAAAATCATCCAGCAAAAATATCACCCCAACCCCCCCAAAATCACCCCACGTAACATAGAGAAATGATGGCTGTCATAAGAAACATGTATTTGCTCTTGGTACAGGGTTCTTGGCTCAGAGCTGCCAAAACCCTTAGGATTTCTTGAGCAGTTAAGAATAATGGGAGGATCTTTTATTATAATATTTGATCTCTTGTCCTCAGTCGCTGAAATTACTTCAGAGAATGAGGTGACTTTTGTAAAGCCCCTGCACATGGGCGGGGGGGGGGGTTGGTGGTGGTGCTGATTGGAACTCTCAGTCCCACCCCCTCATTTCTGGGGAGGGGAAAGGGAGCAAAGGTTGAATCAGTCGCCAATGGGCAATGATTTGATCAACGATGCCTACATAATAAAGCCCCCGTAAGAAAGGAGTTTGGGGGCTGGCAAAGCGGAACACTTCCAGGTGCCACCATGCCAGACCCCAAACGCCACAAGGACAAAAGAGCCTTTATTCGGGACCTGGCCCTACGTATCTCTTCATCTGCTTGTGGAATTTGCATTCTTTACTATCCTTTGTAATAAACTAGTAATCTAGTTGAGTAAATGAGCTTCCTGAGTCCTGTGAGCTACTCTAGCAAATTTATTGAACCCAAGGAAGGGGTCAGGGGAACCTCTGATTTTCAGCCAGGTTGTGAGAAGCACCAGCGACAATCTGGATTTGGGACTGGCGTCTGGAGTGGCGACTGAGCCCTTCACTTGTGGAGTCTGATGCTATCTCTGGGTAGATAGTGTCAGAATTGAGTTGAACTGTGGGACACCCAGCTGGTGTCCCAGAATTGCTTGGTGGTGTAGGGGGAAAAAACCCACACATTGGAATTGGGTGCAGAACTGTTCATCGTGGTGTGCAGGGGCCAGCAAGCTATGGTCCGTGGGCCAGGACTGTTTTTTCGGTTTTTGTAAATACGATTTTGTCACAACACAACCATGCCCCTTCATTAACGTGTTGTCTGTGCCCATGTCCTCGGTGGGATAACGGTCCTCCAAAGATGTCCACATCCTAGTCCCCGTTATCTGTGAACAGATCAACTTCCATGGCAAAAGAGACTTTGCAGATGCGATTAAGAGTGTGGACCTTGAGAAAATTGTTCTTAATTCTCCCAATAGCCCCAGTGCAATCGCAAGCATCCTCAAAAGTGGAAGAGGGGGACAGACAGAAGATCAGAGAGAGTTGTGACAATGGAAGAAAGGAAAAGAGATGTGATGTGCTGGCTTTGAAGATGGAGGAAGGCACCACAGGCCAAGGAATGTGGCATGGTCTCTAGAAGCTGCAAGAGGCAAAGTAACAATTCTCCCCTAGAACCTCCAGAAGGGACCCCAGCCCTGTAGACATCTTGATTTTAGCCAAGTGAGGCCCATGGTGGACTTCTAAGCTACACAGTGTAAGACAAGAAATCTGTGTGTTTAAGCCACAACGTTTAGGGAATTTGTTACAGCAGCTACAGAAAACTCATACACCCTTACAGGGCACCTGGGTGGCTCAGTCAGTTAAACACCCAACTCGTGGTTTTGGCTAAGGTCATGATCTCACAGTTGTGGGTTCAAGCCCCATATCAGGCTCCATGCTCACAGCATGGGGCCTGCTTGGGATTCTCTCTCTCTCTCTCTCTCTCTCTCTCTCTCTCTCTCTCTCTCTCCCTCTCCCCTCCTTGCGTGCTCTCTCTCTCAAAATAAATAAAGTTTTTGAGAGAGAGAGAGAAGAGAGCGAGAAAGCACATGAGCAGGCAAGGGGCAGAGGCAGAGGGACACAGAGAGAGAATCCCAAGCAGGCTCCACCCTGCCAGCAAGGAGCCGAATGTGGGGCTTGAACCCACGAACTGTGAGATCATGACCTAAGCCAAAGTCAAGAGCTGAACGTGTCACTGACTGAGCCACCCAGGTGCCCAATAAATAAGGCACAATGAAAAAAATAAGGTGGGGGGGGTGCCTCCACATGGCTGGCTCAGTCGGTGAAGCATCTGACTCTTGATTTTGGCTCAGGTCATGATCTCACAGTTCATGAGTTCGAGCCCCACATTGGGTTCCACACGGACAGTGTGCAGCCTGCTTGGGATTCTCTGTCTCCCTCTTTCCCTGCCCCTCCCCTGCTTACTCTCTATCTGTCTCTCTGTCAAAATAAAGAAACATTATAAAAACGGAAAGCAAGAAAACTCAGACACCCCTTGTAGCTTGCCTAGAGCCACAGAGTTGAGTAGGTGTCACAGAGACCAAATGGTCCGCAAAGCTTAAACTATTTAGTACGTGGACCTTTACAGAAAGAGTGTGCCAGCACGCACCCACCCATAGAAACATAATGTGAGCCACATACGCGGATTCAAATTTTCTAGTGGTCTCTGAAAAGAGACGAAACTAGTTGTATTCATACTTAATATAAAATGTCGTCAATTGACGTGATCAATATCACAAATGCTAATGAGATATTTCATATTCCTTTGTGTGTGTGTTGTAGCTTTGAAATCCATGTGTACTTTACCCCCATAGCACATCTCGTTTGGATGGGCCACATTTCAAGGGCTCAACAGCCATGGATGGCCAAGGCTACCATACTGGTCCACGAAGCTCCAGACCATCTATAAAAGCCAGGCACTGACTGGGGCCCTCAGTGAAGGAGCCTCCAGGAGGTGGAGAAGTCTAACTAGAAGTTCTCCAAAGTAAAGTCAGATGTCCTTTCCCCAGACGCCAATCTGTCCCAGAATCCAGCAGTCATGTGGAAAGGAGTCACTTCGGTGGTCCCCAACTCTGTGGGGACCCCTGAGCAGCTGCCAGCATCCTCTCGGGCTGGAGAAGCTCAGGACAGGCAGGAAAAGGGGACAGGACTTGCTGCACACTGAGAGGGTGAAGAAGGACTGTGGCCCAGCACACGAGAGACTAAACTTGGGCATGACTGCTGGACCTCAGGAATGCTTGGCCCACCTCATCAAGCCCAGACTCCACCTTGAAATTCAGGTCTTTTCGCACAATGACCTCAACCACTCCGTCACCCCCACACCTCCCTTCTCATAACTAACCCTAAAGACCCCACTGTCACCACCACCCCGAACAGAGCGGTATCGCCAGGCTGGCTACACCCTCACAGCTTCCCGGCACTTCTCCATCTCCACACCATGGCCCCCAGCGTCCTCTACACTTTCATGCACTTGCTCCCTGTCCTCCAGGTATATTTCAAATAGCCCTAAGTATGGCCAGTGGCCACCCACACTGAAACCTTTCCTTCCTTCCTCTTCTCCCCATGCATTCTGTCTGGGCCTCACATACAGCCCACATCTCAGACTTCCAGCTCTGTCTGCTGTGTATGTTTTGGTCTCCCCCAGAAGACTGCTCTTCCTTCAGGTAAAGAACACACTTCTTTTCAGTTCAATAGCCTTTATAGCCCCTGGAGCATAGTAAGTGCTCAATAAACATACAGCAAGTTCAGTTGAATTCCCACAAAACCTTGGCATCACATGGGTCTGGGAGCTGTTCCCAAGCTCTGTCACCCTGGGCATGTTACTTGACCTGTCTCATCATATGGAAACTGGGGATACTGCAGGGCCTGTCCCCATGAATTGTGGTGAGGAGTACATGGACCTTGGCAAACGGGGCACAGAAAGCAGCTGGTACGAGGCCTGGCCCTTGATAAATACAATCTATCATTTTCCATGCATATGGCACCTCTCCCCTTATCTGCCCATCTCCAGTCACTGCTGGAGCTCCGACAGGCCCAAGCCCATTAAAACAAGTTCCAGAGGCCCAGGCGATAACCCCCTGAACTCAGGCATCAGCAAAATCTCAGTTCAACCAAAGAACACACAGCCACCCGTTTTAATTGGCATCTACTCCCCTGGAGCCGTGCTGGTGTCTCAACTCCTGCCCAGCCCAGCCCCTGCCCACATGCTCGGGCAGAGACTGAAGGCCCCACAGGTCAAGGGAACGGTAGCCCTCACCACAAAGCCCGGGGACCAGAGGTAAGGCTCATGAAAAAGCCTTACCATCAGCTCTGAGCCTTCTTGCAGTCTGCTTCTCACCAGACCTTGAATGTTATTGAGACTATATTCTGAGGGGTTTTGCTCCCTGGGAGTTTCTTTTCAGACAAATTAACCGAAAGCTAATTGCCCTGAAGCATGAGGGCTCTCTCTGGAGCTCTGAGGGGGTGGGGGTAGAGGGTTGACGGGCATGGGGCATTCCTACCAGTTGGTCCCCTCAGGGGAGGAGAAGGCTGGGTCTGGCTCCGGGAGCCACGGCACCCAAGGGACTCTGGTACATGAACAAAGGTGACACAGTGATGTGGCCAATGCATGACACTCATTTTTCACTCAGGAGCTGTTGTGATGAGAGAAGAACAAAGACATGGGGAGCATCTGTGAGACAATCAAGAAAGCAAAGCAGGGGCTACTGAGGGAGGAGGGAGCCACAGGGGAGTGTGGCTGCGGCCACAGAGAGGCTGGTGAGGAAACTGCCACCTGCACCATTGGGACTGGAGAAACCGGCGTCCCGGGAAAGCAGGCAGGGAGGAGGGCGGGCAGGTGCACGACTACCACCCTGCTCTTCAAGAAGCAGGACTTGAAGGCATATTCCCGCGGAGTATCTCACTAAAGCGAGAACTGGCACCCAAGATCTACGTTCTAAGATCTACTCTTGGGACTCGAGGAAGATCTATGGCTCTCCCCAAAACAACACAATGTTAAGCACCAAGCGGCTTTGGGCCTGCTTATAAAGAAACATGATTAGCCAGCAATGCATCTGATCCCTCGTGATCCCTCGTGATGAGTGGCTGGAAGGAACACAGACCAGGGGTGGGTTGGGGGAAGCATCTAGGACACAGGTTCTCCAACTCTGGGCATGAGCATCACCTGGAGGGTTATAAAAGCCAGGCAACCAGGCTCCATCTCCCAGAGCTTCTGATTCAATAGGCCTGGCCTGGAATTTGCATTGCTAAGCAGTTCCCAGAGTGACGCCCACCCTGCCAGTTTGGGAACCACACTTCCAGAACCACTGACAGTAGTGAAGTTTTGTCTTCGCAACGAGTTTGCTTCGCCTCTTATCAACTCCTTCTGTCCCGAAAGGTCAGATGATCGTTAGTTATGTTAGTATGGGAGAACAAAACAGCCATGTGTCCAGATGTAAAGAGACACCGTGCGAAGAGCCAAGGAATCGAGAACTCCTGGGAACAGACGCCATTGTTAATAACTAGAAAGGGGACTTGGCCTCCCCATCTGAAACCTGGTGGAGGGCTGCACCATGAGAGGTGCCCATAGGCAGTCTGGAGAAGGGCTGGGACAGTGCTAAAAACGGACTAATGTGAGCAGGTGGGGACCCTGCTCAGCTGCCAAATGGATGGGGTCCCCCTGAGGCCAGGGGACGCACCAAGGAGCAGAGACCTTAGCCCAGGGCCTTGCGGCATTTTCCTAGGAGACCGGAGCATGGTGTCATCGACTAGGATGAAAGGGTTAACTGAAGCCGCTCTTTCCAGAGATAGCTTTGCAGACAGCTGCCTACGGGCTTCAGGTGCCTTTGCACCGGAGCCCTTCAGGCCTCCGTGTCCCTCCCCCTTCCCAGACCAGAGCCTGTCTGCGGATGTAAAGAGCTGTAGCCGACTGCTGTCTGCCTCCCTTCCAGCAGAGCCAGGAGGACGCAGGGATGTCACTGTCACCTGGCAGCCTTCTCATCTGCTGGGCTGGCCAGGAGACCCGGTCACGGAGACCACGTGAGGAAGTAGGTAACAGATTCGTTTTTACGATGGCATGTGTAGGCAAGGGGCACTGCAGGAAGAGCCCAGGCAGGCAGTGTGGTGGACAGCTCATTATGTCCCCACCTTACTGCTCTGGGACGCCGCATCCCATGGGGCAGGCAGGAGTTTTCTCAAAAGCGTGATCCCAAGACCAGCGGCATCAGCATCACTGGGGACTCAGAAATATACATTCTCAGGGCCCAAGCCCAGACCTGCGGAATCAGAATCGTTCGGCATGAGCCCAGCACCCTACGTGGTACCAAACCCACCAGGCGACACCGGCTCCCGCTCCAGCTGTGAGCAGTGGCAATAGTGGCAAACAGCACCGACCCCAGAGCCAGACAGACAAGCTAGACTCTCGGCTCCGGTCCTCGGAAGGCTCTGTCAGTGCAGAGCCCGCTTCGGATCCTCTGTCCCCCTCTCTCTCTACCCCTCCCCCACTCGTGTATGCTCTCTCTCTCTCTCTCAAAAATAAACAACATTAAAAAAAAGAGCTCACTTAAACACCACAACAACCCTATAAGGGACGTGCTATCTTCATCATCATCATCATCATTTGTCATCATCGCCACATTCCAAAGGAGAGATCATGGAACGAGGAAATTAGATACCTCACCCTGGGCCAGCAGCTGCCTCGAGGGGGAGCCACAAATCGAACCCCCACAGCCTGGCTGCAGTCTGTGTTCTTTACCACCTACCAGGAGAAGCAGGAGGTGGTGTGTTACTGGGGACCCATCTCCTGTGGTTCCCATGACCCCTGTCTTCCTGTGACCCACTAGGACAAAATCCTACCGTCCTTAAGCAGAATTCGGAAAACCTCCCCACCCCCAGGTGTGGGAAGACTGGAAGTCTTGGTCTCTTGAGAGGGGGAATCACATCAAATTTCCCACCATGTCCCATAGTCCAACCGGGACCACACGTAAAGCCAAAAGGGACGAAGACCCACCTGGCAGCAGCAAGGGGCCCAGGGAGAGGCATGGAGATTCCCTCAACCAGCAATCCGCTCCCCCTATGGGCTCCCGACTTGACCGCAGACCAGAGCACAGGCAGGGAGGGGCCTGGCGGAGCCACATACATTAACAACATGCCCAGGGTCAGAGCGCCTCAGAGCACGTCTCCAGGAGGCACGTGGGCAGGAGTCCGGCAGCAGAACACACACGCTGAGCTGCCAATGAGTCGAGCACAGGTCAGCCTTTTAGCGTGACTGCCTTGTGCTGGCGGGGGTGGGGGGGGCACATTTGGGAGCACTGCTTCCCGCTTCTGCTCTGCCCTCAAGCTGCTGAGAAATTCCCTCTGCACGCATCAGATTCTAGAAACAGCAAGCAAAATAGAAGTGCAATAAAGAGGTAACGGGGCTCCGTGTTCCTATCAAATGTTTACACCTGTGATGAACCAGCAGCACCTGGGACTAAGAACTCTACCTAAGACTCTACCACAACCCAAGTTTCTCCCAGATACTTCGAAGGACCAGCACCATAGCAAACAAGAATATAAAGCTTCCAGGAGGTCCGATCCTTGCTTGGCCCCTTTCTAGCTCCGTAATTCTTGGGAGAGCCCACTGCATCACTGAACCTCTTTCTCTCCTCTGAAATGGCAGCAGAATCTCTACCACGTTAAATGGTGGGAATCAAATAAAATATTACACGTGAGCGCCCCATTCAGTGCCCGTCTTACGCAGGCACTCCACGGAGATGGGCTTTTCTTACTAGCAGAGACTCAGAAAGAAAAAAGATGATGAGCTATCATACCTATTATGGTATGACTGAAGTGAGAGGGCCCGCCAGGGGAAGGGGAGGGATGAGGGGCGGGGCCCACACTTCAGATTCCAAATCCTTATAAGAAAACAGGAACGTGGAGGGAGCCATCGCTGCAGGAGCAACAAAACAAGAAAACTCGCACCAGACAAGGCGCTCAGCAGACGCTGCTAAATGGTTTCCAATTAATTAACTGATTACATGATAGAACAGAAGGGGATTCGAAAGAGCGCTGTTGACCTTTAAGAATAATTAATATATCAGGATAGCAAACCCATCCAAGGAAAATAATGAGGAACATTTTAATATTACATTCAAAAGCTCTGGATGGGGCGGCAGATGGGCCTTAGCTAAGCAAACTCCAGCTCCCTCCACCTCCTCCAGCTTCCTATCTACCCACCGCCTCCCACCCAGCCTCTTCCTCCAGATCCTGAGACCTCAGGCCTCCCACCTGTGTGCAGGGGCACGGTGGTCCTGGCCCAGTCCTGTGACCAGCCCGTCCGCCCAGGTAACAATAGCAAAACAAGGAGGGCAGGGTGAAAGGCTCCCCACACTACCGAATGGAAAGGGAGATGCTGAAAGGGGCACATCAGCTCCCCCTCTGCGGTCCACGTGGGTATCGAGAAGCCTCTCTCCCCACCTAGGTCACTGCCAGAGTCAGCACTCCAGACATGGGGTAGGCGCCCCTCCTCCTGGATCCTGACATACATGGCCATTCCACTGTCAGCCCTAATGGGTAACAGGGTGTCGTGTCTGATGGCAAACAGTTCGTACCGTCCGGGAGGTCATGGGCCCACCTACCTTGGTCACAGTCTATGGTCCCGAGCATCCAGCAACATAGTGTTGTTGAGTCGATCTGCAATGAGTTCTCTGCCATGAACAGACTTCCTTGACACTCTGGCTCCTTCCTCCTGGAATTTCTGGCAAATTCCTAGTCACCCTCCAGGACTCCCTGAAATATCCTTCCTCCAAAAAGCCTTCCTGACTGCCACCTCCTCTCGCTTTCCCCACTCACATGTTCCCAGAGCAGTCTGCCCATCCCTTTAGTTTAGCACTTGTCATACTGTCAAATACTGTCAATACTTCGTTACCCAGTGGACACCCTAAGAGTAACAACAAGGCTCTTCTCAAACTCTCTGTATCCCTGATATGATCGAAATACCTGGTAGGGAGTAGGTACCCAGAAAACATGAGTTGAATGATTCCAGGATAAACGGAAGTACTTTGGCTAAAAGGAGGCAAACCCCATAAAACCTTCACTCCTCTTTAGATAGCTCCAAGGATACAAGACCCGTTCATTCAACAAGTACCGATGATGGGTGACCACACACCCTGATTTGCCCAAACAGTCCCAGTTCACACCTGTTGTCCCAGAATCCCATCCAGTAAGTTCCCTTTCACTTTGTGCCCCAGTTTGAACAGTAATTTTACTGAATTCCTACTATGTGCTATGCACTCTTCCAGCTGTTGGTTTGTAGCACAGAACAACAAAGATAGGCAAAGTCTCTAAACAAAGTTTTAGTATCATCCCAGCTTTTACTATATTGAAAAGCAACCTCCATCCCCTCGATCATTCAGCCCATACTAATTTGGTACCTAGTCCACGGCAGGCAAGGCTAGGTGCAGGCACACAAAGGGAATAAGACACATTCTCCCATGGAAACCATTCACTATGTTTCCAGAAGAATCTGGGGAAGGAGACTTGTCTCAAAGGTTTGCATGTGGCTCAGAATTTGAATGCCCCTTCTAGTCTTTAACCCCTGCTGGCCCCACAGAATGGTGGGATGCAGTCAGGTTGGTCACAGTCCCTATATCCACGCACATCAGCTGACCCAAGGCAGGTGTCTTGCTCTAAAATATCTTGGGTTGTTTTTTTCTTTTTTTTTTTTGCCGGGGCAGCGGGTGGCACCTGGGTGGCTCAGTTGGTTAAGTGTCTGACTTCAGCTCAGGTCATGATTTCATGGTTCGTGGGTTTAAGCCTGGCATTGGGCTCTGGGCTGCCAGCTCAGAGCCTGGAGCCTGCTTCATATTCTGTGTCTCCCCACCTCTCCACCCCTTCCCCTTTCATGCTCTGTCTCTCTCTCTCTCAAAAGATGAATAAACATTCAAAACTTTTTAAAAATTAAAATAAATAAAACATCTTATTATTTCTAATCCTTAAAAGCAGCAGGTCAGAGAGTATTTGCAAGAAAGCACAGTGCTACAGATATGAGAGACCCTGGAGAACAACCCCTAGTACCCCATGACTCCAAGGAGACCCAGCCCACTCTTGATCTCCCTCCTTATTCCTCAGGTTCTTATCTGTTTTCACACAGACTCTCCCAGCCCAGCTTATTCTAAATTCCAGCAGAGTTCAGGATCCTACAGCTATCCTTATTTCCAAAGCTCATGTGGCTTTGCTTCTACTAAAATTCTCCACATTACCACTCTCTCTTCTCCTCCTTGACTGCCAGTAACAGCCATGTCCCCTCTCCTGAGCTACAGCCACAGTTAGGGGCCAGCTGCCCTCATTTTCCCAGCCCCACTCCTATCTCAATCTCACTTCCAATGTCAGCTGAAAACATCTCTTTTCTCCTTTTAATTACACTTCTCTGCTCCCTCTCTGTTATTGGCCTCATGACTCAGGGCTTTAATTTATTCACCAAACAATGTCATTACACCACTGTTTTCTGTAATTTATACCATGCACAGTCTTTTGGCCTCTGTTGTCCAATTCTGCAAAATGTTTGGGAAAAGCAGTGCTCATTCCTATTCCCCATGGCCTCTCTCCTGCAGAGATCTGGCAGAGTCCCCGGAGACTTATGCAAGACCTCTTATCTCATACTGAATATATGGAGCCCAGAACGACCCCCACCCTACTTGGTTCCATGTGGATTCTCAAGGAATTGTTTCTTCACATCCCCCCAGGTTGTGTGAGGATCGTATAATCTGGAAACAGGAGGGCATCTGTCTATAGAGCCAAGGCACTTCGGATTGAGACGTGGCAGAAATGAGAGCTAAGGAGAACAGAATGGAAAAGCACATGAGGGCATGGTCCTGGCAAAGACTGGTACTCCCAGGGGAGACCATCCACACAAGGAGTTGTGAACTGCTTTTCTGCTTGCCGTTCTTTTCACAAAGCAGAAGACATCGTTTGCACTTTGATCACAAACATTGTTAAATGAAAGCATGCAAGTCAATTTCACTGAATGGTCTGAATTTCATAAATCGTGCATTGAGCAGGGTGCCAAATTCAGCTAATTCTTTCTTATACCAGTGCTACTTACACTGACCTCAACTTAATTTAAACCTTGAGCTTTGAACACAAGTGCAAACAATTAATTAACTTGCTAATCTTTGTTCCGTGCTATGGGGATTTTTTCCAGAATCATTAACAATAATCATGTGAATAAACTAAAGAAAATTGGGATACAGAAATAATTTTCTGAGAAGTAGAAATAATGAGTAGCATTTATTGAGTGCTTGTTAGGAACTAATTACTAAAGATATTAGATATCAGATATTAAAGATATTAGTCCACCGACTCTTCCCCAAAATCATTTATGTTCCATATTATTGTTATGATTTGTTCTCATTTTACAGATAAAAAAAATCCATGGCTTAGAGGTTAGCTAGCTAGTTCAAGGTCACAAAGCTGGTACTGTTAAAATAAGGGCTGAATCAGTGTGTCTGTTTCCAGAATCCATCACCTTAGCACACTACCATAGTGTGTGCCTGTGTGTGTGCGTGTGTTGTCTCTGTGTGTGCATTGCACCTGCATGTAAGCCTGAAGGTGTCTGGACTTCCAGTCAAGGGCTCTGTTTTATACACCCAAGTGAAAGCCTTCCAAGAATGAAGAGGGCACAGGGACAAGAAGTACCACGAGTACCATAACTCAGCCAGCTCTGCTATGCTGCTCCCATAGTTTGTCCCCCTCTGACTATTCCTATGATAAAACACATGACAGATGCACTTGCTTTCGGCCCCATTCAACAGAAACAGAACAGGCTTGGTAAAGGAATAAGGACAGCAACTCTGGACCACAGACCCGGGGAGCTCTACCCTTGAGGAAAGAGACCCCTGCAGTTCAGTTCCCTTCTCATGGACCTAGAGGATTCCCCAGTTCAGGGTAAACGAAGTCATAAATCATAATCCTCCTCCCCTCTGCCCTGGACCTGGGAGGAGAGAATGGAAATGAGTAGACCCTTCTCACATGCCCTTTCCTGTTTACGTTTGGATCTCACCAGGCAGGCCAGCAGAGTTCTGTCCACCCCATGTGCGAGGCTCTTCCTGAACACTACCCGGCTCTCACTTAAGAGCACAGCTGAGCCACCAGCAACTGCGATGATGCTAGAGAGAGGAAAACGGGGAGCCCAGGACCTGGGAGCCTCTCTGGGGAGCTGTTGACTGCTTACTGGGCCCCCAGAGCTCCCTAGGCTCTGGCCATGGTGCTGAATCCCCAGGGACAGGAACAAGGAGGCTGAGAGCTGCATAAGCAAAAGTAATGGTAGTGAGGTATCAGTTTCCCTGCAGAGAAAAAACAATTTTTCAACATTCCTTTGGGGAAAGCTGGGCTCCTAACCACCTCCAGAGGCGTGAACCAGCCTTTGCACCATAATACAACAGAAAGAACATGAATTCTGGAGCAGAAATTTACAGATATGAATCTGTAACTTTAGTTGTGTGACTCTGGGCAAGTTACATAACCTCTCTGAGCCCCAGAGTCCTCATTTATAAAACAGGAAGAATGTCACTTATTCGAACAGGATTACTGTTGGAGGAGTGCTTAGCAGGGAGCTTAACACAATAAATATTTCTTCTCTTTTTTGTCTCAGCTTTGTTCCCTGCTTGCTTGCAAATGTACATGCACACACACACACAATCTAGTTTTCTCCTTCCTCCTATAAAATACTGCACACATTCCTTCAAAAACAAATTTAAGACCCATGTCCTTCCCCAGCATCCCTGGAATACGAGAACATCTCTGTCTGGTATGGTCAGCACCTATCAGCAAAAGTTAACATATCAGCATCTCTGGTTTAAGAAAGCTCATTTTATCTTCCCAACTAGACTGAACAATCCAGTCCCACCTGAACCAAATCCCGCTTTAGAATCTCCATCCCTTCCCACCCCCCAGGCCACAGCACTGGCCATGGGGAGACGTTTCCATAGCACCTTTCACCTGTATTTAACAAGGCTCATCATAGCATTATGCATACAATCACCTAATATAGACCATGAATCTAACAATATTTGAATGTTTTAGGCTATTTTTGAGTTAGTTTCTGTCAATAACCCAACTACCATAAAATTGCCAGGAAAATCAGTGTTGGTATGCATTTCCCATGTAGCAGGAAAGTAACCAAAAAAAAAAAAAAAAAAAAAAAAATCAAGGTGGTGATGGGTCTATGGAAAGTCTCAGAGCAGCATCAAAACTCTGAGGTCCAAAAACCAGGTAAGTCTCCTCCCAGGTGTCAGCAATTACTTAGGGAACAGCCCAGTATAGTGGAAAAGATAAGGCACTGGGAGTCTGAGACCAGGATCCTGGTTCCTACCTCCCTACTTCTAGCTATGTGGCCTTGGGTGACTCACTCTCTTCATTTCCTCAATGATAAGACAGATGAGAGTAATTGCTCTTTCACCTTAATACTGCATGTTAAATAAGGTAGTACTTTTGAGAGTGGTTTCTAAAGCACTACAGCCATGTTGGGGATGAGCACATTGCTCAGGGAACTGGTCATCAGTCACAAGAGGAAACAGGTCCATGTCACTCTTGTAATACCACACCACACACTGACCACCCTCACTCTCTGTCTCCCTGCGGGCCCCCAGATACATCCACTCATTTCACAAGTGTACAGGAAGACCTAATAGGTGCCAAGCATCTTCAGGGCACATCAACGGAAGCGTGAGTATGGTACAACAAACATTACAAACTCCATGAAAGTCTCGTATGATCTAGAGAGATACAAAGGGAAAAGACCTAACATCTGTAAGGAACTCGCTATGTGTCAGGGATCCAAATGCATTCTCTCATCCAAGTCCCAAAACACAAGCCTGCGAGGGGGATGACTTTATCGCCAGAGGAAGAACCAGCTCGGAGAGATTACGTGTCTTGACCAAGGTCGTGCAGCTGCTCAGCAGTCTGGCTGGGGACGGAGCCCAGTTCTGACGGACTCCAGTATCCGTGCCCCGAAACACGTTATGCCTCTTCTCAGCGCTTAACCAGAATAAGGGAGGGGAGGAAGGAGAGCAAGAAAATCCTAGGAGGGCCCCATGCCTATGAAATCACCTAATAAATGCTGTTGATGGTCTTTGAAAAGACCAACACGGGCTCTCAAGTACGCCGAGTCATGGCCGTCAAGTGAGGCTTTCCGGAGATTCCTGAGGTCCAAGCAGAGACGGACACCAGTGAGAGAAACAAGGGGGGATAGAAGAAGGGAAGGATGGGAGAAGAGGGAAAGAGCAAAAAGAGAGAAAGCTGCTGGGGATCAGGCCTGGGGAATGCAATTATTAATATTCTAAATGGAGTTCTGACTGCTTAAGCTTTATTTAAGAACATGCCCAACTGTATAATTACAAGGCCTTAATTTGTTTTCTTTTCTGCACAATAAATAAGGAGCACACGGTTGATCTTTGCAAACACCGCCCTTGCTGGCATCAGCAGAGGCTCTTGATTGCAGACGGACAGCTGGCACGCAGAGGGGCAGCCCCACTGCCACCTGAAGGGGTGAGCTGCCTGCCCCCCGAGGCACAGCTGGGCACACCAGATGTGGGGAAGGACAAGAAGACCAAGGTTCCCTTTTATTTCAGGAGAATGCTACTGGGTGGGTGAGTAGGGAGGCCATCCCCCTGGATTCCCCCATGGAGCAGGCACTGCTGGGGGCACCTAATTCTCAGTGGCCCTGACACAACACAGAAATGGGCTCACTGCGCCTCAGGGGAGGAAGCTGTTCAGTCTCTCAAAGGCAGAAGCCCACTTGCTATTGATGGCCCTGGGCATCAGACCTGCCAATGAGAAAAGGGAAACTAAGGATCCTGGGGGGGGGGGGGGGGTGGCGGGTACCTTTCCTTTTTGTACTGCCTCCTTAAGGACCACAAGGCAAGATGGGGACGGTGGTCAAGCTGTCAGCCTGACTCCAGGTTCAGTGGGGGCTGCAGCACACAGTTCCCTCCACCCAGAATAGTCCCCACCCAATACCCCACCACCCAACCCCTCACCAAGCTTCTTCCAGCTGCTGACTCCCACCCCACCTCCCAGGTTTCAGACTGTCTATCACCATCCCAGAGGGCCTTCCCTGCTCACCCAAAGATGCAACACCTCCCTTTGTTAAGTAATCCCCGGGAGACCTTAGTCCCCATCACACTGTAGAGTAACTCCCTCCACCTTCTGCCTCTCTCTCCTGCCCCTGGCCCACCCACTGAAGCCAGAGACCTAAATGTAATTCATCTTTGCAGCTTTGCCTGGGATATACTAGGACCTCAACAGATGTTTCTGATGGGAATTAATGAATTCACATCTCAGGAAAATGCCACATGACCCCAAGGGCCACTATGAATAAACTTCACGAGACTCTAAGACACAAGGTTGGTCAGGGACAGCATGTGGCTGAGCCCCACTCTGTGGGACCCAATGCCCTTCTGATCCAGAACAGTCACAATGGCTGGATTACCTAGAAGCCCACCCGGGAAAGGGCAGAGGACGACAGCAAGTCCCAAGAGACAAAGGGGTTAACCCCAGGAAGAGACTTTTACAAATCCATCAAGAAAAAAACCAGGGGAAAAAAAGACACGAGACTGCTGGCCTGCTAAGGAATGAAAAGGGACGAGAATTAATGATGACTCCAAAATAGCCACGAGACTAATCTCATTTTCTAAATCTGTCCTTAACAAGAAAAATGGAGAAAAGAGATGTGGACAAATGGAAAGTAATGAAGCCTTAGGGGAGGGGAAAAAGGGAAAGAAAATCTACTAAGAAAAATCAAGGCTGGAAAACATGGGCACATGGTCTAATCCCCAAGGCTAGGAGACACGGAGGCCACAGTGTTTACTCAGCATCAGACTGAGCTTTGAGAAAGCTGACAAGGTTACAAGAAAACCCTTAAAGCTCAGTCCAGTGGATCCTAGAGAATGGAGATACCTGAAATGAAAAAGCTCTATGCCGCACACAGGGTTTCGATGAAAAGAATCACACATCACAAACACTCTGGCTGGCAAGGTACGCAGCCACACTGTCTGGGTCACGTTGGGTCCGCCCTAGGTGGATCAGAATGTTGCCCATAAAACAAAGTGAACAGAAAGAAGTTATCAGGGAGGACATCCTTAATCCCAGGACCACAGGGAGGCTGCAAGAGAAACACAAATGGACAAGAGGAAAGAAACTCAATTTAGGAAGCTGGCTACCTGCCTCCCTAGGGAACAAGATGCAAATTCTTTCCAGGGCTCCAGAAAGGCAATCACCCAGAGACTGAGGGTGTGACTTGACTAGAAATCAGAAGCAGCACATAAATACGTGGAGGCTAAGAAATTCCAGGTTGAAAATCCTGAGCTTGGCGAATTCTAGGATACAAAACACACTTGGGTTCTATGGAAGCAAGAAGGACCCGTCTGAAAGAGGCACAACAAATGCTCTGTCTGGTGTCACCAGATGTTGTAGAGGCTGGGCTATGGGAAGAAGACCCCGGCAGATCTACAGAAATGACACCACTCGGTGGCGCAAGGCAGTGTCAGGTGCTGAAGCTGCACACACCCCAGCACAAAACCACGAGCTGTTGAGGCAGGGACCTTAGAGCTCATCTAATCTGGTCCATATCCTTCCACTTTTTTGTAGTGGGCTCCACCACCTGCAAATAGTCTTTCCTGGGGCTGGGGCCAAAGACAGCCAAGGCTGGGGCCATGCAAAGCAGCCTTGTCCGAAAACAGGCAAGTTGAAAGCCTCCTTCTCCTGCCTCCGTACATCATAAGGGTGGGTTTATCTCCACCTTTTCCATCACCCGGCTCCATTCTCTCTACTGAACACCCACCCTGTGTGATGCTCTGCTAACGGCCCCCCGAGTGCCAGCCGGGCATCACCCACCCACCTAGACCCTGCCGGCAGCCGGGTGTAAACAAGGACTTGGTTTCAGACACCCCCTTAGTATTCTCCCACGGGCCTTCTTCCAAAGCATCCGTGATCCTGAGAAGTGCCACTCTGAAGCTTACTGCCTGACCATCCTTCCCAGCCGGGTTCCAGAAAACGGACTCCTGCCCCCGCTGGACCTCGGGTGGCCACAGACAATAGATGGAGAGTGGAGTTATTAAAAGGGAAGGCTCTACAGTCCCAGAGGCAGCCCACCCAGGGTTGGCTTGTCCTTGCCACTTAGTAGCTGTGTCAACTTAGGCAAGTCACTTAACTCTGTGCCTCAAATTCCCCATCTGCAAAATGGAGACATCAATGCCCACTTGCCATAAAGTGACGTGGGAAGTGCACAGAAAGCCGGGCACATAGTGCTGCACAGAAAGCTGGGCATACAGTGAGTGCTTCACTGATGTTAAGTCCATGGGACTCACTGCATCGGAGTGCCTGCCCTGTGGGGAGGTAGGGAGAGGGGAAGGACTGCAGCTTTTCCCCTGGCCCTGCCCCTTGACGACCCCAGATTTCCCAAAATGCTGAGGCCAGGCCTGGGCCACCTACAACACCGCTTCATTTTACAGACGTAAAAATGGACTGGATAGGTTAAGCGGCTCACCTAAGGTCACAGAACAATGCAGAAAAAGGGGAAAGTTCAAGGAGCGATCACCCAGCTGACGGCCAAATGGTACCTCTCAAAATGACAGCCATCCAGGTATCAAACGGCTCCCCACACCCGCGTGAGCCCAAACTTCAGCATCTTCTTCCCTCCTGCCCACGAAGCAGACATACCATGGCACACGGTGCTGCCTCTTAATGATCTGGGGAAATCCTCCTCCAGTGACAAACGGTTCCGTTTCCACACCCTGTTCCCTTGGAATTCTTTTAGAGCTGACCTGCTGGCCAGACCCCATAGCCTGGAACCATGAACATGTGTCTCAATAGCTCCGGGAGGAATTTCAAGTGGGAAAAGGGCCGCTCTCACACCACGGAGAGCGGCAGCCCCTGTGTCCTAAGTGCCCAGGCCCAGCCATCCAAGCCCACACCTCCTCCAAAGCCCAACCCCACTGTCACCTGCTCCACGAGCCTCCTAGCCACTCCAGCCCACCTCTGATCGACAGTCATACTTAAGAGTCTAAGCCAGCGGCCCCTCCACTGCCTTGGATTGGAAGACTGGAAAAGGTCAACTTTGTGCAGAGTGTCAAAGGCGTGAGTGGTATCATGAGTAACACACAACCTCTATAAAGAACCACCACTGGGTCGGGGCGCCTGGGTGGCGCAGTCGGTTGAGTGTCCGACTTCAACCAGGTCACGATCTCGCGGTCCGTGAGTTCGAGCCCCGCATCGGGCTCTGGGCTGATGGCTCAGAGCCTGGAGCCTGTTTCCGATTCTGTGTCTCCCTCTCTCTCTGCCCCTCCCCCGTTCATGCTCTGTCTCTCTCTGTCCCAAAAATAAAATAAACGTTGAAAAAAAAAAAATTTAAAAAAAAAAAAAAAAAAAAAAAGAACCACCACTGGGGCGCCTGGGTGGCTCAGTTAAGCATCCAACTTCAGCTCAGGTCATGATCTCACAGTTCATCGGTTCGAGCCCCGCGTTGGGCTCTGTGCTGACAGCTCGGAGCCTGGAGCCTGATTTCAGGTTCTGTTGTCTCCCTCTCTCTGTGCCCCTCCCGTTCATGCTTTCTCTCTCAAAAATAAACGTTAAAAAAAATGTTTTTTAAGCCACCATTGGCTCACAATTTACTTCTTCGCACATATAAATTCAAGAAGGTTCAAAGCAATCACTGCAATAGCATCTGCCTCCCTTGTGCTCTGAGACCCCTTTCTGAGGGAGACAGAAAGGAAGAGAATGACAGCTAAGCACTGAGAGGGTCCCAGTACATGCCTGCCCATGCACGGGTTATGGCCATCGTTATCCCTGGTTTATCTGTTTCTTTTCTTACTACAGCCAATGTTTAGTCCTTTCTCATACTGCATGTCCACAGAAGGTCAGCTGTGGCTTTGTCCCCATCAGCTTCCCAGCGAGACTCAGGATAATGGAGCAGCCTCTGTCTGAATGTAACATCCTGTGTCCCGTGACAAAGGGCAAAGAGACAGGAAAACCCTACACAGGCTCTAAAAGCTTCTGTTGGAGAGAGGCATGGGACACACACACACATACACACACACACACGCACGTGCATTGTTTTTATTGATATATAATTCACGTACCATATAGTTCACCCACTTAACCGTACGATTTGATATTTTCTGGTACATTCACATGGTTGTGCAACCACTTTGAGGACATTTTTCATCACCCCCAAAAAAGAAATTCCATACCATACACAGTCTATTCCTAACCTATCTTAACTACAGTGAAGACCGTAAGTTATGAAAGTGTTCCTTTATGCCCAGGAGAATATGGCGTAATATAAACCTCATTTGTCACATCTAGAATAGTAGTTTTAGGCACCCTGGGGCACCTGAGTGGCTCAGTCAGTTAAGCGGCCGACTTCGGCTCAGGTCATGATCTCACGGTTCGTGAGTTTGAGCCCCACGTCGGGCTCTGTGCTGACAGCTCAGAGCCTGGAGCCTGCTTCAGATTCTGTGTCTCCCTCTCTCTCTCTCTACCCCTCCCCCACTTGCACTCTGTCTCTCTGTCTCTCTCTCAAAAATAAATATTAAAAAAAGAATTTGAAATGGCTGTGACCTGCTAGGTATAAACCACACATCCCAGCCACCACACACCTGTCTCTAGGACATCCTCGGATAGGTTCTTAACTCAGGTCCACAGGAAGGCTATAAATCCCCAAAAATGCGTACAAAATGGAGTGCTGGGGCAGAGGGGGAGAACTTTTTCTGAGGAGAAATTGTACAGCTTTAACCATATTCTCCAAAAAAAAAAAAAAAAAGGATCAGAGTCACTCTCCTGGCCATGCCAAGGCCTCATATTCCCCCAAATAGCTGGTAAGCTCTGTAAGGACGGGAACCATGTCTTGTGCATGATAAATCCCCTAGAGCATGCAGCACTTAGAAGGGAAGGAACACAGGAGAGCCTTAATACATAGTTCTCTATGTATTTATTTGGCTGCATACTGAGAATGTGACTGTCACAGTGTAACCTCAAGAATCACAGCAACAACAGCTGACATATACTGCTTCTTATTATGGGTCACATATTCATCTCAATACTTCGTATGCATTAATCCATGTAATCTTGCTACCATAACAACCCTCTTACCTCCCGTATTTCAAACGAGGAGATTCGGGCACAGACTGATTCAGATTATGTTAAGTGACTTGCCCAAGATGTACAGATATATGGAACAGAGCTGGAAGTTAAACTCGGGCAGTGTGGTGTGAGAGCACCTCTTAGCTACTCATCCAAAGAACCAAACTGGCTGATGGGATTTCGTGCGAGGCATCAGCTCGAGCACCAGGTTCGAGGGGACTTCTGAGCAGACAGAGCTGTAGGAGCAGAAATCTCAAAGAGAGAAGTTGCCTTCACTGTACGTTTTCATGTGACATTTCAGCAGAGTGGTGTTGTGATGGGATTATGTCCTATTTGCACATTTTATAGCAGTGTTATGGTAGAGGTGTTTTGTGTACATTATTTGCCCTGTATAGCCTTTCTTTTCAACACAGCTTCAATGTTCTCCACCATACACAGAGTGTGAGGAGGTCTGGCTAGAGAGGACCCGAGAATGGTCAACAGGACGATACGGTGGAAAGAATGTCACACTGCTAATACCAAGACCTGTGTTCTAGTCCTGGCTCAGTTCCTACCCATAGATCTTGGTCAGAATTCTTCTCTACTATAGAAGAAATCCACCCTCTCGTCCACAGAATGATCAAGTCAGACTAGCCAACAAATGGCTATGTCCAACAAAGAGCTACAGGCCACTTGCTATGGGACAGGTGTTATTCTAGGTACTGGAGCTACAGCAGAGAACACAAAGTCCCTGCTCCATGGAAACGGACATTCTCGCAGGGTACATGGGGTATAAAAAATTTAACAGATAAATGAAAGAGATATTTCCACACAGTAGAAAGTAACAAGGGCCAGGGAAACTGTTAAGCCACAGGTTGTAATTGGGTGACAGGTGCATGAAGAGAAGAAAGGCCACGGAAACTGGGTGGTCAGAGAGGCTGGGCGAAGCAAGGGGCATCAGAGAGAATGATGACAAGGAGCCAACCATGCACAGATCTGGGGCCACTGGATCAGCAAGGACAAAAACTCCAAGGGGAGGAACGAACATGGCACATTCAGGGAACTGAAAGAGAGTTAGTTCATAAGGCTGCAGCAGAGGGACGCCTAGGTGGCTCAGTTGTTGAAGTGTCGGCTCGGGTCATATCTAGAGATTCCTGAGCTGAAGTCACGCATCAGGCTCTCTGCTGGCAGCGCACAGCCCACTTCAGATCCTCTGGTCCCCTCTGTCTGCCCCTCCCCATGCCCGCACATGTGCTCTCTCTCTCTCAAAAATAAATATTTGAAAAAACTGAATTAAAATAAAATAAAATGGGCTGCAGCAGAGAGCAAGGGAGGAAAGTGCCAGGGAAGGAGACAAAGAGAGGAAACCAAAACAGCCCGAATCCTGTGGCCATGGTAAGGGGTTTAGCTTTTATTCTAAGTAACGTGGAAGTAATTGGAGGGCTTTAAGCCGTGGAATGACACAACTGGATTTTTGTGTTTCAAATATCACTCTGGCAACGGTACTAGAAACGAAATGTAAGGAACAAAAAGTAAGAAAACCAGTTAGGAAGCTGTTGCCAGAGAGCCTGGACCAAGAATGGTATATGGTGGGTAACCGGTGGAAGGATAGAAGAAAGCAGTCGAAGGGAAGAGAAGCAGCAAAATGACTCAGGAGATTCTCTTGTGAGTGATCTAGCGGCTGGTACTGCTTACAAAAACAGGAACCACCAAGGGAAACAGGTCTGGAGGGAGGAGGTGGACCGAAACCAACAATTCTGTTTTCGCCAAGTTAAGTGTGACCCAAATCTTAGCCACTCAAGTGGAGATGTCAAGCAGGAGATTTAACAAAAGTGGTTTAACATATGAAAGAAATCTAAAGGGCGGAGATGAAGGGCGCCCGGTGGCTCAGCCAGTTGAGCATCTGACTCCAGATTTCAGCTCAGGTCATGACCTCTTGGTTTGTGAATTCGAGCCTGATGCTGCGCAGACAGCTCGGGATGCACTCCCCCCACCTCTCTCGCTCTTTTTTTCCTCTCTCTCAAAATAAATTTAAAAAAATAAAGAGCAGGGATGAGAGCAGAGACAGGAATATAAATTTGGGGGGTTAGCTCTAGAGCCCTTTCTGCTTTAATTACCTGTGATTATGGAGAATCAGAAACCAATGATCAGAGAAGAAGTCATTAATAACAGCAAAAACATATACTAAGTCTTTCATAAAGCACCATGTTAAGCACTTTCTAAGCATCATCTTATTGAAGGCTCAGGACAATCCCATGAAGTAGGAATTCTTACAATCCCTTCAAAACTCACGGAAATTCAGCAGCTTGCCTAAGTAAGACATAGAAGCTTACTACGTAAGACGTGAAAGATCCAGATTTGAACCCCTGGCCCTTCTCTCTCTAAAACCCATGCTGTTAGCTACACAGTGCTCAATGGCTAAGTCCTCCACGTGGAACAGAGGAGGTAGGGCACATGTGGGAGAAGCAGTAAGGGGACAAGAGTACCACTCGCCAATCCCTTTGGGACCTGGAGGAAAGTCCGTGCAGAGGGAAGAGGCAGGCAGGAAGGCAAAAGTCTACTGATAAAGTATCTACACATTGTCTCGTATCCCAGAATGGGGGGTTACTTCAAGGAGAAAAAGCATTGAGTGATTTACAATACATAATGAATCAATCTCGCCACGTTTCCATCCCAATAACCTCGAGAGAAATGTACTGCCTTCTCAGTCAAGTTCTGAAATGGCAGGGACTCGGCCGATTCCTCTTTCCTACCCGCCCAGGGCCATTGACTTTCTCTCCTTGGGAACACAATACAGTTGACACAATCATGCTCCCATCAGGACATTCTCCCCCTCGTCGCCCCATCACACTCCCACACAGGTCAGCTCAGGGCTGGCTCACTCAGCTGAAGATCAAGCGTGCGTCTGCTTACGACAGAGAGGAACAACTTAATGTGGTATCCAGAGCTTTGTGAGCAAAAGCAAGAAACGGAACACCAGAGAAACCTGACCACAACAACTCGAAGGGATTAAATAAATTCTTTTGGCTTGCTGGAATCTCACATTGCATATTCTTGGAAATGAAGGAGCCACAGGCTAATCCTAAGAAGTCTTTTATAATAAAGATATTCAGGTTGTAACATAACTGTCGTTACAGGATTTGACCTGAATAGGTAAAGAAACCAAACAGAACTTTCTCAACAGAGGTCTTGGAGGATGGATGGTGATAAACCCCCAGGAGAAACAGCAGCTCTCTCTTATAAAACTTTAAAGACTCCCGCCCCTCTCATAAGGAGTTCTTGCTGGAGAACCACAGGGAGAGACACAAAGATGCCTGGTCTGTAGAACAATACACGGACTTCAGAGGCTTGGGGATCAGAGTCCAGGTCCTGGCTGTTCCGCTAACTACTGTGTGATCTTGGGAGCAGTCAGTTATGACTTCTGTGCCTCAGTGTTCCCATCTATCAAATGGGGATAGAGGAACCCTAACTTAGGGTTACCAAGAGGAACACGGTCGTATTTGCAAAAAGCACCAGGCATAGTCCTTGGCACAGGGTCAGTTCTCAGTCAATACTAGCCTTTCCTTCTTCTCTCCTGACACTAGCCTTTTTATGCTATTTTCCAACCACCTTAAGAAGAAAAAAAAATTTTTAATTTCTTCAGTGAAAAATATTGCCCCTTCTGGCCCATGAGGTATAACGGAAAGATTCCTGGAAAGAAAATCAGAGGACTTCACAGTAGTTCAGCTTCTACTCACAAGTGAGACCCTCTCTAGCCCTGCCTCCTGGGCTGCCTACCACCCTCCCCCAGCCAGCATGGGAATGAGAGTTCAAGGAGATAATGTGGGAAAGCACTTCGAGAACTCTAAAGTGCTCCACAGATGGAAGAAAATATCACCATTTTAGTGCAGTTCAGAGACAGACGTCTACATTATTCGGCTTATGGGGACCCCAGACTGCAAAGATCCGGCCGATGTGAGCCACGCCAGAGAAAACAAACCCCCAAAAAGGAAGAGATGAGCCAGCTGCAGAAACGGGGCTGGGAAACTCGGCAAATAATCCAAGTTCACTAGTGCGGGTGGATGTGGATGTGGATGTGGTCTCCAATCGGATGGAAACCAAGGGTAAGCTCATCAGCCGAATCGTTTGGGTCCTTTCTGAAACTAACATCATCAGAGAGGGGTGTTCAGGGAGTCTAGAGCAGGGGGACTAAATGGAAAGAACAGAGAATCTTTCCGGGGTCATGCATCAGTATTCAAGGAAGAAAGACACGAGAGATTGCAGAGGGGAGTATCCCAGGCTCCAGACAGATGGACTGCACTGCAGGATATATGACTTTTCCAGAACAAAGTCGCGGTCAGAATCATCAAGGCCACTTGGTCCCCCCTCTTTGGTTCTATTATCACCACCATGAGTAACAGTAATTATTATCACTATTAACGACTGCGGTTTCTGAACCCTGACCATTTATTGGTCACTGCGCTAAGTGCTGCGTGTGCCTCCTTAACCTCATCTTCCCCACATCCCATCCGCAAAGTGTGCCCATTTTACAGATGAGCAAATAGCTATTCCAATTATCCACTTGGAAGATCTTTATCCTTAAGAATCCTTAATCCAGGAGCTAAGAAAAGGATCTAAGGGTCAAGGACACGCCAGTGTCTCAGAAAGGCTCTCCCTGGGTGTAGATGAATCACAATTTCCTTTTCTCAGGCTCAATAAAGGACAGAGAAAAACCTGAAGCAGTCAAGAAAAGGTGGTCAGTCACTCATAAACCTTGAAGTAGGACACAAGAGTCCTCCTCTCCAGCCTCCTTCGTGACACACAACTTGGCCTCAACATCATTGGTTCATTTTTCTGCCCTGAAGAAGAAGCAGACCCTGAGTGATGCAACAGCAGCTTAGAAGGGGGGGGGGGGGGGGGGCAGAGCCAATCAGGACAATTTAGATAACTTGACATCAGTACAGAGGGTGATGATTTCACTTCCTGCTTCTTATTCCGTACAGAGGAGACAAGAAAAGACTTCTCAGCCATCACCTAAAAAAAAAAAAGAAAAAGAAAAAAGCCGCCAAGCCAGGGCTCGGCAATTAGTGTTGGAGTAAGTGATCATCTTGTGATTGCTCAGCTGGGGCCCAAGACTTGTAACTGCATTTAGAGTACAGAAATAGAAGATGCTGCAAGGGAGCAGAGAAACCTGGCCCGTTTGCCAGGAGAAAAATGTCCTGAAGCTGCTGGGAAATTCACTCACTTGGGATCGGGGGTGTGTCCTCATTAAGTGGGAAAAGTTAACCAATAAGCCCATCGATGAAGTCCACCTCCTTCACTCCTCTGTGGAGTGTCCACTGTAGCTTCCTCTCGACAGGTGCTAAATCTCTCATACCAAGCTAAGCATCCCAACTGGCCTCTGATGTACAGCCAGGCCCAAATTGGGGGTAGATTGATTGTAGTCCATCCTTCTTGCCAACAGCAAGCACTTTGGCAAAAGCTGCCCGATGCTACCAGGAGAAAACAGGGCCCGAGGTCACGGGCAGGCTCCCAGTTATCAACAGAACCACTCCAACCAGACCCATTCTGCCCACCAAACCTTGGGACTCTTACAAGCCCCACAAGCCTGTCACGGCCACCACCCAACAGACCCCAGATCATCCCCAAGGAGACCATGGGTCACACCTTTCTTGCAGGATCTCAAGGGTAAGTCAAAGGAATGTTCCAGTACATTGCACTTCAGAGATGCACCCCTGCTCCCATTTCTGGGGCCCAAAGAAAACTGAGGGATCCCAAAGCCCCCTCAATTTTCCTGAGAGCTGCAGGTAACCCAATGCCTTAGAAGTCTCTAGGGCATAAGCACCCGGCCTCTGTCCTCTCCCATGGTGACAGCTTCCCTCCCCCAAGTGTGACTACCACAAACTGGTACTCCATGTGCCATATTCTGCGCATGGAGATGTTCTGTTTGGCCCGTGGGGTAGAGGGGTTTTGTCTTCAGTTGCCAGCATTTAAAACTTGAGTGGTTTCGCTGGACCTCCAACTCTTTTTGAAAAAACAGTAAGTCTGGCAACGCGAGGCCCCCACCCCCACGCAACAGCAGCATCAGCTGGCTGCCCCTTCAGAGGGGACATGTGGTCCCCTGCCTCCACCGTCCCCACGTGACCTGCCATGGGCGGTTAACTTTGTGAACTTTGAACGAGTTAGCATGAAAAGAAAGACTTCTCGGAGGTCAAAAGCTTCTTCCCCTGGGATATTTTACATTGAAATTCAAATCCCCAATAAAATAAACACCTGGAGCATCTGGTCCAAGGCCCTCCTCTGGTTCCAGCTACGCCTCCAGCTGCAAAGAACACACATGAGGAGAATCTCACCACAGATGCTAGACTAGGATAAGGGGCAACAGCTAAATGGGACATTTGGAAAGGAGGTCTCGTCCCCCACAGCTAATATGTCAGGGCCTGAGCAAGGGCCTTGCAGCATGCCAGTTCCAGATGGAGAAAAGAAAGGTGAGCACCAAGCAAGGGTGGCCATAACTGGTGTGTGTGTGTGTGTGTGTGTGTGTGTGTGTGTGTGTGTGTGTGTGTGTATTCACTGATTACTTACTATGTGCTTGAGAAAGCACACAGAGGAACAGAGGGTGAGGCCAGGACCTCCAAAGGGAACCACCCCTACCACCACAATCCTCCATGGTCTCTTCTTTTTCCCTTCCTCCCTTCCCGCCACTTTCTGAGAGCTTCCTCTGGATGTTCTGCCTCTTCAGAGGACACTCCTATCCAGCAGCTGCCCTCCTCTCATCAAATGCAAAATGCCTCAGCCAGTACAACTCTCCTGTGGCCAAAGGAAAGATTCACCTGCACGTCACTGCTCCATTTTCTCCCCAAATACAGCAGACTCCTGCCTCTCCACCTGGTTCCTGCCGAATCTCTACCCTCTAAGGAACGTGCCCAGTGGATGTCCAAGGTGGCCACAGGTCCAACCAGAGCCAACCCTGAGGAGGCCCTTCCGCCATCAGACATGGAAGGCAGAGGGAAAGAAGGGGTGGAGGGAGGCACAGACAAGAATCTCACCCAGAGCCATGCGACCCGCAAACTGTCCCAGACAAAGCTGTGTGACCTCTTATGCAGGGGTCTCCATTCTCCGAGCCCTTCTCCACGGAACCCAGAGCCTATTCAGACACAACACTTGGTCTGCCCCTGCCTTGCCTCTTTTTCCAGCCCCACCTCAACACACAGCCGCACATGCGCACACACACACACACACACACACACACACACACACACACACACTCGGACCTACAAATGCTCTCAGAAGCATAGCGTTCACATCACAGATAAGTGGAATATCTTATTTACATTCCCATCAAATTGCAAATGAAAAACAAACTTGGGAGTCAGGAGACTTTCCCCCTCCAAGCCCTGGTTTAGGCTTTTCCTTCTGACAGGAACCTTAGAGATCCTCAAATCCCAAACCCTCACTGTAGGAGGTAAAGCTGGAGGCCCAGGGCACACAGTGACAAGGCCAGGCCCAGACCTCAGGTCTCCAATTCCGCCGCCCAGCACTCTCCTGCCACGCGCCCCCTCCGGCTCCCTGCAGCCCAGGTCCCAGCTCTACTCACATATAGCGCAAGTGAGGGTTCTTGGCAAAGGCTCTGGGCTGGATGCTCCGAAGTCCTGAGTTCTTGATGGTCCTGGAGAGAGAGAAAAACAGGGTCAGCAGAGCCTACAGAGCACCGGGACGTCTGCTCCCAGCTGAGCTGACAGAAGGTTGCACCAAGGCTGTGCCTGCAGCCGCCCCTGTGAACTGAATGCATTTCCTCATCTGCCAGCATCACCAGGGGCCCAGGGGATGGTATCTGGACTCACACCCCACCGGGACCCGGGAGAGGGATCCGGATGTGCCCGCAGCGGTCGGCAAGCAGGTAACAACAACCGGTCTCCTCCTCAAGAATCTGGTCCAGTGACTGTCCCTATTCCCTCTCCAACCCCAAGTGCCCCAGAGCCACTAACACCTAGAGTCAGAAGGAGGTGGCTGGGAATGTGGCACTTTGGGGGGGGTACCATTAGTCAACCACAGGGTTGAGGCAAGAACACTAGTCCGGAGACCTGGGTTCAGGTCCTGCCCTGAAACCCTAGCTACTGGTGAGACCACAGAACACCCTTGCTTTCTAGGCTGAGAGGAAATGGGGGAGGGGGAGGGCGTGGCCTCTGAAGGCCAGGACATCCCCCAAGTAGGTGGTACTGACTCTACTAAAAGAGAAACAATGGAGCAAAGTGCAGAGGAGAGCTGGCAGTGCCCAGCACCCCTCCGCAACCCCCCACCCCCCTCCCACCTGTGACCCCACCCAGCCCAGGAGGCAGCCTGACATCCCCCCCATACCCACCCATCACCCCACCAGTGACCCCACGCAGCCCTGGGGCAGCCTGACATCCCCCTACCCCCATCCCCACCCGAGACTTCCCAGCGACCCCACCCAGCCCTGGAGGCAGCCTGACATCCCCCCCCACCACACACCCACCCATCACCCCACCCGTGACCCCACCCAGCCCAGGAGGCAGCCTGACATCCCCCCCCCCCATACCCACCCATCACCCCACCCGTGACCCCACCCAGCCCTGGGGCAGCCTGACATCCCCCTACCCCCATCCCCACCCGCGACTTCCCAGTGACCCCACCCAGCCCAGGAGGCAGCCTGACATCCCCCCCCCCCCCATACCCACCCATCACTCCACCCGTGACCCCACCCAGCCCTGGGGCAGCCTGACATCCCCCTACCCCCATCCCCACCCATGACTTCCCAGCGACCCCACCCAGCCCAGGAGGCAACCTGACATCCCCCCCCCCCACACCCATCCATCACCCCACCTGTGACCCCACCCAGCCCAGGAGGCAGCCTGACATCCCCCCCCCCATACCCACCCATCACCCCACCCATGACCCCACCCAGCCCTGGGGCAGCCTGACATCCCCCTACCCCCATCCCCACCCATGACTTCCCAGCGACCCCACCCAACCCTGGAGGCAGCCCAAAGCCCCCGCTGAGATGGAGACCAGGCACACTCACAGCTTCTGGAGGCCGGTGTAGAGCTCCATGTCCACTGCATTGAGCGTGTGCAGGCCCCGCCAGTTCTCTATGTGTCTGCGGGGGAGGAGGAAAGACAGGGTTCAGGTCGGCCGGGGTCCAGAGGAAAGGTGCTAGTGAGGGGCTATGCACACCACCTGCCTGAGGAGATCGTCACGGGACCCAGAGCACCTGGCCCAGGGACAACATTTAGTGTCCCCTCTCAGCTCCAGAAAGCTCTCCTTTTTTAAAGACTCGAAACTCGGCTTCCCGGTTGGGCTTCGTGACTTAGTTTCCCTTCTTCTAAGGACATGCTCATTTTCTTAGCGGTCCAGAAAGACAATACAAATGATACGGTTTTTAAAGGGGGGAGGGGGAGAGTGGCTGGACAGTGGGCATGGCTTTCGAGTGGAAGAGCCCAGGAGGAGCACACACCGGAGTCAGGTCCCCCAGGGTCCAGACACTGACCGCCTCGTTTCGGTGACCCCAGCCTAACACATCTGGAGTTCAAGAACACTAATAGTTTGACTGGGCAGAACCAACTCCAGAAAGTGGACAGGCTGGGGACCAGGGAGGCGCCACGGTGTCACAAAAGGAAGTGAGACCAAGGAGCCCGGCTCCGGCTTCACCTCTGGGACCTAAGGACCGGTGGCCGTGAGCAAGAGATATGACCTTTCTGGGCCTCTTTTGTCTTCATGTGCAAAGGGAGAGGGTTTACACTAGATCAGCAGTTTCTCTCCTCACAAAGGTCTCCGCTTAGAACTTTCTCCCAAGGGACCTCATGTTTAAGGAGGCTTGCATGGAGCAGGCACACTACATTTACTAAGTAATAATTAATTCATCTTCTCCGATTTATTCATCGAAGATATAAATCACCATTAACCAGAGCTTTTTATCGAAAGACATAAACCAGCACTAACTCGTCCAGTAGATAAGCTCCAACCCAAAGCAAAGGAACTGGGAAGTTCTGTAAGCACAGGAGGCTGGCCTGTCCTAAGTTTGATTCCTGTTCTTTTTTCTTTTTTTTTTTGATATTGACCAAATGCCAGACACAAACATCCTCCAACTCAGCCATCCAACTACTGATTATTAAGACCCTTTCCAACTCTAGGGCTGTGCGAGAAATTACCATTCATACACCTCTCTGTCCCAAGGAGCTGCGAGGGGCCTCAGGGGAAGGCCCTCTGGGGCCCACCCACCCTCCTGGGATCTGATACTCCCCCCGCATTAGGGCCCCTGAGGTCAAAGTACCCTCTCAGCTCATCCCGCGACACCGCTATCCAAGGCGCACTGAGGCCAGAAAAGTGGCAGCCACCTTCCCCAGACACCTCCTCCCCGGCCCCGCCCCACCCGTGGCTCTTCCGTCTGCCATCAAGTAGAGCCAGAGCCAGGAAGGCCGCAGGGCGGCGGTGGCCAGGGCCTCTGGAAGCATTTCAAAGCCTCACAGTGACAAGGTGTGCAGAGAGCCCGTTTTGTACCACATTCTCTCGGGGTTCCTGCTGAGCAGCCAGACACACTGGCATCTGCTGGGGACATGGACCAGGTGGCCAGGTCGGGACCGAATTCCAACTCCAAAGTCCTCTCCCTGGAAGTCTTGCGGCCCCAGGGCAGTCTTCTGGGTCTGGTCCTGCCAGGGCAGGGACCCTGGCTCCGTTTAAGGTGAAAAGGAATACCAGAAGGAATAAAATGACCTGTGCCAGTGCCCCCCAGGTGTGTTCACTGGACCATCAGTCCAGGTAAACTCCCAAGTAGGTCACACTGTTCCTAAAGACAACCATTCATTCACAGGAGCCCAGCTGCAGGCCAGGATCTGCTCCCAACAAGCAGCTGTCAATCAACTGCTTAAATAAACGAAACCATTTTTCTTAGGCCACATTAGAAATCCGTAAATGTGTCTCTATTATGGCTGAGTTGGCAATCATCAGTGCAATCTAACACTTTGCCCTTCCTGGCCCTCACGGCCACACTTACCCTTATGGCCACACATTGACCCCTCCTCGACATAGGCACACACTGAGATATGGCAGTGCAATGGGTGTACTCTTTGGTGCAAAGGGTTCCCTGGTTACGAGGCGATGGCCCCTGCTTCCTCTGTTGGGTCTGAGTTTCCCTATAAGGGGGAAGAGCATTTTCACAGCCACGGCGCCACGGTGTGGTGAGGAGTCTAGGCTCTAGAGCCAGGTCAACAAAACCACAGCTGCAACAAAACCACATCCACTTGCCTCGAGCCAGGCTGCCAGGACTTACGGCCTGGCCCCGTCGCTGCCTCTGCCTATGTGACCCTGTCCAGGTTACTCCACCTGTCTGAGCTTCGGTTTCCTCATCTGTCAAACGGGGTAATAAAATACCTCTAGCATAAGAACGAGAAGTGGATGGAAAAGACGAGGTTAGAAGCCCCGTACGACAGCTCGGGACACACAGTAAGTCCTCGGGGAATGCTAGCCTGGATGGTTATTTTTAACCCTGTGCTTCGCTGAAGCTGAGAAGTCTTTTCAAGCTAAAAACGGCATCATCATGGTTCTGCTGGAAGTTGTCACTTCTCAGCAATCATTGATAAAAACTCCATGTGGCAGAAAAATGGAGGGGCAGTAAATCTGTCATTTATGACCTCCAGGAAAACTGTTCAAGCAGAAATTATGAACAGGTTCAGGGAATGCACAGCCGGCAGCTCGGAGCAGGTTCCGAGGGACGCGGGGGCGGCAAAGGTGCAGCCTGACATTTGTGCATGACATGGGCCGGGCACCTGCCAAGTTCTGCTATGACTCACCGCTGGGAACCAGCCCCCGGCGGGTGGGGGGGGGGGGGGGGGGGGTGGTCAGTTACGGTAACTATGCCGGCTGCCACGTGTTAAAAGTTTGAGTGGAAAAGGCAGGCTCTAAAAATAAAATAAATAAAAATATACAAATAAAAATACAATTAAAATAACAAATGGATAAATAGAGCAAATTTGGTTTGCTTTTGTTCGTGGTAAATAGTAGTGACCTGGGCCTAGTACGATTGATTATATGTGGCTTCTTTTATTGTGGTTTTCTGGGCTTCCAGGATGTCTTCCCTGAGCACTTATTTTACCGCTTGAAAAACTATCCATAATGATCATTTTTTAAAGGAAAGTGAGGCACTTGAACCTGTGCAGGGCAGTCACCGGTCACTGTGTTCCAGGGCCCCCCGCTGTGCCAGCCAATCCCTACGGAGGCATCCCAGGAGCCCACCTCACCGTGGGAAGAACTCCGAGCCCTGCCGGGAACACGAGTCAGTGGGACTACGAGACTCAGTGCTTGTCCGCTCCAGCACAGAGTATAGGGTGGTGGCTGGCCCTGAAAAGACCTGTAGCCTTGTGCTCAATCTGTGTGCTTCCATCATAAGCAGCGAGGGGTGGGGGCAGAAAGGAGGCAAGATGGTGGACTCTAGGCTCCCGTCCTGACTAAATTACCTCCAGGGGAGTCTTTTTATACCGTTGCTCTCAGCAGGAAGTGATTCTGCCCCCCACCCCCAAGGAATATTTGGCAACGTCTGCAGACATTTCTGTCAGTCATGACTTGGGGGGGGCGGGCAGGGAATGATGCCAGCATCTAGTGGGCAGGGGCCAGACATGCTCCTAAATGTTCCACAAACACTCAGGACAACAAAGAATTATTGGCTCTAAATGTCCATATTGGGAAGCCCTGCTTCATTATAAAGGCTTCTGTCTTGAGATCACCATTGAAGAATGCATTCCACAGCTTAAAACAGCAACAACTTTGATAATGGCTGCTTTGCAGCAAATACTAAGGGGCCCCAGGCCAAAACCAGAAAGCTTGCCTCTAGGTCCCTGGGTCCAGGTGAGAGGAGAAAATCAAAAGCCATGGCTCCCAGACCCCATCAAGTCAAGGGCATTACTTGAGGAAATAAGGGACTCTTTGGCACACTGGACCAGGGGCAGTTACACATCCCAGAAGCAATAACGGTCTCCTCTTGTCCGGCTCAGCCTGGAACCCACCAGCCAAGAGCTTTCTCCATCAGTGAGAGTTCCTCTTCTGCATGGCTTAGTCCTGCATGGAAATGGGAGTGCTCCAGCCTGAGAATCAGCTCGGGGCCCTGTCCCTCCTCTCGGGCCACCGCCCTCCCTGGACACCCCAGAATCCCAACGCTTCGCCAAGAGCAAATGTGCAACACTCTTCCAGAGAGAAGGGAGGAAGTGAGGCTTCATTCACGATAATGTTGAGCAACCAAGCCAGAGCCAGGCTTAGGGGAGCAGCTTGGAAAACCTCAGCGAGGTCTAGGTGAGCCTCTGTGGTCAAAGAACACGCTGCTGTCCGGTGGACTGGGGTTGGGCGTGTGCGTGGCCTCTTCAGGAGTAGAAGAAAAACTATCAGAAATGAAGTCACCCCCAGCAATTCACAACAACAGCATGCAGTCCTGAAATCAGACAGCTGCTTCACACCCATTCTGGGGATGAACTAGGGCACAAGCGAAATATTAATTAAGATATCCACAGAAAATATAAAAAGCCTTTGTGCTAGAATAAATCTGACTGTGCTTTTTGTACCATAGCTTTTTTTTTTTTTCTTCCTTCTGTTTGGCTTGAGCCAATATGGAAATGAATTGGCAATCTCCAGGCACATAAAAATTAGATGGTACAGACTGTGTGGTCCATATTTTAATTAAAAACATGTCATGTGGATATGTTTAAGAGTTGTTTAGAATTCCAATATTTAAGTACTATACATAGAAAACTCTAGAACACGGACACATCTACCCCCCTTCCATCATGACGGGACTGAAGTTCATGCAAAGGCCAAGACAGGCCTGACAGAACTCTCCTCATCACCTGGACGTTGGGCAAGACAAGGGATTAGCTGGTGGCACAAGACAGCATCCTTCCTTCCTCTACACATGGCAGGCCGGTATTACCTCATTTCTGCAATCTTCTCTCTCTCCTCCCTTGCACTAAGACCGCTGTTATTTGCACTGGGATTTCTCACTGCTATTAATGATCTGTTCTTCATAACCAAATTTTCCGGACAACTAAATTTAAATGCAAAACCTCTGCATGTTCAACCTCCTTGCTAGATGTTTCTTTTTGCCCGAAAATGCATTACACACCTCCTTGACTTTTTAAGCAGAGGAGACAGAACATGACTTACATTTTCTTGATGATCTGGGATCATCATGACCAAGCTAACTAGTCTGCTGAGCTATAACACAGTGACACCTTCAGAGGTTCCTGAAGCATGCAGAATTTACACCTCTACCCAAATGGCCCTACCCGGACATGATTCCTAAGTCTTAATGGTGATTGTATCCATTTGCAGCAGCTTTCTGGCTCTTTCTTTGCTATCCGGCCATGGGCCATCACCCCTTAGACACCTCCCCGAGGTGTTGGCCTTTCCTCCCCTGAAACGCACTGCGACCGATCTGCTCCGCAGCCCCTTGGAGCACAGAGGTTGAGCGGTGGGCACCCTGGAGGCAGGGTGACCAGGAGCCAACACCCAGCTCTGCCACTTGGAAGATGGATGCCCCTGGGCCACTTACTCAAGGCTCTCCGGTCCTCAGTGTCCTCACAGGAAATCTGGTTGGTGTGAGAATTAGATGAGGCAAATGTCTTAGTCCCCAGTTCAGTGTTGACGCATAGCATCTGAGTGATTAACAGCTGATTCCATCACTACTGTTGGAACCACATAAGTAAAAGTAAATAGAATCTGTGTAAAGATCTAAGAGAATAGGGGCACCTGGGTGGCTCAGTCGGTAAAGCGTCCAACTTCGGCTCAGGTCGTGATCTCACAGTCCGTGGGTTCGAGCCCCAGGTCGGGCTCTGAGCTGTCAGCTCAGAGCCTGGAGTCTGCTTTGGATTCTGTGTCTCCCTCTCTTTCTGCCCTCCCCTGCTCGTACTCTGTCTCCCTCTCTCTCAAAAACAAGTAAACGTTAAAAAAAAAAAAATCTAATTCTCCTGAACACATTGAGAAACAAAGTTTCCTGATTTGGAAAATTAAATGCTTGAGCTGTAAAAAAAAAAATCTAAGAAAATATAAAAAAAATAAACACACATGTGCATATGCGTGTGTACACACACATGAATAGGTAGATGTTTGTCCCTATTTTCTTTGTTCCTAATCTCCTTTCTGGATAATTAAGGCAAACAGGTAAGTGAAGCATTCTTAGAGGTGTAGTCGATTGACATTTTCCTGGGGACACCTAAGTGGACACACTAATATCATGTTCCGTATATCCGCTCTGGAAGGTGTATCCTGGCAGGCGGCAGCTGAAACAGGCATTTCTCAGATGTTCCTGTATCCGAGTATTCCACTCCTCCAACACAGACCCTAAAAGCTTCAGCGAACAAGGCTGTGCACACCTGTCCCTTCTCGCCGGACGTCCGGGTCAGACCTGAGGCCCCCACCCCCTTCTCTGATCCCTGACTCCAGGATGCGGGCCTGAAATGAAGTACGGAGCGGAGTACCTAGGGGAAGCCAGCCTGGGATTCCATTCCTTAACAAATCAGCACCAGAGCACACGCACGCACAGGCACGAGTACGTACGTCCGCACGCACGCACGCATGCACAATCACAACGAATGTGCCGCGCATTTGACTCCGAAGCCTTGTAGGGCAATAAGGAAATTGATTTGTTATCCAGGCATATTATGTCTAGTGATCCAGACAGAAGCATTAGCTTTCAATTATCTGATATGCTTAGCATCATAAACAAACCGTCTGGAGCAAGAGCTCTATGGCACTGAGGAACCAAGAGGGCTGGGGAGAGCCGCACTGGATCACACCAGCCAAGTCACCAGGCTCTGTCTCCCTTGACAGCTGTCGGGGTTGGGGGGGGGGGGGGGGCGGGGGCGGGTACAAGATGCCTGGGGAGCTGGGCCTGAGAGCCTAGAGAGCTTTCTTGGGCTGGCAACCCCAGCATGCCAGCCCATTAGCGCACCAGCTCTCCGAGCAGCTGCACGCCAAGGACCACGGTGAACCAGCCCAGCATCTGGGACCCCCGGGACTACAGAAAGGAACATTCAGACCGTGCCGGGAACAGATGGGAAACGACAGCATCTGTGTCGGCTTCCTGATCAACTCCAAGGCTCCTGCCAGGAACAGGGAACGTTTGTGCACACACCTGTGCTCTTCAGGTGCGGAGATGCTGCGTCTGCTAACGGGGAAAAGGACAAGGGCACACACCCTCTGCTACCCTGGCTACGAAAAGGCCTCTCATCTGGCACTTGGCTGGTTCACTGGGGAATCTAAGCTGTCCTGGTTGCCCCCCCACCCCCTGCCTCGCCTGTGACCAGACTGGCCGGCCTCTCCCCAGTCTAACTGCTGCCGGCTGGGCAGGCAGGTGGGTGCAGGCTGGAGACCCCAGGATGCCCACACATCGGCACACGTGGAGCCCCACCTCTAAGCTGCAAACAGACACTGCCTCCTAACTGGCCTCCCTGATGTCACTCTTCCCCCTGACCAGTCTCTACCCCTGCACAGTCACACTCTCCCCCGATCCAAACCCTCCAACCGCTTTCTTTGGCTCTTACAACAAGATCGGAACACTGTGCCATGGCCCCGAGGCCCTGCATGAGCTGGCCACTGGTCGCTGGCCACTTCTATGGTCCCTTCCCCTAACACCTTCTCCTTGTTTTCTGGGCCCCTGCCACCCTCTCCTGCCTGTATTTAAACACACCAGACTTATTCCCAGCCAGAACTTCCATGAAACACTCGTTGCGGTTCCTTCTAATCCCTCAGGGCTCCCTGCAAAGGTCACCTTCTCAGAGACGCCTGCTCTGACCCCTATGTGAGCTCACCCCCTCCTTTTCCCCGCCAGCTGCTCTCTGACACAAGCCCCTGTTCATGTCCTTCACAGCCCTTAATAACCATCTGTAATTGTCTTATTTGATTATTTGATTATGTGGCTGTCGTCAGTTGTCTATAGGCTAGAACTACGGCGCATGAGAACAGGGATCGTATCTGTCTTACTCACCACTCACTCACCTCCAGAATTTCAAATAAGGGCAGGTACCCCCGGGAAAGTACATACTTGGGAAGCCATCCAGGTTGGTGCCCAGCAGCCACCTCGTGCCTGGGGCCTGCCATAATCAGCACCCACACAGTCCCCACTCTGGACCCCTTGAGCATCCTGGAGCCCACAGGTCGGACCCCACAGGCACCTTGAACTTGATCTCTGAACAGGGATGTGGCCCACGGCACACCATTCAACATCCCAGTTGGCATCCTAGAGAATCACTACAGGGCCCAGAAATGGTCTCTGGAGGCCCCTGGACCAGATCTCAGGTCTGTTGCTCACGATCAGTGTCAGGAGAGGGACTTGAAGTGGGCAGGGCCCCCTCTCGCCAAACACAGGAGGAGATGAGGTGGGCTTTTGGCACCTTGGCACATCTTTTCCATCTTTCCCCTTCCTACATGACTTTGACTTTCACCAGATCAGTTTTCCGAGGGTACCAACCAGAAGTATATGTCTCCAGTGACAACCGAGGGAAGGAATGAATGAATGAATGAATGGTGAATGAATGCATGCATGCATTAGGGAGCCCACAAAATGATCAACAATGTACTCAATGCTCCATCAGCTCCCCACATAGACCTTCCCCTGCCCTCAACCCCTCTCACCTTCTCAAGGACTCATTCTCCTTGTCTCTCCCTCTCTTCTCTGTACCCTCACTTTCTCTCTACTAGATTTTTCCATCAGCATACAAACATGTTCTAGGAGAGCCCATTTCAAAGGAAAATCTCCTTCACTCCATGTCCTCCTCCAGTTACGAACCCATGTCATTACATCTCTTTACAGCCAATATTTTCAGAGGATCTGTCTACTCCCACAGGAGTGGGAGGAACCACTTCCCTCCTCACCTCCCCTGGATTCTCCATCCCAATTAGTCTTCTGCCCCCGCCACTCTACTGAAACTGCGCTGCCAAGGTCACCAGTGATTTCCATGCTGGCAAATTCAGCAGACTCTTCTCTGCTGTCTGGTTACCCAATCTCTCAGGGGCATGTTACCCTGTTAATAACCACTCTTTCTTTCTTGAAACATTCTGTTCTCTACGGATTCCTTGACTCTCCTCTCTCCTGAGTTTCTTTCTCCTCCCCTGGCTACTTCTTCCTAGTGTCCTCTGCAGGGCCCATATTCCTTCTCTGATCCCTAAATGTTGGCGTCTCCCAGGTCTTGCCCCAGGGGCCCCCTTCGCCCCACCATGCCATGGTGATCTCGCCCACGTGCTGGCTCTGAACACCATCTATGCACTGAGAGCGCCCAAATGCATGTCTCTGGTCACACTTCCCCAGGCTCTTTCCTGATACATCAGTAGGTCCGACATCGGCCCTTGCTTTCCTCCCGCTTGGGCCTCTCCGTCCCAATAAACGGCCGTGGCATCACTCAGGTGTCTAAGCCAAACTTCATCAGTGAGTGATCCTGCCCCTCCTGCATTATCTGCACCTGAGCAAGTCCACCTCCACGAGAGACATCAGCTCCATCCGTCTCCCACCACCTCACCTGAGCCCAGGCCATCATCACCTCTCCCAAAGGCCACTGTCTCCAAGACAGGGCCACTGTTTCTATTCTGGCCTAAAAATCTGTCCTTCACTCAGAAGCTTGAATGAGCTTCTTGGAACATAAATCTGATCACGTCGCCCTCCCCCACTGTACCCACCCTCCAAAAACGGACCTCCAGTGGCTCCTCCCACACTTGGGATGAAATCCAGACTCCACCACAGCCAGCAAGGCCCCATGTGTCTGGCTCAGGCATCTCCTTCCTCGGCTCAACCCAACCCTGTTCACTCGGCTTTAGTCTCACTGGTCTCCTTTCTGTTCTCCAAAACACCAAGCTCTCCCCTCCTCTCAGGGCCCTTGCACTTGGCTTCACCCTTAAAAGTAATTAAAATCTCCGTAAATGTCATCTCCTCAGAGAGGCATTCCCTAACCAACCTAGCCAAAGTCGTTCTCTATAACCTTCCTCTAGATCACTTGTTCTCAAGCCAGGGGCGGATTCTCTTCCCCAGAGGACATCTGGCAATGACTGGGGACATTTTTGATGGTCACGACTGGGAAGGTCCCGCAGGTAGAGGCCAAAGATGTGACTAAATATCCTACGACACAGGACAGCCCCCTCAGAACAAAGAAATGATTCCAGTCCAAAATGGTAACAGTGCCAAGGTTGAGAAATGCTATTTCCTTTAGATCACCCGGCAAAATCTGTAATTACCCCACATATGTGTTGACTTGTTTACTGTGTCTCTTTACTAACAAAATGCAGGTTCCATGAGGGGAGGCAACCTGTCTATCTTGGTCACTGTTGTATTCACAACTAGATCCCTGTACGTGGCAGAAAATTCGAATGAACAAATTAATAAACGATTGTCCTTCCTTGCAACCTGAGGACCTTGCAGCCAAGTCATGAAAACCCTACGGTTGCCGACGTCTGGACAGGACTCGTATTTTCCCCAACCATTTGAAGAGGCTGAGGTATAAAGAACAAGCTGTACCCATGGGGCTGGGGGGTAGAAAGTGGGGAGGTCAGAACCCCGTGGACTCTAGTAGATGTTCTCCTCTTGTCTACAGATGAAAAGTCAAACCACGCTGATCATAAAACCTCCAGCCCTCACTAGACATCTCAGCTTTGAAGCAGAAGAGAAGGAAGAGGTCTTTGATGAATCGTAGAAACAGCCCAAGGCGGGGAGAGACGCATTGACTTTGACCCTTTCTCCCCAACGGGCCTTGGAGAAGAAAAGTCTGAGCAAGAAGTAGAGTTTGGTCCAGACCAGAGCAGCTGGCTTGAAAGTAATCCAATAGTGCAAGCTTTATGCCTAAAATCAGCCGGCCCCAGGGGTCCTGAAAGTGCTGCCCTTCGGGTGGCCAATTTCCTTAGGAAAATATGAAATGGCCAGGCCACCCTTTACTGAATTATAAAGCACTTATCACTTCTTTAATAACTACCCACATGGAGGACTTAATTCACTCAATATGGAAGTTATAAAGGCGAATTGGTAAGTGAACACTGAGCTCAAGTGCACTGCATAAAGACTTATGAGGGCAATATTTTCCCCTATTAAAAGGGCAGATTTCCTTACTGCAACTCTGCCTCCGAGTTAATGCGGAAACGTCGCTCCAAGGCCCGGGGCATTTTGATTGTTAGACGGTAATTCCGGGTCCCTGGGAGAGAAGGGAGTCCTTGACTTTGAAGGAATTATGATCTCCGCAACCTGAGGGTGTCAGAGTGATTAGTCAAGGTAACCATCAGGAAGACAAGATCGCACTGGCGGTGCCTAGCACAGCGCGCCGGGACATGAGCAAGCCACGGAGAAGAAGGGAGGAGGTGCAGGGTGGAGGAGGAAGGGTGGGCTGGGCCAGGCCTGGAAGAGGCATGTGCAGTGGGAGGCTGCGGGAAGGGGGAGGCACCTTGAAAGACATGGGCACTGGAAGAAACGCCGGCTTACAACTGAGACCTAAAAAGAACGCATTAACAGCATCAGCCCTTGTGATCTGGACGCAGACCAGCCCTGGAGTTCCTTAAGGGTTCCAGAGGTTTCCACTTAGGGGGCTGCAGAGATGGTCCTCCTCACTCAGGGAAGGAAATTCCGCTTTTCCTCTTGTTAATTTTCCTCTTGCCTTGCTTCAGCATCGCAAGCAGTTTCCTTCCCTCTGGCCACAAGCCGTCTGTTCCTCTCCCCATATCCTCCCTCTCTTGGAAGGCATCTCTCTATTCGAATGACTTCAATTACTGCCTAATTAGAGATTATTTCCAGTTCGGCTTTACCCCTGACACCCAACCTCGCCCCCCCTGTCCTGTAGTTCCTGTTCCCACAATACCTATTCCCCTGGACTCCCAAGAGCAGCATAGACAGAACAGCTCATTCTCAACCTCCTGGATTCTCCCAAACGACCTCTGCTGAGTCCTCCTGACTTGAAACATTACAGCGGAGCTGGTGAGCACATTTCAAACGATGTGCAGCACCGGTGGGCTGGCAACAGCTCACACAGATGGCCGCTTTTAGAAGGAATCTGGGGGTAAGCAGGAAAGAGCTGTGATCGATTAGTGATGTCTGCCATGGCCTAATACACAGAGAAGGGCCATGCAAGTAGCATCTATTAACCACGTCTGTCCAAGATGCGTTCTGACATCTCTTTCTAGCTCTCACTCTCTCTTAGAGTCAAGACCCGCCAATCCCTCCTCCATGATATCCCTAGTAATTAACTTCCCTTTTTTTCTTTTAATCTCCACAGCCCATATCTGAGAGAGTCTCACACCCAGAAGGAAACTTTTCAGTTTCCAGCCTGTGAGCTCTAACCTGTTTCAGGGTTGACCGTGTCTTTCATAGGCTCGGGGCTAACCGATGCCTCTCGTACCAAATTAAAACTTCCTTTAGGAAGCCTCAACACTGCAGAGAAGCCTGTCACTGAGGAGGAAGAGGTTTTATGAAGAGCCACAGACCCTTTGAGAACAGAAACCACTTCTCCACTACCCCCTGTGTCCAATCCTTCACCCTGTTGAAATGCTTCCCTGAGGCTCAAATCCAGACCGGAGCAGAGAACAAAGGGGACTTGCTAGTGGGACCCACACGAGTGGCTTTTGGGACTCTTGCTTCCCTCATCCCTCTGTCGTAGAAGGCAAAAAGCCAAGCTGTGTCAGGGAGGTGCGATCCCATCAACAGAGAGCCAGCCTGTTAAGCTCCGTCACACCCCCACCTCCCTAGCTCCTCCCTCAACTTTTGGAAGGAATTTGGTGTAGCAAAAAATAAGGGGCTCTGGATCTCCAGACTGCCACTGACCTGCTGGGTAATCTCCCACAGCCTCAGTTTCTTCATCTATAAACTAGAGATGATCCTGATGCCAGTTTCATGGAAGCATCAAAAGACGAATTAAAACAGTGCTTGTACGGTGGGGGTGGGGGGGGGGGGGGCCGGGTGGCTCAGTCGGTTGGCGTCCGACTTCAGCTCAGGTCATGATCTCACTGTTTGTGAGTTCAAGCCCCACGTCAGGCTCTGGGCTGACAGCTCAGAGCCTGGGGCTTGCTTCGGATTCTGTGTCTCCCTCTCTCTCTCTGTCCCTCCCCACCTCTCTCTCCCTCTCTCTGTCTCTCTTCTCTCTCAGTGATAAATAAACATTTAAAAAAAATTTTTTTACATAGTGCTTATAAAAGACCTAGCACATTGTCTGAACACCCTAGAGCTTAAAGTATGTTTATTTCCCCTCCAAAAACACAATCAGTGTGACATAGTAAGAAATATATTTGGTCTCTGCTCTCATTTCCTAGCACACAGCTTCTAAAACCCTCGGAATTTCCAAAGTGGTAAGTGTCTTGTTGTCTACTAATAAGACTACCGGTAGCTAGGGGCTCCTGAACAGCCTCAGGCTGGGGGCGGGGAGCCAGGGGAGCCAAGCTTGTAATCTCAGGGTTAGAACTGTCAGCCCCACCTGACTGGAGGCTGACTTCCTCACCGATGGCCATGATCTAATCAAGTATGCCCACATAAAGAAGCCTCCATACAAATCCCCAACAACGGGATTCAGGGAACTTCCAGTTAGTGAACACAGGGAAGTATGCAGGGGATGCAGGGGGCGGGGCAGAGAGAAGGGGTGGTCAGTGCACCCGGGAAGGGCACGGGCACGGAAGAGCCCCGTGCCCCTCCCCCATCCCTTGTCCCATGTATCCCTTCCATCTAGCTGCTCCTGACTTGTATCCTTTTATAACAAACTGGTCATCTAGCAAATACATGGTTTTCCCAAGTTCTGTGAGCCGTTCTAAGCAAATTACTGAATCCAAGGAGTGTGTCCTGGGAACCTTCGACCTCTAGCTCGTTGGTCAGAAGCGCAGGTGGCCATCTGGCCTTGCAACTGGCATCTTAAGTAGAGGGGTGGTGCGGTCTTGCAGGACTGAGCCCTTAACCGCGGGGACTGACACTAACTCACGGCACATGGCATCACGACCAACTGAATTGGAGGACACCCACTTGGGTGTCTGCAGAGATCTGGAAAACTGGTCGGTACGGGGGCAAGAAGTGAGTTTCTTCCTTTGAAGCAATCGCTGGATTGTGCAGGGACTGAGGTCACGCACCGGGGCCTGCCTGGCCAGGAGAGTGATCCCGCTTGTGGCCGCAGTGGCCGAGGCTGTGACGCGGCTGCAGCGGGAGACCCTCCTCCTGCCCGCTCCCCACGGCTTCCTCTTCACAAGACAGCCAAGCGAAGCCCTCGCTGCCAGGGCCGGTTCCCTCTGGCTTCCTCGGAGCCACCGCCTCTCCCTGCCGGCCCCTGGGCGCCAGGGCTTGGTGGAGCCCCATATTCTGGGTCCTGACATCGCGTCTTCCTCCCTCCACAAGCTCTCTTCAAACCACCCTCACCCAGCTGCCGTCAGCCACCACCGGCCTCACCCTCCAGTTACTGGGGAATTACTCCTGTGTGGCCGCTGGTGTATGAATGTGACCCTGTCACTTCCGTGTCCAGGCATCACGTGCCTGTCTTCCCTCAGGAAAGCGTCAACTCCTTGACCACGGAATCCGCCGCATTCTCTTTACTTCGGTCCCTCCTCCTGCCCTGTGCTCGCTCCGTGCTCCTGAATCCTGAGCGACTCTCGGCAGCTCCTCCTTAACACTGGAACCAGGTGGGTTCTGTCCTGTGGGAGGCAAGAGCAGTCCAGGGGGCGGGGCACGGCCAAAGTCCAATGTCATGGGTCAGAGGCACACAAACCACCGAGCCACTGACAGACAGACGGACACGTGCACCTCAGACCTCCTCCTTCAACTCAACTCAGATGCCCCCTCCCTCCGAGAGTCCACTTCAGGCCCCCCTTGCTAAGGCATGAGCGCCTCATGCCTCGGCTGTGCTGTCACAGAACCAGGGTTGATGTTGGACCTAAGTAGCACCTGGCAGAGCAGAAACTCCAAATGGACTCTGGCCAAAGGGCTGGATCAGGCTGATCAGGCCGAACTAAGGCTGATCCTTAGTTCCTGGATCCAGGGGCAGGGGCGGGGAGAAGAGTGGGGGAGAAGTTTCCAGAAGAGTCGCGTGTCTGGGGTATTGGGTGTGGTCGCTTAGGGGGCTCAGGACGGCAGCTGTTTCCCCGCTGCTGTGAAATGCTTCCACCGTTTTAACTTCCTGGTCCTACATGGTGTGTGATGGCAAGTATCAGCTCCAAACAGACTGTGCTTCCCACAGGACACTGGGGATCTTGTCTTATACTCTTTGACATGCCTGTCTCCCCACGAGACTTTGAGACCCTTGAGGGCAGGGACAGTCTTTTATCTCCGCATCCGCAGAGCCCCCACGGGGCACCTGGTTCCTTAAAAGCGCTCACTAAATCTGGCAGGCACGCAGCAGGCACTCGCCTCTCCTGAGCTGTAGGCTGCACCCTGGAGAGAGGCATTTACTCTCCTGCAACCAGCAAAGAGAGGCCCAAGGCCCCGTCTGGGGAGTCCCCCTGGCAGGACAAGAAAGGTAAACGCGACAAAGACACCGAGGGACGCCCTCTCAGGGGAGCAGGTTGACGCACACCCACTGGAGGCTGGCTCTCCACACTGGAAGTACCAGAAACCCCAAGGTCAAGGTGACACTGTCTCCAACCCCAACACCTGGGGACATCTGGACATTTGGCCTCCATTCTGCAGACATTCCTCCTCTGCAGGCTGGTAACAGCACAGTCCCCTCAGGGAGCCGAGGGGCTTGGGAATGTGGCGCCCCACAGCCGGCCCCCGGAACGCAGTTGGGCAGGCAGGACTGCCAGGGCCCCACTTCCCAGAGCAAATGGCACAGGAGGGAAAGTGGTGCCGGGGCCCAAGGGCTAAGTGAAAGGGAAAGCCCATGAGCTGGAGAGGGGAGCTGGGGCCAGAACACATGGGATTTTCAGGTCACACCCCAAGCAGCTCTCCTCTCGCACCATCCAGGAGAAGAAAGAGACACAGAGCCCGTGGCTGTCGGGGTGGAACAGGGGGTCAACTGGCAGCATTACTGCGTGCTGAGCGTGAGCCTCTGGCTGCTGAGCTCACCCAGACCCGCCACTCTCACCGTGAGCAAGGACTTAAGGCCAGAAGCCTGTCGTGGTTCCGGCCTGCCACATGGCTGTCAACCCAAAACGCCTGTACCCCACAGGCTCATCGCAAGCCTGGGTTGTGCTGCCCAGTCGGGGCCTCCCCTCGGCAGCAGGTCAGTCCTGCAACTCCACTTCATCCAGTCATTTGTGAAGCACCTACTATGTGCCAGGGTGACCTCTCACGGCACCGCGGCACACCCCCCTTCAGCACCCACGGTGAGGGATTCACCAACGTGACTTCAGTGCAGTGCTGGGACGGGGGTCCTGCCCAAATCCTAGCCACTCAGTGGAGTACTACCAACCCAGACAGCGCATGTTGGCCTCCTCCCAGCGGCCAGGCCCAGATCCTGCTCACGCTTTGTCATCGCCAACTTCTGATAACTGATGGGACCAATTTCAAACTGGGTGTGCCCCGATCTACCCCCCTTTGAATCACAGAATTATCAATTTTGTGTTCATAATAGCACTGTTGCCTAGACCCCCCCCCCCCCCCCCCGCCATATTAGAGGTCATGGTCAGCCATACCAGCCCCAGCCGGACTCAAATCCCATATCCTCCTCACCAAAATACGCTAGAATAGGGTTGCTGACTATACCCTGGGGCCCAGCACAGCTGGGTCCATTTCCCCTAGACCCGAGCTCACCTTTCCCTAGCTTTCTTCCTGTTCTCTACCGGCACGGCCCTGGAAATTCAGAATGCCTAAACAGCTGCACCTACCACCAGTGGGTCCCTGGGCTCTAATGGGGGAGTGGGGGGCACTCAAGCCACCCCACCACGTGCAAGTCAGGAATGTGGAGCCCAGGGTGGCACAACACTTGCCTGCACATTTCCTGAAGAGTTAAGATCGTACGGTAGCTGGTATTCAGCACAGACCGTTGGGGAAATAGTATGGCACCAAACTCTCCCTTTCTAGAAGCTACACATGAGCAGAGGGGGTCAAGGTGCCAATGGGCTCCAAGGAAAACACTCCTGATTCACACCATCTGCGCTCCCGGGTGGCTCCGGCCAGCCCACCGAGTTGGAGACGGTGTTCCGGTCTTTGAGACATAAGCCACTGCATACAGGTTATCTTGGGGTCCCAACACGTCAGAAGAGGAGGCCGGGAGGCCACAATGCTGGGCTTTTTCTTACTGGAAACTGCTTGCTCGCTGAAGCCCACTGGGTCTGCTCAACAGGGGGTGCCCTGGAAGAGTACACCAAGCTCTTCTCGTGGATGACAGCTTTACACAATAATCGTGAGCGGCGCTCTATATATTCTCTCCTCTGTTCCCTTTCTCCTTTCTTTGTAAAAGGTGACACATTTCCAAGAAGCCTGGATTCCTGGAAAGGGACTCCACCAGGGCTGAGAACTGCAAATCTATTTGCTTCCGAAGAGGGGCCAGGGGTCCACAGATTAGCATTCCCAAACACTTCTAATGGCTTGTCCCTGGTTGATTCCTGCTGCCCAAAACCTTCCTGAACTCTCCGCCCGGACTTCATCTCTTGCCCTCCCGGTGCTCTCCTAATTAATCTCACCCGGGGTGGGGAGGCAGCGGGGAGCTTTTCCTCACCACCATCCTCATTTCTCTGCAGTCTTGCTCAGTTTCTTCCAACCTCACTTCCGCTGGCTGTCTCCCCCATTTCGTGGGCTTTCTCTCCCTGCCTCTCCCTTCGGTCACTCATCTCCTCTCCGGCCAGCGGATTTGTGCAGTCTGAAATCACAGTTGGCGGCTTCAGACAGAATGCCCCATTTCTCTAAAGCAGAAGCCTCCAAGAACCCAGTGAGTCAGTGTTTCTGAAGGCCATCCAGCCCTCGGCAACCTCCCGCGGACAGTCATCGGGGGAGTTACAGGACTAAAGGTGCACTTTTTGCTAAGAGATTCGCTCACATTCGTCTTTGGGGTGTCACAGGCTGGGCCCCAAACCTGTCCCTGCCCCAGAAGTCCTCAGAGGCCACCTCTCCATCACTGGTCCAGCCCACCTCCACACAACGACCTGGGCACAGCGCTTTTTCCAGAGAAGAGGTTGTTGCGGAGCAGACATTCACGTCTGCCGTGTGAGTACCAACTACAGGCGGTGGGTGACCTGTGTCCGCAAGAGGCTGAGCAGGTCCCATGGGCCTGGTTTCAGCACAAAGGTGGGAACCTGTAACAACCAAGGCCCGAGACCTCAAAGGTAAAGACAAGAGTCTAGTATCGCTGATTCCCTAGGAAGGAAACGTGCAAATGGCTGGCAGGAAAACAGGGTCAGGCTGAGGCTGGATGAGGCAGTGCAAACCCTCATTTACCCGCATGACACGGATCTCCCTCAGACCAGTCCACGTGGCGCTGCTGGCTGACTCCCCGTGCCTGGTCCCTGCATCTCTTTGTCGTGTTAAAAAGGAGACAGCGGGCTCAAAATGGAGTCACTGGTGCTAACCCCCCCCACCAGCAAACCAAGATGTAATGTCTAACCCAACAGCACTTTCGGTCCCCACACATAGGACTTTTAACCAGACAACCTGGAGCTTCCTGGTCAGCATTAGGAAGCAATCCACTGATAGACACCTTCTACCCTGGCCTAAAACACTGCGGTGTTTTTTTTTGCTAGTAATTTCCTTTTCTCCATTCCACTCTGCCTTTAAAAACCCTTCTTCCCTGCTGCTCCTCGGAGCTCCCTTCTATTTGCTAGCCGGGATGCTGCCCTACTCATGAATCACCGAACATCAAAGCCAAGTAGATCCTCAAATTTACTCAGCCAAATTTCTGTTATTCAACAGATTTGGGGCCAGCGCCAGGACTGAAGAAGACTTTCAATGGTTTGGGGCACAAAGAGAAACACAAGCATGGTACCCTGGGAACCCTCTGAGTTTACGATCTTTCTTGTCATCTCCAAGGGCCGGAGTCAGCTCCCTCTTGTATCTGAGCTCTGCCCTCTTTACGCGGAGCTCCTGATCTAATTGGCTTTTCAGTTCCCAATTCCCAAGTTTTTGAGTGTGAAACCCCAGCGCTTAATTCTGTCCCAAGATTCACGTGGGAACCATCGGTGGCAAGTAGGTAACTCCAAAGCATGTGGGGCCCCGGGGCCACAGTCCCCATTTGCTGAGGTCTGCTGGTTCAGACCTCTCCCCAGTCCAAGGCTCCACAGGAAGTGCCAGGGGTGCACGCGGGGCCTGCTACTGGCCAGTCCATGGTAACTTCAAAACCCCGGCCCTGCGTTCTGCCCTCAGACTCCAACCGGGAATTGCTGGTGTTTTCGTCCGGAGTTTCCCGTTTGTTTGAAATCCTTCCCCCGATTTCACGCTGGGAACTGCTGATAGCAGCTGCCGTTCTCCGTGTGTGTGGAATCTGTCCACCATCCCCATTCTTTGAGGTCCATGAGTCCAATCCTTTCCCCAGACCCTAGTGCTTGGGTTACTGCTGAGGTCCACAGTTTCGTTTCCGCAGTCACCGCTGGCTTCTGCTAATGTGCATGGGAGGTAAAGGCTAATTGCTAATGGGGATCTCAGAGGCCAAAGAGCCACACCACTGGTGGGCACGAGCTGAGCTTTTAAAAGCTGTTAGAGCGCTCCACACCCAACCCAAAGGCTCCCCTGTGAGGATAAGTTGGTCACGGAACTGGTCAGATTGACAGGAGGCAACCTGCCAACCTCAAAAAATGTCCACATCGTGAGGTGTATGATGAAACCACACAATCCCCCACCTCAAGGCCCATCCCCCTTAGGCACTGATGGGACTCCGAGAAACCCAAAATTTAGACTAAAAAAATGAGAATCATAAACAAATACAATTGACCCTTGAGCAACACAGGCTTGACTAATACTCGGGTATTGTACAGTACAGTACTGTAAAAGGATCTTCTGACTTCCCTGATAACATTTTCTTTTCTCTAGCCTACTTTACTGTAAAAATACGCTATATGATACATATCAGACACAAAATACATGTTCATCGATGTTTTATGTTATTGATAAGGCTTCCAGTGACCAACAGACTATTAGTAGTTACGTTCTGGGGAAGTCAAAACTTATATGCAGGTTTATAGCTGCAAAGTAGGTCATCACCACTAACCCCTGCATTGTTCAGGGTCAACTGTAATAATAAAAATGGGACACCTGCTTATTTTATGTCTAAAACCTGTCATCTCAGATGCTATAAATACCTACACAAATGGGAAAATCTTACTAAAGGCAACTAAGAGCTACAATGGCCTTATTGGTACATTCCAGCTGGACAAGATCTTTTTACTTAAGAAGAATGCTTGGAAATCAGGGATCCCATAGCAAGCAAACAGAATGGGATATCTATCTTAATTGGTACGTAGAAGCTTCCAAAAGGCTTCAAGAGTCTGAAGCAACTTCATTAAAGAATTCATTGTGAAAGGCTAATGAAAATTTAAAGACACAAGATCATAAACAAACGTCCACCAAATCATTAGCTTTGCAGCTACAAGGCCAGCACATAAAATGACGCCTGGGCCTCCCACATCACACTCTCCTAGGGGCCCCTCAGCAAACCACTGGCCCAGAAATCAATGTGTTAGTTGTAATCAACTGGGACACTATAAAAGAGATTGTTCTCCAAGGCCCTATGCAAATTTTTTAACCACCAACTCCAGAGGCCCCCTATCCACCCCTGTATGGGCTCCTCCCCAAATTGACAGGATGCTGAGGGATTTTCTGGTAAACTGCTATGTTATTCCCTCAATAGTTAAGGAAAACTAAAATTGAAATTAATGAAAATCCTTGCCAAATTCTAGTAAATATCAAAGCTCTGTTTAATTGGTTTAACTATAAGCACTTACAAATCAAGAATTTCTTTTTATTTAAAAAAAATTTTTTTTAATGTTTTTTATTTATCTTTGAGAATGAGAGTGAGAGAGAGCATGAGCAAGGGAGGGGCAGAGAGAGAGGGAGACACAGAATCCAAAGCAGGCTCCAGCCTCCAAGCTGTCAGCACAGAGCCCGACGTGGGGCTCGAACCCACGAACTGCGGGATCATGACCTGAGACGAAGTCGGACACTTTAACCGACTGAACCACCCAGGTGCCTCACAAATCAAGTATTTCTAAATCTCAGAAATACAACAGAAACTAACCCAACTGCTTTTCAGACTCACATGATGTGGAAAGAGGCTCAGTATTAAATCTAGTTTAAGTTTGTTGGTTTAATTAATATAGACATGTCTTACAGTTATCAGCCTCTAATTTAATACTTTTATCCCACCCACGTTTATAATCAAATAAGTTCATGTTACCTCTATTACAAAATTTGTCAACATGAAAAAGAGCTTGGTACAATGGCTGACTTTGTCTAATGTCTCACAAAGTTTTTGCGGGGAATTTGAAAATAGTTGTTAAGAACAAGTAAATGGGGGGCGCCAGGGTGGCTCAGTGGGTTCAGCATCTGACTTCAGCTCAGGTCATGATCTCATGGTTTGTGAGTTTGAGCCCCACGTCGGACTCTGTGCTGACAGCTCAGAGACTGGAGCCTGCTTCGAATTCTGTGTCTCCCTCTCTCTCTGCCCCTCCCCCGCTGACTCTCTTCTCTCTCTCTCTCAAAATAAATAAATAAACTTAAAAAAAAAAAACAAGTAAACTGAACACATGTAAGTAGGATACAAATGTTTTAGGTAAATTGTTTAAATAGTTCCCCTTTATCTTTTTTTTTTTTTTAATTTTTTTTTTTTCAACATTTATTTATTTTTGGGACAGAGAGAGACAGAGCATGAACGGGGGAGGGGCAGAGAGAGAGGGAGGCACAGAATCGGAAACAGGCTCCAGGCTCTGAGCCATCAGCCCAGAGCCCGACGCGGGGCTCGAACTCACGGACCGCGAGATCGTGACCTGGCTGAAGTTGGACGCTCAACCGACTGCGCCACCCAGGCGCTCCCCCCCCCTTTATCTTTTTGGTAACCTGAAACCTTAAAGTTTTGCTAATATATAATGAATGAGTTAAGCTAAATTCACTGAATATCCAGATCATTCCAGATAAGATAAACATACTGAAACATTACTTACTGAAAACAGACTTATCCATATTTTGCTTTCTTATACAGAGGAACCAAAGATATTTGAGTCCATTAGCAAATGCGTTTTATGCACACTGAAAATTTTTCTCTGAAAAAAGCACATTTCTAGAAATCATAAAAAGTATTCATAAGCCTGCCAATTCACAGAATGCTAATGTAAAAGACAGTTCACAATTGTTTACTCCCTAGTTAAGGTTCCTAAGGGTTAAGAATTCTAATTAACATATGTGATTAGCCGAAGCAATTTTGAAAAAGAAGAAAAAAGCTGGAGGTTATCACTCTCTTTCATTTCAAACTATACTACAAAGCTACAGTAACCAGAATAGTATGGTACTGGTACAAAAACAGACACAAAGATCAGTGGAATAGAATAGAGAACCCAGAAATAAAACCACACTTACATAGTCACTTAATCCATGACAAAGGAGCCAAGAATATACAATGAGGAAAAGACAGTCTCTTCAATAAATGGTGCTGGAAAACAGATAGCAACATGAAAAAGAATGAAACTGGGTCACTCTCTTACACCATATATAAAAATAAATGCAAAATGGATTAGAGACTTGAATTTGAGACCTGAAGCCATAAAACTGCTAGAAGAAAACAGGCAGTAAGCTCTCTGACATCAGTCTTAGCAATATTGTTTTTGGACCAGTCTCCTCAGGCAAGGGCAATAAAGGTTAGAATACACAAATGTGATCACATCAAAACAAAAAACTCTTGCACAGCAAAGGAAACCAAGAATGAAACAAAGAGGCAACCTCCTAAATGGGAGAAAGGTATTTGCAAATCATACATCCAATGAGAGGTTAATATCCAAAATATATAAAGAACTTACACAACTTAATATCAAAAAAAATATGATTAAAAAATGGGCAGAGGACCTGATGACATTTTTCCAGAGAAGACATCCAGATGGCCAGCAAGCACATGAAAAGATGCTCAACATCACCCATCATCAGGGAAACGCAAATAAAAACCACCTTACACCTGTCAGATCAGCTATTATAAGGAAGATAAAAAAAAAAAAAATAACGAGCGTTGGCAAGGACATGGAAAAAAGGGAACCCCTGTGCACTGTTGGTGGAAATGTAAATTGGTGCAGCCACTAGGAAAAGCAGTATGGAGGTTCCTCACAAAATTAAAAATAGAACTACCCTACAATCCAGCAATTCTACTTCTAGGTATCTGTCTGAAGAAAACAAAATCACACACTGGAAGAGATACATGTTACCCCTATGTTCACTGCAGCATTATTTACAAAAACCAAATTATGGAAGCAACCTAAGGATCCATTAATAGATGAATGGGTAAAGAAAATGTGCTGTGTGTGTGTGTGTGTGTGTGTGTGTGTGTGTGTGTGTGCGCATGCGCGCATGTAATATAATAGTCCACCATGAAAAGAAAAATCTTGCCATTTACAACAACATGGATGGATCTACAGGGTATTATGCTAAGTGAAATAGGTCAGAGAAAGACAAATACCACATAGTGTGGATTTCACTTATATGCGGAATCTAAAACAAAACAAAAAACAGAAAGAGACTCAATAGATACATAAATACAGAGAACAAACTATTGGGTTACCAGAGAGGGGAATAAGAAGTACAGACTTCCAGTTATGAAATAAGTTAGTCATTGGAACGTTATGTACAACATGGCAAATATACTCAATAATATTCTAATAACTTTGCATGGTGACAGATGTAACTAGACCGATCATGGGGATTATTTCTAATGTATAAAAATACTGAATCGCTACAACAGACACCTAAAACTAATAGGATATTGTATGCCAAATATATAGACACATATATATTTAAAGCCACTAGAAACAGTAAGGGAAACACCTCCATATGCAAGAAATTAGAATGTGTGCTTTCAGTAAAAGAAGGCATGAGGAATGGAAATGCATTTTTCTTGAGGGAAAAGAAAGTAATTTTGCCCTAAAGCGAGGCTGGTGATTTAATAGAGGAAAAACAAAGGACAGAATCTGAATGTAAAAAACAAAGTTAGAGAAGGTTGGTGGAAAAGGAATCTTTGAAAAGGAATTTTAATGTGTGGTCCAGCTGGCTGATACTAAAATGAATTTATTTAAAAATGAGTTTTAATATTAAAAGTACACTGGGGCAAAATTAAAATTGGGCTTTGCTCTGTGTTAAAAAAACAGAGATCTTCTTAGATTATTGGTCTGCTCTTAGTAAGAAAGTGTAAACCAAGGTTTTTCTTTACCTTTCATATCATCTGTCAAGTAAAACAGTCTATATTCTGTCTTTATCAGGTCTTTGATTACCTAGGAGAAAAAACTGAGTCTTTTCAATATTAAAACAGCTAAAGCTTTTTACAACTAACTTTCTGTTATTTTCCAACACAGTTTTTAGTTGTTACTTTTTAATTGTTACTTTGGTGAAATGAATAACCAAGTATTATTTCACAGAGACCCATGATCTTATTTGACCAAGAGTCCAAACCTTTTGATATTTTTGACAAACCTCCCAAAAATAAAATTCTTTTTAAAAAATTTTTTAATGTTTATTTCTTATACAGAGCATGAATGGGGGAGGGGCAGAGAGGGAGACAGAATCAGAAGCAGGCTCCGGGCTCCGAGCCATCAGCACAGAGCCCGACGCGGGGCTCGAACTCACAAACCGTGAGATCATGACCTGAGCCGAAGTCGGACGCTCAACCGACTGAGCCACCCAGGCGCCTCAAAAATAAAATTCTTTTTGACTTTGAACTAACTCTGGGATTCTTCCAAAAGATCCAGGGACATCTCAAATGATTTGTTCTCTCTCCTTACAAAAAGAAAGATCTTAAACTAATTAGGCTTATTTAGTATGATAAAGTACGTGGGAAACATTGTCAAATAGGGGAGAGTAAACCTTCTTAGATCATATTTGTGTGGATACAGGTTATTGATAGAGGTGCCCCAGAAATTGTATGAAACTCCTAAAGATCTATCATGTCCTAACAGAATGTAAACACTTACAATTCCAGTTCTTATCTCAAAATGTTGTAGGTTACAAAAATAACCAAATTTCCTTGTCAAATGCATCGTAACAAACTCTCATCAGACCTTTAACCATAGCCATTTTTAAGTCTTATCATTTACAGGCAGTTACTGTTTTACTCAGATGCTTTACAAAAGCTTCCCGCAAATGTGTTTCATTTCAGGGACGTTCACGCAAAGGCATCTGACAAACACTCTACAATACAGGTTTCTGATCACTTCGATACGGGTTCTGACAACAGACCCCACCACTGGACAGAATAGGAATTTACAGAACACTAATGGAGAAACTGGTAGCTTCATAAAACTTTGCACAGAAGATTAAGACCAACAAGAATTAATTACACGGAACTGAATGACCTGAGGAAGACGATTATAATTTTTATGACTTCTTGTTTAACACACTGCTGGTTCTCTAATGTTTTGCTTTTCCAGATTTTAGGAAATCCTCATCTCTTGTCTGTTAAGCTGCCAACAATTTGGTTAAGATATACCTTTGTGAACAACAACAACAACAAAAAATCTACTTTTTCTCCACACCGATCCCTCCAGAATTCCAAACCCCTTCAGTATTCCTTTCATGGCAAAATAATTAGGTATTTACACAAGTTCAATAAGAATCGGTTCTCCTTTTAACGGAACACAATTACAAACATTGGTTATGTTACCAAGGCTTTGACTGGAAACGTCATATTTCAGAGAGAGAGAGAGATACATAGACTCAGATACGACCAGACCATTTTCAGGAATTAAGGTCGACTTTACAGACCAAATAAAGCCCCTTGAAAAAAAAAATCGGCCCCTTACAATGTTCCAGCAAAGCAATCTTTAAAAAAGAGCTTAATGCAGTCAAGCACTATTCCTGCTGCACTTATGTAAATAATTAGGCAAAGTTTAATGCAAACAAATTAGCTTTACTATAAAAAATGAAAGTAATTGTAGAGAGAAGAAATTATGTTTACACCTTTATCTATATTTGTTTCTAATCCTCTTAATTGTCTTTGAGGTTCTGTCATACAGCTGAATTCTTCCAGTTTCCTCAAAAATCTGGCTATGACTCTCCAAACTAACATTTTCAATTTTCTCCCACCCTTGGGACCTGGGAGTCAGTAAAGACAAAGACAATCCTTGAATGTCCTTGGAAGGCACCAATACCGGGTTCCCTTAACTGCCCACATGACAGCCACATTTCACGGACTTAACCCTTGGATATGCATCTCACAGCTGAAGAAGGCGCCAGATGCCACGTGGTCCGGTACAAACGCCGGGGACCTCCAAATTCAACAGCCTAGGAAGAGGGGCAGCCGACATCAAGGTAGACAGCTTCCTCCCAAGACGCCAGATCAAGACGTCACACTTGAAGCAAACATGACACCCTTTCTTCTTCCCGTTCTTTCCTTGACACTGGGACGGGCCCGGAAAGATTAACACCCTCAATCCGGGTATCTCGGGCCATTGTGAAGTGTGGGGGGGAAGCCTCTGGAAGTTAGAACTTTTTATTTCAGGCTCAGAGAAAACTTAACCGACCCGCCGCAGTCCCTGTGAATTAATGCATTCCCAGTGCCACCTTAGCAGGAAACAGTCTGTGCCCCCAGAGGATCTGTCGGTTTCGGTGGTGGCTGCTACTCTCCTTGGACCTATGAACACCTTGATGGCTGGCACAGAGCTGGGCATTGTCGCTCAGGTTATCTGACTGTGCCTCTAACTTCTTGCAAATGAACAAAGACACTTCACTGGTTGACTCCTCTTGGATTTACATCATTGAGTTAGAAAGGAATCGCCAGGAGGCATTCATGACTCAGGGTTTGCCTCCTTTGGCAAGGCCATATGTTCCCTAGTTAGGAGTAAATGTAAATGAGAATACAATCAGAAACCTTTCCTTACGTCTTGAAAATATTGCAGAATCCATTGCTAACACAGTAGATGCCCAAAAAATATCTTTACTCTCAAGCCAACGTCGTTGTCGATAACAGAACAGTCCTTGATGGCCTTTTAGCTGAGCGAGGAGTTATCTGTGCCGCGGCCAACACCACCTGGCCGCGCTGGGATTAACACTCCTGGGGAAGTTGAAACTCTGTGAACTAAGATCACTGAGCCAGCCAATTAGCATAAAAAGGTGTTTCCCTCAATGAGGTCTTTCTCTGGCTTATCTGATTTTGATTAGTTTGGGTCTTAGGGACCTTGGCCCTGAAGTACCCTCCAAACACTGGAAATTATCCTACTGACAATAATCATGATAATCTCCCTGGTGCGCTGTATCCTCTCAAAAGCTTTTAATGCCTGTCCATCGCCACTAACTACCAAGCAAATGACCTCCCTGAGACCGGAACGTCAGAAAAGGAATGAAGAATATGGCCAACTTAAAAATCGCGAACCTGTGGTCGTGGCCCAGGGGTATCACGGGGACAAAGCAAGAAACGTCACGACCTGTGAATCACCACACGGAGGATCCACAGAAGCCGTAAGAACTACACAGCGATCACGGAGAACGGGGCTTGGCCTTACATCTTGATCACCTCTCTGTCAGGCTGAGTCTGATCGAAAGGGAGCAATTACTAAAAATTAGACGGGAAGGCCAAAACGAGGTGGCTTGGCCTAAGCCCCAAAGTCAGCAAACCAAGACTTAATATGAAATCTAACTGCAGCTTCCACCCGCCCGGAATGTGACTTTTAACCAGCCAACCTGGGATTTCCTGGTCAGCATTAACAGGTAATCCTCTGACGGACCCCTTCTGTTTCCCTTAGGAGGGCAAAATAATGGCCTAAAATCATGCATTCTTGGGGCGCCCGGGTGACTCAGTCGGTGAAGCGTCCGACTTCGGCTCAGGTCATGATCTTGCAGTTTGTGGGTTCGAGCCCCGTGTTGGGCTCTGTGCCGACAGCTCGGAGCCTGGAGCTTGCTTCAGATTCTGTCTCTCTCTCTCTCTCTCTCTCTCTCTCTCTCTCTGCCCATCCCTCACCTTGTGCGCATGCGTGCTCGCTCTCAAAAATAAATAAAACATAAAAAAAAAATTTTAACACAATGCATTCTTTGCTAATAATTTCCTTTTTTTCTGTTCCCTCCCTGCCTCTAAAAAACTTTCTTTCCTGCAGCTCATTGGAGCTAGATGGGATACTGCCTGATTCATGAATCACTGAACAAAGCCAATCTGATCCTTACATTTATTCAGTTGAGGGGTGCCTGGATGACTCAGTGGATGAAGCGTCCGACTCTTGATTTCGGCTCAGGTCATGATCTCACGATTCCTAAGTTTGAGCCCCACGTCGGGCTCTGTGCTGACAACTCGGAGCCTGGAACCTGCTACGGATTCTGTGTCTCTCCCTTTCTCTCTGCCCTCCGCCCCCACTAGCACTCTCTCTCTCTCTCTCAGAAATAAACATTTAAATAAATAAATTTATTCAGTTGAACTTTTGTTAATTACTGGCCTGAGAGCTTTTTGGGGGGCAGGCCAAGCGCCCACGGGACTGAGCACCCCAGGAGCACCTCGGATGACGGCGAACAAATACCCCAGGGTGCCCCACCAGGCCCTCCCTCCGGTGTTCTACACCACCTCCCAGAGTTTCCCCCGGGACTGATCGCCAGGTGTCCTGTCCTGTCACTGGTTTGCTATTACATGCTTTCTGGCCTCCCGTCTCAGTTCCCCACAACCTACTTAGGTTTCCCATGATTAAGTCCCAAATAGACATAAGACCACCCGCCTCTGAGCAGGTTTCTGAGTCTGCTGCTAGGGGTTCCCAAACTATGACACCTTTTTGCCCACCGGCTACTAGACAAAGGGAATCCAGTCTGCCTTCCCGGCACTGTCTCCCACTACACGACTCAGACCCCAACCATCCACTTCGAAGAATGAAGGGCCACATGGTTTGGTGTTTTACTGTGTGCCAGGCCCTGCGCTTATCCCCGGAACCTCACTGCAATCCCACCGCCACCCTAACAGAAGCGCTTTCTCACTCTTGTCCAAAATGAAGGCACGGAGGCTCCCGGGGGTTGGGTGACGTCCCCGAATGTCACACAGGTTCTCGTGGGCTGAGTTCTGAAGCAGCTCTCTTCCCGACGCTCTGCTGGCCCCTCAGCACCCTGGCCCCTCTAGCCACTGCTGGTATTTCCCCTCCCCGGGCTACCCCAGGCCCCTCCTCTTTCACAGTTAACGTGACAACTATTGAAAAACCCACATAAAACCACAACACAGTATGGAAATGTGGGGGAGTGATATTTTGATCTACTTATCCCTCAATGCTACTCACTCTACAGTCTTGCCTTGAATTCCTAACATTTGGCCGAGCTTCTCGTTTTCAAGCCTTCTCACCTTTAGCATGGGAGCTCTCTGTGGGCGTATCTCCTCTCCCCGCAGGAAGGCCCCCTTCTTGGCACCCTGGTTACACCACAAGATGTGCTAACAGTCCTTGCTGAATGAACTAATCAATTACACGAAGGTGTGAGGCTGGGAGCCCACACAAGCCACGTGCTGTGGCTGCACCCATCCACAGCTGCTGGGCAAGGCAAGCAAGCTGCAGGCACTGGAGAAACACTCACGGAGGGCCCGCTGCCCGCCAGGCACAGTCCCTGGCTCTGGCGCTCACCGAGCGTCACCTCTCAGTAAGGCGGGACACCTGTGCGAGGTGGCAAAGCCGGGGGTCCGTCAGATCCAACTCAGCTTTTATGGGAACTGGAGGCAGAGACCACGCGGTTCTGAGACATCATTGTTAGCAACAAACGGGGCCTGAGGTGTGGACGACATCCCTCCCCCCACGCCCACCCTTCTCACGGGGAAACGAACGGCCTCAAGAGCACCCGGACACTGGAAGGGAAGCAGAAAGCAATTCAGGGCTGACACGTGACGTTCATCAAAAGGGGTTTTCTCTCCCCTCTGCTGCCTTAGCATATGGTTTTCTGTACACGGGGTGGGGGGAGACAGAAGATGTTAATTCAGCTGCAAGACACATTTCAAATGAAGCCTTGATGCCTCAACGTCCGTGTGGGGGGAGATACAGACCACTCTGGCTCAAGGGAGCACACTCAAGGCCTGTCCAGGGCCCAGACTGGCTGATGTGCACCCGGGCTCACAGACCATCCCAGCTAGCCCCACCACCAGGGCCCTTGGAGACTCTCACGCAAGCCCCTGTCCCAGCCTCCGTGGGCTCTGAGAGCCCAACAAGGCAGAGATGCCCATGGACACTCACACCTCCCTGCCACGGATTTCTTCTTAGGAGGCTACGAACTGCTACAGACCCGAGCTCTGGTACAGCCAGTCACCTGAGATACAGGGAACATATCCAGCAAGAGCCTCAACTTCCTGAGCCCCCAAATGCGACGCAGCCACACGCAGCCTTTCGGGAAAATGGCCATCCTAAGCCCCCGAACCGGTGGACTCCAGGGTCAGCCCTCTTACTCCCATTTGATTCTCCAGGCCCAGAATAAACAGCGTGCAGGGTCTGACTGCAACAGAAGGATCCAGGATAGTATGACAATGGGAGGGCACCCGGCTGAACAGAGGTTTCCCACAGCCCTGACCCGCTAGCCCACAGCCACATCACAGGAGGGAAGCTGTCCCACTTTTCACTGGTGGGGCCACTTTTCACTGCTGGGCCAGTCCTAACAACTGAGCCTCCCGCCAGACATTGGCCTTTGTACCCCAACTTTCTGATTCCTACCCACAGCCCAACCACACTCTTTACTACATCATGTCTCAGATGAAATCCTGGTTCCCCTGAAAGTGTATCTCCAACATATCTGAGGAGCTCAAGAGAAACGCACACTGCTGTCCTTCTGAATTATGTGCTACCTCCGTGGCCTCATCTGACCACATATGCCTGGGCAGCAAAGAAGCGTGTTGGGGAACAGGAGTGGTCTCCGGAGAAAGGTCTCCCTCCTCCTCCACGTTCTCTCAAAGATCCAGTTACCAACTGTGCAACAGCACACAGCAGAGGCCTCTGCCAGAGGCAAAAGAGGCAGATCCCCAGCCAAAACCGCCCTCCCAGACAGGCCATCGCCCCTCCTGGCTTCCTGGCCACACCGTCAGCATCACCGGCAAATCTGGCCTGAACACACACTCAGGGCCAGAGGCGCCCGGCTCTGGGGAGATGGCAGAGATGTGGTCAGACACACGAGGAGCCCTTCCCCATCCAGGCTGCCTTTTAAAGTCACGACTCCCGTGCACAGACACAGGTCACCATGCTCCACTTGAACATGAACAACAGGTAACCTTGTGGGTCTTGACAGGCTGGCCTGCAGAAACTCCTCCCCACTGGGCTTAGACCCCAGAAGCATGAGACAAGCAAGGCTGCTCTTTTTCACATCAATGCCAAGCTGCTCCCTGGCCACGTGGATCCACCACAGTCCTCCGTCCGGCACAGCCACAGCCACGGCATCCCTCCAGCAAGCCTGGATCACTCCCAAAGGAATGAAAGTGTCAGAAACGGGAATCATTCCTTCCAAACAGCCCATCCCTGGGGCCTCCCAAACACTGGTACTCGATATGCCCAGAGAGACTTCCACTTCTCAAAGACCATGCATCCCTCCTGTCCCTCCCATATTGAGGGACCCATCACCTCATCCGTCTCCTGCCTAGTCTTGACCCCCTTTGGATGTGCCACTGTAGCCTGAGAAAGGAATGCAAAATGATCCCCCCCCCAACAAAGGGAAACAAAACAGAGTGGATAAGAAAGGAAAAGAGATTCACTATGAGCACTTTGACATTTGTATGATATCTACATCATTGCTTCTCAGCCTATAACATGCCTGCAAACCAGCTGGGAAGCTGGTGAAACTGAAAAAAAAATCTCAGTGGGTCCGGGGTGGGACCTAAGATTCTGCATTTCTAACAAGCTCCCAGGTGATACGCATGTTGCTGGTGTCCACGCAATATCCTCTGAGTAGCAAGAGTCTGTCTACACAACGCTCAACAACAGCATAGACAGGCACTCAAGAGTCTCTGCTGGGTTGAATTAAATTGCAGGAGATGCTGACTTTGATGGCAGGAAACACGAATAAGAGCTAGTGATGAGTCAAAGCAGTCACCACAATCAATGGTTCGCAACACTGGCCGTACGTTTAAATCACCAACTGTAGCCTTTGGAAAATGCCAATGCCCGGGCTCCACAGACTTCAGAATTCTGACTTCACCGGGCTCAGGGAGAACCTGGACATCTGTATTTTTTAAAAGCTTCCCAAGTGATCCTAATACACAGCCAGATTAGAGTACCAGGGAACTTGGTAAAACTGTTTCACTGCCAGCTATGGGCCCAGAGTGAGGCATTAGACACGTGGAACTGAGTGAGGCCACGTCCCTTCCCTCAGTGAACATATCCACCAACGGGAGAAACAGGTCCTCAGTGACTCTAACTGAAAAGTACCAGAAGACGTTATTTATGTGAACTGTTTTGGGAATACAGACGAAGAAGCAACTGCTCCAGCCTGAAGGAAATGAGAAAAAGAGCAATCAAGCAGTAAAGATATTTGGGCTTTAAAGGATGAATAGGAGTTTTCTAGGCAGACAAGGGAAGCAGCTACCCCGAACTTGGGATCTTCCCCATTATCGGTTGTATGGAGATGATGTTTGGCCAGGACTTGGGGTCCTGAATTCTGGGGCCAGCTGCCTACGGCTGCCCAGGTACAGGAGAAAGATGTACGCACAAGGATCAAGGTCGTTCTTGTCAGCGGCCGGCGCAATTTGAAAGGCCAGTGGTGTGGCCAAGACGTGACGTAAGTCAGAGTCCAATCAGGAAGATGGAGCCCACACCCTATACCCCGAGAGAGGAAGTCTGAAGGGGAAATTAATGACCTGCGGGAGATGCTGAAGATCAAACAGGGACCCACACTACAACCCAGAGGTTAGCAGCATCTGGAAGCCCTCGGGTCGAAGGGATACAAGGAGGAGGTAGTGCTGTGAAGCCCAGGGTCAGAGCTGGAGAGTGTGTGCCAGGCGCTGGCGCTGCTAAGAGGTGTAGCCACTGCTGAAGGTGCCAAGACGATGTCCGGATAGCGGGGTGGGAGCCTGCCTTCTCCCTTCCCAAGCCCAGCCAGGAGTCGGTTAGCAAAGGAGCTTGGGAGATGTAGTTTGCAAGAGGTAGTTTGCAGGAGTCAGGCCCGGAAGGGCAGGGATGGATGGGAGCACCTACAGGAGGTAACATTCCTTCTGGCCTTACGGCAAAGGCAGGCTGAGCATGCGCCCACACATCCCTTTTCCCTACAGTTAAACCTCTACTTGGCCTGGGGCAGAGCTCCCCAACCCACGTACTACAGACACTGTCCCCGCAGGACCTGAGGAGGCCACTGGCCAGGCCACCTCTAGCTGCAAACACCCCCTCCGTTTATCCCCATGGTGCCACACCAACATTACCAATCCCTGTGTTCGGTGATGTGCAAATGTGTGCGATACAGTGCTCTCAGAAAATGCTGAGGAAGACAGAGTGCAGGCAGGCCACACCTAGGAAGAGAACATTTTTCTCCCCGAACAGGGAGGGCCTGACAAGGTGAGGCAGCCCCAGACCACTGAACTCTGCGGAGCTCCCGGGAGAACCAGGGCACAAGCAACTCAGAGAAGGGGCGGGTCCCAAAACAGACAATGATGCGTTCTGTCTTCAAAAGAAATCCTTTTGAGGATTTCATACAAATTTTTACACTCCTTTTTTTTTTTTATTTCAACGCAGTAATTTTTTAATGGAGACAAAATTCACCTAACATAAGATTAACCATTTTAAAAGTGTATAACTGGGGCACCTGGGTGGCTCAGTCAGCTCAGCATCTGACTTTGGCTCAGGTCATGATCTCACAGCTCATGAGTTCGAGCCCTGCGTCGGGCTCTGTGCTGACAGCTCAGAGCCTGGAACCTGCTTCAGATTCTGTGTCTCCCTCTCTCTGCCCCTCCCCTGCTCATGCTCTGTCTCTCTCTGTCTCTCAAAAATAAATAAATGTTGAAAAGAAATAAAGAATTTCATTTCTTTTTTATAGCTAAACAATACTCCATTGTGGAGATACACCATATTCTGCGTTTCCATTCACCAAATGATGGACCCCTGGGTTGTTTCCACCTTTCAGTTATTTTAAATAGTGCTGCTATTAGCATTCATGTCTAAGTTTTTGTTCTAGTACCTGCTTTCAAATCTTCTGGGTATACACACCAGAGTTCCACTCATTTTTAAAGGACTTAAGGGAACATATAATGTAGACATAATGTAAAACAGCAAAATCGGGCACATAAACAAAACAGACTCTTAAAAGGGAACAGAGAAATGTATGCCAACAGAAATCCAAGATGAACTAATTCCCACAATCAGCCACTGAATTTCACCATGGGTTTCCTGGAAGCTAAGGTGAAAAGGGAAATAAATCACGTTACTTGTCATTTGTCAAGATAAACATTCTTTCCCGGGCACTCAATCCAGAAACGCATCTGTAACATGGAGGCTTGTATCAAAGACTGTGAGCAACATTGTGAAAAGCATAGTCTTTGTATTTCTGCAAGAGACAAAAATGTTCTCCAAATGAGCGGTTTTGATTTTTCTTTTTAACCAACTCTATATGGATCATGAACACATTTAAACTAATAATTCAAGGGGCACCTGGATGGCTCAGTCGGTTAAGCGTCCGACTTCGGCTCAGGTCATGATCTCACGGTCCGTGAGTTCGAGCCCCACATCGGGCTCTGTGCTGACAGCTCAGAGCCTGGAGCCTGCTTCAGATTCTGTGTCTCCCTCTCTCTCTGACCCTCCCCCCCTTCATGCTCTGTCTCTGTCTCAAAAATAAATAAACATTAAAAAAATTTTTTTTTAAATAAAATAGAGGGGCGCCTGGGTGGCGCAGTCGGTTAAGCATCCGACTTCAGCCAGGTCACGATCTCGCGGTCCGTGAGTTCGAGCCCCGCGTCAGGCTCTGGGCTGATGGCTCAGAGCCTGGAGCCTGTTTCCGATTCTGTGTCTCCCTCTCTCTCTGCCCCTCCCCCGTTCATGCTCTGTCTCTCTCTGTCCCAAAAATAAATAAACTTTGAAAAAAAAAATTAAAAAAAAAAAATAAATAAAAAATAAAATAGAATAAAATAAATAAACTGTAATTCAATGAAGTCAATTTTGTAGGATACAGCCCAGACACATCGCTTTGTAAATACCCAATTTTAATAGATGAATCAAATGTGAAGAACCCCCAAGACAGAATAGTCGAAGCATCCACTGAAAGTCCTAACAGCTCATTTCTTCGGCACGTCCCTGGGTCTCTCAACACATGCCCCTGATGCAGCCCTTTCACGCTGCCGGTCAGAGGCAGAGCCTTAAGGTCAGACGTGGGACATGCGGGGAAAGCTGACATTCGGCTGGGGGGTTTATGAACCACCTCTGTGTCAATGGACCCCCTCCTTCCCATCAATGTAACTACTGAGGGCTGAGCTGTGCTGACTTCTGACTCTCCCTTCTCCTGGCTCCTCGAAGCTGCTTTCTCAACCTGGTCCAAGCTTCATCAAAGGTACTTTGGGGGCACCTGGGGGGCTCAGTGGGTTAAGCATCTGCCTGTTGGTTTCAGCTCAGGTCACGATCTCACAGCTTTGTGTGTTTGAGCCCCACATTGCGCTCTGTGCTGGCAGCACGGAGCCTGCTTGGGATTCTCTCTCTCCCTCTCTCGCTGCCCCTTTCCCACTCATGCTCTCTCTCTCTCTCTCTCTCTCTCTCTCTCAAAATAAATAAACTTAAAAAAATTTTTTTAAACCTATTTTTGCTTGCACCATCTCTCTCTCTCTCTCTCTCTCTCTCTCTCTCTCTCTCTCTCTCTCACACACACACACACACTCTCACACTCTCACACCCCAGGCCTCCCAAAGCCAAGGCAGCACCATGTTCCAGCCATGGCTGCTGTGGGCCAAAAAGCTCACCAGGCAAAACTCCAATGTTCCAGTTGAGAGCCATGGCTGAAGGTCCAATGTCAGGGCTCTTGGACAGGGCAGGGCCTAACTCTGTCCTCAACCCCCTCCCGGGGTGAGAAGCATTGCCCCCGCTCGAGGGGAAGCAGGTCACGGATGCACACGGCCAGCTCCATGTAGCTGGGAGGTACCCTGCCCCCAGCACCTGTCTGAGGTTTACACCACAGTGAAAACATGCCTTTCCTCTCCTCACACAGACCCTGTTCGGACGTACAGGCAACGAGAAGAACAGTTACTGGTCACCTACAACCTGGAGCGGTAAATCCTGAGGTTGGAGCCTGTCGCTTTCTGACACGAGGCCAAGGCCCGCAAAGACTGCACAACTGGTTCAAAGTCTCCCGGTGGGTAGGTCCATGGCCCTTGCTGGCCGGCAGAAACGGTCTGCTTTCAGAGCTACCTGGGTTCCTTCCCTCACCTCCTTCCCATCCTTGGAATTAGAGTAAAATGGGAGGGACAAGGACAAGCTCCTGTTCGAGCTGGCCCTAGCCCTTCTCTTGGAAAAGTTGAGACTGTGAAGTCCAGACAGACAGACAAGGCAGTTTGGAACCACTCGGGGTGTGAAGAGAGCCGTGTGGCTCAGCAGCGAGTACAGGTGGACTTCAAATGACAGCACATACCCGGGGCCTACCCTGCTCGGGCACCACCGTAAATGCCTCATGTTCGGGAACTTACTGTAACCCTCCCACAACCCTCTGAGATAAATACTACCACGATCTCCACTGTACAGAAGAGAAACTGAGGCACAGAGGGGCCAAGTAACTTGCCAAAGGTCGCACAGCTTAACGGGGGTGTGAAGTAAGGCAATGCAGCCGAGGCATCCGTGCCCTTGGCCACTGTATTGTTTGCTAGGGCTCCCGTAACAAAGTATCGCAAATTTGGTCACTTGAACAATAAAAACTTACTCTTTCACCAATCTGGACACTAGAAGTCCAAAATTAAGGCATCAGCAGGGCCATGCGCCCTCTGACAGCTCTAGAGAAGAATTCTTCCTGGCCTCTCCGGGGTCTTGGTGGTTGCTGAGAACGCTTGGCGGTCCCTGATTTGCAGGCACATCACCCCATTCTGTTCCATCCTCACACAGCCTTCTGCCCTCTGTGTGTCTGGGCCTTCACAGGGCCTCTTTTTTTTCTCTTTTTTAATGTTTATTTATTGTGGAGAGACAGAGCGCGAGTGGGGGAGGGGCAGAGAGAGAGGAAGACACAGAACCCGAAGCAGGCTCCAGGCTCCAAGCTGTCAGCACAGAGCCCGACGCGGGGCTTGAACACATGAGCCATGAGATCGTGACCTGAGCTGAAGTCGGACGCTTAACCGACTGAGCCACCCAGGCGCCACCAAATGGCCTTCTTAGAAACACTAGTCATTGGATTTAGGACCCGCCAGAATCTAGTACGACTTCATCTTAACTAATTACATCTGAAAAGACCCTATCTCCAAATAAGGTCACATTCTGGGTTTCTGGGCGCATGGGACTTTTGTGAGGACATTATCCAAGCCAAGACAGCCGCGATGCTATACTGCTTCTAGAAAAGGAGAGGTAACTAGAGCCAGGACCTCTTCTGAGCCAGGAAAATATAAAGCAGACAATGAAAGCATAGAGAATCAAGACAGAAAAATGAGCCCCCCACCCACCCAAATGAACACTCTGCATCTTTCCATGGTGCGCTGCCTTCCCTTACGATCCCAGCTTGAAGGACACTGGCCATCTCATCTCATAACCATCTGGGCCCAGGGCTCCCCCTTCTCTAGGAGACGAGCTCCTTAAGGGCAGTGCCTGGCACGTAACAGGTGCTCAGCAGGTGGCTGAGGAACAAAACGCTTTCGGGGTCTTCTCCCTTCTTTCTCCCCCACTCCGGTGCCTGGATTCCTCCCGCATCTAGCATTTAAAGCTCAGGAAGCAGTTCTAAAGTTCAGCGATGGCACTCTATCAGAAGGAAAACATTCAAGTGTGTTAACAGCTTCCCTGACAAATCCAGACTCAAACAGAGTGTCATCCTTGGGGGGAGGGGGGGGGCCTCAGTGAAGAAGAGAAGCTGTCACCAGGGAAGGGCCACGGCAGCAAAGCCTCTCGTGGCTTCCCCCGGTCTTCGTCACGCCCACCCTCCCGCAGTCATTCCCTCCGCGGGCACACATTCGTGCCTACGTTACACCACCATTTACCCAGGCCCTCCTCGGCGTCACGGGCAGCAGCCACCTAGCACTGAGCCTTGCCGGAGGAGCTGCTAGAGAGAAATCCAGAAGGTCAAAAGGCAGCTCTCAGCAGTTAGGCTGCTGCGGGGATGAAAGACAGAAAGAGAAGAGGCGGAAGGAATTCTAGAACGGAGATCAGGAAGGCAAGCCACAAAACGAACGCAGGTGGGCCACCTCTGGGAAGTCACGTGCTATCTAGGGCCTCAGGGGAGGGACACCAGCACCTGGGAGGGCAACTTTCACTGGACCTTTTCAATACTGAGCCACAGAGAGTGACACACGCAAAGAATAAATAAAAGAAGAAAATCTAAACGTTAATGCGAAGGGTCCTTGCACTACGCTGTTCGGTCATCAAAGGGAAGAAACCATCCCCCCGCCCCCACCCTTATTGGGTCATCACAAGACTCACATAAGAAATGGGCGTAAAACACAGCATCAACCCAAGTCGGTGCGCAGGGACGTTAGTGGCCCCATCCCACAGCGCTTCTGTTTAATCGACGATCACATGAAGGGTGTGGGCAGGAAGGTCAGAGGGACAAACCACCGTGTCAAAAGGGCATTCTGAGCTCAACCTGGCTTGTACTGGGACTACCTCCTGAAGTCAAGTAGCAGATCTTGCCCCTAGAGCTCAAGGTCTAACGTCCAGGCCACACCAAGGCCAGATATTAAAAACCGCACACGGCGGTCCCAGGCACCTGTTCCTACTCAGACAGAAGCCATCCTGGTGTACCTGAGCCTAGGAAGGAGAGAAACCTTGCTAGAGAATCAAATGCACCCAAACAGCCGCTCCCCTGGGGTCTGACCAGCCCAGCCCGAGCACCAGGCCCCACCAGCACCAGGCTGGCAGAGGGGAAGCTATTCTGCACAGCCCCAAATTGGCAGCGAGGCCTGGCAGAGGGCTGTGGCACGTGGGCACAGCCAGAGGGAGGACGGTCTCTGTAATCTAGGCTCAGCAGCTAGAAGCGCCTTGTCACCACATCCATCCTCCCCTAGAACGGGGCTCCATAGGCAGATCCCCTGGATGGCCCAGGATGGCGAGGGCTATTGGCTTGGGAAATTATGATCACCCCTCCTTTAGGGACCCCGGGGTCCTCTCAAATGCACGCCCTCCTCCCGTCGCAAGAACTCCAGAGTCTATTGTCTGCCCCATTCTCAGGAAACGTACCCCATCCTGCCTTGCTGTAGCTGTCTGTGGCATCTTCTCGGCCACACTTCCTCTATATACAAATCCCTTCAAAATAAAGGGCTACATTCGGTTGGAACTCCAAAGGGTGGAGTCACAGGGCAGTGAAGTAACAGAACAGTTTGGGGCTCGAGGTTAACAGGTCTTCCCAAAAGCACTCTTGTGGCCAAAACAAGCCCATGAAGAAAGATGCTCCACATCACTAATGAGCAGGGAAATGCAAATCAAACCCTCAACGAGGTACCACCTCACACCCATTAAAATGGCTGCTACCAAAAAATCAGAAAACAACAGATGTTGGCAAGGATGCCGAGAAACTGGAACCCTTGTCCACTGTTGGTAGAGCCGCTGAAGAAAACCATGTAGTTGCTCAAAAAATTTAACACAGAATTACCATATGACCCTGCAATTCCCCTTATAGGTATATATCCCCCCCAAAATTCGACAGTAGGGTCTCAAAAGAGAGATTTATACACTTGTGTTTACTGCAGCATTATTCCCAAGAACCCACATGGTGCCGTAACCCAAGCGTCCATGAACAGATGTGTGGATACGTAAGGCGTGGTATATACATAGAATGGAGTATTATTCCGAGGAGATTTGGACACATGCTACAAGACGGATGAACCTTGAGGACAGTGAAATAAGCCAGTAACACAAAGACAAATATTCTGTAACTCCACTTATACAAAATACCTAGAGTAGTCAAGTTCAAAGTGACAACAGTAGAAAAGTGGTAGAAAAAAGCAGTTGCCGGATCTGGGAGAGTTGAGGGAGGAAGGGAGAGTTAGTTTTTTTAACGGATACAGAGTTTCACGTCTGCAAGACAAAGAGTCCTGGGGACTGACAGCACAATATGAATGTACTTCACACTACTGAACTGCAGACTTCTTCCCTGACATGTATTTTACCACAGCTAGAAAAGAGAAACACAGCAGACTCTGGTGCCCATTCTTCAGGCCGCCATCTTGGAAGAACAGTTGGAGGACAGGAATCTCAGTTCTTCCCAAAGGCCAGTGGGGGCCCCAGAACACCTCCGCTCCCCCGGGGTTGGGTGTCACTGTGCTTCAAGGAACCACGTCTAATCTAGCCTGACCCACCATGTGTCAGCAGGTAAGTCACACAAACCCCTGCCTGTAGAATGAGGGAAGCGTCTGCCCTCAGCCTAAACAGGAGCCCTCTGTGGAGGCCTCTCATGGACGGTATTAAGAGGCCTCCACAGAAAACCGCCCACGGGGGAATCATCAGGCCGTTGCTGCAAGGCCGTGGTGGCTGGTGGAGGAGACCCAGGCCGCGGGGCCAGACAGACCCGCACCCGAACGCTGCCTCTGCCACTTCCTAGCTCTGCGACCCCACGTGCCTTGCTGTGTCTTTCTGAGCTCAGATTTTCTCCTCTGTAAAACAGGAGAGCAATGCTCATTAACTAGCGTTGTTCTGTGGATCGGACAGGATTCTTGCTATGCAGCTGGCAGAGAAGTCTCTCGACAAGTGAGAAGATGGTGAGGACTGAGTGGTCAGCTGGAGCCCCGACGTCCCAGCTGTCAGGCTCACGTTCCTCTGGGGGTCTGGGGTCCCTAGGAGGTCTTCCCCCCAGGCCACAAGTGACTTTGCTGCTCCTGCTCCCACACCAGGACCCAGAGTTCAATGACGTCACCTCCAGCCTCGCACCTGCTCCTCTCATGGAAGGTTCTGATCTCACGTTAACCCCCGTGGAAGGAGGAGCTTTAGGGGGCCTGGGACTCCCTCAGCCGACCGGTTCTTCATTCTCATCCAAACCCACCTGTCTGTGAACCCAGTCTGTGTTCCCACCAAGGCCTTTCTCCATCCCAGCAGTGGGGACAGTCAGTACAGAAGAGGGCATGAGATCACCCACCTGGTGTCTCTCACAACACAGCCTGGATGACAGATGCCATAGCAACAGCCCTAGCAACGATGACAGGAGACACCCTCTTGGACCCAGACGGATGGGAAATACGTCAACCACCACCAACCACATAGGGAGCAAGGGCCGGGAGTGGGGGGCAGACACATGCAGAATGCCACCTGCCTGGGCACAGAGGGAAGCCCATTAGCCGAGTCCAACTTCCCCTTTCAACATCAAAGCGAAATAATCAATGGGAAGAGGACAGGGAAGCTGGAAATCCCTTGGACTGACAGCACATTAAGGTTAATCCTCTCTAGCCAGCTGTGTGGCCGTTCAGCTACAACTGTGCTGTCTGCTCAGGGCTCTCGAGGAGAAGCCCGGGCTGGCAGCTGGGACACTGCAATGTGGGGGGATCCCAGAGCCCCTCGCCAGCCAGGGCTGGGCCTCCCGAAGCAGGCGGCTGGCCTCTCGGCTTCAGATACCCATCAACAACAGAACCTAGCAAAAGCCTAGAAGTTAGAACCACTCCTGCTCCCCCCCACCCCCCAGTGGGTAGAACATCCTTGTCCCAGGACAAGGTCCACTGAGCCCAGGCCCCCAGCAGCCTAGCTGTGGGGGTTGGGGGGCAATTCCATTTGCAAAGCAGTTCATCCTGGTGAGAAACTGAAGTAGGGATTTGTCCAGGCTTCCAGGGGTGATTAGGGTGAAAACCGAGACTCGAAGAACATTAATGGGAGTGACTAACACACTCCCAGCACTTCTGGTGCTGGGCCATGCTGTCCACACTCTCTGAGATGAATGGCATTATCCCCACTGTGCGCATGATGACATCTGAGGACATCAAGACCCACAGGATAACCTGCCTAAGATCACGCGACTCACACTGGGAACCCTGCGTCCGAACCCAGGCGTGCCTTCACCTCCTCCCTGGCCCCTACCAGCCTGGCCTCTAGTGTGACCTACGGGCTGGCAGGGGAGATGGGGCTTTCAAAGGCCTGCAGAAAACCCCCCAAGTCAATCTGGCTACAATGTAATAGGCTGGGGTTTAAGAAAAGATGCAATCAGAAAATCAAAATACAGTAAGATAAAATCAACTAAATGGAAGGAAAGGGAAAGAATGCCAGCAGCAAGGAGGACAATGACCACACGGGCTTCTGGCCACACGGACACGGTGCAAAAGCTTCTCTAGCAAATGAAGAGCCAAAGCGTGTTGGGGGGATGAGTGGTCTCTGTGGCAGGGGTGCAGCTGGAGGTGAGGATGGGGGGGGGGGGGGAACGACCCACCAGAACACAGTAAGACCCCAGTTTCTTCTACCCAGAGGGACAACTGAGACCTCGAAGACCACCAAGCCAGAGCCCCCAGGGAGGCCTGCTGGAGGAGGAAATGCCACCACAGATGTGCAAGGTACAGATAGCCGGGTTCAAATCCAGCTGTGCTAGTCGCTTAGCCCCTCTGCACCTCTTACCTGACCAGTGGGGAGGACAGGGCCCAGCGTGCGAGTTACCTAGAATGATATGTGACCAGAGATGGGAAATGACCCAGCCTTGCAGCCTCTTAGGAAACGGTCGGATAAAAGCCCCTCTCCAGGCACTCCTGGGGCCCACCCATCTTTGGACCACCCATTCCTAGCACACGGCCACACATGTGGGCGGCTGGCTTCTTCCCAGCTGGAGCAGGAGCCGTCTGAAGACTCCTTCCTCAAGCCAGGGGAATGGCAGGCCACAGGACTGCCCTCCCTGCTTCCACCCCACGGTCTAAAACTGTGCAGCCCTAGGGAACGAGCACAGCAGGAAGGGCCCAACGGATCAACTCCTCCAGGGATCCAAACCCGAGAGACGTAACATCTCAAAGTGCTGGGGCACTTGTCCAAAACGCCAATTCCTGGGCCGGATCCCAGGCTACAGGATAATCACCCCCCACCCCCACCATGGAGACCAGGATCCGCTCTCTGTGTTTTTAACAAACTATCCCAGGGATTCTGGTGCATGGCCAGGGTTGGGGATCTCATCCAACCCTTTCATTTTACAAATGGGGAAAGCTATTGCCGGTAGATTTAATGCTGATTCATTTCAATTACTCTTTCCCTGGTTGGAAAGTACTACAGACTCATTATGGAAAGTTCGGGAAAAATGAGAAGATACCAAGAAAACTGAAGCCACTAATAATCCTGTCTCGAAGAAATAACCACCCTCTGCATTGGGGCACTTCCTCCCGTCTCGTTCTCGGGCCATAGCGATGATGAGATGGGGGCACAGCTTGAATCCGAGATTTCTGCCACATATGCTTCACCTTAACTGCTTCACACATCATGGTAAATTCATGAGAAAAAAACAATAATGATAAAAAAAAAAAAGCTGAGAGATTGTAAACACAGTCAATAAACAAGGTAAATAGCCAACGAATGCCAAGGGCAGGGCCGAGCGTGGACCCCAGATAACCTGACCCTGATGCTGTGCCCGCTCTGTCCACGGACAGCCCACGAGCCACCAGACATGCACACCTCGACAGGGCATCCAGGCCAGGACTCCAAGGCACGGAGCCCGGCCCCCCAGTCACGGCGACTGGGGAAGGCAGGAGTCCCGTTCAATGGCTCGCAAAGGCCAGCCCAGGGAGTCGGATTCCAAACAAAAAGAAACTAATGACACATTGTCAAGACTGATTAGGCCGCACAATAGAAAAATTACAGGGCTGTTTGGTCCCAACAATATAAGATTAATTTATCAATACAGCTTATGTGACACGGGAGAGACGATAGCCTGAATGGGGGCTCCTTGCTCACCTGATTGCAACTGGAATCTTGGCCACAGAAGCAGGCCATGCCTCAGAGAATGAGCCAGAAAGCAAACTTTTCAGCCCATGCAGGGTGGGGCAGTACAGAGGGTCGGTCTGCTAGCCAGTGGGAGCGCAGGTCTGAACTCAGAGCTCGTCCATCACACAGGCACAGATATGGAAGCAGGAGCCTGGCGTGAACACGCACTTTAATCTGCATATTCTCCCCTCACGAGCACGAGGCAGGTACCACCATGACGCCTCTTTGAGGTCAGGAAACAGAGGCACAGAAAGGTGAATAACTTGGCCAAGGTCACTGGCTGGCAAGTAGCAGCCTGAGGATTCAAACTCCAGCAGGAATCAAATTCTAGTCTGTGCTCCAACCCCCATTGAAACCGCTCTTCGATAAGAAAAGAATAATAGAACAAAACACTCCCCTCTTCTGACTCCCCACTTTCCGTTTCATGCTCAATATACCACTGCACATGGAACTCAGTCATCACCCCACGATATTTCCTGTGACTAGTGTTTGAGAGGTGGGGAAACTGAGGCAAGCACCTAGAGCTCAAAGGCATGCCCCAGATGTTTAGGCTGTCCGGTTATCAGGTTGAAATAAATAAAACTGCCATTACTGTAGACCAAAGGCAGCGCTTTGACATGAACTGACCACTTCCTGGAGGGAACAGCCGTGATCTAGAACCAGAGGGCTCACTTCCGGGATGTTGGAGTACCAGGGATGGGACTAGGTACCTGGCATTCCAACAACTACTCTGTGGGGAAGTACTGTTATTAACGGCAGATAAGGAAACTGAAGCCTGAGGGGACCTCATGATGCTCAATGTCCCACAGTCGGGCAGTGGCCGCCTAAGACTAAGTGTCACTATGGGGCCACAGGATCCTTTTGGGGATGCTGGACTCTCAACCTGCACTGAGTGGCCTCCAAACTCAATGCAAGCAGCGGGGTAAGGTGGGCCAGCGGTGGCTGGGGGAGCAGTTGGGGCGAGGAGGGGAAGCTGGCTGGAGGGTATGCGGTCGCGGGGTGGGGGGAGGGGAGGGAAGGCCCCGCTTCCCTTCTGCCTCCAGCCGGAGCTGCAAGGAGGGGGGCCAGGGTTCGGCAGAAGGCAGATGTCAGCAGCTCCAGCTGGAACACCACCTCCCACCCAGTACACGGGCCCCAGGGCAGACGGTGACCTTCCTTCCCTAGCATCAGCCAAGTGGATTGCCCTTGACCAGCTGGCCCGGACACAGCATCACGGGGAGGCCACCCAGGAGGACTCAGTGGCCCGTGTCGCCATGCATGAGTGCCGGGGGTGGGGGCGGCGGCCGATCACAGCTGTGCCACCACTGCCTCACTGCCCCCTTCCTCCCCAGAGCCCCTCTCTGCCCGTGCGTCCACAGGCACTGGAGCAGCTGGCAGGAGGAAGAATGCACCAGAAACAAGAGGGCAAAGGCAGCAAGGGCAGGGGGTACGGGGCTGCCTTGAAGCAGAGCTGGGGAGACCCCCACACAAGGAGGCAGCTGCAACCTGGGGACAAGCTTTGCCAGAGGCAGCATCACCACCCCCATCCCACGCTTTCTCGGACTAGGTGCCCAACCATTCCGGGTCTGTATTTGTTTCTTTACATATATAATGAGCACGATAATATTCTCCTTGAGCCAGGAAAGGGTTAAAGAAGATTGCACATTAATAGCTCTTAGCACAAAATGAGCATTTGATAAAAGGTGGCCGTTATTGCCATTAACAGGGGGTGAGCAGAAACTCAGAAACTTATGGTCCAGAGTGGAGATTGGAGACAGAGGCAGTGAGTGCCTCACACACGGGCAGAGGACCACAGGGACAAGGGGCAATGAGGCAGAAGGGGTAGACTTGGGGCAGGAGGGGCGCGGCCAGATGGCCTTCATTCTGCGTGCTCTGGGGAGCCGCAACAGCCACATAACTACAGAACTAGGAGGGCCCGGAGCTTGCCTCCCAGTACAGGTCTCAGACACCACCTCTTGGGCAGCACAGACGCTGTAAGAAACAGCCCTGCACCTGTCGCCCTGTGGAGGGTACGGCTGGAAGGTCCCCATGTGAGCATCAAGCCTGAGAGGAACAAGGCCCCAAGTTCAGATTAGGGTCCTGCCTGCAAGACGGGGAGCCATCCCTGGCCCAGGACCACAGCTCAGCCCCTAGAACTGACAAGGAGGGTCCAGGGCAGGTTGGAAAGTCAGAGTTTGAGGTCCAAATAGCAAGCAGTTAGGAATCTCCAAGGACCTGTGGGCACAGGCAGACGGGCCCTGCATGGTCTGCACTTCAGGGCCCGAACACTCTCTCTCCTCTACCTCCCCGTGGCATGACTTTGGGCCCATGACCTACGAAGTGCTCTGAGACTCAGCTTGCTCATCTGTGGAACGGAGCAAATGGCATTGTTAACGCCCATTTCAGACAAACACTGTCATTATTCCTGAGATCATCTCTGTAAAGCAAGGAACATAGTAGGACTTCGATGAACAGGAGTTATCGGGACTGCCACTGTTACTCTCGAGGCCGGTGACACCCCTTCTTCAACAGGAACGTATGGCCCAGGCATGTGCCAGGAGTGCTGTCGGGCTTAGGCAATGCCGCTAGGAGGAGACCCGCCACTGACCTTGAGGAGTCCCCGCCTCGTCAGGGAGGCTGCTCTATGGGCGATGCTGCAGTGGGGAGGCAGGCAGGGTGGCGGAGATGTGTACCAGCCCCCATGCTCTGCAGGAACTCTGGAGTCGAACCAAGTCCGGGAGCAGGGCTTAGCAAGCACAGAAACACAGCCCTTGACTTTGAAAAGCCATTATGGTAATATTTGCTTTTTCCTGTAATTACCTCACTTCATTCATTCCTAGTATTCTGCTTTTCACGCTTTTCACTTGAATGCCAACCAGCACCAAGGGGGTGCAAGAAACATGGCATTTCTCGTGGCAGGGTGTAGAAGGCCGTGCGTTCCTCGACCAAAGGGCAACGCCAGGAAGAACCAGAGGGAGAGCGTCTCAAGATGAAACAAAGAGAGACCCATGGAGAAACCCCAGTGGATCTCTCCACCTGCGCCCCTGCCCCTGGGTCTCCTTCCAACGCGGGTCAAGGTTTTGCTGGAGTAAGAGAAGCCACTTCCGCCCAGAAGACATCAAATGCTGGGCTCAAGCAGATGGGGGTTCTGTGCTGAGCCCGCACCCTCAGCCTGATCCTACAGAGACCGTAAGAGCCCCACAAGCTTCTACTGCCCACCTCCTCTCGGCAAACCCCAGGAACACTCCGGTTTCTGTAGGAGGGGCCCCAGATGCTATTCAGAGAAGGCCCCCGGAGCAAACGGGAGATGAATGAAGGGCAGAGAGGAGTGGAGGAGGAGAGGAGAGAGAGGAGGCAGGGGGAGCTGAGACTGGGCTGCCATGTGTAGGAAGGCCTCTCTCCTCGACTCCCAGCTGATTCATAAAGCAGGGTCGTGATTAGTGGAAGTGGCCAGGCACTGACAGTGCAGATGCTTCCCCACCCGCACGGATCTGAAGCCCCCTTGAGAAATGCAAGGACCCCTGACGGGCTGGGTCAGAAGGGGTGGGGAACTGGGAGGAGCCTACCCTACAGGAAGGGCCTGGACAACAAGGCCATCCTGGGGGCACCATGAATTGCAGTCAGTGAGTGGTCACTCGCAGCCCTGACACAGAGCCCACACTTTGTTTCCACCTCTGGCCCCGAACTCCTCAGACCCCGGGCCCCAGACAGAAGGCCCTTGCAAAAGGCCGATGTGACAGGCCAAGGGAAATTCCAGGAAGCAGCTTAGAAGCCAAGAGAGCACTGGACACAGAGTCAAAGGTGTGGGGGTGAGTCCTCACTGTGACTGCAGACAACACCTCTGTCTCTGGGCCTGTTTCCTCATCTGCACAATGAGGGACATGAGCCCCCCAAGCCCCCACCCCCCCTGGCCTGCCGCTCTGAGACGGAGAGTCCTAAAACCAAGGCGGCACAGGCCAGGTACTCTCGGGCAGCGCTGTGTTCTTCCCTCCCCTGCCCCCGTCCCCCAATCCCCAGCCCCCTACACGCCTCTAACGTCACTCTCTCCGCAAGGCTGGGGATTGGGGTGCAGACCCACAAGGTTTACATTCCCGTCCCAGATGAACCATCTGGTCCCAGCAATTTCAGACGCAAACTGTTCTAGACGGGGTCCACGGTGGGCAGGCAGAGGCTCCTTGAGACTGTCAGGCACCCCAGGGCCCCTTTGGGCAGGGAGACCTAGGGGCCAGGCATGTTCAGCCTCAGAAGCCCCTCCTCCCCATTTGCAGCGCCCTCCCCGCCAACCTCCGTCCTGACTCAGCCCCCAGGTGGAGCACTGGGCCATGCTTCCATTGGCTTTGCATCACCTGTTGCTCATGCAAACCTCTTCCACGGAACCCCCATCCCCGCCCTTGGGCCCACACACGTTTCAGCAGAGGACGTGACGTACTATCCCACTACCAATAAAAGTAACAACAACAACACCACAGAACGTATGGAAAGCACACACGCCAAGTGTTTTATGGGCGCTGTCTTACGTAATCCTCTAAGTAACCTCCTTAAGAAGGTACCGTGACTATCCCCATTTTGCATATGAGAAAACTGAGGCTCGGGGGTTGAGTAGCTCACTGGATGACCTAAGACATCTGACTCGGGTTTTCCCGTCTTCTTTCCTCTTTACTATTGCCATCTGGATACTTTCTCCACTTTTGCTCCTTCAGCAGAGAAGGGTGGTCCCTCTTCTTTTAATCATCCAAAGACCCAGCACCGTGCAAGGTAGTGCAACTCAGTGGCACCAGATGCTGTCCTGGCCTCTGGGTCTGTGTCCCTCATCCTCTCTCTTCCAGCTCCACACGCCCCACTTCCACCCTGAGCCACGTCTCCTGCTCCTTCAGCTTTTCCACTCCACAGGCTCCTTCTGGTTCCAGTGCCAGCGGAGGGGAGTGTGACCCACTGCCTCTGTCCTCTTAAAAAAATGTGTTCCCACCAACCCACCGCTGGCCGCCCCTGATCCTGGCCTGGGGAGCCAAAGCCTGGGAGGGACCAGTCTGCACTCACTGCTTCACTGGGCCCGCCTCTGCCCTTCCCCTCCAGCCCACCCTCACTTGGCCAGGACTTGGCTGACCACCCCCTTCGTCCTAGAGGCTGCAGCCTGCTGGCAGCAGCACGAGGCGTTCTCCCCCCTAGCTCGCTCCCTCCTGGCCCTCTCTCCTCACTCCTGCCTCCAAATGGAGGCTCTCCCTGGCCCTCAGCCCCTCTCACTGTCCACTGCACCCTTGGCTTCGGCTCTCACCTCCAGGCACATAATTCACAAACCTCCAGGCTGGCTTTGATGCCCGAGGCCAGCCTTGAAATGCCAACTCCCGGGCCAGACACAGGCCTCTGGATTTCCAAGTCAAAACCCAAACCCGCTGTGTGAAACCAGACGCATCCCTCTCCTTCCCAACCCACTCTCGAGGCCTGAGCCGCCTCTGTCTCCTGCCGATCGCTCCTCCCACCCCAGGCTCCTCACTGGAAACCCCAGCTCACAGGCTCCTCACATGCCCCCCCCCCCCCCCGGGGACCATGTCTGGCCAGCCTGGCCTCCCTGCCATCTCCCTCTCCAATGCCCCCCTCAATTGCACTCTTACCGCTCTCCTAACTCTGCCCTTTGTCCCTCCACCTGGAGGTGACTCTGTCTCCCAAGGGTCTGCCCACCCCCTCCCCAGGTGTCTGCTATTTCCCATCCATCTCCGACTGCCATCAGAGCAATCTCCCTGAAACACAGAGCCCGCCACATCACCCCACTGCCCCAGTCTGGCCCCAGGTACACAGAGAAAAGGTCACAGCCTGCACCCAATCCCCTGAGAGTTGGGGTGGCTGTTTGTCCCTGCCCTACTCTTCCTCTTGTCCAGAGTGACTCAGCATTCATGTCCTCCCTGACCCCTATCCCCAGGCAGGCCCAGAGCCCCCCCTGCAAGAGCTCCACAGCACAGAAGCCCAGCTCTCTTCGCTCACCCTCCCTAAGGGGGTCACTGTGATACACACACACACACACACACACGCACACACCTCCCGAAGAGCGAGAGAGGAGAGCTACCACATCAGCATTTGTGGCACACACCTCTGGCTCCCCCTCTGCTCACTGGGAGCCTGAAAGCCGCATGCTCACTGACCCAGCCTCCCCAGCAGCCAGAGATGGCCACAGTTGGAACATGCAGGGGTCTGGGTGCAGGGGTACCTCTGGAAACCTCTTCCTTTCCTGATGGACGCTCCTCATTGCTCCCCCTTCCGACCTGCCCTTTACAAGTACACATGGACCGCAGCCACCTTGCAACCATGACAGAAAAACCAAGAGAATCACAGAGACGCTGCCTCTGATACAATCCAAGCTGCTAGACCAACCCCAGCCCACCTCTTGCCGTCTAATTTTACACCAGGAAAATAAGCTCCCTGTGTGTTTAAATGACCAAATTCCCTTTTCAGTTACCTGCAGCCAAACACAAGGCGGTGTGGTCACATACACAATCTCACTGAACTCTAACAGTCACCCTGGCTGGAGGGGGGGGGGGGGGAGGGTATTTGTTCCATGAGGAACAGAAGTTCAGAGAGGTTAAGTGACTTGCCCAACATCCAGAGAACCAGGATCAAGCCTGCCTGATGCAAACCCCAGCTCTTCCCAATCGGCTTCTAGAACTGTGACACATCCCAGCATTCCTTGGGTGACTCAATAAGGAAGACCCTGAACTTACTAAATCTTCTTCTGTATGACCCTTTAGAGATGTGGGAAGGGTTACACCCTCCTCAGGCTGGGTGCCCTGAGCACTCCCCTTCCAAAAGACAACGCCTTGGTCAGCGGCTAACACAGCTGGTACCCAGAGCTGTTACGAGGCACCCCCTTTTGGAGCCTGCCAACCAAACCAGCTGGCTCGTCAGCCTTAGAGCTGGGTGCCCAGGCAATGCCCCGGGGACCCCAGCAGCCCTGTGGCTCTGCTCCCAGCCGCCCTCTGCACACGGGCAGGTACGGCCCCCCTCCCCTGCTCACAGGCACTTGCTCGCTGCCATCGTCCACGAAATGAAACAATCAATGGTACAAATATTTTATCTAGTTCCCCACATGGTTATTTTATTCGAGGTGAATGGATCAATGTAGACCAGGGAGCATGGAGCGGAATTTCTCACTGAACTGACAGCGGGAACATTTGTCCCAGCGTGGAAAATCTAACCAGGTTCTATCCAGCTGATGGTCAGGGCTGAGGAGTGAGGGGTGGTCCCACGATCTCCAGGCGCAGCCTGGACTGGTGTCCATGACTGACTGTGGGCGTGAGAGCACGGGCGCTGGGCACAGACTCCCTGACTCCAATCCACTTCATTGCTTGTTAGCTGGGTGATCTCGGGCACACGACCTAAGTTCAGTTATGTGAGAATTAGAGTCACTGAATCACAGGTGCCCAGCACCTTACTCTGGCTGGGTGCAGAGTAAGCACCCAGAGTTAGTGATGCCATTACTACTGCTGCCATCGTCATTGTCAACATCCTTCCTTCTGCATCAGGACTTCTGCAGCCAGAAGGGGGATAAGGATCAGAGCATGTTTACATTTTCCAAGATGACCCAAATCCATGCACGGATACCTGTTGTTCCTCCAAGGATGTTCCCATGTCCCCATTCTGGAGCCAGAGACCTTGATCATGGGAAGATTAGATTTTGTGCAAAGGGTCCTTTGCTCTGTTAGCAGAGAGCTGGATGTTGGACAAGTCATTTGCCTTCTCTAAAAATGGCACAGTGAGATCTGGCCTTCCTCATAGGGCAGTGAAAAGTTACTGTGGAGCAGCATTTGCGTGTAGGTGAACACTTATCTTAACATTCCCCATTACTGTTACTAACCATCCAACAACCGATCTTGGGCTCCACCAGAATGCTGGCATCTGGACTTCTATTACCTGGCAGCATACCTGTTTAGAGATGAGCTTAGAGCAAGAGAGGCACCGTCCCACCTACAGAAGTAGTGAGGGGAGGGGTGGGGGGAGAGGGACAGAGAAGCCGAAAAGATCTTGCCAATAAAGACAAAGGTAAAATGTTTCTGGAAACGTTTAACAAAGTTCTCACAAGCGAAAGTCCCTCTCCCGAGGAAAAGCCTGGACACCATCGAGAAGGCGGGCTGGTCCTGAGATCCAGGATATGCCCCCTTCTTTGAAAAGAATCCTTGGTGCTTTCTCCACTAGGGACATTTCACGGACAAGGGCCCCATCAGAGACAAGGTGTCCTGTTCCAGGCCACTTTCTACCCTGCATGAGAATCAGCTCTCACAAGCACCACAGACTCTGTGTCCCAGACAGAAGTCACCCTGTCCCCCATCACCTATACCTGCTCAGGGCAGAAATATTTTCCCCTCGCCCAAATTCTGGAAACGTCAGTCCCTCTTCACACCTCCATCTCTCACACTCAACGGGTGTAATCAGAGTGGTTTGAAATTTCTGCAGAGTCTCTGAAATAGCCTTCCCGCTCCCCTCGTTTCCCACCCACATCACCCCACCTCTGAGCTGCTGTGATCGCCTCCTGCCGTCTTCCTCCACTGTATGCTCCTCTTCTCAGACCACATGCAACTGACATTCAATACCAGCTCACGTACATGTTCTCTCTCTCACACACACACATACACTCACAGGTAAGGTTTCATGCATACATCGAACTTATGCGAATTTAGCTCTGTGCAACCAGAAAGAGGAAAAAATAGTAACTATTTTTAAAACGCTCGTGCTTCTGCCCCCACTTCACTCAATGAGAGCATCTGCCTGAACAAGCAGGACAGACGTGCCGTGAATCTGCTGTCCCCTCAGCCAGTCTCAGCCCCCCGGGGCCTCTCCCACTGGGCACAGAGTTTTCAAAGATCGCTTTCTGCCTTACACACTGATTCCACTATAGGACTTGAGGGAACTCCACCAAAGGATGGGTTTTTTCCAGGTTTCTGGGAATACGAGCCATTTCTTTGTCTATTTTCCACACTTACTGTTATTTCTAATCTTCCATTAGCAACCATACTTAAAAAAATCTTCAGGGGCGCCTGGGTGGCTCAGTTCGTTAAGCGTCTGATTTCGGCTCAGGTCATGATCTTGAAGTTCTTGGGATCAAGCCCGCCATCGGGCCCTGCGCTGACAGCTCAGAGCCTGGAGCCTGCTTGGGATTCTGTGTCAAGTGAAGTTCAGATGGTCTCAGGTCAGCAGTCGAAGCCTCCCCAAGAGAGCCCCGGGGCTCATCTCTCAGCCCTCAAGGCCCTGGACTCCCTACCCTCCAGGCTAACGGGGCCTTGGTCTCCCCTAAGGCACTGGGCTGGGCAGCCTCTTCTGCTGTATGCTGCACTTCCTGCCCCAAACGTCCTCCCCTCCCCTCCCTCCCCATCCAGATCCAACCTAGGCACCAAAGGACACCCCCCTTATCACCTCCTTCACCAAAGTTCGCCTAGCCCCCCACCCCCACCCCCACCACACATCTTTCTGTGGCAACAGACCCTCACGGAAGGTCACAACCACCTGCATTCTCTGGATGAGCTTGTCCCACCTCTGTCGGAACTGGTCTGCTCCTCTGCTGTAGCCTCTGGGGTATCTAGCCTTGCACACCACAGGTGCTCAGATAACGGAGGAAGCGAAGTGGGGTGAACTAGACTGAACTGAATTGGACAGCCCCGGCTTGACTCGGCTTGATGCAATCATCGCATTCTTTAAATCAAAGTCTTAGTAAATTTGGCAAATTGAGCATTTGGCAAACAGGCTTCCGGTGAGTTGCTTGAAGGCCAATTGGCCATTTGCTCAATGGTCCTTTGGGCGGTTGGGCCTCTAAGTCACTTGGCTCGTGGGGAACTGGCCTCTGAGAAGGTGACCCTCTGCAAAGTGTCTTCTGGTTTTTGGTAAAGTCCTGAGCAGAAGGGAGGCATCTGGGTGTGTTAACAGCAACACGTACCAGGAAATGGTCTCAGAGGCCTGCTGAGGACCAGGGGGAGCTTCCCCACAGCCCCTGGGTGACACTGCAGACACTCCAAGACACCCGAGCCCTGTGAGAGCTGGGAAATGCTGGGGAGACTCACCCCTGGAAAGCGTCTGTGGGGTGCTGTCACGGCCCCCAAGCAACGAGCAAACCGTCTGCCCAGCCTCCGCGAGCTGGTGTTCTGAGGATGAGGACCTGCTCAAGGGCTATACCCACAGAGCCAGGACCAAGGGCGTGTCCCCCTGCCCCCTACCCCTTCCCCCCCAACCCCCAGCCCAGAGTGAAAGTTTGACTAAGGCTCAGTGTCTTTGCTTTTATAAATCTCTGCCTTTTAATGACGGCTTCAAGGCTGAGGGGAAAAAGGACCATTAAACTCACTGAATAAGTTAATGGGGCAGAGAGAATCTATTTCGAAGCCACCCCAGGCTATTTTCCTCTGGAGCTAAAGCCTGAATAAGCAAAAAGAAAAAATTAAAACCGTAGAGCGCATTGCCAATAAATAACCCCCAGTGTAATCTCTCAGCATCCAGGACTTCATTTGCGGAGATATTATAATGCAGATCACTTGTAAAACACCCCTGGTTTCAGAGTTCCACCTGCAGTGGTGGCTGGGGTCTTATTATCTGCCCAGGCCCCTCCCTCTCTGCGGATGCCTCGGAATGGGCTGCTCTGATCAGACTGCGGGTCCCTCAGGCATGGAGGTGAGAAGCTGAGTCCTTCTCCCTTAGCGCACGAAAATAGGCGTCCTCACAAGAGGAAACCCCGACATCCTCCGCTCCCCCAAGCTGTATCCCCTCCTTCAAGGACTCCCGAGTTGCCTTCCTAATCTGCAACCTGGTCCTACCCTCCTTAAACTTGAAACTCTCTCTTCCCTCTACACAAACCAAATACAGCATCTCGGTTTCTTTTGCCTGGACAGCTCCTCCTTTTCTTCCTAAGACTCTTCTCCTCCTCCTCCCCACCCCACCCCCCAACCCCCCATCTTCACCCCTTCCGCATCGCTCCTCCCTCCTCCCCTCCCCCTTCCTCCCCCTCCCCCTCCCCCCCACCATCCCTCCCCACACTCCACTCCTCCCCCCTGACTTCCCCTTCTCCTTGGCCCACTTCCCTGCCTCCTCCAGGGGAGCACGGGGCCTCCCCAGAACAAAGCCGGAAACGTGGCTCTTAGGGCCAGGAGAGCACAAATAATTAAATAAGTCAGAACTCCTGTTGGTAAATGTTGAATCCCACTAGACACACGTTGTTTACTCTTTAATATTTAAACATGTTAATTAAATCTCTGAATAAACAAATATATTTTAGCAAATGGCACTCCTCAGTCGGAGCTGCACGCTGCCACCGTGCACCTCAGGGCCTTTAAGGTGAGGCCAGGCCGTCTCTGTGGACTGCCCTTCGCAGGCCATCGGGCCAGGCAGCCCGGCTGGACTTCTGGCCAAGGGGGTGATGGACTCGACCCCACTCCAACCAAATCTGCTCCTCTCGGGACCCACGGCTGCCTCTGGTCTTCCCTGACCTTCAAACTGTCCCCCGGCCTCCACGTCCCCAGCGTGCCCTCTCTCCTCCTCCGTTCATTCACGCACACGCACTTTGGTCCAGGTGTACTCAGCCAGGCAGATGCTGGGCACCAGAAAGAACGGATACCCAGGGGGGCCCCCCGCACACCTCAAGGAGCTCACAGCCGTCCCTTCTGGAAGCCCATCTCCTCGGGCTGGCATGGCTTGGGCCCTCCCTACTTCACCAGGCACAGGGAACTCCCATCAGCTCCTTAAGGGTTCCAGATGTCCCTCTCCCGGACTCGCTCCACCTAGAACAGCCCCCCCCCCCCCCGGGGCGTTGGTCCCTCCTACGAGGCTGGTGCCTGCTCCCTCTTAGCGGTTTCTTCCTCTGGGAACCCTCCCCACGCGCCCCAACCCCAGAGGCCCACAAGCCCGCGTGCTTCCAGGAACACATTTACTGCGCCCATCGCTTCAGATGTAAACTGGATCATCTCCTGTTTGAAAGGAAAAACATTCCAGGGTCTCCCGTGTCCTCAGATTAAAATCTAAATCCCTTCCCACGGCCTGCAAAGGTCCCGCCGACCTCTCCACCCTCACCCCGGCCCCTGCACACCCCACTCCATTCCCCCTACCCTGCCCCGGCCTCCTAGCTATCTCTCCCCAACACCCTTCTCCCCCATTCCCACCTCAGACGTGCACACACACACACACACACACACACACACACACACACACGCTGGAAAATTCCACATTCTAAGCTTCAGGAAGCACCTCCTCTCCCTCATGCCTCAGGTGAGGGCTGGCACTGGTATCTCCAGGTAAGCCCTGCCTGCCTCCCCTCCGGGGGCAGCCCCCCACCCCCGGCACATCACACACATTCGACACCCTCTGCCCCTCAATGTCCTCATCTGAAAGACAAAGACAGGACAGCACCCTGTGTCTATCCTAACCCAGATTCATCAAAAGCAGTCCTATTGTGTAAACTTGGTACAACCACTTTGGAAAAAGATCTGGCAGTATTTCATAAAGTGAAATATAAATATATCACACCATCCAGAAATTCCACTCCTAGGTCCAGACCTGAGAGAAATCAAAGCACGTGTCCACAAAAAGGCTGTGCGAGAACATTCATTGTGGATTTACCCGTAATGGTCCACAACTGGGAAAAGCCAGGGTTCCTACAACAAGGAGACTCAATAAACAAACTCAAGGATTCCGTAAGACGGAATAGTGCCCAGCAATAAAAAGAAACAGATTCTGTTACCTGCAACAAGATGCATGAACCGGGTCTCTTCCTCTGGGAACCCTCCCCATGTGCAGGGGAACCCTCCCAAAACATGTTGCTGAGTGTGTATTATATGATTCCCATTTACATGAAGCTGTAAATCAGGCAAAAGCAATCTATTAGGGAAAAAATCAGAATGCTGAGACTGCCTCTGGGGACGTGAGGGCAGAGACTGGCTGGGCAGGGACATGGGAGCCTGGAGCCTGCTTCAGATTCTGTGTCTCCCTCCCTCTCTGCCCCTCCCCTGTTTGTGCGCTTTCTGTCTCTCTCAAAATAAACAAACATTAAAGAAATTTTTTTTTAATTTAAGAAATAGATAAATTATAAATCTGCTTAAGGATGATCATCTTTCATGGCTTAAGGTTATTCTAAACTTGCATTTTAAGAGAAAACAGAAAGGATCACACGTTGAACACCATTTACCCATCACCTGAAATGAATAATCATTAATTAATTCCCTAATTATCATTTTGTCACATGCTAATCTCAAAACACGGAGAGAGAGGGAAAACATCACAGATAAAGTTAACAGCCCTGCGGTTCCTTTTCCTCTCTCCCTAGAACTAAGGTTGTCATGAACTCGGTTTGTACCCAGCCACAATTTTATCTTCTTACTGTATTATCTGTATCCAACACGTTACATTGGTCGTGGTGTTTTCTTTCTTTTTTTTTTTTTTTAATTACACTTGTGGCATAGCATTCTGCAGCTTGTTTTCTGTTTTTGGGTTTCCATCAGCATCAGGTTTTCAAAACGTAGCCACGTTACTGCACAGACATCAAGATTTTCACTGTAACAGCTAAATGCCATTGTAGCACATCAACATACCCCAGGTCCCCTGATCTCCTCCCCTCCTGAGGACATGGGAGCTCGTGCCAATGATCTCACTCCCTCACACGCTGCTCGATGAATGGGAGAAGGTGGGATCCGGAGTGAGCCTGGGTTTGAAACCCAGCTGTGCCATTTATGCGTGGCCTTAGGGCAAGCTCTTGCACGGTCTGGCCTCGATTTCCTCATCTAGGAATGAGAGCAGCTCACCATGCATATGGCTGAAATGCCATAGAAACTGCCCGACCAGGAGAAAGTCCTCTAGGAACAACAGCCCCTAGGGCTGTGTGCTCCAGAGACTGGGAAGCCAGAACGATCAATAAACACAGGTCTGTACGGACAACAAAGAACATCTCAAAGGTGGGACCTGAGGGACAAGAAGGGCTCAGGTGAGCAGAGGAAACAGCCTGACTGAAAGACTGAGAGTTGGAAATGCATGGCAATGTTTTGGGAAGGCACGGGGGGGGGGGGGGGGGGGGGGGGTAATAATGGGAGGCAGGAGGCCAGAGAGATGCTGCAGCCTAGACGTGAACAGAGAAGTCCGAACTTGACCCTGGGAGCAATTAGGACCCAACTAAGGTTCCTGAGCTGCAATTACAGAATTATTTCCCTGCCTTCCAGATAGTTCTTAAAAATCAACTGTGAGTCTGGAAAAGTACTATGAAAAACGTTAACTGTGCTTTTATTTCCTAACTACACACTGGATCATGTGGACCAGAGCACATTCTGGCAAGTCCAGCCCAGTGGGAAAAGGGGAGAGTGGGGGCCAGGGTCGGAATAGAGCCAGGCACCACAGTTGGGGTGCAGAGAGAAGAAAGGGGAATGGAGAGAGAAGCCGGCACCTGGGTGGGCCCCATCAAAATATGCTCAGGAGTGGGTTAGTGTGCTTCTAGAACGGAGGTATTCAAACTTTTCATGGCCTGGGAAAATTCATACAAAACGTATGCACAATACTATCCCAGCTCTGATCTCCAGGGAGTGTGCCCCGAAAGCCATCAACACAGCTGTCATTTTCAAAGTGTGGTCCCAGGGCCAGCAGCACCCACATCACCTGGAGAGACTCACTAGAAAGGAAGTCCTCAGGTCCCACCACAAATGGGAATCAGAAATTCTGGGGTGGAGCCCAGCAGTCTGTGCTTCCGCAAGCCCTCCTGGGGCCAGGGATGCACGCACAGGTGTGAGAACCGCCAGGGTCCCTTCCCACAAGCCTTCCACACACATAGGACCACCCCTATGCAGCCTCGGCCCTCTCCAACCTTCTACCCAGTCCCCAGTCACGCCACTCGGAGTATCAGAGGTCAGAGCCTGAAAGGCCCCCCGAGATCACCTGGGCGGGACTCCTGGTTTTAAGTATAAGAAAACGGAGGCCCAGAGATGGCCAGCGCCGTGCCTGGACTCACCCAGTAAGCTGGTGGCACTGATAGGACCCAGGAAGTCCCTGTCTTCTGCCCCAGTGTCCTCACAGAGAAGACATTCTCTGGGATGTGGCTGAAAACACCTGTGCCCACAAAATTCAGGAATCTCAAACTCCACCAGGTCCCAGAGGCCCCTTCACACATCACAGGTGAGCACGGTGTTGTGTCTTGTATGCCAAGGGGCATCTGGGAGCTGCAGGGACTCAGGGGGGCCCAAGACTAAAGGAAATAAGGGCTGGCAAGAAAGAGAGAGGCACCGATAACACCAGGGGCACGAGGGGGGCCCTGGGACCGGACATGCCCAGTTCAAACCCCAGCCCTGCCACTTACTAGCCAAATGGCCGACCGAGAACAAGTTCAATAGCCTCCCCATGCTGCAGTTTCCCTGTGCTTTCAAAAAATGAGGCTGATAATAGTACCTGCCTCGTTGGGCTGTGCCGAGAATGACAGGATTAAAATAGCCAGTCCTCACAACAGCCGCTGGAACACAGTCACTGCAAGGGTTTGCACTCTAGAAGTCTGCTCTGCTGAGGGCAAAGCCCCAGGCCCACAGAGGTTCGGAGAGCAAGGAGAAGGAGGCGCCCGGTGCTCTGGGTGGAGGCGTGTGCATGGTCACCGAGCTGGGATCTGTTCTAGATCTGGGAGACATTCTGCCAGAAGCACCCCCATCCTGCTCATCAGGTCTTTACTGAGCACCTACTAGATCCTGACTACTGGGAACACAGCCAAATACAACCCAATCCCCAGCTGCTGATGCTCACAGCACAGTAGAGAAACAAAAACACGAAGGAGCCTGATGCCATAAAGGGCATGTGGCTGGAACCCAAGAGTCTCAGCTGGACTGAGACCCTAGCCATGCCACCCTCTTCCATCCACTGACCCACCTGGGGCAGGTGAGGACAGACACCAGAAAAGGGAACAGGGTGGAGCCCCAAGGCCTGCACACACCACACCAGAGTCCAGACAACCGCAGCCCTGAGTGAGTGACTGACGGAAAGAAGGCAGGCAGGCCAGCACATCGGCTGGGTGGGGAGGCAGCTTGCATGCCGGGACTGGGGCAGGTGGGGTGGGGAGGCAGGAAAGAGTACCAGTCATTTGCATGGAGACAGGAAATTACTCGGACAATGAGGCCAGAACAAGAGTCAGGAAGGGAGAAGGTCACGCAGCTGCTCCCTGGGGGCCCCAGGCACTGCTCTGAGCAGAAAGGAGGGGGAGTGTCTCGTGTTCCCCACTGGGGGGGGGGGGGGGGGGCAGGCCCAGAACGGCCTGGGCACAGGGTCTGCTGGGTGCCCAGAGGAGGAAGCAGGTGGCTGACCCTATACCAGCACAGAAGCCAACCTCTGTGTACCAACTGGGCATTCATCCCACCCGTGGCTCTCCTCCACCCAGATCACCTTCTGATGGGACTTTCTCCCAGGAACCTGGCCTGTGAGGGGGTCAGAGGGAATCTGGCTGCACCCTCAGCACACCTGGCCCAGCTTCCCTGCAGCCTGGAGGGAGATTCCCACGAGCAAGGTCCAGGGAGCTCTCACAAAAGGGGCTGGCCCCTCACAGGCTCTCACATAAACACGCTGAACAAATGCAGAACTGGGGAAATGAGCGTCTGGGGAGAGCACCCTGCAGCCTGTGGGTGGACACAGGGCCCGTGGCACTCTTCTTCCTGCCTCCCTGCCCCTGTCCCCTCGGCTGCTGGGGGTCACCTTCCTAATAGCGGTGACCTTGCTCCGATCTTGGTCTCCCAAGGTCAGAAAGTGACAGCAGCAGAAATGCAGCCCCCCTCTTGCCTTCCGTACATGGCTTCCCCGAAAATACCACGGAGCCCCTTGTGGACAACAGCAAGGCCAATGTCGAACTCACGACCAGGGCCCACAACCCTGACAAGTTAACTCCACTGCTTCCTCTGACATTAGATGGGACTGAGAACAAGGGAATCCAGAATCTGTAAATCTCCAATTAGAAACACTGCACCCTGCCCACCTCGGGGAAGCCACGTTTTCATGCGTGTACGTTTTTCTTTAAACTTCACATCACGTGCATTTTCTAAAATCCTGCCCCTGCTTCTCCTGAGACAGCCTTTTCAGCTGTCACTCCTTTCACTAAGGCTCACCACCCCAACTCGACTCTGAACTCCAAGAGCGGGGGCACCTGGGTGGCTCAGAAGGTGGTGGCTCAGGTCCTAGTCTCACAGTTCATGAGTTCCAAGCCCTGCATCAGGCTCTGCGCTGACAGCATGGAGCCTGTTTTGGATTCTCTCTCTCCCTCTCTCTCTGCCTCTCCCCTACTCATGCTCACACTCTCGCTCTCTTTCTCAAGGTAAATAAACCTTGAAAAAAAAAAAAAAAAACCTATAGCGGCGCCTGGGTGGCTCAGTCGGTTAAGCATTTGAGTTCGGCTCGGGTCATGACCTCATGGTCCCTGAGCTGGAGTCCTGTGTCAGGTTCTGTGCTGACAGCTCGGAGCCTGGAGCCTGCTGTGATTCTGTGTCCCTCTCTCTCTCCCCCTCTCCCACTCGCACTGTCTCTTTTTCTCAAAAACAAATAAACATTTAAAAAATTAAGAAAAAAAAAAAAAAGCCTGTAAGCTCCAAGAAGGCATGGCCCTTTATCTTCTCCATGTAGTGTCCCAAGGCTTAGCACCGTGCACGGCTGGAGGCTGGAACTAGTAAGACAGAGGGGGGACTCCCTCCTCTCCGGGTCCTACAGGAGGAAGGGCCAGGCTGGCCCTGCTGGTGCCCCTGCCCACCCTTCCCCAGGAGCCCAGATGCTGGGATGGGCCTCGGCAGGCAGTGAGGCAGGTGCTGGGCACCCCACAGCCCGGGTGCACATGCAGTTCAGCACCCACAGTGGACTCAACGTGCCCCAACACCAGCCCCCATCAGCGGTCTCTTATGCACTTGGAAGATAGGCCTTTGAAAAACAGATACAGGCCCTCCCTGCACATCTCCCCAGGGACAGAAGCCAGCCACCCCATAGGGCACAGGACCTTCCCACAGAGGAGAGAAATCTGCAGCCACGGGGCCGCACGCTGGGAAGTCAAGCCCTTCCCTTCACTGCCAGGGGCGTTGAGGAGCCCCACCTCCTCTTCCATTATTCTCTCCCTACAACTGCCTCAAAGACGAGGTTTCTGCCAAGGGAATGAAACTACACCCCTCCTCCACGCCCCTGGCCCCCTCCTCACTTTCTCATGTTATTTCCCACTTGGTGTCTTACCGCCACATTTGTTAAAATGACTGCCACTTAAGAGGTGGCAAGGAGTCAGAAACACAATCTGGAGCAAAGCTGATATTAAATAACTTTCTGAGCCTGGCACGTCTGCCAAGGTTCCCTGCTGAATCTCAGGTGCATAAGGAAGAGGCCACCGAAGGTAAGGAGCCAGTCACACCCCGATTCCAGCCTCACCTCTGCTGGGGAAAGGCCCCTCCCTTCTCCCAGTAAAGCCTGAAGCTTAGCGGTTACCACTAACCCCCCCTTTCCCACGTGATCCCACACACCCCTGACACACACGCAAACGCACACGGCCTGAAACAATTCCTGATACTCATATCCAAAGATCCAAGCCAAAAAACCCTCCCATTCGACTAGCCCAGCAACCTCTCGCCTTGCCATTTTCCAGGTAAACACACTGAGCCTCCAAGATCCTGAGTCTTGTGGCTGGTGGCTAGGGCTAACCAGATAGAGTGGTTGGAATTAAAGCACCTCCCAAAGAGTAGCAATCCCGAAAACACCAGAAGGGTCTGGGTGGTTGATGCCAGGATCGGCTGGCTGTGATAAAGTCACTCAGCTGGACGCGTGTGCTCCACAGTACATAACCTCATAGCATCGGCCCAGGCCACAAAGATTTCCAATGGCCACCATCCCACTCGTGACCTGAGAGAATCACCTGTGGCCACTAGCACTCGAAGACCCCCTGAAGCCAATCACCCATGATGCAGTTTCAATGTCGCCTGCCCCAACAGTGCCTACCACTGCCACCCCAGCCGAACACACTGCTGTACTCCACTCCAGCCTCTGGGTGTCACTGCTGCCCCCCAGTGACTTGGAACCATAGAGCACTCCTTGGTGAGTATAAAGGACCCCAATAGGCCAACGTGATCACGCAAATAACTCTTGCCCTGCATCCTAACTTCATCTTTCTTCCAGAAAGAGACAGATGGCCAACCATGGAGTGAACGCCATGTTCCGGACACTTTCCACACATCGTATAGTTTAATCCTCACTGTTGCAAAGCACCTCCCAAAGCACCTTACTTTGCAGATGAAGAAAATGAGATCCAGAGAAGGTAAGTAACTTACTCAAAGTTAAAAACAAACAAAAAAAAACAAACAAAAAAAAAAACCAAAAAAACAAAAAACAAGCAAGGGAGAGGGCGAGTGTTGGAACCTGAGTTTGAAGCCAAATTCTATGACCTTTCCACTATCCAATTTAGCCTCCCTTGAGATATCAGACTCTAAGCTATGGAGCTACGGGCCCTAGTTAAATCAAATGACTTTACCATGACCCTCAGGGATGCTGGAACCTGTGAGAAAACCAGCTTTGATCAAAGGCACAATCTCAACAGGGCAGGCAAACCAGTGCCTCCTTCCCTGCAGAAATCATGGTCTAGTGCCCTCTTGTGGCTCAATGTGGAACTGGAGTGAATGTGAACGGGAGGCCCTTGAGGGTGGACTGGAGGATTCAGGATTCACCCCCTTCCCACTAGATTCCTAAATTCTTTCTCCCAGGACTGGTCCCACAGTCCCATCTGTAGCTGACAGTCTTAGTCAATTACAGTAGCCCTGAATGGGATCATCTAGCGAATGGGGAGCTACCCCAGGCAAGAACAGCAGTAAAAGTCCATGGGACCCCATCTGCAAGAGGCTGGGTGCTCCTGAATTAGTCTGCATAGAAATTCCCCACATCCAGAGCGCCTGGGACACTCTGCCCCCTGGCACCCCAACTGAGTCTATCAGTGGGAACCAGCTATCTCCCTGCTCTTTTGAAAGACATGTGCCTTAGTCACTTTGTCACCTTTTCCAGATATACTTCATCTTGGTCCTTCTGTTGCCTTCCTCAGCTTGGCCCAGGTGCTACCTCCACCCACATAACTCCCTCTAGTCCCATGCTTCAACGACCCGGAAATGTCACTGCCTATCACCTCTGTGAGACTCCCATCGTACTACAGGCCAGTTTGGCCTCCGGGCGCCCATCACGTGCCAGGCACCTACCGTAATCTCGTCTAATCCCGACAACTATTCTACAAAGATGGACACAGTTAGCCTGATCTTTCAGAGAAGGAAACTGAGGCTCAGGGAAGTTACACAACGTGGATAAACTGACACAGGGGCAGAGCCAGGATTTAAACTGAAGGCCACGTGGCCAAAGAAGCCACTATTCTCCCTACCACCCCGAGCTGCCTCCCAGACAAAAGAGCCATTGAAAATCTCGGGCGCCAGAATTATTCTAACAGAAGGCCTTGGATTAGAAGCTTAATCCGTCAGGGTGAGCGTGCTGAGCTAGAAGGAGAAAAGACTGAAAGCAGAAAGAACAGATGAGAGCCATAGGAAGTATCTGTGCCCGTGGGGATGAAGTTCTGGAGTGTGGTAATGAGAGGAGGAAGAAAATGAGAGGAACGGCGCATGCGCGCGTGCATACACACTCCCTCGTGAAATCTTACAATAGCATCATTGCATTATTAGCATTATCTCCGTTTTTCAGGTGAGGAAACTGAGGATCGAAAAAGTAGCCAGTCCAAGGTCACAGAGCTGGTAAGAGGCAGAGTTGTGATCTCAAGCCATACATAAGCAGGGTTGCATACACAGACAACCTCCAATCTAGCAGGAGGGCCATGAACGTCAGCTTCACCCCTGCTCTTCAAAGTACCAGCCTCAAAAAAGTGTCAGAAACGAGTAGGTGGGGAAAGATTGACCGCAACAGAGAGGGTCCCATCTGCAGCCCCGGGATGGGTCTCAGGGCAGCATTGCAAGACGCAGCTCTGTGAGCTGAACACCCACCACGAAAGCAGAAGACCCCATCTCCAAAGCTGACAACCACAGTAGTGGGACAGGGCTCACGTGTGGACCAACTAGCGAATGGGGCCAGACAGCGCCTGCTCAATATGAGACTGCCCGAAACAGACAGAAAAGAGCCAAGTACTCACAGAAAGGAAACGGTCCAAACCAGCTTGTCCAGGCAGGGCCTGTCAACTTACGTGGGGATCTCTGAGGGAGAAACAGAGCCCAGAAAGACTAAAAGACAGCACCAAGGTCTCGCACCTGGTAATCATCAGGACCTGGTATTTACTGAGCAGTCACCTGGTGTCTAAGTGACCCCCAAGCTTGGCATGAGGGGAAGGGGGCAGGGAGCAGTGAGCGATCCCCCCACACTAGGTCAGTATATCAAACAGCCTGGGGGAGTTCATAAAGCTCAATTCTTCTGGGACACTAACCCCACAGCGTAACCACCTCTAAACTTCTCTGTGTCCACATCAAGACTGATCTTCGTGGGCAGGAACTACATCCTGTTCACTCATCTCCATTACCCCTGTGCAAATGTGCGGATCCCTCCTGCTGCTGCTGCAGAGACAGACCAGAGGGGAAGAGCAGTGACTTCCGTCCACGCAGGGCACGTGGTCCCAGCCACGTCCCGGGGACCTCAGGCCCAGGAGACTCCCGTGGCTGGGCTGCAGTTACGGTGAAGGCAGGACCAGCTCTGCAGAGAGAAGCCCCGCCTCAGGGACAGGCGACCTCCCTGCTCATCCCTGGCTCAAGAAAGGGTCTGAAAGCCAGGTCTGCCAGCCAGCGCACATCTCACCAGGCTCGAGCCACATCCCCAGCTCAGGCTGGTGCTGGCCTTCACCAGCCTCCTACCGTCTCATGCGTAGCACTGCCCTCTGGTGGCCACCGGGGTCTACACGTAGCTGAACTTGGCAAGCAGGAAGCCAAAGGCTTTAGAGCTTGTTTACGAAGACCTCAGACGTGATGCGCACAGCGAACAGAAGACATGCGCTTGTGCCTGCGCAAAGACACCCCCAGATGCGCACACACAGCCTAGTTTACCGTGGGAGGCAGCAAGGTTAGGACAGCGAGTCTAAGATTGCTCCCTTCATTTTCTCTCTTTGCAAGAGACTAGGGGCTCCTTTCCCTTCCTCTGGAAGAGCCCAAATCCCTCAGCCCCACAGCAGCCGCTAGCAGAGGGTGGGGAAGGAAAGCCACACCAGCTGGGGAGGCAGGGCCCCACGCCAGGACTCACTAGGTGACTGAGCCAAGCCCATCCACCTCCCTTGAGCCCCACGTTCCCCTTGGTAAAACTGGGTTGGACCCCAGTTATTTCCAAACCCTTTTCCAGATCAGGTGATTTATGGTTCAAAGTCTTGATCTTCTTCCTAACTCAAAAATACCCCCAGACATCTAGAAATAGAAACAATCCACATGGCACCCCACTGTTTAGACAGCCCATGAAGCACGTTACCACATCGATCTGACCATGACCCCATGAGGGAGACAGGCAGGAGTACCCCAACTCCCAGAAAGAAAAACCAAGGCCAGGGAGGTTCTGTGATGTGGTGAGCCCTCCAGCCAAGCAGCAGCAAAACAGGGTGTTTCCACAAAGGCGGGCCCTGCGGTCTCAGCAGGACTCCCGCCGTCTCCACGGGGACAGCTGTAGCCATCCTCCCTGCGTCCAGCTCATCCCCGTGGAGAGGCGGACGGAGCTTCCGTGAGCAACGGGGCACAGCGCAGGCGAGAGGAAGGGTGGAGGAGAGGAAAGCCTGCTGGTCTGAGGAGGCAGCAAGAGAAGAGCCATGAAATCAGGGAAGACGCTCTCCACACCAGCTCCCAGCTCTAGCTGCTCGGCACTGTAGACATCCCCCTTCTGCTCCGCGTCTGTCAGCAGTCTTGAAACCCCGAAGCTCTACCTGCGAGAAGCCCCCTTGCCCTCCACTCTCTCACCCGAGCTCTCTCGGGCAACGGGCAGTCAGGGACACGATCCTGCTGACCACACCTCGGCCCAGAGTGGAGCTGGCGGGGACCCAGCCGTCGCCTTCCTGAATCCCCACCGGACTCAGCCGGCACCCGGTCTCCTGGGGGAGCTGACCTGACCTAAGGCCAAGACACCACAGGGTGGTTGGTCAAGGAGGCCTGGGAAGAGGGCTTGGCTGAGACACCGCCCTGGGGGAAGGTGCTGCAGGGAGCGGGTCATGGAGGCAAGCCCCCAGGCCTCCCCGACTGAGACTGCCTGTCTGTGACCCCATCAGCCAGTGCTGCCAGGCCAGCCCCATCCCCATCATCTCATTTGCCTTCCCCTCTGACCGCACCGCCAGGGCAATTCTCATCCACAGACCCGGAATGTTACAAAATAAACGACCCTTCTAGGCCTTCATGTCGACCCTCTTTTTAATTCTTAACGGAGTACGATGGTCGTGTATTCACGAATGACTATACAAATGTGTGTGTCTACCAACATATACTAGCCCAAGAGTCCAGACACTACAGCTTGACATTAAATGTCAGCCCACTCTGTGCAAAATTAAGCAAGTCAAATTCGATATCTAGGCTCGTACTGCACCTGTAAAATGGGATTAATATTAACTAACAGTACCTCTCTCCTAGGGTTCATGTGAGATCGTAATGAACTATTACTTCCAAAGTGCTTGAAACAAGGTCTATAACACAGGAAACACTCGGTACAAGTTAACTGTTGTTATATATTGACGACTTTCTCTTTGCTGGGCGTGATACAGGGCACTGCCCCTCAGAACACTGCTAAGAAGTAGTTATCGCTATGCTCAACTTACAGATAAGGCAACAGAGGCCCAGAAGAGGTAAGGGGCTTGTCCAAACCTAGGGAGAGGCCAGGCCCCGAGGATCAGCTGGGGAAACCCAGCCACCGTGTTCCTCTCCATGCTTGATGATTCTGAGGAAGGAATCCCAAATCTCCTACCACCCAGACCAGGCACACTGGTGATAGGACAAGGCAGATGGAAGGAGGGCCGGGGGACAGAGGTGAGGCTGGAGAGAGAGGATGGGCCCCCCAGCCCTGCACGTAAACAGAGCAGAGCAGAAAGCCTCACCGAGTGAATCTGTAATTGGCGAGGGCCGCAGGCTACGAGGAGCCGTGTGGCTGCCAGCCTCGCCTAGTTGCTGCCTCTGGGGACCCAGAATTTGGAAACATCGCCCCAGAGGGAGACACAGTCGTGGGCAAAGCTCTGGCTTTGCCAGAGCAGAAGAGGGTGACGCCTGCCCCAGCACCTGAGAGAGGGACCCTCCAGTAACCCGGCACCACAGGCAAGTCGTTGGCTCTGTCTGGGCCTCTCGCGGTCCCCTTGGGCAGAAACATGAGGGAGAGGACGCCTGCAGCCGATCCTTCCCGCCATGAGTTCTGGTGAGCCCTGCACAAAATTAAGGATCCTCATGGGGATTCCCAGGGATCCAGTGGGCACTGAGCTTCTGTTATGACTTCAGTGGAGTCCTCATCCTTGGTGATCCAACCCATCAAACAGGAGCAGCAAACATGCCTGGTCTCCAGGAGTATGTGTTTCCCAAAGTGAAGGCGAGTGAGGCTCATGGGATAACAGACGACTTGAGCGGCTGACAGCCACCACCAGATCTGATAAGGGGCGGGGGGGTGGCAAATGCAGCCTCCACTCAGGCCACACCTAGACCCATCTTCCAGGACTCTCAGCTGTCCTCCAATCCCTCACAGACGGACCGTTTCCAGAATGCTGCCCCCGGTGGGAGAAAGAACTTTCTGGATGAAAATGGAGCCACAGGATGTCTAGCCAAAGGACCACCACCAGAGAGAAGAGTCCATGGAACCAGAGAAGTCATGACTGGAGCACCACAGAAGGAGTCACGAGACTCTTCTACAGCTTTCCTTTTGGGAGACATGCAGCTCAACCCTTTTCTTTATTTTGTTGATCGGTACAATGGGACTGCTTATGATCCCTGCTTATGCGCTTCAAGTAGCTGTGGCCAAAATAAACCCAACCACTGTAAACTGGAAAGCATAAGAGAAATGCTGAGGTGTTCAGGAGGTAAATAATTTGCTGGACAGAAACAAAAGGCAGGACCTGACGGGTACTAGGAGATAGTCTTTTGAGACCCAGCCTGGCCCTCCAGTGGTCCAGTGCTGAGATTCTCCTCTGCCACCCAGCCTGACCCCTCCTCTCATTTTCCCTGCTCCCCCTGCCAATCAACCCACCCCTCCCCTGGAACAGAGCTAAGAGGGAGAGTCTGGGCTTCAGGGTCACCTATCCTACTGTCTACCCACCTCCCTCCCAAACCCAGGCTCTTCTAAGCCTTTTGGATTATGGACACACCAAGGTTTTTTGATTACGCATGCTTTAGCAATAAAAATTTTATCTTGTGACCCCAGAACGCTCCTATTTATTAAATCATATGCTTGTGTATCTTCAGTCCATATGCTAAATATTGAACATTCCCTTTTCTAGACAAGAATAACTTGAAATGGAAGTTCTAGCATGTTCCTCTCACATCCAGAGGAGGTCTCTGCTGGGGCAATGACTGGAAGCTTTGCAGAGGGAGGTCTCCTTCTTGCCTTGAGCGCAGAGTAGAGAACAGACAGCCATGAAGCCGGGTGTCTGGCCTCTCAGAGGCTGCAGGCCCCGGTACATTGCTAAGTGTGGCATTTGGTATGGGCAGTTGAGACCAAACTGTGTGGCTCTTTCTAGGTGAGCCAGAGTTCTCTAGAAGTAGGAAGGGAAGGAAGAAGGAAGGGGAAAATGGCCAATGGCCAGAGAGCGATCAGCCCTGCCCTCTTCTGGGGTGCATCACAAAGGTCAGCTACCAACCCCAAAGACGGTGCCCTTAGAAGTGGCCTCACAGAGCCTCGTAGGGGTGCTCCTTGGGCTAGGATGGCAGATGTCCAAGAAGGAAGGGGCACCGCCCCATGGCCTCAATTCATAGCTGAATTTATAGGCTCAGAAAGGCTACAGCACCTCCTAAGGCTCACAGTGGGTTAGGGGCAAGACCAGCGGTAGGACTCATGGTGACTCATCCCTTTCTCTAAGTCTACCTTCCCTCTGGCCACCTGGAGGCCCCGAAGGGAGGCCAGAGACCGTGCCTGTGATCCCAGTATAAACCAAGGAACGGAGTCCAGTGGCAGGAGAAATGCCACAATACTGGCAAAGGTCATCCCGAGAGAAGGTCACGGCCCACCCACACTCCCACTTAAGAGTCAGCTGGGGCGAGGGCTCCCCCATTACACTCAGAGAGGAAGAGAAGGCAGCGGACAGGGACAGGCGGGGCAAGGACAGACAGCATCCCAGGGGAGCAGACATCAGGCCCCTCCCTTCTTCACAGCCGCAAGCGCCACTCCAGCCAGGCAGGACCCTGAGCTGCCTCCCAGGCCCCAGGCTCAGCCCTCCAGGGACCAGTCCCCAAAGGCTCTCAACGCTAGGGTCAGGTTGGGCCGGTGTTCCCCAAAACCACCACGTGCTCAGGTCCCCCTGGAGCTGTAGAGATGATACCCTGGGCCCCAGACTGTGCCGGGAAAGACTCACTTGGGCTTGCGGGGGCTGAAGACTCTGTCTCCAAGCAAAATCCCAGGACCTCTGGAGTCCAGGGTCCCCAGTTTTCATTCCAGAAGTGCCCCACTCCCCAGAGCTGCCACCACTCCCCCTTCCAAATCTCACCACAAAGGCCTCCGGATTGAGCCCACCTCCCTCAGGCCTAGCCTAACTCCCAAGAGCCTGGCTGAGCTCCATGATGCCCTTGGGGCCTGGCTCACACCCCTGCCTGCATCCCAGCTCTCAAGGGTAATTGTCAAGGCTGGCTCTTCCCTTGATCCTTAGAAAGGCTAAGTATCAAGGAGTCAATACAGCAGCCAAAGCCCGAAAGATCCTTCACCCAGCCAGGCAAGGGCCTGCAGGGAAGACCGGGGACACAGAAGGACCTGAGAGCTGCAAACACCAGCCATCCTGGGGTGGCTCCTGCAGAGACCCAGTTGGTGGCTCAGAGTCCCAGCCAAGAAAGAGCTCATGGTATTCCCAAGGCGGGGTAGCCAGTCCCAGGAACTCTGGGCCCTGTGAGCCATCTCCTCCCCTTTGATCTTCAGACAGTCAAAGAAGACACCATTCAGATCCAACCCCAGGCAGGCTTGACCTAGACAGTGGGCCCACCTCCCAGCCACCGCCCTCTGCCTTTGTGACGTCAGAGTCTGGTGGGGCCAGAGCGCAGCAGGGCAGTGCGTGGACCCTTCTAGGTAAGGTTACTGTGTGCCCTGGGCTCCAGAGGGACTGGCCTCCTAAACAGAAAGAGGCCAAGGGAGAGGGCCCTTGGGGAGGAGCGGAGGGCAGACCCACACTTCTGCCCTGATGCCTTACAGGGGCTTCCCTCCTGATACCAACGGGACAGCCCCCTGCTCCATCAGAGGCACCCTCAGCCAGCCTCCGAGGGGTACACAACAGCCAAGCCACACACGACCCTGAGAGAAAGACCATGAGGCACCTCTCAACTGTCTTAAAATTTACGTATTGTCAGTTAAGCACTGAGGGAAGGACCTTAGAACTCTACGGTCCCACAACATCTGTGGAAGCCAGCCCCCCCGGTTCCCGTAGCTAGGCCTGATGTCGAAATCTGGCTACACCCCAGCCTCTTCTTCATCCCCCAGAGTCTGCCCAAGCTGCACCCCTAAGCATCCACCAGCAAGAGCTTCAGGCTAGTAGAAGACTGCAGGACCCCTCAACTCTGCATCTCTGATAGCGCCAGAAATCGGAAGATCACGCTTTCCTCCGGCCGAGCCCCGGCTTCAACTCAAGCCCCCCTGCCAGATCATGCTGAAGTTGGGCCTCCTGCCCTGCAGTGAGAGCTTCTGTCTGTCCTTAAGGCCCTCCTCCCGGCCTGCTTCCACAGGCTTCCAGGCAGAATTGGGGCCTCGGCTTTGGTGTTGGACGGACAGAGATCCAAGCCTGGCTCTCCACTGGGGCTACGTGCCCCCAAACATTACTCTGCCACCCTGAGCTTCCATTCCCTCGGGTAAAACAGGACACGGTGACATCTGCTTCCCAGGCTGAGCATGATTCCCCCTGCCTCCCTCCACTGATCTCTGCCTCTGGGCTAGAAGACGAAGCCCTTCCCCGAGTTCAGTCAATACCAGCCATAGATGTAACAGGGCACTGGGGAAAAGATGGGGTGAGGAAGGGTCATCAGACCCATGACCTCTGACCTGCCTCTCTCCCACCTGCCACTCCACACAGCTCCTGTGGGAATCCAGTTCCCTGGCTCTTAGGTGTTGGGGTGGATTTAAAGAGAGGAGTCCCATCTGCAGAGTCCCGAAGCAAGGATGGGGACACACACACAGTCTCCCAATACACTCCCTGCCCACCGTCCTCCTGTATGTCCCCCTGGAGTCCTCCAACACCCAAGGGGACAAGAGACTGCCCCATCCCCACCCACCACCCACCTTTCCAGCACCTCTGTCTCGGTACCACTGCCTGGAAAGAGAAGCCAACTCTCCTCGATCAAACTGCTTCCCCAAGCATCGCTTTCAGAGGAGCGCTGAAAACCTCTGCCTGGCTACAGAGAGCCTACGTGATTGTGGCCATCCCTGCCTCCCTCTGGCTTCCTACGGATACACATATCCTGGAAGCAGAGAACAAGCTGAATAAGGCTCCCCAGCTCCCAGAGACCCACACCAGGCCCCCTTCTCTCCAATCCTTGGCCCACTAATCCCCCTGGAAATCCCTAGATCCCACTCCTGAGCCCCTGGACCCACTGCTATGCTCTCCCCACCCCAGCCCCCACAGCCCGATGGTGCACTTCCCAGCTGGAGTTTCCCTGACAATCCGCTCCAGACCCTCCTCCAGGCATCCTCCCGGATGCTGGAATGCTGTGGCCCGCAGGGCAGGAGAGGCAGAGTTGGGTCCATCCTGTTTAGCCCCTGCCCCCCTCCAACCCCTCCCACCTTGGCTGTTTGTCTTATTATCCCAGGCCCACCCGCTGAAGGTAGTGAGGACGTGAGCGGCAGAGCTAAGATGTGGGTCAAGCTGGTCTCCTGGGCCAGGAGTCAGAGACATCTCCCGGGCCGTACATTTCCTCAAACCGTTAGTGGCAAGAACACGAGCACACTCTCCATGAAACCAAAAGGGCTGGCGGGCTTTCTTGGGAGAGCAGGACTGCATTCCTCCCGGCCTGGCCGCCCCATCTCTGAGGCAAAGGGAGGGTTGCCGCCGGGGAGAGCAGCACCAATGGCAGACTTAGCAGGGCTTGAGTCCACCCCAAACGCCTTCCTGAGACCCCAGCCCAGACTTCAGTGTGAATCCCTCTTGGCTTCCTACTCACTTTGAGGGACCCTAAGGGGTGTGGACCTCGGGAGGGGGATAAGAGAGCTATGCCCTGGGCAACCCCAGTGCGTCCACACCCATCTCTGGATGTCAAAATGGGGGGAGGGGGGGTCACCTGGCCCTGAGGTCAGTGGAAGAAAAGATGGCCAGCTTCCCTGGACCCTGAGCTCTTCTTTCCCGGGGGCTCACAGTTTTATCCCCGACCCCTACCCAAGGTTGGGGGGAGGGGGACGGGTGGGAAATACGGGCCACCATAGGTCTCGCTCAGATGGGGCAGAACCAAACAAAACGCGGATCCGAGTTGGATTTTCCCCAAAAAACGCATCTGCAAGATCACATAACCCCCATCCCCAAGACGCGCCAGTCCCCTCTGCTCCGTTCTCCATCCTGACTCGGAATTACCGGAGCAGTCATCAAAGCTCCCAAGGACGGGATCTGTAGGCGCCCAGATGCAGATGAGGGTGGGAAAGGCGGGGGGGTGTCTCGGAAATGCCCAAAATGGGGTTGGAGAGGGCGGGCGAGAGGGAAAGGGAAGAGGTAGGCGTCCATGACGGCCACGACATGTCCAAAGTCTCCCCGCGAGCAGCCAGCTCCCAACTTGTTTACTTGTCAGCGTGCTTTGCGGTTTCCAAAAGGAAATAGTTAAACATCTCAGCTGGATCGCGAACAGTCCCTGTCACCTTCCCTACCGGCTAAGCACCGCCGCTGTCACTGCCGCCGCCTCTGCCGGGAATCGAACCTCGTCTACTTTATTCCACTCGAGCGTGGCCAAACTGTTGCTATTCAGTGGGGGGCAAAGAACTCGACGAGCCACAGCGGGTGGGGGCGGGGGCGGGAGCTGGGCCCCGCAAGCCCTGGGCCGGCTGGGGTCCCCTCCGAGGAGAGGCACACACGCAAGCCCCGGCTCACGCGTGCCGGGGCCGGATCACCTGGACTCCGCCGCCCGAAAGCATCTCCCGAGCCACGGCGAGCCTGACGCGCGCCCGGCGGACGGCGGGCAGCGGGCAGCGGCGAGCTGGGGCGGGCGGGCGGAGGGCCGGCTCCCGGCCGAGGGCGGGCGTGGGGGAGACGCGGAGCGAGAGGGGAGGCGGGCTGGGGAAGCTGCCGCCCGACTTACATGGAAGTGATATTCCTTGAGATGTCTGTGATGTTGATGCTGGCGTTCCCATTGCTGTTCCCTGAATCCTGCCCTTCCAGGAGGGGGAAGAGGTTCCCATCGTCCGGCCGCCGGCAATTGATCTCAGTCCTGCTGCAGACACAATTTGCAGGGCAAGCCAGCACGGAGCCCACATAGTCCAGCCAGACGCTTCCCAGCAAGAAAATCCGCCAGAAACTACACTTGGCTGGGCAAAGAGAGACATCCATCTCCGATCGCGGCTTCTAAAAAAGAGGAGGAGGAGAGGAGAGGGGGGTGGGGTGGGGGGAGTGGGGAGAGCTGGGGGGGAAGGAAACAAAGACGGCGAGGGAGGGGGGAAGGGGGAGGGGGGGCCTCTGCCTTTGAAACGCCGTGCGATCAGATGCAAAATCCTTCAGCGTCTGAAACCATCGCGGCCGCCGCCGCCGCCGCCGCCACCGCCGCCGCTGCCGCCGCCGCCGCCGCCGGGTGGGAGCCGCGGGGAGCGCCTAGTGGCGCGGTCTGCCTGGCATGGTGGCCGGCTCGGCGCTCGCCGGCTCGCCGGGTCCGGGGGCTCGGGAAGCGAGCCGCGCTCTCCGACTCCGAGACTTTGCAGGGTTGCAACAGACGGTGGGGAGGCAAAAAAGAAAAAGAAGGAAAAAAAAAAGAAAAGGAAAAATATGGTGCTAAAGTCACCAAGTCCCACCTACTGGGCAGAATTAAAACGGACACACCTGCAAAACACACACACACACATACACTCACGCAGACACACACCCGGAGCCCGGGGGAAGGAGGAGGAGGAGGAGGAGGATGCAGTCGGAGCTGCAGCAGCCGCCGCGAATGGCTCGTCGCGCGCCTGCAGAAATGTACAAGTGCTCAGAGCCTTACGAAACGCACGGGTTATCGGAGCGTCTTCCTCGGCTCCCTCCCTCTCTTCCCCTCCCTCCTCCCCTCCCTCCTCGCGGCCTCCTCCCCCTCGCCCCGGCTGGGAGCGGCAGGAGAGCGGAATCTCCCCCCTCCCTCCTCTCCCCCTCCCCTTCCCCACACCCCACTCTCTCCCCGCCCGTCCTCTCCCCTCCTCCCTCCCCACCCACCCACCCACTCTCCGGCTCGCGGCTCGCGGCTCTCGCCCGCACCGCCACCCGCAGCCGCGCGGCCGCCCGCCCGCTCCACGCCTCGCGGCCCGGCGCCCGCTCGCCGCGGCCAAGGGGAAACCAAGACGGAAGGGAAAAAGTTGCAGTTGGGATTGAGAGGGTCTGGGCTGGGGAGGGGGAGTTAGCGAGCTGGCTTGCGCGACGCCGAAAGGCGCTCTCCTTTCCACTTTTTGGCCCTCGCGCTGCCCGGTGTTTTGCTGCAATCCGGACCGCGAGAGGAAGTGAAACGGACGCAGCCGAGGTGACCGGGGAGTGCTCCCGAGTCTGGGTGGGGGGCACAGGCCCGAAAACGGCGACGGGGGAGGGGGGTTCGGGAGCGCACTGGAACCGCAGAGAAGCACCCAGAGCCAGGGACGGGGGGCCGCGGACGCGCGGTTCTCCGTCTAAATGACACTTATTTCCGTGATCGAGAGTCTGGGAGCTGGGCTCGGCTGGGAGGGGACTGAGGGGCACGGGAGGGGCTGGTGCCCCCACCCCGCACCCCCTGCGCCTTCTTGGCGGTGGGCTTTGCGTTCGGCGTTGGGAGGGGAGGGATGGAACCAGCGCCCCAAGGACTGCGCTAGGGAGCCGAGGTGGCCCCGGGCGAGTCGTGCGTGGGAGAGAAACGGCCGGGGAAATTGAGATGCAAGGGGCATTTTTTGGCAAGCAGACCAGCACCGTCAGAGGCCGGCTTCTTGGGCTCGGCTCTCGGGTGCGCTGCTCTGGCTGCCCGGTGAGGGGGCGGGCGGGCTGCTTTCTCCGGATTCGGGGGCGCAGAACCTCCCTTCTTCCCTCCCACACAAGCACCCCTTCCTGGTAGGGGCGCAAAGCAGGTGCAGCCTTTGACGCGAGCTCGGATCCCATCGGAGAAGAGAAGGGTCCCCGCTTTTTGCCTGGGTAGGGCTTTTTCTTTTTCTTTTTTTAATAAAACGTCAAAATGCCAAATGTGAGCTGTTTGCTGAGAAAACCAGAGCATTCGCTGTGGGAAAGGAAAAGAAAGGGTTAGGGAAGTCCGAGCAGGCAAACACACTACAGCATTCACACGCAGAAGAAAGCTGGGCTCTCCTCCCCGATCTTGGATGAGGGCAGGCGACGAGGCGAATACGCTGAATTCAACTGCATCCAGCATCTGAAAGGCTTCTCCCCCACCCCCCTATGGATTCCGATGCAGGTCAGGCAACTTGCAGGCAAGATGGGGGAAGGGGGTATGCGGGTGCCACCCGCCCACCCCAGGCGCAACCACAGACAGACCAGGCGCCTGCGAGTGGCACTGTCGCTGTGAGTAAACTTGGGAAGAAAAAAAAAAAAAAAAAAAAAAGGAAAGAAAGGAACATGTCTATAAAAGGCAGTTTTCCCGACTTCCCCTTACATTCTGCGATCCCTCAGCCTTGGTGAGACTTTTACCCCCTTGTTGCCATTATGGCCTTGTCCCCAGACTGGCATTTTGCCCTCCCACCAGCAGGAGGGGACAGAGAGTGGAGACCTCCTTAGTCTGACAAACCAGTTCCTACTGGTCCTAGGCCAACCCCCTGATACCCTCTGTCCGCTGGGAACCACCCTGCCCTGAAAGTCCCATTCATGGGAGAGGCCTGAGAATACCTGAAAGCCTGGGAAACTGAGGCAGAGTCAAAGTTTGGCCTCAGGAGGTAGCAGGTGGCAGCAGAGATACACAGAGAACCTCCCTCAGACCACCCCAGGGGAGAGTCCAAAAAGCAGGGAAGGACAAAGGGATTGCGCCCAACAGTACTTTTCCAGGCTGAAACTGAAATGGTTGTACCTAGACAATGCCCGGCACACTTTTGGGGGGAGAGAGAGAACCGATTCTTACCATCTCCAGCAGAGAAGGGGAGGTGCCCGTAAGTCAGAACAAATAAAAAAAAAAAAAAAAAAAAAAACTTTTAAAACCCCTTTGGAGATAATAAAAATGCAGGCTGTGAAGCTAGGGGCCCTGATGGAACAAGAAGCCTTTCATCCTAACAGTAAAATGGGATTAAGATGGGATGTTCTGTTTATGCTAGAGCCCTGGGCCTGAGCAGGAAGTGGCAGCTTAAAAGGAAGGAGGCCCTTTTTAAAGCAGATAGACTAGGAATGGAGAGAACAGAGTTCCAGTTCTGGCCACTGGCAAATCACCTAAGCCTCTGGGCCTCAACTTTCGTGTCTGTAGAATGACTAGGTTGGACCTCGCTATCCAAAGCGTAGCCCTCTGGCCAGCAGCGTCCGCATCGCCTGGAAGTTCTTCAAATGAGACATGTAAGGCCCCCACCCCAGACTATCCATTTTAACCAGCTCCCCAGGCGATTGATAAGCACGTAGCAGTTTGAAAAGTACCAAGATGACTCCCAAAATACCTTCCAGCTTGAATATCCTCTGGTTCTACGTGGACCTGAATATTACTCAACTAGGGTGAAAACAAAACAAAACAAAACAAAACTTGAGTATATCAGGTGCAGGGACCTTGTTAAGTACAAACTTAGGAAGTTTCACCATAAGCACAAGAAGATGCTCACTTCACCCAGGGATGTAATACACTCTTGCTTCAACACTTCTTAACCCCTGAGACACACCAGATTTAGTTGAGAAAGCAGGAGAAAGCGTCCATTGTAGACACCCTCCTCTTCGTCAACAGGGATCCAGAGCATTTGGGGTGTCTCCTTGGTAAAAACGTCCTGGTTGACAAGGAATAATGCCTGACACATAGTGATTCTAAGTCTGCAGCCATCACTGGGTCCCAGAGAGATCAGGACCCAGCTCAGCATCCTGCCAATCGGGATAAACCTTTCCACCTCTTCCTGCCAGCTGCAGTCTTAGAAATGAGGAAACTTAGCACTATAGCCCCAGCTGACCCATCAGAGGCAAGAGGAGGCAAAGTTTTTTTTAACAGAAAGTAAAGCTTTAGATGGGGCGCCTGGATGGCCCAGCCAGTTGAGCAAAAGACTCTTGATTTCAGCTCAGGTCATGATCCCAGGGTTGTGGGATCGAGCCCCATGTGGGGCTCTGTGCTGAGCATGAAGCCTGCTTAAGATTCTCTCTCTTTCCCTCTCTGTACCTCTCCCCCGCTCACGCTTGCTCGTGCTCTCTCTATATAAAATGAAAAGAAATGTTTTGGAAAGTTTTAGAAACCCTTTACAGTGGAGCAGCTGCCTTCTGGTAGTAAGGGTTTGGATAAGGTGGGAACCCCTGATTTGGATGTAGCCCCCCATCAAGGTGGAGGGGAGGCCACCCCCTGAAGCACAGCAGTCCAACCTCTGTGCCATCCAGAGAAAACTGAACACCTGTCTCATCCCAAAGGGCATGTTCCAGCTGTGTGAGCACCTGAGATTCCTCCTTGACTATTTTGTTTGTAAGGTATCCCCAAAGCCAAAATCCCTTGCCTTCTAGGAAAGGAGGAAGGGAGTAAAGACTCAGCAGGCACACAAACATTAAGACGCTGACCCAGGAGTCATCACCTCCCAGTACCTCCCCCCCCCCCCCAACCTCTGCTGGCCCACTCTTCACATGTCTGCCTTTCCAAACCCAAACCCAGCCACATCCGCTTTCCCCATGAGCCCACACTCCTAAGGCAGGGACCATGTCACAGGGATGCAGGCCAGACCCCAGGCACTTTGGATTCACCCACCATGCCCTACTCCTGTGGTGTCAGCCTAAATCCAGAAGCTGTGCTGCCAGACTTTCCAGTCTGAGAAGAAACAGGGCCTCCTGCCCAAACTCTGAGCTGGGAAAAGAAATGTACTGGTAGTGACTAGGAGAGCACCAGAGGAGACGGAGGGAAAACCATGCCCTGAAGAACCTGCTGTTCCAAAAAGCTATTGGAGCCGGCCAACTTGGACTTGGGTCTGAGAAAAAAAGCCTGTTTCCTGGGTGACCCAAACTCAAGATGTGAGGCGGAAAGGCACGGTTGGAGGCTGGGGACATGTAACGGTATCCAGAAGGCCAGGTGCCAAGGAGGGAGTTTTGATCATACGTGGAGGGTGAAAGCCCCACTTACCACAAGATGTCAAAAGAAACAAGAGAATCTAACAACAAGATGCCCCAGCTCAGGATCCTGACTCAGATCCCAAGGTCTTGGGAATGCACCTGCCAGGAGGTTGGAGCTACCTGCCAGGGGGAACAGAGCCCCTTGCCTCTCACTCCTCAATCCTGTCCATTATTTTCTGAGGATACCCAGATTCTCCTGTGCTGCCCTGGAGGGAGTGTCTGGAGGGGGCTTGGGGTTCCTCACTGGGGATGCTGCCCAGGTGATTCTCTACTTCTTCTACTTACCCTGGATGAGAGATTCACAGAATCTCTGGGCTGGAAAGGACTCTCAAGGCCAAAGACCCACAGCCCTACTTGATGCAGAAATCCGCTCATGACATCTCCAAGCGCTCAGTCTATCCCTCCTTGAACACCTTCAGGGACAGGAAGCTCACACCAACCAAGGCCTCCCAGTCTGTCCACAAACAGCTTTATTCCTTGGATGCCTTCAGTTTCAAATATTAAAACCAGCCTCCCTGAAGCATCCATCATTGGTACTAGAGGTACACCTAGAACCCCAAGGAAAAGTCTAGTCTCATTTCTACAAGCCAGTCAGAAGGGTGCCCACCTCTCAACTCTTCTCCAAGCAAAATATCCTCAGGGCCCTCCCTACACTTCAAAATCAGTTTTCTGATCCTTCCCCACTGTGGTCATTGGTAGTACCTTCAGGTTTGTCAATGGCCCCTTTAAAGTACACTTCAAGTCTTGCAGGCTACAGGTGCTGTGACCTTGGGTACAAGACGGTAGGCAACTGTAACAAAACTAAATATGGTTTCATGTAATAGACCCAGTGAGATGACTGAGCCACCCAATAGCATTTGACCTTGGGCAAGGCACTGAACTCTCTGTGCCTCGGTCTCCCCATCCACAAAGTGGGGGTTCACAGGGCCTAACTCACAAGGTGGTTGTGAGATAATGCAGTAAAGCACCTTGAACAGTGCCTGGCACACAGTAAGCATTCTGTGCGTGTTAGCTTCATTATTCCACTTTTGAGGTACCCAGAAGGCTTTCCTGCTTCCACTGGGAAGCCTCAGGACCAACCAACTATCCACCAATGGGCAAACGCCCTGGTCACCCTAAATCTCATCCCACACGTGCAGGAAACAGAGCCCCCTAGCAATGCCCCCTAGCAAATTAACTGCGTGGGGCTGAGCTGTGGGGTGGTCCCCTGCAGCCTCTCTACTTCCCATGGATGTTCTCAGCTGCATTCCAAGACCCCAGAGTCGCCAGCAGCCAGGGAAGGCCCCAGGCCTGAGCGCCATGTGGAACAAGGCACTGGGCACTGAGAAGTAACCCCAGGGCCCTCCCTGGTTCTCCTGCCAGGCTGTTGCTCCAGGGTTGGGGGGTAGGAGGGTTAGCTTCCCTCTGCCCAGGGGGTAGCCCCTGCTGAGTCACCACTGGCTGTGAGCAGTTGGGCTGGGCGGGAATTCAGTGCCACAGGGACTGACGCCACAGTCCTGCCTAGCAGGGGGTTCCCAGCCATGTCCACTGCAGGTTCTGCAAAGAGCAGGGTAGAGGGCAGACAGTCACGCTCACCCTCTGTCAAAGACCCGTTCCTCTTAAGCCTCCTGCAGTAACTTACACACACTCCACCTACTTTGTATTGAGCAAAGGGCAGCCAGGCCAATGGCCTTCATTTGGCAGAGGAAGGAACTGAAATTGACAAGGTGGGAAGCTGAAATTGGAGGGGAGGAGGGGGCTAAAACTGACAAGGTGGGGCAGAACCTTCTAGGTGAATTTTTGTTCACCTAGAAGGGGATGTTCTTCCTGTTACCAGCCTTTTTTTTTTTTTTTTACGTTGGTTTATTTTGACAGAGAGACAGAGAGACATGGCGGGGGGCAGCACAGGAGACACAGAATCTGAAGCAGGTTCTAGGCTCTGAGCTGTCAGCACAGAGCCCCACCGACAGGAATCCAACTTAGGGACCTTGAGATCATGACCTGAGCCGGAGTGAGACCCTTAATGGGCTAAGCCACCCAGGTGCCCTTATTTTTTTTTATTTTTGGGGGGGGGCAGAGAGACAGGGGGACAGAAGATCCTAAGTGGGCTCTGCCTAGACAGCTGAGAGCCTGATGCGGGGTTCAAACTCAGATCATAGCCTGAGCCCAAGGCAGATGCTTAACTGACTGAGCCACCCAGGCGCCACCCCCCCTCCCCATTATTACCAGCTTTTAAAGTATAAGTTTCTTGAGGACAAGGACCTTGCTTGTTTTATGTACTGTTTTGCCAACCCCTTAAACACAACTGATAAGTAACAGATGCCTTACACATGTTTGTTAAGCAAAACCCTGCACTTTGAAACCTTTCAACACATCGTAAATAAGGGCTCAGTGTCAGTCTATTAAGCACCAACAGGGCTAGGACCTGTCCCTGCTGTTCACTCTGTTCTCCCCGGGGCCTACCTCAGTGTCCCCGCAAGAGTGGGCATCACACATTTTGGAGGTGATTTAATGTACCTTTTTGCTGCCTAAAACCCCACGCATGTCCCTAAGAGAAGTTTGGGACAGAACTGGGGTGCCTTGAGCTGACTACCTCCTCCACACCCCAGAGTTATACTTGCTGCTGTAAACTTGTCCCTGGCAGAGCAATTATCAAGGGGCTTCGAGAACAGAGAGAGAAGTAGCTCCTGATCTCAGTTCCACAGTCAGGAGAAGGTTGGGAACAGCAGTTTCCAAGGCAGTGCCAGACCACCTGGGCTCTCATGAGCTCTTCACACCCAGCAGAGCAGGGGGCTGAGCCCAGGCCCACCAGCCCCAGTACTGTGGCCTCTGTCCTGCAGAAACCCAAGCCCTGTTCCCTACCTCCTGGGGCCCAACTACATACTCTAGTCCTTCCCGGCCAATCCAGCCACGCTATTCAGCCCCTAGTCTCCTGTTACGCCTTCACTACCTCCCACGCTGCTCTTTTCTCCACCTGTTTCTCAGCAAAACAGCCAGGATCACACCTTACCCTGCCCTGGCTCAAACACCAGCTTCCAGATTCAGCTCTGAACGAATTTGTTCATTTAGTGTCAAAAACCTATCAGGCTGTGTCACGTTGGGCACGCTGCTTGACTTCTCTGATTCTCCACATCCTCCTCTGCCACATGGGGGACCAGTCATCCCGAGTATCCAAGAAGAGGTTATATGTAAAAATGCCTCGTGGATATGGAACACTCCACAAATGACAGCTACTGGTTCCTTCTAACCAGGCAGTGGACACCAGGACCTTTGCACATTCCATCAGCATTTCACACCTGATCTGCCTGCAATTATCAACCACCGGTTGGTCTCAAGAGTTAAGGGAATGCCAAGGCAACGCTTTCTGTCCACACCTCTCATTATGGTCTCTCTTTGGAGGAGCAGCTAAAGCATGGGCATTAGTTCCAGGCAAATCTGGTCCAGATGTTAGCTCCAGCACCTACTGGCCGGATGCCTGGGCACATCCTGTCACCTTGCTGAGCCTCTTCCATCCTCACCTGAAAAATGTAGCTATGTCATTTCCCTTCTTTTCCTCTATATTCTCCTTTAGGGGCCCCACCCTTTCCCAGATGGTTCAGCCCCCATAGTAGGGTGCTCTTAAATTCTGCCCTCTCTGCTTGCTGGAAACCATCCTGACTTCTATTTCTGAAAGCAGCACAGACCTCCAGGAGATCAGAAGGCTAGAGAGGTGATGCCCCAAAGTCCTTGGGCTCAGAGAGGAAGACATTGCCCACATACCTGGGACTCAAAGAAAGAAATTACCAAATCGGCTCCAGTTCCCTCTGGTGCTGACGGTTGCTGGGAACCACGCACACACACACATTTAAGTAGGTATGAAGAGCAAGTGGAAAACCACAAAAAAAAAAAAAAAAAAAAAAAAAAAAAGTCTTATTTGCTGAGACACAAGTGTGGGAATTGGGGAAGCATTATGTTGGGGGGAAGGGACATGAGGAGCCATGCTCGCCTTTGGAATGAAGAGACAGCTCCTTCCCACAGGCTTGCTGCCGTCCTCCACCCCCTCCCCAGCCCACAGCACCAGCTGCACTGCCTGGGAACCGGGGGAACAAAAGCCTAGCCCAGGGAGCTCTGGGCTGGGGGGGGCGGGGGGCGCGACAGGGGATGAAGTGGGGGCGGGGTACAAACTAGCCCCAGTGAGCCCCAGCCAGACCCCCTGAGAGCCCTGGGGTAAGGGCGTGGAGTGTGGAGGGGGTCCCAGAGACCTAGCCTGGACACAAACCCCAGGTCCCTCCAACTGGTGTAAGGCAAATGACCCCCAAAAGGCAGGGACATCGGGATGCCCCCTTCATCATGTCAAATTCGAGAACTACCCTCAGGACCCCAAAAGAGAGAGCCCCAGGAGCCCAGCCCTGTGGATGGATGGCTGTGACCCTTTCCCAGTGTGCCTTGGAGGCCGTGCTTCCAGTGACCAGCTCTGTGCTCCCCTCGCCCAGGGCTGGGCAGTACTTCTGCAGAACATTGTCTGAAGGATCCGTCCCCTTTCTTGCAGAGCTCGTGGCCGTGCCCAGGCTCGAGGTCCCCACTGTGCTTAGGTGTAGCAGGGACCTTCCAGGGGCTGCCCCCACATACTGTGAGGGCCATGGCGGGTCATCTCCTGCAATCCTGGAGTCCCAGGGATGAAGCGGAGCAGAATGAGGACAAGAAAAGGAATGACAAAGGCAACCACGATGTATTGACCTCTAGGTGTATCATTCTTCTACACCCTTCGTATGCACGATTTCACAGAATCCTCACAAACGCCCTGTTTTGCAGAGGAAGAAACAGAACCAGAGAGGTCACATTACTTGTCCAAGGTCGCCCAGCTGGTACGCGGCAGTAAGAGGCAGGCGTTAAACCCCAACCACTGCGCCCACCGCACGGAACCACTTCTTGCGTGTAACTGCCCAGTAGTGAGGCAGGAAGGAAAGGGGGAGGAAAGAGGACAAGCCTGCCCTTTTGCATCCCTACAGCCCTCTGCCAGGGGTTTTCTCCTTGTAATAGGGAAGAGAGGGAAAGTGGGAGGACTCCATTGTGATCACTGGGCCAGTCTAGGCTTTGTTGGGGGGCAGGATTAGTCTGCAACCTTCCCCGTGGGTGGGTTTCACCCAGCAGCCAACTACCCCTTCCCAAGACAAGATCACTCTCCCAGCCTTCCCCCCACTCCAGCGAGGGGTAGGAGTTCTAGAGGTGGGCCTTGGGCACAGCGGCCGCCTTGAATGTCCTACCCGAGCGTCTGTAATAAACAAATCAATAATTAAGAGAGGATGCACATTAGCCTTTGAACAGGTTCCAGAGAGAGTTTATTTTTGATCTTACATGAGGTGAACAAGTGTGTGTTCAAAGCCTGGGGGAGGGCGTGGGCAGTGACAGAGAGATGGGGCTTGGAGGGGTGGGCAAGAGCAGCCACCCCACCTGTAGCAGGAACCTGGCTGTGCAGGTAAGCACGGGGGAGCTGGGGAGCCGCAGGCAGGTGGGCAGACACTTGGGGGAGTGCCCAAGGATGGGGTAGGGGCTGAGGGTGTGTGTGTGTGTGCCTGTGTGTGTTGAAGGTAACTGCTGGCCCTGAGCACATGAGGCTGCTTAATTAGAAGCAAGGGTTGGGGAGAATCTCCATTCTCTTGTGCCAGATTGAGTTAGAAGCCACGCTTGTAATCTGTTAGCTCTGATCCGAAGATTACAGAATAGAACATTTTAAATATCAGCCCCACTTCCTGACTCCCACTGTTCTCTCCCTTCGCCCCCTGCTGGCCAAGGTAGCCAGTTCACTTTCCCTTCCAACTTCTGAGTCCACTGGAACTTTCCAGTTCTGGAACTTTAGGAAGAAGAAAGAAGATATTAAATTGTCTTTCTATGAGATCAGTTTATCATGAACCCCACTTCCTCCCTCCACACATACACACACACCACAGCACATTTTACAATTCTAGAATGCTAACACTTGAATGACCCTTGGAGATCAACCAGTCCAACGTTCCTCACACTTCTCCACCCAGAACCCCCAGGCACACAGGAGAATGAATCTCCCTATGGGTGGTGAGGGAAGACAGGGAGGTGGGAGAGGGGTTGAAGTGGGCATCAAATTTCTTTGAAGTCTTGGGGCGCCTGGGTGGCTCAGTCGGTTAAGCATCCGACTTCAGCTCAGGTCATGATCTCAACAGTCCGTGAGTTCGAGCCCCGCATTGGGCTCTGTGCTGACGGCTCAGAGCCTGGAGCCTGCTTTGGATTCTGTGTCTCCCTCTCTCTCTGACCCTCCCCCATTCATGCTCTGTCTCTCTCTGTCTCAAAAATAAATAAACATTAAAAAAAATTTTTTTTTTAATTTCTTTGAAGTCTTACATTTCTTTTTTTTTTTTTTTGTAGTTTTTTAATGTTTATTTATTTTTGAGAGAGAGAGAGAGAGAGACACAGAATCTGAAGCAGGCTCCAGGCTCCGAGCTGTCAGCACAGAGCCCGACACAAGGCTCGAACCCACAAACAGTGAGATCATGACCTGAGCCACCCAGGTACCCCTCCATGGAAACATTTTAAAACGTTAGTTCATGCCAGAACACGCATGGCCATAGCATACAGTAGGAGGATACACTCACATACATTTTAAAAATGAAATATGAGGGGCGCCTGGGTGGCTCAGTCAGTTAAGCATCCAACTTTGGCTCAGATCATGATCTCGCGGTTTGTGGATTTAAGCCCCGCGTCGGGCTCTGTGCTGACAGCTCGGGGCCTGGAGCCTGCTTGGATTCTGTGTCTCCTTCTCTCTCTGCCCCTCCCCCCCCCCCCACGCTCTGTCTCTCTCTCAAAACTAAACATTTTAAAAATTAAAAAAATAAAATAGGGGCGCCTGGGTGGCTCGGTCACTTAAGCGTCCGACTTCGGCTCAGGTCACGATCTCGCGGTCGGTGAGTTCGAGCCCCGCGTCGGGCTCTGTGCTGACAGCTCGGAGCCTGGAGCCTGCTTCGGATTCTGTGTCTCCCTCTCTCTCTGCCCCTCCCCTGTTCATGCTCTGTCTCTCTCTGTCTCAAAAATAAATAAACGTTAAAAAAAAATTTTTTTTTAAATAAAATAAAATAAAATAAAATAAAATAAAATAAAATAAAATAAAATAAATAATAAAATGTCTCCGTGGAGCACAGTGGGTGCTCCTGGAAGATGCACGCTCTACTCATTATCCCTGCCCTCAAAGCCCTCTGATTGACACAAAGCCCTCCATGGAAACCTATGCTTTAAGAAGCACACATACTGTCCAAACCCCTCCTCCCCCACCCCTGCAATTTTATAGGTAGAAAAATCAGGCCCACGATGACTGTTATGTCCCCAGGGCCACACAACTAGTTCGGAGCAGAGCCCAAGGCTTCTCTTCTAAGGCATTCTTTCATTGACAACACAGAACCAACGCAGATTCTGGCTGGAGACCCCAGAACCTCATGCTCCAAACACAGCTGGCCCCTCCTGAACCACATGCCTCTCTCTCCAAACGTAAAGCTACCTTTTTATTTTTTTTTTATTTTTTTTTTATTTTTTTTAACGTTTATTCATTTTTGAGAGACAGAGAGACATACAGCATAAGCGGGGAAGGGGCAGAGAGAGGGAGACACAGAATCGGAGGTAGGCTCCAGGCTCTGAGCCATCAGCACAGAGCCTGACATGGGGCTCGAACTCACAGACTGCAAGATCATGACCTGAGCTGAAGTCGGTCGCTCAACTGACTGAGCCACCCAGGCGCCCCTGTAAAGCTACCTTTTTAGCACAACAGCATTTTATGACAGATTTTTTATGACATCATCTCTCTAAACATCCCTGTCCGAGGAACACAAAATGCTCGGACACAAACTCACTCAGGCCTTATGATAATCTCCCAGAATTCAGCAGAGTACAGCAACTTTGGGTGTTTATTGGATTCCTATTCATCCTGCCTCTTTTGCAGAATGGATTTGCAAATAAATATGATGACCTCTCCATTATACAGATGGGAATAATGTGACTTTCTCAAGGTCAGATGATAGATTTGGGGCAGTGATGTGGACAGGATTTCAAGCTGATGTTATGCAGTCTAAAAAGTCATGATTTACCCACCTGGCCTTACTGGGTGGTTATAGCAGCTGGGCTGGGCTGGACTGAGCTGAGCTGGGCTGGGCTGGGGCTGAAGCTGGGCTGGGCTGGGGCTGATCTCAGCTGAATCTGGGCTAGACTGAGCTGGGCTGGGGCTGGGGCTGGGCTGGGCTGGGCTGGACTGAGCTAGACTGGGCTGGGCTGGGCTGGGCTGGGCTGGATTGGGCTAGACTGGGCTGGGCTGGATTGGGCTAGACTAGGCTGCACTGGGGCTGGGCTGGGGCTGGGCTCGGATGGGCAGAAGCTCTGACTGCCTCCTGCTGAGGTCAGGAGCTGCAAACTTGAAAAGCTTCTAAAAATACCAAGCACGTTTCTTACAGGGGGGCTGATTCAGCTGACCTTTCCTAAGGATGACCAATTTGCTGACTCTGTGCTGGGGAGGGGGGCGGGCAGTGGGCAGAAAGGCCTCCTATTTCTCTCCAACTGACTCCTGGGCTGAAGTGGGAGCAGGATGGGAATATCCCCTCATGCCCAGCATCCCTCACTTCTAATGTATCCACTGAGCATGAAAAAGAACTTGGAGCATCCCGGAGACTCGCCAAAGGGCAAGCATCAGGTTAGGCAAGATTGTGGAGAAGCCAGATTTGGTCTCTGGTCTCACACAGCGCATGGTCTGCCGGCCCAGCTAAGGAAGAGAGCAGACTGTTACCCTGCCACGTAGCAAACAGCAGGACCTTTCGAGGAAGAGGCTAACTTTGATTAAGGAGAGCTGTCTTTCACTTATTTTTATGTACATTTGACATCCTTTACCAGCTGCTGCAGGAATAAGACCCTGTAATCAAGTCTGGGGCCACCCAGGTCTCATTCTTCTTACCTGTAAAATGGGCAGAGTGAAAATGGGGATTTCACAAACTCCTCCCGGCTGGGCCCCCCATACTGGCCGGCACCTGCCTGAAGCGAGGGCCCTCTTGCCAAATCTTGAGGTTCTGTGGGACTGCTCCCAAGTGTAGTTACCTTCCCTGACTCTATTAGAGCTAGCCTTGGTCCCAGCCCCTGGAAGGAGAAGGGAGAAAGGGGGAAGTTGCCCTTGGTGGGATTTCTCTGCCTAAGGCTCCTGGTAGGAGATCCTCCCTCTTTTATTTCTGGCAGAGATAGCCCCTGGCAAGCCTACATCTCATCCTGGCAGCCGGGCATTCTGGGGAGAAGATTCTAGTCCCCACCTGTCTGATAGCTCATGGGTTCTGCCCCAGAACTGATGTGGGCCAGGGGGACAGATACATGCGGGAATCACAGCACACACTGGCTCTTCCCCATACAGTGCTGGCCTAAACTGACCCCCTCAGCCCCAGCCTGTCATCCTCCCTGGCTTCGGGGAGCCAGTCTTCCAAAGACAGACCTGGAGCCTTGCTAGGACAGGATGCTGTCCACCCAAGGATGGAAATGAACGCTGACAGCTCCTGATTTATGCCCTTGTTATCCTGTAAGGGAGACAGGGAGGCAGTTTAAAAGGCCAGCAGCATTCTGAGAAGCATAGCAAGAAACCCCATGCCACCTGGAGCTGCCCACTGGCTCCCCAGCCAAAGAAACCTTCCTCCCGGAAGGGCCAAAAGCCAACCCGGACAGGGAGAGGAGGGCAGGAAGGGTGCTCCACAGTGCCTTTGGGTGCAGGTGCTGGGACACCCCCGACCTCCAGGGGAGGCCTTTCGATTCACCTTTGCAGGTGAAAAGCCAAACATGCAGAGGTTAAGCCTGAAGTTACACAGTGAGGAGGCCAGGAGCAGACTTGCGTCTGTCTGACCTCAGAGGCCGCCTCTTAAACAACTAGAGATCAGTGGAGTCCGGTGGGGGGTGGGGATGGGAGGATGGGGCCCTGCTGTCAGAAGGAGGGAAGGTGGAAGGAAATGGAGGCTGTAGGAGAAGCACGCGGGAGAAAGGAGCAGGCAGAGGAGCTGCGGGAGGTGCCGAGAGGGCTCGGGAGACCTGTCTGCTCCAGACGGAAGGTGCCAGGTTGAACTTTCTGCTCTGTGGCTCTGGAGAAACGATCTGTGTGGGACAGACTCAAGAACAGCCCTGGCCCCCGCCTCCTCCTCCGGGTGTGGGGAGAAAGGACAAGGCTGCTCCGCTGTGGGAAGGCTGGTCCAAACTCCTCGTTAAAGGATAAAAAGGGAAAGACAGCAAGGGGTGGAAAGCACATGGTGAGGGCTGACGTTTTATCAAAAGATTCCCGCTTTAAATCTTTCCATAGATCGCCACTGCCTGCAGGACTCCAGTCCAGGCTCCGTCATACAGTATGCAGCACTTCCGAGGACCTGGCCTAGGCTCCCTTCCTGCCTCCTGGGCCACCAGACTGCCCTGGTTCCTCACACCTGGGCTCCAGGTGGCACGGTCTCACCTGGCCCCACCCATCTCTGCACTTTTGCACCTTTGATCCCCACAGCTTCTGCCTGTCAAAATCCTGCCTTGGTTTCGAAACCCTGGACATCCTACCGCCTTAACAAGCCTCCCCAAGTTCTCCTACTAACCTCTCTGCCCCTGCACGTTCAGAGTGTACCAGCCCAGCGTCTATGACAGCATCGATCAGAGCCTTCCGTGGCTCAGAGATCTGCCTCCCTCCCAGAACTCGAGGTTCCTTAAAACCAGAGCTTACTGTGTTTGCACGGAGCTCAGCACCTGTGCTGATCTAACGCACACTGAATTAAACTAGAAAATTAAGCCAGAAAATAATGCTTCTTTCTTTCCTTTCCCCCCACCTTCCATCTCGGAAGAACCTTTCTTTGGGTCCCAGAGACAAAACTCGCAAACTGAGTAGTGTGGTCTTTGAATAGAGTTCTAAGCTCAAGGCAGGTGGGGCCACGTCCCTTTGTCTGGCTCTTTGTGTGAAGCTGGAGTTTGTGCTTCCATGGAAGGCGCCTCAGTGATGTGAGATCCCATGATCATTGGGAAACTGGTCTCACATTCCCACAGGGCCTTCGGGACAACTTGAAAGGAAGTCAAAATATCTGAGAACTGAACCAGCAACCACAATGATTTCCTTGCTCCAAGGAAAGTCGTGTACTAAGCCCAATGTCAACAGTGCCCATCCCAGAATAATGGGGTTTTGCAAGAACAAGACCCAGCCACCGAGGCCACATGGCCACAGGGTTCGCTGATGCCCCTGCAAGCCCAGCCCCAGTATGGAGCCCTCTGACTCTGTTCCTCCTCCCTCGAGCAGCAGATGGCCCGAGGTACCAGTTCCCAGTATGGGATGAACAGAGGGGAAAACCAAGCTGATTTCAAGATTCGTTAGACATCCCAAAGAAATAATGGATGCCAAAGGAGAAAGGGGAGGGCAGACCTAGACCGCATGGGACACTGCCCATAGCTCCTGAGTTCTGGGGAGATTTCAAGCGGCGCTGAACATGGGGACAGAGCATCGCTCCTCAATGTCTGCCCCAAGCTGTCCTTCAGCGAATCACACTGGCTGAGGGCTGACAACAGGGCTGGCCAGGCGGCAGGGGAAGAGAGGGACGGGTGCAGATTCCAGCTCTAAGGTAACCCACTTGCCTGCTTGGCCCAGGACTTTTCAGGTTTTAGCACAGAACATCCTTCATCCCAGGAATGCCTCCATCAAGGACAAACCAGGAAGGGCAGTCACCTTCACTCCAGCCAAGCAGATATAGTGACTCCAAGGCCCCATGGCTTCTGGTTGGAGGTGCCTCAGACTATACAGAAGATAGGAAGTAAATAGCTGGCTTCCAGGAACGGCCCACGTAAAGGGGACCTGCCACCACCCAGCAAGTACCCACGCTGAGGCTCAGAGAGCTCCCCTGATTGCCCAAGATCACAGAGGTAGGACTTGAACCCCGGATCCTCACTGGCAAGGGAGCAGGAGGGGAGCAGCAGAAGCCTTCCTCTCTGAGCTGTCCTACCTCCGAGACCCCTGAACACATGAGCTCTGTTGCCGGCCCTTGCCCTCACCCAGAGACCCGGGGGAACCCGGTGCAATTAGCAGTTCCAGGCTCAGCAAATAGCTGGGCACAGCCAGGGGACAGCAGGAGAGGCTGAGCTGTGAGGCCAGTGACCCTGCCAGCTGCTTCAGGTTATGGCTAAGTGGCCCCAAGGAAGCCCCGGGGTGCAGAGGGGTGGAGAGCTATTTGCTCTCAGTCTCCGAGGCTCAGAAGGAAATGTAGGGGCTTCCAACTCAGCCCCATCCTGGGCTCGCAAACCTCTAGGGAACTCACCCCCTCCTGAGGGGCCACTGGTCATGTCTGCTCCGTGAGTCATCTCAGCCCAGGCAGATGCACTCAGTCTCAGCCTACTACTGCCGGCCCTGTTCTCTCCGCAATAAAGAGGTCAGGCTCGGGGTGTCTGGGTGGCTCGGTCGGTTGAGCATCCAGTTCTTGATTTGGGCTCAGGTCATAATCCCAGGGGTGTGGAATCGAGCCACACACCAGGTTCTGTGCTGACCATGGAGCCCACTTAAGATTCTCTCTCTCCCTCTTCCTCAGGAAATACACGGAGCTCAGGTTCCTTCGGTGGTTTCTCACTTGAGCTAGTTTGGAGTCTCCTGGTCCAGCTGCCCTTGGTGTCTGTTACAGCACATCATATCTTTTAAAAGACAACTCTGGGGGCACCTGGGTGGGTCAGTCGGTTAGGCGTCTGACTTCAGCTCAGGTCACGATCTCATGGTTCTTGAGTTCAAGGCCCACGTCGGGCTCTGTGCTGACAGCTCGGAGCCTGGAGCCTGCTGCGGATTCTGTGTCTCCCTCTCCGCCCTCCTCTGCTTGTGCTCTCTCTCTGTCTCTTCAAAAATAAATAAGCATTAAAAAAAAAAAAAAAAAAAAGACAAGTCTGACTCCTCTTCACGGGGACTTGGCAAGAAAGACTGGAAAGTGACCAAGAGAGAAGGAATGGGGACGAGAGTTTCATTACCAGCTGATATTAAATGAATCCCATGCTAAGTTCCCCAGAACCGATGGAGAAATCCAAGAGTGGTCAACCAGCGCACAGCAGAGCTCAGATCTTCACTCTGCATATTCTCTCCCAGCACGGATTCACGGACAAGGCAATCCGCTCTCACAGCTGACTTGTCAATTAGAACAGAAGTCTTCACGTGGGCAACTCTGAAGTTATGCCACCTGCAACCAGTTGGCGTTTGGGGCAGAACTTTATGTCTATCCCTACTATGCCACACCTTGTGGATTGATCCCTCCGTTCTCGTCTGTCCAGATCTTCAGGCATCTGGAAAAATCACCTGCCCCACCCCCCACCACTTTATGTCAGCTACAGGTCTGTTTGCCAAATCCTCAATAAAACGGAATGTTCTGCAGAACTGGAGGCTCAGCTAGAGACAAATCACTTTTGTTTGAGGAGCAAATGCCCACCCGCTCGTTAGCGTTCATTCACTTCTCTGCCTGGACAATTTCCCTCCCCTCTGTGAGCTAAGTGCACCAGCCCATGTCCTGTCCAGCGGGGCCCTCCCAAGGAAGGCCTCCCTTTCCATTTTCTGGTAAATCCCAAAAGTCCAGCATCTCCCCAAGCTCCACACACCCAAGGAGCCAAGACCAAAGTCCCAGAGCCCCAGTGCCCAGGCTGCATGTCACACTTCTTTGTGGACGTGGGGAGGCTTCTTTGCTTAGAGAGATATACCTGCCATGCTGGAAGCGTGCAATAAACGGCCCTCAATTCAAGAGAAATGAAGCATATTCTACATATGGGTGTGAAGTTCTGAGCTGGGAACTGGCTTCCAGAGGGGCTTCAAGGCCACCCTTCCATAAACATCCATCCATATTTACCCATTGGGCCATTCCTAAAGCCCTTAGGCAAAAGTGTTTTTAAAGATCTCCAAGGGGGAAAAGCAATACAGTCTCTGTGCAGCCTTTGACTCACTCCACCATGCACTCGTGGACTGAGCATGCGCCATGTGCCAGGCCCTGGGGCGGCGGGGGGGGGCTACACAAATGGACGCGATGAGAAATTGACCTGCAGGAGGTGACAGTCTGCTCCGTTAGGGAGTCGTGGAAACAATGCGTGATCGCCATATGTGAAGTGCCCTGGTGGTTTGCTCTGAGCACCCAGGCGACAAAGGGCCTGCCCTTGCTTAGAGGAGGTGATATTTGAGCAAGAGTGGAGGAAAGGTCTGGTCCCCAGTTGTTCTAATCTCCCTGGGGAAGAAAAGGTGAGGCAGAGTCTCTCCTTAACTCATTCCCAGCCCATAAGGGCCACGGGGTTGAGTGAAGGGAAACAAGTGTGTTCTCCTATCCCCTCCTGGGTCCTGAATCAGCCCACAGGTCACAATGCCTTGCATCCCACCCAAAAGGGCTGCTTAGCAGGCAGAACATTCCGGTAAGCGAGGGCTGCGGTTTGCATCGCCAAGGCCCCAGCTGGGCCTCAGCTGGCATCTAGCACCACCTACTGGCCACAGAGGGAAAAGTGAAGGCTGAGCTGTCCCCTCCTCCCCCCTAGGTAGGGCTCCTTGAAGTCACTCTCTGGGCCAGACTGTCACGCCTCTCCACACCCTGATCACCCCGCCGACCCCCATCTCTCCACCCAAGGGCAGAAGGCAGCCTTGGAAGATGACACGGACACTCTGAAGGGAAAGAGGCCATGGGACAGAGTGGAGCAGTCAGACCCAGAGACCATCTGTACCCAGGAGCATAAATAAGGGCGATGAGACAGAGGGCCAAGCAGGAAAGTGAATGAGAGTTAGGACCAGGCAGCGAAGACATGGAAGGTGCTGGAGGAAGCCTCCCTGGGGAGAAAAGACGAAGCTGTCCTGGGAATTCCAAGGTCCTCGGGAGGAGTCACATGCCCGCCACTGCAGGCCAGGTGCCAAAAAGTGCCCTCGTTCTAGACGGTGTCCCTCCTCTTACACACAGATCGTCTGGGCAGCTCCTCCCAGCCCTCCAACCTCAGGCGGGCCTGCACTTGCTACCGCTGCTCCGCCCAGGTCGACAGCACCCTTGTGGTGCCCGGCCCCCCCTACCCTGCTCTTGGTAGTTGGGAGAGAGTAAGGAAGGGTAGGAAGAAACAAGGGAGGGGGAACAGGGGTGAGGGTTTCCACACGAGCTGATATTACGTGAATCATATATATAAAGTTTCCTTTGTAAGGTTAACATGCAATTAAGCATCCTTCAGTTTTGAATCACCAGCTCAGGGATTTCTGCTTCGAGAGAAAGAGAGCTTTCTGGGCACTAGCAGCAGCCGGCACCCCTGCCAGTCCACGCTCCCCCTCTGCCTCGGGTTCCAAAGAGGGGCCCACGCCTGACCTGCTGCCTGCGCTGAAGAGCAGGACGCTGCCCTTAAAAGCTGGGGCTTTGGGCTCAGAGAGGCTGGCTGTTGACTTTGGACTTTCACCCTCTCTGAGCCTCAGGCTTCTCCTCTAAGAAACAGACGTGACAATACCGTGTCACAGGACTGTTGTAAAGCGTAAGCACCGCGAACCACTCGGCGCATTACCTGGGAGATAAGCACATCAGGGAAAGGAGCCCCCGGCTGCGTTGTCACTGGGCTCCTTGCAGCCCCTTCCTTGGAATTAGCTCTCAGGCAGGGCTCGAAGCCTCCCCAGCCAGCGCTCGCAGCCTCCTGTGGGCGAGGAAGGAAAGGTGGGGGCGAGGCCTGTTCTCACCCGGGGAAGAATGCTCCTGGGGTGGGTGATGACTGCACACCTCACCCACAGGGGAAGGCGCTCCCCTAGCAAGCTGAACGGAAAAAGCCAGCGCCCCTCTCTGCTGCATTAATTATTCAGAACTTCCCACGGCCTGGGGCGGCTCTGGGGGTGTGTGAGAGGCACCAGCCAAAGCCAGTTTTGCCTTCTCTGCCTGAGGTGTGGACAGCAAACCCAGCACAGGGACCCGAAGGAGGGTCGGAGCTGTCTTCTGGAACCTTGACTCTCCAAAGGTCCAGGTGATGGGAGCGGTAGGCATCACACAGGAGCTGGGGCTTCCCCCGGGGTTGGGGTTTCCAGGCTAGTGTTTCTCAAGCTTCACGGTGCATAACAATCCCCTGGAGGGCTGGTTAACACCCAGATTGCTGGGGCCCCAGCCCCAGAGATTTTGATCCGGCAAGTCTGGGGTGAGGCCCGAGAGTCTGCATTTCTAACAGGTTCCTGGGTACAGAGCTGCGGCCGCCATTGTAAGTTTCAATTGAAGTCAATTAAAATTTAATTTAATTTATTTACTTTAAAAATATGGATACTTGGCCCCACTGGCCACATTCCAGGGCCTCAGTAGCCACATGTGGCCAGTGGCTACCGTATTGAACAGTATAGACAGATACAGAACGTTTCCATCAGAGCAGAAAGTTCTATTGAACAGCACTGCTCTACAAAGTCTATCCTGAATGATGGGAATATCGTGGGAGATGAGGAAAAAAGGGAGTGTGCATCTAAAGCCCCAGGGGAGGCTGAGGCTTTATGAGAGCTTAAGGAACCCTTGGGGGGAGACGGGCCCCTCACTCAGAGACCCTCCAGAAGGATCAGGGTGTGATGTGAAATGCCAAGGAGCAGCCCCAGCCCGTCACTGGCCATGATGGAGAAACACAGGCACCATAGTAACGGGATGGAGGGGCATTTTTAAAAGCGAGCTTGGGGGAGCCGGGGAGGGGGGAGGCATCGCTAAGATCTGAAGGGAGGATCAGGAGGGAACCAGGCCTCTGGTATTTTCTGCTCAGCTCTGATCCACTCGCCCACAGGCCTGCTAGTACCCATGTCAGTCAGGACGTGAGCAAGCGGCTGGGTTTTGTCGTGCGGGGTAGGGGCAGCCGGGAAGGACAGAGCCCGTGCCAGGCAAGGAGCCTGAATAATGTGGCGCCTGCTCTGAGGAGAAGCATACATCAGAGCTCTGAACAGATGGCCCAGCAAAAGGGGTTAAGCAAAGAGATCGCTGTGAGGAGTCTTGTCACTCGCGTTTGAGCGGAGACCCAGGAGGAACAGACTTTCGGTGGGTCCGAAATAGCAAGTGCCAGGGAGGAGCGCAAGCCGCCTTCCCTGCCCCCTCCCCCTCCTGTCCCTGCCAGCGCACGCTGGCTCTGCGAGCTTCTGCCAGGGACAGACAGGGGCTTCTGACAACGGAGGGAGGGGGGCTCCTGTGGGCGTGTCTTTGTCACACAGAAAAACACAAAGGAATTGGCTTAGGGGGTTGGGGGCTAGAGGTTTCCAGGCCGCACCCCTGACTGAGCCCAGACTTCAAGGGGCTTGGAAGTCAGTCCCAGATGTTCTGACCCTGACCTTCTTCCCTTTTGTAACCCTTCTGTAGGGATTTTGCATCCCCAACCAGCCTGGGACACAAAGCTACTGGGCTAGCTGTAGGGACCCGGCACAAGATGGGGCACTGGGTCATGTGGCCACGTGGTCCCCGCACATCTGTTTTGTCCCCTTGCGCTTCCTCTCCGTTTCCAGACAGTGCGTCTGCCTCCCGCCTTCTCTCCCTCTTTCTCCTCACTTCCTCTTTCTTTCTTCTTCTCACATCCTCCGCTGATCCCTAAGGAAACCAATTCCATTCTCAACTTCTGGGCTTCCCGAAGCCACCCCTCACCTGCCTCTCCACCCCTGGGCCCTGAAATTCCCGGGACCAGTCTCCCTGTTTGGCACAGAGCCTCTCCTCACGGCCCCTCTCCTTTCCCGCAGCCTCTGCCTACCTACAACCTCCTCTTTAAGCCTCTCTGACCACTGCTTCCTGCCAATCTCTGCAACCAGAGTCAGCAATGCAACCAAATTCATTATCCCTGAGCCCAGGGTAAGGAACTTGGACTCTGGTCCCGCCATCCTTCTGCCTGACAAGCAATCATTTCATATTGATTTTGGATAACTTTTTTGGTCTATAAGGAAGGCAGATTTTATGATGCCTTAAAATATTATATATATTTAGCATAAGAAAGATTGCAAAAGGCGAAAAGACATCACCCAGTTACACAAATCTATTACTTCCAAGGAACTTCACCTGCCGGGACCTCCTTCAGGAATATGCTGAAAAAATCATCACCACCTTGGGGTGAGGGCAGGGATGCCCTTCCCACGGGAAGAGTAAAAGTGCACCCGTGTTTTCAAAATTGTCTTTAAAGGTCTATTTCCTGGGGTGCCTGGGTGGCTCAGCTAGTTGGGCATCCAACTTCAGCTTAGGTCATGAGCTCACTGTTTGTGAGTTTGAGTCCCACGTCAGGCTCTGGGCTGACAGCTCAGAGCCTGGAGCCTGCTTCGGATTCTGTCTCCCTCTTTCTCTGCACCTCCCCTGCTCACACTCTGTCTCTCTCTCTCTCAAAAATAAATAAACAATAAAAAAATTAAAAATAAATAAATAAAAGTCGATTTCTTGTTGGAAACCCTGAACAAAGGTTTCACACCCTAGGCACTACTGACATTTTGGCTGGATCCGTTTTTGTCCTGGGGGCTGACTGTGCATTTCAGGATGTTTAGCAGCACCCCTGGGCCCTAACCACGAGGCGCCAGGAGCATCCCCTCCCAACTGTGACAATGAAAAAATGTCTCCAGACGTTGCCAAATGTCCCTTGGGAGACAAAATCACCCCTCACTGAGAACCCTCAACCTGACAACAGGCAGGTTGTTTTCATGGGACAGGGAGGAGACTGGTGACTCTGGACAATCTTCTAGGGCCGGGGGGAAGAAATATGACTCTCTCAGATGCATGCGGGGCCACTGCCCAACGTGAGACTTAACCCATGGCCACTTGGCCTCAAGACGGTGACAATGGCTCGTGTGCATTGAGCTCCACTCTGCTCCAGGCATGGACCTGTAGAGTACATCCCACGTGCTATGTATCACACATCATGTAATCTCACCACGCCAGGAGGGGACCTGAGACCTGGGGAGGCTGAATGGCTGGTTTAGCCCTTCCTCCTAACTCCAAGCTTGGGCATCTGTCCCTTACCCCCTTGGTTACCCCCTTTGGTACCCCCTTACCCCCTTTGTAGACCTAAATGACTGCACACAAGCACAGAAGCTCGTGCCACAAACTCCTAAGTGTGCAAGACATGTTTGCAAACATTAATTCTAACGCTCTACACCACTCCCCACCTTGAGCCCCCTTTGTCCTGGTTGACAGAAATGTCGTCTTAGTCCTTCTGGAGGCTCCCCTGCCCAACAGCCTCCCTGGGGTTAGGTCAGGGCTTCTGGGTCTTCAGCTGTGCCAACACACAACCAGGGGACAGGCAGCGTGAGAGATGCTGTCAGCCACCTGTGCACTCAGATTACCACTGAAATAGTCACAGTCACTGTACGGCCCGCTTGAGTCTGATGGCTCACTACCTGTGCATAGTACTTGAGACAAGGACCCTTTTTCAAGGCTGCATATAGTCCCACGTGCCAGGCTGTCTTTCCAAAGACGGCCATGATATCTGCCATCCCACATGTTCTTACAAAATGACTTTGAAACTCCTCCCAAGGTGAAGAAGGTCTTGTTGCTATGACACAAGGTGACATCATGTGACTGTACAGGGAAGTGCAGCCCTGTCTGGTTTTCATAAGATGCGCGTGCTTAGAACCTAAACCGCCATGTTATGAGGAAGCCCAAGCAGCCGCGAAACACAGACACATGTGGGTTTTGCAGCTGACAGTCCCAGCTGAGATCCCAGCCAACAGCCAGTGATGACTGCCAGACATGTGAGTAAAGGGCCCTCTGATGACTCCAGCCCCCAGCCGGCAAGTCACCCCCAGGCTTCTGTTGCCCCCCCCCCCAGATGTCACAGAGCAAGGACAAGTGCTTCTTCCACACTCATCCGCTTCTTAAGTGCTCCTTCTGCATTCCAGACCCACAAAGTCTATGAGCGTAATAAAATGATTGTTTTACAGACTTTGGAGTGGTTTGCTATGCATCAATAGTAGGCAGAGAATCCACCAAACCCATCAGAATGCAGACGCACCTGTCTGGGGTCTTGCCTCCTCACTGGGGCCCTGCCAGGGACAAGGGCACTGATCTGGACCTGGCCCACCTCTCTCTCCTCTCTCCCCTGTTCGGGAATCTCTTTCCAGCCCAGGATGGAGAATCTAGCTTCCCTTTTTGCTTTTCCAAGCCACTTCGTTTATATCCAAGCATCTCGTCCTTCTTCCTTTCATCTTTCCATAACACATCTGACTTTGCCTAATGGCTTAGACTTTCGAAGCAGAAAATCCTATGAGACACGCAGGCTTTCCACGTGCCCTGCCATCTCTCCTCCAGGGGAAGAAGTACAGAGTGAGAGGTTTACTTCTGTGGGACAAGGGAAAGGGAAAAACACCCCCTGGGAAGGGGGGGAAGGTGCATAGATTATTTTTAACAGCTTTATTAAGACGTAATTCACATAGCATACAATTCATCCTTTTCAAGCATGCAATTTGGTAGCTTTTGGGATAGTTACAGAGTTGGGCAATCTTCGCTGTGGTCAATTTCAGAACATTTCATCACTCCAGAGAGAAGCCCCACATTCCTTAGCCATCATCCCCCAATCCACTCCTACCTCCCGGTCTGGGGTAACCAGCAATCTGCCTGTCTCTATAGATTTTCCTATTCTGGACCTTTCATTTAAATGGGATCATACAGTATGTGGTCCTTGGTGTGGCTTCTCTTCACGTAGCACAAGGTCTTTAAGTTTCGTCCCTGCTGTAACAGATGCACATACTCACACCTCAAGGTATCCTCAGGCCAGAGACACCCGTCCCACATCCCCTACCTCCCTTCCAACTGTGGGGAATTTGTTTTCTGCACGTAAAGAGGAGCTCCCGCTATCACGCTCACAGCCATTCCACATGTGATTGCGGTGGGGTGAGCAACTAGAGGACCCCCCCCCGCCAAACTTGGGGTCCATGCCCCAAAGTGAAGCAATAATGGAGCTCCCGACAGCCCCTCTCTCTGCTGTTCCCTGTGCGATTATGTGCCTCCTGGGTGTTGTGAATGAACTACTTACTCTGCAGGACCTTAGGTGAGCATATGTGGACCTGCCCTGCCCGGTCACCATGAGCTCAGCCAGGAGGAAGGGAGTGGAGGAGAAAGCTGGCAGGGCCCCCAGCCTTCCTGGGGGTCTCCAAACACCAGGTCTGGGGCAAGAGCTCCAGTTCCCGGGATTGCTGGTGTGGAGGGCTGTGAGCAGGCAGGGTTTAGGACCCAGAGCCAAGTGAGAGCTGCCAGTGGAGAGGGCTTGCGGCTCACCCAAGAAATGGATGAAGAATGGGCTGGAAAGGGGTATGACCATCAATGAACCACAAAGCCTTTTAGCGTCCATTTGTGACTGCTGCTGAACAAACATTTGCCAACACGCCGGTCACTAACTGGGGCTTGGGTCTCCTGGGGCAGCCTTGAACTGCAGCCCAGAGCCCCACCCCCAAACAAAGGAGAGAGGATGTGCCCTCAGCAGCCCCATCTTGGTCTGTGTAGATAAATCCAGACCTGGAAGACTGCAGCCCTCCACCTCCTCACCTGTCCCCATTTGTGTTCCGGTCCTTGGCAAGGAGGAGACCCTGAAACCTTTAGGTTAGCGCGCAATGCTCCGTGATGAATAGAGAGGAGCCGCTGGGCTCTGCTGTCTCAGAACAACTGCTTAGGTATCAGCTTCCAGAACCGGCTCCTGTTTAACCCATACACTGCTTATGAGTCCCTAGTTGGAGGAAGGCACAGACTCTGTGTGTTAAGGTTTATGCAACAGGTTCTATCTCCCCAAAACAAGGGACCAGAGGTGTGGAAGAGCCTATAATTTGGATAAGCAGAAGCGGAGCTATCCCTCCAATGCTCCCCTCTGTCCTTTCATTCTCTAGGGTGCTGGCCCCCAGAGTTCCAGTCAGCTTGATTTGAGAGTCAAGAGTGGGGTTTAGAGCACACAAAGCCCCAAGGATCTCATAAAGGGGATAAGAATTCCTGGCAAGGAGCAAAGGATTAGGTTCCTTTACCTCCTGACCCAATACAGTGCCCTCTTTGATCCATGAACCAGCCAGATCCTTCTGGCACGCCTTCCAGACACAGGGGCTGTGGGCTGGGGACTCTTCACATGGGGAACAAAGGGCAAAGCTGGAGCACAGAGAGGGCGGAGGGGTCAGAGTAGCCTTCCAGCCCCACCAGCTGATTTCATCCCCGGCCAAGGGGGTTGGGGGGAGCACGATGTTTCACTGAAATGGAAAGCTAGTCAGAGACCAGAACACAGGAGATGTCCAGTGTGGTCTCACTGACTCTTAATTTGTCAACTCTCCTCTGCTGTTAAGACCCATTGGCAGAAGAGGGAGAGAAGGTGACAGTGGAAAGTGTCAGGGACTCTGAGAAAGGGCTGAACACAAATATCAACTGAGTCAGGCTGGGAGAGCACCCTCTCCCCAACCTGGGTTCCCAGTGCCACCAACCCGGCAGCAGAATTGCCAACAAAGCCGTGAAGCTCTGTGCGCACCCCCCCCCCTCGCACCCCACCTCGCCCTGCCGATCCCCTCCTCTCCGCTCCCCTCCCCAGTGGCGTCCGCCTGTTTATTTGCTGAGCACTGGTTTAACAATGCCCTGTTTTTATGAGTTGTGCTGTAGTTCTTGGTAAAGCACTTTAATCCACTTTAATGCCCCCACTCTGCTCCTCCGTGACAGGCTGGTGGTTACTCTAATGCATCCCTCTCACCTCAGGGTTACTAATGAGGTCAGAGGGAACGCAATATCCCAACTGAATAATTCACTAATCAGATGCTACAGACTCCAGTGGTAAAATTTATTTCTGACACCTCAACAGCAAATGGGTTTGTGGACACACTCCCTCTCTTTTTGCTCCAGAGCTATTTCTGCTAAGTGGAGGGCTGCTGTGTTTGCTTAACAAAAGGGCTCTGGTCTGGCCACAAACACGGCTCATCAATGGGGGTGGGGGGGGCTTGCATTTCTGCAGGGGGGTTGGTGGAGGGGGATGGGGACACCCAAGGGCAAGCCCTGTTGAGATGGGGCTCATGCAGATCTGGGCTGCCTGCTGAGCCCCCTTTCCCTTTTCTGGCCAGCAGCAGGTGACCTCCCACCCACTTTACCATTGTGCACAAGACCACTGAGATCCCTGCTCGCTGTTAGATCCCACCACCATTAAATCAGTCATTCTGACCAGTTGTCCTTTCGGCAGCCTTGCAAATGCGTGGAAGCTCCCCAGAACCACTCCCTAGGAAAATGCACACATTCCTTACACTCACTTTGCACTCACTTTTCAGGAGTTCCTAGCTCCTAGGAAGGCCTCAGATTCAGGGTAAGACTCTTTTCTGCATTGGGTCCTGCTAGATTCTCTATCACTAGATTATGTTCCACACTAGCTGTCCATGTCCCCAGTTTATAAAATGGAGAGGGAGTGCTAGAAGTCTCCAAGCCCGCTCCATAGTCCGGGGTTCTAGGAAACTCCAGCAGAGCCCCTGAGGCCTGGTTCTTCCTGTACCAGTCCACCCAGAGAGACGGCCCCCCAGCCCCACCCCAGGCAGATGCTGTCTCCAAGAGAGGGGGTGACTCTCAGGGACTGGGAGGACACACATCCATCTTCAGATTCCAGCCACAGAGAGTGTCCCCTGTCCTCCAACACATGTGAAGCTGCAGTTCGAACGCCAGCCAGAGTTTCTCCAGGAACCAGAGCAAGTGCCCCTTTTCCCGAACGTTCCAGGCTATCTTGGATCGCGAAGGTTTCTTTTTTACCTCTTCAAGTGAACAATGCCTGGCATATACGAAGTCAACCACAGTCCCAGTGTTGTGGGTTCAGGGTCTCAGACAAGAAGGAACACGAGAGGCCTGTCTGCCAGGCTCCAGACCCCAGCACGAGTGCGCCAAGCAGAGGGCTCTGTTAGTATCCTTTCACCTTGACTGTGTCTCTCTCTCTAAGTATATGCATACATGTACAAGAGAGATACAAAAATCCAGACTATAAATCAAAAGTATCTTCAATTCCCCCAACAAGCCCTACCGTTCAGACATCCTTTGTCATGGAATTAAAACCAGAGCTTGGGGGCTCTCTCTCCTTTCTCAAACCCCCGCACGACACACAGGGGTCCAGAGCCCTCCCAGGTAGCTGTGCCAGGTGACTGGAGTCCAGCCACAGCCCGTTCCCTCCCTGGGCACAGAGTGTTCTGGGAAAAGTGCGGGAGGAGCCTGGGATGTCTGGAAAGAGCTGGCTGAGAGGAGCGAGCCCAGCTCTCATCCACGTGTTTTTATTCATCGGCAGCCGTTTCACCTGAGGCTGGTGGCCTACCCCGCCTCCCGAGGCTGCGCCAAGGTGCTGGAGCCGGCAAGAGCTCGGCAGCTAATGAAGGGTCCTCTCCTTGGCAGGAGGAGGATGTGCCTCCAGCCGCTGGCAGCTCACCAGCCTTAATTGCCGGTCTGCTCACTCAGCCCCTCCCCAGTTCCCCTCCTTCCCCCTGCCCCTCTCCCCCTCTGCTAGAAGCTAAATGGGCCTCTGCTCCCTGCCCCAGAGGCCAGGCAGGGGGCTGGCGGTGGGGGGCAAGGTCCCTAGGCTGAGTCAGGTGTGCCCTCAAGGTCACGGGGCTCCAGTCTGCTTTCTGTAAACAGAGGCAGGGGTGGCCCCTCCCCAGCAGCCTGTCTGAGCTGCCCCAGTCTGCCGGCAGCTTCCCCGCTTGACCCTTGCTCTGAGGTGTGACCCCAGCTTTGCACTCTGATTCTAATTTAGGAAGCTTCCTCCTCGCCTGGTTCCTGGGAGCCTTGAGCCTGGCATATGGATGTGAGTCCCGCTCTGCTTTGCTGAATCAGGCAGATTAACACTTGCACTCCCGGACTGGAGCCTGGCTGGGTCGGGAGACTGTCACCTAGCAGGTCCAGCACCCAGATTCTGGCTCTGGCTCCCTGATGCTGGGTGGTGTTCTTTGTCACAGACTGTACCAGAACCTATCTCTTCACCTTTCTTCTTGGTACTCAGTCGTGAGCCCTGAACCTTTCTTCCCCTTTGAATCCAGGATGAGACTGTCTTGGCCTGATACCCCATGGCTCCCAGGACCCAGCCTCTCAAGAAAACAAAGGGAACTCACATTTGCTGAGTCGTTTCCATGCACCGAGAGGTGTGCTAGGGTCTTTATCTTTGAGGCAGTTCTGGGAAACCTCATTGTAGCCATTTTACAGATGAGGAAGTTGAGGCTCTGATAGGTGTGTAGGTTACCTGTGTCCCTATCCACTTTCCTGCCTCATTTAGCTCAGAATGAAAGAACAACTGCGTCCTGACTCAGGTGTCCTCTCTGAGGAGGCTCAGAGAGTCCTGACTGAGGAGACCAGAAGGACATTATGGAAGCAGACAACATGACACGTCAGCCCACACCTCCATGGAAGAAGGGAAGGAGAGCCGAAGGGCAAAGCCTTTACCCCGGGAGGAAGCACTCGCCCCAGCAGGAAGTAGTTACTCCTCCTCAGAATACCACAGGCTTGGGGTCTCAGGGGAGGCATGTGGGGCAGTGGGAACAAATGTCCAGGGCCTCAAGCACCCCGGCTCTGTCACTCAGCAGTTGTAAGGACTTGGACAGGTCATTTCACCTCCAAGCCTTGGGGTCTGCATTATGGGAAGGTGCAGGACCAGATGACCCCTCACGTTCCCCTCAGGTTCTATCATTCTACATTGGGACACAGATCCTTTGTACAAGGGGGCGATAATGAATGATGGTGACCAAGATGTTAATGATATTAATAATGAATTAATAATGAAAAAAGAAGAACTAACATCTGTGGGGGGGCTTATTATGTGGCAGACATCACACAGTGTGTTTTACATGGATTATTTTATTTCACCCTCACATCAAACCTGTGAGAACCAGTACTGTTCTTGTTTCACGGTTGAGGAAACTGAGGCTCAGGGGTGTCCTGCACCTTACCCAAGATCACACAGCTAGATACTGGCAGAGCCAGGAATCACACCAGGTTCTCGGACTTCCGACTGCTTATAGCCACTTAGGCCCTTCCCTACTATGCTATATAAATGACTTTACCAGTCATTGACCATGCTGTCTTGAGCCCCAATGGGAGAAGGCAATGCATGCTTTTCCAAGGAGTAGCATATTGGGAGTTAGGAATCTGGATTACATACTCATTGGCTTTGACCCACTCTATGACTCAACTTCCATCTATTCATCCACCCATTTGTAAACTCCTTTTATCCTCTAACTAGGTTATTTCACTCAAAAATTCACCTACACATCCATTCACTCGCACACCCAGCCATCTACCCAGCAACCTATTTAGCTACTCATCCATCTATCTATTCACTCATTCATCTATCTAACCTCCCATCCATTGATCAAACCACACACGTATCCCTTCATCTATTCATTGACTCAGTCATAAATTTCATCCATCCATCCACCCACCTATACAACCATTCACACACATACCTATCTACCCATCCTCCACCTACTCATTCATCTGTCTCTTCATCCATGTACTCACCCATCTATCTCCTCACCCAACCATTTTTCTATCCACCCAGTCACCTCTCCATTCACACATTCATCTATCTACCCTCCCCACCATTCATCAAACCACACACCTATCCATTCATCTATTTATTAATATATTCACAAAGCCCATGCATCCATCCTTCTATCCACCAATTCACCTTTCCTTGCAACTGCTCTCCCATGCACCTATTTACAAATTCATCCACCAACTCACCCATCCAACCATCCATCAATTCATCTAGGCTTCCATCAATTCTTCCATTCATTCACTTAAAACGTTTCGACCACAGAATATTCCAGATCCTGTATTACGTGCTAAAGATAAAAAGGTGAAAAAATCGCAGATTCTGCTTTGAAGAGGTCAAATCACAGTGGACAAGAGAGTTGCACATAACTAGGCAACTGCAATAGGGAACGACGAGGGGTGACACAGTGGGAAGTGTGCAAAGATATGGGATTTAGAACAAGGGCCTCTGTGGGGATCAGAGTGGAGATCAGGGATCTTCTCCCAGCTGCACACGAGAGTCTCCATCCCCCAAACAAAGTACTGTCCAGCCCCAAATGTCAATAGCACCAAGGTTATGACACTGAGGAATCTATTCTGGAAGGACTGTAGATAGTTCAAGACAGCTGGTGTGAAGGAAAGAGTTAGCAGTGAGAGAAAAACCCCAGAGAGGTAGTCAGGAGCTGGGTCGAAGACTGAAAACCACATTCACTGAGCATTTACTGCCTTAGTTCAGGCTGTTATAACAAATTACCATAGATGGGGGAGGCTCAAACAACAAACATTTATCTCTCATCATTCTGGAGGCTGGGGTGTCCGAGATCCCATGCCTGGTGAGCTCCTCTTCCCAATTCATACACAGCCATTTCCTCACTCTGTCCTCAGATGGCAGAAGGGGCAAAGGAGTTCTTGAGGGGTGGGGTCTCTCTTATACGGGCACTGACCCCATCCACGCCGGCTCCACCTTCATAACCTAATTTCCTTCCAAAGGCTCCACCTCCAAGCTCCATCACACTGGGGACTAGGACTTCAACATATGACTTTGTAGGGGACACACACATCCAGTCCATAGCACTTACTCTGTAGTAAGTTTTGGGAGAGGCCCTGGGAATCCCGAGATAAAATAGGATCCAGCATCTGCTCTCTAGAACTTTAAAGTCTCACTGGAGAAACAAACGAGACATAACCACGAGAAGAAAGAACTTCCAGCAACGGAGCCCCTACTATGCACCAGTCTCTGTTCCAGGACCTTCATATTTATTATTTCATGGCTCTCCTACAATAATTGTATGAGGCAGGCACTTCTTTTTCCACTTTACAAGGAGAAAGCTGAAGCTCAGAGAAGTTAAAAACAAACAAATAAACAACTGGCTCTCCATTATACCGTGAGTAGGTAATACACCAAAATCCACACCGCCCAGCCTGGCATCCCAAGGTGGCGGACAGGAGGCAGATTACCAGTAGGGACCTTGATGGAGAGCGTGGTCCACACAGACTTCATGGAGAGAACATAATTTTGCCAGCAAATTGAATGAACAGAGGAATCAGATATGCAGGAAGCACAGGAGAGGCGGAGGGTGAGTAAATAATTCTTGCACTGCTGAGCAAGAATGTGGCAGATTCTGGAAACCCTGGGAGATGAGGGACTGGGGGATGGAAGAGAAGAGGAAAAGGGTTCTCTTGGGAGCACACTGCAGCAAACTGCATGTGGAGCTCTGCCGGTGCAGGTGATCTGCTCGTGGCCACGGGAGCCCAGAAGGATACCAATGGTGCAGACATGAGAAATGCCTGTCAACAATCTCCAAAGAATGCAGAGAGAGTCAGAGAAGGAAGAGTTGAGAGGAATTTTATGTTCTGAGCCTGAGTTCTGCCTAGAAATATCTGTGCCCCAGTCCTCTGAATATGGAAACTCCCTCTGCCTGCTCCCATCAGTTTCCAAGGGGAAGGGGCAGCCTACAGGGATGACCACAGGAGAGCCTGCTGCTATCTTCTGCCCCAGCCGGGCCCGGGGGGACAGTGGATGTCCTTCGGGGCATCACATTTACCTCTGTTGAGAACTGTGCCCACCTCCTTCGATTCCTTCCTACCTGCCATATACATCACACACACGCGGGTGCACACACACATGCACGCACGCATGCACACACAGCCACACACATACAGGCACCAAATCTGAGGGTTCAATGGACACTGCCCATCAGATGGGAGAGACAGTTGGCTGAAGAAAAGGTTCACTGGCCCCACTGCTCTGAGCTGCATCAGGGTGAGAGGCTTAAAGAGAATCAATTTCGTCCAAGAAATCTGAAAGGAGACAGGGAGGGAGGGGCTCGTTTCAGCAGCAGCCAGAGAGACAAGGCAAGGGAGCCACAGCCCAGGCCAGGGGGAATCTTTGCAAATTGAATATCTGACCATAGCAGGGAGACAAGCCAGAGTGGAGGAAAGGCCTGGTCTCTCTGGGAGGAGCCCAGTGTCCCTGGGTCAGAGGACCAAACTTTGCCTCTCAGGGAGGCACAGGAAAATCCTGTCCCAGGACAGCAGTGCCCCCCTTCCAGGCTGCCCACTGGCTCCTCATGTCCTCCATTTCTCCTTCACCCCTTGGTATTTCGGCCCCCTTCCTGGTAAGAAGGGGAGACAGGGAGGACCAGAGACTCTGCCTCTGGAGTGAGGCCTTAGAGGTGGGAACCATCCAGGCAAAGAGGAGGTGTGAGCCTGAAACGGGGCATTACCTGCCACCTGTAAGGGCCACAAGGAAAAGGCAGCCCTCCTGACCCTGCTCCATTGCTTTGAACCCAAAAGGAATCTTCTATGGTTAGTCAACTGGATCCTCTGTCTCTCTGACTCTGAAGACCCTCCCATCCATTCCCCACCTGCCTCAGACAGTACCTGAGCAGGCCATGCTTAGTGATGTTATGGTCAGCATTACATCCAAAGAGGACCCTACTGGAGAGTGTGGGCCAGGATGTGAGAAATGGTATATGTATGCAGTGTGTGTGTGTGTGTGTGTGTGTGTGTGTGTGTGCACGTGCGTGTGTGTGTGTGTGTGTAGAGCATACCCAGGGCATCAAGCAGCAAGAATAAATCTTAGCCTGATCCTTGGGAGAAAAGAAGGTTACCCAGTCAGCCCTCTCTGGCTCTGGGCAGATACATCACACACTGTTGTGTTCACTTGGCTTTGGTTTGAAGAACAAGACCCTAAAGATTGTGGGAGGAGACCTGAGGACAGGGTTCAGGAAGCCCTAGGAAACAGCCAGCACTGTGTTCACAATGGAGTGAAGAAGAGGCAGGACTGCAGACCCTTTTGGCAAGGCCAGTCCAGTCCAGCCTCTAAGGGATGGCGGGGGGCGGGGGGCGGTTAGTTGGGATACATCAGTGACCCAACAGTATTCACAACAATGGAAACACTTCCAGAAGCAATGGCCTGCTGTGTGGAACAATCCAGGTGCCCTTCTTCCTTCCATCAAGAACCTGTCACCCTGCAAGTACTTTTATGTGCTTTACATGCATTATATCCACTAGAATGGTTTTGTCCAACACAGCAAAGCACTAAAACAGTGCCTGACATGTCCTAGGCACTTAGCAAATATTTGCTTTGCTTTGTTGATAATCAAAGAAGCATCATCTTGGTCTTGGGAGTTGTAGCATGTTAAGGAAGATTCTACTAAACTATGAATGAACTGAACTACCACGGCCAGGACCGGCCCAATGAGGGAGGCCTTATGGGGAAGAGAGGAGGAAGAATGAGGTCAGGGTGTCTTCAAAGAGCCCCAAGCCTTCCTTGTCCAGGAGCAGTAGGCACAGGGCCCACCAGGCGAAAGGCTTGTCACCAGTAGCCACAGAAATACTTGGGGAAGGGACACGGGGCACCCTGGGGTCAGGAACCTGCTTGCAATGAGAACTGGATCTGGTGGAGTGTGCCTCCAGCACAGACAGAGAGCCTCCTTCCAACCATAGAATGATCCCTATACTTTGATACCGCCAAGGTGGGGGCCTCATCTGTGAGCACTCATGACCAGGGGCTTCCTATGCACCCCTCCCCTGCTCAGACCCTCCAGAGTGAATCAGCCTCCCGTCTTCCAGACCACCTGCTGAGTTTAGATATCATGAGCACGCTTCCTCAGGGCCTGATGTCCTCATGACAAGCTCATGTGAGGGGGACCAGGCGCCATCATCACGAACCAGCATCTCTGAGACCCAGCCACCTAGACCTGTTGCGTTCCCTTCCCTCTTCACTACCTTCTAGCCCAGGCTCTCTGCACCCCGAGGGACATCCTCCTCTGTCCCAAGGGGCTCGTGCCAGCCCCTCCCCCAGACCAGAGCGGCTCCAGCCACTGCAGAGGGGTCAGGCTCTCTCGACCACGGGGAGATCATTATTTTAAAATGTGCCCACACCTCTGGAAAGTGTCAGTGCACAGAGCAGAGTGAAAATAACACACCGGCACCACCACCACCAAATGCCACCTATCACAACAGGGACCCGACAAATGAAGAAAATAACTTGGAAGGTGGGGGAGGGGGTTAAGGCTTTAGTCTTGGCAGGACAAGGGAGGTGAGACCGAAGTCTGAAAAGGGGGAGGTTCCCCCACCCCCATACTAGAGTACCGTCTCTGCAGCCCTGAGCTCGGCTCCCCACCCACGTCGGGTGGCCTGGGCCAGAGCAAGATGTGGATGCAGAGGGCAGACACTAGGGGTCCTAGCTGGAGGGGAGGTCAGTTTCAGGCCAGACCAGATGATCTGAAGTGGGGTCACCAACCCCAGGGCTGGAGAGAGAGAGCATGAGCCAAAGAGAAAAGCCAAAATGGGGCACAGGAACCAGGGGAGACATCGAGCACGGTAGGGCAGCACAGGAGGGGTGGACACGGGCGTGGAGAAATTCTACACCCAGGGAAGCTTCTCTTGCCCACCTCACACACACCACGAGTGGGCTTTGAAAGGCGTGTCTGTCGTCACATTGATCCAACTCTGCTCCCTGCTCTGGTGACAGTGCCCTCGTCTCCTTCAGAGAACAAATCCTCCTTCGTGCCCAGCCCACAATGGAGGCTCTGGCTTCAGGGGTGGGCAGGCAGCCTGGGCCTGGCCAATCGGAGTATTCCATCCCCCTGGCCATGCCAGTAGCTCATGGACGGACTTGAGAGTAAATCCTGTCACGAGAAAGAAACTCACATCAAGCCGAAAGCACGACATAAGCCAACTGCTACCAAGGGCCACTATGCCTAGAGGGCCTGACTGAGAGAGAAGTAGACAAATGGAAAAGAAACTGCGAAGTCAGAGACTAAGAGAGAGAGAGAGACAGAGAGAGAGAGATGATGGCACTATTTGAACCCCAGGATCCAGCTGTACTTGACCCTGAGGTTATACAACTTGATACATTTCTTTGGCTTTAAGCCACTAGGATTTAGTGTCTGTCACTTGCACCTAAAGAATCTTGGTTTTTCCAGATACTCCAGATGCATTAAAAAGGCCCAAACAGGATGTTGTCTCTGGCTGATGCCTATTAGGGAAGCAGAGAAGCCATCGGTCAGACAGAAGGTTTGCCAGAGTATTTCTAGGGCTGACTCCACTGGGCACCCTGCAGACGAGGCCACTAGGGAGGTTTCTCTGCATCATGGTCAAGTGTGGTCAAGTCAGAGAGATACACTCGATGGAAGCCCAGGCCGCACGCCAGGACTATAGACACAAAGTTCCAACACGGGCCTCTCTGCCTCACATGGTGGCAGTGGCTGCTCCGCTTTGGTACATTCCCCCAGAGCACTAGGCAGTGACAAAAAAATTCTGATCCCATCCTGCTGTGTGCAACTGGGACTTTTGTGAATAATTTACCACCTTACGAAGTTGTGATATCTCTGTTGTTTGTCTAACGTAATGAGATTATGAGAAATCATTGGTTTCTTTTTTTTTTTTTTTTTTTGGAAAATGGATTTCACTATTATTTTTCAAATTTAAGAACTGGTGGCTAAAAAGTCATTTTTGGCCATGATTAGCCTTGTCTAGGACAGCAGGTTAGCCTATGCATCCATTTAGTAACATTATTAACATCTATTTACTAACATTAACATTGACATTTACTAACATGCCCAGTCAGTGGCATGAAGAACATTCATGTATTTGGGCTACCAACAACACTACCCATCTCTAGAACCTTTCTTGTCTTCCAAGTTGAAACTCCTTGCCTGTTAAACACTAGCATCCCATCCCCTCCTCCCCACTGGTCCTGGACAACCAGCCTTCTATCTTCAGTCTCTATGAACCTGACTATTCTAGGTACCTCCAAGGAGTGGAATCACATGGTATTTATCCTGTCATGACTGGTTTATTTCACTGGGCATGGTCTTCAAGTTTCCTCCATGTAACATAGCTTCTGGGATATTTTGTGGGCAAACCTTCTAACAGTGGTGCTTCTGTTCTTAACTGAGGTGGCCAGCTCACCTGCTTTATTTCACACCTAGAAAAGGTCAAGTTCAGAGAAGGAAATCTCTAAGTATGGGCCCAGCACCCTATAATTCCAGCAGACTTGAATTAATTCTCCTGGGAGTGAGCTGCTGGCCTCCTCACACATCTGGTAAACCTCCCTGTTAAAATCCTTTCCTGATGAAGAAAACAACAAGGAATCAGATGATGCCTCCTGCCCTCCATCCCTGAGAAAACCCCCCAAAATGGAGAAAGGTGGTCCCGGGACCCAAAGAATAATTTGGCTACCTATTCACTTGCTTTCCCTCTCCTCCCACTTCCAACCAACCTCATAAGGTTGAAGGTGGTGATTTTAAAGAAAGTTTTGTCAGGTTAAGCATGTGATGTCTTGCTCCAGTCGCAGAAAATGAAACCTTCCCTGAGTGAATTTCTGTGGACTTAAAAAGAATTGAGCTCTTGTTCCTAAGTGAACCAGGTATACCCATGGACGCACTCACACATAAACCCTGTCAAAGACACTGGATCTTGCTTGTGAAGCTTTTCCAGATCGCCCATCCCGAGCCACTAGTCTTGCTCTGGCCATTCCTGGGTTCTATGTGAGTTATTACTGAAGCCTAGATTCCACTTCTTGGCCCACACCCCCCAGTACATTATGGATGCTTCACCATTCCTAACTCAGCATCTCCCAGACAGTTTTCTGAGACTTGCCCTCTGACCCCGTGCCCTGCTGCCATTCACATTGGATCCCAATTGCTTCCAGTCCCAGTCTCAAAAATAAACAGACCAGAGAAAAGGGCATGGACACTATCCCAGAGAACCAGTTCTCCCACCTGCCCAATCCCAGCCATTGGCAAGAGGGTAGGCAGAAAAACCTGGAAGACCTATTCCTGCCTACTGAAGTCTCTCCCTGCCGCACAAGGCTGAGGAAATCCCCACACCGTCTCTCTTGTCCCTACAGGAGCACCCTTGGCTTAGACCAACTGGCGGAGTGTGCCTACATACTATTGGGAAATAAACATACTATCTGACACTCTCGGTTAATTTATGTGAGATCTCCTGGGCCTCATTGAGGGGGCTCTGTTTGACAGAACTAGAGAGTCTATGATACTCCCCTGATCGAACAGACAGGTAAGTTTTGCCCCATTGACACGGAGAACAGAAGTCTGGATTCAAGGTTCATTAAGCACCTTGTGGTTTCATTATCCAACAGACAGACATGTACCACCTTAAAAATGATAGGCACAAAGAGATCTGGATGGACCCAGGTCCAAGGGCTGATTTTTAAGATTCGTTTACTTTAATTCCACTTCCATCTAATGACAGTGATATGTTCTACTCAAAGGGTGGAAGAACTAACTGAAATAGTTGATGTAAAAGTGTTTGACACATTGCCTGATGTAGATCCCGAATGTCATTTCTCTTCTTCCTTTCCTCCCCCCCTCCCTCCTCTGTCCCTTCGTTCCTCCCTCCCTTCCTTCCCCCTTTTCCTTAGATACGTAGGAATTTGCTGACTCCATGGACTCCATGGTGTTTTCCTTTCCACTTGCCCTATAACGACCCACCCTCACCCTGGGAAGAGACAGTCTGATTGGCCCAGGCACAGACCAGTAACTGGGCCATATGCACTGGGGTGCTGTTTTTTTTTTTTAATGTTTATTTATTTATTTTGAGAGAGACAGAGCAAGCGGAATTGGGGCAGAGAGAGAGGGAAAGAGAGAGAACCCCAAGCAGACTCCACACTCTCAACACAGAGCCTGATTCGGGGCTCGAACTCACAAACCATGAGATCATGACCTGAGCCGAAACCAAGAGCCAGACGATTAACCGACTGAACCACCCAGGTGCCCTAGTCGCTGTGTTTTTAAAGGTTGTGTGTCCACACTCAGCTCCTCTTCCCTCTAGTCTACCCAGGACCTGGCCATCCCTCTCTTCAGTGCCTTCCTCTGTCCAGCTGGCCACAAGTAGGAAACACCCAGGATTTGCATTCATGCTTCCAGGTATTCTTTCACCATTCAGTTCTTGACTCCCATTCAATATTCTGAAATCCTGCGAAGGAACAGAGGTCAAGACACGAGCATTTCTGGACTCTGGAACATAGAGTAGCAAACTTCGGAGTAATGTGTGCCACCTACTGCCAACGGAGCAACTTCAGCCTGGCCTGGCAGTATTCCCCTGATGCTCACAGGAATTTCTTCACCCTTGATGTTTCTTCCAGCTCCAGCAGACCTGTCCCCCTTCCCTGGACATGACACCCCGAGTTCACCAGTACTGCCTCCATTCAGGGCCCTCAGTGGGATCTCAGAGAGGCGTGGCGGAGGCCACAACACACAATGACCTCCAGGAATTCACCTGGAAATATTCATTAGGAGGAAAAGGCACCTCACAGGCTGGAAGGTAAATAAAAATAGCAGTAAAAGAAAGATTCCTGCTCATCCTGGGATGAGGGGCCCCAGCCTTCGGCCCAGACCTGACAGTCCAGTTTTCTCGCCATCTGTTTTAGGTAGGTCAGATTTTGTGGCTAAAAAAATTGGTGCTGTCCACATAAATATAGTTCATATTGCATTGCACATATTTATAAATATAAGTGCTGTAGCACCACCACATTGCCTGTGAAGAATGCAAGCAGGTTGTGATTAGAGGTGAGCCAGTTGTTGATTGTGGGTTAATTAGCTCTGCTAATAAACTGCCTGTAGCCTTACTTAAGAAAAATAACATATTTCATCTTAGGTAGAACAATTACGGTGCGTGTAAAATAGATATTTTTGCCTATCGAGCATGTGAAATGTTTTCTTTGGAAAACACACACACCACTCTTCTTTTTTTAAAAAATTGTTTTTAAGTTTTTATTTATTTATTTCGAGGGAGACGGAGACAGCGTGAGTGGGGGAGGGGCAGAGAGAGAGGGTGAGAGAGAATCCCAAGCAGGCTCCGACGTCAGAGGCCAACTCAGGGCTCGAACTCACGCAACGGTGAGATCGTGACCTGAGCTGAAGCCAAGCGTGGGACGCTTAACCGACTAAGCCACCCAGGTGCCCCCTCCAAAATCCACCCCCCAAATTCCCCAGGTGGATCGTGGTAAAGATGAACTTCTAAATGGTTGGAATGGCTTTCAGGTTGCACAGCTGATCTTCAGCTGATGGCCACTGGCAACAAACAGAGCATGTTCCAACGAAATCAGAGTTGGACCCCAGTGGGAACCTGGGGGCTGTGGGACAAAGAGCAAAATGAGCTGAAAACAATAGGGCTCAGAAGAAATGCCGCCATTAGCGGTGAGAGGGACACTCACAACGGGCATCCGTAGGACTTCGTGAAGGTGCCATCGCGGAAGAAATGCCAACGAGGGGGCGGCAGCAGACGACTGCAAGGGCGTGGTGGTCCAAGGAAGAGGACAGAGATGTGACTCCAGGCACAACATCAGGGGACAGCTGGATCCTAGGTCTGCACAAACCTCTCATCAACAAGGGTCCTATAAACTTGGGGCTGGAAGAGCGCTTAGAATTCCTGGGATTCTGGGATGGTAGACACCTGACATACTGACTACCCTTCTCTTCCCCCAGCACCTTCGCAGACACAGCCAACTGGGCATAGGATTCTTTCCTACTAGTCCATCGCAGCCACTTGGAATTGACTAGAAATGGTCATTCCTGATCTCTGGCATCTTTCATCCACTCTTCATCTTTGCTTCAAGGTAAGAGAAGTGAGATCCAAGATAAGTCCATGTGAAGTATTTTAAGTGACCTTCACAAAGGTCTCTTGATTCTTTGCACTACAAACCGTGTCTGGGAGGCTTTCAGACAGGTGTAGTTAGTTCTCAGTTTGACCAAGGCCACCCTCAAATGAGTCACAATAAATCTTCCAGAATCCACAAAAATAATCCACAGGAATGCAAGAAAAGAAAGTGATATTTGTTCCAAAGAATCACCTTTCAATGAGGGAGGATGCAAGAATGTAGACTGAAGGGCGAGAGAGGGTCTATGCGGCCATTAGGTTCCACGCCAACAAGAACTGTTCTCCATGGGTGCTCAGCCAGCTGAGACGGTGATGTCAACTAAGATGAACACTCTTCCCATCGGGGTGTCTTGGTTGCTAGGGCTACCATAGCAAAGTACCACAGACTAGGGGGCTTAAACAACAGAAATTTATTCCTCACAGTTGTGTGGCTTGGTGTCCCCTGAGTCCTCTCCCCTTGACTTGTGGAAGGTCACTTTCTCATTGTGCCTTCACATGGCCTTTTCTCAGTGTGTGCGTATCCCTGGTGTCTCCTCCTCTTCTAAGAACATTAGTCCTATTGGATTAGGGAACTGCCCTTATGACTTCATTAACCTAACTACCTCTTTAAAGGCCTTGTCTCCAAATACCACCACACTGGGGGTTAAGGTTTCAACATGGGAACCTCAGGAGACACAATTCAATCTACAACACAGGGTCATCAAACCATAGCCCTCAGAGCTAAAGGGGTCTCGGAAGGCATCAGCTCTAGCCCCTACCCAGCGCAAGACTCCCTTTCTAGAACATAAGTGTGTTCTTCCAGGCTCTTCCCCACCATGGGCAGGAACTCTGCATCCACACAAACACAGGTGCATGGAGGAGGGGCTAGCAATGCTGCCAAATGATGGTTATTGATCGAATAATGGCCCCCAAAGCATCCATGTCCTGACCCGCAGAACCTATAAATATATTAAGTTACATGGTGATGGGGAACTAAGATTGCAGATGGAATTAAGGTAGCTAACCCTAAAATAGGGAAACAAGCCTAGATTACCTGAGTAGGCCCGGTGTAATCACAGGGGTCCTTAAATAGGGGAGAGGCAGGCAGAAGAGAGTCAGAGGGACATGTGACTATGGAAGAAAGCACAGAGATGCAAGGTTGCTGGCTTTGAAGATGGAGGAAGGAGCCACAAGCCAAGGAATGCAGCAGTCTCTAGAAGCTGGAAAAGACAAGGAAACAGCTTTACCCCCAGAGCTTCCAGAAGGGAATGTGGCCCTGCTGACACCTTGACTTCGGCCCAGTGAGACTCAATGGGGACTTCTAACCCACAGCACTCTAATAAAACAGTGAGTTTGTGTTGTTACAAATGACCAAGCTTGTAGTAATTTAGTACAGCAGCCACAGGAAACGAATACAAACGAATACGGAGGATGCTACCCCAAATGCTGACAAAGGGGGACAACAGCATTGAAAGGACCCCCATAGGAGGGATGGCAGGGCCCCCACCATGTGGGAGAGCAGCCTCACTGCTCCCTGTTGATCGAACGTGTCATATGTGGACTCGCTTTGCTGACTGTGATCAGCTCATGGGCTGGCTCAGTGCTGGCTCGACGCCATTCCATTCCTCGTAGCTTCAGGGAACCCCTCCTGTGGAGTCTGACCTCCTGTGGGACCTCTATCCTCATAGGACACGAGTGTCTCCTCAATGACACCATCAAGCTCCGAGGGCCAGAGCTATCAGCTTTTCAAAAGGGAGACAAGATGGATTCTGGAGTCAACCTTGGGTTCTCAGTAACTATTTGAAAGGAAAGGCAACCCAGAATTTTACGCGCCCATATAGTAGGTAGCATCTAGGACAGTCCTTGCTGTACAGTGCTTTCTGATACAATGCATTTTTATTTTTTAAGTTTATTTATTTTGAGAGAAAGAGAACAGGGGAGGGGCAGAGAGAGAGAGAATCCCAAGCAGGCTCTGCATTGTCAGTACAGGGCCTGACGTGGGACTTGACCTCATGAACTGTGAGATCGTGACGTGAGCCAAAATCAAGAGTTGGACACTTAACCGACAGAGCCACCCTGGAGCCCCATGAAACAGCGTATCTCTTGAAGACAGTTCAAACCTTTGAAAGGTGGCCTTCCCTGTAATGTCAGTCATCTCTCTGAACTGTTCCTTTTGCCCCCCAGGACCTTGGCAGACAAGTCTGTGATCTGTGCAGATCTAGGTAGGCTCTGCTGTGGCAGGAAGCCTCCCTGGGGAGGGGAGAAAGCCACGGGAGAAGGAAGGCAAGGGCCCCTTGGTAGCCATAGCTTCTGCCAGACCAGGGAGCCAGGCTGGAGGCAGGCTGTCCAATCTCGGAGAGCCTGGCAGACAAGCGCACCCAGTTTTCCCTTCTCTCCCGGAGCCCAGAACCCAGGGACATGTGCAAGGCACGTCTGGGCTTTGGTGTAAAAATAAACCCGGGGCTGTCAAGCCCCAGCATATTAATGACAATTAATGATTCGTTCTAATCCTCCCTAGCTCTCCGTGGGCATCTGTGACATGCTTTGGGCTGGACATCCCTCCCCACTCCCTCCGCCTCCTGCGGATTCCATCCATATGCTGAGCTGCTCGGAATGCAGGTCTGGGAGGGAAATCTAATGGCAAGAGACGCCCACTACAAAACGCCTGCCCAGGGGTAACTGGGGAACAGCAGCCCATCGCCACGGGTGGGGGCTCCCCTGCCTGGGACCTGCAGGACCCGAGCAGCTAGCATCTCCTTACAAGACCCCCCGGGCCAAGCAAATTGCAGCCTCCAACATGGACTCCCGGGGTCACATTTTGGCACTTCAGGGGCTCCTGCCTCTCGGCTCAGACCCCACTCAAAGAGCAGCCCCATTTTCCCCCTGCTGACCAGCCTCCTCCCACTCAGGACCCCAGACCCTACAGGCGAGGGGCAGCTGCTCCCAGCCCCAGAAAGCCCCCATCATCCTAACCTCTCTTCTGAGCTAGGAGTGTCTCAGAGGCAATGAGCCCCTTTCTGTGTTGCTGCGGCACCCTGCATGACCCCCCACCCCGAAGTACTCCTCATGGTGTGCACCTGGTCACCCTGCTTCCTGGCCTTGACTGTAACACGGCCAGAGTGGGGAGGCAGGGACCACACCTCTCTGTTCTCCACTGGGTCCCATTGCCTGGCGTGATGCCAGGTGTGTCGCAGGGGCCTAATAAATGTTGGCTCTCTGCCTGGCCAACTGGCCACACAGGGAAAGTGCGTAGAACCACACCTCACATGCACTCAGTGCCCTGCGAGTATTAGCCCCTGTTCTCAAGCATCACCTACTTCATTCAATCTTCCCACCTGCCTGTGCACTAAGTCCCATCATTCAGAGGAAGAACATAAAGTTCCCTCCACTGGACTGCTAAAGCCAAGTGTCAGACCCAGGTTGCGTCTGCCCCATTCCACCCCGGTCACTTAAGCACAGAGGTGGGGTCCCGGCCTCACCAAACAGAGCAGGCTTGTGGGGGGGAGGGGCGGTGGCGGTTCAAATGAAATGCTTGTGGATGATAAGAATTCACACACACTTCTGACTGATCAATACTTGAGAAATGGGTGCAGAAGGCTGAAGAATGTCCAGCAAGAGGTGCTCAGAATGTTTGTGAGAACGTGCCCTGAGTGAGGTCTGGGCTCAGCACCATGAGGTTAGAGGCAGGGATAGTACTGCTGACACCAGAGGGGAAATTATTTGCATTGCTGACCGTGGGGCCAAGATTTCTGTGCAAATCCAGGAGTAGGTGCCTGGGTGGCTCCAGCCCAACCCATGCATTTATAACCCACTCACGCGGGAGAAGGAGAGGAACCGCTGGAGACTGCCAGTTTCCCCTTGTGCTATAATGAGCAGGAGATAAACTTTGCCTACATAACACGCTGCCTTTTCTTGCCAGTTCCATTTGGGATTAAAACCACAATGAGAAAAAAAAAAAGAAAAAGAAAGGAAAAGAAAGAAAAATGGAATCAAAAAAGCCCCGAAAACCAAGTACCTTGAAGACTTTTCCCCCTTTGAAATCTCTCTAATTGGGCACTTATCTGGGGCGGGAATGTGGGCTTCTCCGAGCCATTACAGAAACACACACAATGAGGAAATTGTTGCCTTCTTAGTCCTATGCGGAATGCCTATTATTCCCGTTGAAGCTGCACTGGGTTTCCACACTGAAAGTCTTTTGGTAGCAAAGGAAATCTCTCTCTCCGAGTCCCCAGCTGGCCTGGGGAAAAAGAATCAGGTTGCTGTCATGGACTCAATTTTAACCACCAGATTCCTCCTTTTAAAAGCATAACCTCCTGCACATGCAGCCCCGAAACGTGATGTAAAACACCCAATTCTGTAATGTTTATGCGTCCATTTCAGGCACCAAGGCAGCCGGGAGGATTTAACCTGCTCACACGGTGCTTTCATCTGGCTTAGTGCGGCTGCTTGGTTTTCCAGCCTGCCTCTCCGTCCACCTGTCTTCTCTCCTCCTAAGACCCAGACGCAGCTTCCATGGGGACCCAAGCGGAGAAGCACCTTCCACCCTCGCCCTTTCTTGGTCCCCCAAGACACCGAATCAGGGGATATCCATCCCAGTAGCAGCCTCTCTCTCAGATCGAGGTTGCTGTTTTACAAGAAATCAACAGGATCCACCTCTTCCCTGAGCACATTCTTTCAGTTTTTCTTATAGAAACAGGATGGTGATGTGTGACAAGCCATCGCTCCCTTGAGCCCACATAACCAAGAGCCACGTGTGTCTGAGCACATGCAGACTGCACTCAAAAACATATTTGTTGAGCTGTTAAACCAAATCCTGCATTAGGGTCTTTCACGACTCACCCCTCTCCCCACTTCCCCGGCATGCAGTACACCCCACCCCCCGCCCAGGCACCACCACTGCAGTGACCTCCTATCATACCTCACACCGCTTGTCCCTCCCCCAATCCAGCCCCGCACACTTTTCAGGTTGGTTGTGTCCCTGCCTTGTTCAAAATCCCCACTGGCCCTGCATTGCTCCCAGAATAAAGGTGATGCCTTTAGTCCGACACGTAAGACCTCTCCCGACATGGCCCCAGCAGATCTCTGCACTGTATCTTTCACAGCGCCCACGTAGCCCCTGGCCAGCTGCTCCCCATCCCTTGTGCACACACCCACACTTCCTCCTGTGAGCTTGCTCATTCTACACCCTCTGCCTAGACTGTCCTCCCCTCCAGTTCTACCTGTCATATCCTACCCCACCTTCAAAGCCCAGCTCCGGCATCACTTCCTCCATGAATCTGCCCACATTTAGCCTGCTACCTGGCCAGCCTGGTGCGAGGCTTGCCATGCAACTGATTTGGCTCAGCCATGTCGGTGTTCAAAATCCCCAAGCCCCAGCTTAGGGTGACTCCCATCCCGTCTCTGATACTCACCCCAGTGGTAAGGGCAGACCAGGGAGGGAGGGGTCTGGGGATGAGGCAAAGGTGTCTGGTTTACACATTTCTTAGCTGGGAAACAGCTGGGGGGATAAAGGTTTGGTTTTCTGGTGCACTAAAATGTTTCTCTCTCGGAATGAGCGCGAGAAAAGCTCCGTTCCTTGCCTGCCCCTCCGCAGGTCTTCCATATGGCTATTGAATAAGGGTGTGGATAAATGAATGAAGGACTCTCCCACAGCTTGTTGTGCCTCCTCCCCTCCTTGGCTCACGTGGAGACAGACACCAGCCCGAACCCCTACAGAGTCTCCACGGTGCCCCTCTTGCCCTCTCAGCCCCCCTCTGTGCCTGAAACTCAGTCACCGCCCTAGAAACTCTGCCGCCAACGGCTCAGCCCTCTGATGCCCCCTGCCTGTGTCGCTGCCCAACGCTGCCCCCCACCCCAGAGTGCTCATTGTGAGGCACTGTTGCCTCTTCTGCCAGATTTCTGGTGGCACAGCCTGGCGAGATTCACTGCAAACCCATCCGCTCTTCCTCCTGGCACATACCTGGACCTCATTCTAGAGAATGTAGGGTAGCCACATGACCTCATTCTGACCAAAGGAACATGGGAGAAAGTGATGGACTTCTATACTTCACCTCCAGGCCTAACCCATAAAACTTCCTGTTCAGTCTCTCTCTCTGTCTCTGTCTCTCTTTCACTGGATGATTGCAGACAAGGAGGAGGCTCTTGACTGCCCTGTCCAATATGACAGTGGCCACATCACCACCACGCAGACAGAGAACATGTCCATCATCGCAAGATGCTCTGTGGAGCCCGTGTTGAGTGAAGTCTGGCCCAAATAACGGCTCAGAGCAGACTCATCACCTACTCCTCAAATGACCTTTATAAGAACGAATGTGGATGAGAAATGACCTTCATTTGGGTTAAGCTGCTGAGATTGCGAGATGGTTTGTGACAGCAGTTAGTGTACCTACCACCCCTTGCTCGGTCGTCCAAATGCTCTAGACATAGCGCCCAGCCTCTCTACTCATCATCTGTGCCTTCCTCTCTATCCCCAGAGGGTACGACCAGTGGTCAGGTCTTCATCCTCTCTTCTTGGCCTTTCCTCATTCCTGCCTAGGTCTGTGGCTCTTTGCATCCTTCCCCTAAGCTCTGCATTTCCCAAACTCTTCTCTCATGTCTGCCAAATCCATGTACTACCTCTATTATTATTTACTTAATATCTTTCCTTAAATGAGCTCCTTTTTTATTTAAATAAATATATTGAATAAGGACATTTTCTTTACCTTCTTAAATGGAATTACTAGTATTACTTGCTGTACTAGTCAGGGTTCTCCATAGAAACAGAACCAATAGTGTGTGTGTGTGTGTGTGTGTGTGTGTGTGTGTGTGTGTGTACGGGGGGTAGGGGAAGATTATTAAAAGAAATTGGCTCAGGCAATTATGAAGGTTGAGAAGTCCCAAGATCTGTGGTTGGCAAGTTGGAGACCCAGGAGAGATGATGGTGTGGTTCCAGTCCAAAGGCCTCCAGGCTAGAGACCCTAGAAGGGCTGATGTTTCAGTTCAAGTCTGAGGGCAGGAAAAGACCAGTGTCCTAGCTCAAGGCAGTCAGGCAAGAGGAAATTCCTGCTTCCTTGAAGGAGGGTCAGCTTTTTTATTCTATTCAGGCCTTCAACTGACTGGATAGGGCCCACCCATGTTGGGGAGTACAATCTGCTTTACTCAGTCTACTGCCTCAGATGTCAATCTCATCCAGAAACACTCTCAAAGACACACTCTGAAAGATGTCTGACCGAATTTCTGGCTCCCTACGGCCCAGTCAAGCTGACATGGCACATGAACCATCACACTTGCCACAATCAGCAGACAAATAGGTGGAAGCCCAGCAGTATTATTTCAGTCCAGCTAGAATCTGTAGTCTATCTTAGCTCTGGGCCTGAGGCTTGCTATTTTTCTCTACTTAAAAGGGAGAAGGGCACCTGGGTAACTCAGTTGGTTGAGTGTCCAAGTCTTGATTTTGGCTCAGGTCGTGATCCCAGGGTCATGGGATCAAGCCCCACATCGGGCTCCATGCTGAACGTGGAACCTGCTTAAGATTCTCTCTCTCTCCCTCTGTCCCTCTCCCCTGCTCATGCTCTCTCTTTGTCTACAATTAAAAAATAAATACATAAAATAAAAGGGAGATTAGCAAGTATTGGGGAGTTAGAATGTGTGATTCAGCTCTAGAATGTACATTCATATCCCATCTCAACTTATCCCCGGTGCCCACCAGTGGGACCCATACCCACATGAGGGCTGCTATCCTAGACTATGGGCTTCTGAGGGCCAAACCCATATCCTGATGACAGTCACATCCCCCTTGGTGCCTCACATATAAGAGCCACTTAATAGACGGTAAGTGAGGGAAGACCTAGCCGGGAACGTTCTGTGACCTAGTTGGCGGTTTCTGTCAGAAGTAGAACATCATGGCGGAAGAAACGGGACTAGCATGTTAAACCACACAAAAGGTTCCATCTACCAAATAGCTCCTGTGGCACTTTGGGGCAGGGCTGTGTCTGAAGGAATTAAAACACTCAGTAGCCCCAGGGCCAGATTAAGACATTCTGAGGCTCTAAACTCCGTGCCACGTCACCCAAAGCACCAGAATGTATTTTCACAGAAAGAACATTGGACATTTATATCTAAACACAGATCAAAGCTGCGTATACACAAACACACAGTGTATTAAGAGAGAAGAGAGGGAGAGAAATTGGAGCGGAGCAGAGAAGGCAAAGAAGAAATGCAATGTGGGGGGAAGAAGAAAACTGAAATCTGGTCGCGGCTCTTCCTGGTGTGAAACTGTTTGTGATTTTTCCGCTTTGTAAGAGGGGCAAGTCCAAGCTCCTCCTTAGATACACAGAGCTCTGGATCATTTATATCTAAATCAACCCCCTCCCTGTTGCCCTGAGACCACCCGGTGTCTGCAGGCCCCCACAGGAAGTGCTAAGAAGAGCTGTCCCCCTACATGCTTATGGACGACCCAGGGGCATCTTTAGCTGACAAAGCCTTAATTTCACCCAGGACTCCCTGGGCTGGGGGCGGGCGGTGAGGTGGATTCTCAAAGATAGATATGGAAGTCTGGGAGCTATTTTCAAATTTCCAAGAAAAAAAAAAAAACCCTAATGGGTATCATATCTTTTCCGGCAATAAAACCTACTAAATTACCCAAAAGTCAGTCCCAAAGCAGGGCCCTGGACTTACCTCTAACAGTACATTTCATTTTCCTGCCTGTCTTCCCAGAGAAGCACATGCTCCTTACAACGGAGAACCATATATTTGCCTGATTTTTCTTTTTCAAAAAAGATGTCCTCAGTTCCCGCCGCGTAATAATCCCTAAACAATGCCTGATGATTTAGTGAGTGAGTGAATGGCAGAATGAAACATGTACATGTGATGTTGCGCTGTTTTAATCACACCCTTTGTTACACACAAACACATATAGACATAGACACAGACATAGATATAGATATACATATAGATGACATAGATATATCTTTGAGTAAGCGAATGCACAGGCAAATCCACTGGTAGTAAATGTAGATTATTTCGAAGGAAAAATTACTCAAAACAAGCTTTAAAAAAAATGATGAAGCGGGGCGCCTGGGTGGCGCAGTCGGTTAAGCGTCCGACTTCAGCCAGGTCACGATTTCGCGGTCCGTGAGTTCGAGCCCCGCGTCAGGCTCTGGACTGATGGCTGGGAGCCTGGAGCCTGTTTCCGATTCTGTGTCTCCCTCTCTCTCTGCCCCTTCCCCGTTCATGCTCTGTCTCTGTCCCAAAAATAAATAAACATTGAAAAAAAAAATTAAAAAAAAAATGATGAAGGAGGTGCTAGGCCACGAAGAGGTTGGGAACCTCTGACAGTGCACACATACACATTTGTCCCCACACAAAAGCCTCAGAAACCCACACTGCCCCCAAGGAAGCAGCTGTCCTGGGATACAGTCTGCTTCGAAGGCAGGATTTCTCAGAGTTCTGGAGACTCCCAGCATTAGACTCAATGGGAAGTCGGGTTAAAATGCAGATTCTTAGGTCGTACCCAAGACCAGAGAGTCTGAAGATCTGAGACTAGGACCTGGACTATACATTCTAAGTCCTTTGGATCAGTCTTTAGCACTCACAAGTTGGAAAACCATTGCCCTAAGAGCTTATGGGCAAGTCCCATTCTGGCCACCTGCCGCCCAGAGCCGGGGATGCGTTCAGAGCTCTCTCATCCCGGTACTCCAGCTGTGAGCGCTCATCCCTCACCTGGGACCCATAAACATTGTATCGGAGAAACGAGGTAGTGAGAACGAGGCATAAATCATGCTCCTCTACCCCTCTTCCCACCCCTGCCTTCCCCAAAGGAAAACCCCCACCCAGGGACTGCTCACCGGGTATTTCAATAAACTCCAACTGGCCCTTTATCAGATGGTCCAGTCAATTAGAACTTCATCAGGAATCAATTTGTGAGGCCCAGCTGAGATGTAACTATAGATCAGGGCAATGGCAACTGATTATCCCACTAATGGAATATTCCATTGATTAATTGAGTATTTAAATCCTTCAGACCATGGCCATGCTTGCTTGCTGCCATTGTTGCTGGATGAAAGGGGTATGGAGAGCATCTCGGGCAAAGAAATGAACGGTTCATTCTTCATTTGTCAGCTCTCAGCAAGACAACAGGTCTGTGCTTGGTGCCCAGAAAGCAGGAGCATTGCAACGTCTCCAGTAAAATGCAGGAACCTCTCAGCTGATTGAACCAGTCAAGGGAAGATGGGTTTAAATGCTCCATTTTCCTGCAAGGCTCTATGCCAAGTGTCTCCGAGAAACATCCATACCCATGCTTCTCGAATTTCGCAACCACCTGGAGACTTGTTACATCACCTGGGGTCTATTCAGCAGGTCTGGGGTGAAGCCTGAGAATTTGCATTTCTAGCAGGATCACCAGTGAAGCTGGAACCACACTTTGAGTAGCACTTACCTACAATTTATAAACATACATTTTAACAAGCAGTAGGGGCACAGGGTAGGAGGGGGAGGCAAACGTTATCTAATATCTATCTGAGTTATGCTGGAGTCTGAAATTTAGAATGCACATTTTCAATGCCAACGCAGCATTCACAACAATCGTAAAACGCATACACGCTGCATCGATGAAAAGGGGGATGCAAGCCACACATTTTACTCGGGCCCTTGATCATGAGTAAAAGTTTTGTTTGGGGTTTACGTCCTGACGCCAGTTCTCGGCCGCATAACTCTGGATAGGCAACCGGGCTTCTCCAGGCCTGGGTTTCCTTGTACCGATGCCGCCCTGTTCCCGCATTGTGGAAGACTCATGGTAAGAAAGCATAACACGGTGCTGGCATGTGGTAAAGACGCAGGAGACGGAAGCTATTGCTGTTATCACCCTGATGCCCAATACCTAAAAAGGTCTCATGCGTCAGGTTCCCTTTGGGGAGAAGAGGGATGCGACTGCTGTTTGCCGAGAAGCAGATGCGTCTGCTCAAGGGACGGGAAGAGCCCGGGAAAAGCCCCTTGCTCCCTGCATCTTCTCCAGTCACCGCACTGGGTCTTCTCACGTGACTGTGAAATTTCTGACATGCAGACCTTCCAAGGGGCCAAATGAAATTTCCCTGAGCAGTCAGTAGACTGTGAGGGAAAAGGAAAGAAGCAAGGAAACTGGCATGTGTTGAGACCCTGCTAGAGATGCTATGCACCTTTTTCATGAGCGATCTCGTATCATCTTTCCTAAGGCCTAGAGGGGCTGATATAATTATTCCCACGTTTCAGATGGAGAAACTGAGAGTCAGAAGAGGAAAGAGATTAGCTACACAACCAGCTGGTAGGCCGCAATTGGAGCCCAGGTTTGCTCTGCTCGGAGGTCTGTGCACATTCCTCCACACCACACCGTGTCCCAGTTCTGGGTGTCTGTGCAGGTGTAGGTGTGAATGTGTGGGTGGTGCCACACTGCCATAAGATACATGAGTGTGGGGGCGCCTGGGTGGCTCAGTTGGTTAAGAGTCCAACTCTTGGTTTCAGCTCAGGTCATGATCTCATTGTTCGTGAGGTTGAGCCCTGTGTTGGGCTCTGTGCTGACAGTGTGGAGTCTGTTTGGGACTCTCTCTCTCTCTAAAAATAAATTAACATTTTTTTTAAAGATACATGACTGTGTGGAGATGTACAGACATGCCACACAGGCAGACGTGGGTCATCCGTATTCAAAGCACACTGGTGGAAGTTATTCTAGTCGCTCAGTGTTCAACGTATCCCCCCGAGGACTTCCTAACACTGCTCCTTCCCTGACAAATATGGATTGCTTCATTGGTCCTTAAATTTTCATCTGAGTGACCTATGAAGCACAAAGAGTGACAGCAGTTCTTGAGTTATTTTAGTCTGTAAACCACTTCAACAGGGGAAAAGATCGCATCAGCTACCTAAGTATTAGCTCCTGCAAATAAACGTCATCACCAGAATCAAGGGGAAAACTGCACTACTCTTGATGGGACACCAATGACAGAGGTCTGATTTTCCGAAAACATCAGATGTAAATTCTTCACCTACGTGATACCAAATCAGACCCACAGTCACCTTGTAAAAATTAACCCTAAAACAGACGCGCCCATCAAAACCTGAGGACTTCTTATGCATATGTCTGAGAACTCTCAAACTAGGAGATCGTCTTTCTCCCAGGGACGTGAGCCCAAGGGTTGGAAGGTTATAGAGTCTGAGAGAATAGGACACTGAGATAAGTCTGCCCTCAGCCCTAACTTTGATGAACACACTTCCCCATGTCTTTATTTCAGGTGTTTGGGGCGCCCATTAAATAGATTCACATATTTAGCGTCATACAGGGTGCATGCAACCGGGCATCCAGAATGTTGACTTTTCCACTAACTAGCTGCTAACAGTACAAAATGGTCTATCTCTATATGGGCCTCAACGTCCTCAGTTCTTTTTTTTTTTTTTATTTATATATGAAATTTATTGTCAAATTGGTTTCCATACAACACCCAGTGCTCATCCCAAAAGGTGCCCTCCTCAATACCCATCACCCACCCTCTCCTCCCTCCCACCCCCCATCAACCCTTAGTTTGTTCTCAGTTCTCAACAGTCTCATGCTTTGGCTCTCTCCCACTCTAACCTCTTTTTTTTTTTTTCCTTCCCCTCCCCCATGGGTTCCTGTTAAGTTTCTCAGGATCCACATAAGAGTGAAACCATATGGTATCTGTCTTTCTCTGTATGGCTTATTTCACTTAGCATCACACTCTCCAGTTCCATCCACGTTGCTACAAAAGGCCATATTTCATTTTTTCTCATTGCCACGTAGTATTCCATTGTGTATATAAACCACAATTTCTTTATCCATTCATCAGTTGATGGACATTTAGGCTCTTTCCATAATTTGGCTATTGTCAACGTCCTCAGTTCTAACGTTCTGTGATTCCAAAAGATATTCTCCATTTGGCAGATGGGATATTAAGGGTCCTGTCCTTGCAGTGAAGGCTCTTGGTCTAGACAAGGATGTTTCCTCAAAGGGTAATTTGAGTTGGCACAAAGTATGACATAGACAACTTTTTCATAGCCAGCTAGATGGAAGGCAGGGACGGCATTAAAAATTCAAAAAGCAAAGACCAGAATTTAGCCAATGGCCTCAGCCCACACCCCAGCTAAGCCTTTTCAGACTTCCGCCATGTCCTGTGTGGGTTCTGAATCCTGCCAACTGCAGGCTCAACCTGGCCAGTCCCTGTGCCAAGAAGAGCCAGCCACACAGCTTCTTCCAATCTCTGCTTCACTCACATGAGAAGGACTTTTAGAGGTGGTCTGTGAGTGGAAAGCCACCTTCTAGGTGGGCATGGGGTCACGGTAGCTCTCTGGACAATGTCAAGAGGGTGAGGCTGTACCCTCTCTGCCTCGTGCACTGAGAATGACCTTGTGCCCTGCTGCCTCGCTTCTGAACCCATTCCAGTTCTTATCAGGAACCAGGGTCCACCCTGACCCTCTGAACTTTTCCCACCGATCCCTGACTCACCTCGAGAAGGTAACAAAAGAGCTAGACTCCTAACCCAGTGCTTCTTTCCCCAGACCACACAGCTGCTCTATGTGCACAGGACAGTAGGTGGCAGGGTGAATATATATATACAATTAGTTACGATGCTGTGGGCTGCATGTAACAGAAAACCCAACAAAGGTTAATCAAGAAGGGCATGTATTACCTAACCTAACAAGTTATGGAAGCTTGGAAGTTCAAAGGTCTATTTAGTGATCCCACAGTGTCATCAAAGAACAAGGTTCTTTCTTGCCTTCTCCTCTTCCATCACTATCAATTTTCTTTCGGCTCATCTCCTCATGGTCCCAAGGTGACTGCTGTGGTTCCAGGCATCAAATCCTCACATGACCGTATTCATAATAAAAAGAGGGCACATCTTCCTTTCGTGTGTCTCTCTCTTTTTTTTTAAGTTTATTTATTTATTTTTAAAAAGAGAGAGAGAGAGAGAACATGAGTTGGGGAGGGCAGAAAGAGAGGGAAAGAATCCCAAGCAGGCTCTGCACTGTCAGCACAGAGTCCAACATGGGGCTCGAACCCACGAACCACAAGATCATGACCTGAGCCAAAATCAAGAGTCGGGCGCCTAACCAAATGAGCCACGCAAGCGCCCCCCATGTGTTTCTTTTTATCAAGGAGGAAAATGTTTCTCAGAAACCTCCTTGCACATTTCCTCTTAGATCTGATTGGCAAAGTGAGTATGTGACATTAGCATTTATAGCAGAAAGCTAGCTCTACCATCAAGAAAGGATTCGGAGTGCAGAGAGGTCTGTTGGCTAGGCAACCAGCAGCGTCTGCCCCAACCACCAAGATGGTCATTTATCTGGGTAAAGTTGGGCCATAAATACCTTTTAGATATATAAAATCACTTCCTGAATGAGTTTGGAGTTCCAGGATGACATAAATATTAGAAGGCAAGTTTTGATAGGAGATATGAAAGGCCATTCCAGGCATAAAGCTCAACCACATGGCGGCAGGAATGGCAGACCCACAGAGAGATGCCTGCTGCAGCTGGAGCGTGAGTGGTGGTGCATGTCAGGGCTCCCATGCTGCACAACCCCAGGACATGCCATCTACCTAGGATACAGTCATGGCACACTGAGAAGGTGCATGTGTTGGCACATAGAGTCTCAGAAGAAGAGCTTGGTCCCCAAAACAGCTGGAAGTCACTGCAGAACCTTCAGCACTGCCCCAGGTCCCTAAGATCCCCCCAGAGGCTCTCCCCCACCTCCCAGGCATGCCTTCCCCTCCCCCCCAAGTCTGCTCTCCCTCCTGCCTCTCTTGCTGGACGTGAGATGCAGATGGCCCTGAGCCCAGTGGACCAAACCTCCTGAATAATCATCGATGAGCAAGAAGAAACAGTTCTATTTTTTCCATCTCTCTCCCTCCCTCACCGTTCCATCTTCGATCCCATAAGACACATGTCACAAATAAGAGAATAAGAGAGCCCTAGAGAAGAGCAGAAGACAGATAAATGAGGGTCACTGAATGAAACTGAGGGTGTGGTCTCTCCAGAAGATCTCTCTGTTATCACTGAGGCTCAGGTGTCAAATAACCTCCCCTACTCATATCATGCCTACAGGAGAGAAAAAAAAAAAAGGAAACACTAACGGGCCTCTTGGAGGGCCTGCTGTGTGCCATACAGTAGGTGGGTACCATCTTATGTAATGTGGCACATCACTAGTGAAAATGAGCAAGCCCCAATACAGAGTCTGCCTTCTTCATGGCTTCCCCCTGCAACCAACAGAAAGAGTTCCCATCCTTTCTCCTTTAAGAGGTGAAAATAGGTTTGGGAAAGCAGTGAGGTTCTGAGCGTTGAGCCAGGGCTGTGAGCAAATGGGATGGTGTGTGTGCACGCGTGCATACAGGTGAGCGTGGGTGCGTGTTGTGTGGCTCACCAGACAACCCAGCACGGATGCCTTGGAGCCATCCATGACAGGGTGGCCAAGTGCTGTCACCAGAGTGCTTCAGTCACCCAAAGCAGCTGCCCAACCAACTGGGGTCTGAGCTGATATTACAGCCCCTCTTGTATCCCCTGACCTTGGCTTGGTTGTCTTGGGTTACCAGCTCTCCACACTTGCCATCCACATTTCCATCTGCCACCCTAGGAGGCAGCCTACTTGGGGTTTTCACAGCCATGGGGTCCTACACAAGCCATGAGCCACCCTGGGTCCGTGTTTCTGTGGCTCCTGTGACCTTATGAATGCCATGCAGTGGGTGTCGCTCCCTCTATTCTACAGAGAAGACACTGAGTGACCCTCCCAAGGCCACACAGCTAGTAAGTGGCTAAAGCTGGATCTGGCATTGATCTTTGTGACTTAAAAGCCCTTCCATGGGTTGAGGGCCCCATTTTCCCTGAGATGGGGATAGAGGCTCTCGGGGCGCCTGCGGGTAATAAGAGACAGCTGCTTTGCCCACATCTGTCTGGTACATTTTTGTAGCGTGAGGAGCTCTCTTCTTCCATGGCAACCACTGGGGGTTTGGGCTGCTAACCCCATCATGCAGGACAATAGCAGCCTAGGCCAGGCAGCACCGTGTTCCCATGCCCCACTCCAACCTCTTTGTGTTGGTAAACCCTGGATCCCACTTTTCTTCCTCCCGGCTTCTCGTTTACTTTTCCAAAGAGCACAATAAGCAGAATTGATTTTAGAATAAAAACCTCTGGCTTATGCACAGAGGCATTATTCAGAAAGGTTAAAAATGATGAGAAGGCATGATTTCCCATTAACCTTCCTCCATAACCTTGAGACTGAAATGCCACAAGACCGAGGTGGCCTCTCTTGATGGTGTCCCGTGTCAGTGGCTGTTCCAGGTGGGCCCTGTGCACGGCGCTGCCGGGGTGCCCTTGGTGGATACAAACCCACAAAGGACAAAGCCAGCAGAGCTGGGAGAGGCCCTCTGCACTGTCTGATACAACTGCTTCCTTTGCTAGCCGGGGGGGAAGGAGGGTAGTTCCATCCAGAGAGGGGAGGAAACCTCAGAAATGTGTCAGTCAGCTAAGCAGAGAGCTACATGGAATTCTATGGAACATCTGGTCAAACAAGGAAACTTGGCTTCCTCCCTGGGGTGAAGCAAACATCTTCTGCATTGAAATGCCCCCTGGGAATTCGGCTTGTGCTTGTCTCTCTTTCGAGTGTACGAGGTGGTGCACAGGCGCCCTGGGAGGACTTGGAAAATCACCTCTGGAAGAGCCACTAACCCTCGAGTCACTGACATGGGTGTAGCAGAGAGAAATCACCTGTGAGCAGGTGGGCAAAAAGGGAATTTTGTGTTTAGAGGGTCTGAAGAGAGTCTAAGGGAAGGGAATGGATTAGGTCTTAAGTCCCAGAGGGGGCACATGTCTGACCCAATCCTGACCCAGCACACCTGTGCACATGGATGTCCAGAGATGCCATCCCAGGATACAACTTGCTCGGACCCGGAATGGATGTGAATGAGGGTGCATGGAGTCCCCGGGGATGAGAGGCGGGGCTGGGGAGGAGGACACCCCATCATGTTGCAGGCAGTTGTTACCCGCCCCCCCAGCACAGCCTGTTGACCCCTGCTCTGGGCTCCCAGCATATACTGTTGATGCTTATGACGGCACGCATTGCTGTCTCCCTTGCATTAGCTCAAGCTGGTTTAGCACTGTCTTGTCTTTCCCTCTAGAAGGTGGGCTCCTTGGGGGCAGAGTTCATATCTTATCAATACTCAGACACCTACATACATACACCACCTCCAGAGTCCACAGGGAGCAGCTGGAGCTTGCTCTAGAAATTGGGCCATGGTCCTGCCTTGCCTAGATCGGTTGGGGGAAGGGGGAGACAGTTAAGAAGATTCAACAAATCTCTAGCAGAGAGGTTGGGATGATGCCAGGAAGGCTTAACTAGGGGCCAATGGGTCTCCCAAGGTAACTTCTGCCCCAGCCAATTCACCAAAGCATAAATCGAGGGGCTCAGAAACTTGATGTGTTAACACACTAATAATCAGTCTGTCATTTGGCAACAACTAACATCAGCTGAGTTCTTCAAATGGCTATTCAAACTGGGCTCTGTTAATTCACATTGAAAAATGTGTCAACGTAATGGTAATACAGACTAGAGCACCTGAATCTGGCTGACAAGTGTGATCGCTCCTGGATAAGGTCCTTCCCATCGGCATTAAATAATGCTCAAGCCTCTCTCCTCTGAAAAAGAACAACAGAAATAATCTACCCCCCACCACACACACATACATACTCTGGGACTCATATCTTCCCATTTCTGCCTCTCTTTTCAGAAATGAAGTTCTATAAAGAAGTGTGCATTGTTATTGCTGTTTATTCACTTCTCGATCCACAGCAGTGACATTCAAGACATTTAGTTTCCAATATGGCCTGGAAACCTACCAACTAAACCTAGGGTTCAGGCAGGGTCCTTGAGACCCCCTGCTGGAGGCTGACTTTGTTAATGGATTGTGTGGAGATATTGGGGGGGCTGGGAGGGGGCAGGGAAAGGGCCAATGGGCTGGGATGGTGGAGGATCATTTAAGGGGCTCAGGTGGTAGCTATTTACCAAACAATACATACATATTTCAATATTCTAATAACCAGCACGACTCTATTAGTTATGGTGTAAATACCAGCCCTGCTCTGTCACTCCACGTAAATAGCTCCTGCTAAGGTCATCGGTGACTGCCACGTTGCTAACTCTGGTAAGGATATTTTTCAGTCCTCACCTCACTTGATCTGCCAAATGTGTCTGACACTCCTGACCGTGCCCTTCTTCTTGAAACACTCCTTTCTCCTGTCTTCTCTCACCTCACGCTTTCTTGGGTTTCTCGTGCAGTTTGGGCAGCTCTTTTTTAATCTCCTATTCTAGATCATCCCATCCTACCTGGCGAGTAAGTTCGATAAATCCTAAAGTCTCCATCGTCAGCTCTGTCCTTTTTCAATGCTATTCTTCCTCCTTCAACAACTGTACCCATGCCCATGTTTTCAATTTCAATTTACACAACAATTAAGCCACAATTCATGTCACCAGCCTAAGACATTCCTCACTTTAGTGTCTGAAAAGTACTTTAGGACAAAATATTTATAAGACACATATCTGATAAAGGACTTTTATCCAGAATATATATTTTAAAACCCTCAAAAGTCAACAGTAAAAAAACAAGCCTGGAGCACCTGGCTGGCTCAGTCGGCAGACCATGCGACTCTTGATCACAGGGTCATGAGTTCGAGCCCCACATTGGGTGTAAGGCTCAGCTTAAAAAAAATTTTAATAGGCAAAAGATATGGACACTTTAAGAAGATATACAGGTGGTGCATATCAGCATATGAAAAGATGCTCAACATCATTAGTCATTAGGGAAATGCAACACTAAACCACTACATACCTATGAAATGGCTAAAATAAAAACATAATGCCAACACCCAGTGCTGGCAATGATGTGCAGCAGCTGGCACTCTTGTGAATTGCTAGCAGGAATGCAAAAAAGGTGCAGCCACTCTGGAAAACAGTTTTGCAGTTTCTTACAAAGTTAAACATATACCTATCATTCGACCTAGCAGTCCCCCTCTATTTATAATCACTATTTATTCAACAGAAATAAAAACATATGCTTACACATAAATCTGTATGTGAACACTTACAGTGACTTAATCATAACTGCCCAAATATCGGAAACAACTCAAATATCCTTCCACTGAACTGTATAAGCAAACAGCGAGACATCCATGTCACAGAATAATACTTAGCTATAAAAAGGAACAAACGATTGTTACATACAACAACAGGGATGCATTTGAAATTCATCACGCTAGGGCGCCTGGGTGGCTCAGTGGGTTGAGCGTCCAACTTTGGCTCAGGTCATGATCTCCCAGTTTGTGAGTTCAAGCCCCACATCGGGCTCTGTACTGACAGCTCAGAGACTAGAGCCTGCTTCAGATTCTGTGTCTCCCTCTCTCTCTGCCCCTTGCCTGCTCATACTGTCTCTCTCAAAAATAAGTAATCATTAAAAATTAAAAAAAAAAAAAAAAAGCATCATGCTAAGTGAAAGAAGCCAGATTCAAAAGGCTGCATTCTGTATGATTCTGTTGAAATGACATCAGGAAAAGGCAAGCTATGGGGACAGAAAACAGATCAATGTTGCTGCCAAGGGGTATGGGGGGGACCTTTTTGGATTAGTGGGAAACAGGACCAGCTACATAATTTGCAGGGCCCAGTACAAAATGAAAATGCAGGATGCTTGTTCAGAAAGTATTAAGAAATTCAAGACGGTGACAGGAAAGCATTTAACGAAGCACAGGGCCCTTCTAAAGCCAGGGCCTTATGCCACTACATAGGTCACATGCCCACGAAGCCAGCCCCTGATGGAAACGTTCTACTTCTCTATGGTGGTGACTACACAGTGCGATGCAGTTGTCAAAACTCACAGAACCATTCATTTAAAAGGATGAATGTTACTGTATGTAAATTAAGCCTTGATAAATCTGATATTTAAAAAAAAAAAAAACCGAGTCTTATCGAGAGGAAGCCTCGCGCTAATGCAATCTGAGGATCACCCTATGGAAGGACAGGCCCGTGACCTTCAAACTGCACCTGAACATCAGGGAAATACTGAGAGAATGTTACAGACTGGAGGAGAGTGAAACAGGGTAGTGGCCGTATGTGACATGTGTTCCTGGATGGGCCCCTGGGCCAGAACTGGGGAAAGACCTAGATGAGGTGGTCAGTATAATGTGAATGAGACTCTTGGTTTTATGTCCTGATTTGAGGTCAGGTGTGGTAGGAATGTGTCTTTGTGAGGGTGGATTTCAGGGTGATGGAACAAATGTGGTCAAGGCTAACTACTGGGGAGTCTGGGAGAAGGGGACACAGGAGTTCTTTGCACTGTTTGTGCAACTCTTCAAGTTTGGTATTATTGCAAAATAAATTTTTTAAGTACTCCAGAATCAATAGGTGCAAACCAAGCCTCACGATATCTCCCAAAACCTCACCCCTGAACTTTGTCCCTCTCAATGTGTCCTTCTCACTTGAGAAATGACCCCACCGGCTCCTGGGGAAGTGAGCTGGAATCTGGAAGGTTCCCCTGGGGCTCCTCTTCTCCCTTGGCCCCTGCTCACCTTCCAGCTTCTTCCCACACCTGCATACCTCACCTCTAGCCAGACTGGCCTCTGCCTCCCCCACCGGCGAATGCCACTTCCTCAGGAAAGCCCCGGGACTCCCAGCTAGGCCAGGTCCTGTGCTGTGCTACTACCCCGTGGCCCCCTGGCCTTTGGGCACCCTGTCTATCCTTGGGCATCTCACAAACACCTGCATGATCTACATGTGCTGGGTTCTTCCATCAACACTTGCCTCCATCACGAGGCCAGGTCTGGTCCTGCCCACCACTGTTCCTGGCACTGCTTCACACAAGGGAGAGGCTCCGTAAATATTTGCTGATCAATGTATGGGGAGTGAATGAATCCTCGCACATCTCTCGGGGGGCGGGGGGGATCGGATTCTCATCAGAGAACTGCTCTGGTCGGTTTCAAGTCAGGAAGGAGAGAGAGCTGGTTGTGACATCAGAAAGCAGGATAGACTTCTTCAGGTTTGGGCTCTCTACCTTTGCCTCCTAAACTCTGGTTTTCCCTCTTTTAGGCAGCCCAACCCCCTCCTGACGGATTCTCCTGTAAGTGTGTTAATTTACCCAGACCCTGCTAGCCAAGTTTGCCTTGTCCCGCGACCTCTCATTTTGCCCATCATTCACAAGTGTACATGTCTTTTGTGGGGGCTTAACTCTTCCCAGGCAATGAAATTTGCCTTTACTAATAAGTTCCAGAATGCCATATAACAGGGCAAGACTTCAGATGGGAACCCCTGCCCCAGCTCCCCCTTCTCTTCCCACACCCACTCATTCTCACAAGGGGCCCGGGGCCCTCCTGCCTGTGGACTCCAAGTCCTGCACAGCCAGGCTCTGTCCATAGCCCCATCGTGTGCCCCCGACCCGGGGACACCCCTGGAGTTGGAGGTAAACATACCAGGGAGCCCATCCTGGGGAAGTGGCCCGGGAACAGATGCCTACCCGGCCCTAGAAGTCGGCACTGAGCATCCAGGCAGCGAGGTCAAGGACAGAGTGGAGGGTTCCTGCAGGTGTATCCCCCTTAGCGCCTTGGGAGGGACACAGCCAGAAGAGGACCAGAGTGGGGTAAGGGTTGGGACAGGAGCCTGGGCTATCAGATCTAAGGACAGTCCTGCCATCTGCTACCGGTATGCACTCCCTACCTCGGCAATTTGTGTTCTGGTCTATTTATTTAGAGGGTTGCCAGGGCATCCATTATGGAAGGTAAGATGCACGGTGCTGGAACATACATATCCCACTAATTGATACTGAACGCCGAGACTTGTCTCAGTGAGTGATGAGGTCTGAATACAGAGCATAAGGAAAGACATAAAAGAAGGTTAAAATCACAGGAGCCCAGTCCAACTCCCTTATTTTAAAGAAGAGTAAACTCAGCCCCACAAAGTCTCAGCAACTCTCCAAAGCTGAGCATCTAAGTGGCAGTGCCACGTCCAGAACCCGAGGCCCAGAGCATCCCTGGCTGGGCACCAAAGCGCCTAATACCTGGGGTTAGGGGGGGACGGTGTCACGCAAGGGCGAAGTGTTGGGGCACCAAGCACCACGCTGCCTGCCGCTTGAGAGACGCCGGGCCCTGGGACAAATGACTCAGTCGTGCTGAGTTTGATATTCTCATCTGTAAAATGGGTGTGGTGTGAGTCCTGGATCCACTTGGTTCAGATACTGGAAGGATTAAAAAAAAAAAAATCCAGGCAAAGTAGGCAGCACAGTGTCTGGCGTAGAGAAGACAGCTAGAGAAACGTTGAGTCACTGTTAATTTTTATGACGGCAAGGAGGATGACATTCACCAAATATTGTTGTATCCACAGGCTCTTGGGAATGAAGGGCTGAGTGCGGGATTGGGTTTGCTGTCACCACCCTTGGCGTGGGGAGAGTTCTGGAGGCTTCTGCATCTCAAGCACCTGCATTTCCAATTTCCTCCCCACCACCCTGCTGTGGCAGCTAATTTATGCCACCTCGATTTCCTCTCCCACTAACCTCTCTCCCTCCCCTCATCAGGCTCTCAAACCACAGTCACCTATTCTACCCGTCCTTTCAAGGAATCAGCTTTTGACTTTATTTACTCTTTCTAATATACTTTTGTTTTTATTTCATTAACCTCTTCTCTGCTTTCATCCTTACTATCATTTCCCCTTTTTTGTTGTTTGTGTTTATTCAATGTTCCTCCTCTAACTTCTTAAGATGACTACCTAACACCGCTCCTTTGTTGGGAGAGCGGGGTGGGGGGCTCTTTATTGCTAATGAATGCGTTTGAGGTTATAAATTTCCCTCTGAAAACAGCTTTCACCGTGTGTTAGATCTGGGGGCTTACACCCTTCGTAAAAAAAAGACTTCTGAACACAAGTAAACTTCAGCTCAGGCCTTCAAAAAAACAATCAAAAATTCAAAACTGATGAGACGCATGGCTGATGGGTTAATGCTTGAAAGCCCATCCTCAAAGCTCTTCTTCCTCTTCCCACTGATCCCAGCCCGGCCTTGAGGGCCCAGGCCTGCACCTCCCTTCCCGGAACTTGTGCACCAGCTGCTAATGACTTTCTGCCTCCAGCTCCTTCTCCACAGCGTGGCTTCTGTGACCTTTCCAATTCACAAATGTGTTGTCATTGCTCCTCTGCCCAAAACCCTTTAGTAACTTTCTCACTACAGGATGCATTTGGCATGGTGGATGGGACCCCTTGTGTGAACACCGGCCCATCTCCAGCCTCAAGCAGGCTCACCCTCCACTCCACCCACCCTTACCCTTCATCCTCGGGCAGAACCGTGGTTTGTACTCCCCCACACGCCCCGCTTGCTTCAGAGCTTCGTCTCTTTGCTCTGCGGCTCCCTCCGCCTGCCGTGCCCACCACGTATCCCCTGCCAACCCTGCTCTGTGACCACCTCGTCTGGACTTGAGAGCCACTGGCTTCCGAAAGCTTTCCCTGGCACTCTCCCTGGGCCCTGGCAAAGCGCCACCGGCCTCACACAGCCACCTGGACACCGCTCTCCCCTGTGCCTTACCACACAGCATTAAAATAATGTTTGCTTGTTTATCCATCACTTCACCGTGAGCCAAAGACAACATTCTCCTTAACCTGGGTCCCCAGCCCCTCGCTCAGTGCCAAGTTTGATTGCATCTGATCAGCGTCTCTTGAGCCATTGGCCATAAGGGGGCCAACTGGGGTTCTGGGAAGCAAACACGCACACTAGAGCAGATGCAGGTTCCCTTCCTAACCGAAGGCACGGCCTCTTCAGCACAAGAGGTGGTCCCCCCCAATCTCCATAAAGCCTCATTGAGTCCTAGGGCTCAATGACAGGCAGACTGGCTGGTCCTTCCATTGGGGCAGATGACATTGGTTAGGGGTCTAGCCTCTATTGGGCATTTTCTGTTTGGCAAGAATGTTAGGGGCGCATGGGTGGCACAGTCGGTTAAGCGTCCGACTTCAGCTCAGGTCACGATCTCACGGTTTCGTGAGTTCGAGCTCCACATGGGGCTCTGTGCTGTCTGTGCAGAGCTCACTTGGGATCTTCTGTCTCCCTGTCTCTCTGCCCCTCCCCTGCCCACACTCTCTCTCTCAAAAATAAATAAACATTAAAAAAATGAACGTTATATGGTGCACCTCATTTGATTCCACAAGGTATTCCCATTTTCCATGACAAGAAACTGAGGCTTACAGCAGTACTTCTCAAACTGTAATCTGCACAGGAACCACCTGGAATCTTGTTTAAAATGCAAACTCTGGCTCAGTCAGTCTGGGCTGCAGCCTGGGAGCCCGAATTTCTAGTAAGTTTTCAGGTCAGCTGACGCTGGGATCCGTGGACCTCCCTTTGAGTAGCTAGGGCTTAAAGAACGGAGTGGAGGCAACTCCCTTCCCATCACACAACATCCAGAACAACACTGACAGGACACTGTGCAGAGATGGAAATGTTCTACAATCTGCACTGTCCAATACGATGGCCACGAATAGCTAGTGTGACTGAGGACCTGACTTTTTCAATGTTTGACTTCATTTTAATTCTTTTTTTTTTTTTAATTTTTTTTTTCAACGTTTATTTATTTTTGGGACAGAGAGAGACATAGCATGAACGGGGGAGGGGCAGAGAGAGAGGGAGACACAGAATCAGAAACAGGCTCCAGGCTCTGAGCCATCAGCCCAGAGCCCGACGCGGGGCTCGAACTCACGGACCGCGAGATCGTGACCTGGCTGAAGTCGGACGCTTAACCGACTGCGCCACCCAGGCGCCCCATTAATTCTTTAAATCTAAGTAGTGACATGTGGCTAAGTGGTAGCTACCATATTGGGTCAGTGCATCTCTAGACAAAACTGAGGAGAGGAAGGGGTCGAAGGGCCAGCCCTTCCCCAACAGGAGTCCAGGGGTGGAATCGGTCAGAAGCTCAGGCCTGGGAAGGCTCAGATGCAGGAACCACCCTGAGCTTCCGGCTGGCATCTGGGACAGGGTAGGGGCTGCCACTGCCCACCTGGGCACTGGGAGGGAAGAAACATCCTTCACAGCATGCTCTGCTTCCATGAAGTAACAAGCTCCCTGCCCTGAGTGGTGCCTGCAGGAAGGCTGAGGAATGCAGGGGAGGCCTTCGCCCCTCACAGCAGGCCGAGGCCAGGGGCAAGACTGCTACTAAACACTCGTCTCTGTGCCAGGAACTCTTACAGGCACAGCACATATTGGTTCATTGTAATCTCCACAGCAGCAATTTTCCCTTTGTACAGATAAGGCACAGAGAGGTTAAGAAACTTGCCTAAGGTCACACAGCTTGTGAGTGGCAGAGCTGGGGTTCAAAGCCCAGACATCTAAGCCTTTGCTATTGCCTGCATGCTAAAACTGAGAAGGGGGTGGTCCGTCTGGCTTGGAAATGATTGCATTAAGGAATGTCTAGACCTCTGGCATCCCAGTGTAGACCCTTTATTAGGGCTCCAGAGCTCTCCTATGCCATTTGCTCCAGTGAGATGGCAGGTCCTGGTGAAGACCAGTGGCCAGGACTGAGGCCATTACCAGCATCACCAGGGTAGGGAGCCCAGGAGCCCAAGCCAGGGGGGCCTGGGCAAGTCCTCTCCTCCTCCTCCTCCTCCACCACACTGTCTCCAGCTGTGTTCGGTCAGACAAGAGAGCACTCGGCCTCATCTGACTAAGCCGTAAGTTGCAAAGAAGGTCCCAGAGGAGAAGGGTGCAGGATCAAGTAAGGTGGTGTCCATGGAGTAGAAGATTCTATTTCATACCCACAGGGCACCCCAGGACACAGGTCAGAGAGAGGCTCTCTCCCTGGCCTGTCTCAGAGCCCACCTCAAAAGTACTCAGGCAGCTGCTGGCCCTTTAAATGGAGCCAGCTCCCACTGGGCACTCTTAAAGCTCACTTCATTCATGAATTAAGTCCCTGACATCCCATATCTGTATGATCAATATGTTTGTTTATTAGCAGCAGCTGCTGTGTTTTAGCGAAGGCGGTGGACCCCAGTGAGAGGGCCGCTCTGTAACCACAGAGCAGGGCCTGGGATAGGGAGCAGGAAGGCCTCCCGCTGGCCGATGGGAGCTGGGGCTGGATAGGGTTTCATGATAATGGTCCTTTAATTGAAATCACTGGTTCAGTAGGACCGTTGGGTCGGGAGCTGTGTTGATGGCTCCTGGCTCAGCCCCTCTTCAAGAGGTCCATTAACTGGTGGATGTGCTCCCAGCTGCTGGGCTAGAAGAGTAGCAGGAACATGGCTGGGGGGGGTAGGGGGACAGGGGTTGGGGGGAGGTGGCTGCTCAGGCAGCCCAGCAGCATCAGCCATCAGCTTCAGAGTAGCTGCTGGGGGGCGGGGCAGAGGGGGTGGGACTTCAGGTAAGACCTGCCCACTGCGCCTCCCTGGCCTGGTCCCAAACCGAGCTCAGCCCCAATGTCCCTGTCCTGAGTTCATTTCTCCCCAGTGACTCAGGAATCTCACTCCCAGCTGACTTATGCTTTTCCAGAAGAGGACTCATCATTTTCCATTTCTGATATCTGCCCTTTTGATGATTCAGGATCCCTGCCTCTTGTGCATTTGTGGTGCTGGGAGGTCCAGGGAGCAATCCCCAAATCACTACTTCGTTCCTTCATTCATGTGCTTGAAGAAGACTTAACAAGCAATATCTATATGTCAAGACCTGGGGGCGCCTGGGTGGCTCAGTCGGTTAAGCGGCCGACTTCGGCCCAGGTCATGATCTCCTGGTCCATGAGTTCGAGCCCCGCGTCGGGCTCTGTGCTGACAGCTCAGAGCCTGGAGCCTGTTTCAGATTCTGTGTCTCCCTCTCTCTGGCCCTCCCCCATTCATGCTTTGTCTCTCTCTGTCTCAAAAATAAATAAACGCTAAAAAAAAAAAAAAAAAAAAAAAAATTATATGTCAAGACCTGTGCTAGGTTCTGGAAACACAAAGATAAAACAATGTACTCTTGTCCTAGAGGGATTTAAAATTCTGTGGGGTAAAAGCATGTGAATATTGAGAATACAAGAAATTAGCAGTTTTATTGGGAAATGTGTGTGATGTATGGTGGGAAAACATCCATCAGGAAGATGAAAACCAGGAAGGTGTCAGCTGACCTGAAGGAACCTGTCCTAAGCTTTTAAGTTAGCAAATTTCCAGCCCCACAAGCCTCTTCCATTTCTTTAGACCCCCCCAACATTCCAGTCCGGACTAGCAGGTCTCCTCTACACACCATAACATGCACTGTGAACCACAGCCTGGCACAGCCTGAGAAGGCAGTGCTTCTCAACTGGGGGCAATTTGCTCCCAAGGGACATTCAGCAATGTCTGGAGGCATCTGTGGTTTCACACCCAGGAGGGTGGGAAGGGGGAAGTACCACCAGTATCTAGTGGGTAGAGACCAGAGATGCTGCTGAACATCCTACAGTGCACAAGACAGCACATCTCAACAAAGAATTATTTGGTCCCACATGCCACAGTAGTGCCAAGACTGAGAAACCCTAGGCTATGAAAATGTCTTCATATTTTATTCTGCGTGAGATATAAACACAAGCACCTTTACCATTTCTGCCTCATCCATCCATCCATCCATCCATCCATCCATCCATCCATCCCTACTTCCAACATGCAACCAACCCTTCCAATGGCTAGTCTTGCTGCCTATTCTGCCTTTCACATTGTTATCTTGACCTTTGGGTTTCATATTGGTTATCACCTTCTATGACAAGACCCTGGCTATTTCCATCTCTACCCCCGGAATCCTCTAATCATAGGGCTGTCCTCCTGAAAGTTGTTCACAGTGAGAAACATTTCCCATTTCCCTAGACATGCACTACCTCCACTCCCATCCTTGCTCTCCTGCCTCCACTCCATATTCAGCTTTAAGTGTGGACACATGGCTAAGAACACCACTCCCTATGCCTATCACCAGAATCCTATCCTCCCAAAGATCTTGTCTTCAGCCCTACAATTCAGTTGGGCATGAACACAGGTCATCCTAGCACACCGACAAAGGTCAGGTTGAATAGGTGTCACCAATTCATCACACCACATTTGCCAGCCCCTAATTTAGGGTACTAACCCCATGATAGCCTACACCCAAAAATTCTGAGTTACCTTCAATATCTATCTCATTAAAATATCATGATGTCAAAGATGCTGAGAGATTCCATCCTGATTTTTTCTGTACAGGATGCTCAACAGAAAATCCCAGGTTACCAACTCACTGCATACTGGCCAACTTCTAGGAGGCTATAGAAAAGGTCAACTGTTGCCCTTAAAATTTCTAAACCAAAGATGACAAATAACCACCTCCAATAAACTGATGGTAGCTGCTGGGAGTAATGTGTTGGGAAGGATTCTGGGGCAGTAGAGGACCAAGGAAGATCCTTTAGAAGGGGCTTTTTGGAGTTCTTAGTCATTTCCTCCTCCACTCTTTAGCATAATTCAGTTTTGATCCCACAATCACTTATACTTCAACGAGGCAGCTGGCCCTAAATCTCTCCTATTATAAAAATTCTAGAACCTTAACCATTTGAGGCCAAATTTTGGGGAGAGTCAAGATCAATTAGCAATATTTTTACATGCATACAGATGGGAGGAGTAGAGGTGCTAGGTGGTTGCCATTCTTGCATCTAAATGGAAAATGAATTGTAATACATTCTTCATGCTATTTTTTTAGTAGGAGTAACTATAGTTTATGGTCAGTGTTTGGGTCTTCATGAGAGACCCAAACCAGTAGTGAGATTGATTACATATTAAATGAAGTTGACAATGCATTCTCATTGACTTTCACCCACAATAATGTACACAGAAAATAAACCTGTCTTCAGTCTGCACATTTCAAGGACCCATTCTTTGGAGAGGCACCAAATCTGCGACTTTGTTTCCCTGAGTGTCAATATGCATATACCATAGAATATCCCAATAATCAGGGATTTTGCAAGTCCCAAAGGATTAAATCAACCACTTAACCAATGTTTGAGTATACTCGCCAACATTTCTGCCAAGTTGTTGTATGAATAAGTCCACAGATGAGGATTCACAGTCTTGTGCCCAATGCAGCCCGTTTGGCCTGGGCTCAGCTAGAAGCTCTGGTTGGTTAAACATCTTCCTTAAAGGGAACAAAACCTATAGATCTAAACTTTCTATCCTTCAGCCTCACTTCTCCCTCTTGAGGACCCTCAGAACAATCCAGTCTTCTTTCAGACATTCCTTCAGTTATCTCATGATGGGATCCTAGACTAGGGATCAGCAATCTATAGGCCAGGGCCAAATCTGGCTCTCCACCTGTTTTTATAAATAACCTTTATTTGAAACACAGGCACACCCGTTCATTTATACATTGTCTACAGATGCCTTCACACTTCAACAGCAGAGCTGAGTAGCTGTGACCCAAACCATACAACATACAATACTTAAAATATTTACTATCTGGCCCTTTGTAGAAATATTTGCCGATCTCTGTTGTAGACTACAACTTCTTCAGCACCAGCTGAACAAACCAGCTCTCATTGGTGATCATCCTTGGCAAGGTTGTGAGTCTTCTCATCCTTACCCTTCTGCTCACTCTCCTTTTAACAGCTTCTTTTAATTTATGTTCATTTTTTTAAAAAGCAGATCCAAAAAAATAAATAAAATAAAAATAAACAAATAAAAAGCAGCTCCAGAACTATGCTTCTGCAGGGGCTGACCAAGGCTAGTATCCTTGCTTTTCCTTAACAGTAAGCCCTTCCTTCTGGAAGATTGCATTTGCTTCCTCATGGTCAATAGTCTCTGCTGCTTTACAAGGTGTCCCCTGTTGACAACAAAATCGCACCACCATTACTAGCTAACATGTACTGAGCACTTGCTATAAACTGGGCCAGTGATCAGTATTTATTTTATATCATTGCTTTGATTGTTTCCACCCAATTACCTTACAACGGAACCCTATCATTATCCCCATTTTATAAATGAGGAAATTGGGGGCTCAGAAAAGTTAAGTAAATACCCAAGGTCACACATTCTTAAGTGACAAAGTTAGACTTTAAGCTCAGGCTCCACTGACTCCCAACCTCCTCTTGTAAGAATGACTTTTCCCTTCCCAGGGGTTGGGACTTTGTTGGGTGGGATTTGGCTGTGGTGCCCAGAAAAGTAAACCTTGACTTTGACTCAACAATTTAGTTCACTTGCATTCATTCATGCATTCAATCATTTATTTATTCAAGAGATGGCCCATTTGAACAACTACATATGCCAGGCCTTGTTCTAGGTGCTGGGATAATAGCAGTGGACAAAATAAAGAAAATTCACTACCCTTGTGGAGCTCACCTTCCAGCGGGGTGGGGGAAAGGGGAAGAGGCATAAATAAAATAAATATAAAAAACATATATCAGAAGCTGGCAAGTGCTATAAAAACAACAAAGCAAGGAAGGAACAGCTTGCTGGAGTGAGGCAGGGTTACAGGTCTAAGCAGGGTGGTCAGAATAGCTTTGGTGTGAAGGGAAAGCACAGGTGGTGAAGGGTTGAGCTGTGTGGGTACCTGGAGGAAGTGCCTTCTGAGCAGAGGAAGTGCAATCACAAAGACCCTGGGGCAGGAATGTGGCTATCACAGTCCCGAAGTGGCAAGGAGCCCACGTTGGCCAGAGCAAAACCAAGGGGATAGTAGTAGGAAGTAAAGTAAGTACAACAGATTCAATGTTTATCTCTCCTCCCTGGCCCACCCCCCAAAATTCATATATTAAATCCTAATGCCCAGTGTGATGGTATTTGCCTTCAGAAGATGATCAGGTTATGAGGGGAGCCCTCATGAATGGGATTAGTGTCTTGATAAGAGATCTCAGAGAGGTCCTTCACCCCTTCCCACCAAACAAGGATGCAGTGAGAAGATGGCCATCTATGAACCAGGAAGTGGGGCCTTGCCAGACACTGAACCTGCCAGCCCCTTGATTTTGGAGTTCCCAGGCTCCAGAACTGTGAGAAAAAAATTTCTGTTGTTTATTAGCCACACAGTCTATGATATTTTGTTATCGCAGCCTGAACGGACTGGGACAGTGAGAGAGGTAAGAAGGGGCCAGACCCTCTAGGGCTTGAGGCTTCAGTAAGGTTTTCAGGCTGTAGTTTGAAAGGTCAGATGATAAGCCACTGAAGGGATCTGAGCAAAGGGGGGATGGCATCTGACTTATGCTTTATTTTTTTTTCAAATTTTTATTTAAATTCTAGTTAGTTAACATACAGTGCGATATTGGCTTCAGGAGGAGAATTCAGTGACTCATCACTTACATATGACACCCAGTGTTCATCACGAGTGCCCTCCGTGCATCTAGCCCATCCCCCACCCACCTCCCTCCATCAACCCTCAGTTGGCTCTCTATCGTTAAGAGTCTCTTGTGGTTTGTTTCTCTTTCTTCTCTTCTCCCCCATTTCCCATATGTTCATCTTGTTTCTTAAAGTCTACATATGAGTGAAATCATACAGTATTTGTCTTCCTCTGACTGACTCATTCTGCTTAGCATAATATACTCTAGCTCCATCCACATCAGTACAAATGGCAAGATTTCATTCCTTTTTTTTGCTGAGTAATATTCCATTGTATCTTCTTTATCCATTCATCCTGACTCATGCTTTATTTTTTATTTTAAAAAAATTTTTATTAGTTTATTTATTTTGAGAGAGAGAGAGAGAGCATGAGCAGGGGAGGGGCAGAGAGAAAGGGACAGAGAGAGAGAATCCCAAGCAGGGTCCACACCACCAGCACAGAGCCTGACTTGGGGCTCGAACTCAGGAACCATGAGATCAGGACCTGAGCTGAAACCAAGAGTCGGACACTTAACCCACTAAGCCACCCACCTGCCTGTGACTTATGCTTTCAATGGCTCCCTCCAGCTGCTGGTTTACAGTGGACTTTGGGGGACAAGAGTAGAAGCAAATGGAGCAGTCAGGAACCTACTGAAATGCCACAGGAAACAGATCATGATGGCGTGGACCGGGGTGGATGTGGGGAGAAGTGACCAGATATGTTTTGGAGAACTCCTCGTGGATAAAGGATGCCAGCAAGAATTCCTCATGGATAAAGAATGTGGCATGTGAGAGGAAGAGGGGAGTCGAGGATGCCACCAAGATTTCTGCTCTGAGTGACGGGAAGGATTGAGCTGTCTTTAATGGAGATGGGAGAAGGCTGTCCAGGGTCAGGTCTGGAGGGGACAACTGGGAGTCAAGTTTGGGCACACTCAGTGTGGGATGCCGATTACACAGCCAAGTGGGGGCGCTGAATAACCAGTAGGCTATGAGAATGGAAGTTCAGGGAGGATCTTCTGGTTCATTCAGCCCTTCATTTGTTCACAGCTGTTCATTGAGTGTCTACTTCAGTTCAGCTAGTTGCAAAGGCATGAAAATGTTTCTGGAGAAAAAATACACTTGTATTTATATTTAGATCAATGCTAAATGGCACATCCTACTATCTTAGATTATTAACACCTATCACTCCTCCATCAGCAGCACGAGCACTCCCTCTACACAAACATACACATGCACACGCACACATGCACACACACACGCACACAAACCACAAGAGGATGGAGCCTCTGCAGAGGAAATCTGGAGTGAAGAGAAGGTGAGAAGATGAGTAGACACTTCCTGGATGGAGGCAGAGAGAGCTCTCTCTAAGAGCTCACTGCTTCTGCCCTCCTGTGTCTGACACTTAGCTCCTGCAACTTGGGAATCTCCCCACCCACCTCGACCTCTGCCTCCTTGCTCATCTGGCCTGGCCACCTTCTCTAAGAGGACTGGCCCAGCCGGCATGGCTGTCCAAGGAAGGTGTGTGGCCACCTTCTAGCACTGCAGTGAGGGAAGATCCCTATGGTCTTAGATGACATCTTTTCTTTCTTTCTTTCTTTCTTTCTTTCTTTCTTTCTTTCTTTCTTTCTTTCTCTCTCTCTCTCTTTCTTTCTTTTCTTTCTTTTTCCCTCCCCTCCCCTCCCCTCCCCTTTTCTTTTCTCTTTTCTTTTTTCGTTTCTTTTCTTTCCCTGGTTTAATTATGGCTTCTGGCAGAGAGGGCTCAGCTGGTACAGAAATCCGTACTCCAAACTCGTTGGCACAAAGGTTCCAGCCAGACAGACCTGAGGAGGCTTTTCTCTTGGACTTAGGCAGGGAGATGGAGACTTTTTAATTAGAAGTTGTTATTAATGGGAAATGCTGCAAATTAAAACTAGGCCTCCTCCCTCTCCCTCTCCCTCCTTCCCCACTATATTTATCTCTGATCTCAATTAGAAAGTTCAGGGACTCTCTGCTGAATAGAATTTGCGGAGATGAAAGCTGCTGGAGACACCAGGGGTAGGGGAAGACATGGGAGCGGATTGTGGGGGTGGGGAGCGGAGGGGGAGGGGCTAGCTGTGACGGGGCGGGGCCGCGGAGTCCTGGGACCTCTGGCCAGCTCGGAGCTTGGGAGAGGGTCCTGGAACTGCCCCAGAAAAGGCCTCCTCAAAGCTCTTTGTGTCCCTAACACTGCTGACAAATATCTCCCCCACTCTCCCGCGAGGGAGTTACTAGTCACCAACACAGTGATGAGACATCAGAGGTGGCTACGCTCCGAAGAGGGCTGTGTTCAGCAACAGTCAGTGACGCCTTCAATTTGGGCTGGTGTACACATTTCCCAAAACTTTCAACTAGAAAATGACCTTATTTTTCCCACTGCAAAGATAGTGCATGATTGTTACTTTCAAAAATTTCCATGTTACAGGTAAGGTTAAAGTGGGGGAAAAAAAGAAAAAATTATTTGAAATCTTGCCACCTAAAAAGATTTACACTGCTAATCGTTTTGGTGAACATCCTTACTCTCCGTCCCTGTGTCTCTTTCATAATTTTGTATCTTGGGGATAATGCTATACATATCAAATGTCCTGAGGCAAGCTTTTCCCTCAACAAAGTATATTGTAAGGTACCTTTCTATATCAATCAACATAAATCTATGTCATAATTTTTAATGGCTACATGGCATTCCATTATGTGGGTGTACCATCATTTATTTAACCAGGCCTATCTTGGTGGCCATTTAGGTTGTTTCTAGGGTGCATTCTTGCAAACAGTGCTGTGCCTCCCCTCTCCCCTTTTAACACTATTTTCATAAACATTTTTTGGAGGTATAACCGACATATAACATTACATTAGTTTCAGGTGTATCGACAACAATTCCACATTTGTATACACTGCAGAGTGATCGCCAAAATAGGTCCCTTACTATCTGCCATCATACGAAGTTACACATTTTTTTTGCTTGTGATAAGAACCTTTAAGATTCACTCTCTTGGTGACTTTCAAATACACACTATGATACTGTTACCAGTATGTTATAGTGATATGACTATAGTCCCCATGCTGTACATTACTTCCCATGACTTGGAATCTTGTCATTTGCGACAACAATGGACCTAGATGGTATTGTGAGAAGTGAAATAAGTCAATCACAGAAAGATGAATACTCTATGATTTGACTTACAGGTGGAATCTTTAGAACAAAACAAACAAACAAAACAAAAGTAGATACAGCGAACAGAATGGTGGTTGCTGAGGTGAGAGGGAGACGAATGGGTAAAGGGAGTCAGGAGGCAACAATTTCCAGTTACAAATAAGCCTCCCCTTTTATAGAGCTGAGCAGGGACAGACCGCCTAGCTCCCTCCTTCCGGCTACAACATGGGACTTCTCAGGGTCCAACAGCTCCACCTACAGGCTGGAAGACCCCAGAGCAGTAGAATTTTCTCAGCCACCTCAGCTGAGAGTTAGAAAGTCTAAGGGGAGAACCTCCAGCCCCTAACATTCTGCCTGGTGGCCGAGAGCTGTAGAAAGTTGCACGGTAAGAGGATCTAGAACAACAAGCAACCTCCCTTCAGGGGCTAAACCCTTAGATGGACCTTCAGATGGGTAATAGCCCAAGCTCAGCACATTCAATATGGTTTTCTCTGATTATTCTATCCAACCATGAGATATTTGGAAGCATGATCATGATAATCTAATTCTACCAAGGGGGTAGGGGGACTTCAGAGCTGGCCAGCCCAGGAGCAAATCCCCAGCCTCGCTGTAGGACAGAGGTCAAGTGACTTGGTCTGAGTGTCATTTCCTTCATTTCAAAATGGTAATAATGATCCCAACCTTGCAGGTTTGTTTGAGAATTAAAAGTAATGTCTTGAGAGGCTCACCATATGATCAGTGCGGTAGTAGCTTTAATTACGATTATTATTAGCATTAGTTATAGTAGCAGAATAACAAAGTATTAATACAAAATTTCTCTCTATCATGCCTTCTGCTGGTCTTAACCAAGGAACATGTACAAGACATGGGCCCTGCCCTCAAAGCAGACACAAATCTCTCTGCAGGCAACTCTCTCAGGACGCAGGTCATTAGAGAGGCACAAGGTGGCTGTGGGGAGTGAGTGGCTTCCTGGAGGAGGCAGCAAAGAAGATAGAAAGAAAGGAATATGTGGCACAATGAGGGAAATTTAGGAGTCAGGAAAGAAACGCAAAGGCCACGAGGTCTAGCTCCCTGTTCCCACACTCCCGTCAGGCCTTCTCTGTTTGCCCAACTGCAGGGATGAGCCACAACCACATCTGGGAATCAGCACTTTCCCTCCGCCAACAGCTCAGCGTTGGAAAATTCTCATGCTCAAAGCTGAGGAAGCTCTAGCATAGGATTGCTAAACTGTCAGGATGATTAAATGCAGACCTCTGCGGGGAAGAGAGATTGTGGAGCCATAAACACGCTAAGCGACCATGGTCTTGGGTGGCTTAGGCTATCATCTGCCAAGAGCAAGGACTAGTACAAGTGACCAGATGACCTCCTGGCTTACACCAGCCTTGTGCTCCAAATTTTATACACATGTTGCCCACCATCTGTGTTTCCAATCCATGCTGAGGACCTCAGAGCACACCCATGACAGCCAGTGTGGTGGTGCTGGAGACGAAGCAGTGGATGGGGCCGGGGGTGCCCTCTCCATCCTACACCACTGCCCCATTTCAGACTCCTACTGCCTCTTCTATGGGCTACTATAACCATCTGTGGCTGGCTCCAGCAGTCTTTGTCTTTCCACTTCAAATCTTCCCCCACTCTGCTGCCAGATTACTCTATTGCAGCTACTCCCCAGCTCAGAAACCATCCATGGCTCCCCACTACCTGCATATTGACCCAGCAAACAAAACTCTCCATTATCTGACCCCAACTCTTCCCCCAACCCAACTTCCTCTCCAGACATAACAGAAAGGCCCCATGTCTCCCAGACACATCCCGTGCTTTCCCACGTTCCTGTCTTTGCTCAAATAATACCCTCTCTTGACAGTCTCTTCCTCCAGACCTCTACACGTCCAAATCCTCCAAGGTGACACCTTTGCTGGTCGGCCATTCAGAAAGCCATTGTGGCTTTCGTTTGTATCTTCCATATGGAAGTTAGCATTTTAAATCTTTCATAATTATTAATGATTCTAGAGTATGGGCTTCATAGACTCATCCTGGAGGACAGGGACAATGGCATTCACATCTGTCTTAATACCCTAACAATGACCTCTATCTGGCAGATGTTCAGGACACACACACCCGGGTCTTATCAACACACCCCCTTTGTCTCATCAACTATATGTCCTCAACTAAGTCACAGTCAAAAGCCTCAGGTTTCTTGTCTGTAGAATAGGGGGCTCATATCATCTTCCCAGGGTGACTTATCCATCACAAAGCTAACAAATAGGACCCTACACTCCGTGACAAAATCAGTGCAACCGACAGGGCGATCTCTAAGTAGGTGTGTGGGATGGAAGAGAAAGAACTGAAATGGGGTTTTCTCTGTTCCTTCGCCCGGAATCCAAGCAAAGTTCACTGCCTTCCCAAAGGTGGTGCTCTGGAAGGTGTGGCCGGGAACCACTGGAAAGCGACAGCTTCATTTTATCTCCCTTCCGGAGATCCCGCCTCCTTGCCTGTCCCTCAGAGGGCAGATGCTGGACCTCTGGTCCCTTGCAGAAGGACACATCCCGGTCCCCTCCCTCTCCCTGCGAGTAGCCCTTCCCTTCCTCTCCCCATCCAGGGTCCCAGGCCTCTCCTGCCCTCTGCTGGGGGACTGGGCTCTCCAGGCAACGTCAAGGTGCTCACTCCCACGGAGCAGCCCAGACTCTGAAATTACCCCTCGGCTGCTAATTGCTCGCTGCTATCTCTCCCTCTCTGCAGGAATATCATTGCCAGCAATTAGCACAAAGATCCTTTCTCACTCTGGTTAAGATCCCAAGCTGCAGTTAAATGCTCCCAGATCCCATTTAAATGATTTCAAATGCAATTCATTCTGGCTCATTAAATAATTCCAGGGCTGGCTTTCATCCTCTTACCACCTTAGGAATCTCTTTTTCCAGAGAAGAAAAATAAATGAGGGAGGGTTGATAACGGGAGAACTGGTCCGGCCTGGGAGAAGGAAGGAGAAGATTTTCTGTTCTGGCCTCTCCAGTGCCTTGTTTTGCATTTCGCTCCCTCCCTCTGGCTCCCGCCCCGAGCTCCCCCTCCAGCTCTCTCCCTCCATCCCTTTCTCTCGGAAATGACTTCACCTGACAGCTATGGATTTAGAGCTTTTTTGCCAATTACTTATGCCCAGTGAGAAAATAGGTTTTTAATGTCTGTCCTTGTTCCGCCCAGCCGGGCTACCTCACGGGGAAGTGAGCCCACAGCCCTCTCTCCCTGACCAGACTGTGCTCACTGCCCAAGCTGCCAGGCTGGGGAGGGCAGAGTGAGGATGGCTGGAAGGAGGGGCGGGGGGAGTGTTGGCCACAGAGGCTCTGTTCATGGAGGCAATACCCATGCTCCTGAGGTCGTTGCAGCCCGTGCAATCCACACCCCATGCAGCTTGGTTCATCGTGCATTCAATCATTCCTTCATTCTTCACTAATTACTATGTTTACTGAGCACTTACTATATGCCAGGTACCAGGAGAGCATTTTACATTTGTTACTTTGCTAACTCCTTGGAACAACCTCATAACATAGATATTCTTATTAAGGCAGTTTTACAGAGAGGGAAATTAAGGCTCCAGAGAACCTTCATAAATCACCCCAATTCACACGGCTAGTAAGTACCAAAGTGAGGACTTGAACTCAGGCACTGTTGTTCCTAGATGGGCATGGCCCTGTGCTGCAGTGACCTATCTATGCAGGGCTCTGGCACACCTTGGGGGCCCTGCCCTGGCTGAGCTCCCTGCCCCATCACAACTCACTTGCTACCTGGGGAGATAAATACTTAAACTACTTGTTCTAGAACACGGCGCACGGCCTGTGAGGGCCATGATAAAGGTCTGTGCAAAGTGCTGCTAGAACTCAGGGAACAGAGTCATCCGTTCTGCCCTGGGAAGGTGGAGTGCAGGCTGGGATGGGCTACTGGAAGAGGTGGCCTGTCATCCAGGCTTTGAAGGCTGAGGAGGAAATCAGCAGAGGAAGGAGAGAGGGGAAAAGGTATTCCCAGGAAAAGAGTGTGAACAAAAGCTGGAGGCTCAAAAGGGCCTGGCACGATTCCACAGCATCATCCAAGGCAAGACACAAGCTGTACATGACCGAGTGGCCTGGAGATTTGTTGCAAAAAAGTTTCTCTGTCTAGGGCAGGGGTTCTCTCTGGCAGGGGATTCACTCCGCCCTCCCCCTCCAGTGGACTTCGGGCCAGGTCTGGGGACATTTTTGGTTGCCACAGCCCGGTGGGGAGGCACTACTGGCCATCTAGTGGGTAAAAGCCAGGGATGCTGCTAAACTTTCTACAGTGAGCAGGACAGCCCCCACAACAAGGACTCATTCGGCCCCCAAATCTCAATAGAACGGAGGCGGAGAAATCCTTCCAGAGTGAGGGTGCTATGGCACTCAGAGCCTAGTGAAATCAATTCTAGCTGAAGAAATCAGAAAAGTGTTTGTGGAGACGGGGCATTCTTGGAAACAGGCAGGATGGACATGTGGGGATGGGGATAGGAGAGAGCATGAGCAGGACCCAGAAGGTGGAGAGTGAAGGACACATTCAAGGAGCTGGCCAGATTGGCTGGTACAGGGTCCGTGAGGAGCAGGCCACAGAGAAGGGCTGACAACTAGCAAGGGTTAGATCCTCGTGAGCCTTAAAGCAATTGTGAATGATTCAGGAAGGCAATGGGGAGCCGTGGAAGGGCTATGAGCATCAGGAGACAGGGTCGGAAATACGCTTTAATTCATCAGGCTCTGATTAATTAATCAGGCGACATAGGTAGAAGCTAGAGGATGGGAGAGCAGTTGGGAGCCGTTTCCATATTCCTGGCAGGAGTTCTGCCAACCTGACCTTGGCTAGCGGCAGCCACGATGAGGAGAAAGGACAGTCCCAGGAGACTCTGCGAGGGAGGGGAGGGCTGGGACCCGCAAGGCCCTGGAGACCGACTGCATGCGTGGGAGGAGGAGAAGGAGGAGGACAGGAGGCTTCAGGGAGGAATCTCCATCCCTGGGGAGCAATCGGCAATACAGGCCACGCAATGGCAGACGCTGAGGGAGTCTGCAGGATCGCCTCCCCCCGACCACCACTTCTGCCTCCGGGAGAAGCTGGCAAGTGGGAAACGCCAGCCACCTTGCTCACTGGCAGTCACAGGGGTGGCACAAAGGGTGGACCCAGGAGGATGCAGCAGAAAGAGCTGCTTGGCAGGGCCTCAACAGCATCCCGCTGGCAGAGAAGAGCAAAGACTGAGCGTCCAGACGTTGATGGGGACGGTAATGACCACAGAAGTTACCATTTGCCAGGAGTTTACCCTGGGCCAGGCCCAGTCCTAACACAGAACACAACACTGAGGCATAGCTGAGCCCCATTTTACCCACCAGACAGTCCTCTAGGAGATACAAAAACCAAGCTCCTATTAATTACTTTAAAATTTAAATGTAATTTGATATTTTAATTTGTTAAAACAAGCATTCATTACTGTTGCAATTAAAAAATATAAGGATTTAAGGGGCACATGCGTAGCTCAGTCCATTTTTATTTTAGCTCAGGTCATGATCTCAGGGTCATGATATCAAGCCCTGCATCGGGCTCTGCATTAGGCACGGAGCTTGCTTAAGATTCTCTCTCTCCTTTGGGACGCCTGGGTGGCTCAGTCGGTTAAGCGTCCAACTTTGGCTTAGGTCATGATCTAGCAGTTCACGAGTTCGAGCCCCACCTCGGGCTCTGTGTTGACAGCTCAGAGCCTGGAGCCTGCTTTGGATTCTGTGTCTTCCTCTCTCTGCCCCTCTCCCACTTGTGCTCTGTCTCTCTCAAAAGCAAACAAACAAACAAAATTTTTTAAACTAAAAAAAAGATTCTCTCCTTCTCTCTCTGCCCCTCTCCCACTTGCTCTCTCTCTGTTTAAAAAAATAAATAAAAATAAGGATTCTTTTCATGGAAACCAAGATTTTTTTTTAGACAAACTAGGTTTTTTTTTTTTTTAATATGAAATTTATTGTCAATTGGAAAACCAAGATTTATGGGCAAATATATTCACTACAATATTTTCTAGAATGGCAATGTGTTTGCCATCAGTGATTCACCAACTACGTGTCAGGCATTGCATGAAAACAAACAGCCATTCTCTTTATAAATAAATAAATAAATAAATAAATAAATAAATAAATAAATAAAAGTTTGCTAATTTTTTTAATGTTTATTTATTTTTGAGAGAGAGAGAGAGAGCAGGGGAGGGGCAGAGAGAGACAGAGTCACAGAATCTGAAGCAGGCTCCAGGCTTTAAGCTGTCAGCACAGAGCCTGGTGTGGGGCTTGAACTCACGAGTGGTGAGATCATGACCTGAGCTGAAGTCAGGCACTCAACCAACTGACCCACCAAGATGCCCCAATAAGAGTTTGCTTTTAATGAACTAGCATACAGTAGCAGGTCAATAAAATGTGTTGAATGGATTATTCAATTCACCCCAATTAGAACAGAAGGGCACCTGCCTGGGCCTAGGCCTCAGGTATAAGCCAGAAACAGCAGGTATAAATCTGAGTGCCACATCATGCTGGGTTTGCCTCTAAAGTGAGGAGACCTGAATAATGGGAAGTGAGGTGAGAGCCACCTCAAACCCTCTTGCCCCAGATCAAGTCCTGGAGCTAGGGGCTGAGTCTATGACAGGGGAGCAATGACCCCAGGGAGTCAGGAAGAGAGATGCTGAGGAAGGGACCGGTGAATGACAGGGCAGGTGAAAGGTTTTGTGAAGTGCGGAGAGCTTTATTGAAGAAGCACTGTAGACCTCGGTTGCCATGAAACAGGGCACCTGTAAGTCTTGGTGGCATACCATAACTAGCCTGACTTTGTCACTCGTGAGTCAATGGGTCAGCAAAGGGGTGGGAGCAGGGAGCCCCCCAGCCAGGTTTTTCTCAGGGCAGTGACAGAGATCAGGAGGGCAAGGCCAACTGCACAAGGTATTCCAAGCTCCTTCTGGAATCCGCTCTGCTAATATCCAACCAGTCAAAGCAAGCCACATGGCTGAACCCAAAGTCAGGAAGCAGAGAAACACACTTGCCCTTTTGTGGAAGGAATTACAAGGCTTCAGAGCAAAGGATATATTCAGTGACAGAGAATTAAGGGCAACCATCAACTACGCGGTCTCAGCTCAGAGCCTGTTTGCAATGTCTTACTCTTATGTACCAAATTTTCCCAAAGAGGGCTCTCAGAGAGGGGCTCTTTGTAATGGGTGAGTGCTCTCTGCCCTGAGCAGAGAATCACAGAAGAGAAGGAGGGCATAGGGAGAGATCTGGTCCATGAGCTGGAAGCCTTGCATCTTTTCACTGCTCTTGGTGCTCAACCCTATTGAACTTTAGCTTCATCTGATGCTAACCTAAAACCAACCTTAACCTTAACTCTTAGATATTGTTGATCACCTAGTTCTTTATGAAACTGAAGAATGTCATTCTCTCGCTGTTTTTATCCTGCCCCCAGCCCAACCCAAGCAGTTCCTTCTCAATCTTCTTTGAAGGTTTTCCTTTGACCACCTGCCCCTGAAAATACTGGTGTCCTCCAGAATGCCATCTTAGACTTCATTTCTCTCTCCACACCATGGATGAGCTTCAGAGCACTTATAAACCCCAAGAAAGTTATTTAAACCCTTTAAACTTTTTTCTGTTTGTAGATTTCTGAATTGAGGGTTCATGGGTTTCGAGGGGTTTCAGATTACCCATAGGTTGCCCCACCACTGCTCTGTACGCTGATTCTCATCTTCCTTCAGTCTTTGAATAGCATCTAGACCTTAATACTTCCCCTCCCACCCTTGATTCCACCCAAACCTCCATCTCTCTCCACGCAACTGCCCACTTAGTGCCACAGGTACCTCAGAACAAACCCATGACAGAGTTCCAAGACAGAATGTATTGTCTCCTCTCCTCATAGATTCCCAAACTCAGTGGCAGCATCAGACTGCCCTATCCTCTACAAAGACTTTGCAGAGTTGTGTCTGCCTTTAGCCTTCCTTTCCAATTATTTCTTAAATACATACCTTCCCCTCCTTCCCAGCTCTCCTCAGTGTGGGCCCCAACACCTCCTCCCAAAAATGCACCAAAGGTTCCCCACTGCCTTCAGGATAAAGAACAAAGTTCTTGGCCGGCCATAGAAGTTCGACTACGTGATCTGGTTCGCACCCACAGATGCAGCCCAGGCTCTCCCAACAAGCACCACGGCCGATTACTCACAGCTCCCAGAGCATAGCATAGTCCCTCTAGATTTTCACACAGGCTGTACCCTCTGCCCTGCTCCCAAACTTTCGTCCTTCCTGTAAGATTCAGCTTTGACATTATCTCCTCCAGGAAGCATTCCCAAACCGCACACTGGGCAAGTGCCCTTCCTTTGAGGTCACATAGAACCAAGGGGTGATTCTGTCATAGCTCCAATGAGATCATACTGTCCACTGATTTATAAATATCACATGAGCAGGAATATTGTGTTTGCTCCTCAAAGGCCTTATAGCATATGATACAATAGCAGGTGCCCTATAAATGTTTGTTGAGTGAATGAATAATAATAGATAAATGGATGAAATGTTGGTTGTGCCTCTTACCTGTCTTGTGATGTTGGGTAAATCTCATATCTCCTATAGACCTCAGTTTCTTCATCTGCAAAATAGAAATAATAGTCTAAATATTAGTACTGAACAATGAATGGTAGCCCAGTCGCACAACTGAAAATTACATAATCAAAAAATGTTTATCAAGACTACGTAGTGACATGCACAATGCATATGATGTTAAAGCAAAAAGAAGGACAGAAAAGTAATTTACTGTGATTACAACTACATAAAAACAACTGTGCACACAAACACATTTGCACACACACAAGATCGAAAAGACGTGTCCTTGGGTGGTGTGCCCCTGCGTGATTTCTCCTTCACTTTATATCCCCATGTTTTCCACATTTTCTTTAGAGAATGTGCATTATTTTTATGATGAACATTAAACTTCATTACGAAAAGAAAAAAGGAAAGAGGTTTCTAAGAAAAGAACTCCGCATCCTCCTCACTTGGCAGTGTGTCGAATGCCTCCCGCACACTCAAGGACGCAACTCACCACGTCGCTCCCAGGTCTTCTTACTCCTGTGCAGAAGCATGTCCCTCCCCCGCACCCCCCGGCCCTCCCACGGTGCTCACAGGCAGTGCCTGGCGCCTAGACGCATGTGCCGGGATGCGTATGAGCACCACCCCTAGAAACGAACTCTGTCCCTGGTCTCCAGACGGTGGGAGGAAACGCAATGCAGCCTCAGCTACTTCCTCTGACCTACAATTCAGCACAGGATGGACAAACATATTTCTGAGCCTTGCTGTGTGAGAACACACTCCTGGAACCAGCTCTTTGGGACTGCCCGTTTTCGGGGTCTCAAGCTGTGCCCTTAAATCCCAGGAAGGGCGGCCCATTTCATCTTATTTAGAGCCATGGAACTGCTAAAGTCAAAGGTATTGGTCTAACCCGCACTGGGGAGGCTTCTAGGAAACCCACAGCCTCATCCAGTGCTGGTGGAAGCCAAAAATGGCACAGTCTTCCTGTTGAGTCATTTGGCAAGATGTATCTGACCCTGATTTCCACTTCTAAGCGTTCATTCAGGAATGCGGTGAAAGGCAAAACTCAAAGGATGTTCATCAGACACTATTTATAATATTAAAAAACTGGAAACAACGTAAATTCCAAAATAGGGATTAAATAAATTATGATATACTCATTAAATGGCTTGCCATGCAACCATAGCAATATAACAAGGTAGGGAAATCACCCATTATTTAGAAAATTTGTGGAATACTGTTAAGACTGGAAAATAGTCTATACATATAATCCGGGTTTGCGATATGTATAAATGTATCCTCAATGTATCTATAAGCATAGAGAAGAGACTGATAGGATAAACAGGAAACTGTGAGTGGTTATTTCTGAGCAGTAAAATTTCAAATGGCTTTTCTTCTTTTGGCTCATTTCTATTTTCTACATTTTCTGCAATTAGTTTAGATTGCTTTTGTAACATGGAAAAATATTTTAGAAGAGTTCTATTTTTAACAATCTTCGAATTCCCTTGAGCCATCTTATTTTCTAAGTCTTGCGTTATGGATTTGGCCACCTTTTCTTCAGTTCTACTCAGTTCTACCTTCTTACGGTTTCTGATTATGCCCAGTTTCATCCACTCTCAGATAGACTGGGAGCTTCCCAAAGACACTGGCCATTTCTTCTTTATCAACCAATTTCTGTTTATCAGTTCAAAGACTAGAGTCCTAGGACCCCATGAGTTTCCACCTGTCCAACAGATGAATTTAACAGGAAGGGAGGTCTAAAGGTTGCCAGAGACTCGGCCTGTAGTTGAATGGGATTTCAAGCTGGGTGGATTTCCCCATCCAGAGCTGCCTCACTCTTGCACAGGTTGTTCACTGCACAAGGCACCCACACATCCAAGGGGGCAAGCGGAGGCTGAAACCCCAGCCTTATTCTGCTCACTGAGTCTCATGCTCACTGGGCTCACAGGGTACAAGGGGTCCTTTTTAAAATTCAGAAGTCAAGGGGTGCCTGGGTGGCTCAGTCGGTTAAGCCGCCGACTTCGGCTCAGGTCATGATCTCGCGGTCCGTGAGTTCGAGCCCCCCGTCGTGCTCTGTGCTGACAGCTCAGAGCCTGGAGCCTGTTTTGGATTCTGTGTCTCCCTCTCTCTGACCCTCCCCCGTTCATGCTCTGTCTCTCTCTGTCTCAAAAATAAATAAACGTTAAAAAAAATTTTTTTAAATAATAATAAAATTCAGAGGTCAAATACTATATGATCTCACTCATCTTTGGAATTTAAGAAGCAAATGAGCAAAGGAAAAAAGAGGGGTGGGGGAGAGAGAGAGAAAGAGAGAGAGAGAGAGAGAGAGACCAATAAACCGACACTTAACCATAGACAACAAACTGATGGTTACCAGAAGGGAGGTGGGTGGAGGGATGGGTCAAATAGGTGATGGGGATTATGGAGTACACTTACCATGATGAAAAAATAAATAAATAAAATAATAATTTTTTTTTAAATGAAAGAAAGCAGGTGATCAAAATATGAGGGGAACGCGTCAAAAAGGCAGTCCTGCTGGCCAGATCTGGGACAATGTAAGCATCAAATAAATAATAAGGGTAACAACAGATTATAAGCCGCCGAATAAACTATGAATCGTGTATACCTCCTGATATCAATGAAAAACAATTAAAAATAAAAATAAATAAATGTTGTTAAAAAACATTCTTCGGTATAAGTGCAGGTCTCTCTAAATGTCCATCTAGAAGTAATATTTGCATCTTGCCAGCAGTACCTGATGGTCAAAACTTGTTTGTTGTGCTTTTATAAGTTCTGCCAGTTTGATGGGTGTGAAAGGGCATCTTACGTGAAAAATCTTAGAATATTGCCTGGTTCACAGTAGGGTCTCAGTAAGGTTGAGTTACTATTTTAATTAACATTTCCATAATCAATATGGACATGGGGCACCTTTTCATTTGCTTGCTGATCATGAAAGTTTCCTCTTTGGTGAAAAAAATTAAATTTTAAAATTAAAAAATAAATAAAATTCAGATGGGCAACCATCCTCCTGCCAATCATGGCACCTGCAGGGCTGAGTCTCTCTAGAGGGGATGTGTTTCTAATTTGCACAAAAATGCCGTGTGCTAGCAGTGGCCTTGTCCCCAACACCGTCTGCATCGGGAAGCCAGTACTGATTTCCTTCATCAGGCTTCTATACAGATATTAGATCTCTTCCTTTGTCCTATCATCTCCTCGAATGCTTTCTAATTTGTTTCTACCCTGAGTTCCTCGACTCTCTCCTGGAGCAAGCAACAGCCTTGCACGCCGCCCCATGGAGGGGGAGTGGGGTCCTGCTCAGGTTCTCGGCCCTGGCTGCATATTAGAATCCCTCAGGGAGATTCGTAAGGTCTAGATGCCTCAGCCACACCTCAGACCAATTAAATCAGAAGGCCTGACATGAGACCCAGCCAGAGTTGGAAAGCACTACGGCACTGGAAACAACTTGAATTAAAAAAAAAAAAAAAAAATCCTGGGTTTAAGGCTCAGCTCCTCTCTGCTTCTCACCACACAATCCTGGACAAATTACTTTACTTTTTTCTTTTTTCTGGCCCGGTTCTTCAACTGTGAATCCACCAGATCAGTGTCTTCAATCGAAATTAGAATGTGACCTGGTAAACCCTCTGACTGTCCTATCGCTGACCCCAGAATGAGAGAGTGAAAGAGATCCAGCCACCGTGACTGAGAGAGAGGGGTGCAGTTGGGAAATGGGGGGAGGGTACAGGCATGAGGTGCTAAAATTTCGGCTCACCAGGCCATAAAACAGTGGTTGAGAATTCTAAGTCTAGATGCTCCCTGAGAGTCCTCTCCTCCCTAACAATTGGTATTCTGTACATGTGTACGAAGCTGGCAGGAAGATAAAACTCTGCTTCCACATGGCTCAGAGGGGATTGTGAATTGCCTAAATATGACACCATTTATTTCTCCCAGATTCAGGTCATCAGGCTCAGAGAATTTGCTGCTCCTGCCACTCCCTCCCTCCGCCATCTCGAGTCCTCCCTCCCCTTGTACTCGGGAAAACCTTTCAGCTACTGCCAGCCATTGCCAACCAGCTGGCTCCACTGCGAGATCACCAAGAGAAACAAAGTCACCGGGCCAGGAAAGTAACAACCCTTCAAGGAATTCATCAAATCTCTTAACCTTTTCCCACTTTTTCAGCTCCTCCCACAAAGACAAGCCACATGCCATTTTCTCCACACTGAGAAGCTACCCTGTCGGATGATGTGATATAGTAGAAAGAATGGTGGGTGAAGCCCCAAAAGACTTGAGGTCAGGACAGAGCTCCACCACTTCCTAATTGCTTGAAGAAGCATACCCTCCATGAGCCTCAACTTCCTCATCTGTAAAATGAGGTTGATAATATCTGTTTTACTTTTCTCACAAGGTTTTGTAAGGATCGGTTGAAAAAGTGCAGCTAAAAGCAATTAACACACTCTGTTATTTCAGCCTAGTTTCCCAGCCTACATCCTGCCACCCTTAGACTCTGTGGTTCAGTGGGGCCAACAGCATCCCCCAACCATGCTCACTGGACAAGGGAAGGTCATATGACCTAAGCTGGCCAGTGGGCCTTTTGCCGGTTCTACTACAGAACAGTCCTCTCTGCTGGGAGCCATCTTGTCCCCCCACAGGAAGAGGTATTCCAAAGAATGCAAGCAACACAGAGAGAAGCAGAACGGGAGATGTTTCAGAACAAATTTCCCATGATGTCATTTGAGCACCTGCATGAACTCATTCATTCATTCTTTCATTCAACAACTAGTCATTATGTCCGTCCTATATTCCATGTCCGTTTCTGGATGCTTGGCATTTTGTGGTGAACAAAAGAAAGACTCTACCCACCTGGAGCCTGCATGCCAGTAGGAATCCCAGGCAGTAAACAAATACCAAGTATATACATAACATAATGCCAAGTAATGATAAGTTATGAAGGCAAATTAAAGCAGGGTAAGTGGATGAACACAGAAGGGAAGATGCTGTTTAGATAAAGTGACTGACTCCAGCTCTCCCTACGGATTTTCAAGCTCCGTGAGCCAATAAAGCCTCATTGTGTTAAGCGAGCTTGAACTGGGTTGCCCTTGGTGCCACCAAGATTCCTCATGAACACAGCTTTACAAATGTAAGCATTGGTAATGCTGCTGCTGCTGATTACTATAATAGCAACAAAACAGCCTCTTGAGAAGGAACTGGACCATACCCTTGGGAATGCATATCTAAGATATTTATGCCCATGGAACAACCCAAGGACAGGAAATTATCAATCGATTTCCAGAAGTATTGTCTGTGGAATTAAACACATACAAAGGTCATTCCTCTAGATTCATCCACTCCATCAGTTGACTTGAAAGTCAGAAACTGGGGCGCCTGGGTGGCGCAGTCGGTTAAGCGTCCGACTTCAGCCAGGTCACGATCTCGCGGTCCGTGAGTTCGAGCCCCGCGTCGGGCTCTGGGCTGATGGCTCAGAGCCTGGAGCCTGTTTCCGATTCTGTGTCTCCCTCTCTCTCTGCCCCTCCCCCGTTCATGCTCTGTCTCTCTCTGTCCCAAAAATAAATAAACGTTGAAAAAAAAAATTAAAAAAAAAAAAAAAAAAGAAAGTCAGAAACTTAAAAAAAAAATGTGTTTAGGTCAACTACACTTGAATTAAAAAAATAATAATTTTAAAAATGTGCTTAGAAAACTGGAGTTGATCATCGAGTGAAATAAACTGTTAGGTTGGTCCATCTGTGGCCTGTTGGCTATCGAAATATTGCCAGCACAAACACCCTACCACTTACATGGATTTAAGGGACACTCTAAGGGCATGAGGAATAATTCAGTTACAGAGCATCCACAGCCAGTATTCGTGGGGAGCTGACTCCCTGTGGTTCTTACAGAGTAGTTAGAGGCTGATAGTTGCAAACTCTGACCTCACATAACCAGTTGCCAAGGGTAAGAATGCAAATGCCCAATAATATCAGCATTCCCACAAAAGTTTTCAAATTTTCATCCCTTTAATTTTAAGTTCCTAAAACCCAGGACATTTTTCATGCTTTCTAACTCACCCCACGCCCTCTCACATACATAGACACATAGGCACATAATCTCTGGAATTCTGATGTGATGATTAGTATTTAAGGGGAGCTCCAAACATAGGGTCTCTTAGCTTGAGCTCTTAGAAGGACTTGGGAGCATCCTATATCACTTTGATGCACAGGATGTATAACCAAATAAAGAAAAATGTGAAACTGGAACTTCTATCATTGTCCTCCTAGGCTGCCACACCCACACTGTGAATAATAATTTGCTTTACTCAGATTAAGACATGTGCAAGCCAAGATGAGCCTACTCAAAAAAAAAAAAACAAAGAAAGTGCTTCAAGCCTTCCTGTAACTGCTGGAGTTTCCTCATGTTTCTCTTCCACAAATTGCAACCATTGTGGAGATATCACATTACCTGGTGGGGAAAGGTGTTCAGTAGCACTGAACTAGACAGCATGAGGACCCTTTCCAGAATGTCTAGCAGGCATTGTCTTCTGTAACTGGGCTGGTTTAAAGTATTGCACACCAGGAATGAAATGAGCTTTGCAAGGGCGGTGTTCTGTCCAAGGTGCTGTGACTATGGTTTTGGCTCCTTTTTGTACCTGAATCTTGACTCCAAGAAACGTTTATAATCTACCTGATAAATATATATCTCAACATGTCCCCAAAAATGTTGGAACACAGGCTGTTACATGAGGAAAGAGTTCTATGGTCAAGGAAGTTTGAAAAACACTAGGTTTTCTTTTAAAAAAAAAAAAGACTTTTTAAGTGATAATACTCATTGGTTACCCAGAGCCTTTTAAATGGTAATACACATTGTGACTATCCCAGAGCGAGGTATGCCAGCACTCCCAATTTTTTTTATCACAGATATTTTTTAGGTAGGAGCACCTGTTAACACCCCGCAGAGCACAATCTGAGACAAAGCGAATTGTGACAATATTCAGTAGAATTCTTTATTCCCAGACACTGGGGCTTCAACACAAAGGGATAAATGAGAATGTTTGAACTAACACACTATGGAAAGAGATTAAAAAGAGATTATACTCTGGTTTTAACTTAAGTATAATTAAATTCAACAAATTACAGATTAAAAATTTTGAAAACTCCTCTACTTATGAATGTCCAAGTTACAAACTTTCATGGAGACAAAGCTGCAACACATCAGCTCGGCCTCCCACCAGCAGATGGCAGTAGTTGTAGTGCAAGGTCCTTCCAGTTTGGACCACAGAGTCCTTTGTTAGCAAGCAGCAATCTTGCCAGAGTTCTACTTAGTTTTGCAAACGTGGTTAATCCCACTGTATCCAATGAGTACAAGAACAGCAAATGTTTTAAATAAAAGGTGTGCAATTGCAATGGAACTGAAAGAAGAGATAATAAAAGACTGAAAGTGCAGAGAAAAAATAAGGACTGTTGTGCTCCTGGTGCTGTGATTCATCCCAAGAGGAGGCATGGTTTGGGAGAATGCTTAGCATAAGCCTCGCTGCACACACACCGTCCATGACAATCAGCAAGAGAGGAGGGGAAAGAACAAACACCAGGGGGCTTGAGAGCAGGGGGCTGCAAGATGAGCACCCACATGGGCTTCCCATAAGCCAGATGTCAATTCAGAAGAAAGCTGGGACTTGGCTCAAGGACCCAACGGCAGAGCATGGCGAATGTGCTGTTGTTGAAGTGTGTATTCGTACATTCAGCACCTGTTTTACTGAGTGCCTAATACGACCCAAACATACTTGCTGGCTACTGGCAACACATTAGTGACTAAAACAGATATGTCCCCACCCTTGAGAAACATACATACTATGGGAAGATGCAGAGAGAAACAGGCGATAAACAAACAAAAACATAAAAGTGTACATGTTGGTGAGTACTATAAAAGAAGCAAAATGGAAAACAGTGGTAGAAAGCAAGAGAAGTGAAGGTGGGGTGCTGGTGGTATAGATGTGGTCCTCAGTGGATAACCGGGGGTGGACCCTAAGTTCTGGTCCCTCCAAATCTTCACAACATCACATTGAGTGGGGAGGTGGAAAATGTAGCTACCATGGCAGCTTAGGGGCTCCACAGGAGGCAGGTGGAGGTGGGAGAGTGTCACCCAGATCCACAGACCTCCTAGTACACTGCACTGATCTACTTTGGAGAAAAGATGGCCCAGGAAATATTTATCAGCACAAAGAAGAAGCATCTGCTGGTTTTCAAGTTTCACAAGACTCATACTCCAATTAAGTGGAAATGCTCCCTGGGTCTTGGTTCCCCTGGACTCAAACAACAAATAGAGGAACTTCTGTGCTATCTAGCAAGGCTGTGGTGTTAATTTTTAACTTCTTATCACTTAATAACTGAAGACATGTTTTAGTGGATTTAACTAAAAGAACCATCTGTTAACCTGATCTGGATTTTTTCTTCTCTTGTGTACCAAGGAGTCTGCTGAGCCTCTTCTATTCTTCCTACACTGATCTTGACCCACAGCTGTCTGCACTTCCTGTGTCACAGCCTTCTATTTGCAGACAGCCCCCAGTTTTTATTTAACATATCAAAAGCACGTTCAGCATTTATCCATTATGATGCTGTGTTTGCTAAGATTAGGTTTGGCGATGAGTAGTAGCCAATTCAAAATAACAATGGCTTAAAAAGACAGAAGTTTATATTTCTCTCTCAAATAAGCATTGAAAGACAAATAGTCCAAGGATAATGGCAGCTCTGCTCCACAAAATCCTCATGAAGCGAAGCTCCTTTTCTCTTATAGCTCCAGCAAGCATGGCCTCTGTTTACTCAGGAGCCAATATGGCTGCTACAGCTCCAGCCACCATATCTGCATTCTCAGATAGGACAAAAAAGGAAGAACAGTCCCTTCGTGGACCCTTCCCAGTAGTTGCACTCACCTCTTCCACTTACATCCCATTGCCTAGTCATATGCCCAGACTTAGCTGCAAGGGAGTCTGGGAACTTATTCTCCATCAAAAATAAAAGGGCTGCCTCAGCCAACAAGCTCTACAAGTTGTCTGTTACTAGTTTTGATGGCTCTGCTGTGTTGTTTTTCATCTGTATTCCTACCTTAGCTCCTTCTGGGCTCTGTGCTCTATGAGAAGTCATATCTCCCTCTCCTCTGAGGTGAAAAGACACAGTGTGATTTTGACAGGGCTAAAAATGGCACATTGGGCAAACACCCAAACACCAGGATATACCCTAAGTATTATAAGAAAATAATTTGTCTAGATTGCAGCAGCTTATAAATTTGCTATTTAAAATCATCATGTCCAGGGTGTCTGGGTGGCTCAGTTGGTTAAGCATCTGACTCGATTTTCGCTCAGATCATGATCTCACATTCATGAGTTCGAGCCCTGTGTTCGAGTCTTGAGTTGGGCTCTGTGCTGACAGCATGGAGCCTGTTTGGGATTCTCTTTCTCTCTTTATCTCTCTCTCTCTCTCTCTCTCTCTCTCTCTCTCTCTCTCTCACTAAAATAACTTAAAAAATAAATAAAGGTAAATAAAAATAAAATCATCATATTCACTGTTCTAAGGACTGAAGCAGTAATTTTAGTAAAGTGTCTGAACAAGGAGGCAAAGATGGGAATAATTTTAATGAAAAAAACCATGTTATACCACACATAAGCTCAGAAGCACTTTACCCACTTACAACCTCCAAGAAATAATTATTGCCTCAGAGACGTTCATTAACTGTATTACTTCATTCAACACCTACTTCTTGAGCACGTGCTATGTGCCTGACACTGCTCTAGCCATGGGGCATGCAGCAGTAAACAAGACAGGCAGGGTCCCTGTCCTCATGGTTCTTGTATTCTAGAAGCAGAGAGGAAAATAAGAAATAAGAAAATAAAATAATCACACTTTCTTGCATAGTGGATAAGAGGACAGAATGGCAGGGGTAAGTGAAGGTAACATGTTATTGACTAATAGTAATAGCTAACTCTTACAAGAACTTACATGGGATGGGCATTATCCTGAGACTTTACAGACACTGACTCATTTAATCCCCACAACAATTCAGGCACTCAGGCACGTGGAGCCATTACCATGCTCAAGGTGGCAGAGCTTAGATTTGAACCGAGGCTGACCGGCTCTACAGTTCTCGCTGTTAATGCTACATGATAGTATCCTCCTGAAAGAATGAGTAGAAGACTGCCATGTGAAGAACTGGGAAAGAACATTCTAGAAAATGGAATAAACTTCAGTACGGGCCCTGAGGTTAGACCAATCCAAGATGTTTAGAGAACCATAGGAAAGGAAGCAGGATTAGAGACTGGAGGTGGTGAATGAGGTGGAGAGTGACATAAATAGGCCAGGTCCACTGACACAGGGCCTGGAAAGCCAGCCCAGGTAAGGAATTGCCAGAGAGTCACAGAAGCAGGTCTTTGTGCCACTTTCTTCACCACCACTCATCCTATCTCAATGTGACACTGCCCCAGAGATGCTGAGCTGTGCTCAGCCAGAAAACACCCATGACCATCTGCTTCTAGTCGAAAGCAAGGTCATCTACAGAGGGACATAATGCCAACATTGGCTCAAAAGCCCTATTGTTAAGCTCCTGGAGTTAAGAAGAGTCGCCATTTTTTTCTTTTATAATCTGTCACATTTTTTTTAATGTTTATTTCTTTGTGAGAGAGAGACAGCACAAGCAGGGGAGGGGCAGAGAGAGCGGGAGACACAGAATCCGAAGCAGGCTTCAGGCTCTGAGCTGTCAGCACAGAGCCCGACATGGGGCTTGAACTTGTGAACTATGAGACCATGACCTGAACTGAAGTCAGACACCTAACTGACTGAGCCACCCAGGCACCCCTGGAGCCTTGTACTAAGGCTGATAGCAGGCACTTTCAGGGCTCCTCAGAAGAAGAACCCACAGCTCCTATCCATTCCTCTGTAGGTACTGCAGAGTCTCGGCATGGTGTTTCCGCCCTCTTGATGACGTGAAGGAGAAGCAGTGGGAGGCAGGAGTTCTGTGTGATGGAGTGGTCTTCTCCCACACCACTGGGCCTAGGACAGACCTCTTCCCTTGGAAGTGCTGGCCATGGCCATGGAGTTTACCTCCTCAGGTGGGTTGATAACACCACACAATAATGCCCCTGAATCAATACTCACTGAGGTCTGGGGCTGGCTGCTGAGAAGTATCCTTAGAGAACCTGCCTGAAGGAGTCAAGCCAGTAACAAGGGCTGTCTGTCCACAGTGACCTCTTATATTGGCAAGTCATCCACATGCTTGTTCCACGAGACAAACCTCACCTTCTTTTTTCTTTTTTTTAGTGTTTATTTATTTTTGAGACAGAGAGGGACAGGGCATGAATGGGGGAGGGTCAGAGAGAGAGGGAGACACAGAATCCAAAGCAGGCTCCAGGCCCTGAGCTGTCAGCACAGAGCCCGAGGCGGGGCTCCAACTCACAGACCATGAGATCATGACCTGAGCCGAAGTCGGAAGCCCAACCAACTGAGCCACCCAGGCGCCCCAAACCTCACCTTCTTTCTCATCCTGCTGCCTCAAAACCTTAAAGGCTCCCATTCCTATAAAATAGAGCAAACACTCCCATTGTGTGTACGTGGCTTTTTAATGACCAACTGCTGCTTCACTGTTCAGGTTCATCTCCCCCCCGTCCTCCATCATGCCCACTGTCCTCCCTCATGTCAAATACTCTATTCCTCAAACACATGTCCATTGGTTCAGGCTCTGCTCTCTACCTAGACTGTCTTCCCATCTTCCAGAGAACTCCATCCTTCATGGTTTTCATTCAAAGTCCACATCATCTGCAGAACCTTCTCTGACTTCCCCAGGCACAGGGGACATTCCTTCCCCATCCTGGTCAAATAGCTCCTTGCACACTGCACTATCAAGTTTATCTGCCACTGCCTTCACATGCACTGGTTGAGACAGGGTCCAGTTTTTACTTACCTTTGTCCCCCAATAAAATTTTAGAATTGTCTCCATAAAGGTCTGGCATATATCCTGTTTAAGATTATTCTCAGTATTGGGGCACTTGGGTGGCTCAGTCAGTTGATCTCACGGTTCGTGAGTTTGAACCCCACATCAAGCTCTGTGCTGACAGCTCAGAGCCTGTAGCCTGCTTCAGATTCTGTCTCCTTCTCTCTCTGCACCTCCCCTGTTCACACTCTGTCTCTTTCTCAAAAAAAATTTCTTTTTCCTGGGTACCATTATAGAAGTTTTATTTCCCTAGTTAATGGGACTTTTTTTCTGTATTATATATTCTGGTTAATGATTACTCATATATGAGGATTTTTTTTTTGCTTTTACTTTTATCAATCTATCAAGCTATTATATTAATCTATCAATCTATATTAATAAACATAAAAGTCTTTGAACAGTCATCTGGCTCAAAGACTTTTTCTTAAAATAAACATGAAGCTTCAGTCTTCCTTCTCCCCTACCTCTTTAACCCATTGCCACAGACAACTTTTCATTTTTTTTTAGATGATTCTTTTCGTATTTACCTTGCGATCTCTAAATACCATGTTTCTACTGCTATTTCTTGATATTATTTGTAGAAATTATCTGTCAACTTCCCCCTAACCTTCCCCTGGCCAACATGCACATACTCCCCATCCACATTAGTTTACTAGGGCTGCTGTAACAAAGAACAACCAACTAGGTGGCTTAACCAAAAGAAATTTATTGTCTTGTGGGTCTCGGGGCTAGAAGTCCAAACTCAGGACATCATCGGGGTGGTTCTTTCTGAGGGCAGTGAGGAAGAATTTGTCTCATGCCTCTCTCTTAGATTCTGGTGGTCTACCACCCGTCTTTGGCATTCCTTGGCTTGTGGACGTAAAATTGCAATCTTCATGTGGCATTCTCACTGTGTGTTTGTCTCTATGTCCAGATTTGCCCTTTTTATAAATACACCAGTCATATCAGATTAGAGCCCACCCTAATAACCTCCTCTTAATTTGATCACTGCGAGACATTATGTCTAAAAAAGATCACATTCATGCATAGTAGGAGTTAGAACTTCAACATATTTCAGAGGAATACAATTCAACCCATAACACCATCCTTTCAAAACTATATAATTATATCATCACACTGTTAATGTTCAGTATTTACACTGTAATGAACCTATAGCTAGGCAGAGCTAAGCCATGTAGCTCTATTCGCTTTCCTGAATAATTGTGTTATATCCCTGGAGTTAACAATTATATTTTATTCTGTTTGATTATTTTTTTGTGTGTTCTTATCCCAAGCTCAACTGAAAACTCCCTGCCAGTTGTCTAATTTATTTTTCATCACATTCCCCCACCTCAGCTACTGTATCAATTTCATCATGATGAATTTCCCCTCCCCGAGCCTTCTGTCCTGCACTAATGTGGCCAGATTACTCTTTGGAGGATGTCCCTTCACCACTACGCTAGAGATTCTCCTTATTTCCTGTTTCTTGGATCAGATATCTTCCCTTTTTTAGCTACTCCCTTGATTTATATAGTCTCCAATAGTTTCCTAAGAAAAAGTGTGCAAGAGACAAATATTTGAGACCTTTTATTTCCAATAATATCTGTATCCTACTTTCACATTCAATGGATAGCTTGACTGGGTATAGAACTGTAAGAAAGAAATCATTTCACTTCAGAATTATGACAGCAATAGCTCCAATACCGCTATTCAGAAGGCTGAATCACTCTGCTTCCTATTGTTTGTGTGAACCTATTTATTTATAAGAGCTTCTTTTGGTTTTTTTTCTTGGTTTGTTTGTTTTTCAGTGTAGTTAGAACACAGTGTTATGTTAATTTCAGGTGTACAATATAGTGATTCAACACTTCCATACATCACCCAGTGCTCATTACAAGTGCCCTTCTTAACCCCCATCACCTATTTCCCCCATCCACCCACCTCCCCTCTGGTAACCAGCAGTGTGTTCTCTATAGTTAAGAGTCTGTTTCTTGGTTTCTCTCTCTCTCTCTTTTCTTTTCTTATCTTTCTTTGCTCATTTGTTTTGTTTCTTAAATTCTACATATGAGTGAAATCATATGGTATTTGTCTTTCTCTGACTTATTTTGCTTAGGATTATACACTCTAGCTCCATCCACGTTGTTGCCAATGGCAGGATTTCATTCTTTTTATGGCTGAATAATATTCCATTTTGTATATATACCACATCTTCCTAATCGATTCATCTATCAATAGACACTTGGGCTGCTTCCATATCTTGGTTAATAATGCTGCCATAAACATTGAGGTGCATGTACCCCTTTGAATTAGCATTTTTGTATTTTGGGTATGTAAGAGCTTTGATCAACAGTTGTGGTAGGCAGAATTCTAAGATGACCACCCAGTGATTTACACCCTTATAGAATCTGAATGTGAGTAGAACCTGTGATTTACTTCTAGCCAATAGATTATGGAATGGTAACTTCCTTGATTAGATGACATTCTATGACAAAGGTGATGGGCTAATCACTCGTGATTGTATTATATACATAGAAGGTTCTGTCTTAGACTGGAATGGGAGATTTTCCCATAGGCTCTGAAGAAGTAAGTTGCCATATTGTGAGAGGGCTTGTGAAAGGGCAGTGTGGCAAGGAACTGAGGGATCTCCAGGAGCTGAGGGTGACCTCTAGCTGACAGCCAGAAGGGAAGCAGGGACCTCAGTCCTATGATCACAAAGAACTGACTTCTGTCAACAACCACATGAGCTTGGAAGAGAACTCCAAGTTCCAGACTGGAATGTGGCAGAGACTGCAGCCTTGGGAGCCCCTAAGCAGAGGACCCGTCTAACCCATGTCCTGACCCCTGGAGACTGTGACATAAGTGTACGTTGACTTGAGATACTTATGTGCATGGTAATTAACTACAGAGTGATAGGAAACTAATACAATAGTACTCTAAAATTTCATGATGAAAAGCTTTTAGTAATGGTTTATTTTCATTTTCTTAAGTAATGAGAAATTTTCTTGAATTATTTCACCAATTATTTTCTCGTGTCCATTTTCTTTGTTTCATCCTTCTGACTCCTATTATTTGGATATTGAATATCCTAGGTTGATTTACATGTAGATTTATATATTTTTTCTCTTCTACTTTGCATTTTTCTGTCTTTTTGTTATACTAGCTGAGAGATCTGCTCAGCTTTATCTTCTAACCCTTCCATTGAGTTTTTCATTTCTGCTACCATGATTTTCATTTATAACAGCATATTTTGTTCTTTGAATATTCTTTCTTCAGAGAGCATTATGTTCTTGTTTCATAGATGCAATGTCATCTGTTATGTCACTAAGGATATTTATGATAGCCTTTTTCATTGACATTTTCTTCTCCCTTCAAAATTTCTATTTTCTCCCTGTTGCCTCCCTATAAGCTTACTGGAGTTTCAGTCTTTCATATCAGAATCTTTTCTCAGATCTCTGGTGGTCATATTTAAGAGTAGGGGCCTACGGGGCGCCTGGGTGGCGCAGTCGGTTAATCGTCCGACTTCAGCCAGGTCACGATCTCGCGGTCCGTGAGTTCGAGCCCCGCGTCAGGCTCTGGGCTGATGGCTCAGAGCCTGGAGCCTGTTTCCGATTCTGTGTCTCCCTCTCTCTCTGCCCCTCCCCCGTTCATGCTCTGTCTCTCTCTGTCCCAAAAATAAATAAACGTTGAAAAAAAAATTTTTTTTTAAAAAGAGTAGGGGCCTAAAGCACTGACTGGAAGCTCTGAGCCCATTGGTGGAACTTGCTGGTTGTGAACAACACTGTCAAATGATATGGCTGAACCATTTGCTAGGGAACCTCAACATCAGTCCTTCAATGTCAGCTTCTTCTGGAGCTACTCAAATTTCACAGAGAAGAGTTTTCCAATCTCCTGCTATGCAGTTGAAGGCCTGTGTTTGGGGATTCAAGCAGGGCAAGGTGTAGGAGAGAAGGTTGGGAGTCTTAGCATTTGGTCTGTGCTCAGTTATTTTTGTCCCCCTATTTTCAGTATGTACCCCTGACTTCAACTGTGTCTGGACCCTCTCTTTTACCTGTCTATAAAATAAGCCAGGATGGGAGAAAGCCTGTACTTTTATGAACAGGAAAGCCTGTCCATAAAATAAGCCAGGATGGGAGTACAGCCAAAGCCTGTACTTTGGCCAGGATGGGAGAACTTCCTACCCGGCAGCAAGAAGAAAGGGAGGGGCTGTAAAGGTCTGACTACTTCTTTTATTATTGTGGTAAAACATATATAACATAAAATTTGCCCTATTAACCATTTTTAAGTGTACAATTCAATGGCATTATTTATATTTACAATGTTGTGCAACAACTGCCACTACCTATTTCCAAGAATTTTCATCACAGAAATTCTGTACGCATTAAGCAAAAACTGTCATTCCAACTGCTTTTTAAACAGCTTTCCACCAACCCTCTTTATTCCCCCTTCTACCTCCAGTCTCAAAAGTTTCCAGTGCCACTGATCCCTGAGTCTTTGAGGATGCTGCAGTGTAAATGATTGGTTCTTAGGACTTTTCTTTGTTATGTTAGTTACAAAAGCTATCATTTTCCCATCTGCTTTCTAACTTCCAAAGTGATGTTGTCTCCACTCTCACTGTAATCCTTGCAGATTTATGGCAAAAAAGGAACTCTTTACTGGTAGTTTTAGTGGCATTTCAGGACAGTACAAGTTAGATGAGTGTGCTTAACCCACCATTTTTACTAAAAATTTGATTGGGTATGCAGATCTTATATCTGACCACCTTGCCAAAATGCTCTGACTTCCAACTACTTTCCAGTCCATTTCTTAAGTATATGATCATGTTGTGTACAAATAATGAGAGCTTTAAGATTTCTTGCAACATGGTCTCTTGAATTGATGCAATTCCCCCATCAAACTACAAATATGTAGAAAATTCAAGAGCTGTACTTGAAAGAAGGAGAAATGCCATGGTGTCAGAAATCAAGAGAGAAGTCAGAACTAAAAAAGTACAGGAAAGGTAATAACCACCCACAGAGGGCTTGAGGTTATGGCCCAGGGTCGAACACTCACATAAGACAAAAGATGCTGCCTTAGCTCTTGAAGTGGGGACTCTGGAACTGAGCTGTAAGAGGTGCTTTTTGTGTCCTGTGTTATATTCTTTGGCCAGCCCCTGGTTTCCATGTGACAACATGACAGTGTCCCATGTCTAGTGTGCACCTAAGAGCAGAAGCCAGGTCATGTGGGGCCTAATAGACCAAGATAAGAAGTTTGGAAGGTTTTTACATCGCAGAATGATAGTATCTTATCTATGTTTCCAAAACATGCCTGTGGCTGCTTTTAGTGGGAACAAGAAAACAAGTTGAGAGGCCACTGTAGTTGTCAAGGGGACAGCTCTGATCTATTATCTATTGCTGGATAACAGACCAAATTTAAGTAGCATTAAAACAATAACCATTTTATTATACTCATGGATTCTCTGGATCAAGAATTCAGAAAGGGTACATTAAAGAAAGCTTACTTCTGCTCTGTGAGGTCTGGCTCCTCAGCAGGAAAGTCAGATGAGTGTGGATGATTTCAAAGACTAGCATCTATGAAAGTGGGACTTAGCCAGAATTGTCAACTGGGCCACCTACATGTGCCTCTCTTGGGCTTCCTCACAGCATGGCAGCTCAGTCAAGAGGGAGCATCTAAAGGGAGAATCCCAATAGGACCAAACAGAAGACTCGTATGATCCATCCTGAGAAGTCATGTAGCATCACTTCTGCAATACTCTATTGGTCACCATAGTCCTAGGCCCATCCAAGTTCAAGGGGAGGGAACATCACCACCACCTCTCAATGGAGAAGCATCAAAGAATTTGGAGGATGTGTTTTTAAAGCACTAAGGGAGAGATGACTGTGGCTACAACTAATACAATAGCAGTGGAGATGGTGGGAGAAATCAGATTCAAGAGACATTCAGGAGCCAAGCCAAGGAACTTGCTATTGAATTGTGTGTCAGAAAAAGGTGGAGTGCTATTTTAAAAATGAATCAAAGGTAGCTCCTATCCTGGGCATTTGGGTAAATGGCAGTGCCATTTATGAGATGGGGGGGTGGAGTTATCCCAGAAGGTTTTATTTCATTCCAAAGGAAAGGTTAAAATAAAATTACATTTTTGACCACCTAATATACACAGATTTTGCGCTTGAAATGTGTCTTTTCATTTAATCTTTGAAACACCTCTGCGAAGTAGGAGTATTTACTTACATTTTTCAGATGTAGTAACCAAAGCCCCAAGGATAAGCTACTTGCATAAGGTTGCGTGGAAAGTGAGGGTCAGAGTCAGGATTCAAACTTTAGACTCTACTCTCTCCTCAACAATCCTCCCTTAGCCAAGCTCACATAGCTAGGAAATGGAAGAACTAGACTTTGGAATAAATTCTAGCCCTAAAGCCGCTGCTCTTAACAGTGCAGGTCGTGACTGAAGGCAACGCAGCAGGTTTACCACTGGGACCCAGCCCATTCATGGAAGAATGCTAACTCTCTGAATAAGAATGTCAAGGCCCCACACGATGCCCAGTGCTCCCTGGACAGTCCCACGCACATCAGGATGCTCTGTGGATCATAGATGATTTTCAATTTCAAAAACAGAGAAAGGAGAGGAAAAGGAAGAAAAATGCCTGCCCTTGAACACCTTGACCTAGAAGTCACTACCTAAAACTTGCCCACAGATCATCCATCCACCCAGGGTATGGTCTTATGGATGTTCTTTGAAGACACAGAGCTGTATGGGTGTTAACCCAAAGGGAACAGCAGTATCATCAACTTTTGAAATGCGAGAGAAGTGGTGTTTGTTTTGCTTAAGTCCCAAATCTTTGATCATCTGCATCACAAATTTTTGATGCTTCTGGCAGTCTGCAATTGGTGGAAATTAACACTCAGGTAGGAAGCAGGTTAAAGAAGCTGCGAGAAGTGAGATTTAGGTCTTAGATCTGAACAGCGGCACCCTTTATCTCCACCCTCTTCCCACTCAGAAGCTGAGGCTTGTTTATTGTCTCTCTCTTCCACTGGAAGTGAAGTTTCTTGAGGTCATGAACTTACCTGCCATGTTCATTCACTCTCCAGCACCTAAAAAAAGGGATCTAGTATGGACTATGTCCTCAATAAGTACTTGTTAAATAAATGAATCAATAACCTAGTTACTTTTCTTTCCTCCTACACTAGAGAGTAGCATCTCTTGCCTATTGGTGAAATCTCAGGGCGCCAACTCAGTGCCAGACTTCCCATCCCGACTGCCCACAGCCCAAACCAGGATAACTTCAGCCCAAGAACAGCACTAGGCTTCCTGATGGCTGGCACACTATCAGGCGGGCATCCCTCCATTCATGATCCTGTTGGAGCCTCCATGTAACCGGCAGTCCCCAGCTCAGGGAGTGTCAGAGGAACCAGGCAACCAGAGAGGGAAGTTCCACCTGTGTCTCTCCAGGATGCCAGTCCTACAGCGAGAAGCAGAGGGCACACATCCTGTGCTATGTCCCCAGCCTATCCCCATCCTGCTTACCCCATCAGCCAGCCTTGGCTTCATGCCCACAGCTGACACCAGCCTCTTGCCCAGAAAAATGCCTACTGGGCTACTGGATTCAGTGTGATATTCAACTCAGGATATTTGATAACCTTAGACAGCAGTAAGAGTGAAAAGAGAAAGCAAAGGGCAAGAAGGAGGAAGAGAACAGGGAAATTAAAAATGGACATTGGTTTCAAAGGGAATGGGTTTCTGAGGGAGGAGAGGAAGAAACGAAGTGACAAATTCTTCCTCCTTATAATGGATTTTTCCAAACCATGTAAAATTCTTCTCTAGAAACTTAAATAAGTTGTGATCAAAAGGTCCTCATGAGTTTTGGAGGCAGACAGACCTGGTTTTGATTCCTGGCTATGGCATCTGCTTGTTCTGTGGCTTCTCTGGATCTATTTCTTCCCCCATGAAAGTGTGGAAATTACTTGTAGGGGGGCTATGAAGATTCAGTGAGGGATGCGAGGTGAACTCGCCCCGTGCACCTCATAGCCACTCAAAAAGGTATTTAAGTTTTTTGTTTCCTTGCTCTCCGCACACTCCCCACCCCACGTTGAAACCCCGCCTTTGGTTGTCCTCTATTTTTGATTGTGGGTTTGCCTGTTCCAAAGTCTCTCACAAGCATCTGACCCTGGATTGTGAGCTCAGGAAATAAATCCGTCTATGAAGAAGCCCTGTGATAAATAAGTTGTTAACGCCCCAAGCCAGCAGTCGGCTGAAAATGGTCCCGGGAACATACCTGCCTTCAGTGGGACTGCAAGTCTCGTGGTGAGGTAAATCGGGGGGCAGCATGGGGACAGCGAGGTCTTGGGGTGGGGAGAAATAGGGGAGGATGAGGAAACTGAGGCCCCGGGCGGTTAACAAGCTCACCCATGTGAGTCAGTAGGTGGCAGAACTGGGATTCCCAGTCAGGCCTGTTGAAACCTGAGCTTGACCTCATAGCCTCTGTGCTGGCGGCCTCTGCCAGTGTGTGATGCGGAAAGAGAAGTCCACGGAGGACCAGGAGGCTGTGTGTGTGCTGTACAGGGACAGACACCAGACGTCCCCATGCAAGCAGCAGAGCCTTCGGGGATGCAGGGAGAAGTGGCAGGGCAGACTGGGTCCCGGACCACAGTCCCAGGGGACCCTGGGAACTCTTCGGGAGGGATTTGGGGGTGGGGACGGTAGTCAGAGTGTGACTGTCCCTGAAGTTCTATGGACGGGAGCTGTACCCTTCAGGTCCTTTGACGCAGATAATAAAAGCCAGCTCTGATTAGCGTATCGTACACAGGAAAGGAATGTGCTGGAGGAGATCAGAAGAACTAATATGAATCCTCGAGAACTTGGCTCAAATCACTTAGGGGCCTGGCAGCCATGAGTTCCTGCAGGTCCACCCAAGTGAAAAGCTGATTGGGACCATGCTGATGGAGCACCCATCCGTCACCCCAGCACCCACAGACGACAAGTGATGCTGGGCTCTCCTCAGCTGCCCGGCCCCGGTGACTGATTCCAATACTCCTATGTCACCCTCTGTCCATGTTTGCAACTCCAGCAGCATCCCCCAGGAACCCCCAATAGAAGCTGTGTGTGGGGGGTGCCTGGGTGGCTCAGTCGGGTGAGCGTCCAACTTCGGCTCAGGTCATGATCTCACAGCCTGTGGGTTCGAGCCCTGTGTTGGGCTCTGTGCTGAGAGCTCAGAGCATGGAGCCTGCTTCAGATTCTGTGTGTGTCTCTCTCTCTACCCCTCCCCACTCACGCCCTGTCTCTCAAAATTGAATAAATGTTAAAAAAAGAAGTTAAAAAAAAAGAAGCTGTGTGTGTGTGTGTGTGTGTGTGTGTGTGTGTACGATGAGGGTGGATTTCAGGAGAGGAGATTCCACAGTGGCACTCTCTGCCTCCCACAGTGACAGGTTGGTTCCTGCCTCTCACCAAGATTCTCTCGATGCACGGATTTTCCCAAATAAAAACGTGTCTGGATAGGTGGTAGACAAACCAGGACAATGTCCACCTCAGATACTGACCCACCTTCCATCCTAGGCTGTGACTCTGCCACAGAGCTCACAGAAGATTTTCTCAGACAATCACTTCTGGGAGGTAGACAGAGCAGATATTAGGATTTCCAGCTCTGGATGGAGACACTGAGATTCAGCTTGCCCACAGGCACCTGGCCAGCTGGTGCGGGACAGGGAGGAGGACCCACAGGTCCCCCAGTGCCCAGAGCAGCAACCCTGCCTCTGTTCCACACAATGCCTCTCCCACAACAGGGGCTGACACGTCCACCTATAACCATGGTTCCCCCGGAAGCTCCCTGATGTCACCACAGTGTGCCTCCGAGGAACCTGCCCATTCACAGTCACCTGGCAGACAGGCCAGCCAGCACATGGCAGAGGGCAGAGAAGACCTCCTGGTTCCTCTCTTTCTTATGACAAGCTCAGCATACTTCCCGGAGACCCTCTCCTCCATCCCCTCTGAACGCTGGGAAATGACAAAGAAAGGGGGCCATGGAGGTCAGAAAAGGGAAGTTGGCTGTCACGTGACACCGCGGGCTTACCCCCTCTGGTATTATATCTGTGGTTCATGCCGAGATGTGGCGCCAGACCCAGAGAGCAAATGTCAGCTCCTCGCCAGATGTGTGACCTTGACATGTCACGTAAGCGGCAGCCTGTTATGTCAAATGTGAAACAGTAAAACCACCGTTCCCCTCACAGTGTTGTGGCGATAATTGAATGAGAGAAAGATGCACCCTGGGTATGACCCTGAAGGGCACGATGATTGTAACCAGCTCCTCGGACTAGCCTCATCTGGTGGTTTATAAACACAAACAGCTTTGCTTGATCTTTTTCTCCTTTCTACTGTCTACTCTCCTTTCTCTGTCCATGATATATTGAGCAGTTCACATATATTTTCTGGGTTTTTTTTTTTTCCAGGTTTTCACAGTTCTTAAATGTAGTAAAAGTGTGGAGGAATCTAATAGAAAATCTTCGCTCTCATCTGATCTAAGTGGCTCCCTTCCCAGTGGCCGGAGGCCACAGTGGGAAAGAAGACATCTTGGGTTTCTCCATCCTTCTTGTTCAGTCTCTACCCCATTCACTCAACTGCTTGCACCACATGTAGGAATGGGGGCGAGTTGTGCGGAAGGAAGGGAAATAAAGGTCACAGAAGCTTTCACTTGACTTGTACTGTTGCCGTCTGTCATGGATGCCCTTCTAAGGCTTCCTGGCTCCCCTCCCCTCCCCTCCCCTCCCCTCCTCTCCTCCCCTCCCCTTTTCCTTCCTTCCTTCCTTCCTTCCTCCCTTCCTTCCTTCCTTCCTTCCTTCCCTCCCTCCCTCCCTTCCTTTTGTTAATTACTGCAGTAAGAACATTTAAATATTATGGCATGAGACCTATCCTTAACAAAATTTTAACTGCACAGTGAAGTATTGTTAACTATAGGCACGATGTTCTACAGCAAATCTCTAGAACTTATTTGTCTTATGTAACTAACACTTATATCCACTAAACAGTGACTCCTCACTTCTCCCTCCCCTCACCCCTGGCAACCACCCTTCTATTCTTGGTTTCTATGAGCTTGACTATTTAGATTCCTCATATAAGTGAGATTATGTAGTATTTGTCCTCCTGTGTCCAGCTTGTTTCAGTCAGCATATCCTCCAGGTACCTCCATGGTGTCACATATGGCTGGATTTCCTTCTTTTTTAAGGTTTAATAATACTCTATCACACACATGCACATGTGTGCATACACACACACACACACACACACACACACACACACACATCTTTTATCCATTCATCCATCAGGGGACACTTAGGTTGTTTCCACAACTTGGATTGACTTGAACTTCAACAGCGCTGTAATAATCATGAGAGTGCAGATAGCTCTCTGAGATCTTGATTTCAATTCTTCTGGATATATACCCAGAAGTGGGATTGCTATATCAAATGGCATTTCTATTTTTAATGTTTTTAGGAACTTCCATTCTGTTTTTCGTAACAGTTGCACCATTTTGCCTTCCCACCAACAATGTGCAAGGGTTCCAATTTCTCCACATCCTTGCCAACACTTATCTTTCGGTTTTGTTTTGTTTTGTCTTGTTTTTGATAACAGCTACCCTAACAGGTATGAGGCAATATCTCACTCTGATTTGATGTGCATGATTAGTAATATTAAGCATCCTTTGGGGTTTTGTTTGTTTTTGCTTCCAAGTTGTAGGAACCTATAGAGATTTTGTGAGTCCTGTCCTCCCCGTTTGGGAACCTCTCTGTGCGTGGCATCTCTGTGCAAGAGAAGTGCTCTCAGGTGACCTCCTTCTAGAGCCCACATCCAGTGACACAACCTACACAACCTCTTTTTGTTGGGGGAGTCCTCTTGCACAGGGCCCTTTCCAAATGCCATCACCCTTCTTAAAAACTCAGAACCACTCAACTGGAAGAGGGAAGAGCCCCACCTGCTCAAGAAAAGCCCAAGGAAACTACAAGCTTCCCACAGACGTGTGTCCTCCAAATGCTCTGCACGTCCAGGAGCACCTCCCCAACCAGGACCCATGGATGGAGCTCAGCAGGGCTAGGGTGACACACAGAGCTGGGCTTCTCCTCCTCTCAGATGTGCTCAGTGTCTAGGAGCAGAGATGGTCCCTGGGCTCCTGCACACGAGGACCTAAGGAGCAGGGCAGCTCCTGTGGGAAAGTGCGGAACAGGGGGCGGGGGCGGGGGTGGGGTGAGCCAGGAAGCCAGAGACAAGGCACTCAGGAGCTTGAGTTTTCATCCCCCAGCACACCTGCTGGTCCTCACAGAGGGCCCCCCTCAGGTCCTCACTGTTTCCCTTTCGCAGAGCAAAGAAGAGAATGGGGGAAAAAGTGACCACATAATAATAATAATAATAACAAAAATAATGGCAAAGCAGCTGTAATTTGCTTAACTCTTATCACAAGTCAGCACAGGCCCAGGCTACACGGACTGTCGCTGTCAATGTTCATGACATTCTGAGGCAGTGGGCAGGCAGAATAATGGCCCCCAAAGAGACTCCTGATCCCCAGAATCTCTGTATGCTCCGTTACATGCAAGGAGGAATTAAGGGTGCAGATGGAACGAGGGCTGCTAATTAGCTGACCTTGAAATAAAGAAATTATCTGGGCGCCCCAATGTAGTCATGAGGGTCCTCAAATGGGGCAGAGGGAGAAGAGTGAGTGTCAGAGTGATGTCACGTGAGAGACTCAACTGGCTATTGCCGACTTTGAGGACAGAAGGGGCCACGAGACAAGGGATGGGGGTAAGGAAAAGGCAAAGAAACAGATTCTGCCCTGGAGCCTTCAGATGGGAGCCCAGCCCTGCCGACACCTGAATTTTAATCTAGTAAGACCTGTTTTGGACTTCTGACCTCTAAAACTGTAGAATGAGAAACTTGTATTGTTTTCACCCACGCAGTTTAGGGTAATCCGTTGCAGCCCGTGGGTACTCTTATCAGATGGGAAAACTGAGGGTGGGCTTCTTCCAACTGTGGGCCCAGGGCCAAAGACTTCCCCCCTTTCAAGTCCTGTATCCAAGCCTTCTCCTCCTCTTTCAGACTCTGAGCTTCTCTCCCTAATTCAAGACCTAAGACTGTGTTGGCAAAGGGGAAGATGCCACCTCGTGGGAGAGAAAGAGGAGAAGCGAGGGGGGGCCCGGCCAGCACAGGTGTACGAAAGGAAAAAGGAACATCTCCCCAGGGCTCTGCAGGCTGTCTCTGAGCAGATGATGCAGAGTGTGTGAGGGAGGCTGCTGCCGCCCCCCAGCCCATCACCATTCTCCCTTCTGCCTCCCTGCCCCCTCCCCGCCTCCTACTCAGAACCAGTGACTAATTGCATTGCATTTCTCTTTGACTTGCGTCACCCAGCAGAGAGTGTGTGGTTGTTTTTACAGCTTATTCTTTCAGGGATTCTAAGTGACATTTTTAAGTGCCCTTCCCCTGTCTTGGAGTCGTATACCCTCCTCTGCTCTCTCCCCCTCGCTCCTTCCTTCTTCCGGGGGCTGCAGGTGAGAAGAGGCCTGCCCCCAGTCCTACAAAAGCAGCAGAGGGGCTCTCCTGCTCCCTGATCGTTGGGAGACCCTGGCAAGGGTGAGCCCCTCAGGAGGCACACCCCACCCTGCAAAAGAAAGCCCACACCACACAGCTGCCTGAAAGCCACACCTGGGTTCCTTCTGTCCTTCTTCCCCTCTTTTCTTTTTTCCTCCCTCCCTCCCTCCCTCCCTCCTTCCTTCCTTCCACGAATATTTTCTGAGCACCAGCTAATTGCCAGCCCCAAGTACAGAGTGGCAAGCAAAACAAACATAATTTCTGCCCTTGAGGTGATAGGCGGAGGGGGAGGTCCTCTGTTATCCATCAGGAAACTGGCTATTCTAACACAGTGGGTATATATATGCTTCAATCTGGAAGGCTATAGGGGCCATTGCATTGCATCGAGTAGGGACCAAACCAAACCCAGGAGAGGAAGGATGATCAGGAGAGGCTTCTAGGAGGTGATGTTACAAAATGAGGGTGAGAGGGGCGCCTGGGTGGCTCAGTCGGTTGAGCGTCCGACTTCGGCTCAGGTCATGATCTCGCGGTGTGTGGGTTCGAGCCCTGCGTTGGGCTCTGTGTTGACAGCTCGGGGCCTGGAGCCTGCTTCGGATTCTGTGTCTCCCTCTCTCTCTGCCCCTCCCCCCCACTCACACGCTGTCTCTCTCTCCTTCAAAAATAAAATAAACATTAAAAAAATTAAAAACAAAACAAAACAAAATGAGGATGAGATGTTGGAGGAAAAGGGGAGGGAATGAGCAGAAATAAAACCCCCAAAACTATCATCATGGTTAGAATACGATAGAAAAAGCAAAGGAGTGAGATGAACAGTTCAGTGTGAGCCATCGAGCAGCCATCTGTGGTCCTCAAGTTTCCTGCCCTACAGTGTAAAGAATTTAGGCCAGATGACCTCTAAAATCCCCTCTAGCACTAAAACTCTGGTAGTCAGGATGTTCTACCATTTTTTAAAAAAAAAGGCAAATACAGCAAATGACAGAGAGCTGTAGAGTGAAAGGCAGTGGGTGGGCTTTGTTTCTGAGGACCTGTATTTAAACCCAGGGCACTTGCCACCTGTAAAACTTGGGCAAGATTGATATGCTACTTGAGCCTCAGTTTCCTCATTTGTAAAATGGGATGAGAATGTTACCTGTTTCACAGGATTATCAGTAGAATTATCCTGTGAAGTGATAACGAGAGACTGTTTACAAGTGTGTATTGAGTGCCCAGTGACTAAGTTCTTAGCACCCGGTGACTAAGTTCTCAGCACCCGGTGACTAAGTTCTGAGCTACCACTGCCAGGGGTGTGCCTACTGGCCCACACAGAACGTTAAGGACGCAGGGATCTTTTTTTTGTTCGAGTTTCAAGCAGAGACTCTTCACATCAAAAGAAGGGAGGTGCTTAAAACCCCAAATTCCAGTCAGAGAGCCCAGGAGTACAGTCAACAAAACATTGCTGATCCCAAAGGACTTTTTAATTCCTGCCAGAGAAGCCACTGATGGGGCAGGGAACTGTAACATCACAGGACCCTCCACAGATTAGATGACCAAAGACCTCCCACTCCTAGGGCCTAACGAGCAGGCATCCCAGCACAGAGCAGACCATAGGGACAAGAATACAGAGGGGCACTCAGACCAAAACCCACTGCCAGTCTCGAATCTGCTAAGCCTTACCTGCTCCTTAGTGAGGAAGATGCAGAGACCAACATCGGGACCTGCGTATGGGGATCACTGGTCAACCGTCACAAGAGTAAGCCCTTCCCAGGAAATAGTTTGGACAGTATCCAAAAGTCCCCAGTGGAAGAAGAGCTCCTGTTCCACATGCATACCTGAGCGTGCCAAGAGGGAGTAAATCCAGGTAGGCCACTCCCTTCCAGAACTCTGTCTGGGGGTGTGCCGCTCTGACAAAATATCCAGCATAGCACTCGGCACGCAGTAGCACACAAATGTTACCTGAACAACATCTCACTTGTGTCTGTTATTTGCAAAGTGACTTTATATCCATTACCCCCTTTAATCCCTACAGTAACCCTATGGGGAAGTTGCTATTACAATACTCTTGTAGGAGCCAGTAGTGCTGTTCACCAAATGCTTCCGTATCTCCCCCTTTCTGGGCACATGTTAAGACCGTACTTCTCTGCATCCTTGGAGTTAGAGGTGGCCATGTGACTTGCTCTGATCAATGAAACATGAACAGAAATGACTTGTGTTACCTCCAGATGGAAGTGGTGTGAACCACTGTGCCATTATTTGCCCCCATTCTCTTTGTCCAAGTGTCACAAAAATTGGAAACATTTCTGATGATAATTTTTTTTTATCAATCTGAGTCCTAGAATGAAGGCAACATGTAGCAAAGCCATACATAAGTCCAAGATGGACATGAAAAGTGAATAAGAAATAAATCTTTGTTGCTCAATGTCACTCATCATCAGGGAAATACAAATCAAAACCACATTGAGATACCACCTCACACCTGTCAGAGTGGCTAAAATTAACAACTCAGGAAACGACAGATGTTGGCAAGGATGTGGAGAAATGGGAACCCTCTTGCACTGTTGGTGGGAATGCAAACTGGTGCAGCCACTCTGGAAAAGAGTGTGGAGGTTCCTCAAAATATTAAGAATAGAATTACCCTATGACCCAGCAATAGCACTGCTAGGAATTTATCCAAAGAATACAGGAGTGCTGATTCATAGGGGCACGTGTATCCCAATGTTTACAGCAGTGCTTTCAACGATAGCCAAATTATGGAAAGAAACTAAATGTCCATCAAATGATGAATGGATAAAAAAGATGTGGTTTATATATACAATGGAATACTACTTGGCAAAGAGAAAGAATGAAATCCTGCCATTTGCGGCAACATGGATGGGACTGGAGGGTATTATGCTAAGTGAAATAAGTCAGAGAAAGACAGATATCATATATTTTCATTCATATGTGGAACTTTAGAAACTTAACAGAAGACCATGGGGGAAGGGAAGGGGAAAAAATAGTTACAAACAGAAGGGGGAAGGCAAACCATAAGAGACTCTTAAATACAGAGAACAAACTGAGGGATGATGGGGGGGCAGGGGAGAGGGGAAAATCGGTGATGGGCACTGAGGTGGGCACTTGTTGGGATGAGCACTGGCTGTTGTATGTAAGTGATGAATCACAGGAATCTACCCCCAAACCAAGAGCACACTGTATCCACTGTATGTTAACCAATTTGACAATAAATTCTAGAAAGAAAGAAAGAAAGAAAGAAAGAAAGAAAGAAAGAAAGAAAGAAAGAAAGAAAGAAAGAAAGAAAGAAAAGGAAAAGAGAAAAAAATCTTTGCTATGTTAAGCAATTGAGATTTGGGATTATTTGTTACTGCAGCATGAGCCTACACTGACCGATACACCCATGTCACAGATAAGAAAACCAAGGCTGAGTTAGGTTAAGTGAACTAACTTGCCTTAAGTAACACAGCAAGATAGGAGCAAACCCAGAATTTAGAGGGTGTTCTTGCTGATCTTAAGTCCAATATTGCAAAGCTGTTTTGAATCTTGAACTTTGTCCCTTTGGAACTAGAACTACAGGACTTCTTTATCCTTGTCATCAGTCCCTAGGATCTTGGCTTCTGGTGAAAAAGAACACATGAAACAAGTCAGTTCATGACTACCTTTTCTGGGTTGAAATTTCCAAGAGATTTGGAACCTCCCAATTATAGTCAAAGCTCATGCCAACAGTAAGCTGACAAGGATATGCCTCAGTTTCTCTATTAATGACAGAGAAGATGGCTTAGGTCACCAGCCCTTTCCTATCTAGAGCTATGAGAGGAGATAAGTATAGGCATATGGGAAGAACCAAGTAATGACTTAAGCAGGGAAGGCCAAAAGTCCCACCCACAAAGAATAACATTCACCTGAGCCCCAGGCCAGACCACCAGACAACTCTGGAGAAGACTACCGGGTCAAGGATGGCTGGGGGATAACTGTCAGTGGAGCTCAGTCACCGGTGACAAAAGTGGACTAGGGTCTTAGATGTACAGCTGCATCCAGCATGGACTATTCTTCTAAGAAGAGAAATAGATACAGCTCTATACTTGGAGTTAAAAATATCCCAGAGTCACTGCTCTTGGCTTAGGCTGCTAGCCCAAGACTTTTAATGGAGGACCTTGGTACACTGCATAGCCAGCCTCACCCCGGCCCAGGCCTGCATAACGACCTCCCAGGCAGCCTGTCGGACCTGTAGTCCCTTATAATGTCCTTTATAGGTGCTCTGGGTTCACTCAGCCTTATCCAGCAGTTCTAACATACTAGGGTAGCAGGATGGCCATCCAGGAGTGGCCAGACAGGAAGGGTCTGGTGTAAATTGAGCATTTACCAGGTGTCAGGCACTGCCCTGGACATTTTACTTACTTAAATCATCTCGACTTCACAGGCTCTCTGTTGAACTGATGCTGATTTGTTCATTTTGTGATGAGGAAACTGAGGCTCAGAAGACAAGTAACTTAGCACAGTGGCCTCCAAGAATGAAGTATTCACATAAACATTCATTCTTATTATTGTTACTGTCATCATCCTTGTTTTCATCATTTGGAAGATCCAGACTTCAAAGAATTCCATGGTGTCTCAAACTCCTTCTTTTAGACATCAGTAAACTCTTTAGATCAAAGTTTCTCAAACTTGGATGCAAATCAGAACTATTTCAGAAGTTCTAAAAAATTGCATATTCATGGGTTCTACCTCAGTCCAACTAAATAAAGATCTACAGGTTTGGATCACAGGCCATGGCATTTTATCTTACCTTCCCGATAACTGTAATATCCCTCCTAGATTGGAGAACCACTGACCCGGTGGAAGAAGTTTTACAGCCATCTGGCTACTCACCCACACCTCTACTATCTCACTCTCCAATGAAGTGGGGTGGGGTCTCTAAAGTCTGATTTCTTCTGCCTGAAATCTTAGAAGCCTAATCTCTGATCATTAGAGATTGGTCCTTCGGTGGGGAAGTGGTGTGTGTGATTGCTGAAGTAAGCAGTCTCTAAAATGGCCCCCAAATTTGATTCCCTCCCCCCACCGCCCTATTCCCAATAGTCACACCCTTTGCAACCCCCCTCTCTATGAGTGGATTTATTCATTCATTTCTAACAAAGAGAACATGGCAGAAGCGATGGGATGTCATTTCCAGTATTGGCTTATAAAAAGATGGGGGCTTCCATTCTGGGGGCCCTCTTTTGTTCTCACACTCCCTCACTAGGAAGGAATTCAGCTGCCCTTAGAAAGCAACTCATCCATTCCCCCCATCAAGCCTTGAGATGACTACAGCTCCAGTTGACCTTAATTATAGCCCTGTGAGAGACCCCACACCAGGAGTAACTGAATTTCTTACCAACGGAAACTGTGAAACAGCAAATGTTTCTTGTTTCAACCATGAAATTTAGAGGTAATTTGTTAAGAAGCAATAGATAACTAATACAATTACCCTTAGGGTGACAGTATCATCGTAGGCAGAATAACAGCCCCCAGATGGCACCCACATCCTACTCCCTGGAACCTGTGAATATGTTACTTTACATAGCAAAAGGGATTTTGTAGATGTGATGAGTTAAGGACCTTGAGATGGGGAGATTTCCCTGGATTATCCTGGTAGGCTCAGTATAATCACAAGTGTCCTTAAATGGGGAGGAGAAGGACAGAAGAGTCAGAATCAGAGATGTGCATGGCACAGTAAGAAAGGCTCGACTGGCCATTGCTTGCTCTGAAGAGGAGGAAGAGACCACAGGCCAAGGAATTTAGGTGCGTGCCTCTAGGCAAAGAAACAGATTCTCCCCAGAGCCTCCAGAAGGAATGTGACCTTGACAATACCTTGATTTCAATTCAGTGAGATCCAATTCAGACCTGTGACCTCCAGAACTATAAGATGATACAACTGTGATTTTTTTTAAGCCACCAGGTGTGGTAATGTATTACAGGAGCCAGAGCTGTAATACAAGCATGTAATAGAAACTAACGCAGGCATGAACAGCACTGGGAAGTGTTTTTCTACCCAAAAATGTTAGTCTTGACATCCCTGTAGGAAGCCAGGCTTCGGCTAGCAAGGGTACTGGGATGAAGCTATGGGGCACATGAAGATAAGGATGAAGTAACTAGTCTGCCCTCTTAGGGGGAGACCAACTAGGCACTGGCCTGACACACACCAGCTATCACTCAAAAGCATGCCCCAGATGAAACCTTTGAGAGACTTACTAAGAGGGTAGGACTCATTCAGGATAGCGTCTGTGCCTTTCAAGGTGTCTACACCACCATCTCCAGGTACCAGCAAGGCACAGAGCTGCCCATGAAATTCTCAGCCCAGTTCCCTACTGGTACCACTCACTCCCATCTCGACTTCCAGAAAATGGAGGTCAAGAGTAATGGGGCAGTATTGGGGACCCCCTAAACCTCAAGTCCACTGAGATTTTCACAGCCATATCTGACTTTTCTTTACTCAGGTAAGAAATCTCCCCACCCCCCCCCCCAGATGGCCAGGGAGTCTGCCCAGTGGATTGCTGTTATTGTAAGATCTCTCACTTTACTGATCTGATCTAATTTTGTCCCTAATCAATCAATGAAGTAAGTCGAGAAACTAAGGCGCAGAGAGGTTAATGGATTTCAGAGCCAAGACTAGAATCCAGATTTCCTGATTCTGGCCCTACGTTCTGTCTAACAGACCACACTTTTGCCCACTTGTAGCAAAAGAACTCGAATTAAAATCTAATCTATAGGGCTGTGAGACAGACCACTAAGTTCCAAGCCTGGCTCAGTCACAGAAGTGCTGTCTGTCACTTCCCTGTGCCTCAACTTCCTTGTCTGTAAAATAAAGATCTACGGGGCACATGGGTGGCTCCGTCAGGTAAATGTCTGACTTCCGCTTAGGTCATGATCTCATGGATTGTGAGATCAAACCCTGCATTGGGTTCGCTGCTGTCACACAGAGCCCACTTCAGGTCCTCTGTCCCTCTCTCTCTCTCCTCTGTCCCCCTCCCCTGTTTATCTTCTCTCTCTCTCTCTCAAAATAAATAAATAAACTTAAAAAAAGTAATAAAATAAAATGAAGATCTATGGGGCCCCTGGGTGGCTTAGTCAGTTGAGCATCGACTCTTGATTTTGGCTCAGGCCATGATTCCAGGGTCATGGGATGGAGCCCTGCATCAGGTTCCGTGCTGAATGTGGAGCCTGCTTAAGATTCTTTCTTTCTTTCTCTCTCTCTCTCTCTCTCTCTCTCTCCCCCCCCCCCACCGCTGCCTCTCTCCTGCCGCTGTGCTTTCTCTCTCTCTCTCTCTCTCTCAAAAGTAAAATAAAAATAAATAAATAAAATAAAATAAAAAAATAAAGATCTAACAGGAAACATGAAACAGAGTTTGTGGTGATGTCAGGGAGCTGAGGAGGAATACAGAAATACCCAAAAAGTCAGTAGTCACCCCACTCAATTTCCCAGACCCAAAGCTAGAAACCATGAGGAAAAAAAAAAAACTCTCCAAAGTTTTTTTAGAGCAAACTTTGAAAACTAGAATGTGGGTGTGAGCACTACCTTAAGGGTTTATGAAGTGACACGTGGATCACCTGTCAGGGAGCCAGGATTAGAATGCTGGGTTTAATTACACCGAATATTCCGCTTTCTTATGCAGAGGCATAATCAATTATCTTATTTAAAGGCATTACGATAATGTGTGTGTAAAATGGAGCCATTCCCTGTATTGCATTAGATTCTACTAATTATAGGAGAATGTTTGGAGCTAAAATGTCAGCTTGTCATCCGGATGGCTTGTAATTCAGGATTTGCATTCACAGATGAGAAGGGAACTCTGACAAAAATTGCATTCAGCCCGAGTCTGGCCTCCGCCCTCACTGGCTCTAGCAGTGTGGGGAGCACTGGTCTTTGCTCTGCCCCCACCCCGCCTTCCAGGTGTGGGGAGGGGGGGCTCCACCCCCTTTCCTTCCCCCAAAGGGCAAGACAGTGAGGAAGGCGTAAGGGCAGGACCAGAGCACAGCAAACCACACCAGCCACAAAAATGGAAGAGCAAAATCCCCCTCAACCCCCTTCTCTCCTATTTTGTTTTTTTCCTAGTAACTGAAATTCCAAAAGTGGTGGGTGCTTAAAAAGATTCGGGTTCCAAAGAATTTATGATCTTTGGCTTTCTTGAGACTACCAATCTGATTCGATTTAATTCAATGCAACAGGTATTTCATGAGCACCTACTACGTGCAGCACGCCAGGAATTTGGCTCAGGCGGCACTGGCTAATAGTGCAGGCTCTGGAGCAGGCTACTGCTGCCACAGCGGCCTCTAGAACTTCCTGGACACGAACTGGGAGCCAAGTTAGCTCTCATTCATCTGAGTCCCTGTCTGTATAGTGAGGATGGTGGGGTCACTGTTGAGGTTGAGATAGATGATCTCTGTGGAATGCTTAGAAGGAGGCTGACGTCAATTAAGCAGTCAGCAAAGCTTAGCTGTTACTGCATCCGTACATGACGTACGTGACCACGACAGTCCAGGAGGACAAACAGGCACTCAGCAAGGGAGGGCTCCCTGCCCTCGTAGGGGTAATCACACTAGTACTCACTTTCTCATAACTATCTGCTTTATAGCGAATTATTTCAATGCCTGTTTCTCACTTTATCCTCCCAAAACTCAAATGATTACTCCTCCTCCCCCCAAAATAAAACGGACCTTTCTGAGCAGTGAAATAAGTGGATTTTCCTTTCGAGAGAACCCCTCTGCCAAGGGGGAGCAGGATAACAGCCCATCTGGACAGAAGTGGGTTTCCATTCAAAGTCTCCTTCCCGTGGTTGCATTCTCGCACATCTAGCCCCAACCTATCTGGAGGGTGGAGAACCAGGGCTGGGCCATTCCGGGAGTCCTGCCCCCAATGGCAAGCAGAGGATGGAAACAGCCTGCCCCAGCTGGCTGACGTCAGGGGGCCAGGGGGCCCTCGAGGGGGGATGTCAAGCTTCAGTGTCCCTCTCCACAGTGGGCACTGCTCCTGGACCCACTCCTGGTCAGTGGGCTATTGATTCCTGCTCAACAGGCCCTTCTCACCTCCCCACTCCTGCCCAGGACCCCGGGCCAGCTTCCTTGGCACCCATCCCCCTCTCAGGACTCTGAGCAAAGCTTCGGACTTTCACCTGACTGCCACATGAGACGTCATGCCTCCATGCCTGCCCGCAGGACTCAAAGACTTGGTCGACTCAGTTGACTTCCATTCTCTTGATTGAAAAGCCCAGCCCCATGGATTGGTCACTTGGACATGATCTGCTGCTGCCTAAGAACTCCCAAAATGGTCAGGCTGACTACGACCAACTCAAAACTATGTACCTGGGGCACCTGGGTGGCTCAGTGGGTTAAGCATCCGACTCTGGTTTCAGCTCAGGTTCGATGGGATTGAGCCCCACGTCGGGCTCTGCACTGACACCATGGAGCCTGCCAGGGACTCTCTCTCTCCCATTCTCTCTCTCTCTCTCTCTCTACTCACGTGCGTTCATGCCCTGTCTCTCTTAAAATAATAAATAAACATTAAAAAAAAAAGTTAAGTACCTAAAACACCAGCTTGGCCAAAAAGCCAATCAAAATCAGGTTACTTTACCTTCCCTTTCCCAGATGCTGTCACTGTCATTCCTCAGCTGCCCTTAGACTTTCAGAAGACCCATCCGAGTCTTTGGGCTCCAAGGAGAGAGACCACGCTTCCCCCATTCTGTCTTCCCTGGGCTTCACTCTTTCATGGGGTCCTGGTGTTTGGAAGCAGAACCATATCTGGGGCACCCCTTCTCCTCAAAATGAAACTCTTAATCTCTGGTCTTAAACCTTCTTCTTTTGATTTGTTTTTATAATTACTTTTTGTTCTTTAAAAACTATCATATGCCAAGAAAAATATTAAATGCTCGCTGTAGAAAATTTGGAAGGTCCAAAAAAGCAGAAAAAAGAGGGGGGAAAGTCACCATCAATCTTTGGTCAGGAGGCCACTACAGTTAGCATCTCCTTGTTGAGTTTTATAGATGGGCTTTCTAAAATTAAATCAGATCACAGACTGAGGTTGGAAATTAGCTGCACTCAGATCACTGTGGAAGTGTGGGATCCACTCCCCTGTGAGGACCACTTGATAGTTTGCATTTCTTCCCCAAACAAAGAATTTCCCGTGGTCTGATCGCCTGTAACAAATCTTTAGGGATGGCTAGCCAGGCTGCTCTTGAGCTATACTTTACTTTTGTCCCTGGAGAAACCTGGTGCCTGTGTCCCTAACCTAGCCCTCTTGAGTCATCGCTATGGTCCCAATGTTTGTGGCCTGGCTTCAAAATTCATATGCTGAAAGGCAATAGTATTAGAAGCTGGGACCACTGGGGGGCAATCAGGTCATGAGGGTGGGGGCCTTGTGGATGCCCTCAGTGCCCTTCTGCCACGTGTGGACACAATGAGAAGATGGCAGGTGATGATCCAGGAAGCAGGTCCCCACCAGACACACAACCTGACTGTCCTGGCACCCTGATCCCTGACTTCCAGACTCCAAAACTGTGAGAAATAAATTTCTGCTGTTCCCAAGCCAGCAAGGCTATGGTGCATCGTGATGGCGGCCAGAACGGACGAAGACGGCCACCCTCCAGGTTCCAGGGGGCCCTGCTCCCCTGAGTCCCACGCCCTCAGCCCTGGCCAGGGCCCCTCCCCTGAGCCCAGATCCATGTGTCCGAGTGCACCCCAGTGTCTCCTTGTCACACCCAGCTGCGCAAAGCCCAACTCGCTCATCTCACCCTGAGACCTGCCCCCCTCCCCCCGCCCCCCGCCTTCCTCGGCAGCATTGTTTACTCGCTTAGCGCAGCTGGCAACCTCCAAGGCATCTCTGACTCATCCTTCTTGCTCGTACCAGTCACTCATCAAGTCCCAGTGTTTTGTCTCGGAAATGTCTTGCACGTCACTCCTGTCTCCTCCTACCGCCACCACTGCTGTCACCTCTCCTGTGGCAGTCAAGGCCCTTTCTCAGCAGCCTCAGTCTCCCTTCCCAGTCTCGTTGACAGTACGTCTCCCCAGACAGACTTCGTACATTCCAGGTACAGTCCCAAGTGCCTGTCATTGACGTCCCCTGCCCTGTGACAAGGTGCTCCTCATCGGGCCCGTGCTACATCTGAGAATCCAAGGGTCAGAGGAATCAAACATCTCGGTTATCTATGAGTCAGTGACAACAGATCCTCAAACTCAATGCCTCGAAACGTCGATGATTTTTTTTCATTTCCCACAATCCGGGCTTACAACCTGGGGGGTCCTTCTGCAGGTCTCGCCCGGGGTCACTCAGCTGCCGGCTCCCCCGGAGCTGGAAGGGTGCCTCACTCGTGAATCTGGCAGCTGGTGCTGGCTAGGAGCATGATGTCTGGTTCTCTTCCACATGGGCCCTCACCCCCCACCAAGCTAGACAGGCTTCCTTTCATGGTGGTCTCAGGGCAGCGTTCCAAGACAGTGGAAAGCAAAATCTACAAGGTCTCCTGAGGCCCAGGCTCCAGGACTCACCTAAAGACTCATCTACCATATTCCAGTGGTCAAAGTGATGAGCCACGGGCCAACCCAGTGAGAGGGAGATGGAGAAGCGAACTCTTCTCTCAGAGGGAGGAGTGGTGACATCTCAGTGCAGAAGGGACACAGGGAGGCCTGTCTCTTTGGCCTGTCCAGGACCATTTTTAGAATAAGCTACCATACCAAAGAACCTGTCCACAGTCGCTCACTCAACCCAAAAGCCCCAGCATATGAGCCAGGGCTTTCTGATGCCTATGTGCTCCCATCTCCCCATCTACCGCCAAACCTGCTTTCTACCAAGAGGAGGCCATCAGGGGACGGGTCACCCAGAGGAGTCACAGTGGTGACACCGCCTGCTTTGCCACCCTGGATGAGAGTGGCTGTCCAGTGGGCCGGCACCGCCTCACCTTCCAGTGGCACTGGCTATGACAGCAGCTGCCCATCCCGCCTTCCCACCACCGCATCCAGCTTGGCTCCAGCAAGCAGCATAATGCGGGGCTTGAGATCTCCCCCGGGTCCCCAGACTCCATTAAGGAGCTGATTAAAGTTTGATGCTCCCATTTAACACCTATTAGCAAACCCAGTGCCCTCCTGCTTGGAGAGAGAGCTTGGAAGAGGGGGCCTCCCCAGCTCCCAGCGGCACCCTTCCTGCCAAGGTGGCAAACCATTAGATGGAAGAAAGCAGAAGCAGAGCTGGGGGGCGGGGGAGGACCAGCCCTTCCTGAGCCCCAAAGAGGGACTGAGAGCTTAAGTCCTCAAGTGCAAGTGTCCCACAGTGGATGGTGGGACTGGGCAGAGATGAGACATTGGCATCCGAGAAAGTGAAGCATAAGGGATAGTGAGAGGCCCCCTTCTCTCCCCTGCCTTCCCACAAGGAAAAGATCTAAATTGTCCAAGATCATGAAAAGATGCATCACGGGAATGAATGTCATCAGGATACAAATGCTCCAGCAGAAAGAAGTGGATCTCTGTTCCCAAGGTCAGGTATGGGAACTCCTCGCAAAAACTTCCAAACGGAAGGGGATCTGAGAGAAAATGACAGCATCCCGTCTCTCCCTCCTAAGCAGAATGACTTAAGGGCAGCGCATGTTGAATTGGGGCTGGGAGGGAAGAGATAATCAGCCGAGTGTTGACTGAGCACTTCATATGTTAGTCCCTGGCACGAAGGGGGGCTTGCACAAAGCAGAAAGCAATCTCTACCCTCAAGGAGTGTATAATTTCACAAGGCTACAGGTGCACACACACCTGCAGTTAAGTACCACTACAAGGTGTTGAAAGCAACAGAGAACCGGGATTTGACACCCCAGCTTTTCACTTACTAGTTGTGTGAAAAGCTTCTAAAAAGCTAATTCAAGCACTTCTGGTTAGCACTTAGCAAACACAGTGCCCTGACGCTCTGAAAGGGAACTCAAAAGGGGGCTTCCCCAGTGACCTTCAAGGCCACAGTGCCAGCCATTAGGAGAAACCTAGCAACTCACACTTCACCTCAAACCTCAGCATCCTCATCTGTAAAATGGGCATGATAATACCCATTGAAAAGGGTGATTAGGATGATGGGATGATATAATGCACACGAAAGCACCTTGTGAATGTTCGAGGGCAATTCAAGGTCATTGAACAACACTTATGGTTGTTATGACAAGTGCTTGGAGAAGAACCCTTCTCCTTCAGGTTGTGGACCTTCCTGGGGTCACTGTAATAACATGGAAATTGAGATGTGTTAAGGTTTATCCAGTTAACTTTATTCCCTATGAGGCCCTCTCCCTGAGATATGAAACCTTTCCAGTCCTACCCAAGTACTGTGGCCTTGGCTATATGCCATAATAGGTGTTTTCACAGCAGAGCCTGGAGGAACCCTGTGATGACCCTTGTCCATAATATGGATGTGCCCCCAACACACCCACCTCCCTCCCCTTCAGGATCCTGTGGTTGACCGATGGCTCCCGTTATCTCTGCTTCCTCTTTTGGCCTTTTCCTCTATCCAGGGCTCTTTTGCTCTGAGACTCAATGCCCTTGGCCTCCCTTTTACCTTGGCCAGCCCTCAGCACCACTTCCTGGGGGGTCAGGCGGACTTCACATCACTATGGCATCAGGGGAGGGCTGGCTGGCCAGGGAAGGTCCGGAGAGAGGCGAGGGCCCAGTGTACCTTGAGGAACACATCTCCCTGAGTTTGGAGGGATGGGGTGGCCTCAGCAGAAGGGCCGCTGTGCCTCTCTGGGGGGCCAGGACAGCAGAGGTTCTGTCGGGGATGGTATCAAGCGGACTTGAAAGAGAAGCCCAGGGCCCTGTGGTGGTTGGACCTTCCCTGCCAGGCTGGAGAGCTACGTGTGCTCCGTAGATACTGGCAACACGGGGTGCCCGGGTGGCTCAGTCGGTTAAGATAGTGGCAACACACTGCAAATCGGGCACGTCTGAGCAGTAGAGGGATGGAATGGAATCACAGCAGTCTCCCTCATCCGCGAAGAAAACGTCCCAAGACCCCCAACAAAGCCTTCCCTGTGCTCCCAGTGGACTCTACTGGTTTTCCCTCTATGACAGGGGTCTGCAAACTACAGCCCAGGTCCCGCGGACCACACGCTTTTCTCTGGAGCATGAGCTGAGAATGGTTTTTACGTTTGTAAGCGTCCGGAAAACATCAGAAGAATCGTATCAGGATACAAGAAAATGGTGCTGAGGTCAACTTTCAGTATCCATAAACAGTGTCATCAGAGTCCAGGCACGCACACTCGTTCACATGTTCTCAGGCTGCTTTTGTGCAACTGGGGGAGAATTGAGTAGCAGTGAGAGACCACATGGCCCACAAAGTCAGAAACATCTACTCTCTGACCCACCCCCACCCCCACTCTGTGTTGCTATGGTTTTCATTCCTAACAGCTCCGGTCCTAGGAACCAGCCTTCTTTTCCGTGGACCGGGAACAACTTGAGGAAGAATCCTGTTCAACTCTATCCCTGGGGCCTGTCCCAGTCCCTGGCAACAACAGACACTCAATGTTCTGTTCCCACCAAAAATACTTCTTCAACGGCCCCGGCCCCTGCAGGCAGGCCCGTGTGCCTGGGGTCTGGCGTTGCCCCTTGCCTTTGGCCCTCCAGCCCCGGCTGTGGCGAGGTCTGCTGAAGACCCTTACGGAAGCAGACAGCAGAAAGCGGTCCGCTCACCGGGACACGGAAACCGCAGCCTGACGGAGCGAGCCGGCTTTCCTCAGATCACGCAGGTAGAAGGGCCAGAGCAGAGATGCGAGTCCAGACCCTTCCCCGCAAACCTTGTCCGAACACGGCGGGGGACCACGCGGAGGGACCCGGAGAGCCCTTCAGCTCTGGGGAGCCGGGATTCCCTCGGCAGCAGAGTCCCGGGACCGCAAGCAAACGCCGCGGGAGTGTTTGTTGCGTGGGGTTTATAAGTAGCATTTGTCTAATAAAGTAATTTCTGAACATCTCACATCCCCTAATTACTTGTCACAATAATGTGAGGCATCTCCCGGCATGCTTGTTTTTCCCATTGCTGGCACAGAGCGGGAGCTCCTGGGCCCAGGAGGCGGAGATAAATATAGCCACTCATTTACCCACCAGTTGGGTTGCCGGAGCGCACAGCCATCCACGTGGCCACCCCACACACGCCAAGCCCGTGCGCGCATGCACCGGGAGCGACGCTGCTCGCGACGCGTGACGTCACTGTCGCTTCCTGGACCAGCCCTAATGTGGAAAGGGGCGCAGACTTGTCTGCCCAGCATGGCACCGACTGGCCACAACTGGGACCATTTTGGGGGAGTTACTGAGGGCGGTGATTTAAGAAGGAATCTCTCTCGTGATAGGAGACACTTAGTGATGCCCAACCAAGGGCATTTGTCACTAGGCAAGGACGAGTTACCTTCTAAGGTTCTCAGAGTTCCCAAGCCCAAGTCCTCCCACAACGTTTACCCAACCCGTGGCTTTCTTTAGGGTCTGCTGAGGATGCTGTCACTAGCTCTGCCTCTTGGGAGGATCAAGAGCAGGGCCATGAGGTGGTGATGCACGTGGTCTCAGTTCTTTCCTTTCTGGGTCCACACTCCCATCCTCCCTCAGCGACCCCTTTCTGGCATGCCCAGTGTCCCCACAACTCTTGAACTCCCAGCAGCCCCTCCCCAGAGTCTTGACCAGAGCCTTTATTTCCCCACATCATGGTCTGGAGGCCCCAGATAAAGTGCTTCAGAAAGAACGTATGTGTTCCCCCTCTTTCCATGCATGTGCATGAACAGAGCTGACCCCAAATTGTCTAGAAAACAGCCCCAATCTAGAAAGGCAGAAAACTGCTTCCTGCGGGCAAATTCTCATTTCTCTCAAATGGTCTTGCTCAAAGGGTCCTTCTTGCTTGCAAGGCTCCAGGTAGATACAGAACTGAAATACCTTGTTGCGTGGTATTTGTCCAGCTCCTCCCAATGTAGGGATCATTCCCGGGGTGGGGGGAGGTCACAGGATTCCCCTGCTCTCTGGTGTCATTCTGTGAAACTCCAGGACTTGTGTGTGTTCAAAGCACCCTGTGAGCCCAGTCATGTCAGGCAAAATACAATGGCATTTGCCAAACATTAAGACTGGCTGGAAGAGGCTTTGGGCAAAACAGACAGCGCCACTTGGAACAGATTAAAAAGGCCAGGTGTCTTCAGTGTAGATGTGTCCCTTAGACAACCGTGATTCCCAACACTTCTGCCCAACCACCTGAGGTCCATCTGAGGTTTACCCAGTCAGTGGCTTTTTTCTCACTGGTTATTCCAGAAGACCAGATTTTTTTTTTTTTCCTCATCATTCCCTACCCTGTTCCCTTCTACTCCCTGAACAAGCTGAAGTTTCCTGCAGTCCCCTGTCAAGCCTGAGAATCAAGGCAGAATGAAGAGTGAGCCCAATGTGGATTGACATTGCATCTCTGCTAAATCTTAGCTGTGTTAACCTGTTACAAGCCACTTAATCTCTTTTAGGCTCAATTTCTTCATCTATAATATGGGGGTTGCAATATCTATCTCTAATACACAACTACCATTTTTGCCTATCCAAAAACCATTCTCCCATCTTCTGGTGTCAACCCCATTGTTTTCTTTTGAGGAAACCACATCTTTCTCACTCTAAATCCATGTAGTTTAGACGGGGCAGGCGCCCCCATCACCGTAAGAGGGCAGATTGCCCTGGGTTGGCAGTGAGAGTACAGCCAACAGCCTGGCCATAGTGATTGGCTCAGGAAAGGCCATGTGACCAGGCCAAGCCAATGAGAGTCAGCCCTGGGATTTTTGCTGAGGACATTGCTACAAAGACAGAATGGAAATGTAGAGCCGGCAGTGGTCACCTTTGCCACCATGTGAGGCACGCCTGCCAGAGAATGAAACCAATACAGAAAAAAGCAGAACCGGGAAATACAGAAAGAAATTCCTCAGGACACTATTTAAAGAGCTAGACCTAGCCATACCTGAAGCTCATCCCTAAGCCTCCCGTGACGTGAGCCAATTTCCTCTATGCTAGTTTAAGTTGGGTTTCTTTCACCGGCAACTAAAAGTCCTGACTGATAGTCTACCTCCGGGCTTTTGTCAGAAGCAAATGAAACAGCATATGCAATCACCTCGCAGACTGCTGGCACATAATAAGAACTCATTAAATATTAGTCACCTTCCCAACAAGAGGAGGAAGGGAAAAGTGCCAGTGGACACAACACTGAGAAGACAAGAAAGATATATAATCAACAGAACAAGAGCCCAGAAGAGCCAAGAAGGGATGAGATCAATGCACGGGTGGAAGGCTTAGCCTAAGCAGGGACAGAGCAGGGAAAGGGACACTCCTTTTGGGCGGTGATGTGAAGAAAGTCCAGGGAATTCAGAAAGACTGAGGCAGGGAGCAAAAACGGCAGCCTGGTTTGTTCAAGCTCGGGTTTGGGGTCCTCTGCTGAGTGGCCACACGGGTGGCCTCAGAGGCTGGAGGACAGTGAGGACAGGCTGGATCGACTGCTATAGCAAGAGAAAAATGGCAGATTGCTGCAGAGCAAGAAGCCTGCTGCCCGTGGCTGCTGCCGACCTGATCCACACGGTCTTATGCCTTTTTTCCTATAACGTTTCTTTGGTTCTCATCCTGTCTCCCTCTTGATTCTGAAAAGAAGAAACTGCACCTTGCTTCCCAGGAGACGAGCTCTAGGACCCACGACCAGGAACTCCCTGCCCCCAAAACACGCAGCCCTTGTTGGCGGGAGGGCCCTCCTCTGGTTCTGCTCCTCTGGGAAAGAGAGAAGTTGGTTCTTGATGGAGGTCGCTCCTCCACTCAAGCTGTCTCTGCTCGCGCTCTCTTTCACTTGCCTACAGTAACCACCCTCCACTAGAATCCAACACATCTAAGACCTACGGCCTCCTTATCCTCAGCCCCTCACCCAAGGTCGCCCATGGGAATCCTACTCAGCACTCAAGGCCAGACCCACAGCAAATCCTTCTGAGTTCCCAGGGCAACCTCTTTTCCTCCAAATCAGAGGTTGGCAAATTTTTCCTGTAAAGGCCCACATAGTAAATACTTTAGGCTTTCTGGGCCAAATGGCCTCTGTCACAAGCAACTACTCAACTCTGCAGTTGTGGAGCAAAAGCAGCATAGACAACACATAAACAGATGGGAATGGCTGTGTTCCAATAAAACTTTATTTATGGACACTGAAATTTGAATTTCACACATAATTTTCACGTGTCATGAACTATTACTCTCCTTTTGATTTTTTTTTTTCCCAACCATTTAAAAATGTAAAAATCGGGGCGCGTGGGTGGCGCAGTTGGTTAAGCGTCCGACTTCAGCCAGGTCATGATCTCGCGGTCCGTGAGTTCGAGCCCCGCGTCGGGCTCTGGGCTGATGGCTCAGAGCCTGGAGCCTGTTTCCGATTCTGTGTCTCCCTCTCTCTCTGCCCCTCCCCCGTTCATGCTCTGTCTCTCTCTGTCCCAAAAATAAATAAACGTTGAAAAAAAAAAAAATTTAAAAAAAAAATAAAAAATAAATAAATAAATAAAAATGTAAAAATCAGGGACATCCGGATGGCTCAGTCCGTTAAGCATCCGACTTTGGCTCAGGTCATGATCTTGTGGTTCGTGAGTTCGAGCCCCACGTTGGGCTCTATGCTAGCAGCTCAGAGCCTGGAGCCTTCTTCAGATTCCCTCTCTCTCTCTCTCTCTCTCAATCTCTCTCTCTCTCTCTCTCTCCCCCCCTCTCCCCCTCCCCTGCTCACGCTCTGTCTCTCTCTCAAAAATAAATAAATGTTAAAAAAATAATAAAAATGTAAAACTCATTCTTAGCCTTTGGGCTGTACAAACCTGTCAGTAGAATGGTAACAATTTGCCAACTCCTGCTCTCAAAAATGAATGCCAATGGCTGCCATTCATTAAATTCCTGCTCCGCACAACATCTACTTATATTTCCTTATTTAATCATGGCCCCAGCCTTATTAGATGAATAGGATTATCCCTATTTTACAGTTTAGAACATCTGAGTTTCAGAGAGCTTCTGTGACTTGCCTCACAGTATCCAATCCAGCCCACGGGTGGCGAAGCTGGGGTTACAAACCAGGTCTGCTGTCCCCAAAGTCTGCTCCTTCATCAAGCTCTTTCCAAAGCCCCTCGCATCTTTCTGAACCCTCCTCCCTGCGTGGTCCCATTGGTCTGATTTATAGCTGTTTGTTATGTTGACTTAATTCCCCTGCAGAGGTATACACTGCCAGAGGGCAGGGACACGACTAACTTACACACACATCCCCAGGCATTACTGCTGAGCCCTTGGCCAACCCTTCTTAGTCACTCAACGAAGCAAAGCACATGGTGAGGCTGGTGTTCCTCTAAATTCAAGACCACAAAGCATCCTCAGCGCTGCCCAGCAATCCTAGCATGTTTCTCTAGAAACCTCTTTCTCACTCTCTGAACTGATCATTGAATACCTCTTCTCTCCACATCCCTCCATCCCCTGCTCCCTAAGTCCCCCTCACCCTCAGCAGCTGATCTCACCTGGTGTTTCCTGCTTAGTTCAGAAACAAAAGCCACACTTGGGTACCCTCTTAGCGGCCATCACCAAATCCACAACCGTCCCTCTATCCAAACCCAGAATCTCTTCCACGAGCCCCTTTAGGATCTGGCACTGGCTCCCTCGCTAACCCCATTTCCCCACCTCTCCCCACACCCATGCTCTTCCTTGAACAGATGGTGCGCATTCCGCTGGGGCGGGGCGGGGGGGGGGGGGGGGGGGGGGAGGGGAGGGTCTTGGCCTCTCTGCCCTTCCCCCACCACCTGCCTCGTCCACTCCTTCACTCCCTCCAGTCTTGGGGCAAATGTCACTTGCTCGAAAGTCTTCCTGGGCCTAAAACCAACCTCCCTTGTCTCTCTATCTCTTAATTTGGCTTTATTTTTCCTCTTGCAGGTCCTACTCCCTGACAACATACCACATATACACCTGCACACGTGCTTCTTTTGTATCCCCAAGGCAGAGTGTGAGCTCTGCAAGGGCAGGGAAGGCCATGCTCCATTTTGCTCAGTGGTGGACCTCCACCATCTAGAACAAGCACCCACAGCAGGTGCTCAGTAAATATTTCTGAATGCACTAAGAAAACTCAGAATCATGGAAAAACTTCTGCCAAATCCCCTTTCCTAAAACTTCCCATCTCTATGGGGCACCTGGGTGGCTCAGTCAGTTGAGCGTCCGACTTCGGCTCAGGTCATGATCTCGCGGTCTGTGAGTTTGAGCCCCGCATTGGGCTCTGCTGACAGCTCGGAGCCTGGAGCCTGCTTCAGATTCTGTGTCTCCCTCTCTCTGCCCCTCCCCTGTTCACGCTCTGTCTCTGTCTCAAAAATAAATAAACATTTAAAAAAATCTTTTTTAATTAAAAAAAACTTCCCATCTCTAGAATTCTCCTTCTGGTGTCCCAGAGGCCTCCCTTCCTGGTCCCAGGGGTGCTGACAGGGATGGGAGACTCCCAGAGATCCTTCAGGAAACACTCTCCTCCCTCCGCTGCCCTGGTCCATATCTCCGGAGCCTGATGCCATCGGAGCTATTTCCGGGGCCTTGTAAACTTTCTTTAACTTGGGAAGCCCAGGGTGGTGCTAGAAACCAACAGAGCAATTAGAGGGCTTTTAAACTGCCAGGCTCCTCTGTGCTCCCTTCCCCAGGGGCCTCTCCGAGGCCAGGACCGGGTTAGGCCAAGAGGGAGGAGGAGAGCACGCTCATCTCCCCCAGGGCAGAGCATGTCTTCAGCTAATGCAGCAGCTGCCTGCTCAGGGCCTCAGAGGATGGGCACCCAGGGAACGGCTCGGGCCCGACAGTGGATCCAGGCTCCCAAACCCCCAAATCAGGACCCGGAACTGGCTGCGGTGGGAGGGTCTCCACCAGACCAGGGATAGTTGGGGGTGGGGGGAGGCACTGACCTCAAAGTTAAGCCCGTGTCCTTGGCAGAAAAGCCAGAACTGGCTCTGCCTACCTCTCCAGCTGCATCCCTGGGGGGCCATCTGGCCCACCAGGCACAGGTCTGTCCATCAGACGGCCAATGACACCGAAGAGCTCTTCCTGGCTTACGAGTCTGCCTGCTTCCTCTGCAGCCCCCTTGATGCTCATGGGCTGTGACTTTTTGTCCCCAGAGTGGGTGCTTAGTCAATGTTTGCTGAATAAAGAAATGGCCCAGGAGAAGCAGGTGGGGTAGGAAAGGGGTGCCAAACAAGTCCACCTCATATACGGCCTGGTATATCACAGGCCGTGAACTGCTCTGCAGCTCACCAGTCTTCAAGTGGGGTCGGGAAGGTGGGGAATTTGATACGAAGGCAGCTAGAGCCCACTCTTGCCAAGAGCCCAGTCACCTCCTGGAATGCAGGGTTAGATGTGGCCCCCGGAACAACAGCCCCTCAGCTCCACTGCTCCGGCCTACCCTCCAGGACAGGCTTATCTGTGCCACTAAGAGCTCAGCCGCCCCAGGACACAGCTGAGTGCCGCTTCTCCTGAAAGCACAGAGTGTCAGAGCTGGAGGGGCCCTCAGGACTCCTCGAGGCCAACTTCCTCAATCAGAAATGCTGGACGTGGGGATGCCTGGGTGGCTCAGCCAGTTCAACATCCGACTTCGGCCCAGGTCGTGATCTCACGGTTCATGAGTTCGAGCCCCACATCGGGCTCTGTGCCGACAGCACAGGGCCCACTTTGGCTCCTCTGTCCCCTTCTCTCTCTCTACCCCTCCCCTACTGGTTTCTCTCTCTCTCTCTCTCTCTCTCTCTTACTCTCTCCCTCTCTCAATAAACAAACTTAAAAGCAAATTGTAAAAAAGATAAAAGGAAAGAAATGCTGGAAGTGAATCCCCAGAGTTCCTGGTACCCTAGCAGGACCACCGGGAATGGGGCGGCCTCACAGAGACCATGGTGCTGGGGGAAGAGGCTTTCATCCCTCAGGGCTTGAGCAGTTCTGACCCTGGGGGTCTGGGGCGGGCCCCAGAATCTGTAGTTAACAAGCCCCTCAGAAGAGGCTGAGGCAGCCCGATCCACCTCTGTTGGGGGATGTGTGCCACTGGGTTCACTCTCCTGTGAAGACTGATAAACCGCCTAGAGACACCGATCGATGCCATGCTAGGAGCCTTGCCCCTCCTCAGCCCCTCTCCTGGGAACCACGTGGATGGCTCCTGAGGTGTGAGTAGGGGCACAGAGGAACTTCCCAGGCTCTCTCTGGCTGAGAAGACAATGTCCTTTGGAGGGATGGGGCAGGAGCCTCTCTGATGCTGCCATCCTCTGGGGTGACCAAGTGGCCCAGTCTCTACGCATGGGGACGATGTCCCACTGGGACTCACACCTTCACACAAGGAGGAGGGCCTTATCCAACTCAAAGCTCTGTGCTGGGCGGGGGTGGGGGAGGGGGAAGAACAGAGGAAGCCCTTACTAGGCCCCTCTGAACCAGCTCTCAGTGAATAGTCACAACCACCCGGGGGAAAGGCTGTTACTGCCCCCATCTTACAGGTGGGCAAACTGAGGTTCTGAGAGATGCAGTGGCTTCCCCCGTGCCATCCACCTGGCATGCGGCAATGGCCAGAGCCCAGAGCTTCTGGCCCAAGGCTGGTGCGCTCAGCCTCCCCACTCAAGGCCTGATGGAGATCACCATTCTGACTGCGGATGAGGCTGCTTCCCCCTCAAAGGGCTGAGAGACAGCCGAGACTGGGTAAAAGCTGTGGGTTCTGACCCCAGTGGAGCCTCTAGGGCAGTATCTAGATCACCGCCTCCGGCCACACCCCTGCCACCAAGTGAAGAGGGAGATTTTGCTGGTGCGGCGCATCTCCCCACGTCCGGCTGTGAATCAGGGAAACAGATAGAGCTCACGAGCCGAAAGTGCAGGCTGAAAGCCCATTAACAACGCTCCTGGCAAGGCCTGACCTAGGCTGCACAGGGGGGTGCCATTCATAACTCTCTGCCTTGGGCTCCAGCTTCTGCACCATAGCCTGTAGGGAAGGGATGATCTGGCGTGAGCAGCCTCCAGAAGTGACTGGGAGAGGAGCCAGGGGTGTGCTGAGCCCCCGGAGGGGGACCTGAGAGCCTCTTGTCCCCCACACCCTTCTCCCCAGACTCCACAGCAGCGGGAACCAGGAGGGACGCCTGACCATTCTTTTCCAGGCTATCCAGGGAAGCTGCACGCTTCACGGTCGAGGATGACCTCCAGCCTGGAGCTCTGGGACCACAGGCAGGCACTGAGCTGATCTCATCCAGGACTGGTGACAGCTAAGACCCTTCCCTTCCAACTCCGCCATCCTCGGTGCTTACACAAACCTAACTGTGAAACTCGGTTTCCCTCTTGGAGGGTAAGGAACTAACATTTCCAGAATAACCACCAAGATCTAGGCACCCTGCGTGCTCTACTTCAGGGAGTCTCCCCAATAACCCGATGAGGCAAGTGCTCTTGTGATCCCTCATTTTGCAGAGGTGAAAACCGAGGCTCACGAAGTAAAAAGAACTTCCACGGAATCACGGATCTATTAACGGACAGGCTTAGCCACTCAGATCCTTTCGGAATGTGACAGAGAATCAAAGAGAAAACAAAAACTCACACGGAGGTAGAATCCAAACCCGGGCTGCTAGGCCTGCTAGCCCCTGTGCCTCCCCAGAGCTTCTTCCTCCTCACCAGTGGTCCTCGGCAGAGACATGGGGCAATGTAGGGAGATGTTTTCGATTTTCACAGCTCAAGAGATGTGGTGTACAACTGGCATCTAATGAGCAGAAGCCAGGGATGCTGCCCCAAATCCTCCGGTAAACAAGACAGTTCCTGTAATAAGACCACCAAAACCGAAAAGTACATAGCACCACAGTGGAGAGACCCAGACCTAGAGCCCCTGAAGACAGGACAGAACTGTGCTCTGTCTGGGCTTCCACTGCACAGATCCTCTGAGACAGGGCCAGGGAGCCCCGACCGACGGTTTCCAGAGTATCCTGTGGGGTGCGCTGGGTGTAAATGGGAACGCCTATTGTTGGCAGGTTCTTGTTCGCGCAATTTTAGGAAACAGAAGGCTCACCAAAGTGAGAGTGACTTTGGTGTAGGACTTCTCAGTGTGTTTATTTGTGTGGTCAGTTTTTAGATGTCAACATGCTTGGACAGAAGCCCTGGTTATTCAATCGAGCATTGATCTAAGTGTTCCTGTGTAGGTATTTTGTAGATGAGATTAAAATCCATGATCTGTTGCCTTCAAGTAAGAGACATCATCCTTGTCCATCTGGGTGGGCCTGAGCCAACCAGTCCAAAGACCTCAGGGGCAAAACTGAGTCTTTCACGAAGAACAAATCCTGCCCGACTGAAGCTGCACCCAGTGCCCGAGGGTTCCAGCCTGCCCTTCCTGACAGCCAGCTTGCCCTGCAGCCTTTAGACTTGCCTGGGCACCCCTAAATTGTGCAAGCCGATTTCTTGTAATAAATCTCTGTCTGTCTGTCTGTCTGTCTGTCTGTCTATCCCATCTATCCATCCTCCTGGTCCTATTTCTCTGGTTGAACTCTGCCTCATCCAATTTTTATTATGATTTATAACCTCCAAGAGTAGAACATAGTTTTACGACAATTCTGAAACAGATTTAGCAAGTGGGGCCCTGAGCTGGGGAGTATCTCATGGGATTCATGCTGGGCAGATGTCTCTCTCTCTCTCTCTCTCTCTTGGTCTCTCTCTCTCTCTCTCTCTCTCTCTCTCTCTGGCAAACCCTGGTTTAGGCAAGCTGGACGAGCAGACCACAAGGGAACACCAGCTCCCCATGACAGCTGGCATGATGGTGTTGCCCCCACAGTGGGCAGGGTGTCCTCACTGCTGTCATGTCAGTCTCCAGTCACGGTCCCGGCGGCTAACAAAGCACATCCTCCACATCAAGTCAGGTGGGACTCCCTGGGACACCACTGGGGCCCAGATGTTTCTCTCAGTCAAGGACCTTGTCTATAAAGCAGAGCTAACAGCCCCCAGCCCTTCGTGGAGGGCACAGAGACAAAATGAGACCGTGCATGCAAAGGACCTGGCACACAGAGGGTGGTGGGTGCCAATCCCTCCTCCCTCCTCCCCCTGACAACGCACTGTGCTAAAACAGGCCTCCTACTATATAAGGTATGAGCAATGTTTCAAAACCACTCAAAATGTTCAGCAGTTGCCAAAAGATGCTACGGAGCTCTCCCAGGCCCGTGGCCCACCCTAAATTTAACAGGCCCGTGTTTACAAACCCAAATGCATGCATCTCCGAGGCTCCCACACACAGCCCAGCTGCACTTCTCAAGAACTCCATTTGGAGCGTCTGTGACAGCGTCACCGCCAGCTGGTGCCTCTCAGAGTGTTCCTGACACTCAGCCTGGGCTCCAGGAAGCCACTCACGGGTGGGAGAGAGTGGGAACCAGGAGACACTTCTGCTGTCTAAGGACCACTGGGACCCCACGCTGGAGGGTTCGGGCCAGAGCTCTGAAACCAGGACACGGGGTAAACCCTAGCAGCTAAGCGCAGGGAGTGGAGCAGGAGACCCACATCTCTTTGAGCCCTGGTTTTTTCTCTTTCTACCCTTCCTTCCTCCCTCTGCATGCACATGGGCACAGGCGCACAGACTCCACCCTAGGACTCAGCCACCCTGCAACAATCCAATCACACTGCACAAGAGCTGGGACCCAGGGAGAAGCCCCTTGCTTGGACAGAACACAGATTAAAGTGCCCGCAAGTCTGCACACAGCAGAGCACCTCAGCCCTCGCTGGACCCTATTTATCCTTCCTCACAGCACTGGTCCTCCGCCTGCAGGGACAGCTGCACCACCAGGACAGCTTGTTAAATACAGCTCCTGGCCCCACCCACAGAGTTTCTGACTCAGCAGGTTTGGGAGGGAGCCCGAGAATTTGCATTTCTAACAAGTTCCTAAGTGAAGCCCAGCTGCTGGACCAGGGGCCTGGCTCTGAGGATCATCCCTTTCCAGTTTAGAGAAAACAAGTCCACTGACTCCCCAGCACTCCTGGCCCAAAACACCAGCAGCTAGAAAATGGAGCACAAAACTAAGATGAGAAAACCATGCTTTCCATAGTTGATCAGTTTACCTGTAAATAGCGGACATTAATGAGAATCAGCCTGAGCTACTGGTTGGCAGGAACAGCCTCTGGGCTGGCAGGGGAAGTGGAGAACTGCTCCCTCCTGGCACAACGCGCTGCATTAGCCAAGCAAGACTCGAGGACATGGGGAGACTCCCCGCCAGGCTCCCCAGGCTGAGGACCCATCTTCTTCTCCCCAGCTCCATCACAGCCTTGAATCCATTTCTTGAGAACTCTACAGAACTCCTCAACTTGCCAAGAAGCCCAGCAACGTGGACATGCAAGTGTGCTATAACCTAGCAGCTGCCTCACCCACGAAGACAGTTTTCCTCACTTCTCCTCAGGCGAGATTCAGATGGGTTCTGATTCTCCCAAAACTTCTCTCAAGGTTTTTCCATGGGAGAGTAAAACTTTTTAAGGCGGTAGTTTTCCCTATTTACCACCAGTCCGAATGGCACGTTTCTCAGACAGACTTCCTTCTCTCACATAGAGCCAGGGTGTACTACATTATGCGCTGGTAACAAACTCCCTAAAATCTCCTTGACTCTCGATCACAAGATTATTTCGCACCCCTGCAGCATGTCTGTCCCAGGTCAGTTATGGTTCTGCCCCAAGAACCGGGCTGAAGGAGCAGTCACTCCTGGAGGCTGACAACCACCAGGGAAGAAGGAAAGTGAACTTGGCAGAAGCACCTGCTGGCTTCTAGAGCTTCTTGATTGGCTAGAGCCAGTCCCATGGCCATGTTGAGGTTCAAAAAGATAGGGATATATAATCCTTCCCCAGCGAAGAGTGGTAAAGAGAAGGACACCAAACAGGAGTTACATAGTTATACAACCCACCACACCCTTGACTTGCCAGGCTGCCATCGTCCTTATAATAACTTATAACCCATCACAAGCACACAAACACCACCCACACCATCATCACTCTCCACCCCCACCACCACACTCACCCCCCTCATCACACCCACATCAACACCCTCCTCAACAACGTGCTATTGTTATTACTATCTGTCTTCACCCAGGGCTCCTGGAGAAAAGATCCTGCCTGGGAGGAAAGCTTACCTACTAACATTTGGTTGGAGAGTGCAATACCAGGGAAAAGGAGACTGAGGCAGGGAAAGAGGGGGAGCAAATAAAAGAGGGTATTTAAGAAGCACACCACATTTCACAGCAAACGCAAATGATTACTGATAGGTCAGCCTTTTTTTTTTTTTTTATGTTTATTTTTGAGAGAGAGAGAGAGAGAGAGAGTGAGAGCGGGGGGAGGGACAGAAAGAGAGGGTGATAGAGGATCCAAAGCGGGCTCTGCACTGACAGCAGTGAGCTGGATATAGGGCTCGAACTCACGAATTGTGAGATCATGACCTGAGCCAAAATTGGATGCTCAATTGACTGAGCCACCCAGGCGCCCCCTGATATTTTACTCTTTCAGGTCATCTTCAGATCTTTTTTGTTTTTTAATTCAAGATAGTTAACGTACAGTATACTCTGGCTTCAGGAATAGAACCAGGCGATTCATCTCTTACATGTGACACCCAGTGCTCATCCTGAAAAGTGCCCTCCTTAATGTTCATCATCCATTTAACCGCCCCCCCACACACACACACTCACCTCCCCTTCCAGCAATCCTCAGTTTGTTCTCTGTATTTAAGAGTCTCTGATGGTTTGCCTCCCTGTTTTAAATTATTTTTCCTTCCCTTCCCCTATAGTTCATCTGTTGAGTTTCTCAAATTCCACATGAGTAAAATCATAGGATATCTTTCTCCGACTGATTTATTTCACTTAGCATAATATCCTCCAGTTCCATCCATGTTGTTGCAAATGGCAGGATCTCATTCTTTTTGATCACCGAGTAGTATTCCATTGTATATATACCACATTTTCTTTATCCGTTCATCAGTTGTTGGACATTTGGGCTCTTTCCACAATTTGGCTATTGTTGATAGCACTGCTATAAACATTGGGGTGCATGTGCCCCTTTGAATCAGCATTTTTTTATCCTTTGGATAAATTCCTAGTAGTGCAATTGCTGGGTCGTAGAGTAGTTCTATTTTTAATGTTTTGAGGAACCTCCATACTGTTCTCCAGAGTGGCTGCACCAGTTTGCATTCGTAGCAACAGTGCAAGAGGGTTCCCCTTTCTCCACATCCTCGCCAACATCTGCTGTTTCCTGAGTTGTTAATTTAAAAAAAATTTTTTTTCAACGTTTATTTATTTTTGGGACAGAGAGAGACAGAGCATGAACGGGGGAGGGGCAGAGAGAGAGGGAGACACAGAATCGGAAACAGGCTCCAGGCTCTGAGCCATCCGCCCAGAGCCCGACGCGGGGCTCGAACTCACGGACCGCGAGATCGTGACCTGGCTGAAGTCGGACGCTTAACCAACTGCGCCACCCAGGCGCCCCCTGAGTTGTTAATTTTAGACATTCTGACCTGTGTGAGGTGGTATCTCATTGTGGTTTTGATTTGTATTTCCCTGATGGTCACCTTCAGATCTTAACAGTTGCTCTGCCACACCTCTTCCTGGTTCATTTGTGGAGAGAAATGGAAAATAATGTATCTATTGACTCCTTCCTGGCCCCCATATCCCATTGGTCAAAGTCAACTCTGTGAAGCATTTATCCACTTGCTCTTCTAAGATGTGTGACCTGATCTCCCCAGGAAACCTCTAGAGAAGCTTCTGGGGGTCTGGGGCACAGCAGTCAATATCATTATGCAGTCTTGTCTTCAAGGATCCTCCATCCATAGTGGTAGTGATGACACAGACAGCCAGAGAACTGGCTTCACTGTTGTGGTAACAACATGCGAGGCTCTTGCTGACTCTGCTTGACTGGAGAACAAGGCAAGTTACCAAGGCTCAGGAAGAGGGAAGCTGTGGCCACATGGGCCTGGGGTGGCATACAACCAGAGTCCAGTACAATCCACCCCTTGTGCCTTTGGATCTACTCATTCCAACTTATAACAGGTATCTCATATCAGAAAAAGATACCTTCAACTCATCCCAAGAAGTGAGATGAAATCCAGTTCTTCAAGGTGACAGCAGTTTTCAATCTCCAAAAAAGACTTAAAGGGCCAAACTTGCTACATCTGCATTATGGCAGCTGCTCCTCAGCTGTTATAACTGATACTTATCATCACTTCATCCAGCATCCATTTCTGCTTGCCTGGTGCAGTGACCTAGACCTTCTACCCCCAAGGAGTCTGAATCCTTAGTTGCCCCAACCTTGTAGAGCCACCATTGCTAGGGTTTCCCACAAGCACAGTGGCACCAAAATATGCCCCCAGTGAATCATCTAAATTCCTGAAATACTCTTCCCTGTCCCCATTATGTAAGAGCAAACCTGGCCCCCGTGACAATCAGAGTCAATTACTCCCCCTACCCAGTGACTTCTTGCTTTTCCTATTGATTTCATTGGACCTGTGATGCTTATTGCTAAAAAATACTAACCATTATCTGAGCTTTAGGTGAGTTATAACCACTGATCACAGAATACCATAACAAATACAATAAAGCAAAAGTTCAAAATATTTCAAGAATCACCAAAATATGAAAGAGACACAAAGTGAGCAGCTGCTGGTGGAAAAATGACACCAACAGAAGCTCAATGCAGGGTTGACACTAATCTTCATCTTGAAATTAAAAAAAAAAAACCCACAATATCTGTGAAGCCCAATAAAGCAAAGCACAATAAAATGAGGCATGCCTATATTTGTCCTTGCGATTCACTGATCTTGAATCTGTCCATTTATGTCTTCACAAAATGGAAATTTTCAGCCATTTGTATCTTCAAACATTTCCTTTTCTGCCCCATGTTCTCCTTCTGGGACTCCAATTCTACAGATGTTGGACATTTTGATGTTGTCCCTTGGGTACCTGATGCTCTAGTCTATGTTTTATTCAGTCGTTTTTCTCTCTCTGCTTCAGATTATACAATTTCTACTCATCTGTCTTCAAGTTCACTAACTCTTCTGTTACCTCCATTTTCTTGGACTCTTTTTACTTCATTGATTTCTACAATTATGTTTATTATTTCCTTTACACTATTTACTTTAGATTTAATTTACTTTCTTTTTTCTAGTTTCTTAAGGTGTAAGCCAGATAATTGATTTTAAGCCTTTTCTTAATATGAGCCTTTCAAGCTATCATACTTTATTTTTATCCCACAAATTTTTACATGTTCTGTTTTCATTATCATTCAATACAAAGTACTTTAAAATTTCCCTTGTGATGACTTCCATGACCTATGGCTTTCTTAAAAATACAGTTTAATTTCCAAATATTTGGGGATTTTCCAAATATTTTATTGTTACTGATTTTTTTTTTAAGTTATTCATTTATTTTGAGAGAGGCAGAGACAGCACAAGTGGGGGCAGAGAGAGACGGAGAGAGAGAATCCCAAGCAGGCTTGGTGCTGCCAGGGCAGAGCCTGACATGGGGCTTGAACTCACAAAACTGTGAGCCAAACCTGAGCCAAAACCAAGAGTCAGAGGCTGAACAGACTGAGTCACCCAGGTGCCCCAGTTGTTACTGATTTCTAATTTAATTTCACTGTGATCAGAGAACACATTCTGTATTATTTCATTGTTTTTTTATTTAAATCCAAGTTAGTTAACATATAGCATAATAATGGTTTCAGGAGTAGAATTTAGTGATTCATCACTTACATGTAACACCCAGTGCTCATCCCAACAAATGCCCTCCTTAGTGCCCATCACCCATTTAGCCCATCCCCCCGCCCAATGCCCCTCCAGCAACCCTCAGTTTTTTCTCTGTATTTAAGAGTCTCTTATGGTTTGTGGTTTGCCTTCTTCTCTGTTTTTATTTTTCCCTTCCCTTCCCCTATGTTCATCTGTTTTGTTTCTTAAATTCCACATGAGTAAAATCAGATGATATTTGTCTTTCTCTGACTGACTTATTTCGCTTAGCATAAAACATTCTAGTTACATCCATATTGTTGTAAATGGCAAGATTTCATTCTTTTTGATTGCCAAGTAATACTCCATTGTGTGTGTGTGTGTGTGTGTGTGTGTGTGTGTGTGTGTGTGTGTGTGTGTATACATACCACATATTCTTTATCTATTTGTCAGTTGATGAACATTTGGGCTTTTCCCATAATTTGGCTATTGTTGATAGTGCTGCTGCTTTTTGAAATTCATTAAGACTAGTTTTATGGCCCAGTATATGTTCTGTATAGTGCACATTCCATATGCACTGGAAAAGAATGATTGTACATTCTACAGATGTTGGATGCGCTGTTCTACAATTATCAGTTAGATCAAGTTAGTTCATAGTGTTTAAATTTTCTATACACTTACTTATGTTTTAGTTATGGTTCTCGAATTACAGTGCAGTGATATTAAATATCCAACTATGAATATTCATCTCTTTTTCCCCCCTTTATTTCCATCAATATTTGCTTCATGTGTTTTTCCAGCTTCTTATTAGGTGGGTACACATTTAAGATTATTAGATCTTCTTGATGAACTAGACCTTTTATTATTATTAAATGATCCAAGGGGCGCCTGGGTGGCGCAGTCGGTTGAGCGGCCGACTTCGGCCAGGTCACGATCTCGAGGTCCGTGAGTTCGAGCCCCGCGTCGGGCTCTGGGCTGATGGCTCAGAGCCTGGAGCCTGTTTCCGGTTCTGTGTCTCCCTCTCTCTCTGCCCCTCCCCCGTTCATGCTCTGTCTCTCTCTGTCCCAAAAATAAATAAAATAAAAAAATAAAAAAATAAAAAAGATCCTCTTATATCTGTAATATTCTTTAGCTTGTCTGATCTTGATATACTAACAGAGCATCTTCTAATGCTGAGTGTCTACAATTTATATACTTTTCCATCTTTTACTTTCAATCTGTCTGTCTTTAGATTGAATGTGGTTTTCTCATAAACAGCATATAGTTGGGTCTTACTTTTTTTTTTATCACTCTGATGATCTCTTTTAGTTGGAGTGTTTAGGATTAGTCCATGTACATTTGACAAATGTATTGATACGGTCGATTTAGTTCTATCATCTTACTATTTTTTGCAATTGTCCCTGTGTTTTTCATTTCTCTGTTTTTCCCTTTCCTACTGTCTTTTGAGCTAATCAAATTTTTTAGTATTCCATTCTGTCTCTTCCACCTTTTTGCATTACTTTTAAGCCATACCTCTTTGCATTACTTTTGGTTCTCACAGAATTACAATATGCATACTTAATTTATCACAGTGTACCTTGAATTAATGTTATGCTACTTCACATATAAGAATTTATAACAGTAAAGTTCCATTTACTTTCCCCCCTTTGTTGTCATATATTTCCCTTCTACATAGTACATGGTTGTTATTTTTATGCTAAAGAATTATCTTTTGGGGAGCCTGGCTGGCTCAGTCAGTCAAGCATCCAACTTTGCTCAGGTTGCGATCTCACGGTTCATGAGTTCAAGCCCCACATCAGGCTCGCTGTTGTCAGTGCAGAACCCACTTCAGATCTTCTGTCCCCCTCTCTCTGCCCTCCCCCACTTGTGCTCTCTCAAAAATAAAAACATTAAAAAAGAACTCACTTTTAAAGTAATTTAAGAAAACAATCTTTTCCCATATTTATCATTTCAGCATTCTTTATTCTCTCCCATAGATTCAGATTTCTACCTGATATCATTTATCTGATAATACCTTTATTTTTTGCCTTCATTTTTTCTCACTTATTTTGTCTTCATTTTCAAAAGATTTTTATACCAGACATGGAATCCTAAGTTGATAGATTTTAATATGTCATTACATTCTCTTCTTGAATGACTTTTATGAGAAGTCAGCTGTTATTCTTATCATCATTCCCCTGTATGCTGCCTCTCTAGACTTTTTACCTGGTTGCCTTTAAGACTTTTTACTTATCTGGGGCGCCTGGGTGGCGCAGTCGGTTAAGCGTCCGACTTCAGCCAGGTCACGATCTCGCGGTCCGTGAGTTCGAGCCCCGCGTCGGGCTCTGGGCTGATGGCTCAGAGCCTGGAGCCTGTTTCCGATTCTGTGTCTCCCTCTCTCTCTGCCCCTCCCCCGTTCATGCTCTGTCTCTCTCTGTCCCAAAAATAAATAAACGTTGAAAAAAAAAAAAAAAGACTTTTTACTTATCTATTGCTTTCATCATTTTGATCATGTGTGATTTTCTTTATATTTACCTCCTTTGGGGTTGGCTCTCCTTTTTAGATCTGTAAATTGCTGTCTTTGATCAAACTGGGAATTTTGGGTCAATATCTGTTCAAATATTTTTCCTGCCCTATGCTTTTGGGCTCTTGGTTTTGTTGCCTCCCCCACCCCCATCCCCACCCTGCCACCTCAGGACTCCAAGTACATGTATTCTAAACTCCTTAATATTCCTTTCAAAGGTTATTGAGACCTTATTATTTTATTGTCAGTTTTTTCCCTCTTCGTTTCAGTTCAGATCATTTCTATTGGCCTGTCTTGAAGTTCACTCATCTTCTTTTCTATTCTGTCCAATCTGCTTTTAATCTCATCCAATAGATTTTAATATTTTATTTTTGTAGTGTTAGCATTTCTATTTGGTTTTGTTTTATAGTTTTCAAATATCTTTTGAAATTCTCCTTCTTAGGGAGCCTGGGTGGCTCAGTAGGTTGAGCATTCGACTTTGGCTCAGGTCATGATCTCACAGTATGTGGTTGGAGCCCCGCCTCGGGCTCTGTGCTGACAGCACGGAGCCTGGAGCCTGCTTCGGATTCTGTGTCTCCCTCTCTCTCTCTGACGCTCATGTTCTGTCTCTCTGTCTCTCAAGAATGAATAAACATTAAAAAAAAATTTTTTAATTCTCCTTCTCATCACCATTATATCATCTTTTACTATAGATTCTAACATACTAATTACAATTATTTTGAAGTATTATTTACTAAAGCTGACATTTAGAGCAACTCTTGGTCTGTTTCTATTGACTTTTTTCTCTTCACTATGTGTCCCATTCTCCTATTTCTTCTCATGTCTAATTTTTGTTTAGCAAGCATTTAAACTAATGGCGGATAACCTTGGTCTTTTAGAGGCCTTATTTTAAGCTTTGTTAGGATAGGTCTTTTCAGTTTTTCATTTTTCCCAAGGAGCAGCCCATAGTCCTTGTACATGGCCCTTATGCCTAGAGTTCTACCCTTTGACATTTTAATAGAAAAGCTGAGGTATTTGTCAAACTCTTTTAACTTGGCAGAACTTGAACTCTAAACTGTGTATCCACAGAACTGGGGAATTGCTGTAATATCTCTTATAGGAAGTTCCCTAGAGTTTTCTTATAGGGTTCCTTAGAGTCTTGCCCTGTGTCTTCACAGTTCAGGGGTCAACCAAGAATTTGAGAGCAGACTGTATGCAGATTTAGGGGTTTGCTCTCACATAATTCTCTTTTCCTCAGTATCACCCTTCAATTTTCAGCCATTCTAGCAGCCCTGACCTCCAACCTCTTTCTCCTCAGTCCATTTGGAATTCTATATGAGCTCTTGTACATTAAGCAGACTTGGGAATGCTCTCAAGTAAAAACAAAAACAAAAACAAAAACAAAAACAAAAAAACCACATCTCACCTAGGATGTTTCCCTTTTTCCATGGGTTGTAGCCCCTCCAGTTTCTACCTGCTTTTGGTCACTCTATGGTGCCTTCAAACAATTATTTTTTGTATTTTCCAAGAATTTTAAGTTATTGCCACTGGGAAAGTTGGTCTGATATAACGTCCTCTACCATTTGAAGCCAGAAATCTCTTGAAATATTTTTATTATACAAACTGAGAAACATTCTAGTCAGTTGTCCATATATCTTACTACTTGAAACCCAGCCTTTAGATTATCTGTCATTTATTTGAGCAGCATGTCCATATCCTTGCAGATAAATCCATTTTGGTTTGAATTAGCCAGAGTAAATTCTATTATTTACAATCAAGGGCTGGGACTAATACCTCAGGTTTATATTGACTGGATGTTGCTCAAATCTTGCCTACATATGTGGCTTCAAAGACCTCTCCACAAACACTGGCCATCATGACTCTTTGAAGATATTATCCCAGATCACTGCTGCCTTTAATTTTTTCAATTTTTCATTTTCTTAATTAACAGTTCGACTTAAAATATTTTATTTTATAATAATTATATTTCTGCATATGACTAAATTTATTTCTCCCTGATACTATGAAATCATTTTACCCCCTGGTGTGCATAGTGCTTCACTAGCCCCTTCAACCTGTACCTTATTGGTCAGAATTCCCCCTCCTTTACATGAGTTCTAAGGGCCTATAACACCCTCATTTAACCATCTGCGTTGCTCTCCACTCATGCATACGCATGCACGTGCCCACACACAGACACATATGTCAGATGCGTATGTAAAGGCAGATGTTCCAAATTTTCACACCCTCTCCTCCCAGTGACAGGCAGAGAAGACTTCAAGACAATTAGTAAAAGAGAAAAAGAGATGTATATTTGGAACATGGTGTATGACATCAAAGGCAGAAGTCAGGAGTGAGAAAGAATACTGTGAGTGCAAGAAAGCTGATCTAGGGAATTTCAAGAAGTCCTCATGAGCTCATTTGGTTGTGCACTGTCCAATCGTTTTCAGAATTCCAAACAAAGTGCTGCACTTGTTAATGAGTATGTTAATGACCCTTCAATTTACTCAGTGAAGACCAATTTATAAAATATTCATGCTCCATTATGCAGGGTTTCCTTTGTATCTCTGAAGTGAATCTTTCTCTCCTGAGAGAGACCAAGAATGGGAATGGGCAAAGTCTTTTAAAAACTGGGTTCCTGGATCACTCTTCCTGCTAAAGTCAAGAATGGATGAAGAAGAGGAGAACAAATTTTGGTAGTACCAGGCCTAAAGTTAAGTCTCCACTCAGCTTCTTACTAATTTTGTGGCCTTGGGAAAGTCAATTATGAATAATAATAATAATAATAATAATAATAATAGCTAACATATACAGAATATTGAGAGCTGTGTGTTACTCAAATACTCTAAAAGCTTTTCTTTCACTTAATCCTATAACTATTGAGGTAGTTACCATTACTATTCCTATTTCGCAGATGAGAAAACAACATCATAATAACATGTTATCTGAGCCCTGCCAGAGCGGACAGCTTTTATTCACAGTGTTTGATCCTTGGTTTCATAAATGCTGTGCATCAGATGAAAGCAGCAGCAGGATTGCAGCTATAACGGTTTCATCGTATGGTTGGACATACCTCCCGGTTGTGTCAATTCTGGCTTTGTAGCTTTCAAGCTTGGATCTTGGACCTTCTAAAATTCTGTAAGCGTGCTAGTATACTGCATTGGTTTTCCATTGCTATGTAATACACTGTCGCAAACTTAGTGGCTTAATACAGCCACTAACATTAAAACATTAATTATTTCATAATTTCCATATATCAAGAGTCCACCATATTTTACCTAGGCCCTCCACTCAGGACTTCATAGAAATCAAGGTGCTAGCCAGCTATATCCTCTTCAGGAGGCTTGACTAGGGAAAGATCAACTTTCACTCTCTCAGGTTATTGGCAGAATTAATTTCCCTATGGCCATGTGATATGGTCTCTATTTTCTTAACTGTCAGCTGGGACCATGACCAGCTCCCAGAGACTGCTTTTGGGTCCTTGCCACATGGCCATCTCTACAGTATGGCAGTTTGCTTCCTCAAGGCTGACAGGAGGGCATCTGTTATTTCTTCTCATATCTTTCAAGGGATTGGGGAATTGAGTGAACTGTTTTGGTTTTGGTTTGGTTTTTTTAATAGTCTTTTTTAAAAATAAACTTTATTTATTTTGAGAGAGAGAGAGTGCGAGCACATGGGGGAGGGGCAGAAAGAAGGGGAGGCAGAGAATCCCAAGCAGGCTCCACACTGTCAGCACAGAGCCTGATGTGGGGCTTGAACTCACGAATTGTGAGATCATGACCTGAGCCAAAATCAAGAGTTGGGCACTTAACCAATTGAACCACCCAGATGCCCCTGGTTTGGTTTAAATGAAATGTTTTAAAACTCAATGGATGACCCACAGCAGAATTGGAAGATAATAATATAAAGGTATTAATTCTCATCAAGTTGATCTACAGGTCCATTTAAAATCCTAGCAGAAATTTTCATAGATATAATCAATTAATTCTAAGGTTTATATGGAAGGCAAAGGAATTAGAATAGCCAAAACAATTTTGGAAAAGAAGAATAAAGTTGTAGGAATCACACTACCCAACTTGGAGACCTACTGTAAAGCTTTGGTAATCAAGGCAGTGGAATAATGGTAAAAGGATAGGCAAATAGGTCAGTGGAACAGAACAGGGAGATGAGAAATCAACACACATATAGGGACAATTGATTTTTTTTAAACATTTAAAAAAAATTTTTTACATTTATTTATTTTTGAGGAACAGAGTGAGGCAAAGCGTGAGCAGGGGAGAGGCAGAGAGAGAAGGAGACACAGAATCTGAAGCAGGCTCCAGGCTCTGAGCAAGTGGTCAGCACAGAGCCTGATGTGGGGCTCGAACCCATGAACAGTGAGATCATGACCTGAGCCAAAGTCGGACACTCAACCGACTGAGCCACCCAGGCACCCTGGGACAACTGATTTTTAATTTTTTTCAACGTTTATTTATTTTTGGGACAGAGAGAGACAGAGCATGAACGGGGGAGGGGCAGAGAGAGAGGGAGACACAGAATCGGAAACAGGCTCCAGGCTCTGAGCCATCAGCCCAGAGCCCGACGCGGGGCTCGAACTCACGGACTGCGAGATCGTGACCTGGCTGAAGTCGGACGCTTAACTGACTGCACCACCCAGGCGCCCCACAACTGATTTTTAATAAGGATGTAAAACCAATTCAACAAAGAAAGTATCTCATTCAACAAATTTTGTTAGAACAACTGGAAATTCATGCTCAAAAAAAATTTTTAACCTCATTCTAAACCTCACAACATACCAAAAAAAATTTTTTTTCAGTGGAATAGAGATCTCAATTTAAAACTTAATACTATAAAACTTTAGAGGAAAACATAAGAGAAAACCTGGGTTTGACCAAGATTTCTTATATCTGACACCAAAAGCATGATGCGTAAAGAACAATTTACTTCATCTAAATCACAAACTTGTGCTCTTTGAAAGGCATTGTTGGGAGAGTGAAAATACAAGCTACAGACTAGAAGAAAATATGTGAAATCATGTATCTGACAAAGGACTTCTTTCCAGAATACAGATATCTTTAAAAGCTCAACAGTAAGAAACCAGACAACTCAATTTTAAAATGGGCAAAACACAGGGTGCCTGGGTGGCTCAGTTGGTTAAGCGTCCAACTCTTGATCTCAGCTCAGGTCTTGATCTCAGGGTCATGAGTTCAAGCTCTGCATTGAGCTCCACGCTGGGCATGAAGCCTACTTTAAAAAAAATAATAAAACAAAATGGGCAAAACATTTGGACAAAGGAAATGTATGGACGACTAATAGGCACACAAAAAAGATGTATATCATTGACCATTAAGGAAACACAAATTAGAACACACCTATTAGAGAGGCGGGCATAAAATAAAAACCTGACAGTATCAAGCAAGTTGGGAAGAGTGGGGAGGAAGTAAAATTTTCATACGTTGTGAGCAGAAATGCAAAATAATGTATTCACTCCAGAAAACACTTGAACAGTTTTTTAATAAAGTTAAACATACACCTACCATATGACCCAGCAATCCCACTCCTCAGGTATTTACCCTAAAGAAATGAAAATTTATGTTCACACAGAAACCCTCACATGAATGTTTAGAGGAGCTCTAGTCATAATTGCCAAAATCTATAAGCAACCAGAATGTCCTTCAGAGCTGAGTGGGTGAACAAACTGGCACATCCACACAATGGAAAATTCATCAATAAAAAGGAGCAGAGTACTGATACACACCAACAATGTGGATGAATCTCAAGTGTGTTAAGCTAAAGAACCCAGTCTGCAAAAACTACATACTATGTGATTCCACTTATATGACATCATCAGAAGACAAAACTACAATGATGGAGAGCAGACCCATGGTTTCCAAGAGTTAGGTGTGGGGGAAGCGTTAAGACTGCACAGGGGTAGTACAAAAGATTTGGGGGTGATGGAATTATTCTGTAACTTGATTGTGGTGGTATCTACATGAATCTATATGTGTATTAAAACTCATAGAATTATACGCCAAGAAAGTTCATTTTGCTGTATGTTAATTTTTAAATTAAAAAAATATTTATGAGGAACATGTGTGGGAATGGAGCCTCGTGGACCTGGAACAGGGAGAGAGGAACTTAATTTTAGATTAGGTTAAATTTTCAATGTGTGAACACCTACTAGAGACTCTGGATGCAAAATATTGACTCAAGCAACTGGGAAGGATTCCATTTATTTGCTTGGTTGATGGACTAAAACTAGAGTCAACAGTAGCCTATGTGAATTTGAAATGCCAGAAAGAACTTGATATAATATAGAGGAAAGAACCCTAAAAGCTGCGGAGATGAGACTATAAGAGCAGATTTCTCATATGTTCACAATTCCTACCCTGAAAATAACCCACACGAGGGCTCAGAAGACAATCTTTTCACCATAGTATTGAAAAATATGTTGTCAACAAAGAGCAGCAACATCCTTTAGAAGCACGTTAGTAGCTATCCACTGTAGATAAAGTATAAAGGTAGGAAAAGCTGCCATTATAATGATCTCCTTAATTTAGGTGACATGATGGAAACTTAGAATAACAAAGATCTAGCAGGTGTACTCAACTACCCAAGCAAATGTAGAGTAGTTCCCAAAATACACAGCAGAGCCAAAATAACAAATGGATTGGTTTTACCTATAGGGATGTTTGGAGATAATTAGGTCTCTATGACTGAATTAAATGGGTTACCGAAGTTTTACTTAATCTGCATGACCAAAAAACAACAACAACAACAAAAACCAACCAAAAAACCAAAAAACAAAACAAAACAAAAAACCCTAGGCTTAGTAAGCAGAAAAGATTGATTTGAGCCACCACTCTAGAGACTCACTACATCACTACTATAGAGACTCACCCAATTCCCAGACCTAAATCAGCTCAAGGAGCCAGAGCTTTCTGATTGAAAAGGAGATTGGGTATCCTTAAAAAAGAATTATGTGGTAACATCAAAGCACGTACCATCAAATGTTACCAAAGGGACATAAAATACATTTCAGCATAACTGTACACTAGGGAAAAAAAACTCTTAGGACTTTGGGGGATTATTTGATCCTGGCTCTGAGCTAATACTAATCTCGAGCAACACAGAATATTGCTCTGGTCCACTGCCAAGGTAGAGGCTTGTGGAAGTAAGGGTGACCGGAGTTGGGTGTGAGTCCCACCTCGGCTATTCCACCAGTTCACGACAGTGTAGTTGAAACAGGTAAGACTTACCCACGAGGCTGCCTGCTTTGTGTGGAATACAAAGCAAGAAAAGGCTGTGTGGAAGGCTCTGGATGAAGTGCAAAACTATGCCACTAGGCCTGCATGTCTTGGCAGATTTGTGGCTGACTGAGAGCTGTGTGGAGCCGGTAGCCAACCCCAGTAAGGGAACCACAGCTGAGGCAGCTGGAGCCTTGAAACAAAGCCATGCCCTTTCAGTGGGCAGATTACACTTCGTGGCTTCCATGTGTTCTTGTCAGCCTTTCTATTCAGATGGGCGGGCTACAGGTGCCTGGTCAGACAGCACCACTGACTTCGTTCTGCAGATGAGCAAAGTGCTGGTCAGGACACTACTTGAGCTCTGCAGGGAGGAACCGAGTCTGCTTAGATCCCGGTGTGGGTTGTTCCAACCCTCTGCTTCTCCAGCACAGTCAGATTCCCAGGGGGAGCCCTGAGGATCCCCTGCCATCCCTATGGGGCACACCTGGAGTGGAGACCCCAAGAAGCAACCCACAATGTTAGGGGAGCTGGATGTCCTCCAGGGGCGCTCTTTTCCCACTGGAGGGACTGTGGGCTCTAGGAGACCTCTCTATTAGGTGCTGAACCATTCCCTGCGCAGTTCCTCTTCCCTTCCTGCAGTCTGGCTTGGTCTCTGTGTGCAGGGGTGCCTCAGCCTCACCCCGTGTTCTAGGATTCTCTCAGGGGTGTCTTGCCCATGAATAGCTGTTAATTGTTCTTGTGAGGGAGAGCAAAGTCAGGATCTGTGACGCCATCTTGTTGATGTCACCTCAACCGTTCATGGCTTGCTATTGGCAGAGGCAGAATGTCCAACCATGAGAAAACTGGAGGCCTTGTAATTAAGCTGCCCATCGTGAACTAGAGATTGCCAACCAGTGTTAGGGTGGATCCAAAAACACTTCATGACCAGATGGAAGTGGTATGCAATGTATAAACTTAGCTGATCCAAAAGACACAAGAAATTTGCATGATCTCCCAGGGTATCTACCTTCTCCACATTTCCATCCTTTCTTCAACCCATGCCATAGCCTTAAGAGGTGCTCCAAATGATGGGGCACCTGGGTGGCTCAGTCGGTTAAGCACCCAACTCTTGATTTCAGCTCAGGTCATGATCTCATGGTTCATGAGACTAAGCCCTACATCAGGCTCTGCACTGTTAGCTTGGGATTCTCTCTCCTTCTCTCTGTCTGTCCCTCCCCTGCTTGTGCGCTCGCTCTCTCTCAAAATAAATAAATAAACATTAAAAAAAAGAGGTGTTCCAAATGACCAATTGACTATAAAGGTAAAAAAGAGTACCTGATTTTTAGGTAGCTCTGCACACTCTGGGGGCATCAGATGAAAATGGACTATCACTCCACATAGAGATACAGTAAGGAAAAGAACAGAACAGTACAGTAAGGAAAAGAACAGTATAGAACAGTAAGGGAAAGAAATCTCCCCCACTAGGCAGACTTTTAAGGGCACATCTCAGCCTCTGCGGTGTATGGAAAGAGAGATGCCCTGGAATTGGGATCGTCTAGGTCTCATGGGCAGTGGCTAATGGTTTGAGCAGACTTGGAGCTAACAATATTGAAGGATTGATGACAAGTAGTAGAAAAGAGGCATGTGGATGGACCTCTCCGAATGGACACAGGATGAGAATACTCTGTGGTTCCTACTGAAGAGGAAGCTCATAATATAAGGATGGATAAAATAAGCTGTTCTGTGGATATCAAGGCCTCTTCCTTCAGCCACCCTTAATTGCTCAACGGCTCATAAAAAACATGACCGTGGTGACAGAGATGGATATTATGCATGGGCTCAACAAGGACTTTCCCTGATTGAGAAAATGACACTGGTAAGCACACAACTTGCCAGTGGTAATAACCACCTGGGATCCCTGGACAAGTCACATACCTTCACAGACAGCCAACTACCTTTGGGCAGACTGATTGCATTGCAGTCTCTTCTCCATGGAGGGGGCACTAATTTGTTCTTACTGGAACAGATACTTATTCCAGTTTGGGCTAAATTGTGTATCTCCAAAATTCATATGTTGAAGCTGTTAACACTCGGTACCTCAGATTGTGACTCTGTTTGGAGACAGGGTCTTTTAAAAGGTGACAAAGATAAAATAAGGCTGTTAGGGTGGGCCCTAATCCAATGTGACTGGTGTCTTATAAGAAGAGGAAATTTGGACACACAAAAAGACACCAGAGATAGGTGAACACAGAGGAAAGGCCATGTGAGGACACGTGGAGAAGATGGCCATCTGCAAGCCAGGGAGAGAGGCCTCAGAAAAAAGTAAACTGGTTGACACTTTGGTCTTGGACATCCAGCTTCCAGAACTGTGAGAAAATAAATTTCCATTGTTTAAGCCACCAGTCTGTGGTATGTTTTTATGGTGGTTCTAGCAGACTAATACATCTTCCTTGCCTACTATGCTTCTGAAAATCACATAATTCATGGACTTACTGAATGCCTTATTCAAAATCTGGACATCTTTTAAACACTGCTCATCACCAGGGAATTCATGTACAGCGAGTTAATTGCAGTGATAGGCTCACGTGTATAATATTCACTGGTCTTTCCATGTATTCCATTGTCCCAAAGTAACTGGCCTTACAGGACAGATAAATGCGCTGTTGACGTGATGGCATCAGCAGACAGACATCTGGTAAGGCTGAGGTGTTGTCCTACAAAATTCAGTCTATTCTTTAAGTTAATGATGACTGTCTCACCCCAAGAAACAATGGTAAAAGTAAGGGTAGCTCCCTTTATTATGTTACCTGATCAACCACTTGCTAAATTTTTGCTTTCTGTGACTTTGGGCTTTGCAAGTTTAAAGGTCTTTGAACCAATGGGAGGGATACTTTTACCAGGAGACAAAATAATGGATCCATTGAATTGGAACCAGAGACTTCCACCCGGACATTGGAGACTTATCATGCCCTGTTGGACAAAATGACTGATCCAGATTATCAAAGTAGACTGCTGCCATACATGTAGGCAGAAAGGACTATTTCTGTAAACCATAAGGGATTCCCTGGGGCACCTCTAAAATTGCCATGTCCGGTGATAAAAGTTAACAGAAGGTAACTTCTAACCCCATACAGGCAGAGCTAGGAAGTATTCAGATTCCCCAAGAATGAAGATTGGGTCACCCCTCCGGATAAAGAATCATAGCCAACGGACTCTTTTGCTGAGGACAAAGAGAACATGAATCGGTAGCAGAGAAAGGACATTTATAAAGACCAGCTGCAACCTTGTGGCCAGTTTCATACATAAGTTCTGCAGTAATTATCCATAATTGCTTCTCTGTCTGCTTTATCACGTACATATCTATGTATATTCAACAAATTTTCTTTTTTCTTCCTCCTCCCTTTTCTCTACTGTTTACAATTTAGTCCACGGGCTACAGAATATCAATGTGCTAATATGGCAGAACTACAGGAGAAATGCCTACCACCCACTTGTTTCTGGAATCAGCAACTAATGAAACTTTGGGTCCTTCCTTTGGGGAAGTGGATTAACATTGCACAATGATAATTATATTATAGTTGTATGATGTTGGGCAAGCACAGGTTACCGTTACTGCTGTGGTTGGAAATGTAAGTATGAAAACAGGGCCCATGTTGACACTAGGGGTGAAGGAGTGGATTATAGTGACATCTGTAACTTTTGAACACTTCCACACTACAAATCCTGCCTTTCTAAGATATAATCAAAAAACGGTGCTTTCCAGCCTCCCTTTTAGGTAAGGTACAGACATGAGACTAGCTTCCTGCAAACAGACGCCTTCACGTGAGACCTAGAAAGCAGAGGGAACAATAGTGAGGTTACAGTTATTACGAGGTCTTAGGCAGATCTGCAGGAGCTATATCAGAAGGAGGTGCAGTGGAGGGCCAACCTGTACTTTTGTAGGAGCTGAGCAGAAGGTCACAGCATCTGCAGGATTTCCAGATGAGAAAATAATCAAGATCTTGCTATATCCATCTCTATCTGCAGACATTGCTTTCCTCTGCACCGGACTTCCTTGGACTGGGTTTTTCATGTGGGTTCTCCCCCCACAGCGGCTTCTGGCAGCTCCAACCCAGGAGAAAGAGAGTTTCTCTTTCAAAAAAAAAAAAAAAAGTCCACGGATTGGATCTCATTGATCCAATTTGGGTCACATCACCGAACCAACTGCAACAGCCAAGGGGACAGAATATGCCAGACCTGGGTAATGTGCATACCCTGAATGCTGAGAACAGGATGAAGTCCGAAGGGAAGAAGAGATTTCTCCCATACATATATCTCCTCCCTTATATTTTATCACCCAAAAGCAACTGGCCATAGAATGAAGCAACAGCCTATTGAAGTTATGTCACCAGCGGTGAGGCTGAGGGATGGCCCCACAAAATGTGCCATATGCTTTGGGTTCGCAATGACTAACCTAAAGGTAGCCCTCAAACTCCACTCAGGATGTAACTAAAAGCAAAGATAATGGATGGTGGGCAGCAGAAATGGCAGCTGTCCACCAGACAGGAAGTGCTGGCTGCTCCTTTTGGCTACAAACGGGATAGCGACTGGCAAGCCTGCAAGCAAAGACCCTGACGCTTCTCACCATGTGATCCCAGCAGCTGGACTAAAATTCCGTTTGCTGGACTAAAATTCAGAGGCCCTCATTGCCAATTCTGTTGTCTGTGAACTTGGGAATCTCCCTTAACTTTTCCGGGCCACCATCCCCTTCTTTGCCAAGTGAAGACCTAACAAAGCCTGCCTTTTGAAGATTCAACAGGATACAACTTCTAAAACTGACTCGAAATCTGTAAAGCACTCTACCTATGTAATGGATCATCTTTATTGCTCCAAGGAAACCAAGGATGACCCGAGCCTAGCTCATCCCATTTGCTAATAATGGGGAAATTGAGGCAGATGGAAGAGGTAAGACAAAGAGAGGAGCTTAGATCGGAACCACTGTCCCCACGCCCCTCACCCACAGATGGGGCCGATCCACCTCTTGCTAGGCTGTGATCACATTTTTCTGAGCTCTTCCCCTTTCCGGGATAAGAGTGAAAATAGCAGGTGGGCTCCCACCCAAGGCTTACACAGTAAATAGGTTTGACACAGAATTCCTCAATGCAAACATTTCTTCTAGGAAAATAATTGGGTAAAAAAGCAAAGATTCCTACAGAAGGAAATCTATTGCGGTAATTATTAGGAACACAAAAAGTTTGAAAGTAAATGCCCTGCAGTGAAGGATTGGTTATATAGTTACACAAATGATGGTATTATCTCTTCAGTGGCATACCAGGAGGTCAAGTAAAATATGGATAGTATATAGAAGGATATCCAGGATATAACAGCTGAAAAGAGCACATACACTATGATCCTGTTTTTATCAAACAATCACAGATGTATTCATATGCATAGACAAAGATTCAAAAGATATATAGTGGAGTCACATCATACATGCATTCAATTTCTCTGAATTCAACGCTGTGCCTATGCCACACGGTGGGGGAGGGGCAGGGGAGAAAGAGATAGAACAACTTCAATAGTGTACCTGTGATCTGCCACCCTCCTTGCTAAGATGGGGACACGAGGCTGCTGAAATTTCAGTCCCTCTCAGTTCCCATCTGCCTTCCAGAATGTGGGCATCCCCCCATGCTGAGTGTGACTAGCATGTTTCACGACGTGTATTTTTCGTGCTATCTGTCCCCTAAATGCAAGCCAGCTACTTTTTCTGGGGCTCAACCAACAAAACAGTGATCTGGTTCCATCCCAGAAGAAAGTGCTTGGGTTGTATGGATTGAGAGGTCGTCTGTCCACTGCTAATGCAACACATTCCTTGAGGAAATGTCCAGGGTAATTTTCCTCCTGGTGGACTGCCCCCCTCCAGCCCCCAATGCCAGATCCTATTCAACAAAGTGTGGACAGTAGGGATGTCTGGGTAAGGCTGGGTGTTTTTTTCTATTTATGATACTCTATATCGCCAAGTTTCCTAAAACGAACATGTATTTATGTGATATATTTTTAAATGTTTATTTATTTTTGAGAGGGAGCATGAGCAGGGGAGGGGCAGAGAGAGGGAGACAGACGATCTGAAGGGGGCTCTTTGCTGACAGCAGCCAGCCCAACGCAGGGCTCGAATTCGTGAACCTCGAGACCATGACCTGAGCCTAAGTCAGACGCTTAACCGGCTGAGCCACTCAGGAGCCCCTTCAAGGATATCCCCTTAAAGGATAGGGAAGGCCCCCTGTCCCGGTGGGTATGTGACCAAGCACCCTCCAGAAAGTTCCATCTAGGCATCTCAGCTTTGCCAACCCACAAGGGCAGCTTCCTGTCAGGTGTCTGCAGGCCGTCCTGCTGTGGCTGCAAAGCTGCTCTCCCTTTCTCTTGGCCCTTATCAGTGAGGATCTTTGTGGGTGATAGCATTAGGCCAGGCAGGGAGCCCTGGATGGCTGCAGGGCCCAGGGTGCCAGGCTGCTCGGGGCCATCTCAGCCCATCGCTCCCGGGCTCCATCAACCCTTGTTAGTCCTCATTACCAGCCCAAGCCCAGACAGGCTGCCTCCACGCTGGGTCCTTGATTTTTCTATTTTGAGAGGGTTACTCAGGCCAAATCATCAAATCGAGTTATGTCCCTGACGTCTTCGGTTGGCAGTGAGCTGACGGTTCCCCTCCCCCTGTCCCCATAGGCTGGGGGCCCTCCCTGGTCCCCCGGCAACCCAGAAATACACTCTCTCATGACACGACCTCCCACATACTCACACACACACACACACACACACACACACCCTCACCGGCTCACAAACACACACTTTCACCGGTACTCACACAAATAATCATAACAACATGAACATCCACACTCGGGGGTCCTCAGAGGTCATGAGAGACCCAGGCCATGTGCAGTTTTGAGGCTTCCAGAATATTACAGAATGAGAAATTGCTGCAACCGAGTCCCCATATTTGTAGCTGTTCTAAATGTTAACATTTAACAAATTATCATCATGTGTTTTAAATGCAATATAATTGTGTTATCCACAAAATAACCATAGGATTTATGAACTATTAATTCTCAGGCCACTACAGGCAGCGCACTTCGGTAACGCAATGTGCTCAGAGCTGTGTGATGAATGTCTTCTCCTCTCCATCTTGTCAGCGTATCTCGGACTGCGAGTGTAACCTCATTTGGGGATAATATCAAGAGCCCATATCTGAAGCCCTCTGAGAGTGTGAGGCCCACAGCCAAATGGCTCCTGTCAACTCCTGAACACACACTCACACCGGGAGGCCACGTGCCCGCGCTCACAAACGCCCCCCGTGCCCACCCACGCCGGCCGAGAGAAAATCCAGAGTCCTGTCGCTCGCCAGTGATCTCCGTTACCTTGTGACAGTCATGGCAATGTCTCAGGGCCGGGAGGGGCCCCTTGTGCCATCTGCTCCAGCCCCTCTCAGGACAGAGGCTTCCCTGGTCGCCCCCCCCCCCCCGGGTGGCTGGCCACGCTGCCCTTTCAGATCATTCCTGATGCGCCAGCCTAGACTGGCATCTAATGGGAAGGTCTTCCTAGAACTTCCAAACATCAGCATCCTCAACCTCTTCCATCAGGCGGCCCGGGACAGACATTCACCATCCACTCCATCCGGGCTTCTGTTCCACCCACCTGCATCTGGGCAAGTGTGCACACACGTATATGTGCTCACACACATACCTGCGTGTACACACTTTAAAAGATAGCGTGGCATTAGGGGAAGACCCTGAAGCAAACAAGCCACTACTTACAGCTCTCTTCCTTACGAGTTGTCACTTTCAGAGTCATTTGTCTTCTCTACACCTCGCTTCTCTGTATCTTTAGAGCGGACACAGAAAAAACCTGCCTCAAAGGTCATTGGTAGGATCTCCCCGAGATGTTTCTAAAAGCATGTAGCAAACTGCCTGGCATGTCATTTCTTTGCTATATAGGATGCTCTTTTCGATTTGTTCCTCTGCTCGGGACTGACATTAAGAAATGACTATCCCATGGGGCGCCTGGGTGGCGCAGTCGGTTAAGCGTCCGACTTCAGCCAGGTCACGATCTCGCGGTCCGTGAGTTCGAGCTTCGCGTCAGGCTCTGGGCTGATGGCTCAGAGCCTAGAGCCTGTTTCCTATTCTGTGTCTCCCTCTCTCTCTGCCCCTCCCCCGTTCATGCTCTGTCTCTCTCTATCCCAAAAATAAATAAACGTTGAAAAAAAAAAAATTAAAAAAAAAAAAAAAAGAAATGACTATCCCTCTCAGAGCAAAAATGTTTTAAATTCGAAGAAAAATTTGCTCCTCCCTGTAATATGGGGCAAAGAGCATCAAAATGGAAATCTAATGCCTGAATGCTGGCTCCAGTTCTTCCAAAAACGAGTTGTGTGCAATCGCCAGGGCATCAAACACACTCAACCTCAGTTTTCCTATCTATGAAAGGGGTACATTGGAGTAAATCCCTCAGGCCCTCTTCAGAGTCAGTGTTCTAGAACTCTTCTCAGAGGCAACTAACTCTCTTACCCAACGTGCACACCGACTTTTCCAGACTGGTCCGGTAAAGTTGGTAAACTAGACCTGAGAGCAGGTGTATCTGATCCTGTCCCCACTTCCAGCCCCTGAGCACAACCACGCCTCTGTCCCGGTAGGGGACACTGTATACTTTCCACTGTTTCCTTTCCAGTCCTGCCTGCTGAGCCACGGTGAGCCTGGTGGGAGTGAGGGGCATGCGGACTGCACTGAGTTGGAGGGTCCCGGGAGCAGGGTGGGACGGGCAGCCAGGGGCAGAACCGGTCAAGCAACGCTCCAAAATGGAGTTGAGGAAGGAAGGAAGGTTGAGTTTGCAAAGTCAGAAGTGGAACCTCAGGAGCGAGGACGATCTGGAGCAAGCTGGCACGCAGCATGTAAAGCGGCAAGAGAAAACAGCTCCAGACCAGTTTTAGGCGGTGCCAGTTTATGGCACAGGGCAAGCCCCAAACCACAGAGAGGTCGGCAAACCCTTGGCCATGGCCCTGGAAATCACTAGGGCCGATGCGTGCAGAGCGAGGCTGGAAGGGGAAGGCAGAGACGAGGGAATGACAATGGTCTACAAGCCGGTCCACTTCTCGGCCTTTCCTAAGACATTCGCAAGGGAGAATCGACACTGCACTTCGCCCAGGAGCAACTCTGTCCGCACCCAGGGAATGAGGAAACAAGCACAGAAGACACAGAAAAGCTTGCCATTCCTTAAAATCTGTTCTGGAGGCTTTTGCACCAGAACCTCCAAATGGATGCTTTTCTGCTGCTGGTCCAGCGAGAAGGTGCCCACAGGGATCCATCACTGGCTGTAGTGGCTGGACTGAAGAACGGGACGTTTCAAGGCCTTGCCCGGCATCCCCAGCCAGTGAGACCAGGACCAGCCTCAGGCTCTGCACACACTGTCCAGCTCTTAAGTCATAGACGGACCACTTAATATCAATTTTCAATACCTTCCGTAGAACAGATATGTATGCCCTTTGAAGCCAGGGGGACTTGGGTTCAAATCCCAGCTTCACCTTTCCTAGCTGGGTGACCATAGAAGATTGTCTTAATCTCTTTGTTCTCTACTCTCATCTGTAAAACAGGCATGAATAATGCCTACCTCTCAATGTTTCTGTGAGGCGTTTATGAGAACCTAGCTTATGTCTGTCACATAGTAAGGACTCAATAAATGGTGATCTTCTTTCCCTCTCCTCTTCTGGCCCCATTGGCCCCATCACAAGTTTTAATGCAGCTGGCTGCCTCGCACACGTCAAAGAGAAGTCTCCTGGGGTGTCCCTGAGTCTCTCAGGTGAGCACACCTGAGCATTCACACTGTTTGTCTTTGGGTTTAGGGTGTCATGGGAGTGGGTGTCCTGGAGGGGTCAGGGCCCCTCCAATTCTCAGGTCAACTGGGCCTCCACCTCTTTGCACAGCTGAGGGCAGGGAGTCACTGGTTGTCCTGGGAAGCCGTCAGCAACCAAGGTCAGCGCTGTGTCTGAGCATACAGCCAGAAGCCACCTTTCAAGGCCATTGACTAACCACTGTTGTTCAGGATGACTCTGTTTTTTTCTGGCATGGTTTGCTGATAAGAGTATCCCCCAGACTTAGCTGATTCCCCCCATGTGTATATTCAGTGGCACATTATGCTATCAAGAAACATCTCCTGAGCTCATTGGCCAAGCCCTCAGGTCAGAACCAAAAGGACTCCCTGTCCTCTCCTCCTGGTGAGAAAAATCTTCTGGATTAAGTGTCCCCCCAGGATCTTCCTGAGCTTTGGGGAAGTCCATGGGCCAACCACAACCTGATCCACTCCCATCTTGTATGAGCACCATTTCAAACACCCAAACAGAAGATGTGGTCCATATCCCGTGGGTGGCTCATTATCATCCTTGATCTGGCCAGATATTAGAGAAGCATCATATCCTGGGCAAAGTGGGATCCTGGACTCTGCCTACCTCTTCCACCTTCTATTCACCTCCACTCATTCTCATGATCTACGTTCAGAGCTTGCTGAAACCCTCTGCCCTCAGCCCTGTACAGTCTCCCTAGGCTTCATGTATTGCTCTCTCTGTTTGGAATGTCCTCCCTGTCATTCCCCAGCTCCTCCAGATCAGGGAAGGCTTCCCGGAGGCAGTGAGTCCAGGGATCAGTCTGGAGGGATGAGCTGCATCACCATTTACCTGCCTAATTCCCATTCATTCCCTCAAAGCAGCGCACATAGCTCCTCCCCCAGGAAGCCCTCCCTGACCAACCCCCCCTCCAGGTAGTTAGTTGCCCATCAGGTAGCGTTCTTCAGTGACTGCTTTGGCTTCGGTGTTGAGACATGTATCGGGAAGCAGATGGCACACTCAAACTAGCTAATTGAGAAGAGTTCAATAAAGGAACTGTTTACAAAGGTATAGACAGGGTTCAGAGAGAACAAACAGAGACAGAGCCCACACATAGGACTAGTGGCCGAGGGCAGCCTGAACTACACACAGGGGTGACAGGAGACCAGTGGGGAGTGGTGAGCAGGACCAGGACAGGAGGGCAGAGAGGAAGCAGCGGGGGCTCGTGGGGGGCAATTGCGCATATCAGAATGATAGCAGAATAATAATGTATTCTCTGTGTTCATACTTTAATTAATACTTTTGGTTGATGTTTTGTAATCTGTTTATATACAGTCTATATTTGAAAGGTATTAAGGTTTTAGTGTCACTGATTATGTAAAAATAAATTTTAAATACTTGATTTTAAAGTACCAGTATTCACACTAGCATTTCAGCATCCCGTGAAATAAATACTAAGCCACAGTACTATCATTTTGTCCCGATATTGAAAATTAGCATTCTTTTAATTGGAGGCAGTAAGAACCCAGCCCAAACTGGCTTCCCCAGTCTGATGGCTCCAGGCCCAGCTGGGTTGCAAGGGCCTGAGCAATGTCACCAGAGCTTGGGTGACTCCTTCCTTTCACCTGTCTCTCTCTGTTCTCTTCCATGGTTGTCTTAATACTCAGACAGTCTCCTCTTCGGAGTCACTAGGGGGCTGTAGCAGCTCTAGACGTCCAACCCACTCACCTTCACATCCAGCGGAGAGAAGCCTCCTTCCAGGACGTCCGTCGAAGGCTCGCTGCCTCTCGCGGGCTCTGGAGGGAAGACTTGTCCATCACTACAGCAATCCTGTGACCTGGCTTGTGAGCTTTGACCATCCTGGGGGCCCAGCATGGGCTCAGCTTTTTCTGAAACATAAACATTGAGGATGAGAAGGAGGTGGTTCTCCCAAAACATAAGAAGCTATCCCCCAAAAGTGAGGTCTGATGTCGAGTGAGAAAACAACAGATACCCACCTCAGCCACACCTCTCTACACTTCCACAGAATCCTGGACTTGCCTCGTAAGCGACTCAATTCACACTCTTAAAAACAAAAAACAAATAAGCAAAAAAGCCCTCTCTCTTGGACTGAATTCCTAAAGGACAGAGACTTTCTTGTATTCCCAGTCCCTAGGAAGTGCCTGGCATTCCGGGCTTCCTCCACACTTGTTTGTGGAGTGCACACATGATCACCAGTGCTCAGTAAGAATGCCTTTGCCTGTGGCCATCTATCCAATAGGCTGGAGCTCCGTATGTAGACTTGAGCATACCTAGGAATTTCCGGGGCAGTTTTTTCAAACACCAATTTCCTGGCCCCAATCCCAGAGATTCTGATTCGAGATGTCTGCAGTGAGGCCTGGGATTCTGCATTTCCAGCGAGCTCCCCGGTGGTGCTGCTGCTGGTCCGGGACTATATTGGAGCAGCATTACTCCAGGGAACCTGCAAGGGAGGCCCTGAGCATCAGGGCAAGAGCATTGTTCTGGCCAAGAGTTGGATTCCCCTTTGTGATAAAACAATATATTCAAAATGATGCTCCAGTGACTGCTACATTAAGCGAGCATTTTCAAATGGCTTTGCTCGATGGGGCTTCTAATGAAAGGACTAGAATTTTCAAAACTATCTGGTAAAAGATTTATTCAATTAAAGTGATTCCATTTTTAAAGGTATTTGTCCCTTCGTAGAGGCAAAGACATGCTTTTCTAATTAAAAGCTAATTACTGGCTAATATGCTGGTCTCACTGTGTTCAGCACAATGAAGCAGAGGAGGAAGAGGGCCTGGGGGCGATGTGAGAAACGCCAAGAGTAAAGAAAGATGGGCACTCCTCCCCCATGCCTCAGAGGTCTTGCAAAACAAACCTACACCACTTGTCTTTATTCATTCAACAAATGTCTTAAGCCTTTTTTTTTAAAGTTTATTTGTTTATTTTGAAGGAGAGAGAGAGAGAGACAGAAGGAGCAGGGGAAGGCAGAAAGAGAGAGGGATCAGAGGATCTAAAGCACAGATTCTCTGTGCTGTCAGCACACAGCCCGATGCAGGCCTTGAACTCAAGAACCATGAGAGTGACCTGAGTCAAACAAAGTCAGATGCTTAACTGATTGAGCCACCCAGGGGCCCCAAGCCTTTTTTAAAAAGAGATTTTAAGTTCCTGCATAAACCAGATTATGTCACCCCTTTGCTTAAGACCCTTCAAAGCCTCCCAATTGCATAAGATAGGTACAAAAGCTTTCACATGGCCCATGAGGACTAATCAGGCCCCTCCCCATCTCTCCAGCCTTGTCCTGTTCCATGTGCTTCTTCTCTTGAGGACCAGCCGCACCAGGCTTCTCTCTTTTGGTTCTTCCAGTGCACTCTTTTCCTGCCTCAGGGCCCTTGCACATGCTGCTTCCTCCACCAGAACAGCCCTGCCGGCCTTTCCTGAAATGTCATACTCTTGCATAGACCTTCCCTGATCACTCCTCCCTCAGTCTATTATTTTAGAGAATCCATCAGTGAAACAGATTTCAGATTCCAGAAACATACCCAAATACAGGTAAAAATATAGTACAAGGTCAACATAACATTTTGAATCAGTAGAACAAAGGATATAGTATTTAACAATTGATGGAAAAGAAAAGTTTGATCTCAACCTATTCCTTACACCAAAATAAATCCCTGATAGAAGAAAAGTTCATATACATAAAACAAAATCACAAAGAAAAACTTTTACATTCTTGGAGGGAGAAAGGCCTTTTTCAAAGTATGATACAAACCCAGAAACTATGATAGGAAAGACTATTACACTAACTTCACAAAAATAAATATTTTCTTTATGAGAAAAAGAGTCATTAGAAGAGTAAAAACTGAGGGAAACATTTGCAACGTGTATCACAGACAAAAGGCCAATCCCTCAATATACAAAGAGCTTCTACATATCAATAAGATCAACACTCCAACAGGAAAATGTGGACAAGATAAAAGCTACCAATAACCGAAGTGGAATGGATTTTAAACATAACAAGATGTGAAATTTTAAATGAGATACCATTTTTACCTATCAGGTTGGCCAAGCTGACAAAGCTTAATAACAGACTATTAGCAAAGGTGTGAAGAAACTAACACGCTCATTCTCTGCCTGTGACCTTTCTAGAGGCAGTAAACCATAATATTTAAAATGTGCGGAGTCACTAACCCAGCAATTGCAATTGCAGAAAATTATCCTACGGATATTCTTACACGTGTGAAATGACATATGTATTCGCTGCAGCATCGTTAAAAATGTAAAAGACTAAAAACAAACTAAGTACCCTTCAATATCAGACTAGTTAAATAAATCATGAAACGATCCATATAATGAATAGTATATAGCCTTTCAAATGAATGAGGCGGGCCGCTCCCCTGAACGGATATGGAGCCTTCTCTAAGACATATTACTATTACGTGGAAAAGCAAGCTATTGAAGAGGGTGTAGACCGTGCAAGAATGTGTTGTAAAAATAAAATGCGAGGCGTGCATATACTTACATATATACTGATTAACTCGAAGGAAACACAAGGGCTGGTAACTGAGGTTGCCTTCCAGGAAGGGAACTGGGCGGGGGATTTCCGCTTCCCTGCATACCCTCTGTAACTTTTGAATTTTGTATATACAATGTATCAAAATGAATTTTTGATTAAGAATAAATGAATTAAAAGCCATTTCACAGTAGAAAAATACCAAAAGGCGGGGAAAAAGCAGAAACGAGATGTTACCAATGATTGTGTGGTGGTACCGGGAATGCCTTTTACTTACTCTGTATTTTTCTATATTTAACCCTGTTTCTTTAATGAGCATGTACTGATTTAAAATGGGGAAAAGAATCGTTTTTAAAAAGCATTGGCAGAGTCACTAATCACCATCTTTCCTGTTGAGCTGCATGTGTTCCCAGCTGGATGTGGCACGAAATCCCCCAGCCACATCTGTTAATCCTGAGCCATCCTTGTAAAGACCCTCTGAGCCTCTGCATGTGGCTTTGGGGAAACAGGTCACCCAGCTGCTTTTCTGTTCCCACCCCAAGCAGGCTGGGGGCGGGCCCTGTGCATGAAAGACAACAGAGTTCTAGGTCCAAGAGCCACCATGGGTCCCCCAAATTTGGAAAGACCACGAAATAACAGTTAACATCTGAACAGTGCCCCAGAGTTTGCCAAAAGCATCTTATATGACATCTTACTTGATTCTCACAACTGCAGTGAAATGCAGCTCTGATTATTTCCCCCTTTCGAAAGCTGGTGAAACCGCTGTTCTTCCAGAGAAAGTAACTGGTCCAGGCTCACACAGCATCGTGTCCTGGGGTTAGGAGTTCAGTCCAAGTCTTGGATTCCAAACCAGAAGCTCTCTCCACTTCATTAAGTTGCTGTGGTATAAACACTCAGTGTGCTCCCCAAAATTGATCTCTTTTCCCTGGGCAAACAGCTAGATTACATTTCCCTGCCTTTCTTACGATTCACTGTGTCATTGAATTAAACATGTCTCCTTAGTCTGATGGAGTTTTAAGATGCTGGGGAAACTGCCCTCCCAGAGTTACCAGATTTCCAGAGACAGGCAACTCTTCCAAGAGTATGTCTGTCACCTGAAAATTAACCAGCCCAACCCAAGCCCCTACTTTCTCTGCTCTAACACTGCAGGACATTATTTCTCTGCCTGCATCACACCAGGGCCAGGTATTAGACAACTAGGGTCAGCCCCTATACCTTGAACCCCTAAAATTATTCAAAGTAGCCAATCCTAAAGCAGCTTACCCTGCCTCACCCATCCCCCTCCCCATGAAAAATACAGTTAAGGCTTTTCACTCTCCCTCTGCCTCCTCACTGACCCTGCTGCTTCCCTGTGTGGTCCCCACGGTGCGGCATAACAAACTTGACAACTATGGGCAACAAACTCTTTTCAATGGCAGTCTGCTCCTTTACCCATTATCTCTTGGCCTCACCAATGGGATGTGATCAGCAGTATAAGATAACACACTTCCAGGGCTGATCCACCAGAGCCCCCCTTATAAGTCTCTCTCCCTCTCTCTGTCTCTCTCTGTCTCTCCTCCCTGCCTCCCTCTCATTCGCTTCCCCTGTCTATTAGCTAGATATAGAGCATCCCAACCCAGCAGAGAGTACTTTGAGGCCCTAGGGGACGGTGGGGCTGCAAAATGGAAGGTGTTTGCATGCTTGAATTACCACATGGGAGGCCACCTGTCAGACACACATCAATACTGCGACCTAAGCAAAAACTAAACCTCTATTGTGTTAAGACATTGCAACCGGGGCGCCTGGGTGGCGCAGTCGGTTAAGCGTCCGACTTCAGCCAGGTCACGATCTCGTGGTCCGTGAGTTCGAGCCCCGCGTCAGGCTCTGGGCTGATGGCTCGGAGCCTGGAGCCTGTTTCCAATTCTGTGTCTCCCTCTCTCTCTGCCCCTCCCCCGTTCATGCTCTGTCTCTCTCTGTCCCAAAAATAAATAAAAAACATTGAAAAAAAATTAAAAAAAAAAAAAAAGACATTGCAACCTTGAGCTTCTCTACTACAGGAGCTGGACTATCCTGACAAAATATGTTGCTTCCACCTCCTACCACATCCCGGCTTCTCAAACCTCTGCTCCCTCCTCCCTATTCCCCCAAGGCCTTGAAGCTCCTCAGCTCCCCTCAGACTGTCTAAGTCTCCCTAGAAGAGCATCCAATTATATCAAATATATTCCCCCAAATTCAGCTTCACAAATGCTGCCTAAGTACCTATCCCATGCTGGGCACAGAACAAGACATGAGACCAATGTCACAGTCCTATGAGAGGGCTGGCTATCAGCTCCTGGAGATCAGGAGGTAGGATGTGCCCCGAGGACACAGGGCTGAAGCAGAGAGTATCTGCCACCTTGTATTATAGACTCTTTGATTGCTAGGTGTGCAGATCTCAACATCAAAAGAAAAGGAGAAGGAGGAGGAAGAAGAGGAGGAAAGAGTAGCAGTGCAATTGATTGAGACTCAAAGAATAGAGATAAGACCAAGTGGGAGCTAAGGGGGGCTGGGGAGCAACAGGAAGAACTCCAATCACAGGAAAAGGGGGCCGTAGGGGCTCTAAAAGCATAAGTAAGAACAGTGCAGACCAGCAACATTCCAGTCCCATGTGGTTCTGGAGAGGATGCTAGAGCTGTTTGCTTTCTGTCACTGAAACCAAGCTTTCCTTAGGAAATCCTGGAAGCATCCACAGCTCAGCCCTCCCTGGCCTCCCCTGTCCAGTTAAGAAGCATTTGTGTCTTCACCCTGGGTCTCCGCCTTGGGCCCACCGGACTACCGAGGCTCCTCCGTCGCAGCCACACAGCACTCAGAGGCGCACATTTGCCTTTGGCAAACAGGCAGGGTCTGCTGCAAGGAGCTGGGGGTGCAGGAGGTGTGAGATGCTGTCCTAATCGGGGAGCATTTGGCCGCAAGGAACAGAAGTGCCTCAACTAAGCTCAACTACTAGAGGGTTTTATTGAAGGATGATCAAGAAAACTCAAGGAAGTACCGAGCAGGAAGTGAAAGTCTTTTTCACAGGAGCTGGAAAATCGTTCCTCCCATTCAGAGCTTCTCACTCCCTCCCTCTCTCCTGTTTCTAGTGTCATGACTGTGTGTCCAGTTCTCGCCGTATTACAGCTTCGTCTAGCCACCATGGCTCAGACTCACCCCCAACACAGGTTTTCCATGGGCATCCGTGTGCCGGGCCCACTCAAGCTTGGACTCTGCAGGACTCCCCGGCTCAACGCCCCAGAGCTCATCGACTCAGCCCCTCAGAGTCCTCATTTCAAATTCTTGAGAGCAGATGTGATCACCTTAGGCCACGTGTCCACCCTTGGTCTAATCAGTTAAGGTCAAGGGAGAGAGACTGCATGGAGGTGCCCCTTCCAGCGACTAGGAGCCCCATGAGATGAATAAGTAGATTACAGAGGCAGAGACACAAACCCACTCACGTGTCCACTACAGACTGGCTCCAGCTCTCAGAATCCTCACCATCTCCTGGGAGAGCTTGAGCTCAAGTAGATTCTCCATCAAGGAAATGAGAGCGAGGCATCAGTCTCATTTCCCAGAGAGGAGCAATGAGTCCAAAGCAGGAAGTCCCTACGGCAGGTGAGGAATTCAGCTGGACCCTTACTGGCTCCTTATTGGAGCCATCTACCCACACTTCACACAGACCTAATCTGTGTCCCCCAGTGACAGCCTGACGTTTGGTCCACCCGGACCTGTAGCCCAAAAATAACCCCCTCCCCATCCTCAGTCTATCGTCAGAAACCCCTGCTGTACTCTTACGTGAGCAGAATGCCAAATTAGAGGTGGCCTTCTGACCCAACCAAACAATACCATGCCCGCTCCCTAGGGGCATAAATGTCAGTACACACCACATGGATCTAAAAGCATCTAAGATGTCACGATGTAAAAATACAGAATGTAAAGGAAGAAAAGCTATTAACAGTGGTGGCAGGAGGGCTGAACTAGAAATGCAGAGACCTGGTTGCCTGTCCTGACCCTGAAACTAGCTCACAAAGTGAAGGTGGACAAGGTCCACCTTCACTTTGTACCTAGATGACCTCTATGGCCTGCCCTTGCAGCTTCTTCGGTGGAGGGTCATCTTGCACAGGGTTAGAGGGGTGGTGTGTAAAAAGGAAGATGGTTCATGCTTTCCCCTGCTTAGAAAAGCGTCCCTGCATGAGATCGGGTCCAAGAATTGGTTACAAGAGAGAGGGAAGAGGGCAGTAAACTGGACAGAGTTTTCAGGCCTGGTGCCATCTGGGAGCAAGGAGCTGCATCGCTGTCATGTACATGTGGCTGAATAGCGGCCTGGTACCCTGCTGTTGAAAGATATGGTCAGTTGTTGGGGGCGCCTGGGTGGCTCAGTTGGTTGAGTATCCGACTTTGGCTCAGGTCATGATCTCACGGTCTGTGAGTTCGAGCCCCACGTCGGGCTCTGTGATGATGGCTCAGAGCCTGGAGCCTGCTTCAGATTCTGTGTCTCCCTCTCTCTCTGCCCCTCCCCTCTCATGCTCTGTCTCTCTCTCTCTCTCTGTCTCAGTCAAAAGTAAATAAACATTAAAAAAAAATTTTTTTAAGGTATGACCAGTCGTGAAAAAGAAGGAAATCCTACCATTTATGACAACATGGTGATCTTGGGGGGTGTCCTGATAAGTGAAATAGGTCAGACAGAGAAAGACAAATACTGCATAATCTCACTTATATGTGGAATCGAAAAAAAGCCAAGCCCATAGAAACAGAGTAGAGTGGCCGTTGCCAGAGGCTACAGAGTGAGGGAAATGGGAGATGCTGGTCAGAGGGTACGTATTGCCTATTATAAGATGAGTACGTTCTGGTGTCTAACGTACAGCCTGGTGACTATAGTTGACAATACTGTATCGTATGCTTGAAAGTTGAAAGAGTAAGTGAGCGAGAGTGAGTGATCTTAAGTGCTCTCACCACCACCACAACAAAAAAGGGAAGTATGTGAGGTGAAGGATGGGTTAACTAACCTTATTGTGGTGATCCAATCATCACATTGTATACCTTAAACTTACACAGTGTTTTACATCAGTTATATCTCAATAAAGCTAGAACAAAAGGTCCTGATGCTACCTCGGGTCGCAGGTATGGGTATGTACAGAGAGGAGCTAGAGTAGTAGAAAGCACGCATGAAGTGAAATATTTGGTTTGTGTGGTCTTCTCTGTAGGGTCTCCAGGGAGCCTACTGGCAAGTCTTCATGGTATTCTGGTGTGAGTTAGGGGCATTTCTGTCACAAGGCACAGAAACCCCACCCAAATTGTCTTAAGCCCCAGAGAGAATTTAGCAATACATGTAACTGAAAGTTCAAAAGTTCAGGGCTAGTGCTAGCTTCAGGCATGGCTGGATACAGGCGCTCAGAGTATCACCAAAATTTGGCCTTCCATCTCTGCTTTCTCTGGATAAGATCCATTCTCAGAAGGGCTCTTCTGACAGTTACCACAAGATGACTACGGTGCCTCCAGCACCACATACTTCTAGGTTCAAGGCTTACAAGAAAGTGTGAGTCTACTTCCCCAGAACTGAAACAAATAAAAATCCTAGAGTTCAATCTGACTAGCCTGCCTTCAGTTATGTGCCAGTTCCTGAAGCAATTAGTGTCAGCAGGGGAATGAAATGTACCCATTATTTAAGCCACAGCCTTATGCTCCACCCCTGGGGCTGGGGATGGAGTCTACTCAAAGTGGAAAGAGAGAGAGAAGTACACCCTCAGAGGAAAATGGGAAAATGCCATTACAAGAAAAACGGGGAATGGATGCTTGAGAAGCAAGTGACTTGTGGCCACTAGACCAAGTAACCCAAACTGGACATACTCCTAACAGTGCATTTCCACTGCAGACATAAATCCACGTGGAAAAGAATTCCATCACTGCTACTTTTGACACGTCGTAGCCTCCTTCCAAGAGCTTATTCTTACTCATCATTCTAACACCTGAAGTGCATAATACAGGATCCGCCTGGTAAACAGTAGTGCTTACCACCTGCTTCTTGAATTAAACTGAGTATCTGCAGTGGACGTAGTACCATTAGCACTGTCTGCAACCTTTAAATAATTTCCCAAGCTCTCTTGTATCTGTTATCTAAAAACCCAGTAAAAATAGGCATTACTGGCCTTGTTTTACAGATGAGAAAACTGAAGATCAGTGAAGCTAAGAAACTTGTCAACTCTAAGTGACTCGCCCAGCTAGTGAGTATTGGAGCAGGATCTTACCCCAGGATTTCTCAGCCCAAAGTATGGGCTCTTTCCCCTCCACAGTGTGGTCAGCCAGAGGACCAAAGACAGGACACTAGGGCCAGAGTTTGGGTCCCTGCCACCCCAGCCCAGACAGATTCAGACACGATAAACCACTTCCCCCCACCAAGCTGGCCAACAGGGCCTCCTTCCCTAGGGATGGTCCTGCTGCCATGTCATGTGGCCTGGGGACAGCAATAAATACTCAGCTGAACTCTGTAATGCCAAGTGACCTAATGGATCCTCTCTTAGTGCCCCCACCTCCTGCCACCCTTCAGGCCTCTACTGAGGCTGGGGCCAGGGCAAGATTGAGTTATAAAGCCCATTTAGTGACATATAAAATCCAAAGATTTGTTTCCTCAAGATTCCGCTGAGCACACATTTTTAAAATAATGACTCCAGCCACTGGAAAACATGTCTCTCCATTTGGTGACTGCCTTTGAAAGGACTGATACGCTTCTGAGCATTTGTTGACTTAATACTTACAAATTAAATTTAGAATTTTTACAGCACTGATATTAAATATGCGTCACCTATTTTGAACTGTATATAAAAGTGTTGATAAGAACTGTACGCATTTCCAAGTATTTACTTAATCTCCTAAATTAACCTTTGAATTTCTGCAAAGTGCCTCGCCAAGCAAGTCACTTTTCTTCCTCTTAATGTAGTACATAAAAATATGCACAAGAATTGCATTGTTTTTGAGCATTTATCTGCTTAATCAAAATTTGTGTGTTGGCGCATTCATTTAACTAATTGAAGGTTTTTAATTCTCAAGGAGGGTAAAGATGGCTAGCCAAATGTAAGAACTCTGAGCAACCACAGAGTAACTGCTTCTACAACCTTGGAGCAGCGAAATAAATGCTAACGCTGACACGAGGCGAGGCGGGGGAAGTGAAGGTGAGCAGAGGCCTGGGGGTGGAGGGGAGAAAACGAGAAACAGAAGAGAAGACACTGCAGAACTGCTAGACAACGAGATGTTCCATTGATAAGTATCAGTAAGTGTTACGGGCTAAACAAAAAGCATTTATGTCCTCTCCAAATTCATGTGTTGAAGTGGCACCCCCAGTGTGATGGTATGAGGAGGTGAGACCTTTGGGAGGTAATTAGGTGTAGATGGGGCCATGAGGATGGAGCCACCATGATGGCATTGGTGCCCTGATCAGAGGACAAACACACACCAGAGCATCTTCTCTCCACCCTATGAGGACACAGCGAGAAGGCCGCCATCTGCAAGTGAGAAAGAGGGCCCCTCACCAAGAACCAAATCTGCCAGCACATTGAACTTGTACTTCCCAGCCTCCAGAACTGTGAGAAATCAACGTCTATTGTTTAAGCTCCCAGTCTATGCTATTTTGTTATAGCGGCCTGAGCTATAATAAGCATGGTTGGGCCCAAGATAGGAAGTGTGTAACAAATAATGAGTGTCACAGTGAACTCAGACACTATTCACCTCTGACTCCCCCTGTTGCCCTCCATATTCAAAAGGACAGGTTCCTGGGTTTTTCTCAATGATCACAAACCCAAAAGAAAAAAACTTTTCGTAGAATTTCAAATCATGGAGAATAATATGCTCTTTCAAGACCTCGGTCATTGAGCTCATTAAGAGTTATATTTGAGGGATGCCTGGCTGGCTCACTTGGTAGAACATGTGATTCTTGATCTCAGGGTCATGAGTTCAAGCCCCATGTTGGGTGTGGAGTCTATTAAAAAAAAAAAAGTTATATTTGAGAAGAATAAGATTAACCTTCACAATGAGGAAGATAAAAATAACATGGTTTTATTAATAGCAGGTGAGATCTGCCAGAATGAAGTATGTTTGTTATACTGGGTATGGCTCACTTCCCATCAGTCCCTGCCCCTAGAGCCATTCTCTACCCTTTGGGTCCTTCTGACAGACTGCCTGACTTCACTAGACTTGTATCAAGGATGGCCTTGCATTCTGTCCAGGTCTGTGGGATTATACAACACATTGGACTTGGTGATTTGGATAGCCCTACCCAGCTAATTTAGTTTCTCCAAGTGCTCCCCACCAACACACAACACACACACACACACACACACACACACACACACACACACACACACCTAGAAACCTCAGTTCCTTCTCCTCTTCACTCCAGGAGATCCCATCCTGTTTGTATTCAAGGTAATGCTCGCTGTGATCCAAGGATTTAAGTGACTGAAGCACTATCAACCACAAGCACCAACAGCACAAGCAGATTTATCAAGCCAATTCTTACCATTTTCACCATCATAACACTTGTGAACGATGTGACGAACTTAAGCATGATAGAGTTTAACAAAACCCTCAAACTATTTTTCAGGGAAATAAGTAGGATATTATAGTAATTTGTAATTATTCCATCAATGATTTTTTAATCAATATATAATTTTAGATCAGAGCTATAAACGTAGGCTAGAAGGGGTCTAGCTCACAGAAGTATTTCCATTAGCCTTCATAACATTTTTTTAAATATTGCAATTTTTTTCTACCTTGAAAATGAGATGATTTCACACTAAAGGAACAATCATCTGGGCTTCCAGTTAAGATGGAGAAGGTCAGGAAATACCATCACTCTTACCATAACAACGAGAAAACATCAGGTAAACCATAAAATCGTATCTTGTAAAACCAACAAAGAGCTAAGGATGCAAAGAAATCTAAATGAACTAAATTCTAAAGAGAGACAACCCTTTAATAAGTGAACAGAGACTAGTGGCTGCTTTTATTCTTGGGGACATGGGCAGGCAGAGAAGCAAATCTGCAATAGATAGGGGTACTTTGCTGAATTAAGAGGAAATCGGATTAGCTCATAATGACCATAAAGCCTGGCATGATGGATTGGATTCTGACTGAGCCCTCACGTAGAGATGGCACTTGCTGCCCACCAATCCTCCCCCACAGGATGTTTGTCACATGCACAGCAGCATGTGATCTGGGCTGGAGAGCAGAGCAAGAATCTCCCACAGAATGAAAATGTGAAGGCAGGAAAGGAAATCAGAGAGAGAGCTTATGACCATTTACTATTTAGATCCCAAGGAGAAGCTGAGCACTGGGTGTTGTATGGAAACCAATTTGACAATAAATTTCATATATAAAAAAAAAAAAAAAAAAAAAAAAAAAAGATAGATCCCAAGGAGAAGCATCATCCCATTCTCAAGGCATTTGAAACCAACGGTCATTAAACCATTATTTTACTGCTGAAGGAAGAAAGGACATCGTGTTTCTGGGGATAAACCTTACTCACCTCAGTTTCTACTGTCTTTTTACACACAATATCTAGTTTGTGATCCAAAATTACAGTGAACACAAAAGAATGACAACTCTCAGCAACAGAAAAATGGTCAATAGAAGCAGACCTATAGATGACCTAGATAATGAAATTAACAGATAAGAATTTTTATAAACATTTTAAGAAATAAGTGTAAAGTATAAACATCATGGGTAATAAGATGAAGAATTTCATGAGAGAAACAGAAACTCTAAATAAGAATCAAGTGGAAATTTCAGACCTAAAAAAGATATATATATCTGAAATGAAATCACTTCATAATGGACTGAATAAAGTAGAGGAAAGGATCAGTAAACTCAAAAATAGGTCAATGAGAAAAATTACAAAACTGAAGCACAAAGAAAAAGAATTTTAAAAACAGAATATAGCATCAAAGTTCTACAGGGAAAAAAGAAAAAGTGTATATAAATACAATTATACAAAAAGAAGTAGAAAGAGAGAATTGGAGCAAAAGAAGTATTTGAAGAAATAATGGCCAGAATTTTCCAAATTTTGTGATATATACCAACCTACAAATCCAGGAAGCTCAGTGAATCCCAAAGAGAGTAAATCCAAATAGTACCATTAAGCAAGTTATAGTAAAACCAGTGAAAAATAAAGATGAGAGAAAATTTTAAAGTAGCCATAGAAAAAAGGGACATTAAGTTTAAAGGAATAACCATAAGATTTACAGCAAATGTCTCAACAATGTAAATACTGTTTACAGCAAACAATGGAATGCAAAAATAATACGATGACATTGTTTAGACACCACAAGAAAAAATGGTCAATCTATAATTCTATATGCTGTGAAAACATTATTCAAAAATGAAAGCAAAATAAAGCCATTTTCAGAAAAACAAAAGAGAATATTCATCACCAGCAGATTGCACTAAAAAAAAATACTAAAGGACGCTCTTCAGGCTGAGAAACAGATGGAGGCCCAGATCTTCAGGAAGGAATAAAGAGTACAAAAAAAGGGTAAATATTGGCAGTCATATACTACATATATGCCTATTGAAAGCAAAGAAATAATAGCACTGAACTGTGGGGTTTATATCATGTCCAGATGTGAAATACATGAAAAATAGCACAGGGGCACCTGGGTGGCTCAGTGGGTTAAGCATCTGATTTTGGCTCAGGTTGTGATCTCATGGTTCATGAGTTCGAGGCCCACATCAGGCTCTGTGCTGACAGCTCAGAGCCTGGAGCCTGCTTCTGATTCTGTGACTCCCTCTCTCTCTCTGCCCATTCCCTGCTCATCCTGTCTGTTTCTTTCTCAAAAATAAAATAAACGTTAAAAAAAAAAGAAAAAATACCACAAATGGTGGGAGGTAAAGTAAAAAGAATCATACTTTCTAAGATTCTTGCATTATTAAATGTAATAATACTGATTATATATATTATTTATTAAATATGAAAAATTAAAGATGATTATTATAATTTCTACAACAGACATTTAAAATGAATATGAGACAGGCAACAACAGATGTTGCTGAGGATGCAGAGAAAGAGGATCTCTTTTGCATTGTTGGTGGGAATGCAAGCTGGTGCAGCCACTCTGGAAAACAGTATGGAGGTTCCTCAAAAAACTAAAAATAGAACTACCCTACAACCCAGCAATTGCACTACTAGGCATTTATCCAAGGGATACAGGTGTGCTGTTTCGAAGGGACACATGCACCCCCATGTTGATAGCAGCACTATCAACAATAGCCAAAGTATGGAAAGAGACCAAATGTCCATCGATGCATGAATGGATAAAGAAGATGTGGTATATACATACAATGGAGTATTACTCGGCAATCAAAAAGAATGAAATCTTGCCATTTGCAACTCCGTGGATGAACTGGAGGGTATTATGCTAAGTGAAATTAGTCAGTCAGAGAAAGACAAAAATCATATGACTTCACTCATATGAGGACTTGAAGAGACAAAACAGATGAACATAAGGGAAGGGAAACAAAAATAATATAAAAACAGGGAGGAGGACAAAACAGAAGAGACTCATAAATATGGAGAACAAACTGAGGGTTCCTGGAGGTGTTGTGGGAGAGGGGATGGGCTAAATGGGTAAGGGGCATTAAGGAATCTACTCCTGAAATCATTGCTTCACTATATACTAACTAATTTGGATGCAAATTTTAAAAAATAAAAAATAAAGTTAAATTTAAAAAATAATAAAATAAAATGAATATGAGAAAGTACAGTTTAAAATTCAAAAAAAGAATAAAATGGAATAGTTAAAAATGCTTGGTTAATTCAAAAGAAGGCTGGAAATGAGGAACAAATATATAAGAAAGAAACGGCACACATATTAAAAGGGCAAACTTAAAGCTAGGTATAGCCTTAATTAAACAAAATGTAAATACATGAAACACTTCAATTTAAAAAAAAAGAATGTCTAGATAAAGAATCAAGCTCAAATTATTCCATTTACAAGAGACAAACTTTAAATATAAGGACATAGTTTGAATGTAAAAGGATGAGAAAAGACATGCCATATAGAGGTTAATCAGAAGAAAGCTGGTATAGTTGTATTCATATCAGACCAATAGATTTCAAAACATGGAGTATCGCTAGGAGTAATAGGAACATGTTATAATGATAAAAGTGTCCACTTATCAGTTAGACTTAACAATCATTAATGCATGTGCACCTAATAAGAGAGCTTCAAATTATATGAAGCAAAACCTCACATATATAAAAGGAGAAATAAACAATTCACAATCATAGATGAATATTTTCATAGAATAACTAGTCAAAAAGTCAAGAAGTATAAAGATTTGGGGCACCTGGGTGGCTCAGTCGGTTAAGCACCTGACTTCGGCTCAGGTCATGATCTCACAGTTCATGGGTTCAAGCCCCATCTTGGGCTCTGTGCAGACAGCTCAGAGTCTGGAGCCTGCTTCAGATTCTGTGTCTCCCTCGCTCTGACCCTCCCCGCCCATCTCTCAAAAAAAAATAAACATTAAAAAAATTCTAAAAAAAAAGTATAAAGATTTGAAAATATTATCAACTACTTGACCTAATGAATATCACAGAAAACAATATTCAACACTACAGAATATAACTTTTGTTAAATTCATATGGAACAGTCACCAAAATGACTATATGCTGGGACATAAATCAAGTTTTGATAAGCCTCAAAGGGTTAAAATCATACAGAGTATGTTTTATGACCACAGTGGATTAAAATAGAAATCATTAACAAAACAAAACCTAAAATATATAAATATGTAGGAATTAAGTAGCACTCTTTAAAACCACAATAATAGGGGCGCCTGGGTGGCGCAGTCGGTTAAGCGTCCAACTTCAGCCAGGTCACGATCTCGCGGTCCGTGAGTTCGAGCCCCGCGTCGGGCTCTGGGCTGATGGCTCAGAGCCTGGAGCCTGTTTCCGATTCTGTGTCTCCCTCTCTCTCTGCCCCTCCCCCGTTCATGCTCTGTCTCTCTCTGTCCCAAAAAAGAAATAAATGTTGAAAAAAAAAAATTATTAAAAAAAAAAAAACCACAATAATAACAACTCCAAGAATCAAAGAATAAATTTTCAAGGAAATGAGAAAATATTTTGAACTGAAAATACAGCATACTAAAATCTGTGGGATGCAGGTAAAGCAACATTTAGAGGAAAATGTATAGCTTTAAAGGCATCTATTAGGAAAGAATGAAGATGTATAGATCAATGGTCAATGATTCTACCTCAAAAAGCTTTAAAAAAAATCAACCCAAATAGAAGGAAGAAAATAAACGAGCAAAAATTCAATGAAATAGAAAAGAGGAAAATAACAGAGAAGTCCAACAAAGCAAAAATGTATGTTATTTGAAATTAATAAAATTGGTTAATGTTTACCAAGAAGGAGATAAAAACACAATACCAATATTAGGTATAAAAAGGAGAGTATTATGATAGATCCTTAAGATGTTGAAAAGATAATAGGAGGATACAATTAAGAACTTTATCTTAATAAATTTGACAACTTAGAAGAAATAAAAAATATCCTTTGAAAACACTACGTTATGAAACTCATCCAAAAAGAAACAGAAAATCCCATATTTGTTAGTTGAATTTGTAGTTAAAAACCTTATACAAATTAAACTTCAGGCCCAGATGGCTTCACTGAGGGATTCTTTTCTTTCTTCCTTTTTTGGGGGAGTGGGGGGAGAGAAAGAGTGCAAGTTGAGAGGGGGAGCAGAGGGAGAGACAGAGACAGAGACAGAGAATCTCAAGTAGGCTCCACACTCAGCATGAAGCCTGACACTAGGCTCAATGGAGGGCTCGACGCAGGACTCTATAATATGGGAACATGACCTGAGCTGAAATCAAGAGTCGGTCACTCAACCAATTGAGCCACCCAGGCGCCCCTTCACTGATAGATTCTATCAAACATTTAAGGAACGAAATAATAACACTATGAAGAATGTGAAAAGCTAAGCAACAGACTGGGAGAAAATATTCGCAGCACGCATATCTGACGAAAGGCTTGTACTCAAAATATATGAAGAATAGAGAACAAATATATATAATACATAAATGCATGTATAACATAATAATAACTCATCCCAATTTAAAAAAGAGAAAAGGGAATTGAAAAGGAACTTCATAAAAGAAAACACTGAGTGGCCAATATATACATGTAAAGGTGCTCAATATCGTTATTCATCATGGAAATGCAAATTAAAACCATAATGAGGTACCACTCTACACCCACTGGAACAGCCAAAAGTGTTGGTGAGGATGTCGAGCCACTAGAACTTTCATACACTGCTAATGAGAATGTAAGTTGATATAAATTTTATGGAAAACTGTCCATTTCTAACAAAGTTTCATAGACCTACTTAATGTCCTAGCAATTCCTCTATGTAGATACATATTAATATATATATATTAATATATGTACATATATACATATGTACAAATGTCCATATACAGAGTACATATGTCCAGAAAAAAGACTTATACATGAAGGTTCATAAGCAGTTGTATTCACAACAGGCAAGAAGTAAAAACAATCCAAATATCCCTCAATAAGAGCATGAATAAATAAAATATGACATTTGGTACTACCCAGCAATAAAAGGAATGAACTACTGATAACATGCAAGATGGACAATCTCAAAAGTATTATATTGAGAAGCCACATACTGTTAAGATTTTATTCATAGGAAGTTCAACATAAGACAAAACTAACTTATGGATATAGAAGTCAGTGGTTACCTTTGGTGGGAAATAGGAAACTATTGACTTGGAAAGGAGCATAAGAGAACTTTCTGAGAGATGGAAATGTTCCCTATCTTTATATGGATGGTGGTTACAAATGTAAAATGTATACATATGTAAGAATTCATTAAAATTTGTGCATTTTCGGGAAAAAAACAGTCTCTTCAACAAATGGCATTGGGAAAACTGGACAGCCACATGCAAAAGAATGAAACGAGACCACTTTCTTTCACCATACACAAAAATAAATCCAAAATGGATTAAAGACCTAAGGTGAGACCTGAAACTCAGCACCAAAAAAATCTAAATAATCCAATTTAAAAATTGGCAGAAGACACGAACAGACATTTTTCCAAAGAAGACATCCAGATAGTCAATAGACACCTGAAAATATGCTCAGCATGACTCATCATCAGGGAAATGCAAATCAAAACCATGAGATATCACCTCACACCTACCACAATGGCTAAAATCTACAACACAAGAAACAACAGGTGTTGGCGAGGATGTGGAGAGAAAGGAACCCTTGTGCACTGTTGGTGGGAATGCAAACTGGTGCAGCCACTCAGGAGAACAGTATGGAGGTTCCTCAAAACATTAAAAATAGAACTACCCTATGATCCAGTAACCACACTACTGGGTATGATTTTTTACACAAAAAATACAAAAACACTCACTCAGAGGGTTACATGCACCCCAATGTTTATTGCAGCATTATTTACAAGAGCCAAACTGAGGAAGCTGCCCAAGTGTCCCCTGATAGATAAATGGATAAAGAAGATGTGGTTTCTATATACAATGGAATACTACACAGCCATAAATAAGAATGAAATCTTGCCATTTGCAGCAACATGAATGGGGCTACAGAGTATTATGCTAAGCAAAACAGGTCATATGTGGAATTTAAGAAACAAACCAAATGAGCAAAGAAAAAAATAAGAGACAGACCAAGAAACGCATCTTATCAGGGAACAAACAGATAGTCACCAGAGGGGAGGTGAGCGGGGGGATGGCTGAAATAGATGATGGGGATAAAAGAGCATACTTATCATGACAAAAAAATTAAAATTAAAAAGTACAAAATTAATCATAAAAATTGTTCACTTTATTGTATATAAACTATGTCTCAAAAGCAAAACCCAGCATACATCTTGTTTCTTTTGAAAGCATGTGAAAATCTGGCAACACGGAGCCCACACTTGGCCACAGTTGGTTGAGGGAGTGCACATGCCGCTTCACCACAGACCCCACCACTCTCTATTGCACACCCCCAACACATCACACTCACTTCCACTACCCACTGGGCCCAGATCCAGGCACCTTAGCACACAAGTTCAGGAGGGGAGCCTGGATGAGGACACCACAGCCACCACCCACCCAGACTGCCAGCGAGCAGGCTACTCAGACTCTAGTTGTTGTTCTGCCTGGTATTTGGAAGTAGGTCTCCTTCCTTCATACGGAGCCAACAATTCAATGGGGGCAGGAAGCCTCTAAAGGGAGAACCTGAACTTCTGAATAATAAAGACTGCTCAAGCAATTAATTGGAGAAATCAAAGAAATGTGACAGTATTTTCATTCCAACCTCGTGAAGCAGTTCGTATGGACTGCATTTTTCAGTCATTTCAGCAAATCATGCACAAACTCTGTTTTAAGAGAAATGCGCACTCCCTGTAGCCCAGTTCAACCTCCAGACACAGAGCTCCGTCTTTGTCTAGTGGGTGTGCTGGGGAACACTACGGGCAGGAAGTCGGACGAGGAAGACAGTGGTGGGCCCGGGCATCAAGTCCACAAGCCAGAGTCACTCAGCCCATTAGCCGGGCACCTCTTGGTTGCAGACTTGTGATATTCGACTAATTCGCTGACTGGTCTGGCCCAGGCTTGACCTATCAGAACAGATTTTGGCCAAGTGATGGGAACTCTTTTAGTTAATGGGTCTGTGGGAGGTCTGGGAGGAGCCTGAGGGAGAGGCCAGAGCTAACAGATCAGGAGTTCTCTTAAGGCAGGGTCTATTTACCAGCCGGTATGAAAATTTTCTAGTATTTATTAACCAAGCTTATCACACCAGTGGTGCCGGGCCGGGGCTGTGCTGTGACTAGCTCCCGTCACCTCCGGAGAGCCAGAAGTAAGCACCTCTTCCCAATTCCCCATTCAGTGACACCACAGTGGCGGCTCACCACCGGCCACAGTGGGAGTGTTTACACCACGGAAATCGGCGAGTAGTACCCACCGACTGCCCACACCTCCAAACACCTGTTGGCCAGCACGTTGCTGGGACTAAGTATCAGCTACAACCCCACACTCGGGACAGTCTCTGGACTCACGGACCCTGGTGCCAGGCAATCTTCCAAGTGCTTTAAATACATACTTTCACCTACCTTACAGCAACCCTACGGGTATGTCCTATTTAGATTCCCATTGTGCAGATGAAGAACGGAGGTGCAGAGAAGTCAAACGACTTGCCCAAGGCCGCTCAGCTACTGACTGAAACACAGCTGAGTTCAAACCTGACCGTTTGGAGCCAGAGTCTATAGGCCTCACCTGTACGTGACACGCCCTCCTTCACTTCTTCTTCCCTCAAAAGCTTAAGTGGGCTCTGGGCTTTCGGTCAGCCATGGAAGCAGAGCCCAAATTACTAGCTCTAGAAAATCTGACTTCCCATTCCTCACAGGCGGGGAAAGCCCAGGCCTCCAGAAGCACACTCCATTCCTCAAGCTGCACCCCTTAAGGAGGCTGGGAGATATTTGCATCCAATTGAGAAAAATCCCCCTCCGGCCTCCCCAACCCCAGAAATGTGCCCAATGATCCCTTCTAAAATGAGTTTCCACTGCACACACAGGTGGACCATCCACACGCAGTCTTACAGGCAATGAATGGGTATCCACATCCCTGCCTGAGCTCCAGCTGCCCCGTTCCTGCCTTCCCCCCCACCAACTCAGGTCCTGGGTTGGAAAATCCTGGCCTGGCCTTGGGCACTACGATCTTGTCCAGCCCTGGCCCCAGCCCTGCGTGGGGACCTGAGAAGGTTTCTGGGAATTCTGGCTAATGGCGCCAAGACCAGATGGCCAGGGAGATTACTACAATTTGATTTCCACAAAATCCATAAACTTGGATGAGCTAATGTTCCTTCATATGCCTTATCTTGTAATCCCAGGGAAAGCTGTGCAGAGCCATGAGTCTGGCTCCTCTCCACCTCCACAGGCCGTGGTGTGCTGGGTAATCCCTGCTCTCCTGGGAGGGGGTCATGAAGGCCAAAGAGCCCTGCCAGGGGGCTGAGGAAAGCCCATCACCATGGTCATGCTGGCTCTTCTGAGCCTGGAATTTGAGGACAAGAGGGGAGGACCTAGGTTCTCAGAGGCTGCCAGGAGGTCCTGGAGCTCATGCGGAGGCCTGGCAGACTCCACATGGTGTCTAAACAAAAGCCCCAGGGGTCTCCGGCCTTTGCCTCTGGCCCTGTGTGAGGCTCAAGACAAGAGACTCCTCCTCCGGGCCTCACGACTCTAAGCGTCAAAGAGCTCACCGGCTTCGCCCACTGCCATGTGAGAGTCCGGCCAGCGTCACCTCCTGTCACATGTCAGGAGCTGCTCACCAGCCAGAACCACTCGAGGCTGCCCTGAGGCACGCAACCACCCTATTAACTGTGCCCAGTTCCCAGGGGTGGCCCTCGCAGCTCCTAAGGACTTGGATTGGAGCCCCAGCTCTGCCACTTCCCAGGTGTGTGACAAGGGTCGTGCCACTTTGCGTCCCCAGCTCTCAGCTCCCCTCGTCTGTCAATTAGGAATATTGACACGGCCCTGCCTTCCTCAGGCACACTGTAAAGCCCACATAATTGTAGGCCACTGGGCAACAGAGGATGTAGAGTAACAGTTGGCTCAAAGCAAAAATATGTTAAATTGAATCAAATACCTGTGAAAGTGTTTGGATGCTGACATTATTACTTTTTTCCTTGGCTCTGTCTTCCCTTTCAAATTTTCCCTCCCCTGGGTTCCCACAAACTCTTCGTAATTCTGCCTAATCCTCATGAGCTCACTCGAACGTGTTAATGCCTTAGTTGGTGACTTCTGCCTCACCATATCATTGCATGTTTGCCTTGGCCTTCAGTGCTTTAAGTCAATTTGCAACAGGCAGATGGCTACTCAGAGGCACTCACACGCAGGGAGGCTCGGCAGAAGGACACCACGGGCTTTTGGCCCCCAGAGTCCGGGGCTGTGTATGCATTTGCGTGTAGAGCCTCCCTGTGGACAACACATGTACTGCCTGGGACCCACCCCAATCACCAACACCTAACCACCAGCCCGTGGCAACCCGAGCAGCATCGTGAATCCAACCTCCTTATGTTGCAGATGGGAAAGCCGAGGTTTGCACAGAGGCATATTACTTGTTCAAGGTCAGGCAGTTCTTTTGACAAGTTGTAGACAGGAGTTAAGTGATGGGTGACAGTTCCTCATGATTCCATAAGCAAGGAAGCTAAAACAAAGAACACCTTGCCCCAGTTTCAGAACTAGGAATTTAGATTTGGGGGTCGGTGCACCCAAACCATTAGAGAAAGAGAGACACCTCCATCCTCTCTATTTATCACAGGCACGGAGAGTCCCCTTGTTTCTGAAACCATGTCTAGCCTGCTGATGCAAAATCTGGTTACACATTGGGCTCCTTGAAAGTTTCCATGACTCCACTCTCCAAATGGGCCCTGGCTGAGATATCCTGGATCCCATGAGACCAGGCTCACTGCTGTCATTTGTGATCACCCAGAGAGGGCTGAAGATGCCCCTGAGCCACTTAGTTCAGGGATACAACATGCTCTGTCCCACAAAAAATCCTGGAACAGGGAGGAGGGGCCACCATGCTCATTCATTCAACAAATACTGAACACCTACTCCGTGCCAGGATTTGATCCAACAAAGATCTGAGCACAGTTAGAAGAAAATCTGTTGGCCACAGCAGAGAAAATCCTAACATGTGGACACCAGCCGAGTAGCCGTCGGGTCCAGGTAGGGAAAAGTCGCCCATGCCAGGTAGTTCAGAAGAGGGACTGTAATACAGGTGACTACTGACACAAGTGTTTGGAAAGACTGAACAAAAACAGGGGAGGGTGAAGCCACCCAGAGATGAGTGGAGGGACACGGGAAGGAGGGGGTGCTGTCTGGAGTCTTGGCCATCCTGCAGGAACTGGGATCAACAAGGAGGCTGCTAGTGGGAAGGAGTCCACAGAAGTGATGCTGGGAGTACCACCAAGGCAAAGAATATGGAGAAATACGTGGCCCTCCCCTTTACCCTCCCATCTCTCACCAGTACCTCCTACTGGACAAACCCCACTGGAACCCAGAGGCTTAAGAAGGCTTGGAAGATGCAATTTTCAGGGGGCAGCACCTGCCTCGATGCACATGAGCACATGCGTGTGTGCAGGCGCGCGCACACATGCAAACACACACACACACACACTGTATAGCACAGCAGGGAAAGGGTGAGGAGCAGATCTGAGAGCAACAGGCAAATGACCCGAACAAGCATGTGAGGTGAATACTCAAGTCTGTGTGTGATGTGAATGCTCAAAAATGTGCATGTCATTATCAGTTTCAAAGGTGCATGTGTGCATGTGTGTAGAGTGTGTGTGTGTGTGTGTGTTTTAGTGTGACTGTTCAAGGGTGTGTGTGCATCAGATGGATTTCAAGGTTTTGTATAATGTGTGATAGAAGCAAGCATCCAAGGGTTTGTGTGTGATGTGAACATTCAAGAGTATGTGTATGTGTGATAAGAATATTTAAAGCTCTTGGGTGTGTGTGTGTGTGTGTGTGTGTGTGTGTGTGTGTGTGTGTGTGCTGTGAACACTCAAAGCTGTGTGTATGTGTGATGTGAATCCTGAAAACTGTGTGGCATGATGTTCAAGGGTGTGGTGTGTGTGGCTGGGTGAGAGACTGGTGAGAAGTGGGGACAGGAAGGAGGAAGGAAGTGTACAGAAATGTTCTCAATGGACATGGGAGGAAAGGTAGCCGTGTGTCTTTGTTGGGGATGGATATGCATGCAAAAATTTTCATTGTCTTGTATGCACACAAAAAGGCTAGGAGGACAGTGTTCGGAGAAGGATGTATATGAGGTGGGACTAGAGGACACGTAATTTTTTTTAGCAAAACATAATTCTTAATTTATTGATGGAACCACACAGCTCAGTGAAGCTTTGGGACCTGCTTTCCGCCAGTTTGTGTGCCACACATAAAATCTACAATCATCGCTACAGTCGCCCCATAGTCTTAGAGGCTGAGGCCAGAATTACCTTAATCACTTAAGCACTCCCATTGCTGGCTTAAGAACTTTTCCAAAACGCAAATCTCTCTTCTTAAAAAAGAAACGAGAAGAAAAGAAAAGAAAAGAAAAGAAAAGAAAAGAAAAGAAAAGAAAAGAAAAGAAAAGAAAAAAGAAAAGAAAAGAAAAGAAAAGAAAAGAAAAGAAAAGAAAAGAAAAAGGAAAAAATAAAGTGCTAATTTGTCACCTTTAAGGCCAAGCCTCTTTGGGGTATGAGTTAAAACACAAGTTTTGTTGTTTAATAATGAGTCACTGCCCAGGAGATTGCGCAGGGAGCTACGGAAACAATTGGGAACCAAATAAATACGATGGAACCGCACCATATGCACCTTTGACTTTTTTTTTTTTTTTTTTAAATGGGAGGATTAGGTAAGTTGTTTTTCCAACGTTTATTTATTTTTGGGACAGAGAGAGACAGAGCATGAACGGGGGAGGGGCAGAGAGAGAGGGAGACACAGAATCGGAAACAGGCTCCAGGCTCTGAGCCATCAGCCCAGAGCCCGACGCAGGGCTCGAACTCACAGACCGCGAGATCGTGACCTGGCTGAAGTCGGACGCTTAACCGACTGCGCCACCCAGGCGCCCCAACCTTTGACTTTTAAAAATTAAAATTACTGGGGCTCAGTCAGTTGAGTGTCCAACTTCGGCTCAGGTCATAATCTCACAGCTCGTGGGTTCGAGCCCCACGTCAGGCTCTGTGCTGACAGCTCTGGAGTGAGCCTGAGATGGGTGAGGAACCACCACCTTGGATCCTGAATGCCTAGCTTTGTGGGAGCACCTCCTGATGTCTGAATGTGAGTCTAAATCCCTTTTGTGTTCTTCCAAATTGCCCCAATTTGGGCCTCTCCTCAGGAGACATACACTTGACTCAATTTCCTGTTGGCAACAGGTACAGGAGTCCTAGTATTTTATTTGACCTAGCCCCTAAACTCAAGCCATTGGGCAATCTTAAGCTCAACCAAATCAACCATAATTGATTCCATCAGCGGAAGAAACACGAGCCGTGTTGGATTCCCCTAATGTGACCTCTTTCTAAAGGATAGTTCAACAGGAAATTTGTCCATGATTTGTGCACTGACTTTACAGTTCCAGCCCCCAGGATGGATGTGGCTTCACTGTAATAAGAGATCATGGAACCCATTCTCCTGCCTGACAGGATGGAAGTAATGAACATCCTTCCAACAATGCAACTCTTAAGCTGTCTTTAAGACGCTGTAAGATAACACCCACATGTACTGCCCTCCAGCCCCACAGAACTTTAGGGCCTCTGTAGGCACCTGCTCGCTACTCCCTCCCCCACCCCAGCTCACATGCCTTTATTCTTCAGGCCTCAGCTTCATCGCGTGTGGCCCGGATGCCCTCCCTGCCCCAGACCAGGCTGGGTAAAGACCACTTGTTTTCCCATGGCAGTTTCCCTTCGCTGGTGGATGAGTCGGCTTCCTGAACCCCACCCGCAGCACTAAACCATCAAGAAAACGTTGGCCAAGAGTATTTTGATCAACATTTTATTCCCGGTGCTTGGCAGTCAAACCACCTCCTCCAGAAATATTTGTTGAACGGTCACTGGAATGTTTCAGGAATTCACTTTGATGTCTAATAAGGCTAAATGTCAAGGAACTCTTCTCATGTTGTAGTCTCCCTGAAATTCCTCCTCCTGCATTTCAAGCTCACCACCTCCAATCCAAAGGAGACTGATCACCTTCCCTCGTAGAAGTAGCATGCAAACTTGAGGACCGTGACTCTTGTCATTCTCCGAGTTCAGTGGCTTCAACCTCTGCAGTCTCATTGTTCTCAACTCCAAATCCTTTCCATATTCTCCCAAACTACACCAGTTCAGGCCTTTCCAGGGCTCCACGGGTCTGCAGCAGACTGCCCCTGGGCCACAGGTGTGGGAACTAGATGACGCAAAGGTAATTGTCTAGGCTGTGGGTTCAATCATGGCTCCGCCACACATTGGCTACGAGACCTTCACAGAGACCCTTCACCTCCCCAAGCTTTTCTGCTGATCAAAACATGGTGAGAATACAAGTTGCCACGTAGGGGTGGGTGACAAGAGAATCCAGTGAGGCAGAGTGGGAGAACATGCCCCACATCTGTGCTGGCCGGTTGCATGTCACCTTGAGGCTACCCCCCTGATCCCAGGGGACATGGCACTGGCGGTTCTGCAGAGCCTGGGCAAGGAGCCTCTCCCAGGTAGTGGCCTAAGGCCAGGCGCAGGGAGATTGAGGGACAAAGTGGTTGTCAAGCAAATTCTGCCACCTTGTGGTGCTCATGCAGAAGATCCAACCCCAGCTGAATCCCAAAGCCCTGCCTTACTCCTCTTCCCCTCCACCCACCCCACCTCTCCTCAGCCCCGTCTACCCCAAGACTTCCTGACCTGGAGGTGTCCTCCCAAACCCTGTACTTCCAGGATGTTCCCAATTTCGTCCACCAGTCCTGTTGTCCTCAATGGTCCTCATCTGACTGTACTAGGGCCATTTTCCCCCTTCTGGGCCAAAGGAGAACCCGGGGGTCTCTCCCCCCTCCCCTCCCCTCCCCTCAGTCCCTTCTTCAACCGCTCAGCAGCTACTTGGGGCCTGGTATCTGATTCCTCAGCAACCAGTGGTGTGTCTGTACTGCCGGATCCCCCAAACAGAACCTGCTGCTGTCTCCTTCAGCCCATCTGAGGGTGACTTGAGACAAGGTAGCTGATGTGTGTGTGTGTGCACCTATCCCCTGCTCTGGACTAGTGCCTCCCTGGCCGTCCCCAGCCAGACTCACAGGGCACCTCCAGCTTCAGGCCCTGGGCTGTGGCAGTGATTCAGCTGTCTGGACCTATCCCTGAGCCTGTGTATCCGGGACACCTCTCCTGGAAACAGGAGCGATTCCCCCCCTTCACTTCCTGTGGTCTGAAGCACTGACATTCCAAGGTGGGGTGGGGGGGTGGGGGTGGTGACTGACAGCCTGCAGTGACGGGTTATCCCCCAGGCTTCCAGGAAACGCAGCGAAGGGGGGTACAAGGCCACCCCAAGACTTTAGGCAAACGGCCTCTATCTTACTGTGTGCGCTTGCAGCTTAGTGACCCGTGAGCTCTTAATAACTGGGTTGCTGACCTTTTAAGCTGTGTTTTCCCCCTGCTGGGGTAAGAGGATGGGCCCCCAAGTCCACTCTGTTGTTGGTGCCCCACAGGCCAGCGCCTAGCAATAGCTCCGGATTTCCTGGCCCGGGTGGGACAGTGCTGGCATGCCCAACCAGTCACATGTGCGACCCACCCAATTTGAAAAGGGCTACTGGAATCCATTAATCTCCAATTTCCCATGTCCCTTTCCAAACCGGTCAGAAACGCTCGGTTGCACAAGGTAGCACCTGGACAAGGTGAGAAATGGGAGCTACAAAAGCTAAAGAGGACACAGGGGGCTCCAGAGAATTCAGGAGCCTAACTACACTGGAAAGGGGAAACATTCTTACTTAGTGTCTACGAGCCGTGCGCAGTGCTAAGTATTTTCACACGAAGTATCACATTACCTGAGAAATAATACCGTCTTCCTCTGACAGATGAGAAAGGTAAAGTCAAGAGAACTTAAGAACTAGCTTGGTGCACAGATCGGAGTTCAGACTCTGATCCCACGATGCACTAGTGAGTCACGCTACACACATTAACCAGCCCCTTGGAGTCTCCTTCCTCAACTATAAACCAGGGATAATGACGCCTGACCTACTGGTTTAGACAGAAACGGATGCTGTGGGTACAGACACTAGTTCAGTTTCTCCACTCTGTCAACAGAGACTTGTGTAGACTTCAGGATGGAGCAAGCCAGCCTAGCTGAGACAACGTCCTTTCAAATAGGGTCGGGGGGCGCCTGGGTGGCTCAGTCAGTTGGGTGTCCGACTCCTGATATTGGCTCAGGCTGAGCTGTGATCTCACGGTTGTGATACGGAGCCTGATTGGGATTCTCTCCCTCTCTCTCTGTCCCTCTCCTGCTCATGTGTGCAACGCTCACTCTCTCTCACAAAATAAACATTTTAAAAATGAAATAGGGTCGAGGTGCAGGCCCGTCCTCATGGGAGAAACTGGGAACTTTCTGCCAGCTACAAGTCCTCAGCGGGGACTTCACTTACTCATCACCCCATTCTTCACTTTGAAAAGAACCAATTCAATCCCTCATTTGCATATTAACCCAAGTAATCCCAGCTAACCTAGCATTAATCCCTGTTTTGCATAAAGGACCTGATGGAGAGCTGTACTTGTGACCTTTCCCGTTTTTCACTCCGCCCCTCTGTCTTCCTCAGGACACAGTCAGGTTTTTGACCTGAGACTGTGTATCCCAAGTTGCAGAACTAATTGCCCAAATAAAATGCCTGTTTACTTAAATTTTCAATGAATTCCTTCTTGGCTGACACTTGCCTCAGGTCAAAGGACAAATCCAAACCCAGGTTTCCTGACCCCCAGGAAGAAGTTCAACACTTAAGGGGAAGGAGGCTGATTCACTTAAAATATATTTTTTTAAGTGTGGCCATGAGGCAGTCTCTGTCCTGGGATTTGGAAGTTCGGTTAGGTGTTGGAGCCAGACATACAACTCCTTGTCCTATAAAGTGCTAAGTACAGAAGCAGGAAAGGCACAGGAGGAACTTACTCGTGACGATAAATTACCAGGAAAACAAGTTTATAAGAGTGGTAATATTTCCTCCATAGAACGAGCAAAGGTAAACAAAAATGAAGTGACTGGAAGTCACTTGGGGAGCAATGACCAGGTCGGGGCTCAACTTCCAGAGGGGCTTCTAAGGGCGTTCTCACTTCTAAGTGGCATTTTCTTCTAAGGGTGCACAAACATACCTCAAACTGCAACTCCTGACCCCCAAAACCCACAGCTTAAACTTCCTCCTACCATTTTCCTGGAAGGTGCTCATCCCCTAAAACACAGAGAACACCACCTCTTGGCTCCCTGGAGATCTTGTCCCTAAGGATACACTAGGAACAATTTTCTGGTCATGTCTGGCAGCCAATGGAAGATTCAGGCTGGCATTCAGCATACACAGTCATTTCAACTCTAATGCCAAAAAAGCTTGCATTTTGTAAAATCACACTCCAAAAATAACAAGGCTTCTGGGGAAAGGGGGTTAGGGCAGACCACGCAGAAGCTATGGGATTTTGTAGCCAGAGCACAAATAAAACAGAACCAAACCCAGTGATACCACTGCAGTTAAACTCCCACTGGCGTGTGCACTGGTTCCTCGCACCTTTACTCCCGGGCCTCATGCTTCTTCCTGACGTGCAGAGGCTACTTCCATCAAAATAAAAAACATGATCCAGGAAAGGGCTTTCTCATCAGTTTTGTAAAACAAAGGGGATGCCTTCCCAGCATCTTTCTTTCCGCGCCATTTCCCCAGACAGCCTAACACGGTGGAAACGCTAATAGTGCTTTTTGAAGCTACTAAACCAGCCACTATTAGTAATAAAAGAAGGCACTTCTATATAATTCGTGGCTTTTCTCTTAAGGTAATTCAATCCTGTCCCTGAACACTTCAAAATATTAATGCTCTGGGGAAAATGTTATAGGAGCTAACCTAATTTTGGGTTATCCTGACACCATTTCTCTATTTACCAATTGTATACATGTTACTTCCCATTAAAGAAGCAACTTTATAACAAAACGGAGCATCTTAAGAACAGTCATTAAGATTCTGGTACCAATTCCAACGTGTGAGTTTTTCCCCAACACAAAGCAATTCCTCAGACACCAGCTGCACGTCCTACAATTCAGCTCAATTCTGATACCATCTACCTGGAGGGAGCATGAGATCTCACAGGTTAAGGGCTCCATCCTACCAGATTCGCCCACCCCACCCCACCCCCTCCAATCCCTGAGATGCCAATCTCCTGTCCAGGTATTTGTGCTTCCAGACAACTGGTTCAATCACATGTTCCAAGGACCTCCCATCTTGTGTTCCCTTAATCTGCTAGATTGGCTCACAGAACTCCAAGAAATACGTTACTTACTAGAATACTGGTTTATTATAAAAGGACCTAACTCAGGAGCAGCCAGATAGAAGAGATGCGCTGGGCAAGCTACGGGAAAGGGTACAGAAAACACCATGCTGTCTTGGAGTGCACCACCCTCCCCAAATTCCCACGTGCTCGCCAACCCCAGAAGCTGTCAGAAGACCATCCACTATCCTTTTGGAATTTTGTGAAGGGTTCATTTCACAGGCAAGACTGACTACATCATTGGCCACTGGTGATTGAACTCCAAATCCTGCCCTTCTCCCTCCCAGGTCACGGGGTTGGACTGAAAGTTCCAACTCTCGGTCACAAGGTTGGCTTCCCCAGCAATCAGCTCCTATCCTTAGGTTACCAAGGGGCTTTCTAAACTTCACCTCGTTAACATAACAAAAGACAGCTTGATTGCTCTCAAAATCACTAATTGCATAGGAGTTCTGTGCAAGGAATAGGTACAGAGAACAAAAACATACATTCTTATACACACACACACACATATATATATAAATCATGATATCACAGTCTTAAAAACAGTCTCCACCTCACCCTGGGGACCCCTTCCCTTCTAGGCTGGAGTTCCCTGAGGTGGCAAATATATTCACCTCTACAACTCACTCCAAATCCCAGAAAGAGAAATGCACTCCTGGTCCTATGTCTGGACTTACCCTCTCCTGGTGGCCAGGTTTCACTCCCAGGGCGGCACTACTGCCCATGAAATCAGCAAGCCTCAGCTAGGGGACATCTCCATCTGCAATGAGGGGAAAGAGCACGTGCAGGAGGTACATGGGAAGGAGGGCATTGTCAGGAGGAGACACCTCAGCTCTGACCTCGGAAAGCAATCTCCCTGACCCCGGGGAAGAACACAAGGCTACGTCTGAAGCAGAAACAGAAATCCCAGTCCGCTAGCTTACATCACACGGGCCCGTCTGTTCAACCCAGAAGGCTGTGTGAGAGGAAACCAGGGAGCTGGGAGCCAGGAAGCCTTGCTAGTGGAACCACTATCCTGTGCAGACACAGGCAGGCCTGAGACGCTCTCTCTCTTCCACTCGTTTAGCAAATGTTCCCTGGGTGCCCTCCGTGTGCCAGCGACCAGTGATGACTCAAGCAACACAGGGAGGGATCAGGAGCCCCAACGCAGAGGCAAGAGATCAGCATTCTCCTCCTGCACCCTCAGTGCCGTTAAGACTTGGGGCCAAGTCCTGTGCGACCAAGATTCCACCATTGATAAAAGGGAGATAACAGTCCGACCTGCTTATTCACATGACTGTCTCAGAACAGATATGATTAAATTCTGCTTAAATATAAAATGTTTAAAAAAAATGAAAAAAGAAAATAAAAACCAAAAGAAAAAAACAAAGGAAGAAATTATTTCCTAGGCTAGACTTTCATATCAAGTACAAAGGGAGAAAAACACAAAATGGATAGAGGCTAAGACACTGCACAGAACTCGTTTTTTCTTTTTTTGCCTGAGCCTAGAAGCTTTCACAGACCTCAAGGCTTTTAGAAGTTCAGTTTCCTTCCTTGGGTTCTCTTTCTGGGCCCAGGGAGCCAGCTGATTCACTATGAAGTAACGCAACACTCAATTATCAGCTTGGACACAAGCGAAAGGCGCCCTAAGAGACGGCCCTCTCTTCACAGGGAAAAGCCAGTCGTTCTCAAAGGAGAAATCAGCCAAGACCCACACAAGAATAAACTCGTTTATTTCTCTGAGTTTGTTGCACGATGTTCCCTGCAAAGACGGAGCCAGCACATAGTGTCCTTGAGGCCCCGGTCGCAGGCCTGTTCGAGCACTGTCCACAGCAGCACTGTTCGTCAGAGGTCCAAGAGAAATCTCCTAACCTGGGCCAGGTACTTCGGTTTCAAATAGTCGCCCAGCTCTTCCTTACAGACCCAGACATGCTGGCCCTTCTTCCAGGCCTGGGAGAAGTCTCCTCTGGTTAAGAGCAGTGCTTTGAAGAAGAATACTCTGGCCCCGAGGCTACTCTCTGTCCGCATTGCCTGAGGGAACTTGAACTTGTAGTGGCCACAGGGGGCGTTTCCCAGGAACTTGGCTTCCACTTTTTTTTCTGAAGGGGGGGATGGGGGAGAAACAGAATTGGAAGATAAGGACACACCCACCTGTTCACTCTGGCTCCCCAAGTCACAGGGGGTCTCTGTGAGAGCCATTTCCCGCGAGAGGTAAAAGCAATCCCTGGGAGTGAGGAGTGAGGAGTAAGGATGAGGGTCATTCCTAGAGAGCCTCTTCCCGTCTCCATCCAAATGCTCCTGGCCCGTGGCCTCGGGCTCCGGCTCCAGATTCGCTGGGTCTATCACACTTGCCAGGATACTGCCTTCAAACTGAAGTCAGCAATGCAGTTCAAATGCCACTACCTGGAGTCACAGCACCAAGCTTCTAGACTCAGCCCGGCCACTGTCTGCTGATGAAGGACCAAGACACTCGGTATCTGTAAAGCAAAGCTCATTAGCCTCTTAAAGAGAGGGTTACTTGAAAAGTATGAAAAAGACCCAATTTGACTTCCGTAGGGTGAAAACATAACCAAAGTTAAAAGACAAAGACAGATGGATAGATATTATCTGCAACCTATAACGAGGGTTAACCCCAACCAAGCACTTCAGAGGACAGGGAAAGGATAGATTAATTACTAAATGGCATCTGGAGAACTGGCTGAAGAGGAAAAATATAAAGCTGGATTCCACCAATCTCAGTCCTCATATCAAAATTGACACCATACAGATCCAAGATTTAACAACAGACATTTAACTTTCATAAAAGGATTGTTCATTCTGGATCATGGATGTTTAATACTTCCTGAATTGTTCTGTCTCTTCAAATTTTTCATTAATGAAAAAAGAAGCCAAAAGAGTACTAGAAAAAACTGTGGGATACTTTCCGTATCATTTTCGAGAGGGAAAACCCTAACCAAGACACAAAATTCAAAAAATCCGTAAAACAGAAAACTATGTATTTACATAAAATTTCTACCAGGAAAAACAAAGCATAAAAGTGAAAGACAAAAATGACACACTGAGAAAAATATTTTTGACACGCTCCACAATAGAGTATCTTCAGGTATAAGAAGTACTTAGAGATCAATGAGGAAGAAGCCAACAAATCTCAAAGAAAAATGAACTAAGCATATAAACAGGACCTTCCACACAAAAATAAATATCACTGACCTATAAACTCTTTGAAAGATGCTCAGTCTTATTCAATTAAAGAAACGTAAATTCAAACAACAACGTGTCATTATTACCCAAGTCCCAAAACTTTGAGCTATACGCTGCCTGTCAAGGGTAAGAGAAAAACCAGCACTCTCATGTATGTTGCCAGGGTAGAAATTAGTATTAACCGTCACCTTTGATGAGAGTTACCAATTTCAAGTAGGCGTACCCTTTGATCCAGAGACTCTGCTCCTAGAACTTGATCCCCCCAGATGGTTTCTCTGCGCACGTGAGCAAAGGCGAGTATTAGTGGATGCTCACTACAGCTTATTTGTAAAAAGCAACAGAATGGTAAGGAGAATTGCGGTACATGCCTATTATGAAACCGCTGGCTGGTGTCAGAAAGCCTAAGCTATGGCTTCCCGCGCTGATACAGAGAGATGCTTACGAGCTGAGAAAACGGAGGCATGTAACCATGTTCCTACTACGTGGAGAACAAAAACCGGAGGGGATATGTATGTGCTTGTGATTTCTTTTTTGTTTTCTATTTTTTTTTTAATGTTTATTTATTTTTGAGAGAGAGACAGAGTGTGAGCAGGGGAGGGACAGAGAGAGAGGGAGGCACAGAATCTGAAGCGGCTCCAGACTCCGAGCTTTCAGCACAGAGCCTGACATGGGGCTCAAACCCACAAACTGAGAGAACATGACCAGAGCCAAAGTTGCACGCTCAACCGACTGAGCCACCCAGGCACCCCTGTGCTTGTGATTTCTAACAGGATACACCAAAAAGTGTTAATGGTGTAACTGCTCTGAGACAGAAAATTATTTCTTATCCTATATTACATTTACTAGGCACCATATATAATGAATTGCTTCTCTCAATACTAAAACCAAAACAAACAAAAAACACTATTAGCATCACATGAGGAATTTATGTATGAGGTGAGCTCACCTGCAACACACACACACACACACACACACACACACACACACACACACACACACACGTCAGCAATGGGTATCTACCGGTGATGGAATTATTAGAAAGTTTCTTTATACTTTCCTGAATTTTTCACTTATTTCAATGAATATGTATTATTTTTCTATAATCTGGAAAAACAGATTAAAAATATAAGCCAAACAATATGAAAAAAGAAATGGTTCATTATCAAATGAGCAAAGAATCTAAATAGGCACTCACAGTGGAGCCATGGTGCTCAGTAGGTTAAGCATACGACTTCGGCTCAGGTCACAATCTTGCAGTTGGTTAGTGAGTTCAATCCCCACATCAGGCTCTGTGCTGACAGCTCAGAGCCTGGAGCCTGCTTTGGCTTTTGTGTCTCCCTCTCTCTCTGCCTCTCCCCGACTCAAGCTGTCTCACTCCCTCTTCCAAAAATAAACAGGGGCGCTTGGGTGGCTCAGTCGGTTGGGCATCCAACTTCGGCTCAAGTCATCATTTAGTAGTTCATGACATCTGAGCCCTGCACTGGGCTCTGTGCTGACAGAGCCGAGCCTGGAGCATGCTTCAGATTCTGTCTCCCTCTCTCTCTGCCGTGCCCTGCTCGTGCTCTGTCTCTCTCTCGCTCTCTCTCAAAAATAACAAATAAACATTTTAAAAATTTTTTAAAAAGAAATAAAAATTAAAAAATAAACATTAAAAAAATTTAAATAGGCACTCACAAATAAGTATAAATGCCAATAAACACTTGAAAACATGGTCAATCTCACTAGCAATCAGGAAAACCCTAATCCAGAAGAGATGTTTTACTAAGATAGGCAAAAATTAAAAAGAGACGATTACATATGTTGGTGGGGTCTAGACAAACAGACGCTCCACTACACCACTCCTGAAAAGGTCAAATGTTACGGACACTCTGCAAGACAACTGGGTCGTACTTATCAAATAGTTAAGTGGCCATCCTTGAGCATTTAGCCCACCTCTAGGAATTCCATCTTGCAGAAGGACTTGGGAAGGGAGGTGCCAACAAGCAGGAAATAAATGCACTCCGACTTTTACACGTACATATATTTTTATATTTCGTGAGCTTTTCTTCGCCACTTTAATCATTTTATATTATTTACCATTTTAATAACTTCACAATCAACACATTTTGTTTGTTATGCACCCATTTAATGTCAATACCTCTTTTATACATTTCCCCTCACATTTAATTATTGCAACAGGAATATTAAAAGGAGAAAAGTGGGTGCCGAGATGGAAGCCTGTCCACGTGGCTCACAGGAGGCAGAGCTGAGCCAGCATCAGCCATGACTGTGTGAGAGAAGCAGAGGATCTGAACACAGTGATCCTGGCGAGACACCCAGATGCCACCTCCTAGGTGACAGCTGAGGACATGGGAGCACAGCTAAGGTCCCCACCCACTCCATTCTGTCTCACCCCCTCTCTCGCAGATTGGGGAAGGACCGACTGGGCTGCTGCTTCGTTAGCACGTGCTTGTGCCAGTGGCAGGGCAAGTAAGGTGACTGGGAACAGATGCTGCCAAATCTACATCCTCGGTAAACACACGAGCAGTGAGCCAGGTACCTGATGGGAGCTGGGATGATGGGGAAGAACAGATACTGTCCGTCCCTCCAAGGGAGTCAGAATTCTAGCTGGGGAGAGAAATGTGTCGATAAACAATTGCCAGGCGATGGAGGAAGTGAAAGGGCGTATTCTCCACTAGAACACAAGCTCGCACAGAGCTGGGGTAATGTCCCGTTCGTCGCTGTGACCCCACTGCCTGAAGAGCATCCGGCAAACGGCAGGCTCAGAGTAAATGTTTGTTGCATAAAATGAATAAAGGCACACACAAATTCTATGAAAGCCTAGAAGGAGGAGTAGCTCTGTCTACCAAAGGGCTTGAAAAAGGTTCTACCACGGAAGGTACAATGTACAAGCTGAGTCTTCAAAATTGAGCAATCAGACCAGGGAAGAGTAAACCGCTCCGGTCAGAGACCAGCATGCCACAAAACAGAGCCGCACGCCATGACCACGTTATTCGAGGAACGCAGAAGGTCTGCTGGGTTGGAATTCAGAATATACGGCGATGTGCGGCCAGATGGAAGACCGGCAACCTCAGGACCAGAGCAAAAGGATTTGTGGGCCATGCTCCAAAGTCTGAACCTTTATGGGAAACCCAGGCAGAGAAGGGACAAGGGACCTGTGTCTGAACGCTCATTCTGGCAACACTGAAGAGCATGACATGAAAGCAAGGGGGAACTTTTTGGGCAACTATTTCAAAGGTCCAGTGCAGTGGTTCTCAACCACCGTGACTTGACTCCCCAGGTAATACGTGGCAACATCTAGGGACATTTTTGGTTGTCATGGCTGTCACACTAGGGGGAGTGGGGGATGGGCAAGTGCTACTGGCATCTAGCAGGTAGAGGTCGGGGATGCTACTGAATCCTACAACGCTCAGAACAGCCCCCACAAAGAATTACCCAGCCCCAGTGTCAACAGTGCCAAGGCTGAGAACCCCTGATCTGGTGAGAAGCAAAAGGGGTGACAGCTACAGCTGTGAGGATAAAGAGAGGAATATTCAGACCAGACAGGACCCAAGAAGCTGTGGAGGTCAGACCGAAGCCAAAGAGAACTCTGAGGTTTCTGGCTGGGTAACTGAGTTAAGTGTCGGGCCAGGAAGCAAGGCTGCCAGGATAAGAAGAGGTGCAAGCTGAGCGTGGCAGGATTCTCACTTTTGAAAGTACACGCTAAAATTTTAAATGGGGGGGGGGGGGCAGAGAAGGAACAGGGATGGCGCCTGCCAGCGTCCCCAGAGGGTATTTGAGCAGCCCCCTAGATTTGTGCTGAATTGAATGCTTGCCCCTCAAGCCAACTATTTGAAGATAAGCAAATAAGCCTCTTTCATAGAAAGTCTGGGTACTTTTCAATTGGCTGCCTCTGTGCCGGGCCCTGAGGCAGAACCTAAATCTGAGGGGAAACAGCTTCATCAAGGATAATACAGTCTGTCAAATACTGAGCCACCAAAATATCTTCCTCAAAATGACAGCAGACAGCCAAGGAAATGAAAAATGTCCTCATTTTCAAAGAGACACTCAAACTTCAAAGCTAATTTTAGAACACAGTGACTTAGAAACAGAGGTTGTAGAAGACTGAGTACTTCTTCAAGATCTGAAGTATGGGCTAAAGAGTGAATCTGTGACAGACCATATTCTAAATACAAAAGAGCTAAAGACACTTCATGTCATTTAGCCTCTCAGCACAATGCTGTAGCTTAAAAAAAAAAAAAAAAAAAAAAAAGGAAAAGATAACTCTACACAAAGCAGGTCAGGAAAAGATCCAACCTATGCAGAGATTAAAGAAAATCCACTTCCTCAAGAAATCCACATTAAAATAATCAAAAACGTGGGAAAAGAGAAAGCCAAACAGCAACTCCTAATCTGTTTTATGAACAATAAATAATGAAGCTTTCAGTGGTGTAAAAACTGAAAACCATTTTACTGTAGATATTGATCCTGCAAATACTGTCTGCACTGTTAGTTTCACTGGTGTTCCAAACGGAGACAGAAATCCCACCGAAGGCAACGAGCAGGACCCACCAAGACGGCAGGATCCGTCGTAGCTACCCACTACGATAAAGTATTTCACAACACTGGGCTCAAGAGAAGATCTGGGCCAACGAAACCAGGAAAAGTACTAGAACAATCCATCCCCGTGGAATACGTAAAAGCGTGGAAACCTGAAGATGAATGTTTTATACTCTGTTGGGAAGACAACAAGTCTTACTGAGAAGTTGAAGCTCTCCGCTCTTCAGCTACGAAAGCAGTTGTTAAATTTACTGATGAAGGGCAACCACGAAGAAGCACCACTTTGCAACACCGGCCCACGGAAACAGAGGCATGCAGGGAGGAAGGACATACAACCAAACTCCTGAGTTCCGCAGACGAGGTGAAGGCCAAACAACAAGATCCACTCGGCCAAGCCAGCAGTTTCTCCAACCATTCTGGCTTGGCACTAAGACCCTCAGAGTCTTTATAAAGAAAAGGGCCACTGACTGAAACTTCAAGATCCAAACCTGTAGATGGACCTCTTCCTTTCCCTTCAGAAGCAACTGCCATGTGGATGTTAGTAAAGAATGAAAATGTAGATTTTAGGGGGGAAAAAATTCAACCCACACAAAAAGTAGAAAAAAAATATATAGAGTTCAATAAAGCGAATACATTTTACAAGTGAAAGAAAGAATTGTTTCTTCTGCCATCAATAAGACCGATGTGCTAATAATATAAAGAAAGAAAAGAAGACATAATTCTTTCTAGCTGAAATGTTTAGAGACATCAAAGTTTCCATCAATGACCCACCTCCAACCCTTAAAGCCATCCTTGTAAGTCAGCCTGGGACTGAGTCGGAAGGGAGTCTTGTGAAGTTCAGAGAAGGGCAGAGAACTCACCTGACAGTGTGGCCAGGGTTCGCTCAGCTGTTCCTCGGAGGGTCTCCCCAGGCTGCCACTCGGCCTGGGGAAGTATCCACACATCCTTGTCTCCAAGCTTCTCTTTGACCAATAGAACAAGGTTCCTGTCTAGCTTCCGGTGCAGCGAGGTTCTGTCGTTCTTTTCATCAGCTTCTGTGAAGAAAAGGGGGTCAAAAAAGACAAGAAGTCTGTGATCTGCCAGAACCAAGGAGAACAGAATTTTACAATCTTCCTTTGAGGCAGACTGTACCTCGAAGCCACAACCTCTGTCCTCTTATAATCAGATTACAACCCTGACGCATCTAATTCGTACCTCTTTCAGGGCAGGGTCTCACAATCTTGAGAAAACTACAATGTAAGAAGAGAAGACCAAAAGCTGAACTTCTCCTTTGAGGAGCACAACACAAAGTTCTTTGAGCCTTTGGAAAAGAAGCTACACCCACACTACTTCAAACACCACAACTTCGCTGGGTTTGACACTATTACTGACTTCACTAGGCCCGACTTTCTCTGTTCTTCAGTCTTCATGTATGAACTAAGATAAGAGAGCTCAATCCTCTGCTTTAGGAAGGATTTCAGATAAAACACAGGAAAGTAATGGGAAAGGTTTAATCTCCCTCCCGTTCTCACTCCCAAACTGGAGTTAAACTCAGGTAACATTCATGAAGTTCAACTGAGAGAGAAGAGGCTATCCCACCAGCACCCTTACCTCCCGCTCAAAAATAACAAAGGCCTTTAAAAATGACATTAGCGTAGATGTGAGGAACAGGGAAAATAATTTATTCTTCGCCAACCTGAAAGAAGTTTTGCAATCACTTGTTACTTACAACACAAAGTAACGGCGAAGCAAATGTTCTCTGTCTGGGAACCAAAATACCTAACTGCCCCTTCCCTTGTCTCTTGCTGGCCTGCAAAGACCACAAACCTGTTATGCGAGCTCCAGGTTTGAACTGTAGGAATTTCTGCTCCCATACATCTTCCAAATCCTGCACCAACAGTACATTCTGTCCATCTTCTTCTTCATCATACAAGTCAGCTTTCCTCTTTGCCAGTTGCTGGGCTTCATCCAAAGCACGAAGCTCATGGTCTGAATACATACTTCTCTCTACCTCAATCTGGGAAAATTAAAAGGACAAAAAAAGAAAGCCACAGGCAGAGTAGAAAACAGAGCTGTAGCACGCCTGACAAAGAACTTTACCACTCATCATAACCAGACATACAATCAAAACACCATGGAAAAAGAACCAAAGAAGAAAGGTCACCTGCACTTTGGGCTTGGGCTACATTTGCTAAAATGTTAGAAGGTGACTGAAGGTCAAGCTGCTTCAAAGAACAGAAAACTGGGACAGGCATTTCCTGCCCACTTACTATGCTCCTATCCTATCAGTCTTCTATCAAAATCTCATCATGGATTTTCCTGCCTCACAGAATTTGTACAGGCGCTGTCCCTTCTTCCTAGAATGTTGTCCCTGATGTTTTTCTAAGAAATTCCTGCTTATCCTTCAGGTTTCAATTTAAATATCACTTTCTTGGGGAGATATTCCTTGACACCGCCCATAAAATCAAATTAGATACCCCTGTTAAACCTTTTACAGTATCCTGTATCTTCCTTTATGACACTTAACAAGATCTGCAGTTATACAGTCATGTGATTATTTGGTTACTGACTTGGTCCACCTCCACTAGACTGAATAGTCTGAAAACCAAAGGCATGTCTGTCTTACTCACTACTGCGTGCCTACCACTTAGCACAGTGTCTGTACAAAGCAGGTGGTAATGGATTATCTATAAAATGATTAATAAAGTGTTTGCAGAATAAACTAATAAACCAAGTAAAAAGCACAAACTGAAGTTTCGAACTCTCAGTAGCCAAGACGCAAAACATCTCAGACTCTGGGAAAACAACGTTCAGTCAGTATCTGAGGGGATTTAAGCCCCTCACAGCCACTACACTGAATACTTGCCCTTGTTTTCTCACTTGGCCCTCAGACAGCTTTGATCGCACCATTTTATCGATGTGCCCACTGCCTTCTCCTAAAACATCACATCAGACTTTCTCCTCTCTAAATTATTGACGACCTAGGAGAGAGACGTCCGTCTTCTTCACCACCGCATACCTAGCGTGTGCAATGAAAAGGGAAACCATTCTCCAAAGAGCTGCCTAACGTGACAATAAAGAACAAGGAAAACAAACTATCTTTTAATGAACGCCTCCTATGCACCAAAACAACCCAGGAAGGTAGATACCAGTGCGCAGGTAAATACCCCGAAGTTCTGAAAGGAGATAAGACTTGCTCAAGGACACTCGGACTAACTGGTGCCGGAGTCGTGATGGAACCCAGGCCCACGTGTCTCTATTGGTTCCCCCAAGAGCCTCCTAGAAGCTGTAAGCTGCACCTCAATCCTACCTGCTGTAGTAGAGCCGCCATCTCTTCCTGCAATGGGGTCAGCGGCTTCGAGACCAACGGTGGCCGCTGCAGGCACAACGCGCCCACCAAGCGCCATGGAGACCCGCTGCTCAAGGGTGCGGCCGCAGGGGCCAGGCTGCGAGAGCCAAGGCTACCGGCCCAGTGCCCCTCGAACCGCCGCCAGCCCTTCGCCGCCTCTAACAGAGTCCGCCTTACGGGCGCCGCCATTCTTCTGCTCTCCCACAAGGTACCGCGGCTCCCCGCGGCATCCTAGGCCAATCCCATGCTCCCACAAGGCAGCGCGGCAGCGGCAAGACGGAAAGAGCTCCGTCCCGGGAACTACTAGAACGAACCATTCCAATATGGGGGGGGGAGGTGAGCAAAGATATCATGTTAGACGATTAGAGAAAAGGGAAGACACTCCCAGTTGGTACTATAAACTGAAGTTATTGCGGAGTATTTAAACTGGAACAAAAAATCTTTAATGAACCCTTTGAAGAGGAATGAGATGACTTTCCTTCTAAGCCCCCCCCCAACAAGCGCTCGTGGTGCTGGCGCCGCTCCAGCTTCGCCAGGTTCCGGGGTCGCGCGGACGGGACCTGACAGGGGTCAATTCAAGTCATGCAGGTGGTTCGAAAAACGGGGTCTTGGCTCTTGTGGTCTTGGGCTCGGTCACCGACGCCCGGGTAAGAATGATCACCCCCTCCGAACCCACCTCTACCCCCGCGACTGCGCTGCTGCCCGTGTCCCTGAGCCGCCCGGACTGCAGTAGCCGTTAGGCCTGGACCTCACCGAGATTTCCTTCCCCGCAGGGTCGTGGCTGGGGCGCCAGCCTCCACCATCCGCACCGACGCCCGGCAGCTACAAGATGCGGCGGCCAAGCAGGAAGTTGAGGAGAAGGCGGCCGCCCCGGCTCCGAGCCGCAGCAGTTTCAGGTGAGAGCCACTTAAGTCTAGCCCACGGAAGACCCATTCCACCGACCAAAGTCAGAGAACCAGTCAATCCCCTACTCTGCCACTTGCCATCTTTGGGACCTTATGCAAATTAATCTCTCAGACTCAGCTTTCTCGCCTACGAATGGAAAGGATACCGAGAGACGCTGTGAGGATCACATGAGATGCGCCTGGGCACAAAGTGGATGCTCTGTTAACAGTCTGATGAATGAATGCGTGAAAGTCGGAGGTGTAGAGTAGATGTCACCTTGTTTCCCTCTGAGGGGTATCCCGGCAGACTAACAGTTTTCCCTGGGCTCGGATACAAAATAGAAAGCGGAGGAGCGGGGCGGGGGGTTGGGGGGACAGGAGGCTCTAGGCTGTTGGTGCAGGGTGGCTTTTGTGCTGAGCCCTAGGGATTGGCACCTTGCTTTCCATCAGTGCCACCACCCCTGTGTGCCATCACATGCATTTAACACACGTTTACTGAAAACCTATTTGGTGCCAGGCACTGTGCTAGGTGCTGAGAACACAAATACAAAAGATCATTCTTCCGCACAAACAGTTCCCAGAGTACTAGGGAAGACAGATGTGCAAGAATTTTCAGCGTAATGTGGTCAGTAGTGTACTGGAGGTAAGAAATGGTTGCTTGGAAGTGTGAAGGAAGAGATGTCCCACTCCTGAGGAAATCAGGCAAGTACTGCCAGGAAGATAATATGGAGCTAAGAACTGAATTGAACGGGAGTTCAGCTGGACAATGTGAAAAGGATCATTTTAGGCAAAGCTAATATTCTGGGTAAAGGCATCAGTACGAAAGAACGTAGTATGTTCGGGGGCAGGGGAGAGTGATGGCAGAGGAGGGCAGCAAAAGAAGGGGTAAGAATGCTGACGTCTTCTCTGTAACAGTGGGGCTTTCACCCTGAGCTGCTGAAAGAATTTAAGCCAGGATCCTGCTGGAGTCTTTCAGCAACATCAGGCATTGTTTGAGGTGTTGGGACACATCAGTGACCAAACACCCCAAAACCCTGCCCCCATAGAACTTAAGTTCTAATGGATAGGGGACCAATAAATAAGAAATACGTACAACATGAGGGTATGACATGGCGAGAGTGTGTCTGTTGTCCAGGAGGAAGAGTAGGAAGGTCAGTGTGGAGTGAGGAATAATGCAAGAGATGGGGGAAGGGGGTGAGTGGTGCAGCAGGCACGCAGGGCTGCATCTGTATGGCCTTGTAGGACTTCGTGAGGACTTCAGTCTTGACACTGAATGAGTTGGGAAGCCGCTGGAGAACTTTGAGTACAGGGTTGACATGATGTTTCTTCATTTCAAAGAGTCCCTTTGGCTGCTGTGTTGATATTGAACTATAGGGAAGCAAGGATGGAAACTGGGAGGAGTCCTGTAAGCTATTAGAAGATTATTGAAATAATCCAGGCAGGAAATGATGGTGGCTTGGACCAGGATGACAACTGTCTGGGTGGAACACACAGAAAGTGACGCCAACGGGATGTGTCCGTGTAAGGTGTGAGAAAAGGAGAGGAATGAAGGAACGCTGTAAAAATTTTTGGCCTAAACGGCAGGAAAGGTGGAATTGTACCTAAGACAGGAAGATTGTAAGAGTTTGGTTTTGGGGGGTTATGTTTGAGGTGCTTAATTAACATCCAATGGAGATACAGTGTAGGCTTTTAGAAATGGAGTTCAGGGGACTGCTGGAGCTAGAGACACACATTTAGGAGATTCATCGTATAGATGGTGTTTAAAACCACAAGACTGTACAAGGTCATCAAGAGTATAAGTGTTGGGGCGCCTGGGTGGCGCAGTCGGTTAAGCGTCCGACTTCAGGTCACGATCTCGTGGTCCGTGAGTTCGAGCCCCGCGTCAGGCTCTGGGCTGATGGCTCAGAGCCTGGAGCCTGTTTCCGTTTCTGTGTCTCCCTCTCTCTCTGCCCCTCGCCCGTTCATGCTCTGTCTCTCTCTGTCCCAAAAATAAATAAACATTGAAAAAAAAAAATTAAAAAAAAAAAAAGAGTGTAAGTGTAGGTAAAGAGAAGAGGTCCAAGGACTGAAACCTGGAGTCTTCTTATGTTTAGAAATTTAGGAGATGACAAAGAACCAGCAAAAGAGACAAAGAAGGACACTCCACAGAAGTAGTGAGAAAACCTAGAGGGATTTTTTTTTTTTTTTTTTAATGTAGTTCAGGGGCAGAGAGATCAGCTGTGTCAGATGTTGTCGATAGGGTAAGTCACTGTGTTGATGGCAGATCTGCTTATGGGATTTAACATCGTGAGTTGGTTAGTGACCTTGCCTAGAGCATTTTTGGTGGAGTCATAGGGCTAAAGTCTGGAGTGGGTTCAAGGAGAGCAGGAGATGGAAAAAAACGGCAAGTACAGTCAGTTCTTTCAAGAGGGAATCAAGAGATGGGCAGTAGCTCCGGGAGGCTTTGGGATCAAGAGGTTCTTGTCTGTTTTTAGGTTGGGGAAATGACAGCATGCTTTACCGACGGGAAGGATACGGGGTGGAAACGTTGCTCGAGTGGTGTCCTTGAGAGGCTAACACAAGTGGAGCATCCAAACAGGAGAGAAGGCAAAGATTGTGGGCACAGATGTTTGGTAGAGGACGCTGGCAGAAATTCTGATTGCCTGTATTTCCCTGTCAAGGTCATCAGCTGGCTGTGAGGAAACAAAGCAGGCGGAGGTTGAAGGAGACAAAGGAAGGTATAAAGCATCATCCAGGAGAGTGGAAGAAGGATAATTGAACTGGGGACATGCATACAGAGCCGGTCGCCAGGCAGTGCTGAGGGCCCACTTGATGTCAGAAGTCATTAAAATAAAGCGGCGGCTCTCAACTGGGGTGATTGGGCCTCCAAAAGGACTTTTAGCAGTATCTGAAGACATTGCTGATTGTCACAACTCAGGACGCTGGAGGGACAGCGGGTAGAGGCCGAGGACACTGCTGTACACGCCACAGCGTGCAGGCCAGCCCCTCACAACAAAGAATTGTCCTGCCCAAGATGTCACTAGTGCTAAAGTTGAGAAACCATGATACGTGGAGAGGCCAGTCGACACTGGTGTGTATTTTTCTCTAGTCAGCTGTGCAAATGCATGCCCAGGCTCAGAGTGGCTGCAGAGATGGGTCGGCCGGGGTTAGGGTTTGCCAGGAAGGTACGATGGAGAGGAGGCAGAGGATTGAAGGGGTGTGCGAGGGAGTGATTGTAATGATTGGCCGGTGGTGGAATTTACTGAAGGCCAGGAGAGAAGTGAAGGCCTTGGTGGGGGGAAGCATACGAGTGGGGAGAATCAGTGGGCTTGAAGGGTTCCCGGCGTGAGGTTCTGCGGGTGCGCCTGCAGCCGGTGGCCTGACTGGTGCTTGAAACCGAGGTGATGAGGCTGCAGACGTGGTAATGACAAAGGCCAGGTATGACCACAGGAGTAAGTAGCCAGGCTAGGATAGAGGACACAGGGTCACTGGAGAAAAGGAGGTCAAGAAACAGAAGCCGTATATACCATATATACAATTATGATAGGAGTGGTGAGCCAGGAGCTATGACCTCTGCGTTTTTCTACATTTATTTACATTTAAAAAAAAAATCCTCTCCAGCCGCAATGAGAAAGTGGGCTGAAGAGCGGGAGGCCAGGCCTTCTTTATCCGGGAGCGGAAGTGCAGACTCCCCTGCCCAGGTTCCAGCACCTGCCAGGCTGTCAGGGTCAGTTTGGGTTGGTGGCATGCAGGGCCCAGCACACACCCATGCCTCAGGTGCTTGCAGTGGAAGTCAGACCCCCCGACCCCCACTTTCCAGCCCTTCAGCAGAGAGAGCAGTGGCTGTTTTCAGTCCTCACCCTTCCAAAGAGACGCCGTGTATGCAGGCCTCTCTCCCTCTCCCTGGTATGAGGACGGGTGTGAAGAGGCTGCAGACCGGCGCCCGGAGGCTTTGTCTTTCGTTTTTCTGGGCTTCCCTGCGGTGAACCACTCACTCATCTGTACAGTGGACCTGGTTGGCTTAGAGGCCCGATTTGTCCATGCCTTCGATTAAAATGGTTCACGTTCCAAACCCTCCCTAGCTGAGAACCCTTGCTGTGTATAAAAGGCAGTGCACTGGTACGTTCAATCTTGGGTAGCCTTAAGTTTTTGGACCCCAAGTCAGTAGAGGAAATGATGATGTTTTAAACATTGATGTCATCGCAGAGCCTCATCCACTGTCCATCTTGGCTTGTAGGTTGAAAAGCCAGTGACCTGCTGAGGGGCTGAATCACCTCCACAATCTGCCCTAGCAGGAGGGAGCACACCTGTAACTCTTGAATACCGTTGTGTTATTTTCTGTTTTGGTTTTGTTTTTTGTTTTTTTTTTTTTTAGCGTTTATTTTATTTTTGAGACAGAGAGAGACAAAGTATGAACGGGGGAGGGTCAGAGAGAGGGAGACACAGAATCTGAAACAGGCTCCAGGCTCTGAGCTGTCAGCACAGAGCCCGACGCGGGGCTCGAACTCACGGACCGCGAGATCATGACCTGGGCCGAAGTCGGCCACTTAACCGACTGAGCCACCCAGGCGCCCCGTTTTGTTTTTTGAAACTATCTAGGAAAGCAGGTGGGGCTCCAGGGCAGGACCATGATCCTCTAGTAGAGTATTTTCTAACCCAGCATCCACTGAATTTCAGGAGGCTGTGGGAGGTACAAACACCGTCTGATTCCTGCGTGTAGGCGGGATACAGCAGTAGGTTTACTCAGGTCTGGAATGTTGAGTCACAGCTGTGTGTGTTTGAATAAAGAAAGCACAGCATGGTGAACAGAGCTTTGAACTGAGGCAGGTCTCCTAAGCCCGAAGCCTGGCTTCCCTTGCTCACCCTGCTCCCCTATTTGTACCTCCGTGTCTCCACCTGCAAATAAGAGTACTGACCTAGAGATGACCAGAGGACAGATTCGACTGAGCTAGAAAAAGAACTTGAGCCCCACACAACGTCTAGGTCACTGCTCTCGGCCTGAGTTCATATCTGCTTCACCAGGGATATTTTAGAAATAGATTCTCGGCCCCTTCCAGAAGTCAGGCGTGGGGCGTAAGCATCACAACCACGTGATTCTGCCATTCAACCAGCTTGGAAAACTGGGCCCCTGCTCAAATCTGGCCGGTTTCCTGGTTTTTCATAAATAACATTTTACTGGAACATTGTCCCACCCATTAATTTACCGTGGTCTGTGGCTGCTTTTGTACTCCCAGCGGCAAAGCCGAGTAGTTGCAACAGAAACTTCATGGCCAGCAAACCCTAAATTGTCTATTATCTGGCCCTTTACAGAAAAGGCATGCTGACGTCTCTCATAGGGGATACTGGCTTGGTTTGTTTTTTTTTTTTTAATAGTAATGATATATTATTTTGTCTTTTTTTTATAAAATAGAGAGTCAAGATGCCACCTAAAACCAGAAATAGAGATTTGACCTTATTTTTTTTAATTGCAGAGAGTGGCCCATAGAGAATTGAAAATAGTGATCTGATCGTACAAGAAGGGACAGGGGAGGGTCGAGAGCGTGGATGAAATCCTCTTCTCCTAGCAGAAACTCACTAGGAGTGTCCAGAGTCGGCACACAAAAAAAGACCACTGAAGCATGGTGTTCACCCATAAGAGCAGTGGCACCGGACGGACTGGGGGCAGCTGCCACAGGAGCAGGTCCGGGTGGCAGACTGCTGTTCTTTGTGGTCTTAAAACAAAAAAATCAGGATTCACCTAAAGTGTTTCTTTAATTGCAGCATTTACCCTCCAGTTCCGGGACAGGAGAGCCCTCTGAGGTGGGCAGGAAAGAAATTCGAGGAGATCCCGATCGCACACATTAAAGCATCCTACAACAAGTAAGTGGCAGGAGCGCCTGGGCAGGTCTCGTGGGGGCTTCTGTCCCCTTCGTGGGGGAGGGCAACCCCGGCGGGGAGGGAGGGCCGAGTTCCACAGGGCAGTGTTGATGCACACTCCTCCCTCCTTTTTTGGGGGGAATCCACCTCTGTCTTTATAAAGTTTATTCAGGGTGCCTGGGTGGCTCAGTCATTAAGCTCTGACTTCTGCTCAGGTCATGATCTCTTGGTCTCATGGTTCGAGTCCCATATTGGGTGAGATTGAGCGTCTCTCTCTCTCTGTGCCCCTCTTGGGATTCTCTCTCTCTCCCTCCCTCTCTCTGCCCCTCACTCACTTGCACCCTCTTTCTCTCAAAAAAAAGTTTATTCAGATTCCACGAGAGTGTGAACTAGGCTGGGCATACTACATTGATAAGCTTTCTTTGCCTTTCTTTGGAGTAGTATTTCCTGGTTCTGCTCCAGAGCTGGAGAGAGTGTTTATTGAGGTGTTTGTTTAGTGTTACTGTGTAATGGGGAACAGCAAATGGGTGATACATAAATGAGAGAGGCGGTTGAAGAGTATGCAATTTATTTACAAACTAACCAAAATGTCAATCTCCAAATAAGCATTGTCCCTTTGAAGTACTCACCTTGGGTCACTGTGTGTTGACCTCTCACCTTGTAGGGCTAAACAAGAATAGTGATTTAATGTGACAAGACTAGTATTCTGAGTGGCTGACAGGTGGGTGCCCAGGGACTTCCCGGCTGTGTATTGGCAACAGAAGCCTTGCTGACGTTGAGGACAGCTTTGCAGGCCAGGCCCCCACATGGAGGTGGGGTCACTGTTTGGTCTCAGCCTGCCCACAACGCAATTCAGAGAACCACACGGGAGACTGTTGGTGGTCAGGGATGGGGCGTGGGGCACACGTGAGACGCTGCAGGATTCACCCAGCATTCGTCTGATAAGCTCAAAATGAGAGCAGCCGGATTTCTGGCTCCCCCTCTCTGGCTAATAAGGACATGGGTTAGCTGTGCTTGTTCGAGCCTCTGTGGCCCACCCTGTCCATCTGCTGAAGTTGTGTCAGGGACAGGCAGCTCTCTTGCGCTCTGTTCAGTACAGAAAACCCAGGAAGCCCTGCCAGGGGAAATGGCAGTTCATAGCCGGGCCAACAAGGTCATAGCCAGGCCAGCAAGCAGACTGCCCGGGGCCGCCTAGGGTCCCCTGAGCCCCTTCAGGCCAGAAAGCAGAGCAGTGTTGACCGAGGGGAAATAAGTATGTCTAAGTATTTTTTTTTTTTTTATGTTTATTTTTGAGAGAGAGAAAGAACGCGCATGTGCAGGGGAGGGGCAGAGAGAGAGTGAGGTCGGCTCTGCACTCACAGCAGAGAGCCTGACAAGGGCTCGAACTCATGAACCACGAGATCATGACCTGAGCCAAAGTCAGACACTTAACCAACTGAGCCACCCAGGCACCCATGGCTAACTATTTCTTGAAGTCAGTTAGAGATGACTATAAAAAAAGTTTCACTTCTCTAAAAAAAAAAGTTTTTTGGTCTTGGAACAGAGTGTCATTAGCATTAAAATTGTCCAACAGGAGGGTCGCCTGGGTGGCTCAGTTGGTTAAACGTCTGACTCTTGATCTCAGCTCAGGTCTTGATCTCAGGGTCATGGGTTCAAGACCTACATTGGGCTCTGCACTGGGCATGAAGCCTACTTAAAAAAAATTATCCTGGGGCGCCTGGGTGGCGCAGTCGGTTGGGCGTCCGACTTCAGCCAGGTCACGATCTCGCGGTCCGTGGGTTCGAGCCCCGCGTCGGGCTCTGGGCTGATGGCTCAGAGCCTGGAGCCTGTTTCTGATTCTGTGTCTCCCTCTCTCTCTGCCCCTCCCCCGTTCATGCTCTGTCTCTCTCTGTCCCAAAAAAATAAATAAACGTTAAAAAAAAAAAAAATTATCCAATATGGTAGTATTGCTCACTTTTTTAGGTATGATCATGGTTTTGTGGGATTTTTTCAAAGTCATTATCTTTTAGAACTAAATACTGAAATATTTACCGATGAGATGTTGGGTCTCGGATTTGTTTCAAAATAACCCATCGTGGGGGAAGACCAGAGTAGAAACAGGATTTATAGATGAGACTAAATTGGATATGAGTTAATAATTCCTGAAGCTGGGTGCTGGGCCCATGGGTGTTCATATACTTTTCTATTGTTTTTGTATATATTTAAAACTTCCCCTAACAAAAGCCTTTTTTGTTTTTTTTTTTTTAAGTTACCTGATATAAAACATCTAACTTCTTAGGGAAAAAAGCCAAACAGGGATATCAAGTCTAGACACTGGCCACAGGGAAGACACTAGGAGGGAAACGTGCCACCCTTCTGGATGACACTTGCCCACTCCAGACTGTGCAGCCTGTGTTAGCTCGGCCTACTAAAACCACCACAAACAGGGGCTTAGACGGCAGACGTGGATGCCTCACAGTTCCAGAGGCTGGAGTCGGGCATCAGGGAGCCAGCACGGTGGGGTTCCGGTGAGAGTTCCTCTGAGTCACAGGTGGCCGGCTTTGCGTTGTGTCCTCACCCGATGGAAGGGGTGAGGGAGCTCTCCGGGGTCCCTTTTATAAAACAGAGCACTGACCCTGCTCGCGGGGGCTCTACCCTCGTGACCTACTCACCTCTCAAAGTCCCCTCCTCCAAATACCGTCACATTTGGGATTAGGATTTGAACATGAGTTTGGGGAGGACACACACATGCAGTCCATACCTGAGCTGTCCTTAGATTCTGTGATGTGTCAGATTTTGACGGGGTTCAGGGGGTGATTGGGACCCTTCCTGACGCCTCCTGTAGGAGTTCAGAACATTCATCTGACAAGTTCAGAGGGCACTCAACTGCTAGTTGAGTGCCTTTCTCTTTCTCAGCCAGGCGTGCAAGGGCCTGGCTTAGTGTTACTTCCCTGACCAGTGCTGTGTCCTGTGTGCCTCCCTGCTTTCCCAGCACGCAGATCCAGGTGGTCTCTGCCGCCCACCAGCCCCTCGCCCGCGCGTCCTGTGGCACCGAGGGATTCCGGAATGCCAAGAAGGGCACTGGCATCGCCGCACAAACAGCAGGCATAGCTGCAGCCGCGGTAAGCGTGTGTCTCTCTGGCGCCCCCTGCATTGTGTGCTGGTTTGTGCAGGCCTGATCCCTGGGAGGGAGCTTCTCCTTGAATAGTCCCCCAGGAGCAGTGGTGTTTGCCAACTGTTGTTCGATACCCTAACATCGGGGGCAGTTTGAAGGGACCTTTTTTCTCTCATGAAGTACCAATCTGATTGTGAACTGCTGCAGACCTTTCTAGAAGCAAATTGGCAGTGTGCGCCTATTTGTATATTTATTGACCATCTGCTGTACAGCAGGCACTCTGCTTTCTGATCTTTCCTCAGAGGATGCTCAGTATTACCCACGTGTTTTGTTTTTTTTTTTTAATTTTTTTTTCAACGTTTATTTATTTTTGGGACAGAGAGAGACAGAGCATGAACGGGGGAGGGGCAGAGAGAGAGACACAGAATCGGAAACAGGCTCCAGGCTCTGAGCCATCAGCCCAGAGCCCGACGCGGGGCTCGAACCCACGGACCGCGAGATCGTGACCTGGCTGAAGTCGGACGCTTAACCGACTGCGCCACCCAGGCGCCCCTACCCACGTTTTTAAGAGCCAGTTAAGATCCGGAGTGTGGGCCTCGCTCAGAGTAATTGGTCTAGGACCACAGCCTATGCCTGGGCTGCCGTAGCACGGGCCTTACAAAGGTTCACACTCTGCCAAATTGGAAGTATTTCCTGAAGGAAAACTTCAGCCTGCAAACAAAGCTGGATGCCCCAAAATAGTATTTGCTATGTATAAATGACCATCAGAATGTGTTAAGTGTCTACCACTGGACAGACTGTATACACTAAAATATGCCACCATTAACAATGAGCTCTGCGTGGCAGGTTGAGTGGACTTCTTTGTGTTTTCCAGACTTTCTATAATGAACAGCCTTTATAATCAGGAAAGAAACTTTTCAATGATAACCCTTAAAATTTAAAATAACACTTTTTAAGTGGGTTACTTAGTATTTAGGCTCAACCTTAAAAATCTGCACTCGCTCCCCTGAGAACACAGAAGCGATATTTAGAAATCTCCATCAGGTGGCAGTGCTGACCTAGGGTTTGACAAGTTCCATGCTCTCTGCTGGTGTCTGCCCTGCACTGTGGCCTTTGCTGCCTTCCCTGTGTTCTGCCTGTTTAAGGATGGGGATGCCTCTTCCCTGCAGCTCATAACCCTCTTGGTCCTGGTAGCAGTAGCAACAGATCTGATGGAGCAGTTCTCTCCCTGGAGCACTGACACTCTTTCCTCCTCTCCAGAAAGCTGCCGGGAAGGGCGTGACCCACATCCGAGTGGTCGTGAAAGGCCTGGGGCCAGGGCGCTTGGTAAGTGAGCCGGGGTCTCCGCAGGGTGTGCGCTTCCTTCCTGAGAGAAACGGGGCTTGAGCGCAGAGTCAGGAGACTGGGAAAACCCTGTGGTGGATTTCCATGAGGGCTTCAGTTTCTTTCTGGTCTTTGAACCTACTAAGCTTCTCAAAAGCATGCCCAGATCACTTAGTTTAACTCATCAGACACTTATTGAGTGCCTGCTGTGTGCCAGGCACTGGGAATAGAAAGGTGCTCCCTGGGGGCTGTCACAGATGGACCCCTCGGCACAGACAGCAGGTGCAGTGGTAAAGCTTGTGCCCAGCGTGTTGGGTGCCCATGGGGTATTTCCCCAAAGGTGACATCTTTACTGACTTTTCAAGAATAGCAAGGTATTAGCCAGGTGTGGGGGGAGAGAGAGGACATTCCAGGCAGAGGAAACAACAAAAGCGTAATGCTTACAGGGTGTTGGGGTTTACAGATACTCTTAGTTGTCAGATTCCAAAGCACACGGTGGGAAGTGGTCGGTGCACCTAGAGAAATGGAAGCATCGAGGACGTGGTTGAGGGGTTTGGTCGGGAGTCCTTTGGGAGAGATCAGAGTCAGGATTGTAGGTATGAAAGCCCCACCCCGGCCCTTTCCAAGGCCCATCTGGACATGCTGGGTCACCGTCTCTGGGACCATGCCATTCTACTGTTCCTTCTGCCCCTTCTAGTCTGCCATCAAGGGACTGACCATGGGGGGCCTGGAAGTGATCTCAATCACAGACAACACCCCCATCCCGCACAACGGCTGCCGCCCCAGGAAGGCTCGGAGGCTGTGACGGAAAGGAAGCCTGCCCCTGAACGTGACCTCAAGTCCCGCCTCCAGCTGGACCTCACAGAAAGCACACTGTCAGAGCTCTCTCCAGAGGAGGGCTTGCCGGAGACCCTCAGGGAGTAAGACAGAGCTTTGCCCCCTTATGTGGTCTTCTCACTTGTTCCTTCGACTGGAGACCGGTACCCAGAAGTGACTCAAGAGGAGCCCCAGGGTGGCTGATGCCCAGACTCCAACCAGGAAATGCCGCCTCTGCTCTGGAAAAATAAAAATGTCTCTACATGTGCAGTGGTTCGTGCGTGCTCTCTTCCAGAGTTGCAAACAGCGTTCCCCGCTGCCTTCTGACAGTGAGAAAGTGATCGTGGGTCGAGGTGAGAGCCTAGACAGAGGCTGAAAAGGGAAGTCTGAGCTGTTGTTTATCAGATAGCCTCCTCATTGGTTTCAGGTATTTCCTCTCGGGCCCCAAACCGAGGGCTTTTTGCCTCCTACCTCTGGAGTATCGTGGGAGTAGAAGATCCCACTGTTAGCAGACACGTCTAAAGTTCGCACCCGTGGTGGAAAAGGACCCTGCCTGAGCTCAGGTTCCATAAGTGTGGACGGTCAGAGCTTCCCCACAGCGAAGTCACCTGACGCCCACCCAAGCCCTTCAGCATCCCCAGCACCCAAGATTGGGGGACCCTAAAGGGAAGAGATAGAGGGGTGTAAGATGGGATTCTCTAGAAAATCGGGTGGGTGGAGGGGTGGGCAGGAGCAGGAATTGGTGGGGAGCCCAGAAGGTGTGGACACCAGTGGGCTCAGCCTGGGAACCCCAGGCAGGACTGGCTGCTTGCTGATGGGTTCTGGGCTCCCCGGATACCACGCGGGAGCTGAGGGTGAGGGGTCTAGAGACCCTGGGGCTCTGCACCCCCTGGAATACCACACGGGAGCCAAGGGTGAGGGGTCTGGAGACCCGGCAGGAGGGACCCGGCCTCCCTGGACAGCAGGCCAGCATCCAGAGCGTCCACACATGCCGTTTCTCCCACGTGAACAAGGCTGCAGGAAGGGCCTGCCGAGCACAGAGAGGTGGGCGCCATGCAGTCCCACATCTGGGCCCAGCCGGCCAAGCAATGTCATCTGCCTGAACTCCTGGGACTTCATCCACAGGCGCTGTCTCAAACAGGAAAGCACCTGTGATATGCAGGGTTAGAGGGGAGAAAGACCACAGGCTGGGCGTGAGTTTAGAAGGAAAAAATGTCTCCCTACTGCCTTCTCTTCTGTCCTCGGAAGGACCTGAGGCTGACTTGTGACCCTTGACTGAAGAAACCCAACCGGAGGCTTGTCGGGTTAAGGCCGTTGCTGGAAAGTGTTCTGTTGTCTCAGCAAAAGCACGTAAACAGGATTCATGAAAAAAACACGAGCGCTCACACAGCCCTTGAGAACGGCTCTGTGATTTGTTGGGGTTTAGCCTTTATTCAGGTGGGCAGAGGACCGTCCGACGGTTTATCAGGCAGGGCCCAAGCAAGAAACAAATGGTTGCAAAGGTTTAAGAGAGAAGTTTAACGAAGGTTCTCTACAGAGGTGTGGGCGGGGTTGAGGGAACGAACACGGCCTCATTCCCCTTCTAGCAAGAGCCGGAAGCCCTCCCACCCGCAGCTGCCAGGGGCAGGGGGAAGCACGGTTCCCAGAACCTGGCTGCGGGGAACGCAGCCTCGGTCCCGGAGGCTCAGCCTCACAGGCCACAGTGGTGGTCCCCATCCTTCCTGAAGAGCGGTCCTCTGTACGCTAGTTTTAGAAAACGTTCTCTTAATCACAGCGGGGCTTTGAACAGGAAAATCACACCCAGGGGAGCCTGCAAGCACAGACAGGACACCGGGGCCCTAAAGGATCGATGGTTTTGGGTCCAGAAACAGATGCCTGGCACTGCCTCCAGAGCCCACGGTCAGGGTATGCTGGAGGGTGCACGCCGCGTTGGTGTGAGCGCTCCGTGCACGCCGTGGTGTGCAGGCTCTGTGAGGCCAGGCCAGGCTCCGGTGCTCTCTTAAACTGTAGTATGGTCTTGACCTCTCAAAGACCTGCTCCCCACCCCTCCCTCCCCCCACCCCCGAGAAGACTAAAGCGCGTGCACCCAAGTCTGACTTAGTAAGGCAGTTAACCATTGACCTGAACTGCTGGCCGCCCCGTCCCCTGCGGCTGCAAACCCTTCCGAGCATCGGGCCCCACGGTCCTGAGAACACAGGTGGGCCATGTGCTCGCACCTTCCCGGGGGCAGAGAACAGGCAGAGCTGGGCGGGGGATCCCCACTCTGCACCAGCAGAGTGTCGGCATCAGCTTGTGTGACGACTTCCTCGTTTCCGGGCAGCAGGGCCCTGGACTCTCTATGAGGCACCTGCAGTTTTGCCCCAACCGCCTCCGAGCCGGTGGCACAGGACTGGCTCCGTCACGGAAGCCTCTCTGCTCCCACGCAGGCAGAAGGGCAAATACGACTTCTCTCCTTTCCGCAGAGACCCAGTGTTTTCCCTTTTTCCAGCCGAGGTCATCACCTGACACTGACATGTACCGTCACCGCCGAAATAAGCCTGCTTCACGTTAGAGCACCTGGACGCTGGCAGAACATCCCTGCACGTTAAGGGAAACCATTCTCCAATTACCTCTGCCTGCAACCTTGCCCTGACACATCCATTCAAAAAAACCCACAAAACATGCGTATATACCTTCCCCCTGGGCTCCCTTATTATTTTTCTCTACTTGTTTTTCCTCTAGTGGATAGACACACTGCTTTTTAAATCTGAGTAGTATCAGCCCCAAGCAGAAATTACCCATTCAACCGAATTAAGCAAACATAGGTTATTTTTTTTTTGCACAAACAGGTTGGGCACCGGGGGAACAGAAATGCCGTGACCGTCCTGCATGAAGCTCACAGTCTGGGGAAGCTAGACAGACACGGGGCCAAATCAGAAAGAAGTTCCAGAAAAGAGGCATGAGTGGCCTCGGTGTTTGAGTGTAAGAATGGCCCCCTCAGTTTCAGGGACGGAAGGGAGGGCTTTATGGGGGAGATGGCAAGCAAGAGAAGCCACCGGACCGGACTGTGTCCTTAGGATGGAAAGCTGGCAAGGCAACACAGCCCAGGTGGAGGGGTCAGAGATCATCGGGTTACTGGGTGTAGCTTGGTTGGCATGGAGGGGGTGGTCCCGGGGTTCAGACCGGATAGGAGGACAAATGGAGGGAGAAGCTTACGGAAGGAGTCAAATACCTTGTGGCTACACCAAGAATAAAGGGTAGGTCCAGCAGATGCGGAGAAGGGGAGGTGGGTATGGAGAAGGCAGGAGACAAGAAGGAACTCCAACATTAGGAACTTTAACGCTCGCTGTTTACAGGCGATGAAATTGGGTAGGTAGGCATCGTCTAAGATCAACTGGAAATAAGAATCCCAGAGGTTTAAGGCAGGAAACTATGAGCTGCAGACAGAGTTGTCCGTCTTAATGCTGAAGCCACAAAGGGAAGCCGGAAGGGGACAGAGAAGAAGGCTGTGAGAGCAAAGGTCCCTAAACGAAGCCCAGTGGCCCAGAGAAGAGGAAGAGCAACCCCCTCCCGTGGCCACCGCTGTGTGTGTGAGGTGCAGGGTTGGGGGAGCGGAGCTCTGGGGGCCAGGGAGGAAAGGGAGGGGTGGCGGGAGTCACGAAGCGGAAAGCAGGCTGCGCGCTGGGACTGGGGTGCGGGTGCGGAGGAGGGGTGCAAATGGAAGGGGCCTGTCATGCCTGGAGGAGGCAGGGACAGGGACCCACCATAGCCCCGGTCTGCACGGACAGAATCTGGGTCCAAGGTCTGCTCTGCTTCTAACCTGCTTTTATATGGAATATAAAAGGTCAGAAAGCATGAAGAGATGCTCAGTCTTACCAGCAAGCAGGAAATGGGAGTTAAAATACAGGACCTTCCTTCCCCAAATGATGCTAATCAAAGCCATGGTGGGGCAGAGACTGCCCAGGAAAAAAGCAGAGAATGAGGAAAGCAGGAGGCTGAGTCGTAAGAGTTGTAAATGCTCCAGGAGGACAAGGCTGCAAAGCAGGTGGGGGCGGGGGGGGGGGGGGAAGCGGTCAGAGAGGCAGCAGGTGTGGTGTCTCGAGAGCCAAGGGACAAAGTGCAGGCTGTGGCTCAGAGCTCTAGCCAGGTGAGGACCGGGCAACAGCCACCTGGATTTGGCAACGCGGAGGTCACCGTCCGCCAAAGGGAGAGTGGCTGGGGGAGCGTGGGAGGTGAGGAGAGAGGCGGAGGATCCTGGTAACGTCTGTGTCGTGGCTACAGGGAGCGTGCCAGAACACCCGCACTCTCCCCTGAGAAGTGGCGGGCCAGGAGTCGGGGTGTGGAGGCGCCCCGGACCTCAGGGAGGAGAGGGAAGTGGCTCGGAGCTGGGGAGAGGCAGCCCTCAGCAAGGTGGCAGGAAGCCAGGCCTCAGGGGAGAGGCAGCCCGCGTGGGGCTCCCTGTGACAGGCGTGCCCACTGTAAGTTGGGGACAGCTATGCTTGACTGGTCACCAGCAACTGAAACAGAATATCCTTGCAATCAGCACACAAGTAACGTTTCTCCCCACCTACCCCACCACCACTGCCCCCACACGCCATACAATTGTTCTGAAGTGAAATAAAAGCGCTATTCCTCTCTGAGCCCTTACTGGGGGGACTAGAAATAGCTAGAGCCTCTTCAGAAGGAAGTTTGGCAGTATCTGTCAACACTTAGGATGTACAGACCTTTGGCTTCAGAATTCCCTTCAAGGAATACATCCTGGGGAGCGAGCGACGCTGTCCCAGAGAACATTGTCCCTGTGCAATACAAATGCTCCACCTCCCCGCTGGCTTGTTGGCTACTGGCCCCATGTGGCTCTTGAGAACCTGAGATGTGGGTAGCATGACCAAGGAGCTGAATTTGGGGTTTTATTCAGTTCGGATTAACGGACACGTGCATAGAAACGTGCTGGTGGTACCTACTACCTTGGACAGTGCAGTTTAGATCCTGTTCGTGGGTGTGGCAAGTATATGCAAAGATACAGATTTCCTGAAGCACTGTGAGTAAAGACCAAAAACTGCAACCAAGATGTGCATCAATAGCGGGCCAGTAAAAGACATCACGGTGCATCCATTATAATGGAGAGTTAACCCTGAAACAAGCCAACATGTATCGCTGAGTGAAAGATAAAAGGGTCCAGGGGACAGTGTGCATAGGATAGTCACTAATTTTTGTACAAAAGGGCAGGATATGGGGCTCCTGCGTGGCTCAGTCGGTTGAGCACCTGACTTCGGCTCAGGTCATGATCTCACGGTTCACGAGTTCGAGCCCCGTGTCGGGCTCTGTGCTGACAGCTTGGAGCCTGTCTTGGATTCTGTGTCTCCCTTTCTCTCTGCCCCTCCCCTGCTCGTGCCTGTCTGTCTCTGTCTCTCAAAAATGAATAAACATTAAAAAAAAATTTTTTTTTAAGGGCAGGCTAGGTGTACGTAAATGTATATGCATTAAGAACCTGAGAAGACAGACCCCAAAATGGCAGTGTCTCTGTAGGGAGAGAAACTGGGAAACCAGTGTGCTTGTTCAGATTAATTAATGAACCAACTACAATAAAATAGAAATAAAGGACTGGTTTGTAAAAAAAAAAAAAAAAAAAAAATGTATAAAAGCTGCGAAGTTAGACATTATATATAAATTATCTGCTAAAGTACGCACACAACATCATTAATGGATATTTTGACCCACTCGGACCCTGTAACGCACCCCACCCCCATCCTGCAGGTGGTCCGGTATTTGAGGGAAGACATCTGACTTGGCTCAGAAACGTGTTGTGGTAATTAATCTGGCTTCTCCCCTCTGCCTGCCTGGGTTCAAATTAAATTGTGCACACGCTCTGCGATTTAGCATAACAAGTCTTGCCAGAGAAGCCGGCCTCGGTGTCATTATTGCTGGGCTGGAAGGAGGGGGCAGACAGAGCAAAGTGCTCTGTTTCCATAGTGCCCCGTGGCGGCTTAACCACGATGGATTTGCGTAATCCCCTTGAACGGAAACGAAATGTCAACGAAGGGGCAGCCTAGTGTCCAGGGGGCCCTGGCCGGCAGAACAAATGTCATCTAGACCCAGATGAGCACAGACTCGGCACACAGGCTGTCAGGCCACACTCCCCACCCCACCCCCTCCAGACCTCAGGGTCCCCCTCAGGTCAAAGAGGGGGTGAGTGGGACGCAGCTCCGGCATCCCAGGAGCCCACAGCTCATTCATGGAAGGCCCGGGTCCTGACACACTGGTGGCCACACGGGGAGAGCCTCTGGGGTGTGACAGAGGCCTGACTGTGTGTCCCAGAAGTGCAGTTAGCCCTTCTCCCCCTAATCCTGTCTCCCAGGGGCCTTCAGGCTCCTCCAGCTGCCCGTCCCTTCCAGCCTGCTGAGGTGGGAAGGGCTTGATCGTTGGAGACCAGCCCTGCCTCAGTCTGAACCTCAGCCTCTCCACCTCCCAGGGCTGTTAGGGGCATTTGCTAAGACCACCGTGTACTCCGCTGTATACAGCAGGTGCTCATCCAGGGTGCCTGTGTCCCTCTCACACCTGTGGGCTCTGGGCAGTGTGGGCACCGGCTGGGAACACGGTGGTGAACACAGGTGTGGGTCCAGCTTGCTGCCATCATCATTATTACTTTTTAAAAGCTTTTTTTTTCCTGTGATTTTTTAATCAGAAAATGTTCTGTAGGAGCCAATCACCTGTCCTCCTGCTCCCTTAAATCCACTCAACTGTAGATTAAGCCAGATTGTTAAAAACTTGCAGCCAAAAATTAAATTAAAAAGCCAAATGACTCAAGAGTCTATCCCTCAAGGGTTTTTCTTCCCTCCTTCCTTCCTTGAAAATCTATCAACACTCAGACACAATATGCCTGAAACCTGGTACCTGCCCTAAGCAGCTTTGAGGCTAGTGAGAGAGACAAATTCTGGAAAAGACCATTGTAATACCACTGGTGCTACCACAGAACAGGGGCACCTGTGTGTGTGTGTGTGTGTGTGTGTGTGTGTGTGTGTAAGCACGTGCATGCGTGAGCACATGTGTGACAGTAGGTATCAAGGAACACTTCCTAGAGGAGGTGACATCTGAGCTAAAGATAAGAGTAAGAGAAGGCATGGGGCGCTTGGGTGGCTCAGTTAAGTGTCTGACTTCGGCTCAGGTCATGATCTCACGGTCCGTAAGTTCGAGCCCCGCGTCAGGCTCTGTGCTGACAGCTCAGAGCCTGCAGCCTGTTTCAGATTCTGTGTCTCCCTCTCTCTGACCCTCCCCTGTTCATGCTCTGTCTCTCCCTATCTCAAAAATAAAAATAAAAATGTTGAAAAAAAGAAGAGTAAGAGAAGGCAAATGTTGGGGGTGAGGGGGACGTGTCGAGCAGAGGATGGCATGAACAAAGGGCAGAGTGCGGAGATGACAGCCTGCAATAAACTGCACACTGTTCAGAGCATAATGTGAGAGAGGGAGGCTGCAGGGGGCTGCATCATGGTCCCCAGAGGTATCAGATCTCAACCCTGGAACCCACACTTGTCACCCTATATGCAAATAGGGTCTTTACAGATGTGCCAAAGGATCTTAACATGGGAAGATGACCCTATCTGGATGGACCCTAATGAGATCACATGTATCCTTATAAAATGGAGGCAGCGTTGGGGCGCCTGCGCAGCTCAGTCAGTTAAGAGACCAACTTTAGCTCAGGTCACGATTTCACGGTCCATGAGTTCGAGCCCCGCGTCGGGCTCTGTGCTGACAGCTCAGAGCCTGGAGCCTGCTTCGGATTCTGTGTCTCCCTCTCTCTCTGCCTCTCCCCTGATTGAGTTCTATCTCTCACCACCACTACAGCCCCCATATTCCATACGATTGTTCTGAAATAAAAGCAATATTCCTTTCTCCAACTCTGACTCTCTCTCTCTCTCAAAAATAAACATTAAACAAATAAAATGGAGGCAGCGTCTGATTGCACAGACAGAAGAGGGGAGGCTGGGTGGCCACACAGAGACTGGCAGAGATGCGGCCACAGCCAAGGACCACCTGGGGTCACCAGAAGCTGGTAGAGGCAAGGAGCGGACTCTCTCCCTAGAAATGAGATGAGAATCCGGTAGAAAACAACAGCAGTTGAGACTGTCGGGCAGGGCTCATCCAACAGAGGTCCAGGAGGCAAAACTGCTATTTCCAGGTGAAAGAGGGCCGAGAAGAACCGAGCTGCCACCGGTAATGTCTCATGGAAGGGACCTGGAGGGTGGCAGTGGCCCCAGCTTCTCACAGGCACCCAGGAACAGATGGGCCCCAAGAGGGCCCTGCACTGGGGGGCAGAAGGGGCTCCCTTCTCGGGCTCTACTTCCCGGGCCCTCTGAAAATGAGCCTCAGCCATTGGGATGACCCATCTCTAGCCCCTCGGTCGCGCGAGCTGAAGACAAAGCTGCTTCTGGGGGAGGAAGGACAGTCAGGGGATCCTGACAACTGTCCCTGGGAGCAGGCACATGTTTTTGTCCTGCTGGGATTGGGATAATTGGGGCACTAACCGAAATGCATTTCTCGCCTATTTCCCGTCTGATTGAAAAGTACTTTGCGGTCATTTAGAGCCCTCACACCCCCATAATCAGAGCTCAGTCGCTCTGGCAGAGGCAGGAAACTGGGTCACCAAGTGGGCTCCAGGACCTCCCAGGATGCAATACCCACAGAGTGCAGGCCCACCCACCCTCCAGACCCCCCAAGGACATGGCCAGCTCTGTGCAGGCCCTGGGTGAGGGACAGGTTCAGGAACGGGCTGGACTTGGATGGAGTCTAACAGGGTCCGGTTTCCTTTTTCTCCCATCACTGCCTCAAATCGACTATGTCAGACCTCCTTTTCTATAGCCCTGAACCCCATCGCAGGAAGATTCCATGGCTTCCTGGTTACTTTTTTTTTTTTTTTTTTTTTTTTAGTTGGCATACAGTAATATTAGTTCAAGTGTACAATATGGAGATTCGGCACCTCCATACATCAGCAGGTGCTCATCACGACAAGTGCCCTCCTTAGTCCCCATCCCCTATTTAATTGTAAGAATAAGTCCCATTTGGGGGCACCTGGGTGGCTCAGTCAGGCATCCAACTCTTGACTTGGGTCTGGGTCATCATCTCACGGTCATGGGTTCGAGCCCCACATTGGGCTCTGTGCTGACAGTGCTGAGCCGGCTTGGGATTTTCTCTGTCTCTTGCTCTCTGCCCCTCCCCTGCTTGCTCGCTGTCTCTAAAAAATAAATAAAAATAAAACTGAAAAACAAAAAAAGAGTAAGTTCCATTTGGATAGTTACCACTCCCTTTCAGAGACTCAAAGTCCAGCCCAACCCATAACAAAACTTCAACCTCATGGCAGCCCAGAGCTTCTCCCCCACTCTCCACCCTGTGTCTGCAGCCTGTCTCCACTCCCCCGAGCACAGGGTTGAGGGGAATGCAACGTGGGGGCGAGGGGCTTGGAGAGTGCCTTGTCCTCCCGTCTGGGGTTCTCTTGGCCGACGCTAGCATTCACACCTCCATAGGACAGGCTGGCGCTTGTACAGGTCCATGGGGGCTCTCTGGAGACCAGTCCCATCCACCCAGCCACCGATGCAGGGACCTCAGCCCTGGGCCCGTGGTGGGCATGGAGTTGTGCTGTCCAGACCCCCTCAAGGAAGGGGGTTGCCCAGCTGCCAGGAGCTCCATCAGCCTCAGGGTCGCCTGCAGAGAGCTGCCTTGAACCAGTCACACCCTTCCAAAGGCACACCCACCCACAACGACCTATCTGACACGAGTGAGCGAGTGTGCACCTGGCCCCCTCAGCTCCAGGCTGTGGGGCCTGCACCACCTCTGCTCGACCCTGCTCCTCCCCTCCCTCCCACAGGCCTCGATGCTGGGCCGCTCCCTAATGAACAGTTTGTACCCAGGGCTGTCACAGAGTCTGCTCTCCAGAGAACCCCAACACGACTGCTTCAGCGACAAGCATGTGCACTCCGTGACTGACCTCTCCCACCATCTCAGCACCCAGCCTCCTATGGAAGGAAGATGAGGCCATCCCCTCCCCGCTGCTTTGGTTAGGGAGATACTAGACGTTTTCCAGTTCTGCAGGTGTTGAGGGGTGGTGTGGCAGGGGCAGGGTCCCCATCCTTAAGTCAAGGAGAGACAGTGGTCTGAGGTCACCCACGCCTGGGCGCTTCCAAAGGCACTGTAAACACCTAATTTCCAGTAACAAATCCTTTTCAACTTAGAGCAGCCAGAGTAGTTTCTGTTTCCCGTGACTGTACTTTTTCAAATTTCTAATCTCTTCCTTTGCCTGGATGGGGGGGACAGTTATTGGGTTGGTTCTGCTATCTTTTATTACATCCCACGTGGATGTGACTGGTCCTCCTCCAGGACCGTGCGCGTAACTCTCCAGGAGACCCTTGTTAAAATGCAGGTTCTGGGGCGCCTGGGTGGCGCAGTCGGTTAAGCGTCCGACTTCGGCCAGGTCACGATCTCGCGGTCCGTGAGTTCGAGCCCCGCGTCAGGCTCTGGGCTGATGGCTCAGAGCCTGGAGCCTGTTTCCGATTCTGTGTCTCCCTCTCTCTCTGCCCCTCCCCCATTCATGCTCTGTCTCTCTCTGTCCCAAAAATAAATAAACGTTGGAAAAAAAAAAAAAAAAATTTAAAAAAAAAAAAAAAAAAAAAATGCAGGTTCTGATTCTGTCGGTCTTGGATAAGGCCCAAGAGTCTGCCTTTCGAGCAAGTTCCTGGTAACAATGCCTTTGCAGTAACCGGACCCCTGGCCTGCTGAAGGGCACAGCTGCAGACTGTGAGGGAACCTGGCATCTACTGTGCTCAGCTGCGGGCCTTTATCGCAATTCCAAGGCAGCAGGAAGTAGCCCCCTTACTGTCCTGCACAAGCGGGACCAGGCCAGGTGAGTGGGGGCCACAAAGGTGAGTCAGACACACTCGGGAACCTCGAGGATCACAGCCAGCAGTCTCTACTGTGCACAGAGTCTCGTGAGTGATGGGGACACAGCTGCCTGCTTCCTCCATACCTTGTGACCGAAGGAGTCTAGCTTCCCAGGCACAGGTCAGTGGTGCTTCCTGGTGGGACTGGGGTTTCCGGTCGTCAAAGGGCCGGCACTGCAGAAGCACAGGGGAGAAAGCGGGCCTGCCGGCTGGGGCTGGGAGGAGGAGCAGGCAGTGACTGGGGAAGGAAGGCTCAGAGGTGGCTCTGAGCTGGACCTCTGCAGCTGTGACGGCGGAGAGCATCACCGGACGGGGGGGACAAAGAACAGCAGAATAACTGATGAGAAACAGGGAAAGGGCGCTGGCCAGCCAGGTGCCCCCTGAGAGAGGATGGCACAGGGTGGGGTGCTGGGACAAGGGCAGGCTGGGAATGCTGACAGGAAGGACTGAAAGGGAGATGAGGCCACCCAGAGGAAAGCCATGCAGAGGAGTTTGGGGTGCACCTGATGGTTCTGAGCAGGGCTCTGTCAGAGGCATGACAACATCCCGGAGCAGAGGAAGGTGGCAGCCTGAGTGGCCTCCCACCAGCCCGGGTCACAGGGGCCTGGCCTCGTGAGCCTTATTAATTATATTTTATAAACAGATCCATTCATTCATCTGGCTTTCCTGTTTCTTCAAAAGTTAGAATACTAAGGGGCGCCTGGGTGGTTCAGTCAGTTAAGCGTCCAACTTCGGCTCAGGTCACAATCTCGTGGTTCGTGAGTTCAAGTTTCATGTCGGGGTCTGTGCTGACAGCTGGGAGCATCGACCTGCTCGGATTCTGTGTCTCCCTCTCTGCCCCCCGCCCCCGCTAGCGCTCTGTTTCTCTCTCTCAAGAATAAACAAACATTAAAAAAACAAAAGTTAAAATACTAAATGGAACAACAGAAGTGGACATGATGTCCGTTTAGATTGTCATAAACATGTGGCTTTGAGGGGCAAGTGGAAAACACACAGCACAGCACTCAATAAACATGTGTTGCATGTGCCAAGTGAATGAATGAATGTACAAGATGAGCTGCCGTGGGCGGGGGGTGTTCCAGAAGAGCCCGGGTTGCCCTGATCGAGGCAGCACCGCGTGGGACAGCCTATCCCTTTGGGACCATCCCCTCTGTTCCTGCATGTCCAGACCACTCAGAAAATTATAGATCTTTTTTTTTCTTTTCACTGAAATGACATCCTGACCTCACATGGCCAAAATAAAACTCTTTCCCTCTCCTTGTCTTACCTAAGGTACCTGATGCACCGCGGGCCCACTTCAGGCCAAAAATCTTTGGGCGCATCCTTGCTTCCTTTTCCTCACGCCCACGCCAAACCATCAGCTGGTCCCGGTGGCCTTACCTCCGAAACAGACCCCATTCTGACCGCTTCTCCCCATGTCTGCTACCACCCTGCTCGTGCCCGGCCCGCGGTCTTGGCCTCCCGATTGGCCTCCCTGTTTCCCATCACCCCTTCCCTCAAGCATAACCCATGTGCCACCCCAGCCAGAGTCATCTTTTTAAACCTTAAACCAGATGATGTCTCTGGTTTTAGTTTTCCTGTTTAGATTCTGCTTCATGGGCGGGAATGTAACTCCGTGAACGCAAGGGTTTGTGGATTTGGGGGGACCCAGGGTGGAAGAGCGAGCGCGCACGTAAGGAGTACTCAACAGCCACTCACTGAACAAAGGCCACTAAGCCAGCATCTGGGTGGGGGGCTGGCCTCTACCTCAGTTCCCGGGGGGCTGCCCCGACCGGCTCCACACTGCTGAGCAGTACCACCCGGATGCTGACTGAGCTGCTTTCCAGAAAGATGCCATGAGAATCGTTGGAGAGCATCACATAAAGTGGGTTTTTTTAAAAAAGTGGTTTTCTAGAATGTTCCTGGAGAAACATTTCCAAACAAGAAGTAGAAAGACTCTGGATTACCAACTAGATGAACAATAACACTCAGGAGTGGATGCCACAGTGTTACCTGGGATTCAAAACACTCGCCAGTGTCTGGTTCGGAAAGGGCACCACAGCAATGTTTCCAAAATGTGACAAAAGAATTTAGAAGGTGGGGGGTGGTTTTTTAAGTAGGTACTTCACAAATATTTACTGAACGAATCGACTGCTAATGTAATACTAAAACTTATGCCCAGCATGTCATTCATTCTAAGCTTTACAGTGTAAGAAGCGGTGATCTGGAAAGGGGTCCCTAAGGGGTCCTAGCATTCCACACACACCTCTGGTGACTTCCCCCTCGCATTCTTCTGGCCCCGAGTTATGCAAATATTTATTGTCCTATTGTTTTGAAAGCATTTTTGACAGCTGCTTCAACCCCTCTGTGAAATGAGGCAGGAAACACAAGGGCAGACAAAACAAATGAAATCAGCAGACCCAAGTTGGAGGCGGCACAGAGGCCGGGGAAGAGAGGAGAGCCGAGAGCAGGCCAGCAGAGACGGTTCACTCCAGTTACGGACTCTGGGTCCATCACTGGAGATTCACATCTTACTTTCTAGAACGGAGAAGATTCTCTGATCCAAGGTTCCCTGGCCGTCAAGAGGCAGGAGATGCCACGGCCTGAGCGTGGCCCTGTCACCTCCTGCTGCCGTGAGGACAGAGATTAGCAGGCACTAAGCCCCGAGGGCTGGGAGGCACTAGAAGAGCCAGCCAGAAGGGCGCACTCCGCGTGCCGCACGCGCTCTGTGCCTCTCCACCTGACGGTCCCTGAGGTTGCTGGGTACACCTAATCCAGCTGTCACCACACACTCTCCCTACTCTGCAAACAACAGCTGGTCAGGGCTGGGCCCCACGGCTGCCCATCTGCCACCCGCCCTCCCTGGCCAGAGATTCATGGCTCTCTTTAAAGGCCCTTATCCCTTGGAGCATCTCTCCTTGTCCCCCTGCCTTGGATCTACGGCCCTGTTGGGGATTTTCCATCCTTCCCTCAGAGTCGCCTGCCGGCAGTGGGAGTCTCAGACACGCCACGTGCCCTCCTCTACCCCACGTCCTTCCCCAGGGCCCCTCGCCACACGCAGGGGCTAGGGAGGGACTTAGCTGCAGACTCTGAAGTCCAATTTGAATTCCGGCTCCAGCTTTGTGACCTTCGGCAACTTGCTCAGTCTCTCTGTGCCTGAGTCCCTCATCTATAAGATGGAGACAACAACAGTAGGCACTTCGGGAAGCTCAGAGGATTAGCCGAGAGGACTCGCTAAGTTAACACACAGAAAGCATTTCATCTGGCTGAAGCGCCCAGGAAAATGGCAGCTGTTTTTAGCTCACCTGCATTCCCTCTGACCTTCCAGAAGGCCCGCTGGGCGGCAGATATCCCCTTTAACTCAAGCAGGGCTGTCAGCTCTGTTCGTGCGCATGCTAATACTGATGGCCAAAGCAACGGCTTTATAACCCTCTTCAGGAAGTGTCCTGACACCCACGGAGGGAACTTAAGAATCTAGAGAAAGACTATAACATGAAAGGTCTGCACAGAGACCCCCATGCTATTCTTTTTTTTTTTTTTTAAGTGTATCTATTTATTTTGAGAGAGACAGAGACAGCGTGAGCAGGGAGGGGGAGAGAGAGGGGGAGAGAGAGAGGGAGAGAGAGAATCTCAAACAGGCTCTGCACTGCCAGCCTGGAGCCCAATGCAGGTCCCAAACCCACCAAATCATGAGATCATGACCTGAGCCGAAATGAAGAGTTGGATGCTCAATCGACTGAGCCACCCAGCCCCCCCCACCCCCCCGCATGTTATTCTTAGTTACTTTCCCATTCTATAAAATGGGAATTATTTTACCTAATCCTTGTTACTCCAGCAGTAATTATCCAGATTCTCCATAATCGTATGCTACTCACAGTGTGCACTGTATTTGGAACAGGCAGTTTTGATAGTAAAACTTGAGTCGCTGCCCCACAAGTGTGGCAGGGCCAGGGGGCGGGTAGAGCCTCAGCCGTGACACCCCTGCCAGGGGGCTGGTCTTGGCTCCCGATTGGGACTCGTGCAGTGCAGGATCCCGCAAACCCAAGAAGAGGTCCAAATGCTGCGGGAGCCAAAGAAATGACAATGTCACTCGATGGCATGAAAAGCAGAGCCATGGGAGTGAGCCCATGACCTCACTCAAGAGTGAACGGAAGGAGGCTCTGAATTCGGTGCCGTGCGACATTGCCCTCAGTTCTGTGACACCGAGTCCAGCCACAGCTTTGTTTTTCCTGGAGAAGAAAGACTCCATCTTCCACAGCCTCCCTCTGTACGGCCACCCCCGAGCCAGGCTTCCTGCTGTTCTGTGGCTCACACAACACCAAGCGTGCACCTAGAAGGTGCCTGCGGGCTGGGACAAGCCGGCCTTTGCCTCCACAGTGGGGGGACCCTGAGGTGATGGCTTCCTATTCTCACTTCATCAATAAGAAGCAGCTGGAAGGGAAGCCAGAACCAAGGGTCGTCGTCCCCCATGGTCTCTCTAGAAATGGGAAAAGCGAAGCCTTCCCTCTCATGGGCAGAAGGACGTGAAAATGCCCGGTCAACCCTTCCGACCCTCCCTCGCACCCACCACTCCGAGAGAGTGTTGGGCACCGTGTCGGGCGTGCAGTCTCCTCCTTCATCCTCCTGACCCTTACATCAGAATTCTTGTGCATATTTATAGGTGGAGAAACTGAGGCTGAGAAGGGGTGGAGTCAGAATCCTAGAGGCCACACTCTCAGCCCTCACTAGACTCCCTCCCTCGGGAGTGCCGGGTGAGTCTGCCCTCCAGCCCTGTCCCTCCCTCACTCTCCCCTACACTCAGGCCATCTGAACACCCACTCCCGCCTCAGTCTTTCATGGGGTCCTCGCCTCCTTTGCTGTCTGGCCCGGCCGTGCAGGAGAGTAGCTCAGGCATCAGACCTCGAGAGAACTGGATTCACACCCTGACTTTCCTACGCACTGCGTGTGTTATTTGGAGCAAGTTAAGTCTCCGGGCCTCGACGGGCTCCTGTGAAAACAGGAGAAATGTTACTTCCCACACGGCGCTGCTGTTTAGAGAGGTGGGATTGCACAGCAGGGCAGTCACGGGTGGAGCCCAGGACAGTCAGTTCTCAACACGAGCTTTGGAACCAGGCCACTCAGGCTCCCATCTCCACTCTCCCACCCAGTGACCAAGGGCCAGGGGCCAAGTGATCCGGAAATGCCTCCTAATCTCTCCTTCCTGGTCTTCCAAGTGCCAACCACAACAGTTTCTGCTTCATGAGGTTGTCGTGAGGATTTAAGGAGTTAATGAACATGTAGTTTAAATACCATGCTGGGCACACAGTGACCCATCGATTGAGTCTAGCTATTGTTGTTGTATTTTCTTCTCAACAAGAACACTCCCCTGGGTGATCTTGGCCCTTCGATCCTGACCTGCAGGCTAGAGCTCTGGTTCTCCAGGCTCATTACGCACCCTCCGGTGGATGCCTCACTGGGCGTCCCACAGCTTGCCAACTGTGTCTGGTACTTTCCCTTCCACAACAGCCTCTTCCTGGGTCCCTGGTCTTGGTCGGGCACTGCCCCGTCCCACCTGCCTAACTCATCCCTACCTGTTCTTCCCCCAGCCCCCGCGTACAACTGCTCACCCCCTCCCCACCCCTGGGTCACTGCCAGACCTCCAGTGCTCCTGACCACCCCCCACAGGCCACAGGGCACAGAGGCCTGGTCAAGTGTGCTGGGTGGGCCCAGGACCGGGGCCGGATCAAGCACAGAGATGGTCCTCATCTGAGAGGCAGCAACTCGGAGAGAAGCCAAGTTTTCAACCGGCTTTGCCATCCAACAGGAGCTGTCGGCCTGAGCGCTGACTCTGGGCCACACGGCGCCGAGCCTCCACCTGACATTCCAGGGTCAGCCGCCAGATGTACGGAGCTAGTCAGGTGGGAGAAGGCAGGAACCAGGTGGGCAGGAGAAGCCGTGAGAAGCAGGCTGGGTGCAGAGGACGGGAGGCCCACCCTGCAGGGTTTCTGCACCTATGAAGGCAGTTCTGTTCCCCGCCTGGGGTGTGACAGGGAGGACCCCAAAGAGCCCTTACACAGGTATTTCACTTCCTCTGTCACCTCAACAGCCTGTTCCCCAGCCCCTCCCTATCTCCTGACTGCCCTCACCAGGTCAAATCCACTCTGCAGCCGGAGTGGTCAGGAAACACAAATCCGACACATGGTTTCACGATGACACTCCTCAGGGCCAAGTGCAAGCCCTCAGCAGAACCACCCCCTCAGGTGCTCTTGGCCTTGGGGAATTGAAGGTCTGCTGTGCCAGTCCCCAAGCAGGCCAAGCTCTGTGACTCCAGCCTCTGGCGGGGTCCCCTCCTCTTCCCTCTCCCCTCCTCTCCCCTTTCCTCACCAGGCTAACCCCCGTCTTCCTTTGGAATTGGGCTCAGGCAGCATCTCTGCCAGAAGCTGGCCCCGTGTGGGTCAGGCACCCAGGGTGTCTGCTCCCAGGCCCCTGGCGCACCCGTCTGTCTCTCAGCTGCTTTCAAGGAATCCCGCAGCCTGTCTCCTTGGGTCTGTTCAGCCCAGCGCCCAGCTCAGCTCTGACACTCAGAAGCAGCTCAAGAAATGTCTGTGGAACGATGAGTAAATACAAGGGGGGCCCTGCAGGTGCAGCCTCCCTCACCACTGTGGGTGCAGAAGGGCGTGGGGCTCACACACACAACGGGCCGATGGATGGGCAAAGTGGGGTTACACAAGCCAGCCTGTGGGCCTCCTGATGGCAACACAGCTATTTTACAAATCCTCAAAACTGTAAAAACACCACGTATGCTACATAAAGCATGTCACTGAGCAGCACCTCATCTCAAAAACGTCCAGTCTGTGGCCTCTGCGGAAGAAGCATCTGGGAGGAACCAGGGCCTCAAGTCAGGCTGCTGAGCAGCCACCTCTCAGACCCCTTAAGGAATGGCAAGTTCAGGTTCAGGGTGGTGGCTGCCACTGACCTCTATCTCCCCATGCCCTCTTCCCAAAGCCCCAGGAAACCCAGAGCAGTTAGTGGGCCAGTTGGAGTGAAGCTTTCCTTTTGCCCTTGTCCAAGATGGGGTGCTCCCAGGGCACCCCCAAGTCCATTCTGAAAGGCAGGCTCTGCTTACTATGGGGTGAGATCATCTCTCTTCCCCAAAGTCTCTCAGCTGCACTTCATAATCCCAATGGACCTTTCTAGACCATGTTGCTCTACCTCTGTTATAGCTGGTGATATTCTTGCTGTTTGCTCTGATCATGCACTCGAAGGATGGGTGGGGTGGGCAGTTCAAGGGTCATGAGGTTTTAGCACCACATCTGGCTTTGTAGGAATAACAGGTTCAGATCATTTGCTTCTTTTAGAGAATTAGCCCTGGACCCAGGGACCCTTTGCCCCATGCCCCCACCCCAGGCTGTGACAGCAGGTGGACTGGCCAACCGCCACCCCCCACTTGTCTGGAGAGAAGCAATCCGATGTGAGCACTGCATGTTGCTAGGGAGCCACTGGCAACAGCTGGCTGCGAAATAAGTCGTGTCCTTGGGAAAGCATGTTCCTGGCCGCTAATTAAATGCTGCTGCAGCCTCTTTCTTCAGGGAGCTATAGAAATGTGCTGAATTAATGCAGGCAGGAGCAGGCAGGGAGCAGCGGGTTCACCATCCTGCTAAGGCCCCTCCTGGCTATACAGGGAAAAGGCTCAGGGGGCTGCAATGAAATTGCCGAGCCCCCGGGGGCTAGTAAAGAAAATCGTGGCCTCAGACTATGAGGCTCAACTAGCCCACAGAGTGCCTACCTAATACCATCCCGGCTGCTACAGGTGAATTCACTGGCTAAACACTTTTTTTTTTTTTTTAACTCTTTAAATCCCACTTCTGGGTATATATCCAAAAGAATGGAAAGCAGGATCTCCAAGATATATTTGTATACTCATGGTCACAGAAGCACTATTCACGATAGCCAAGAGCAACACGTACGTGTCCACACAGGGGTGAATGGATAAACACAGGGTGGTATACACGTACATGTAATGGAATATTATTCAGCCTTGAAAATGAAGGAAGTTCTTTCTTTTTAATGTTTATTTATTTATTTTGAGAGAGAGAGAGAGAGCGAGCATGAGCAGGGGAGGGGCAGAGAGAGAGGGAGACAAGAGAATCCCAAGCAAGCTCCCCTACTGCCAGTGCAGAGCCTGACGCGAGGCTCAATCCCACAAACTGTGAGATCGTGACCTGAGCCAAAATCAAGAGTCATACACTTAACCAACTGAGCCACCCGGGAGCCCCGACAATGAAGGAAATTCTGACATAGGCTACAACATGGACAAACCTTGAGGACATTTTGCTAAGTGACATTCACCAGTCACAAAAAGACACCAGGAAAGGGCAAATACCGTATGATTCCACTTACAGGACGTAACGAGTCATACTCATAGAAAGAAAGCACAACGGTGGTTGCCAGGGGCTGGGCGAGGGAGAAATGGGAATTATTGCATAATGGGGACAGAGTTTCAGTTTTGCAAGCTGAACCAACTGCCGAGATTGATGGCACAACAATGTGAATATATTTAGCAATACTGAACTGCACGTAAATAAGTAAGCTGGTAAATTTGATGGTTTGTGCTTTATACCCCAACTAAAAATTGAACAAAACTCATTAAAAATTTTAAGTAATACGTGTTCACAGTTAAAGGATTACAGAGATAAAAGAAATAAGCTAGAGAGTAAATGTCCACATTCCCTTGCCCCCACGTCTGCTCTCCAGAAGTAATTATTGTTAATAACATCTTCAGTATGTTTTCAAAAGTGTTCTACGACTCCATGACTATGTATATATTTAATATCTATAGTGACCTCAATTTCAGCACAGATTTTTTTTTAATTTAAAAAAAAATGTGTTTTCACATTAAATACAGTTGTTCAATTACTACAGCTCAAAGAGCTTTCCAAATCAATATGTATGGACTTGCCTCATTATTTTTCACAGCTGTATCAGCTCCGATTTTATGGACAGAGCTTGTAATTCATTTTGTCTGTCCTCTATCAATGCACATCTAGTAGTTTCCACTTTTTCACAGTGGAAAAGTTACAATGAAATGGCCTTGTGCATATGTCTTGCTCACATATGCAAATGTTTTGTCCTAATGCACAGAATTTAACTGGGTTTTCAAAATATGAATATTTACGAAGACACTGCTCTTTTGTCCTTCAAGAAGTTTCAATCAGTTTACTCCCCCAACAGTAGGGGAGAGCACCCTACGCTCTTGACAACATGGCATCATCAAACACTTAACCTTCACTAATCTGATGGGTGAAAAATAAATGTCACATTTTTTTTATGTAAGCCATAATGGTTTATTGATAGGATGCCACTATCATATATTCTCTTTATAGGTTATTGTTTCTTTTCTTGTTTTTCTTTTTTTTCTGCTTTAAATTTTTTATTTTTTAAATTTACACCCAAATTAGTTAGCATATAGTGCAATGATTTCAGGAGTAGATTCCTTAATGCCCCTTACCCATTTAGCCCATCCCCCCCCAACCTCTCCAGTAACCCTCTGTTTGTTCTCCATATTTAAGTCTCTTATGTTTTGTCCTCCTCCCTGTTTTTATATTATTTTTGCTTCCCTTCCCTTATGTTCATCTGTTCTGTGTCTTAAAGTCCTCATATGAGTGAAGCCCTATGATATTTGTCTTTCTCTCACAGACTAATTTTGCTTAGCATAATGCCCTCTAGGTCCATCCACATAGTTGCAAATGCAAATGAATGCATAGTTCATTCTTTTTGGTTGCCGAGTAATACTCCATTGTATACATATATATACCACATCTTCTTTATCCATTCATCCCTCGATAGACATTTGGGTTCTTTCCATACTTTGGCTATTGTTGATAGTGCTGCTATAAACATGGGGGTGCATGTGCCTCTTCAAAACAGCACACCTGTATCCCTTAGATAAATACCTAATAGTGCTGGGTCGTAGGGTAGTTCTATTTTTAGTTCTTTGAGGAACCTCCATACTGTTTTCCAGAGTGGCTGCACCAGCTTGCATTCCCACCAACAATGCAAAAGAGATCCTCTTTCTCCACATCCTCGCCAACATCTGTTGTTGCCTGAGTTGTTAATGTTAGCCATTCTGACAGGTGTAAGGTGGTATCTCATTGTGGTTTTGATTTGTATTTCCCTGATGATGAGTGATGTGGAGCATCTTTTCATGTGTTGGTTGGCCATCTGGATGTCTTCTTTGGAGAAGTGTCTATTCATGTCTTTTGCCCATGTCTTCACTGGATTATTTATTTATTGTGTGTTGAGTTTGATAAGTTCTTTATTGATTTTGGATACTAACCCTTTATCTGATATGTCATTTGCAAATATCTTCTCCCATTCTGTCAGTTGCCTTTTACTTTTGCTGATTGTTTCCTTCGCTGTGCAGAAGCTTTTTATTTCGATGAGGTCCCAGGTCCCAGTAGTTCATTTTTGCTTTTGTTTCCCTTGCCTCCGGAGACGTGTTGAGTAAGAAGTTGCTGCGGCCAAGATCAAAGAGGTTTTTGCCTGCTTTCTCCTTGAGGATTTTGATGGCTTCCTGTCTCACATTGAGGTCTTTCATCCATTTTGCATTTATTTTCGTGTATGGTGTAACAAAGTGGCCCAGGTTCATTTTTCTGCATGCCGTTGTCCAGTTTTCCCAGCACCACTTGCTGAAGAGACTGTCTTTATCCCACTGGATATTCTTTCCTGCTTTGTCAAAGATTAGTTGGCCATACGTTTGTGGGTCCATTTCTGGGTTCTCTATTCTGTTCTGTTGATCTGAGTGTTTGTTTTCGTGCCATAAATGTCACATTTTCATATAGCTGTTGACCACGTGTATGTATTTTTTCTGTGAACACTCTGCTAATAAGATTCTTTGCCCATTTTTAACTGGGGATTGCTCATCTTTTTATATTTTAAAAATGTTTTACACTAAGAAAATCAATCCTTTGGTAAATGTGTTGTCATTTGTCATGTGACTTTGTTTTGATAATTGTTATGCAAAAGTTTCCACTTGTATCTGTTCAATTTGTTTTAATGTTTATTTATTTTTGAGAGAGAGAGAGAGAGCGCGAGAGAGAGAGCGAGCATGAGCAGGGGAGGGGCAGAGACCGAGATGGAGAGAAAGTATCCCAAGCAGGCTCCATGCTCAGTGTGGAGCCCAGTGTAGGGCTCGATCTCACCAACTGTGAGATCATGACCTGAGCTGAAATCAAGAGTTGGACGCTTAACTGAGTCACCCAGGAGCCATGAAAACCAGTATTTATCTAATGCAATGCTTTTCAGCCTTCCAAAGCTAATCCCCCTATCTGATAAGCAGGAAAATCTCCTGTCCCTCCAAGATTTGGGGGAGATTTGTCTCAGTTATGAATCCATCTTCCGCATAACCTCATCAGATAAGATTTTTTTTAACTTTCTGCAATTTGTAATGTGAAAACTTACACACTTTTTCATTCTCCCAATAAAAATCTCAACTAATTTTTTCAAAATTTCTGTCAAGATTCTAACATGCCCAGGGGCGCCTGGGTGGCTCAGTCGGTTGGGCGTCCAACTTCGGCTCAGGTCATGATCTCACTGTCCGTGGGTTCGAGCCCCACGTCGGGCTCTGTGCTGACTACTCAGAGCCTGGAGCCTGTTTCGGATTCTGTGTCTCCCTCTCTCTCTGACCCTCCCCCGTTCATGCTCTGTCTCTCTCTGTCTCAAAAATAAATAAATGTTAAAAAAAAAAAAAATTTTTAAAAAAAAAAGATTCTAACATGCCCATGACCTCAATTTTATCTGTAACCTACCCTGAGTTGATAATCACTTTTCAGATAAGCTATATTCTTAAAAATTTTAACCAAAATGACATTAAAACATTTCTTTAAAAATAATTGACTGTGGAAGGGGCGCCTGGGTAGTCAATCGGTTGGGTGTCTGACTCTTGATTTTGGCTCAGGTCACAATCTCATGGTTTGTGAGACCAGGTTCCACATTGGGCTCCGCACTAAGTGTGGAACCTGCTTAAGATTCTCTCTCTCCCTTTGCCCCCTCCCCCATTCACGCTCTCTTCTCTCTCTAAAATAAAAATAAAACAAAATAAACTGACTGTGAAAAACAATCTAAAGGTAATTTATTTTCGGGGCGCCTGGGTGGCGCAGTCGGTTAAGCGTCCGACTTCAGCCAGGTCACGATCTCGCGGTCCGGGAGTTCGAGCCCCGCGTCAGGCTCTGGGCTGATGGCTCAGAGCCTGGAACCTGTTTCCGATTCTGTGTCTCCCTCTCTCTCTGCCCCTCCCCCGTTCATGCTCTGTCTCTCTCTGTCCCAAAAATAAATAAACGTTGAAAAAAAAAAAATTTAAAGGTAATTTATTTTCAATAACATATCCCTCCTTAAGGACAGACTTCAAACCTCATAACACATGTCCCCCCGCCCCCCAAAAAACCCTTTAAAGATGAGGGAGAAGAAACAGTTTGAAAACCACCTTTATTTTACTTCTGGGTTCCCCCATTCAGAATATTTCCATTCCCTCCGTTTTTTAAATTTTCCTTTTAGTAGAAATATAGACCCCTCTCTGTTCTTTCAACAATTAATTAAAGTGAAGTGACAGTCTCCTCTCCTAATCCTGGGAAATTAATACTAAGTTTGGAAGACACACGGTAGTTGAAGACCAGGAGATCTCTCTCTGGTCTCAGGACGATGAATGGGACGCACAGCATGGGGCCTGGGAACTCGGCTTCTGCTGGCAGGGCCAGGTGGCAGTTTCAGGCAGCTGTCCTGTGGATCTGTAAGTGCTCCCTGGGGGGGGACGGAACTGTAAGTGCTCCCTGGAGGGGGACGGAACTCCATCATCAGAGTTAATAAAACAGGACACAGAGAAGCCTGGGCTCCCACCGCACAACAACCCACCCCTCGGCTCCTTCCTCCCACCTCCGCATTCAGACACTGGTTATCTGGAAGCTTCCCCGATGGCACGACGACACCCCTCATTTTACGGGATCTCTCGGACACCGCAGATTTTACACGGCAACCTCATGTCTACAAGCTTGTCGGCTCCATTGTTCCAGTAACATTTTGCTCACTTTGAGTCACCGTGTCACGTTTTGGTAATTCTTGCAATATTCCAAACTTTTCCATTGTTATTATATTTGTTGTGGCAATCTGTGATGAGTGATCTTTGATGTTACATAATTGTTTTGTCGTGTGTTCTGACTGCTCCATCAACCAGTTGTCCCCCTTTCTCACTCTCCCTGATCCCTGAAACATAACAATATTGAAATGAGACCAATTAGTAACCCTACAGTGGCCTCTAAGTGTCTGCGTGAAAGGAAGAGTCACACATCTCTCACTTGAAATCAGAAGCTAGAAATGATTAACCTCAGTGAGGAAGGCATATTGAAAGCTGAGAGAAGCCAAAAGCTAGGCCTCTTGCCTCAAACAGGCAAGTTGTGAATGTAAAGGAAAAATTCTTGAAGGACATTAAAAGTGCTACTCCAGTGAACACACACATAAGAGAAACAGCCTCACTGCTGACGGAGAAAGTCTTCGTGGCCTGCAGAGAAGATCCAACCGGCCACAACCTTCCCTGGGGGCAAAGCCTAATCCAGAGCAAGGCCCTCACTCTCTTCACTTCCGTGAAGGCTGAGAGAGGTAGGGAAGCCACAGAAGACAGGTTGGAAGCTAGCAGAGGTTGGTTCGTAAGGTTTAAGGGAAGACAAGACACCTTCTCCATAACATGAAACTACAAGGCGAAGCAGCGAGTGCTGATGTAGAAGCTCCAGCAAGTTCTCCAGAAGCTCCAGCTGTGATCGTTAATGAAGGTGGCTCCACCAAACAACAGATTTTCAGTGTGGATGCAACGGCCTTATATCAGAAGAAGATGCCATCTAGGACTTTCTTAGCTGGAGAGAAGTCAACGTCTGGCTTCAAAGGACAGGTTGACTCTGTTGGTAGGGGCTAATGCAGCTGCTGGCTTCAAGTGGAAGCCTGTGCTCATGTGCCACTCTGAAAATCCTAGGGCCTTTAAGAATTATGTTCAACCTACTCTGCCTGTGCTCTGTCAGTGATGTAACAAAGTCCGGACAGTACATCTGTTTACAACATGGTACACGAAATACTGCAAACCCAAACACTGTTGAGACCTACTGCTCAGAAAAAAAAATGATTCCTTTCAAAATATTGCTGCTCGTTGACAATGCATCTGGTCACCCAAGAATTCTGATGGAGATGTACGAGACTGATGTTGTTTACACGCCTACTGACACAACATCCATTCTGCAGCCCATGATCCAGACATAATTTCAACTTTCAGGTCTTATTATTTAAGAAATACATTTTGTAAGGCTACGGCTGTCACATATAGGGATTCCTCTGACGGATCTGGGCAAGTAAATTGAAAAACTTCTGGAAAGGCTTCACCACTCTGGATGCCAATAAGAACATTCATGATTCATGAGAAGAGGTCAGAATACCAACATGAACAGGAGTTTGGAAGCAATTGATCCCAACCCTCCTGGATGACCTTGAGGGGTTCAAGACTTCAGGAGAGGAAGTCACTGCAGATGTGGTGGAAACAGCAAGAGAACAGGAAGCGGAGCCTCAAAATGGGATTGAATTGATGAAATCTCATGATCAAACTGTAACAGATGAAGAGTTGCTTCTTGGGAAGAGCACAGAAAGCGGTTCCCTGAGACAGCGCCTCCTCCTGGCGGAGGAGACTGTTGAAATGACAACAAAGGATTTGGAATATTACCTACACTCAGCTGACAGCGCAGCGGCGGGTTTTGAGAAGACTCCAATTTTGAAAGAAGCTCTGCTGTGGGAAAAAGTCATCAAATGGCATCACCAGCTACAGAGAAATCGTTTGTGATAGAAGAGTCCATTGATGCAGCAAACTTCTCCGTTGTCTTATTTTGAAAATTGCCACAGCCACCCCAACCTTCAGCGGCCACCAGTCAGCACCGTCGACATTGAGGCAAGACCCTCCACCAGCAAAAAGATTACAGCTCACTGAAGGCTCAGGTGGCAGCATTTTTTAGCGACATTTTTAAAATCAAGGTATGTGCATTGTTTTTTTGTTTTTTTTTTTTTTTTACCGTTTATTTATTTTTGAGACAGAGAGAGACAAAGCATGAACGGGGGAGGGTCAGAGAGAGGGAGACACAGAATCTGAAACAGGCTCCAGGCTCCGAGCTGTCAGCACAGAGCCCGACGCGGGGCTTGAACTCACGGACCGCGAGATCATGACCTGAGCCGAAGTCGGCCGCCCAACCGACTGAGCCACCCAGGCGCCCCTGCATTGTTTTTTTTTTAGACATAATGCTGCTGCACACTTAACAGACTATTGCATGGTGTAAATACAGCTTTTATACACACAGGGAAACAAAAGCATTCATTTGACTTGCTTTATTGTGATATCCATTTTACAGCAGTGCTGGGGAACCAAACCGGCACTATCTCTGAGGTACGGCTGTATTCAGAAACATTTTCAGACTAGAAACGGTTGGGGCTATGACACGAATTCTTATATTCCTAGTTCCTGGCACTTAGTAGGTCCTCAAAACATTTTTAATACATAAATGAACAAATAAGCCAACCAACATACTCGTGTGAAGAGGGAGAAATATGTGGATTTTCAACCTTAATCAAAAATATCCTTATTGGCCATCCCCCTCTAAGGGAGGCAGTGGATACAGAGGCGCTGAAACGTAAGAATTCCCTGTGAATGTTATTGGTAATCAGTGAAACCCCAGTTTAGATCTCTATAAATCCAGGATTTAAGTGAATTCTGACACAGGCTGGATTAGTTTTACCTGCTATTAACTAGTAATGATGGGCAAATCACTTAGCGTCTCGGAGATTAGTTTCCTTATTTATAAAACGAGGGTAATATGGCCTTTTTCAAATATAAGGTGTCATATTGCAAAATACGCCATTATTTATGTGTGTTCATCAGATATTGTTACATAGCAAATTGCCCCCCCCAAACTCAGCAGCTTAAAACCACATTTATCTCACAGGCTTTCTGAGAGTCAAGAATCTGGAAGTGGCTTGGCTGGGTGGTTCTTGCTCAGGGTTTCTCATGAGGCTGCAGTCATCCGCAGGCTTGACTGAGGCTGGAGGACCCGCTTCCAAGGTGTCTCTCTCCCATGGCTATTAGCAAGAAGCCAAGCGGGTCTCTCCAGAAGGCTGTCCGAATGTCCTCACGACAGGACAGCTGGTCTCCCCCAGAGTGAGCGGTTGAAGCGGGGGGTAGAGTGGATGTAGAAGCCTGGCCCCAAGATGCCGTTTATAAACCGAGGCTTGAAAGTGACACACTCACACTTCTGCTTGTGTCATTTTGGTCACACAGACCAACCCAGATACAATGTGGGAGGGAACTACCCAAGAGCATGAATCGAGGAGGCGGGATCACTGCGGGACATCCCGGAAGCGGGCTACCAACCATGCGGCACTAACAAAGGAACCTAGATAATCGTACCATGACGACACTTAATACTTAGGACATTTTGTACTGTATTAACCGTACCTTTTATTTTCTGATGCTTTGACCTATTAGGACCTCACTGACCTTATAGGGACTGCCCCTCCCAGGGTCAGCTAACTCCTAGAGACAGCAAACAACTCCCTGGGAGTGTGCCGTTACACGCACACCAACCAATCCAGAGCCAATGCCCCAACCACCTCCTATATGGTGCTCTCACACTCTGGGCCACTATCCAGCTGCCCTAATCACCTCAGAGCCAGGTATCAGACAACTATGGCCAGCCCCTATGTCGCAGAGCTCACCGAAATTACTCAGATTAGCCAATCCCAAGCCTTCTCAGCCTGGCTTGCCTGTTGTAGAAACCACAATAAAGGCTCTCACCCACATTTTCCCCTGGCTCCTCGACCTCCCGATTGACCCAGCTGCCTTCCCATGGGGCCTGATATGCCCTGCCCCGTTTCTAGAGACGTGTAGGTAAAACAGACTTCTTCCTTCATGACAGTCATTTCCATCTCTGTGTGTCTTACCGTATGGAGTTAAAACAAACCCTACTAGTACCCTTAAAACATATACATATTCAAAGAGCATTTTAGGTCTTTTTTTTTTTTTTTTTTTTTGGATTTAGAGGTATTAGGGGCACACTGAGGAACATCCAGTGTCATTAGTATTTCTCATTTGACTTAGGTTCTAGTTTTCGTTTTCTTTCTATTTTGAATCACGTGCCCCTGGAAGTGAACCGGCTTCTGCTCAGAGTCAGCAGGAAGTTTCTGACCAGTTCACACCTTAATGATTAGTCCTGTGCTTTGCATGAATTGGTCACACAAGGCCTCTCGTTGCATTACAACTTCTTCCATTTATTCCGAGGCCTGTGACAGTCTCCCCTTCCTTCACTTGCCTTGTTGGTTGTTTGACAGGCGGTCCTTTTCCACGAAACTCAGTATGCCAGTAAAACTTCGTTTGCCAGTGGTTATCTTTCTCTCTTAGTTCCAAAAAGCACTTGGTGGCTGCTCTGCAAAAAAATGTGGCCTCACGTTCATTCCTTCAGTGGCAAACCTTTGCTTCGCTGATACCAAAATTAACCACACTGCTCGGCTTCTGTACCTTTCTGTATATAAAATAACCTTTCAACACCAAATCCTAGGATAATCTTTTTGAAGACACTCCAAAGAGCATGGACACTTAACACATGTGGTATCCCCAGCACACATTACTCAACAGCAAGGAGGACAACGTGAAGAGCATGCTCAGTGTGAACCTGCACAGGCGACGACAGCGGTGACGTTGTGGTTGCCGACTGACACTGACGAGATCCCCATATTGGATACACTCCAATTTTGAAAAATGCATCTCAGAATCGATGAAATGAAAGAATACCTTCCAATATAAGGTGCTTACCTAGCTCCTGACCCCAGAGTGAGCACTTAGTAAACGTTCACGATCAATGACAACAAACTGTCAGCAAACAAGGCTCCTTTGAATCCAATGTATTTGGCCGCAAAGAGGGTTAGGGATGTTCTGGTCTTCTCAGAACGGAGACTGTGGTGGCAGAATGGCACCCCCTCAAAAGCCACCGGTGTCCTGTGTAGGGGCTGGGCCTAGAGAAGGGGCAAGCTTGTGTTTCTGGATCAGCAAGGAACAGAGAGGCACCACCAGGGCTGGGTGTGGTCTCTGTGACATTAAGGAGGCGGGGGGAGCCTCCCCCACAGGCCAGGAAATCTAGGGAGAGAATGGAAGCTAGGATTTATTGGCTACTTCCTGTATGAAGAGCTTCAACTAATACTCATTTACTGCTCACATCAGCCCTGCCGGGCAGACATTAACCCATTTTACAGAGAAATTGAAACTCGGTAAAATTCTTATTATCAAGCAAGCCCAAGGATACAGAGCTAGCAGGTGACAGGGACAGGCCCCACTCATAAGCCTGACCTGTTCCCATAGTTCTGTCAGGACAACGTGGGTAAAGAATGAGTCCTACTATTCATCTCTCTATCCTCCCATGTTATTTCTGCCTCTGGTAATCAAATGTTGTATGATGGAGCGAGTCTTCAGAATTTTTCCTTTCTTTGCTTTCTCTTTTTTCTTTTTTTAAACAACAGAGGGTTATAGCTATAAAGGGTATACACTGAGCAGATTGATGTTGTAAACAAAATTGCCCTCTGGAACATCAAAATCATTTAATATGCTCAATTCCTTTCGAAGCACGTATTGCAGAGAACCGTTATGCTGATTACCAATAATTATAATCCATTCATTAAGAAAAGTCTCCAAGGGTTTCTACAAAGGAACACTTCATGGCTGAGATGCAGTTACTCTGTGTACTTGAAAAATAATGAAGCTACCGTTCTTTTAAAAATTATCTAATTTAGGCTTTTCACTGATTTAATACTGTGCTTCTCTACAAGGACTCTGAATGAAAGAGACTAAATTTAAATGGAGCCTTTCTCTCAAAGGCCCAGAACGGCTTGGCCCTGATCATTGACACATCAGCCCCTGCAGAATAGGGATAAGAAGAGAGTTCCAGGCAAGAATTTAGATCTGAAAGATAAATCCCCTGAAGTCTCTGCTTTTCTTAAACATTTTTGGTTCCAAAGAGCTTGATTCTCCAAAGATTCTTGAAGTTCACTGGATATCTGTAGAAAGGCACTAGAATTTACTGAGAGGGGCCTAAAATCCTTTAGAAACAAAGTTAATATAAACACACAGGGGTTGTGAACTTCATATGGCTCAAGTGCTCAATGAGCTCAGTGCTTTATCGCTCATTTCAGTTACATCCTTTTAGCTATAAGAAACACCCAGGCCAGTACAGGTATGGCTGAAGGGGGCTAACAGAGAGCCAGGAATCTTACGGAAATCAGAGAACAGGAGTCATAATTGGGCCTTTTCAAACCCTACCCAGCCAGCAGGAACTTCCTGACTCTTTCCATGGAGGACCTGCCTTTCTCTTTGCATCTATTAATTTGCTTTCAATTATAAGAAACAACAACAACAACAACAAATCAATTCAAAGTGGCTTAAACAGTATGGAAGCTTACTGTCTCCCAGAACCGGAAACCCAGATGTAGGATGGGTTATAGGGTTGAGTGATCCAGCCAACCAACTACATTATCTACGATCCGGGTTCTTTCCTCTCTACTCTGCCATCCAGTTCAGCTCCCTCCTCAGGGAATTTAAAAAAAAAAAAATTTTTTTTTTTACCATTTGTTTATTTTTGAGAGAGAGAGCGAGAGCGAGCATGAGCAGGGGAGGGGCAGAGACAAAGGGAGATACAGAATCCAAAGCAGGCTCCAGGCTCCGAGCTGTCAGCACAGAGCTCCATGTGGGGCTTGAACTCACAGGCCACAAGATCATGACCTCAGCCGAAGTGGGACACTTAACCGACTGAACTTCCCAGGCACCCCTGGCTGATTCTTTTTGAATAGGATCATTGGGTGGTGGGTTGTGGAACTGTGGGCCACAAGGTTCCTCACAGACATTTTCAAAAGAGAAATGTTTCCCCCACAGTTCCAGAAACCTCTACCTTACAGTATAATTGACCTGACAGAAGTCACACGACATTCGTAAACTAACCCCTTCTGCCAGCTGGTCTTGACCTAGTTCTAGTCACTAACACGGAGTAAGGGATCACCACGGTTGGTAAGGCAAAGGCAGATATGTGGGCGCCAGGGGGAGAGGTCGGGGCTGGAAAAAAGGAAAACTGGAAATAGTTCCTAAGTTATTGCCTGCAGTAAATGGGTAAACGCTGAAGCCATCTGGAAACTCTGGGAGGAAAACAACGGGTTAGAGGTGGGGAGTGAGACTCAAGAGCCCAGTTTTGGAGATGCTGGTTTTGAAATGCCTATTAGATATTCAAATGAAGATGCCAGGTAAGCCATGGGATATATGAATCTGGAGGTCCAGGAAGGCATCAGGGCTGGGGTTATAATTTTGAGAATCATCAGCATATAGCTAGAATATAAAACCAGGGAAATGACAAAATCAATTAAAGAAATGGTATACCGAGGAAATGAGGAGAGAATCCAAGGCCAAGGGCTGGGGTGGGGCACTCTAGCATCTAAAGGTAGAGCCAAGAAGCCAGCAAAGGGGACCAACGAGCAACCATCAGCAAGGCAGGAAGAAAACCAGAAACTCGTACTGTCCCGGAAACCAAGAAAGGCAAGTGCTTCCTGACAGAGAGAGAAATGAATTATGCCCGATGTCGGGCGGCTGGGCACAAAAGGGATGAGAGGTGTGTGCTGAACTGGCAACATGGAGTCCCTGGTGGCTGGGACAAGTGCCGTGTCAGTGGAGGGGGGACTAAAACCCATCTGGAGTGGGCTGAGGAAAAACAGGACGTGGTGGGGTGAAAACATTTAATTTAAACAACTCCTTTGAGAAGTTTTTCTGTGAAGGGTAACAGAGAGGTGGGCAGTAACTGAAGGGGGAGAAGAGGCCAAAGCAGGAGGTTTTAAAGAAAAAAGATCTGGGGCACCTGGGTGGCTCAGTCGGTTGATGGTCTGACTTCGGCTCAGGTCATGATCTCAGGGTCCGTGAGTTCGAGTCCCACATTGGACTCTGTGCTGACAGCTCGGAGCCTGAAACCTGCTTCAGATCCTGTGTCTCCCTCTCTCTCCCTCTCTCTGCCCCTCCCTTTCTTGCACTCTGTCTCTCTCTCTCTCTCTCTCTCAAAAATAAATAAATATTAAAAAAAAAAAAAAAAAGATAAAGAAGATCGTAAGCGCGCCTGGCTGGCTCAGTCAGTAGATCGTGCAACTCTTGATCTCAGGGCTGTGCGTTCAAGCCCCTTGTCGGGTGGAGAGATTACTTAAAAATAAAATCTTTAGGGGCGCCTGGGTGGCGCAGTCGGTTAAGCGTCCGACTTCAGCCAGGTCACGATCTCGCGCTCCGTGAGTTCGAGCCCCGCGTCGGGCTCTGGGCTGATGGCTCAGAGCCTGGAGCCTGTTTCCGATTCTGTGTCTCCCTCTCTCTCTGCCCCTCCTCCGTTCATGCTCTGTCTCTCTCTGTCCCCAAAATAAATAAACGTTGAAAAAAAAAATTAAAAAAAAAATAAATAAATAAAATAAAATCTTTAAAAAAAGAACGTCCTAGAGTGTATCTAATGTGCTAGTAGAAATGACCTATCAAGAGGAAGATACAGTAAAGAATAATTGCAGGAGTGAAGAAGTTGAGAAGTCTAGAAGAGACAGGATTCAGTGAGCACGGGGAGGAGTTGGCCTTTTAGGGAAGCAAGGCTACTGGACTCCGGAGGAAAAGCAGGCGAGGAACATAGACACAAGTCACGGGGTTGACATGGTGAAAGAAAGATAAGGCAATTCCCCCACGTGATTGTTTCCACTTCCATCTGGAAGTGGGTGGCAAGGTGATCAGGGAGAAAAGGCAGGTGGGCTTTGGAAGAGGAATGAAGGTGTCAAACGGCAATTTCAGCGAGTGGGAGAGTAAACAGAGCAGGAAAGCGTAGGAGAATTGCTTGGGGAGTTAGACGAGATGGAAGACAGGAGATACGACCAGGAGAATGGAGGAGTAAGGCGACAGGAAGTACACATTAAGCTTCAGAAAGGCTAGGACACCGCCCAGGGTCACAGACCTACTGGGCAGAAGGGCGGGGATTCCCACTGCAGCCCGAGTGACTCCACTCCCCAGTCCCTCAGGTACAGTCAAGCAACCTGGCACAGAAGAAAGCTGCAGGTGAAGGGCTTCAACCACGAAAGATTGGTTGAGTCCCCACAAACGTGTGACTGCTTTGGGATCCTGATTTTGTCATGACCTGCAAAGAATCTAGGAGAATGCCTCAGTATTTCATCCTTCCAGAAGCCCAGTGAGGTCATTCAAACCCTCCTCTTCTCCTCTGGATTACCACCACTGGCTTGTCGGCCCGCCTCCAAACCACCTTCCAGACTGCTAAAGACAGTCTTTGTGAAATTCGGATCACGTCTTCCACCGCACAAACCCTAACACCACACACAAGACTTCTCTTCATGATTCGGTCACACTCCCCCGGCCTCCCCACAGCCTGTGCTGCAGCCGTATTCGTTACCATTCCACAGCCCTGACAGCCCTGTTCACGCTTCCGCGCCTTTGTGCACGCTGGCTCTCTCCTCGAAACGTCCCCTGCCCTGGTCCACACAACAGACTCCTGTTTGTCCGGCTCCAGTGTCCCTTCCCCAGTATGGCTCTCCTCCTCCACCTCTCCTTCATCCTTCTCCACTGTTCCCAGAGAACCACTACTGGGGCTTCTGCCATTCTGCATTATAATTCTCTTTATTGGCCTATTTGTCTCATCCGCCAGATCTCAGCACAGCATCTACCCGACCCACAGCTGGCGCTCAAATCCTGTGCTGCACGCTGAATGAGAATGAATGCAGCCGTTCGATATTGAGGATGATGAAATTAGCTGAACTGGTTTTGGTGGGGCTCTGTATCTCCTATCACATTTGTTATGCTCCCAAGGGAGGTCGATCTGGATGGCAGAGGGATACGGAATCCATCTGTTCGCATCCGTGACTCTTTCCACAACCTGCTCTGAAATCCAACATTTCAAGCTGCTCTCAAAGTCAGGTGCTACTAAACAAGCTGACTCCATAAGCGGGGGATACGTTATGCGGATGAGACAGAAGCAGCCTCACGAGCCCGCCGGAGGACACTGGCTGAGACCGCACAGAAGGAGGCTGGCTGGGGGCCAGCAGGTGTTCGGAGGAGCGGTGACGGCCGGGCCATCCAGGAGCAGTCAGTCTGATCTCTTTAGGGACGCGTGGAGCCTGCCAGCTCTCACGACCCAACTGCTGTGCGTGCTACACGGTGTCTGTATCCGCTACGGCCCCAGAGAACGGATCACCCTCCCACCTGCATGACACAGACCGTGCAGATGGGAGCGTGCTTCCACATGACAACATGCAGTTATGCCCGGCCCCTCCAGCTGTAACGACTACCAGGACGAAACCCCAGGGAAGACGGCAATCCTGACAGATAACGGTCTTCCGTGCCGGCACACACCACTCCGCTCTCCCCAGGGCAGCTGCTGGAGCCATGGCCTCCAGTCCCTTTCACAGTCCCTCCTGGAACCACAAATGTCAAAAGTATTCGGTGAGATCGGGACAGAAGGCAGTCAGCAAACAGGATATATTTAAGTAAGAAAATACCAAGGCTTTATTTGTGTTCTCTTTATATAAAGATAGCCCTGCTGTCGGCTACGTGGAAAGATGGACACAGTTCCCGTGAGCAAAGATGTACCCACTTCAGACCGCATACCATAATGCCAAAGAATGGACATGAAGGGGGGGGAAGGTGTAATGCTGTCATCTTCATATAGCAATAAAATGCAAAACAGAACAAAAACTAACTGGACTTAATTAATGCTGGGCATTCCCACAGGGAAAGGACCAGAGGACTTGCAATCAATCAGTAGTTGGATACGATAAAAATTCCATTTGGCTGGGCCACCCTCGCTCCTCTCTCCGGCTCTCCCCAACTGAGGTATAACCATCTGGAACCAACAAAGCCGGCAGGCAGGAGCTTTTGCTTCAGAGTCCACTGAGACAAGAAGGGGGCAACGTTTCGGAAGACCAGGTAACGGGGCTCTGGTGAGGCACCTACGTGCAGCAGTGTCGCATGTGGAAGTTGACAACGTACTCGGCATTAGTCCTCTGCACGGAAATAGCAAAAGGCTCAAAAGGGTGAAAGGTGAATGCAACAAGGCGCCGCACTGTGTGGTTGATGGGGCGGCCCAGTAAGCCTGCCTGGATCTCAAACTTGAGCAGACCAGAGTCCCGGGCATAGAACCTAAACAGAACAAGGAGAGAAAGAGAGGATGGTACAGAGATATTCACCACCACTTTGCAATCCGCTCAGCACGGGAACGGGGCAACTCGTAATTCAATCTTACTCACGGGATCTCCTCTTACATCAGCCTCAGGGTATCAGAACTGCGAAACCACCTTTGTCTGAGCTGCTCGTGGTATGCACGGGGTCACTGTGAATTGTACTGTGCTGTCCTGAGTCACTGGCTCCTTTCTCTTTCCCAAGATAACCCTTAGTTACAGCCTTAACTACAGCCTCCTCTTTTCCAGACACGCTGCCCCAAGAGTATCTAGACCAGAGCTAGAAATGAAATGCAAGCCACATGTACACTTTTAAATTTCCAAGTAGTCACATTTAAAAAAGGTAAAAAGAGAAAGGTGAAATTAATTTTAATAAAATATTCTGTTTAACCCAATATTGGCATCCAAAATACTATCATTTCAACCTATAATCCATGTAAAAAATATTAATGAGATATTTCACATTCTTTTTTTTGTATTAAGTCTTTGAAATCTGATGTGTGACACTTGAGCACATGTCAACTTGGACTAGTCACATCTTAAATGCTTAACAGCCACATGCAGCTAGTGGCTCCGATATAGGACAGTGTAGATCTAGACCCATATTTGAGTTGTCAAGAACAAACTCTTTTGAAAGGTTCTTCTTTTTCACACCCAAAAACAAAATACTAACTAGTCTGACATTTTTCATCGAATAATTCCATTCATCCCCATACTTAAATACATTTTCCCATATGCAAAGTAAGTGTCCTCTGGAATCAGGAACTAGAGATGTTCAGGGGGGGTTGGGGCTGAATTAGGGTAAGTTCCAGAAAAATGAGAGCTCTGAAATAGAGAGCTCTGTAATTTCCCTTTTGGACAACAAACATATGTACCCATAAAGATACTCATAATCCCATTTCCAAGAATTTCTATCCTCAGTATTTAATCCAAATGAAGTTAATAGTGATGTGAATAAAGACGGCTACTCTATCAAAGCTCTAATGTAAAAATGCAGACCGAGAATAAAGGCTCAGCAACAGGGGAAGAGTTAAATCAACTGTGGTGCGTCTAACGAGGGAACAATATGCTGTCATCAGGACTGCTATTCAGAGGACTATGTAACAACACAGAAAAACATTTATAAAATACAAGCCGACTACAAAGTATTACGCTAACCAGGATGACAACTTGGCACGTGCAAACCTGCAGAACGACAAAGACGAGACTGGAATACACAATACAGGTGTTCAAGTCACAGCATTTCCTCTTCCAGTGCCTCTAATATCCTTACATTTCTCATTTTAAATTAAAAATAAGTGAAAAACAGGGGCAATAGCCATTTCCAAATTTGTCACTTAGGTTAATCTTTTCAAATCAGAGGCAGGTCAGAAAGGAGGGGAGTGTATCTCACACTACTTGACAATATCAAATGAGGCCCACGATATGCTTTTACGTGTGAAAACCACATTCACCTCACCCACATAGTCCCCAACACACAAAGGGCCTGTAAGCAAAGCGAGTTGTCTGAGCTTCTAAATCTAACTACCAGTTTACAGGAAATATGAGAGACTGAGAAAAATAGTAAATACTACTCCAGGGATGCGGTGAGCAAACTTCAGAATGTGGGAAACACTACAGGACAAGCAACATGGTTTCTTCAACAATTTCACTGCAAGGAAAAGAGGAAGGAAGCGGAACATATAGAATAAAACGGACTTAAGGGAGAAGCGACCAAATACAATGTATGAACCCTGTTTAGATCCTGATGGGAACATGTGGAACCACAAAAGAATATTTACAAGACAACAGGGAAATGTGAAAACTAGGTATTGGGTGGTCTTAATAAATTTTTGATAATTTTCTTAAGATAGAATGGTACTGAGGTTGTATTTTTTAAGTCTTTCTCTTTTAGACATTACTAAAATATATATGAGCAAAATGCTATGAAATCTGGGATTTGCTTCATCATATCAAGGGTGGCATTTGGGGCGAGGGGGAGTGGTGGTGGTGGAAAGACAAAACAACACTGACCATGGGATGGGATGGCAACTGTTAAGACTGGGTGGTGGGGAAAAAAAAAAAAAAAAAGACTGGGTGGTGGGCGCATGCAGGTTCATTACACTCTTCCACTTTTATATGTTTAAAACTTTCTGCAATTAAAAAAAAAGGTTAACTGTTTTTTGGAAACTGACTGAAATTTCCCAAAGGAAATGCCATGAATGGTGATTAATCGTACAGAATATGTTACACAGGCCTCTTTCATACACAATGAAGCCGGACAGTGAAATACCAGCTACCACTGTTTCTATGTTTCTATGTGAAAAAGAGCTTCCACTCTCCAGCCCAGGGTTCCAGAACATACCTCCCCCCGAAATAACCTCACAGGTGGCGGTGGTGCCCAATCCTCTCCCTAGTACCCAATACATCACACAGAACAACACAAGCTCCCAACGGGGGGGGGGGGGGGGGGGTTCTGTGAAGAGGACATTTGTGAGGGAGGGACTGCCTGTAAGAGGTCAGTCTCAAGTTTCTAGCAATAATACAGTATCAACATTCCAGAATTTCTTCAAGTGAGGAAGCGGGAGTTTCTCCAAAACCTGCCTGTTCCCCAAACCATCTCTGCTAGCTTTTTTACTAGATAACACAGGAGATAAAATGATTTGAGTGAAATAAATTTAGAAAGTCTCAACCTACTGCTATTATGAAATGGCATGTGGTTTTATACCCTGGATACCTTTAAAAGGGAACAAACTCATCTGAATTGGATGTTTTCAGGAGAAGCAAAGGACAGAACTACTGAGACTAGTACCTACATGATCAAAAGCACTCACCACATTACAGAAACAGCCTGTCCCTCCAACTGAAGCCATGAGTACAAGCGGACATAGTCACAGTGAAATGATGTCCAAGAAGAGAGAGAGGGCGGGCCGCCCGTAGCCCTGAGGCTACAGTGATGGTGTACCTGATAGGGTGATCTCCACAAGTCTTGGGTCGCTCCATGACGGACACCCACTTGTCGTCGTAGCTGAAGAGAGACAAATCAAGGTAGGGGCTACCGCTGTAAGACTGGGCACTGATGGGAAGCTGCCCCAGCAGCCGGCGTACTGCCTCCGTGTGCCCTCCGTACTTGGCGTTTACGATAGTGTCTTTAAACCTAAAATAAAGCACCAGTGAGGAAGGCTGTGTTAGTGGACACACCAAGCTGCCTTGGATTTTAAGCTGATAAAACATGTCTAAAAACAACTCATTCTGTACACAGAAATCTAGGTAATGCAGGAAGTCAGAGCTCTCACACATCCCAGTCGGCCCGGCTACAAATATTCTCAGAAACAGAAAAAAATTCGCAATAGGAACATTAAATTACATTAGAAGAGTTAACAAAGACTTTCCAAACAAGTTTAAAAGGAGTGTGACTACTCTGTGACAGCACTTCCATTCAATTCTACTTCCCCCAAATAATAGCCTAGGTTTGCATCAAGAGTTCTAGAGAGCAAAGAACCCTGTAGAACAGAGCAGCCTCTCTGTGACTCTCCTTGGGGTCAGTTATAAGCCAACTTCCATCAAAACTCTAGGGGCGCCAGGTGGCTCAGTCAGTTAAGCAGCCGACTTCAGCTCAGGTCATGATCTCTCAGTCTGTGAGTTCGAGCCCCATGTGCTGACAGCTCAGAGCCTGGAGCCTGCTTCCCATTCTGTGTCTCCCTCTCTCTCTGCCCCTGCCCTGCTTGGTCTCTCTCTCTCTCTCTCTCTCAAAAATAATAAACATTAAAACAAAACAAAAAAAACCTCGGACGAACTACTCATTCTGTGTTCAAAGTTTACGAGCTAGCTACCTGTGCTCCTGCACAAACGCCAGTGTCTGAAGAACTGTAACGCGGACACAGAGTCACACATCTCACTTAGTTTTAATAACAACAACCATGGGGCAATTTCTCACACTTGTAATGAATACCAAATTTAATACCCTTTGACCAAGCATTTCTCTTCTTGTGGAAATTTACCCTAAGGAAGCAATCCCATACTTAGAAAAATCTCTCTGCCCCTTTAATAAAGCATTGCTGATGATAGCAATAAATTGACAGAAAATTAAGAACCTAATGGAAAACCATAATTTTCAAAGACTGCATAGTAACAGTGGAAACAGTTATCATAATGGTAAGTAAAAGAAACAGGCTACACTCTGTCTACACAGTATGATTAAAAAAAAAAAAAAAAAAAAAAAAAACAGAAAAAAATTAGTCCTAAAAATCAGACTGGTGGTGGGGGTGCCTGGATGGCTCAGTCGGTTAAGTATCCGACTTCGGCTCAGGTCATGATCTCGTGGGTCAAGCCCCGTGTCGGGCTCTGCGCTAATAGCTCAGAGCCTGGAGCCTGCTTCGGATTTTGTGTCTCCCTCTCTCTCTGCCCCTCTCCCACTCACCTTCTGCCTCTCTATCAAAAATAAACATTAAAAAAAAAAAATCAGACTGGTAGAAATACGTCAAAATAATTGTGCCTGTGTAATCACATTTTGTTTTTATTCTTTTTCACTTTCCTACAGTTTCTTAGAAAGAATGTCAACCATCAGTATGTATTTCTTTAACCTCTACATCAAAGTATATCATATGGTTTAAAATACAAAGGGAAAATAATTTAGTCCAGGGACAAAATATGACATCTCATCCCTGAAATTAATGGCATGAAAACCAAATAAAATAAATTCAAAAACTTAAACGTTCCTGACTTTGAGGAGACCAGAAAGATTGATGAGATGGGTTCTGTATTTTGTCTTCACTATTAACCTGTGATTCTAGATGGACATTAACACCTCGTTTATGAGCCTAGCTATCAATACTGCTTTCCGTTACTCTTCTTGACAGTAATTTTCACCACCTCAGTGTAAGTCATAAAATTAAATCTTGGGGCAAAGAGAACTTATTTCTTTCCCTTTGAAGGAGCAGGAATCATCGTTTTCGGCTCCTTGTCAGCCAAGATCCAGTACGACCTCTCACAACCCGCACCACGGCCTTGCCTGGCTCACCGGCTCCCAGTGACGGGGGCTGGCCCACGGGGAAAGCAGTGCTTTTCCAGCGGCACCACCCCCTCCACTCGCCATGCTCCCCACGGACAGAAAGATGAAGCCGTCATCCCTGTGACAACTTGCAGCGTTTAAATCCTGGCTCACCGTCATTCTGTCCAGTTATGCCTCTCTCAGTTCGTGGGGATTTCCAAACTCGTAGAGATGATCCTTCCAGCACCATGGCCCCCTGGTTCCTGAACCTCCTCTCTGCCTCAGCCCTCATTCCGAGGTACTACATCCTCAGTCTCACCATTACCCATGACTGCGACCTCTCTGTAACATCAGGGTGAGGCACCACTCTCTCCAGCCTCCTCCTTGCCTATCTTTCCAGCCCATTCCCTCTACTCCCTGGATCTACAGTCCACTGATTCTACCAGTTTTTGTCACCCTACACCTTGACCATATCCTGTGTCCTCTCTCTTTCCTCAGCCCATGCTTCAATTCCACACTTAATCCACCGCACTCATCCTCCACAACTCTGCCTTCTCTTGCTTGGGGGCACTTCCCTGGAAAACCTACAGCCCTAGTTAAGCTCAACTCTGCCCGTTCCATGCCTGTATCTGCTCGGTGTTCTCCACGGCTGGAGGGAAACATACAACGCTCACTTAAATGTATAACCATGAACGTCGTGGGGCCCTCCTGCTGCAGGCACTCAGGCTGCAATCCCCGGTCCAGCCAGCCCTCCCACTCCCTCTGATGCCTATTTCATACCTCCACCAGACCCACCCTCACCGAATGGCATCTCCTGCTTTGTTCCGACAAACAGAAGCAAGCAGAAGAGAACTTTGTGAGGCCCCCATCGGCGATCTGCACTATACTACTGTCTGTGCTGCGGTGTGAGACCAATCTCCCCGCTTGGGCACTAGGTCCCATCGCCTCTCATATGCGACATCAATTCTTCCCCACCTTTTCCTAAACCGTGAGCTCCCCCCAGCTACACAGTCTCATCTGCACACAAACACGCCACTTCCCCCCCTCTCAGTCACAAAATAATAAAAGCACCACCACTCGCCCCCTCCAGTGCAGGCACCGTCTTCCAGCCCTGACAACAAAACTCTCAGAACACTTCTTATGGTGCTGTCTCCAAGCCTTCTCTTCCCACTCTTCCTTAAACCCACCCCAGAGAGGCTTTCCCCACCATCCCACTGAAGCCACTCTCATGGAGCTCACCGATGACCTCCATGCTGCTAACTCCAGTAGCTGATTGATCTCTCAGGAGATACAGACCTGCCCTGGCAGAAGCATCTGACACTTCTTCCTGAGAAACTACCAGACCTCTCCACTTACAGAACCTCCAACCTTCTCCCCTGAACCTCACCCACAGCTTCACCATCACGGTTGGAGAGTAACTCTCTTTTGCAAGACAAAAACGTTAACAATCGTCTTTGACTTTGCTCTTTCCACGGCCCAAACCCCATCCTCCACTAATCTTTAGGGTTCTATTTTCAAAATACGTTGAGCACACAATTACAGCTGACCCATGAACATCACAGGGTCAGGAGTACCAACCTCTCCCACAGTCAGAACTCTGCATGCAACTTTGACTCCTCAAAAACTTAATAGCCTACCGCTGACTAGAAGCCTTACCAGCAGAAAACAAACAGGAGATTAACACATATTTTGTATGTTACACGTGTTATAAACTGTATTCTTACAATAAAATAAGCTAGAGAAAAGAAAATGTTATTAAGAAAATAAATCATGGGGCGCCTGGGTGGCGCAGTCGGTTAAGCGTCCGACTTCAGCCAGGTCACGATCTCGCGGTCCGGGAGTTCGAGCCCCGCATCAGGCTCTGGGCTGATGGCTCAGAGCCTGGAGCCTGTTTCCGATTCTGTGTCTCCCTCTCTCTCTGCTCCTCCCCCGTTCATGCTCTGTCTCTCTCTGTCCCAAAAATAAATAAACGCTGAAAAAAAAATTAAAAAAAAAAAAAAGAAAATAAATCATGAGGAAAATACATTTACAGTTCTGTATTTACTGTAAACAGTCCACATGTAAGTGGACCCATGCAGTTCAAACCCATGTTGTTCAAGGGTTGACTGTTCCCACCCTGATCCAAGCCAATGTTATTCAATCAACAGATAATTACCAACAGCCTAGTATACGCCAGGCATGCTTCTAGGTGCGTAAATATATAAATATATATTCCCTGTGGCAGGAAACATATTTAGCGAATCCTTGCACCAGTCTCCTAACTGGTGTCCCTGCTTCTACCCCACCCTCCTACAGTCTATTCCAACACAGCAGCCAGAGTGACCCTGGTAAAATAACAAGTGAGAATGTGTCACTCCTCTGCTCAAATGCTACACAATCTCATCTCTGCAGTTACAGCCAAAGCCTCAGAACAGCCTCAGGTGTCTGGCCCCACCTCTGACCACGTCTCCAACTACTGGGCTTCTTCTCACCCCAGCCCAGGCACTCTGGCCTCCCCAGCGTTCCTCAAATGCATGAGACCCACCTCAGGACCTTCAGAACTACACTACCTTTTTGGGGGATAATGTGCCCCCCAGTATCCACATGGCCTGCTCCCTGACCTCCTTCAAAAGCTCTGCTCAGCTATCACCCTCGTGAGGCCCACAATGACAAGTCTACTGGAACAGAGCTAACAATCTCTTCTTGATCCACTCAAACCCACCAGACCTCCTAACAATTACCATCTTGCACTGGACACTTGCCTCTTGGAAACCTCCACCCTCCTGCCTCCTCCAGCTGGCCCACCTGGTGTTCTGCCACCCCAGAACTTCCCTTTTACCATCATCTTCAGAGTGCTCTTTGCTTCTCTCTGGCTTCAGACTATTTCCTGTACCATACTTTTGTGTTTTATGTGGAAAACACATCTTCCAGAGGCTTCCTTAGAAAAGGTACATGAGAAGTAATTTTTCAAGAACTTACATGTCTGAAAAAATCTTTGTTCCACCCTACTGGATAGAAAATTCTAGACTCGGTATCATTTTTTTCCACAGACTTCTGAAGGCATGATTTTAATGGCTTCAAGCTTTCGGTGTTATTATTGATAAACGCAATACCAGTCTGCTAACTTATTTTTTAACATGTGAAATGTATGTTCTTTCTGAAAGTTTTTGTAATTTTCTCTTTGGCCTCAATGTTCCAAATTTTCATGATGGTATGCCTCCATACAGGTCTTTTTTCCATTGGGTACTTAATGGAGCTGGTGATACACTAATAAAGACTTAAGAAGTATTTATCTGGGGAAAGAAGCCATGATTTGCAGCGCTTGCCAATTTCTGTGCTGTAAATCCTACTGCTGTGGTCAGTTTCAAGGTACCAACGTGACATCACTGAATGTGGCATTGTCGAAAGATGAGCAGCAGCAGATTTTCAGTAGAGAGTATACATATATATATATATATATATAGAGAGAGAGAGAGAGAGAGAGAGAGAGAGAGAAAATATACAGTATTTTCACCACACAGAGGAGATAGACACAAATACACTCAAGACCATAAATAATAGTAAAATAGTTAGGAAATAACTAATTTTTAATAATCACCACGTTTAGCAATAGCTTGCAAAAAATCCCTGCCATGTTTAACAACTGGCCCTCGTGAGCCAGTACAAGCCAGCCCCAGCACATCACTGAAAGGTCCTGCCAACCTGGAAGTTGGGAAACTGTCTTACACTATTTCCTCTCTTCATTTTCTCCACCCACCCTCTGCAAATAACCAGATGTTGGGCCTCCTGGGCAAATTCTGTAATTCCTTTTCATCGTTTTTCTCCCATTTTCCTACTTTTATCTGTTTATTCTCCTCTCTCAACTATACCTAACAAAGTTTAAATTTCTGTTTTAGGAATGTCTCCTTTTTTATAGCTTCAATGATTTCAGTGACTGCAATACTGCTCCTTTATTCTTTACTGTTTTATTTTGGTCTAAAGATTTTCCTTAAGTAACTCATGATCCTCAGTGTTCCCCTCCTTTTTTTCTTTTTTTTTTTTTAATGTTTTTTTATTTATTGAGAGAAAGAGAGACAGAGCATAAATGAGAGAGGGGCACAGCAAGAGAAGGAGACACAGAATCCGAAGCAGACTCCAGGCTCTGAGCTGTCAGCACAGAGCCCGACATGGGGCTCAAACTCACGACCTGTGAGATCATGACCTGAGCCGAAGTCCAGCGCTTAACCTACTGAGCCACCCAGGCGCCCACCTCCTTTTTTTCTTGAACATTTGCTCTAACCTATAATGGATCCACTTTCACTTATTTTTCACCAAAAGATTACTGGAGACTGTAAAATTGAGCATTTAGAGTCATGTGTTCACACGAAATGAAAAATGATTCCAATTTATATACACATTGTGCTTTCAATGCAGCAAAGCATGATAAGATGGCTAACAAAATATATTAGGATCTATTAGGAATATATATTAGGATATATTAGGATACAATTCATATAAAATGTTATATTAGGATACAAATACGAATTTGAAGACAAGAAGAAACAATGTGAAATTTCAAACAGTATGGGAATAATTTGCTCTCTACTTTTTATATCAAATACTAACACCAAATTACTTTTGCAACTAGGTTTCCCTGGCTATGTTCAAAAGTGTTACGTTATACACCATAAACGTATATGATGTTATATGCTAATTGTATCTCAATAAAGCTGGGGGAAAAAAGCTTATAATATTTTTAAAAACGAATATTTAATATACACTGAAAATTGCATCTTCTGCAATTATTCAAATTTAAGATCAACTTAAAAATTAATATGTAAGGACATCTACAGTTCTTCAACATCTTTTGGTGGTATGATCCAACATTTTGAGAATCACAAAGCTAGAACACCACCTTTCTCTTCAAACTTTATTTCTCCTGGGACTTCTTAAAATTTCACTTAATTCCAGATGCATTCTGAAATAATTAAAAAAACAAAACAAAACATAGCTTCCTCTAATTACTGGGTGACTTCATTCACTCAACAAATACCTAATAAGCTTCTCCCACATGAAAGACACTGGCCTAGGTGCTATGGATATGGCAGTGAATGAAACAGACAAAAATCCCTGCCCTCATGGGAGTTTACCTTCTTTCTAGTGACTTCTTTTGATGTTTTCACTCAGCCAGGTGTACCCAGCTTTGTAATTAGTTGATAATGATCTGCCTAATTTTAAAGTTAATTTTAAAAGAAGGAAATTTGTTCCAAAAAGAAAAAACCACAATCTGAGCCACATTCTGTCTCCAAATATCCTTCCATAACTGAACAGAAATGCTTAGAAGGCAGAAAATTTGTGTGAACCAGAGAAAAAGGAAAAGGCAAGTTAGCTGTCTGAAAACCAATACCCATTTCTAGTTGATTACTATCCTTTTATATAAAGATGATGCCACTGCATTAATGTACCTACTCTGCTCATTTTTCCTAGTGGCAGTAATGCTTATTCTGATTCTTCTGTTCACTCCAGTGTGATCTATCTTGAAACCTAAAGCAGATGTTTTCCCTAACTGGCCAAGGTTGGGGGAGCAATTTAAAGTGGCATCCAATGAGGCACTGACTAGAGTAGGATTCAGCTTGGGCCCTTGGCCCAGAGTAACCATTCATTTCACAATAATGTTGTACTCAGATAATTGTATCAGAAGCTCTGGTTCAGAGAAAACCCTGTCTGATGATGGGGGGGGGGGGTGGTATTAATTTAGGGTGACCTAGGTGTTTGTAAGTGTCAGTATCTGAAGGTCTCTTCTTTGGGTTGGTCAGTTTTCCTAGTGAAAAATCTCTAATCTCCTGCATAAGGAGTATAAACCTGGCTGTCATATCTTACCTTTCAGTTTGTTGGCTTTCATTCAATTCTTGTTTTTAGCATGACAATCTCATCCCTACTCTCAGCTATGCCTCACGAACATGAAACCAGGGCCTACATGGTTCAGTTTCTCAGGAGACTGAACCTCCAGCCTTCTGCGGAGGTGGAGAAGACACAGTCAATTGGCTAAGTAGGCTTAGAGAAAGGGGCTAAAGGGCCTGATTGCTTTTTTTTTTTTTTTTTTTTAAGTTTACTTATTTATTTTGAGGGAGAAAGAGCACACACAAGCAGGTGAGGGGCAGAGAAACAAGGAAAGAGAATCCCAAGCAGGCTCCACACTGTCAGCACAGAGCCCAACGTGGGGCTCAATCTCATGCACTGTGAGATCATGACCTGAGCCTAAACCAAGAGTAGGATGCTTACCCGACTGAGCCACCAGGAGCCCTCTGATTGCTCCTTGCAAGAACTTCACCCAATCCTCTGAGTTTAAGCCCACATTACAGGTATCTTCAGAGGTACCTAGGGCCTCCAATTCTCCGACCCTTTCCAGAGTTCTCTGGTGCAAGGCAACTTGTTTCTTGATGGCTAAGCTCTGCAGTCTTGTTTCTGTTCTCTGAAGTGTGTCAAGTCAGTTACCACTCATCAGTTAGCTTCTCAGCTCCCAAAACTGATTCCTATCCCGCCGCCAATCATCTCCTGCCTCTCATGTCTCTCCTTTCCCATTCTCTTTGTTTTTGTTAAAGTTACACCTTTTACTTCTTTTTGTCACTTTAATAGGATTTGGGGATGAAGCAGAGATAAATGCAGGTGTTCAACACATCGCATCCTGTTTAACCAGAAGTTCTAAAATTATTTCCTTAAGTCATATCACTCCACAAATACTTAAATGCAATACATATAATAAACGTATTCATGAGAACACAGCAATAAATAGTAAAGACACAGTCTCTATCTTTCCGTAGCTCACATACAGTCTGGGAGGAATCACGGACAGCGTACTAGTAATTCCACAGGTGCTGGGAGACAGAAAGGAAAAGGTCAGGGTGACCCAAGGGTTTACCACAGGCAGACCTAACCAAACCAAGGTGGGCGGAGAGAATACAGGAAGAGTTTTTTGGAGGAAGTAACTACTGGCCTAACACCAGTGAATTGTCTAGAGAGATTAAGCCTGTTAAGCCTGAAAGAGCTTACCGGCGCTGGATCTGCCTTGCAAAATTGTTGCTAGAAGCTGAGCAGGGAAACTGGACTTCACTGTGCAGGGTGGCGTTACGGAAGAGGTCACAGAAGTTCTCAAAGAGCTCTAAAAGCTCATCGGATGTATTCTCAAACACAGCAATCACCTCTGTTGTCACCATATTGTACACCACAAAGAAAGATGCCTGCAGAAGAACAGAGACAGCTTTGAGACAGCGGGTATGAGGCCATGCCTTGGAAACTTCTCACTTGGCTGAAAATTCAAACTACCCAAGGAAAACAAGCGAACCCTTCCACTCCTGCACTAGCACAACAACGTGGCTGCACGTGGTTCTGGGAAAGGAGGAGGCCTCGGTGGACTTGATCAGTCCAGGGCCATCAGTCATGGCCAGTGTCGCCGGATTTACCACTGGATCTGCTGCTAGAATTACGGAGCTGGCCCACGCATGTGTGTAGAAAGGTTTTCAATCTTTCATTTAAGACTGCAAATTCAACATTTTTCCTTCCTAGTAATTATTCCTGACTTGCTCTCCAACCCACCCTGAAATAAAAAGCACTTTTTTAAAATGCCAGATTTAATTCTTCCTCCTGCTGAGAAAGTAATTGGTAGCCTGTAGCTGCCTGTTGGCAAATTATTTTCTCTTGTATACGTACAGTTGAAAGTTCAATTCAGGGGCATTTATTTTCCCTCTTAAGATTTCTAACATGCAGAGAGACACCTTAAGTACACTGTGTCCTAAAACTGCCCAGGCAAGTTGTCACCAAGCAGGGAACTGCCACTGAACAAATGGAAAATCAGAGTCGCGTTTTCCATTTCTTCCTTCACAAGTGTTCTTTCAGCCAAGAGCATTTGTAAGACACATTTGAGATCTGTAGCAATTAAGATCAGAGGGGACATCTGAAAAGCATTCAAATGCCACAGGTGGCAGGGTTACTGCTTTCTCTGAATGGGCCTCTGGGGGACAGGCCCTCTTCGTTTAAACAACCAGTGCTCTCTGCTCAGCCTAACAAGGAAGCTCCAGGAATCCCTGCGTTTTGTCACAATGAATGTGGCAGTGTGAATCAATCTGCAGGCTTCCAACAGGACTCTAGAAGTTTTCAGAACATTAGGATTAGTACTCCCCCTCCTATGACTGACTTTAAGTCTCCATCACCAATTCCTGGAGCCACGTGGCCCACCTGTTTTACTAGTCATTAGTCCTTCCAGAGCTTTCATTACATGACTTTTTCGGTCACCTGGAAATTAAATACGGCTGTAAATTAAAGAGGTTGGAGAGTAACCTGAGAATAATACCCATAATATTAGCAAGGCTTTGTGTGTACATGTGCCTTTTACTCATTAACTTTATTGAAACCTATCAAATTAAACTGGGGAAGGAGGTGGGAGGACAACTAGGGCAAATTGGGTTTAAAGTTACAACCTCTGTCAGCAAAACACCGAGCTCCCGTACTGATTCTAGCTACAATTTATTACAGCTACCGGAAATAAGTAGGTCATGTTTTTTAGCAAAGGGAAGAAGGACGATCTCAAATGCAGCTACCACAGATGACTTAGTCCTTCCAAAAGAAAAAAGGTAATTATAGCTCAAACCTAAATAAAAGATTGAGTCATGTCCTTTCTATATACGTGGACAACATTTGGATCATTTCAGGACTTCACCAGGATCCATCACAATTATATGAATATAAAATTACACAAACCTTTACTAGGCTTGCCTCCAGGGCAGACTGGGAAATACAAGACAGAAGGGTACAGAAGTCAAGGGCTTCACTGCCAACCCCCCATGACACATAAGATACACTAGATGCTCCTTCGTGATGGCTCAACGGGTGACTTCATCATTAATAGGGAAGAAGAAGAATCCAGAAAAAGTAACATCCAACCGTTATTACTCACCGCTCCCCCTCCCCGCCACCTTGAAGAATACACAGGCTATGATTCAGAAGAAAAATACTGGAAAACATTTTACCATGGATGCCTGGTAAGGTCTCAGGAAACAATGCCCTGTACAGTCTCTCCTATGATAGAAGCAACTGCAAGTCAGTGGGAGATACCAGACTCAGCCCCCTTTGTGGTTTACTGGCTTGCTCTCTATTCTCAATTCTCCTTAGATAGGAATCTAAGGACAGATTCTGGAAATAGAACAGGGGGGCAAAGGTATAGAAAAGTAGGTATCTTACTTGATCAACACTAAAGTGGAGAGCCTCTCAAAGAGAAATGCCCAAAATACCCTGAATTTCAACATGGTGTTTCAACCCAAGAGTCTTACAGGTTTCTGTGCCCTTAACACCATTTTATTCCCATCTGAGAAATAGCTATCTCCCCTAAAGAGATCTTTTATCCAAAGTGAAAAACCCTAATACTTGAAGTCCTGATGATTCACTTGGGGGATAAGAAACTCTGGCTTCCTTTTAATCTTTTCACTGCCCTACAATCTATGCATGGGCAAGGTCAGAGTAAAGTCATAAAACTTAACTGCCAGATGAGCTTACCTATTAGTTACCTTCTAAAGGCTTTATGAAGAAGTATATTGACATTAACCATCTGGGCAGGAAAGAGGCTAAATTTTTAGAAAATGTTTCTGGTATGGTGGGCTCATTCTCATTCCTAGAACTAAAGCAGTCAGACCACTAATCACAGCCTCACAAAATCAAGGCAGGATTATCCACAGGCAGTCCAAACTTCGACCCTGTAGCATTTGGGCTTCTATCTCAGGGGTACTGAAAATGCTCTGCAGAAGAATCAGGGTAATAATCACAGAGTTGACTATCCACATGCCAATGGCTTGAGATTTAGCTTCCATTTGTCCAAATGAATACACGTGGCCAGAGAAAAATGGAGTTGTTTTGAGTTTGAGGCCTAGGAAAACAAAAATTCAAGACCACATGAAATGCGAATTTCGGAGAGGCTGGCTATAGGCAAAGACAGAAATGTTCCCATCTTCCCAAGGGGACGGGAGGAGCAAAGAGCAGGAGAGCACCGCATACCTGTGATGGATCCGTGACCCGCAGGGTGACCACGTCCTCACTAGTGTACTTGATAAACAGATGGTTTTCGTCCAGAAGCTGCATTTTCCACATGCGCAGCTGCCGCAGCTGGTCAAAGTACTGGAAGAAGCGCCTCTTGGCCATCGCACTCCCGTCCTGCTCCGCCCGGCGCCACAAGTACACCAGCAGCCGGTGTTTGAGGGAGTTGATGAAGGGATCTCGGAAAGGACTGGCCATGCCCGTCTGACTGTCCCGCTGCACCTCAGGGAAGACAGCTGACACGGTGAGGAGGTCATCCTCGTAGCAGAAGCGGCCGATGGTCCTCACGTCAATGAAAGTGCCTTCAGGGGTCACCTGGAAGACGTGGATGGTCTGCTGCTGCACTGACAAGATGGCCAGGATGTTTTTGTACAGGTACAGCCCTTGGTTGTGCGACAGGACCACTTTATCACACTTGAAGGTGCGCGTATCACATAGGCGGCCAGTGTGAAGGTCAATGATGTGGAGGGAATAGTCCTCCAGAGGGGACCGGGGGTTGGGGGTCACGGACTCACTGTTGCGATACACCTCGTAAAAAGGAGGATGCGGCTCATCCGGGAGGTAGGCAGCTGAGCCCACGATGACACAGCGACAGTCGTCAGTGAAGAGGCTGCACTCCCGGTTCAGGTGCTCACCGTTGGCGGCCACGTTGGTGATGTGCAGCAGGACGAAGAAGCGTTCAAAGAGCCGGCCGCGGATGCTGACCGACCGCTGGTCATTGCCGTTGGACAGGATCTCCCCCTCATAGCCCTGCAGTAGGTCCTCGGCTGCCTGGCAGCCCTGGTACTCATAGATCTCGAGAGACGTCTGGTCTGAAGAGAAAGCAATAAAGTAGCGTCCATCAGGTGAGAATTTACGCAAGAAACAAGGAGGCTTTTCAACATTGACGACCGTGAAGTTGGGGAAGACATTCTGGTGGAATACTCGGACCTGATGCCAGTGGGTGCCTGCCTTGCCCGAGCTGATCCGTCGGCGTTCCAGGCGGTGAATGACATTTTGGTTCTGGATCCTTCGAGGTTTGATGGTGGAAACATGATGATCCATTATCACATCTCTGCATGGAAAAGTGAAGAAGTCACGAAAACAAAACAAAATTGGCCGAAATACAAATATAGAAAGGTATAGAAAGTATAGAAGGATAGAAAGTCAAAGCTTTTCGTCCTTATACCCTGGACCCAGGAACTCCCAAGATGACAGTGATCAGCAGTTCTCCTTCTCAGATTAGAGTGAGAAAGTGGTCCTGACATTTCTGAGTCTAAAAACAGGTTTGAGGGAAGGACCTGATTCACTAGGAACACCTGCAAAGCACACTTAGATGTTGGGAATATTCAAGAGAATAAACCTAGAACTACATCAGAGTTGTTCAGTGTTAACAGCAACGTTCAGTGCACATTCATTAAAGAAATCTATTTACTGGGCTGTTAAGATGTCCATACTACCCAAAGCAATGTATAAACACAATGCATCCCTATCAAAATCCCAGTGGCGTTTTTTGCAAAAATAGAAAAATTCATCCTAAAATGCACAAGTGATCTCAAGGCACCCCAAACAGCCAAAACAATTTTGTGAAAGAACAAAGTTGGAAGACTCAGACTTCCTGATTTCAAAACATATTACAAAGCCAAAGTAATTTTTTTTTAAGTGTGGTACCAGCATAAAGACAGACAAATACACCAATGGAATACAATAGAGAATCCGAAAGCAAACCCTCACAGATGTAAACTCAAGATTCAGAAGTTCAGAGAACCCCAAGCGTGATAAACACAAAGAAATCTATGCCCAGACCCATCACAGTCAAACTTAAAAACGGAAACACAAAGCAGAAATCTTGCAAGCAACCAGATAAATGATATATTGTCTGGAGGGGAACAATGCAATCATCTGTGGATTCCTTGGGAAACTGTGGAAGCCGGAAGGAAGCAGAAAGTTTCTGAAGCGCTGAGCTGCCTCTGTGTCACCATTCAAATCTCAGCTAAAACAGCAACTTCTCAGATTCTCCCTACCTTCCCATCCACACCAACTGTCATTCCACCCTATTTTGTTTTCTTCAGCCCTTCTCACTTTTTAAATTATCTTGTTTACCTTTTTAGTATCTGTCACCACACACAAGACCCCAGGTACCCTGCCCAATTCCTTGCTGAATCCCCACCACCACCTGGGGCAGAACCCGAGGCACAGCAAGTGCTCACAAGTAGGTTAAATGAATGCATGGAACAACATTCAAAATGGGCCCTGCAGGGTAAAGAATTCACAAGGCAGGGGCGCCTGGGTGGCGCAGTCGGTTAAGCGTCCGACTTCAGCCAGGTCACGATCTCGCGGTCAGTGAGTTCGAGCCCCGCGTCGGGCTCTGGGCTGATGGCTCAGAGCCTGGAGCCTGTTTCCGATTCTATGTCTCCCTCTCTCTCTGCCCCTCCCCCGTTCATGCTCTGTCTCTCTCTGTCCCAAAAATAAATAAACGTTGGAAAAAAAAAAATTTAAAAAAAAAAAAAGAATTCACAAGGCAAAGAAAAAGAGGAGCGGTCACTTGGAGGAAATACACTTGGAAGGAGAGAGGCGTGATACATTTGGGAATAGAGATTCCAAGTGATTAGAGCCCAGGAAGCACAGAGTAATAAAAGAGAAGCTTAGAAAAGCAGACCGGAGGCAGACTAGAAAACACTTCACACGTCACGCCAGGCCACACCAATGCCACACCAGCTATTGTGGGTTTTAACCAGGAGTGACTGACCTAATCTATATTTTAGAAATAAAAACATATACACAGTGTGGTATTTATTTATACCCTGCCTCCTTCTAAAAGGGATCTGAAATGCTGTACATAAGTATAGATACTATCTGGTCCAGTGAAAGATGTGCATATCTCTATGACTGAGCAAACTAGATTTCTCAAACTGTTAGTCACAACTCATTGATGAGGCTTTGAAATAAATTTAGTGGATATACCAGACATTTTAAAAAGTGGAACAAAAACAGAAAACACCGAACTGTATCACATACAGTAAGGGCAAGTACTATTTCATGAAACTTTTGTTTCAATTATACATATGAGTTACACGCACTGGGTGAGGATATAAAATATATTCCCTACTGATCTAGATTACAGCAAGAGAGCGCATAATGCCCTCAGGCCAAATCTAGTCTGCCTGCCTGTTTCCGTAAGTGAAATTTTATTGGGACACAGCCATACCCATTTATTTACAGGTTACCTATGGCTGCTTTTGTCCTACAGAGGCATAGATGATTAGTTGAGACCAAAGACCACTGGGCCCACAAGACTGAAATACTTACTATCTGACCCCTTGCAGAAAAAGTCTGCCAACCACTGATCTTGGGCACTGGTTCCTAACTGGAGCAACTGGAGCATCTGGAGACAATGGTTGGTTGTCCTAACTTGGGAAGGAGGGGTGTTATGAGTGTCCACCAAACAGAAGCCAGGGATGCTGCCAAGTAAACAGGCCAGCCCCCCACATTTGGACCAAGAGGTCAATAGTGCTAAGGATGAGAAACCCTGATCTAGAGAAATATCTGCACGTAAATAACAAGAATGTCTGCAGCAGGACCGTTAGAAATAGCACGAACTGATGACACTCCAAATGCCCAGCAACAGAAGACTAGATAAATTCTTCCAGGCCTATTCATACAGTGGAATCTCATGAAGCAATAAATTAATGCTTAGCTAATTAATGTTAGCTACACATAACAACCTAAATGAATCTCAGAACACAATGATGAATGAAAACAGCAAGCAGCAGAGTATTTCGTGTGTTTCTCTTTACATAAGCTTCAATTTCTAGTTTAAAAGCCATCAATAGGGGCACCTGGGTGGCTCAGTCAGTTAAGCGTCCGACTTCAGCTCAGGTCACGATCTCACGGTCCGTGAGTTCGAGCCCCGCGTCGGGCTCTAGGCTGATGGCTCAGAGCCTGGAGCCTGCTTCCGATTCTGTGTCTCCCTCTCTCTCTGCCCTCCCCCATTCATGTTCTCTCTCTGTCTCAAAAATAAAATAAACATTAAAAAAAAAATTTAAAGATGGGTATTGAGGAGGGCACCTTTTGGGATGAGCACTGGGTGTTGTATGGAAACCAATTTGACAATAAACTTCACATATTGAAAAAAAATAAAAATAAACTCTATTTTGTCTGATATAAAAAAAATTTATAAATAAATAAATAAAAGCCATCAATAGATATGGAACACAAATATCAAAAGCAAAGGTATTATAAAATTAGAACAGTGGTTACCTGAGAAAAGTAAGAAACTGGATACGGGTTGGGACACACTGGCAACTCCAAGGTTACATTTTTTTCCTAAATCAGCACTCACTGTACTGTCATTCTTTAAAGATTACATATATTCAAAGTATTACTTGTACTCAGAATTTTTAATCAGAAAATAATTGTGAAGAGAAAACTAAGGTAGGACAATAAGACGAAGCCAGACGTACGCAGAAAGGTACACCACACGGACCTGCAGCACTGCCAACCGTCTCATTTGGCCCTGATTTTCTCAGCAGCCAGAGCAAAAAGGAAAACACAATCAGTTACAGAATGTGCATGGCCAATAAGATACAAACTTAATAACAGATGCTTGGAAGAAACGGTGGGAGTTTAAAAGCAATCTCATAAGTTTTCTCAAAGACCCTTGGCATGATCAAGTAAGCAAAATCCTCCACAGCTGACAACAATACGGTATTAAGTCACACACAGCTACTCCTTGTAACAGTAACATTATAAATGTGGCTACTCTGATTCAGCCTTAAAAACACAGTATTACGGTTGAAGCATTTTAAAATACCAAACAGCATACAAAACTGCCTCACTCAATCCCTGCCGAGGGCAATCCTGCCAACCTAAGACTGGGTTGGAGTCAGAGGGAGACCAGACCGGGATGAGAAAGGCAGACGAGGCCCAGGAGCAGGAGGAATAGGGACCAGACACCATCTAACAGACGAACTGCTGAGTCGGATAAAGTGCATACTAGAGTTGCTCAGCTAAGAAAGAGCCACTGATCATATTAAGCAAAACAGATGCTTAATTCTAAGAAAATTGGGATACACTTTGCATAGTCCCATCTGAAATTCTGATTTGTCTTTTATAATATATATATATATATATATATTTTTTTTTTTGAGAGAGAACGAGTGGGGTACAGGCAGAGAGAGAGGGGGACAGAGGATCCAAAGCAGACTCCATGCTGACAGCAGACAGCCCGATGTGGGGCTTGAACTCACAAACCACGAGATCATGACCTCAGCCCAAGTCAGATGCTTGACTGAGCGACCCAGGCGCCCCTCTCTGATTTGTCTTTTTAAGAGAAAGACACCAGTAACTGGGGTGATGGGTGTGAAGGGGTGGGGTGAGTGGAGCTGACGACCTGTTGGCTTCAGCTCCAAATCGTACAGGAAATCGTCACTGAATTTCCTTCCCTCAGCGTGCGTGCTCTCTCTCTCTCCCCCTCTGTACGTACACACACACACACACAATTTTATAGCACACAATTGTGATTTTGAGAGACATGGAGTTTTTCAAGGCTTTTTCAATTTGTTCTCTCACTGTTCTGATTATAAAAGTACACGCTCATAAAAATTCAAACACTATAGAAAAAGTATGTAATGAAAGTCCCCTCTAGTCAGGGTGAGACTTACGAAAAAAGAGAGGAACTTACGAGTGTCCTAAAATCTGGCCCTCTCCCAGCTCCCTTAGGCCAGTGAATGAATGGCCTAGCAACTCTCCAGCTAGCAGGAACCAGAAACCTGACAGTCTTCCTTGATCCCTCTTTCCCTCGGCCCCCTGATCAGTCCCCAAACTCTGGAGACTTTACCCTCTAAACAGTCCTCTCTAATCTTCCACTTACTCCTATCACAAGCTGCCGGCACCCTTCTCCGAACTTCTACACTTTCACGTCTGCGTTACTGCACCAGCTTCCTACCTAAATCCACTCCTTTCGGGGCGCCTGGGTGGCGCAGTCGGTTAAGCGTCCGACTTAAGCCAGGTCACGATCTCGCGGTCTGTGAGTTCGAGCCCCGCGTCGGGCTCTGGGCTGATGGCTCAGAGCCTGGAGCCTGTTTCCGATTCTGTGTCTCCCTCTCTCTCTGCCCCTACCCCGTTCATGCTCTGTCTCTCTCTGTCCCAAAAATAAAATAAACGTTGAAAAAAAAAAAAATTTAAATCCACTCCTTTCAACAGCCAGAGTGACCTTTCCAAAATGCTTTGGTGACCGCGTCCTTTCCCCTGTGGACTAATACAGGCCAGTATCTCCCCACTTGCTCTTAAAGAGAAGAATCAAGCCCTCAACATGCCAACCAGGTGCTCAAAGGTCTCAGCTCTGCCTCTCCGGCCTCATCTTTTCCCGTTAACTCTAACCATTTATTTTCTTCAAGAGGGACCCTACCTCCTGTCTCGGAAGCTTGGCACCTGCTGTTAACCAAACCTAAAAAAGCTCTCCTCCTCCCTTTGCTGAGTTAACTCCCAATTCAGCCATCAGCCTCATAATCACTTCCTCAGAGGAGTCTTCCTTCGACTCCCCATTAGCTAAAACACTAACTTACTGGCCACACCTCTCTTTCACGGCACTTACCACGCTTGCAACTCTGTCCCTGCATTTTACTCCTATCTGTGGCACTAGGTGGTGGGTGTTCTGCACGCCCATCACACTACGTGACACCTCTCAAGCTTCATCTCCTGCACGTTGGACCTGCCTCACGCCAAGCTCTTTGCCAACTCAGGTATCCACAGGTGCTGTTCCCTCTGCCTAGAACGTCTTTCCCCAGGCCCTTGCCATAACTTCTCAAGTTGCAGCCTGTCATCTCCTCCAGGAAGTCTTCCCTGACCATTCTCTCCAACACAGGGCTCCCCGTTTATTTTTTGTCTTCTCCACAGTAACGGCCACGACTTGAACACGCACTTGTACTTGCAGGGTTGTGCGTTTAATAATTGACTCCCCCCACTAAACGGTACCCCCCGGAGAGGAAGCAACCACGTCCACACCAGTCACCGAAGTTTTCTCAGAGCCTAGCGATGGGGCTGGCCTCTCGTGTGCGTTCGGCACGTTTTTTATGGAACGAGAAGAAAGCCTGGCTGGATCGGGCCACTAGCTCGTCGAGTGGCACTAGACCTGTCTTTTTCCTCCGCTGCGTCTCGGCTTCCCCACGGGGGCCGGTGCACCCCCCCCCCCAATTCCTCGTGACAGCTTCCAAAAACGGTAAGGGGATACCGAGGGGCGGGCACACACACCCAAGGGGGCGCCCCCGGAAAGAGAAGGCCGGGGCGGGGCCTCAATGGGAAGAGACCGCTCAGGGAGGGCGGGGGCCGCGGAGCCTCGGCATCTGGCAGGGAGGGGGCCGCCCCGCGGCGGGAAGCCGGGGAGGCCTCGGGAAGGGCCTGACGGGCTTGGGGGCTGGGCCAAGAAAGGAGAGGTCCTCACCTGTACGCTCCGGGTTCAAAGGGCCGGGGAGACGGACCCCCCGGCCTGCTCGGCACGCGCCTCCCCCAGCCCCGCCCCCGCCATGCCTCCGGCTCCGGCGGCTGCGAGTCCCCGCTTCCGCTTGCCGCCGGAAGTGCGGCTCAGCAAGAAGTGGGGAGAGCGCGGCGTCGTCGTCAGCCGGCACCAAGAGAAGATACAGCGCACCCTGGTGCCTGGAGGGGGGATCGAAACCACAGGGGCCCAGTGGCTGTGAAGGAAAAATTAACAGGGAGCCCTAACCTGGTCACGTTGGTGATCTCTTACAGTGAGGTCTCCGCGCCTGCAGGACACGTTTGCAAAAACATGGGTAAAATTAATGTTTCAGAGGCACCTGGGTGACTCAGTCGGTTAGACGTCCTACTCTTGATTTCGGCTTGGGTCACGATCCCAGAGTTCATGAGTTTGAGCCCTGCATCGGACTTGGAGCCTGCCTGCTTGGGATTCTCTATCTCTCCCTCTCCCTCTCTCTGCCCCTTCCCTGCTTTCTCTGTCTCTCTGTCTCTCTGTCTCTCTCTCTCTCTCTCTTTCTTAATAAATAAATAAAACTTAAGGGGCACCTGGGTGGCTCAGTCGTTTAAGCGTCCAACTTCGGCTCAGGTCATGATCTCTTGGTTGGAGCCCCGCAAAGGGCTCTATGTTGACAGTTCAGAGCCTGGAGCCTGCTTCGGATTCTCTGTCTCCCTCTCTTGCTGCCCCTCCCCACTTGCTTGCACTCTTTCTCTCTCTCTCTCTCTCTCTCAAAAATAAATAAACATTTAAAAATTTCTAAAAAAATAAATAAAACTTAAAAAAAAAATTTTTAATTAATGTTTCACCTCGTAATTAGATGCACCCATCCATCGGCCAAGAAATAATCTGCTCTGTGTTGTCTCCTCCCTCACAGCGAGCACTTGGACCACTGGACTGGATTCATTTCTGAACACTCTGCCCAAAGCAGTTGCTGGCACGTAGTGGAAGTACAGAGAAGCTTCTTGCACTAACCTAGTCCCATAACCTCTCCTTGGACAGTCTGCCCCCAGATTTCCCTCTCTGCCTCCTTTGGATCATTCAGTCCTCTGTGCATGAGTCACCTGATGGCTTCCTGGCTGCTTTCACTCCACTGCCACCCGCTGTTTTCTGTTAGCACTCAACGCTGTCTGATATTACCTGATGTGTGTGTGTAAATTTCTTTCCCTGTTCTGTTTCCCTTCCCCCTTCTAGAATGTCAACTCCATGAGAGCAGGGATTTTGTCTTGTTTTCTGTTCTATCCTCACCTACAGCTGCGTTTAGCGTCGTGTAAGTGCCCAGTAAGGATTCAGCCCACGAATGAAGGGCTCTGCCCACATTGCTCACAGCAATCGTAGGAGGAAGGAACGTTAATTAACCTTTACAGATAAGCACCCAGACTCAGGAAGGGTAGGTAGCAGAGAGGAAACAGGCTGGGTTCTCTGTCCAGCCTTGACATTTCCAGACTGTGTTCTCAGGTACTGACTGCACAGTTTTCTTTTTCTCTTCTGGGAAAGGAAGAGTTGCCTGCCTAGTAAGGTTATTGGAAAGATTAGAGGTGGTATACTTAAAGCGGCCTGCACAGAGCCTGGAATGTGGTAGGTGCTCATTAAAGTATTATTGTAATTACCCAAGATCAACTCCCTTGCCCACCCATGATGCAGTTGAGACCCCAACAGGTACCTGACTTGTACAAGTTCATACAAACACAAACAGAAGAACTGAGACCATGACCCAGGATTTCCATCGCCCCTCTCCCCTCTTCCAGGGTTATCTCCTCTAGTACCAAATTCTGACTCTGCCTTTCGGGTTCCTACATGATTTTAAGCAACTCACTCACCTTCTCCAAGTCTGTATTCTTACACCTAAAATTGGGGAGGGGCGCCTGGGCGGCCCACTCAGTTAAGCATCCAACTTTGGCTCCAGTCATGATCTCACAGTTTGTGGGTTCAAGCCCTGCATCGGGCTCTGTGCTGACAGCACAGAGCCTGCTTGGGATTCTCTGCCTCTATCCCTCCCCTCCTTGCTCTCGCTCTCCCTCTCTCTCAAAAATAAAATAAACATTTAAAAAAAAAACAAAATAAAATTGGGTAATTATCTGACTTGATTATTAGAGAGATCACATAAGAGAATGTAGTTTAAACTATCCAGTGCTACCCAGATGGAAATGTTTGGGGCCTGCTGCCTCTGTGCTGAGCCTGGTAATTAAAATTAGGAGCTTCCCTGGCAGCAGGTGTTGAAGAATAACTCAAAAGAAGCTTCACACCTCACACCATCTACAAAAACCAATTCCAAATAGACCAAGACTTAAATATAAAGGCCAATCTATGAAACTCTTAGAAGGAAACATATGCATAATTCTTTATGACCTTGGATTAGGCAACAGTTTCTTAGGTATAACACCAAAAGCACAAGCAACCGAAGGAAAAACATAGATAAATTGAGCTTCATTAAAATTTTAAAATGTTTGTGCTTCAAAAGACACTTACGAGAAAGTGAAAAGACAATCCGCTGAATGGGAGAAAATATTTGCAAATCATATATCTGATCAGGGTACAGCATCAAAAATATTTCTTAAAGAAACCCTTGCCACTCAACAACAAAAAGACAAACCAGTTGAAAAGCAGGCAAAGGATCCAAACAGATATTTCTTCAAAGAAAATATACAAATGGCCAACAAACACATGAAAAGCTGCTCAACATCATTAGTCATCAGGGAAATACAAATCAAAACCGTAGTGAGATACCATTCCTCAGCCATTAGGACAGCTATAATTTTCAAAAAGGAAAATAAATATTAATGAAGATGCAGAAAATGGGAATTCTCTTATACTGCTGGTGGAAATAAATGCTACAGCCATCGTGGAAAATAGTTCAGCAGTTTCTTAAGAACTTAAACACGGAGTTCCTGTATGACCTAGAAATACTTCCTTTAGATATATGATCAAGAGAGATAAAAACATGTCCTCATAAAAACTTGTATACAAATGTTCATAGCAATGTTATTCATGATAGCTACAAAGTGGAAACATCTCAAAGGTCCATGAATGGATGATTGGATAAACCAAAGGTGGTATATCTATTTGATGGAAGATTAGTCATGAAAGGATTGGAGTGCTGGTATGTGCTATGACATCAATGGACCTTGAAAATATTATACTAAGTGAAAGAAGCCAGACATAAAAGGCCACATATTGCCTGACTCCACGTATATGAAAAATCCAGAATCCCTGAAAATAGAAAGTAAATTAGTGGTTGCTGGGGGTTGAAGAAAGAGGGGAATATGGGAATTTTGCTGATAAATACAGGGTTGCTTTACAGGGTGATGAAAATGTACTGGAATTAGATGGGGGTGTTGGTTGCACATCTCTGTGAATATACTCAAAACCACTGAACTGTACATTCTTATTTTTTTTGTGTTTATTTATATTTGAGAGAGGGAGAGACAGAGCATGAGTAGGGGAGGGGCAGAGAGAGAGGCAGACACAGAATCCAAAACAGGCTCCGGGGTCTGAGCTGTCAGCACAGAGCTGAACGCAGGGCTCAAACCCACAAACCGTGAGATCATCACCAGGGCTGAAGTCAGACGTTTAACCGACTGAGCCACCCAGTCGCCCTTGAACTGTACATTTTTAAATGGTGAATTCTATGGCATGCACATTATATCTCAAGTTAAAAAACAAATGGGAGGAGCTCTAACCTTCAGGTCGTCCCCAGCTCCGTGGCTGGGGTGGTCTGTAGAGACAGCTGTGAGTGGGCTGCAGGCCTTCCCCTTCTCTATTGAGCCCCTCTCCAGGGGTCAGCCCAACCTCCCCCCCCCCCGCCCCCCCCCCCCCCCCCCGCCACCCCTCCACAGCCCTCCCTATCCATTCCCGCCCACCATGGAGAAGGCAGGACTTTCTGGAGCTCCTCTCATTTCTTCCAGGAAAGCCTTCCCTGTGGGACAGAGTTTAGACCAAAAGCATTCTTGGACATTGAGTTCATCACAGTTTTCCCTCCACTTCTGTATATGTTGGAAATTTCCCATAACAACAGCAGAGAGTGGAAGTCCCCTCCCCCCTGTCTGGCATCCAGGCAGCCTGCGTCTCTCTTCACCGATAAGCTTACTCTCAGGCTTTGCCTACGTGAAGACAGAGCAATAGAAGGAATTCCCTTCCCCTGGAATGTGGACTCCTAGTGCCCTGTCCCTAGCATAACACTGCATAGGGACAAGGGGACAACAGGGCTTTGCCTTCTTTTCTCTGCTGACCTCTGGCATGTAAGTTTTCCCCAAGAGAAAAAGGGGGTGTTAGGTTGCAGTGAACCTGGTTTCATTTGACCTCCAGTACTTCCTACTTCCTTGCTTAACCTATCTGCACCTCAGTTTTCCCATCTGTAAAATGAGGGTAGTAATTGTAGTACCTATATTATAAGGTCAGCAGGAAATAAAATTAAGTATTGCATTTAAAGCTCTCAACACTCTGCCTGGCACATCTTCCATGACTTTTAGTGGTGTTACATCCAGATAAACCCACCATGAGTTGAAAATATAAGTTGAGGGTAACCTGGGTGTCTTGGTCAGTTAAGCATCTGACTCTTGATTTTGGCTTGGGTCGTGATCTCATGGTTCGTGACATCGAGCCCCGCATCAGGCTCTGCGCTGGGAGTATGGAGCCTGCTTGGGACTCTCTGTCTCCCAATCTCTCTCTCTCTCTCAAAATAAATTTAAAAAAAGATACTATGGTAAGTCAAAAATGCACTGGACAGCATAGCTTAGCCTTGCCTACTTTACACGTGCTCAGAACACTTACATTAGCCTACAGCTGGGTAAGATCATCTAACACAAAGCCTACTTTATAATAAAGTGTTGACTACCTCATGTCATTTGTTGAACACTGTGCTAAAAGTCGAAAACAGAATAATGGTCATTTGGGCACAGAATGGTTGTCAGAATATTGGTTGTTCACCCTCGTGGTCACATGGCTAAGCACCACCAGAGAGCATCGTATGGTATGGCGCTGACCTGGGAAAAAACAAGAAGTTAGAATCGGACGTGTGCTTTCTACCGAATGCATATTGCCTTCCCGCCGTTGTAAAGCTGAAAAATCTTGAGCCCAACCATAGTAAGTCGGGACCATCTGCATTTAGTCTCCATCAATGTTAACGCGGTAATCTGGCTCTCACCATGCTGGGCCACCTTCCCTTGGAACCTTGCAAATTTTCATCATCAGTGAGGCTGTAAGGCCCTTGAAGATAAAGATCGTTTCCTAATTCTGTGTGCCTACCCCAGGTTGACCGCTCTAACTTCTCTGTGAGTATCGGCTTCATCCTGCAATCCCGCCACTGGCTTGTTGTGTGGCTTTGGCAAGTCATTTCTCTGACTGCTTTCCCATCCGTGAAATGGGTATACTGGGGGGTTTGGATGTGGGAAAGCCATTGTGTTTGTGAAAGAGACTTAATGTTTACATGAATTTGTAAATTCAACCAATAATATACAAATGCATTTGTAATTATAAAATAATTACAAAACAAAATACACAAAATAATACACAAACACAATTACTTGTAATTACAAAAATAATACACAAACACAATTCTCTGTTAAAAGTCTGGCAAATGATGTCAAAAGAGAGTAAAAACTGGAACTCGCCTTCACATCCTCAGTCCCACCCCTTCCACCTCGTAATTACACACCTATCCTTCCAGGCCTTTCTATGCATTATTGGTACAAATGTATGAACAATCAGAGATCTATAAATAGGATTTCGCTTCACTTTTTTCTTTAAACACAAATGGATATGGCCTTGCGTATCGTTTTGCAACTTGCCTTTTGCATTTGTCAGTAATATTTTTGAGATTGTTCTAGGTCAGCACCTAGAGATCTAACTCTTTCCACGGTATGAACGCCCTTCATTTAACTATATTCCTATTTATGGGCATTTAGGGTTCTTTCAATTTTCACCTTTATAAGCTGCTTCAATGAATAATCTTTTATCTATACCTTAGGGCACAAGCATAAACATACAAGACATATATTAAACAGTAGAATTACTAGGTCAAAAGTTAGCTTTTTTTTTTTTTTTTTTTTTTTTTTTTTTTTTTAAGAAAAACAGAGAGACAGAGCATGAGCCAGGGAGGGCAGAGAGAGAGAGGGAGACACAGAATCCGAAGCAGGCTCCAGGCTCTGAGCTGTCAGTACAGAGCCCCATGCGGGTCTGGAACTCAAGAATGGTGAGATCGTGACATGGGCCAAAGTCAGATGCTCAACTGACTGAGCCACCCAGGCGCCCCGAAAAGTTAGCATTTCAAAAGTCAGAGTGCTAATTACAAAAAGGTTGTATCGGTTTGTATTCTCATTACTCTGCACCCTCGCCTGTACTATGTGTCATCAATCTTTCTTATTTTTGCCCATGACATTAGCAGCAGATGACATTTTATTGTTTTAGTTTAGATTTTCTTGATTACTGATGAGGTTGACTAATTTGTTTTTTCAGATGTTTATTGGCCATTCATGCTTTCACGCTGACCTGCCTTTGCATACCCTTGGCTCATTTTTCTCCTGGGATACTTTTCCTTATTGATTTGTAGGAACTATTTATATATTCTGGAGATGGATCCTTTAGTAAGACTGCAAACACCTTCTCCCTGTGTGAGGCTGGCTGGTCCTTAATTTTTAACTTGTATTTAATATCTATTTATAGGGATGTCTTTAAAAGGCTCTGCCTTCCCATGACTGATTCTTGCTGTTTGTCAAGTTAATGCAGAGTCCCACGTGGGGAGGCTGTCACACTGTGCTTCCAGGAAAATCTGCCAGGGGTAAAGGAGGCCCAAGGTTGTGTTTCCTCCCTACCTTTTCCAGGAAGTGGATTTCGTTTTGTTGCTCTCAGAGTCTGATGTTAAAGAAGCAACCAGGGGCAAGACTAGGACTGCCTTCTGAGTCTTTGCAAGGAGTTGCCTTCAATGCAGCATGAAATAAAGAGCAACAGGAGGGCTCTGAGCAGAGGAACAGCTTAAGCAGATTTGTGTCTCAGAAGATTCACTCTGAAGGTGCCTGGGTGGCTCAGTCGGTTGAGCATCCGACTTCGGCTCAGGTCATGATCTCACGGTTCGTGAGTTCCAGCCCTGCGTCGGACTCTGTGCTGACGGCTCGGAGCCTGGAGCCTGCTTCAGATTCCGTGTCTCCTTCTCTCTCTGCCCCATCCCCACTCATGCTCGGTCTCTCTCTGTCTTAAAAATAAATAAAACATTAAAAGAGAAGGAGGAGGAGAAGGAGAAGGAGAAGGAGAAGGAGAAGGAGAAGGAGAAGGAGAAGGAGAAGGAGAAGGAGAAGGAGAAGGAGAAGGAGGGGGAGGAAATTTACTCTGGCTGTCACAGGGAGAGGAGACTATTGAAAGACCAGCCAGGAGGCTACTGCAATAGACCAGGCAAGAGATGATGGTCGCCTGGATTTGAGTGAGAAAGGAGGTATGAAGTGGTCAAATGTGAACTATATATTGAAGATACATTGCCAATGGCTTTGATAAGCAGTGTGAGAGAGAGACAGAAAAGAGGCAAGTATATTCCAAAGTATTTGGCCTAAGTAGCTGTGAATGCTTTTACTCAGAAGGTAATAGAGGGGCGCCTGGGTGGCTCAGTCAGTTGAGGGTCCAACTTTGGCTCCGGTCATGACCTCACAGTTCGTGGGTTTGAGCCCCACGTCAGGCTCTCTGCTGTCACTTCAGAGCCTGGAGCCTGCTTCCGATTCTGTGTCTCCCTCTCTCTCTGCCCCTCCCCCCCTCACGTTCTGTCTTTCTCTGTCTCTCAAAAATAAATAAGTGTTTAAAAAATTAAAAAACAAAAAAGAAAGTAACAGAGTATTTGGATTGGGCTACATTTGAAGTCATCACCGTGAAAACAGGAACCATTTGTTTTGCACCTACTGATCCCAGAGGCCTAACACAGTGGCAGGCATATGGGCATGCAATAAAGATTTGTCCAGTGCTAATACCAGCCTTCTGTACATGCAGGGCAGTGCCTCAGATGACACATGTGATATTTCCGCAGCCTTCTGCCTGCCTCTCCCAGATGTTCCAACTTCTAATTGCCCACCGCTCCCTCCCACTGTGCTCCCAGCCGAGGAAGAACATTGAGTCCTGAGCCCCCACAGCAGCCTGTACTCCTTTGTCCCTCTAGGGAGTCCTAGTGCACACAAGGTCCCCAAGTGAGTGGGATGATGGAGTGCTAGGGAGGGGGGCCTGGAGGACCTGAGAGCTTCCTCTCCGGTCACTTCAGTCCTCCTGTGGCTCTTCTGCCAGGCCTTTTAGCAACTCTGCTCGGGATGTGCATTAGCCACGAGAGGAGGAGATGGGAACAAAAGCAGGATGAGAGGCTCTTGTTCTTTCTCCTATTCTAGAAGAGGCTGGCTGCACTCTTTTCACCTCTATATTCAGTGGCACACATTTCTTACCCTAAGTATTATACCACTGCCGCCGTGTTATTATCACCATCGTTATCATCATCAATCTTTTCATGAAGATCATCTCACCATCGCCATTTAGCACACACTTACTATGCCAATCATTTCACCTACATTATGTCATTGATCCCCTGTGACTTGGAGATTGTTATCCCCACTTTACAGACGCAGAAACTGAGGCTCAGTTTCACCTGCCCCTCGTTGAGATCCGCCACTCTATTCTCGCCCTACAAGGCTCACATCTTTACAGTTAAGTCCTTTATTGCTAATTCCAGGAAATGCTCAGTTTCTGCTTATAGTTCCTCAGGCTTCAGATTCCAAATCCAAATTCTTATCAACTGTTGGAAGATGTACCTTCCCTCCATGCTCTCGGCAAAATGCTTCCTGTCCCAGCAGTGGTTTTTCTTTATCTTCGGTGATCCTGCAGCCCTGTCTTTCTTGGACAATCTTCCCACTGTCTTGGGTACCTATGCTCAGGCAACAGGATGAGGGTTGCTCTGGCCAAAAATCTCTCTCTCTCTCTCTCTCTCATACACACACACACACACACACACACACACACACACACACACACACACACGAGTTTTCTTTTGACTTAGAAACGTTTAGGGAGAATTGCTCCTGTTCACTGGCAGAGAAGAAGAACATGGGCTCCAGAAGGAGGACTGCCCTGGGGCACCTGGGTGGCTCAGTCGGTTAAGTGTCCGACTTTGGCTCAGGTCATGATCTCACGGTCCGTGAGTTCGAGTCCCGTGTCAGGCTCTGTGCTGACAGCTCAGAGCCTGGAGCCTGTTTCAGATTCTGTGTCTCCCTCTCTCTCTGACCCTCCCCCGTTCATGCTCTGTCTCTCTCTTTCTCAAAAATAAATAAACGTTAAAAAAAATTAAAAAAAAAAAAAAAAGAAGAAGGAGGAGGACTGCCCTGGGTTTAAACAGGCCATCCCTTGCTGTGTCTGAGCTGGGACTCCTGGGCAGCAAGAAGGGGGCTGAAATCTTGTCCTTGCTCTGGCTCAGCCAAGCTGGGACCCTAGCACAGAGCTGCAGCAGCCAGGGATGGAGTGTCTTTTTCTCACTGGTCCATGCAGAAGGCTTGCCTCTTTTTGCAGTCCATCCACTCAGAGAGGGAGCTTTGTCCTAACTCACATAAAGGCGCCTAACAGTAACAACAACCGTGGTTCCAATCTCATTTTGACCCCATGCTAGCAGCACAACTTTAGACAAGTGACTTTACCCATCTGTTATTTTCAGCCGATCTTTCTAAAATGCTGGCTCTGTACCAGGCTCTAGGTGGGACGTGGCAGGACTGGGGCGAATGAGCCACAAGTCCTGCTTCGGAGAAGCCTGCCGTCTAGTTGGAAAGACACTCACGCTCATAGCTAATTTCTGTATGATGCGGTGAGCACTCAGGTAGAGGTCTGTGCAAGGTGGCTAGATGGGCACTCAGCTCAGCACTCTGAAAACGAATGCTACAGAAGATGGCGAAGGAGAGGCAGGGATGGTGTTCCAGGCCGTGGGGACCACAGGGGCCAAGGTCTGAAATGCAAAAGAACCCGGTGTCTACAGAGAACACAGTGCAGTTCGGCAGTACTGAATCACAAAGGGTTAAGTAGGCAGGGAGAGGAGGGAGGGCTATAGGCTCCGAGGTTCACTTGTCTCCTCTCTGAAACAAGGATAATAGTATTACCTCCAACAGTGCTGGATCCGATCAGCTATTCAATCTACAACTGTCTCTATGTCCAGGCAGATTTGAAATTTCTCAAAGGCAGCTACCATGTCCTAAAATTATGTCTATGGCCACGCCTCACCTGGGAACTGTGCTGAATAAGCCTGTGTTAAGTAAGTAGTCCTTGATTGCCAACTGCCTACCACATATTAGAGTCCTAACGAGTATTTGTTAAAATGGTGAATGAATGAATGAATGAATGAATGAGTAAAGCCAAACCTGAGCTCCACTGCTCTCCTCCTTCTAGATGTGCTTGAGATCCAGGGTCAGAAGAAGGTCTCTGGGGAGGAAAGAGAGGTAAGAAACCATCAGCACCTTCTCTCCTGTTTCAGTATCTGTTTCAGCCACAGAACAGAGCCCCATAGAGTGTGTCCCTCAAGCTGGGGGTCCCTCAAGCCTGAGGGCCTTCCTGTCCCACCCTCCTCTCTCTCTCGGGGCAGGACAACTGTGGGAGAATGGCTGAGGAGTGAGTGGCCAGGGTAGGGGTGCGGGCAGAGCTGGGGTGGGGGGAAGGATTGTTCATGATGCTTGCTGGAAATGAGGAGAAGCTGGGAGCCGAGGAGGCAAAGTCCAGGGAAGGTGAAAAATCTTAGCTGCAGGGAAAAGCACTCTTCTTCCCACGAAGGCAATGAAATTACAGGTAATTGTGAGACACAGAGATTCGATAAAACCTAGGGAGGCTATCAGGTGAGGGGACCAAGGCTGGCTGGTCTTCCCCTCCAGCGCCGGTAATCACCCCTCTGTTATGAAGACTGAAAAAACAGTCCTTCCTGGCCCCTGTATATGGGGGCAGCTGGGATGGCTGGAAGAGGGGGGGTGGGCTGGCCACCCACAAGCACAAGCCTCCTCCCCGTCCACCACCTAACTCCTGGGGTCTGGCAGCCCAAGCACTGTGGAGTGGGGGGGAGGGCCTGTTCTGAGGGCAGGTGTGATGGGGTGGGCGAGCTAGAATGGACCTCCTGTCTACCCCCACCAGGCACCAGAGGGCCTGGAGGGAGCCAGAGGGCAATCTGTGGGAGGTGGACCGGGCATTCCTTTTTGCCCTCGCCCCCAACCTCCTCCCATCCCCCACATTGCCCTCCCTTTCATCCACTGAGGATCCATTGGTGAGTAACTCACACTGTCAAACAGAGAAGGGGTGTGGAAGCACGGGGCCATGTGGCTACACACAGCAGATGACAGCGAGCCCAGGCGCTCCTTTGTCAGGGAAGATCTTCAAGAAGTAATCTCTAACTGGGTCTGGTGAGCAGCTGTCGGGGGAAGAAGCAACAGAAGGGAGAGTAGGTGAGAAAGCACACAGAGAGAGACGCCTTCTAGAACACGTATTTCCCTTTGGGAGGCAGGTATTGAAGGAAATTACTGAAACATAGAACCGGTGATAAGCATCTTGGAGGAGAGCACCATCACTCTGACCAGGAATTATTATTTTTTTTAACGCTTATTTCTTTTTGACAGGGAGAGAGACAGAACGTGAGAGGCGCAGAGAGAGAGGGAGACACAGAATCCCAAGCAGGCTCCAGGCTCTGAGCTGTCAGCACAGAGCCCAACGCGGGGCTCAAACCCACCAACCGTGAGATCGTGACCTGAGCGGAAGTTGGATGCTTAACCGACTGAGCCACCCAGGTGCCCCTGACCAGGAATTATAATTACAGTTCTTAGGAGAATGGAACCATCCTCGCCAGACTGTTCATTACAACCAAGATGCCCTGCAGCAGGGCAAGGACTGAGAAAACTCTGTACAGCCCCCTCAAGGAATCTAAAGCAGCTTCCAAAGCCAACAGTCAGGAAAACTGACTCCTAATATGGTAGAAGTTCATGGTGAAATGAGTGTCAAAGGAGGATCCAAATTGCCTACACCCTGAGTCTAAAATGTTTTAGCAAAAACACACGGGAAGAGAGATGCCCCTAAGTAACTATGGCCAAATAGTTGGGTGAGACACGGTGAGTGAGTGCTGTTGCTTTTTGTTCCCATTTTTTTTTCCCATGAATTATTTCTAGAATGTACTTTTTCACAAACTGAAAGTGATACTTACAGCTAGAGTTGGGAACAATGTAACAGTCGACCAAGAGGGGACTCTGGTTTAACAAAGGGAGGTAGACTATCAGACAGTGGTTACATGAGATGAGTTTTGTGTGAACTGGAAAGCACATTCATGACTATGGTTCATTGATGACAAGCATTATGCAGAGCGTGGACCCACTTGAGGGAGAAAAGAGTTTACACAGATAACAAAAAGTCAGCAAGTTTAGACATGGATCTGTTGACAATGCTTATTCCTGGGCAGGGTAACAGAGAGAGATTTACTTTCTACTTCGTATGTATCTCTGGGTTTGTTTGTTTGTTTGTTTGTTTGTTTACTTTATTAAAAAAATTTGTTTAATGTCTATTCATTTTTGAGAGACACAGAGCGCAGGCGGGGGAGGGACAGAGAGAGAGGGAGACACAGAATCCGAAGCAGGTTCTGGGCTCTGAGCTGACAGCACAGAGCCTGACGCGGGGCTCGAACGCACGAACCACGAGATCATGACCTGAGCTGATGTCAGACGCCTAACTGACTGAGCTACTCAGGCGCCCCTATATTTCTGGTTTTTAAAACTTATAATGAACATGTTTTATTTTGATGATCAGCAAAATCAGTACAGATATTTATGCTGAACGTATTCAAAATAAAACACAAATAACAGCCAAAAATGGTAGGTTGAGAAAAATGCTTGAGCTTTCAAGCTACTTATAATCCGCCTTTTCCCCTCAGAACAGGCCATCTGTGGCCAGAACAGCTCAGCAAGGACAAATCATGTTTCCTTCATTCTACAGCCCAGAGACACCACTCAGTTCAGCAAAACGAGCCTTTTATGTGAGCATCTATGCACGGGTCCCCTGGCCAGGCACTGGGGATGGAGAGGGGGCGCAGGAAGAATAAGATGAACTCCTGCCCTCAGTTTGACCAGAGTATTAGGGCCAGGAGAGGAAATTCGTCTAGACAGAAAAGCATGGGGATCTGTTGGAGAGTCTCCACAGCTGCTCTTGGTCTGCAGTGGAGGGCAGGGATTGGAGTGACAGGATTGGAGGCAATCCCTAGGAAGATCAGCTCAGGGCTGTGGAGAACAGGCAGGGAGGGTGGAGACAGGGCCATGAGGGAGGGAGACACTGTCCCACCTTTCCAGGTGATGAGGGCCCAGGCCAGGGGGTGTATCCAAAGAGCCCCCTTATTGAGGGGAAGGAAAAAAAAAGAGAGAGGTTAGAGTGGGAGACAGCCAAAGCATAACAGACTCTTAAAAACTGAGAACAGGAGCGCCTGGGTGGCTCAGTCGGTTAAGCGGCCGACTTCGGCTCAGGTCATGATCTCGCAGTCCGTGAGTTCAAGCCCCGCGTCGGGCTCTGTGCCGACAGCTCAGAGTCTGGAGCCTGTTTCAGATTCTGTGTCTCCCTCTCCCTCTGCCCCTCCCCTGTTCATGCTGTCTCTCTCTGTCTCAAAAATAAATAAACGTTAAAAAAAAAAAACAACTGAGAACAAACTGAGGGATGATGGGGGGTGGGAGGGAGGGAAGGGTAGGTGATGGGCATTGAAGAGGGCATCTTTTGGGATGAGCACTGGGTGTTGTGTGGAATCCAATTTGACGATACATTTCATATATTAAAATAAATAAATAAATAAATAAATAAATAAATAAATAAATAGGAAAAAAAAAAGAGCCCCCTTATTGACCAGCAGCCTTCTCTCTGTGGGAACAAGCAGTGAATGGGCTGATCACCGCTTCCCCAATGTCGGAACAGAGTGTGTCCCCTTGATCAGCGGTTCTCAACCATGACCCCCCAATGAATGCAGTTAGGGAGCTTTACGACAGCTGGGTCCCAGGTCCCCTCCCCAAGTACTCTGATTTCATTGCCCAGGGGTACAGCCTGGGCATGGGGTATTTCTGGGGATTCTAGAGTGTCGCAGAATTTGAGGGTCGCTGATGCAGAGCACCATCAGACACAACAGGAGCTCCAGGGGTCTGCCCCCAGAGGAGCTCTTCCAGCTCCTCCTAGAATAGATGTCAAGCAGCTGGCCACTCCTTTCCTCGGACTCTGCATTTGGAGCTTTTCCTGTCCTCTTGCAGCCGGACAGGAAGAGTGTTCAGCTACTCCTGCTCAGTATTACCCATGACTTTCTTCCTTCTGGAAACTGTTAGTCACTTAATGCACGGTTGACCCTCTTCCTGTTTCCCTCATCATCATGGCTGCCCTCTGTACATGGGTTCTTCTCTATATTCCTGGGATTTGGAGTGGGCAGGAGGGAAACACATGTGTGCAGGGGGCCACCCTGACCTGGAGGCTCCTTTCCATCTTTTATGGGGGCAGGGGTGCCAGGAAGGATTGTGATCCTGGGGACATCTAGCCTCCCTAGTCTCCAAAGGCTGACTATAGGCAAAGGACATCATTTTAGGTATATTCAGAAAGAACTGGGCTCTGTCCCAAGATGGCTGGGGTGGGCATTTGCAACTGGAGATTGACACTCGTGATATGTAACCAATAATCAGAGTAGTTAGGATGTGAAGCTTGGCCACTTCTTCCACGGGTGAGGCCACCCAGGGTTACTCTCTTCTCCCCTCCATCCCACTGATAAAAACTGAAGGCTGGAGGCTCGGGGCTCAGGTGCAGGGGGGCAGAGTAGTCAGGCCCTGGGAAGATACGTCCCCTTCCACTCAAACAGGAATCCTACCTCACAGCCAGTCACGGAGTGATTTGTCACACGTGCCAGTCCATAACTGGTGAGTTTGGGAGACAGCCAAGGTCCTTGTGGGGACCTGGCCAGCAGCCTCTGGGGACAGACTGACAGTCAGCTGCTAAGAACCAATGGATGGCCTTGCGACCAATGTGGGACAGGTTCAAGAGATGGGAAGAGGGAAGGGAGGAGTGGGGACACCTTCTCTTGCTGCCTTCACAAAACATCACTGTCTGCTGAGGGCTGGGCCCCTCGGGACATCTGATAAGGTTGTTAAGTCAGCTGGAGCACCTGGCCAGCCATCTGGCACTTTCCTTCTCCAGACATGGCCACCCAGGCCTCCTTGCTCACCTCTTCAAAGCCAGGGGGCGGCAGGGGCCCCACACACCTGCCAGGGAGAATGAACCCCACCCCCCAAGCTTCAAGGGCTATAAGGCAGTGTTCTCAGTTCCCAGGTGACACTTCGGAAATTCTCGTTTGACTTTGTTAAGGGATGGGTTTCTATCAATCACTCACCTTCTCTAAGGTTCCCGGTAGTTTAAACATGAGTTAATTCTGACTTCGCTGAGATAACAGAGTAGCCTGGTTGGTGGGGGGCGGGGAAGTGGCTGGAACAGGGAGAATTTAAACAAGGCTGCCCTCTTTCCATATCAGACTAAAAAAGAGCGCAGCCCAGGGATCATTAATCATCTCAAATGCTGGGCTTCAGGATCTTATCTGCTGTACAATTGTCTCGTCCCCTCCTCTTCTGAGCTCTGGAAACCATAGCATTTGCAGAGAAAACACAGCACCTATGTTAGCAAATCTTGTTAGGGTCAATCTAGTGGCACATGACCCACTAATGTATATATTTAGCTGTTCCGATAGAGTTCTGAGTTGTGTTAAGAAAAACACACAGGGGCTGACGGAAGTGTTCTGTATCCTGGCCTGGGTGATGATCGGACAGGTGTATGCATTTGTAAAACGTCATCCAGCTATTTGCCTAAGTGCCCTTGATGCACATGCTCTCTCTCTATTATCCGTCTACTTACACATTTACTGTATTTATTTCTATTTGATTTTGAGAGAGAGAGTGTGTGAGCAGAGGAGAGGGGCAGAAGGAGAGAGAGAGAGAATCTTAAGCAGGCTCCACACTCATCATGGAGCCTGACACGGGGCTCGACCCCATGACCCTGGGATCATGACCTGAGCCAAAATCAAGAGTCAGACACTTAACCGACTGAGCCACCCAGGCACCTCATCTGCTTATACATTTAAGAGAAAAAAATCTATGGGGCGTCTGGGTGGCAGAGTCGGTTGGGCATCCAATGCTTGATTTGGGCTCAGGTCATGATCTCACGGTTTGTGGGTTTGACCCCTGAGTGGGGCTCTGTGCTGATGGTACGGAACCTTCTTGGAATTCTGCCTCCCTCTCTCTCTGCCCTCCCCCCATTTGCTCTCTATCTCTCTCTCAAAATAAATTTTTAAAATAAACTTAAAAAAATAAAAGAAAAATCTATTTTTTTCATGGAATGCACAACTGAGTGTTGCTAAACTCTCAGGTTTAACACCCCTACGACCAAGGGACCCAGGCTGTGTGTGCACAACTGTAGCTTTACTGCCTGGATCCCCGCCCACTGTGGGGCAGGGGTGGGGGGTGGGGGATGGCAGCAAAGTGGAAAGAGGTAGAATTCGAAGGAGACACAGCTGTATTTGAATCTCTGCCCTTTCCTAAGTCACTGAGGGCAAGTCACTTGGCCACTCTGTGCCTCAGTTTCCTCCCCTGTAAAGTGGGGATAGTATTTCCTGCCTTAGCAATTGTTGATGATTAAAGATAATTAAGTGGAAAGCACGTGGCACATCACAGGCACACACCAAATGGCAGTGCTGGTCCCCGGGTAACAGCTGGTCCCTCAAGAGCCTTTTCCTCCTTCCTTGTCCCTGCGTCAGCTTCACACTCGGTATCTGAAATGAGCTTCCATGTCACTTGGCATCAACTTCTCCCTCTTCCTTGCCCCGTCATGAGCTCCATGATTTTCCCATCCTTACTCCCACTGTGGAAGTCCCACTCATAACCCCTGCCCCGTCCCCCGCTCACACAGCTGCTGCCCGCTTCGGCAAGAGTGGGCCAACCCTTTCCACCATCCGTCCCACAAGACTGACCCAACTCACTCTGTGTTCAGTGCCCCCAGCAGCAGCCTCGGCCGCAGAAGCTGTGGCCCCAACCAGAGCTGTGGATTCAGGAGATCTTGGGCTGAAATTCCCATGGCGTATGAGGAGGATGTCAACAGCATACCCAACACCTGGCAACGGAGACCGGTGGACGGCCAGTTCTCGCAACTCGGGGTACAGGTGGGGCAGACTCAGTGCCCACACTGAACCACCTGTGTCCACTTGGGAGCACAGACCCACTGAAAATGGGGTGTCATAGCTGGAGACCGACACATCAGAGGCTTCAGTGCTCACCTGTGCACCGCCTCTCCTCAGTGTACATCCCTGTGCTGCAGGGAGCTCACTGCCTCCCCAAGACAAACCTTTTCCTCTATCAATGACTTAACAGCTTTACAAAACCACTCCATCCTCATGGGCGCACGTGTGCTTCCCTCTCATGCCAACTAGAACCAGACTAATCCCTTTTCTGCACTCTTGGCTTCCAAATATGTAAAGGCTTCCATATCTCCAATCCTTCTTTTTTTTTTTAATATTTAGGTATTTTTGGGAGAGCACAGGTCGGGGAGGGGCAGGGAGAGGGAGACAGAGGACGCGGGGCTCGAACTCACGAACCACAAGATCATGCCCTGAGCCGAAGTCAGATGCTCAACTGACTGAGCCACGCAGGTGCCCTGTTATTTTACATTCTTGTTAATTTTGCTTCATGTGATATAAATTTGGTATCATTTTCTGCATGTGTGCGTTCCTTTAAAATTTTTTTTAATGTTTATTTATTTTTTGAGAGAGAGAGAGACAGAGCATGAACGGGGGAGGGGCAGAGAGAGAGGGAGACACAGAATCCGAAACAGGCTCCAGGCTCCGAGCTGTCAGCACAGAGCCCGATACGGGGCTCGAACTCACGAACCACAAGATCATGCCCTGAGCCGAAGTCGGACACTCAACCGACTGAGCCACCCAGGTGCCTCCCAATCTCCAGTCCTTGCAAGGAGTCTTCTCCAGATTCGAGGCGCCCTATTCCTTCAACCGTAGCTCAGACTCAAGCCCAAGAAGTTCCCACTTGTTATAAGCCCTGCCCTCGGTTCGTCATGGAGGCAGGAAGAGATAAAATGAAGAAACGATGGCTATTTTCACACTGGGCCCTCCCCTGTGCTCTTCACACCCTTTTACCATCCTGCACCACCGCTCCCAACCCCTCCATGATTGATTCCCTGGTTCACACTAATTAGGCCTTGCTTGCACTGTGAGGGAGAGAGAGCGTTGCCATTTTCTTCAAGGAAACCGTGAGAGAGGCCGACCTGCTGGTGGTTGCCAGGCAACCTTGATGGTCCTGCAGGAAAGACAAACTCGGGAGACACTGAGCCAGAGGGCCTAGTTAGCAGCTATTCAGCACCGGGCTCTCTGCTCCACGGAGAGGCACAAGAAAGGCCTGGCACCCATTAGTTCAGCTGTCTTTTTAAATGGAATGCACAAGAGTGTGTGTGTGTGTGTGTGTGTGTGTGTGTGTGTGTGTGTGTGTGTGTTGGGGGTGCACACACAAAGCGAGCTGGGAAAGAATAAAGTAGCCTTAGCCTTTAAGGTGGAATCATAATGACAGATGCCATGGCAAAATAATTTATGAGATATCACCCTTTATCCGTTTACCCTTAAATTTTCCTTTCTGTCTCCTCAACTCTGGGAGACAAGCAGGACTTGGAATTCCTTACCTCAGAGTAGGACAGAAAGCAGACACAGACTGTAGGCAAAGGCCTTTCCCCTTTTATAAAGTATTAAACCACAGAACAAGGGATAAGATGAGGAGTCTTGGAGGGGGCTAGGGAAGACGTGTGGTGCTGGGGAAGGGGGGTTTCCAGGGGTCGGGGAAGGAGACAGAGGTCTATGACCCTAAGAACGTGACCTAGGGTGATGGTAAGATTTCAGTGGGTCTGAGCACCTGCACTCCCAACCTCGTCAAAGGGCTCCTTAACCTATGCCTGGCACAGGGCTCCCTGCAGGAAGGAAGTACACAGGTGCGGTGGGGGGGGGGGGGGGGGCGCTGGCACAGCACACGGCTCCAGGCAAACCCACGGGAGCCAGAAGCCAATGCCTTAGCATCTCCAACAGCCCAGAACCTTTGCATGACCCTGATGGAGGGAGAGGAAACAATGGCTCAGACTGCCTTTCCCTGTCTTTGAGGACACATGGGGACTCAGAGCCCAGTGGGTTGGATAGAGAGCCATTAAAGCTTTTTCAGAAAATTGGGTGTCTGGGCTACTAAAGAGTTAGGAGAACATGCGACTCTTAATCCCTGGGTCATGAGGGATCCCTGGGTCACTACATCGGGTGTAGTGATTCCTTAAATAAATAAACTTGAAAAAAAAAAGCTTTTTGGCTGACCAACTTGGTAATATCTACCAAAGTTTTAAATGTCACACCCAGTGGGGCACCTGGGTGGCTCAGTCGGTTAGGCGTCCAACTCGGTTCAGGTCATGATCTCATGGTTCCATGAGTTCCAGCCTCGAATGGGGCTCTGCACAGAGCATGCTTGGGATCCTCTGTCTCCCCCTCTCTCTGCTCCTCCCCCACTCACGCTCTCTCTGTCTCTCTCAAAAATAAATAACCTTTAAAAACTTATTTCACTAAGTGAAATAAGCCATACAGAGAAAGACAGATACCATATGTTTTCACTCTTATGTGGATCCTGAGAAACTTGACAGAAACCCATGGGGGAGGGGAAGAAAAAAAAAGAGGTTAGAGTGGGAGAGAGCCAAAGCATAAGAGACTGTTGAGAACTGAGAACAAACTAAGGGTTGATGGGGGGTGGGAGGGAGGAGAGGGTGGGTGATGGGTATTGAGGAGGGCACCTTTTGGGATGAGCACTGGGTGTTGTATGGAAACCAATTTGACAATAAATTTCATATATTGAAAAAAATAAAAAATAAAAAAATAAAAACTTTAAAAATATAATAAATAAACGTCACACCCAGTAATTTCACTTGTAACAAGAAGTAACATTTGTTGTACCTCTCTAACACAGCTGCCAGGCAATGAACGTTCTAGGACCTTTCATACATGCTTGCTATCATGAAATGTTACCAAACTTTTTTTTTTTTTTTTAATTTTTTTTTTTTCAAAGTTTATTTATTTTTTTGGGACAGAGAGAGACAGAGCATGAACGGGGAAGGGGCAGAGAGAGAGGGAGACACAGAACCGGAAACAGGCTCCAGGCTCTGAGCCATCAGCCCAGAGCCTGACGCGGGGCTCGAACTCACGGACCGCGAGATCGTGACCTGGCTGAAGTCGGACGCTTAACCGACTGCGCCACCCAGGCGCCCCTGTTACCAAACTTTCAAAAATGTTGATCTGTTATTGGGAAAATGGCATCTTGTTGTTGCTTTAATGTTATAAAGCTGAGTAGTGATTTTTCACTTCCGCTTCTGTTTGTTTGCTTTTTAACCATGAGACGTATTTATGTATCAACTGGTGGTAAAATTAAGGTAAATAAAAATCATGATCCTTCATGCTCTTAAGAACATGGCTTTGGAATATAGCGAGCAACAATGGATAGAAAAACAAGGTGAAATTGGGGCTCTTGGGTGGCTCAGTTGGTTAAGCATCTGACTCTTGATTTTGGCTCAGGTCATGATCTCCCAGTTGGTGAGATCGAGCCCCACTTTGGGCTCTGTACTCACAGAGTGGAGCCTGCTTGGGATTCTCTCTCCTTCTTTCTCTGCTCCCTGCCCGCCCCACTCACACACACTCTCTCTCTCAAAATAAATAAGTAAACATGTAAAATAAAGAAAATCAAGGTGAAATTAATAAATCTACATGGTGGAAGATTTTGGCCACATCTCTCAGATATTAGGTAAAAGTGAAATATTTGATAACGTAATTAAACTTGATCATATATAAATTTCTATTACATATGTGAATACGTACACATAAACACAAATACACACAAAATCCAATGAAAGTATGCACACACACACACACACACACACACACACACACACACACACACACATCATGCAGGGAACAGTCTCAAAAAATGGACCCTGATTTAAGCTACAAAGGAAAACTCAACAAACTCTAAAAATAGAAAAATCATAAAGAGGTCACAGTCTGTGAACACAGTAAAATAATATTCAAGATTAATAATATTAAAAGGACAACTAAAACATTATCTGCCTAGAAAAATAATTAAAATATAGGGGCACCTGGGTGGCTCAGTCAGTTAACCATCCAACTTTGGCTCAGGTCATGATCTCACACTTCGTGGGTTCAAGCCCCACCTCAGGCTCTGTGCTGATGGCTCAGAGCCTGGAACCTACTTCAGATTCTGTCTCTGTCTCTGTCTCTGTCTCTCTCTCTCTCTCTCTCAAAAATAAATAAACATTAAAAAGTTTTAAAAACATAATTAAAATATTCTCCTAAATACTCAAAGAAAAAAAAGGAAAAAATCAAATTATGATGTATTTAGAAATGAAAGACAACCAACTGGTTTAAAGATTTAAATGTAAACAAACACTAGACAAATTATGAGTAATTAAAATATAATCTTGGCATAGGAAAGGGCCTTCTAAATATAACACAACCTTCAGAAACCCCAAAGACTAATACATTCAACTACTAAAAGTTAAAAAAAAATTTTTTTTTATTTGTCTATATGACAAAAACTACAATCAGCAAAATCAAATCACGAACTAGGAAAGGATATTTGCAACTTATATCACCAAGGGCTAATTTCCTAATATATAAACATCTTTCATAAACCAAAAAGAATAAAGACTACTAGCCCAAGAGAAAAATGTCCAAGGGATATGAACCATGAATTCACAGGAAAAGGAATTTAAGAAATGGCTGTTAAAACATATGATGTGATATTCCATTGCACACAAGATAAATTTAATTGCAAAACAAGACTACACTGAATTATAGAAAGAAGACTCACTGGGGGGCACCTGGGGGGCTCAGTTGGTTGAGCATCTGACTTGGGCTCAGGTCATGAACTCACAGTTCGTGGGTTCAAGTGTGCTGACAGCACAGAGACTGCTAGGGATTCTCTCTCTCTCCCTCTCTCTCTCTCTCTCTCTCTCTCTCTCTCTCTGCCCCTCCCCTGCTCTTTCTCTCTCAAAATAAATAAATAATTTTTAAAATGTTTTAAGAAATAATGTGTCCGTAATAATACTTGTTGCAGACAAGATAGAGGCTAAAATCAAGGGACAAAAGTTTGAGAAGAAAGAGATATTAGCATCATTTCAAAGTAGCTCTCCCAAGATATTTATCAATTACAAAGGGAAAAATAACTTTATAGTGGAGAAATCTGGCAGACACTGCTTTGTTAACATCATCAGTAATAAGAAAACGTCATGTACCTTCAGATAGAATCCACTGAGAAGGACGCGCGACCTCTTCTGGAGTATTCTTCCCAGTAATGCATGGCCTCAGTCCAGTCAATGAGAAAACACCACACAAAGTCAAATGGAGAGATACTCCACAAAGTTATTGACCAATGCTCTTCCAAAGTGTCAAGGATGTGAGAGTCAAGGAAAGAATGAGGAACCACCACAGATCCAAGAAGACTGGGGAGATAGGACAACCAAACACACTGTGAGATTCTAGAATAAGAAAAAGGGGCATTTGTAGGAAAACTTGCAAAATTCAAATAAAGTCTGTAGTTTTATTAGTAGTATTGTAAAGATGTTAATTTTCTGGCCTTGGTAACTGCCTTGTGGTTATATAAGTAGCTGACATCAGGGGCAGCTGACTAAGAGATATACATTAATTCTCCCTTTTATTTTTGCAACTTTTCTGTAAGTCTAAAATTATTTAAAAATAGGAAGGAAGGAAGGAAAGAGCAGAAGGGAGGTTGATAAAACATAATAAACAGAAAAGGAAAAGAGCTGAAAATGCTCTTTCGGTTTCTCTGTTTGGTGAGCAATGTTATAATTTCAGAAAATGACTCAGCCTACTGGGAGTTTTATTTGACTGTAAAGATAGAAGTAGGGTTTTTTGTTGTTGTTGTTGTTGTTTTGTTTTGTTTTGTTTTCCCAGCAAGTGGTGCTGTAACAACTGGACGTTCACATGAGTGAATCTAGACACAGACCTCATAAGCTTCACAAAAATTAATGCTAGACCTAAGTGTAAAACACAAAGCTATAAAGCTGCTGGAAGATCACACAGGGGAAACCTAGATGGCCTTGGGCAGGGTGAAAACTTTCTCACAACACCAAAGGCATGATCCCTAGGGGAAACAGTTGATCAGCTGGACTTCATTAATATTAAAACGTTCTCCTGTGCCAAAAATACTGTGAAGACAATGGGAAGACAAATCACAGACTGAAAGAAAATATTTGTGAAAGAAACATCTGACAAATATTTTCTAAATGTCTGATAAATATCTGTGTATTCAAAATATAAGTGAACTATTGGGACTCAAAAATAAGAAAAGGAGGGGCGCCTGAGTGACTCAGTCAATGGAGCGCCTGACTCTTGATTTTGGCTCAGGTCGTGATCGCACGGTGGTGAGATTGAGCCCTGCGTCAGGCTCCGTGCTGGGCATGGAGGCTGCTTAAGATTCTTTCCCTCTCTCTCCCTCTGCCCCTCTCCTGCTTGCACTCTCTCTTTCAAAAAAAAATTTTTTTTTAGTAAGAAAAGGGAAAACCTGAGCAGACACCTTATCAAAGAAGATACACAGATGACCAATAAGCATATGGAAATATGTCCCCATTGTATGCCATTAGGGAAATGCAAATTAAAACAAAAATAAGGGATGCCTGGGTGGCTCAGTCAGTTAAGCATCCGACTTGGGCTCAGGTCATGATCTCGCGGTCCGTGAGTTCGAGCCCCGCGTCGGGCTCTGTGCTGACCGCTCAGAGACTGGAGCCTGTTTCAGATTCTGTGTCTCCCTCTCTCTCTGACCCTCCCCCGTTCATGCTCTGTCTCTCTCTGTCTCAAAAATAAATAAACATTAAAAAAAATTTTTTAAACAAAAATAAGATACTACTACACATCTCTTTGAATGGCTAAAATCTGGAACACTGACAACACTAAAGGCTGGTGAAGATATGGGAGCAACGGGAACTCTCATTCGTGGCTGGTGGGAATGCAAAATGACGGAGCCACTGTTTGAAAATAGTTTGGTGGTTTTTTACAAAATGAAACATACACTCACCATAAGATCTAGCAATCATGCTCCTTGATTATTTACCCAAATGAGTTGAAAACTTATATCCACACAAACCTGCATACAGGTATTTAAAGCAGTTTTATTCTAGTTGCCAAAACTTGGAAGCAATCAGGATGTCCTTCAGTAGTGAATGGATAAACTGTGGCACATCCAGACAGTGGAATAGTATTATTCAGCCCTAGAAAGAAACAAGCTATCGAGCCATAAAAAGACATAGAGGAGGGGTACCTGGGTGGCTCAGTCGGCTAAGCAACAGACTCTTTTTTTTTTTTAATTTTTTTTGTAATGTTTATTTTTGAGAGAGACAGAGACAGAATGCAAGTGGGTTAGGGGCAGAAGGAGAGGGAGACACAGAATCCGAAGCAGGCTCCAGGCTCTGAGCCATCAGCACAGAGCCCGATGCGGGGCTCGAACTCACAGAGCTGTGAGATCACGACCTGAGCCCAAGTCAGACGCTCAACCGACTGAGCCACCCAGGCGCCCCAGCAACAGACTCTTGATTTCAGCTCAGGTCATGATCTCATGGTTCATAAGTTCCAGCCCCACATCAGGCTCTGTGCTGACAGCTTGGAGCCTGCTTGGGATTCTCTCTCCCCCCCCTCTTTCTCTCTCTTTCTCTCTCTCTCTCTCTCTCAAAATAGATAAATAAATATTTAAAAAAAGACACAGAGGAAACGGAAATGCATATTGCATATATAAAGAAGCCAACCTGAAAGGTCTACATATACCCGACATTCTGGAAAAGGCAGAATTGTGGAGACAGTAGAAAGACTAGCGGTTGGCGGGGAGGGAGGAATGAATAGGCAGAGCACAGAGGATTTTTAGGGCAGTGAAACTATTCTTTGGGATACTATAATGCAGGTCATTATACATTTGTCAAAACGTACAACAGAGAGTATACCACACCAAGAATAAACCCTAATGTAAACTATGAACTTTGGGTGTTAGTAACGTGTCAGTGTAGGTTCATCAGTTGTAACAAACGGCCCCTCTGGTGGGGAATGTGGCTAGAGAGGAGGCTGTGCATGTGGACGCAGGGGAGATCAGTGAACCCCGTGTACCTTCTGCTCAAGTTTGCTATGAACCTAAAAGTGCCCTCAAATGTAAAATCTATTTTCAAAAAATTTTACATTTAATACAAATTCCGAATGGTTGGATGGGGCTCTTGGTAGTTACAGAAGGAGTCCCCACTTCATCTTGTAGGTCAACTAAGAGATTATATGTAAACGTCCTGCAGTTCACCCCTGGGCCTCCTTGAGTCAAAAGCTCATGAAGGCCATTGAACCCAAGTGCGTGGAGCTAGAAGACTTTGTAGAGGAAATGTTATTTTAGAATGAAATCCTAGCTAAGGTGCCAGGGGCTGTGGAACACAAACCCGTAAAACCAAGCTCCTCGGAGCGCTTAACAAGATTTCCACCTGATGATGGGAAAACAATGATTTTACTGAGATTTGTCCAGGAAACTGGTTTCTCCCAATCTATCTAAAAGGCTGAGATCATTTTAGCAATAATAATGCGAATCAGAAGCAGTTGGTTTCTTGCCCAAAGGTGGGAGAGACTGAGCTGCTCACAGGCAAGTGTTGATGGCCTTCCTGTCCCAAGAATGCCAAGAATGCACCTGTATCCTCTCTCCAATGACTCCCCTCTGTGACTAACTAATCACTTCTAAGAGCTGCCTTCGATTGCTGCCTCTGGCATTTTCCACTAAAAGGCTCCTCTGATAGATGGTCTGGTAGATTGCCAAAGGAGTGATTTATGCTTACAGTTAAGCCCGGGACCTTCTCACCTGCCTCCCTGGGAAAGCAGCCTTTATCTGCACTGCTTAGAACACCCTGGGGAAACATGAAGGGGAAATTGAGTACCTTCTCTTTATCTATAACCTAATTCAAAATTAGTGTGTGCTCTAACTGTAAATCTCAGACTGAGCCGTTCTTAGCTAATTATGTTTTTGCCATTTCATTTTATGTGATAACAATAGTATCAGCATTAAGCAGAATTTATAGTTTTCCAAGTGCTCTCTCGAGTGTGGGTGTATCTGATGCTCACCAAAACCCTATCAGGTAGCAAAAGAAGGGTCACCATTCTCATCTGAGAGAAAGAGAATTTCTGACCCAGGAATTGAACGGTTCCCCAAAATCAAACATCAATTTCTACCATCAAACAACCTTGTGCAGGGATTGTGTCTACTTTAAAAGCAAATTGTTAAATAGTTCAAAGATATGTATAATACAGAAAATACAGAAGATAGCCACTTATCTATTTCCTGGTTTTAACAACTTTTAACCTGCTTGCCTCAGATGCTTTTAAATCAGAAAGAAAATGATACAGGGGCGTCTGGCTGGCCCAAGCAGTGGACCATGCCACTCTTAACCTCAGGGTTATGAGTTGAAGCCCCACATTGGGTGTAGAGATCACTTAAAAAAAATAAAATCTTTTAAAAAATGATACAGATACACTTCCTCTCTTCCTTGCTAGAGGTGATTGCCATCCTAAAGTTGTGTTATTAAACCCATCCTGGGGGGTGGGAGGGAGGGAGGGTGGGTGATGGGTACTGAGGAGGGCACCTGTTGGGATGAGCACTGGGTGTTGTATAGAAACCAATTTGACAATAAATTTCATATAAATAAATAAATAAATAAATAAATAAATAAATAAACCCATCCTTCTGTCTGTTATTAAACATTTACTGCATCTATATTTTCTCATGATAATCTATGGCATTACGCATGCTTTACTTCTGATATTCACTTTATAGCTTCTGAATCTTTTTGTAACTTGCTTTTCTCCCTGAACACGTTTTCTAGACATCCGAGATGATAAATATGGAGTTATAAATTAATTGATCTATGTTTGTTTGTTTTAACTGAACTAGTATTTCATTGCACAAATAGGCCACAGCTTATTATCCATTCTCCTACTGATGGATTTTTAAGTTGTTTCCAAGATCAAGAGTTCCATGGTCTCCCAACTGAGCCAGCCAGACACCCCTATGTCTTACTCTTCAAACAGTGCTGCAGTGACCATTTTTCTCATGCTTCCTTGTGACCAAGTATGAGAATTTCTCTAGAGTATGTACCTAGAAGGAGAGTTGTTGGGTTGAAGGATAGACACACCTTCAAATTTATTAGATGTTGCTAAATTACTCTCCAAAGTGACTATGGCAATTTATACCTCCAACAAGTGTCTAAAAATTCCTGTCTCCCCATATGTTCACCAACACCTGGAATTATTACTCTGGTTAATTTTCCAATTTGATGGGTGTGATTGGTTGTTTTAATTGTTTTCATTGCATTACCCTCATGACTAGTCAGTTTGGGCATCTTTCAGAAGCTTTTTGGCCATTGGAGTGCCCTTTTCCTCAAAAAAAAAAAAAAAAGTTTATTTATTTATTTATTTATTTATTTATTTATTTATTTATTTATTTTGAGAGAGAGAAAATGAGGGAGAGGAGCAGGGAGCGAGGGAGAAAGAGAATCCCAAGCAGGCTCCATGCTCCAACTGTGAGATCTTGACCTGAACTGAAATCAAGAGTTGGATGCTTAACCAACTGAGCCACCCAGGGGCTTGTGGAGTGCCCTTTTCTATGAATTGCCTGGTTATGTTCTTTGCTCAGTTTTCAATATTTTTTTTTATCTCCTTCTTACTTATTTATACAAGTTCTTGAAGGATTCTAGATATTAATTCCTTACTGATGATACACTTTGCAAATATGTTCTCCCAATTTTTAAATTGATTTTAAGTTAGTTGATATCTTTTGCCTCTACTAAAATTTCAAAGGCAAATGTTATTGATTTTTTTCTTTTTTATTTGTGCTTTTTGGGTCTTTTTTAAGAAATCATTCATTGTCTGTGTGCCTGGGTGGCTCAGTCGGTTAAGCGTCTGACTTCGTCTCAGGTCACAATCTCACACCTCGTGAATTCGAGTTCTGCATCGCCTCTGTGGGGACAGCTTGGAGCCTGAAGCCTGCTTCAGATTCTATCTCCCTCTCTCTCTGCCCCTCCCCTGCTCATGCTCTGTCTCCCTCTCTCTCAAAAATAAACATTAAAAAATTTTTTAAAAAAAGAAAAAGAAATCATTCACTGTCATGAAATCATAAAGATATGTTTCTATATATTTTCCTATTTTTTCCAAAACTTTACCACATTTTTACTTTTACTTCCAAATGTAAATTATTTTAGGGTACGGTATGAGGTTAGAAACTACTTTTATTTTATTTTCCTTATAAATGTTTTCATATAAATGTTCCAACTGCCAAATACCCATAGACCAGTTTTCCATATACCCGTAGGTCTGTTTCTGAGCTCTCTATTCTATTCAGTTAGCCTATTTTAACATTTCTGTGCCTATTCCACACAGTACTCATTACTATAGCTTCATTATAAACCTTGATATTTGATAGAGAAGTCTCCCTCCTTAATCCTCATATTCTTGGCCATCTTCATATAAAATTTAAGATCAGTTTGTTAAGTTCACACAAGAAAATCTCCTGGCTTTTTATTAGAATTGCAATAAATTTATAAATTAATTTAGGAAAATTAACATTGTAATGTCATTGCCATATCCACAAACACATCATGTCTCTCCATTTACTTAGATCTTCTTTTATATCCTTCAATAAAATTTTAGGATCTCCTCAATGAGTGCCCTATCATTATGAGATTTATTCCTTGTTATTCTGAATGAGCAGGGGAGAGGGCCAGAGGGAGAGAGAGAGAATCTGAAGCAGGCTCCAAACTCAGCATGCTCAGCATAGAGCCTGACACAAGGCTTGATCCCATAACCCTGGAATCATGACCAGAGCCAAAACCAAGAGTCGGACACCCAGCTAACTGAGCCATCCAGGTTCTCCCCAACTCCATTTATTAAAGAAACTTTCTTTCTTCCATTGAATTATCTCGAGACCTTTGTTGAAAATCACAGATGATAAATGTATGGAATTACTTCTGGACCCTCAATTTTATTCTCTTGATTTATATTTATCTTTATAATGTCTTGATTATGGGAGTTTTGCCATAAGTTTTGAAACTGCAAAGTATGAGTCCTTCCAACTTTGTTCTTCCTTTTCAAGAGTGTTTTGGCTATTGCAGGTCCCTTGTATTTCCATATGATTATGAGGATCAGCATATCACTTTCTGCAAAAACAACAACACAAAACACAGCTGGAATTTTGATAAGGAGTATGTTGCATCTATAGACCAAGTCGGACCCTACTGCCATTTTAACAATATTAATTATTCCAATTCATGAACATTGGATATTTTTCTACTCACCTAGATTTTTAAATTCCTTTCAGCAATGCTTTGCAGTTTTCAGTTGTACAAGTTCCACACATGTCTCATTAAATTTATTCCTAAGTATTTTATTCTTTTAGATGCTATCGCAGGTGGAATTGTTCCCTTTAATATCAGTTTTGGATTGTTCACTGCTAGAAATAGAAGTGATTTTTGTATATTGATATTTTGTGAACTTACTGAATCTGTTCATTATGCTAATGTTGGTGTGTGTATGTAGATTTCTTAGACTTTTCCATACAAAAGACCATGTCATCTGCAGATAAAGAAGTTTTACTTCTTCCTTTCTAATCCTTTGATTTCTTTGTCTTGCTGAATAGCCCTGAATAGAAACTCCAACACAATGTTGAATATAAATGGTGAGAGTGTACTTCCTCATCTTGCTCCTGATCTGAGGAAGAAAGCTTTCAGTCTCTCACCATTAAATGTGACGTTAGCTGTGGATCGTCTGTAGTTGCCTTTTATCAGGTTGAGGAAGTTCCATTCTATTCTTAGATTGTTGGGAGTTTTTATCATGAAATGGTGTGGAATTGTGCCCAAAGATTTTTCATGTCTATCGAGTTGATCTTATGGGTTTCATCCTTTATTTGATCAATATGGGATATTATTTTGATTTCTTGCATTCCTGGAATAAATCCCTCTTGACCATGGTGTATAATCCTCTTAATATATTGCTGGATATGGTTTTCTAGTATTTTGTTGAGGATTTTTGCATCTATATTCATAAGGGCTTTTGGTCTATAGTTTTCTTATGATATCTTTGTCTGGTTTTGATGTCAGAGTAATAATAGCCTCAGAGAATGAGTTTGGAAACACTCCATCCTCCTCTATTTTTTATTTGGAAGACTTTGCAAAAGATTGGTATTAATTCTTGAAACATTTGGTAGAATTCAACAGGGAAGTCATCTGGTTCTGGGCTTTCCTTTGTGAGAAGTTTTTTGATTACTGATTTGGTCTCTTGTTATGGTCTGTTCAGATTTTCTATTTCTTCTTGAGTTAGTTTTGGTAATTTGTGTGCTTCTAGGAATTCTCCAGTCTCATTTGGGTTATCTAATTTGTTGACATACAGTTGTTCATACTATTATAATGTTTTTTAAAATTTCTGTAAGGTTAATAATAATGTTAATAAAAATAATAATGTTTCACTCCTGATTTTAGTAATTCGAATCTTCTCTCTTTTTCGTAGTCAACCTAGCTAGAGAATTGTTAATTTTAATGATCTTTTCAAGGAATCAACTTTCAGTTTCATTGATCTTTCTCAATTGTGCTGTTGATTTTTGACAATAATACTATAGCAAACAAACTTATTAGTTCATAGCATGTCTGTAGATGCTCTTCCATTTTCTATCTAAATGATCCTATACTCTGAAATGGGGACAATTTGGTCATTTTCATGGTGCAATCCAGTACTATGTTGATTACAGTCATATTCCTGTCTTCAAAGAGAATGCTTCTCATACTTCAGTGTTACATGTGATGCTAGCTGTGAGTAGATACCCTTTATTAAGGAGTAGTAATATCTTTTCATTCAAGGTTGACTAAAACGTTTTCTCTTAAATCAATACTGAATTTTATCAAGTGCTTCTAGATTTATTCATTGCTCATAAGATGTTTTCCTTTTCATCTATGAAAGTTGAATGAATTTACATAAATAGATTTTCCAAATGTTAAAAATTCTTAACACGTAGAATAAACTTTACCTTCTTATTATATAAATTTGGCTTACTAAAAATTGATTTTCTACACCTATGTTTATAAATTAGATTGCTCCATACATTTATTTCCCATATTTCTTGTGATATTGTTGTTCCTTTTCTTTTCTCTTCTTCTTTCTTCTTTCATGGTCAAGTTTGTTCTGTAATATAGAGAAATTTTGTTCCTCAAAGTTATGGCAGAATTTGCAAGTCTAACCATCTGAACTTGATGTCCTATGCATTTTAGGGCAGAGCATGGTAGATTTTGTTAAAGATTCACCAATTCAATTATATTTTCCTGACCAATTACTTCCTATCATTAAAATCATTAAGTCATGCCTCATGTAATACTTTTTGCTTTAAATTCTACATTAGTTTTTACACCAGGTTTGTTTTAGTTGATATTGGCTACATAGACTTTTTCCTCAACTCTTGACTTTCAACAGTTCTATATTTGTGTGACTATGTATGTCTCTTGCAACAGCTGAATTTTTAAAGCTGTCTGAAAATTTCTGTCTTTTAGCTGGAAGATGCAGTACTCTTAAATTTACTGTGATTAGTAATATTAAGAGTTTCTGCCATCTTATCCTCTTTCCTCTGCTGGTCGGGAAGTTAAACCTATAATTTCTATCATTTTAGCTGCTTTCTTAATATATTAACACACATTTGATTTAGCATGATATCAAGATAATAATAAAATGTACTGGAATAAGACAAGAAATGTCAAACTCTCAGAATCTGTAGCTACCCTTCCATTTTCCATGTGGTCCTATTCATTCTTCACAGTATCTTGAGATTTATCTTCAGATTTTGGTTCCACCTTCCAAATTAGAAATTATTATTGCTGTATTTTGTAGTCAGTGCTCTTTGGATTTGTCAACATACTGTCTAATCTCCAGTTGTCATCATTGCGTCTTTCATCTCATTCCTTCCTTTTGGCTTCCATACTTTTATTATCCAAGCCCATTTTTTTGTGGCTCTTGCAATGAAAAATCTGTTAGGGGCACCTGGGTGGCTCAGTCGGTTAAGTGCCCGACTTGGGCTCAGGTCATGATCTCCTGGTTCATGAGTTTGAGCCCCACAGCAGGCTCTGTGGTGACAGCTCAGAGCCTGGAACCTGCTTCAGATTCTGTGTCTCCCTCTCTCTCTGCCCCTCCTCCACTTGTGCTCAGTCTCCCTCTTTCTTGCTCTCTCTCTGAGAAATAAACATTAAAAAATTGTTTAAAAAAAGAGGAAAAAGAAAAAAAACTGTAAAATGCTCTATAGTTTTAGGTTCTTTTTTTTTTTTAATATGACATTTATTTTCAAATTGGTTTCCATACAACACCCAGTGCTCATCCCAACAGGTGCCCTCCTCAATGCCCATCACCCACCCTCCCCTCCCTCCCACCCAGTTTTAGGTTCTTTAAAGTAGTCTTTCTTTCAAATTTACACTCGGGCATCTGGCTGGCTTGGTGGGTGGAGCGTGTGACTCTTGATCTTGGAGTTATGGGTTCCAGTCCCACATTGGGTGTGAAGATTATTTAAAAATAAAAAAATCTTTAAAAAAATTTAAAAAGCCAAATTTACTCTTGAATTGTTTAATTGGGTATAGAATTCTGAGTTGACACTTATTTCCCTGTAGCACTTTGAAAATTTTGACCTTAACTGTAGCTAGGTAAAAATAAAAACAATTCTTTTTGTGTTTGATTTTCTGTAAGTTCACTATTAGGTTTCTAGGTATAAATTTATTTTTATTTATTCCCCTCAGAACTAGTGGATTTAACTGAAAGAGTATTTTACTTTTGTTTATCAATTCCAGAACTTTCTTAGGCATTTTCCCTTCTAATACTGCCTCTCTCCCTCTTCTATTTTCTCCTTCTAGAATAGCTAATAGAAATACCTTAGGCCTTCTCATTTACTCATTCTTGCCTCTTAATATCTCTTTCTTATTTTCTATAAATGTATCTACTTGCTAAATTCAAGAGGGTTTTTTAGCACTATCAAAGAGTTTACTAATTCTCTCTTCTGCTGAGGTAATCTGTTGTTGAATCTATCCATTAAATCTCATTTAAAAAATTCTTTCTCTAATCTACATTTTTTTGTATAAATTTTTGTAATGTTACTTTAGAGAGAGAGAGAGAGAGATACAGAGCATGAGTGGGGGAGGGGCAGAGAGACAGGGAGACACAGAATCTGAGTCAGGCTCCAGTCTCTGAGCTGTCAGCACAGACCCCGATGCAAGGCTCAAACCCATGAACCACGAGATCATGACCTTAGGTGAAGTCAGACGCTTAATTGACTGAGCCACCCAGGTGCCCTTAATCCACCTTTTTAAAAAATGATCACCTATTCTTTCATCGTGGTTCTTATTCCTTCTTTTGAAGAATTTACAAAAAGTTAAGTATATTTATTCTTAGACTTTACTGATTATCCCACTACCTTTGTGTTTCTGGCTCCAGTGTACTGTCCAGTATATACCATGTACTCCACAAATATTTGTTGAACAAGAGTGAGATACTCTACAGACTGAGCGAGCCAGGCACCCCTAAGTATTTGTTGAACAAATCATTGAAAACAAATGCAGCAACGATTAGCATTTGTCCTCCTGAGTCTTTTTTTTTTTTTTGCCTCCGAACAGAACAACTCAAAGTTTGCTAGACAATAGAACTAACCACCTTCTTTAAAATATTTTTAAAATTGTGGTAAAATGCATGTAGTATGGAATTCACCATGTACAGCTCAGCGAGATGAAATATATCACACTATGGGGCGCCTGGGTGGCGCAGTCGGTTGAGCGTCTGACTTCAGCCAGGTCACGATCTCATGGTCCAGGAGTTCGAGCCCCGCGTCGGGCTCTGGGCTGATGGCTCAGAGCCTGGAGCCTGTTTCTGATTCTGTGTCTCCCTCTCTCTCTGCCCCTACCCCGTTCATGCTCTGTCTCTCTCTGTCCCAAAAATAAATAAACGTTGAAAAAAAATTAAAAAAAAAAAAGAAATATATCACACTGTTATGCTACTATACCATTGTCCATTCACAGTACTCTTTCGTCTTGCAAAACTGAAACTCTGCACCCATTAAACAATAATTCCTCATCCCCCCTCCCCCTGCCCTGGCAACCAACCATTCTACTTTTTGTTTCTATGAATCTGACTACTCTGGGTACTTCATATGAGCAGAGTCATACAGTAGTTGTCTTCTTGTGACTGGATGGTGATCAATGAAAAATATAACTTTTAAGTGTTTCCGACCTGAATATTTTGAAATGCGAAAATGTAAGAGGAAAAAGAAAAACCAACCTTATTAGCAGGACCTACCCTACGCCCCGTGTTGTCTGAATGTAGGCAGCACAGATGTCTGTTGTCAGTCGAAGGTTGGACCTGCAGGGCACCAGCCAGCAAGTAGTGAAGCAAGAATTTCAGCCTGAGTGAAGCCCTTACCAGCTCCTGCTGGACACAGGGGGAAGAAAACTCACATGATTACACGTCCCGACAGGTGACATTAAGGAAGTGAGCAGGTGGGAAGGGGACAAAAATATTTCACTTTCCTCTTTACTATTAAAAAAAAAAAAAGGAAATGGCTGATGATTAATGGCCTCGGTGACACTGACAAATAGGAGAGGAAGGTTTAGGTTGGACTGGACCCCAGCTCTTTCTACAGGGGTCAGTGTTATCCCACTGCATGCAGGAGACATGGGATGCCTAGATTCCTATGTGAACATTTTCAATCTTGTTGACAAGTACTTCCAAAAAAATTTTTTTTGAATCTGTGAGACCCCAGTTAACACTTCCGTGCCCCATTGGGCTCCCTGGCCACAAGCATGAAACCCTAGATGCACACTAGCTCCGTGGTGGATTTGCTACTTTCTCATCCGTTTGGCTGCTCTCTGAAGCAATGGAGCCTTGGTTTATCCGTGTACCGATGAGGATTCGGGCAGGTGGATCTGTGTGGGTGCTCCCTGGGTGTGCTCACTCAGGCACGAGTGTCGGTGAAAGAGTGGGTGACAAGGGTGAGCGATCACATTCTTGAATTCAGGAAGGACAATCTGTCTGTGGTCAGGTGGCCGGGGGTTGACCTGCCAAGGTGGGGCGGTGGGATGGAAGAGGACGGATGAGGAATGTCCCTGTGGAAATGAAAGTTTCTGCGTGATCTCCCTCTGGGAGTCTCCCTGAAGCCAGGCAGCCCCTCTGCTCACCTGCTCATCAGCCAGGACCGCGGAACAGGGGTGAAGACAGAGAGCTGGACCTGGGACTAGCTCTAGGGCCTCGTGCGGGGCGGGAAAGGTTGGCTTCTGCACTGAAGCCGGACACCCCCCCTCAACTTTCTACCGCAGCGGAGCGCGGGATCCCGGGATTCCGGAGCCCAACAGCGAGGCAAGAGACAGAAAAGGGGGCGGGCGGGCTGCCGGTGCTCGGGCCTCCGCGAGCTGTTGCCATGGCCACAGGGGACTTTTGATGTGAAGCGCGGTGACCACCCCCAGCACCACCAACTTCCCTTCTCCACTCGTCCTCTGGATGACGTCATGGACGTCCGTGGCCCTGACAGGCCACCTGTGGGTTGGTCTCGGCTTTAAAGCAGCTGTTCTCCCCTGGCCCCCGCAGCCCTGGCGACTGTGTCTGCACCCGGAGCACCTGGAGCGACTGCTGACCTGCCTCCCGCCCTTGCGGCGCGACCACCGCTTGGGACAGAACAGATTGTCCGAGAGAGGCAAGTAGGGGTGCTTCACAAAATACCTTCCTCAAACCCCAACCTCCCCCCACCCAGCCCGACCCTGCTCCGCAGTTCTTGGGGAAGAAGCGACGAGCCGAAGGCGGGGTGGGGAGAGGGCTTTCTTCGAGAAAGAAGTGGAGCGCACTCTGTCTTCCTTCCTGGCGGTGGCGACCCAAGTCAGGTAAAAACCCCGATCAGTGTCCGCGGTCCAATCCTCCCCCTCAGGGCCAGGACTCGGGACTGGAGGAGCCCCCAACTGGAGGTGAGATGCGCGAGGCTGAGCCCGGGGCTGCTTCCTAGGGCCGGAGGAGGGGGGGCCGGTGGGCTCAGCATCTGCCACAGGTGCCGTGCCTGCTGACAAATTCAGCAGGAGGCAGGAACGCGGCCAGGGCGCCTGGGAAGGTGGAGGCGGCTCCGCACCCCGGCAGCTGAGCGCTCCTGCGGAGTGCTGCGGCCCCTAGAGTTGCGGGGGCGTTTCGTTCTCGCACCCACCAGCCCGGCGACGGCGACATTGGCTTGTCAGGCTGAGTCAGGCGTCCGCTCGGCGAAGGGCAGCATCAGCCTTGGGAGTGCGCTCTCTCCGAAGCCGGTCTCCCCAAGCCCACACTACAGTGACCTGGTCTCGACTCTGATCGCCCTTCAGAGTGCAGGTGCAGCAGACCTGTTAACATGCAGAAAAGCGGCGGGGTTCGGTGTTCCAGACTTCCCTTCGCAGCCTTGCCCGCCACCAGATCTGAGCGCCAGGAGTCCCGGGATTCTGCCTGCCGACGCTCAGGCAACCCAGTGCCGAAGGGGAAAACGTGGGGATTGCCGGGAGGCCACTGGATAATTATCCCAGGGCAAGGGGCTCTTTCTACACGCCGCGATTGCGGCAAATAATTAACACTAATTCGGGGAAGGGAAGGGAGAGGCGCTGGGGATTCCGCCTCAGAGGCAGCCCGGTCTGCCGAAAAAGCATTTCTGTTGCAGACACGTCCTAGTTCCTAGTCTCGCCTTTACCCCCCGCAAAGGGTGCCTACCCTTCGGGTTCCGGCCTCAGGGGTCAGAATCCGGCAGCTGGAGGGTCTCCAGAGCCCCTGAACGGTGCATCTGAGCCTCCAGCTTCAGCACCAGAGGCTGGACAGCGCCCGGGCCGGAGAGCCCCTGGAGTGGGTTCCCGCGCGCCACTCGGCTTCACAGCCCGACTCAGCTTGAGCTAAATTCCTCAGACCCCACACGGTGGAGGCCAGGAGATGAGGCAGGGTTCGCCGAGGGGTGGGGGTGGGGGGGGATCACCTTTCCCATTTCTCCAGGAGGTTAGGTGTCAGATTCTGGGAGGTCATTCTATCCCTTCGCGAAGACCAGTTGGAATACAACTTGGTGCAAAGTTGCCGGGAGGGTGCCTAAGCGAAAAGAGGCGAGCCTGGAAATGGTGAGTTCAGGGGCAAGCTGGAAAGTGGATCCACCGGGAACCCCGGGCACTGTTGTGCTGTGACATATCGCTACATCCAAGCCGTCTTCTCTCTCGCACCCCCGCCCACCCCCACTTCTTCCTTCTCTCTCACTCCACAATCTCCGAATGCCCTAACACAGGTGAATGAAGGGATGGGGTGGGGGGAGATTTGAGATATTGAGGCCGAGGTAAGAAAGCCTATTTAATCTGAGTCTGAATATCTGGGTAGGTGAAATCTGTGCAAAATGAACATCAAGGTCCTCAATTTTAACCAAAGGAGCCCAGAGTGCCCTTTGCACGAGGAGCAGGATGACTCTTTTGCCAAGGAGAAAAAAAGCCACGGAGGGGAAGACATTATCACAAAAGGGCTAACGGAGATGGGGGAGGAGGGGACAGGACGAGGCCCTAGTGTAGTTGCCAGGCAACCAGCCCCAGCCTCCTGTTGCCTTGGTTACAGTGAGTGGAGGGGTTTGGGTCACTGATTATCCTTGAGCACCTGGATTCTTTAAATTATCTGCTGGAGAGCCCCTGCCTTCCCCGTGCTGGATGGGAGACACAACCAATCCTGTAAGATCTCAGGGGTTTAAGAGGAAATCCTGGCAGGTGAATTTTTCTTTTTAAGTCAAGGTTCACAGTGAAGCAGCTACCTTTCGCCAAGGCAACCCTTTCCACTCTCTCCCCCACCCCCTTCACCGAGGTAATCATATCCTACCCTGCCATTTCTCTGGGATTTGCAATTAGGGATTTCTCTCTCTCTCTCTCTCTCTCTCTCTCTCTCTCTCTCTCTCTGTCTCTCTCTCTCTCTCTCTTTCATTTAGTCCCTTAGACGGAGGGGCCAATCTTCCTCCCCCCTCTTTTTTTTCCTTTAAATGAGTAAAACATATTTGTTCTTCATGGATGAATTCAAGGAACTCAGAGAAATTATCCAAAGGTGTTTCTGGTACAAAGAGAGGGTTTCTCCTTGGCTTGGCAGTGGTTCCTTCCTCCCTAGACAACTCCTCCATGAGAGGGAAGCTGAATTCTAGATCACCCTGTCTTCTCACTTCTCCCCACAGACCACACAGCACAGGTTGGTAGAAAGGCAGCCCTCTTAGCAAATTTCCACCAGTGTTCCACCTGCATTTGATTCTTCAAGATTCTCTTCCCTTTATTCCCTCTCCAGCCTGCCTTCATAGTGAGCAAATCAGCACTTAATATTTCCAATCCTCTGATCTTTTTCCCTTCCCTTGATTGACAAACACTGATTCCGTGTTTCATCTGCCAACTTTGCCCACCTGTGTTCATTTGCAATCTCTGTGGGAAATCATTTTACTCATCCTTTCCCAAAGGCAGTTGTAACAGTCTCAGAATGATTTAAAGGGACATCACTAGTAAGTTAATAAGACAACTTGTGTTCTGTGCACTATTTCACCTAGAATACTTTTCCTTCAGAACCTTGAACTTTCCCTTTCCAAAATAAAACCTGGTTTTAAACTGAGCTATGATTTGACAACAGGGAGATCTCTGTTTCAGACAGGAACTATCCTATCAATATCTGTGATGCCCTGCATCAGTAAACACACACTTCATTTTCTCTTCCTTGCCTTTTCCTTCACGCATTGCTAATATAAAAAAAAAAAATTAGTCATTATAACTTCAATCTAAATTGAAGGTCAAAATTACTCTCCGTTGACTGGCTAGTTTGGGGAAGATTTACATTAAAATTCTTTCCCCTCACATGTTACTATAGAAACTTCTTTTTAATACAGACCAGACAGCTGGTCTGCTTTTTGTACTTTTCTTCCCAAAGAAGTACCTCCTTTGTGAATTCTCTGGGGCAGCTATCATTGATCACATCAATAATGTCCCATAGCCCCATAGCAACAGTGTTTTGTTTTGTTTTGTTTTGTTTTGTTTAATTATTATTCCTTTTCTGCTCATTTTCTTTATGGACAAAGGGTCTGCTTTCCTTTCAAGAAGAGAACTGAGATCTTATTGGCCAGGAAAGGAGAAGCATTATTTCATTGGTTAGTTTGCATCGCTTTGTCAACCAATCAGAGGATGCCATTTATCCTTTTCTGACTAGCTGAGTGAACAGGGTACCTAGAATATTTGAATCTGCCTTAGTTTCTTCCAGTAGCAAAGGATGGAATTCAGAGTTCTAGGACCCAAGAACTTTGGCTAATCCAGATTGCATTTCACTTGCAAGAGCGAATTTTGCTACCTAGTTATTTGTAGCTTACTTGAACACAAAGTACATTGTTCTATGCACTTTTCTTTTTATTTAAAAATGTACCTTGAGGGGCGCCTGGGTGGCGCAGTCGGTTAAGCGTCCGACTTCAGCCAGGTCACGATCTCGCGGTCCGTGAGTTCGAGCCCCGCGTCTGGCTCTGGGCGGATGGCTCAGAGCCTGGAGCCTGTTTCTGATTCTGTGTCTCCCTCTCTCTCTGCCCCTCCCCCGTTCATGCTCTGTCTCTCTCTGTCCCAAAAATAAATAAACGTTGAAAAAAAAAATTAAAAAAAAAAAATGTACCTTGATCATCTTTCCACATCAGTGCATGTGACTGGTATCAGCATACCAAGGGTCCAGGGAATTTTTGTGATTTCTCCTAGAAGTCCAGAATTGGTTCCCACCTTTAGGGATTTAGGGAAACTGTCAGGGGCGAGGATGGGAAGCTAGAGGACGGAAGAGCTGTGTTACCTACATGATCAACATATGTCCTAGCTTTTGGATTCATTCTGTCCAACTTTGGTGCCCCTGGTAGTTTTGTTTGATTTTCTACTTTAATTTTTCAGAGCTGCTCCTTTGTCTTGCATTTTCAGTGACAAGTAAAAACTCTGGATGGATGGAGATGATGGCCCTCCAATTCAGTGTAAGAGCAGACACATCACTTCCCAGGAAGGCCTGTGGCAGGTAGGTGATGGTGATCCCTGGAAATGGAGATCATTCCAGCCCCTTGTGGCACTGGAGTTGGGCAGGTCTGTGTTTTTCTTTCTCCCTGCACCAAATAGTCCTATTTAAGTATTCTGCCATTAGCCTACACTTCTGCAAAAGAAAGGGGCATTAAAATTCCACCCTTTCCAAGACAGAAACTCTGATGGCAGTTTGGAAGAAGGTTTAATGTGAGTACCGATCCCCCTGGTCAGTCTTTTCTCGGTTCTTGGCTGGAGGGAATGTTTGGAATGGATAACTGCTTGACCGTGATAGTGCTCTCAAGGGCCACCTCCTTTAGTGGCCCCATCTATGCCAGAGTTTCAGTAGCATCATGAGCCCCAGCACTAGACTATAAGCCCTTCAATATTAGGGGCTATGTCTTGTATACCTTTGTTTCCCTGGAACTTTGTCATGCTTAAAATAGGGTCTCAACAATGTTTGAACTGAATCCTACAGGCCAGTGTCAAGACAAGTCCCTTAACTTCCTCTTTATGACAAGGGCAGTTCTAGCCCTGGACCCTCCCCCAACTGTCCTTTCCAAAAGCTTCTATTCCCTAGCTCTCTTCACAAAAGATACATGAAGGCTCAGCTCATCGTTACCATGGTTACATGGAGTGGCCACACGGAGGATCCCTATCACCCATTGCTGTCAGGAGGAAAGAGAGAGGAGGGGTTTGGGGATCATTGTCACGGAGGAAACCATGGAAACAAGCGTTGCCAAGGCAATGACTCTAAATTCAGAGGAAAGAAACTAGAAGTGGGGAGAGGGAGATGGGGGGCTCAAGGGCAGGTCATGGTTTCAAGGTACATTTCTCTTAGACTGTAACAGCGTCCTTTGCTATTTGCATCTTTTTTTAAATAAAGTATTTTTCATTTTATTTTTTTAAAGTAACCTCTATGCCCAGTGTGGGGCCTGAACTCATGACCCCGAGATCAAGAGTTGCATGCTCCACGATTGAGCCAGCCAGCCGCCCCTCTATTTACATCTTCACCCAACCCAGAAAGAGCCCAGAGTTAAAGAATTTAGGAAAACTGGGCTTCAAGTCCATTTTCATTGGTTCTGCAAGGAAAAAGCCAATGAAAATGAGTCTATTCACACTCATGATCAACTCTGTCTCTGAATTTTGCCTCTTTGCTAGCCAGTTGCATGAGCCAGACTGTGTGGTAGGCACTGGGATATAATAATGAGCAAAAGCCCCTGTTCTCATGTTGAGCTGATCACAGGACAGCCACTTGGTGGCTTTAGGTCAGGGTTGCTCACAGGGCTAGACTGGACAATCCTGAATGTCAATGTCCAGGGATCTGCTAGCATTCTCTCCAAGCTCTCTCTGTAACATCTTTTAGCTTATCTATTACCACCAGAAGTTTACCTGGGAACTCCCTGAGAGAGGCCTGTTTTTCCTAGGAGTACCCCTTCAGTTAACATCTTGCATGTTACTTAGCCTTGTTCTCTAATATTAGCACTCAGATCTTTGTCTCTGAAACTATACTAAGGATGATGCACCAAACCTCTTTCAACAGTACCAAAGAGACATGAGGCCATTATTAAGAGATTAATGACAACAAATCCCTTTCTCTCCCTTGATGGGTTAGATGCTGGGGGTGGGGTTCCTCAGCCCCTTGTAGCTTAGAGTCCCAGAGCAAGCACCCCACTGGGGAATGGAGAAAAGGGGGTCTCAACAGCCTCCTGGGGAGGGCTATCTCTCCCCTGCACCCTCCACAGAAGAGCTTGGGGTTTTCTCAGGCTCACCTGTCTAGGGCTAACAGTTGGAAGGCCTTGGGCCTCGGAGCTGGGCACTGCCAGTCTTCTCCACGGCCCCCCTCTGTGTCTCCAAGCAGGTCCGTCCTGCCCCGTTCCGGATGGAGAGAATGGAGAGAACAAACTGAAGGTTGGAGAGCTGGGCTACAGAGGAAGACGTCTCAATTAGAAAGAGAAAGAATTGAAAGCAGCACCGATAGGGAAGGGTAATTATCCCCCAGCTGCAGCAGAAATAAAATCAGGGCGGTGCTCTCTGAGCCACCAGGATATTGTGGTTTTTGCCAATTAAAAAGCAGATACGCCCTGCCAGTGCAATTAGAGTCTGGGCTAGGCATGGGGGCGGGGGGGGGGGGGGGGCGTGCGCTGGGCTAGGCATTGAGGGGGTGGCTAGCCTTCCCTCCATCAGTGCCCCAAGGTGGGCTGGGGCAATTCCCTGGGGAGCCCAGCACTGGACCTAGGAGGAAGGGGACCCTGGGCTGAGAAGCCATCCTCCCCCTGCCCACAGCTGGTTTTCCTTTTCCTCTCTTGTCTATACTGCTTGCCCAAAGCCTCGGCCCCACTCCATTCTGAGCTGTGGCTCAGTAAGCCCTGGGAGGGTTTTCACCATGGGCCTTGACTGTAGACCTGCAGGGCTTGGGGAGAGGGGGAACCTGATAGAGAGGGGTCACCATTACCTGGAGTCCTTCCTTTTTCCTCACCTCCAATCACCATGATAACACAACGCTTTGCGATTAACGAAGAAAGGTAGAGAAATGAGCTGCCCGCCTGCCTCCCTTTACTAAATAAGATCTCTTTATTATTAAAGCAGGGATTTCAGTTCATTCTAGAAAATAAAACACTCTGGAGGCAAGAAAGAGAATACAGGACGTTCCCGTCCCTCCTCACTCTGAGCAGAGGCTCCAGAGACTTCGGAGGTGGGGGAGGAGTGGTGGGAGGGGGCGCGCCTGGCGGTGGGAGCCTGGCGGAGAGCTGTCCCCCCACCCCCCTGCAGGAGCGCCGGAAGTCACCTGCGGAACAGGCCTGGGTGAGGGCTCGGAGCGGTTCGCCCCATCTGGAAGACTAGTGATTTTGTTGTTGTTTCGCTGCACCCAACAACAAGTCCCAGTCTGCCTCATGGTGCTGGCCACCGCAGCGGGGGAGGGGGGAGGGGGGGCAGGGCCGCGCCCCTATTTCTGGCTCTCCTTCCAATGTTCTTTTTGTGCTTTCTCTATGTCCTGGAAAACACCTTCGGGAACCGCCCCGAGCACTCCCAGGGCAGCACACCCTCAGGCCGACTCTTCCAGAAACAAGGACAGATGTTAGTGTGAGCTGAGAAGCGTGGGGTGGGGTGCGGGGATGGGGGTGTCTGTCCTCGGGAGCGCTGGGCTGTTTCCGCACCCCTAAAGGGCAAGGAGAGAGCATCCCCCTGTGTTATCACGGGTTCACCCCACGACCGTTTATCGCTGGGCACCCACGGCCGGGTCGTGTTTGTCAGGAGAGGGCCGCCGTGTGCGCGGGCACAGAGGGGCAGGTGCCCAGGACGGAGGCGCCTACCACGCTGAGTGCGCTGGCTTAGCAATACGGAGAAGACGCCGCCCCCTGGCTCATCTCTCGAGCTTGTCTGCTGCCTCCCCCAGGCCTGAAAGAATGGACTCCTGTGTTTGCAACTATTGGCCCCCAGAATCTGCCTCGGTGCTGCTGGGTCCAGAGGCGTCACCAGGGGAAAACTTGGGGGGGGGGGGCGGGTAGCTGTGCTTGGGGAGCAGCAAAACATTTCCCAGCCCCTCTTCATGCCTTCGCGTGTGGGGCAACCTCCTCCAAGGTGGTTGTCAAGTCCCTGTGATGAGACCCTCAGGGGAGACACAGTTTTCAAGCGACAATCCGAAATGCCTTCTCTGGTCCTTTCCAGGCATAGTCCCACCCTCCTTCTTCACCCACACAGCAGGCACGAGGTACCCTGGGGTCCTCCCGCTGAAGAAGGGAAGGATTAGCTCCCCAGCAGCTCGGGGAGGCAGAAAAGGCTGGAAAAATCTTAACACGAAAGACAGCACCTTACCCACTTAAGCTGGGTTGGGAGTTGTCGTGTTTTAGGAAACGCTAAAAAGGCTGCCCTTCGTGGAGCTCGCCCTGCTTCTGCCACCTGTGTGACCTCTGGCAAAGAACTTAACCTCTCAGAAGAAATCACTGTTTCACTCCCAGCAGAGGCTGCTGCCATCACTGCTTCAGCTGCTCCTTCAGCCCCTCCAAACCAGCTCACTTCTCCCCCATTTCCTGCCTCTTAAATTTCTCTCTAATTCCTAACCCAGCCCGAAGCCAGTGGGCCACCGACCCTATTAGAAATCTCATTCACACTTGAGAAGGGCTGCAAATTGGTGTCACTCCGCAGGTGTCTGCCCTTCGTTGGGGGCTGAGCTGGGGAACTAGAGAGGAAGGAAGTCACATCTCTCCCTGACAGTCCTCAGCCTCCAGGCCTGGAGTAGACACGGGAGGGGAAGGGATCCTGCGTCAGTGAAACAAAACATGGGGGGGAGGGAAGTGGGGCGCACTCCGGAGCTGAGAGATGGATGGAAGAGCCCAGAATGAAAAACAGAGGCAACTAGGCATTCACTCCCAAGACGTGGGGGCGGGAAGGGAATTGGGGCTTTGACATGTGGCACCCTGTTCTAATCCTGGCTCTGCCACTTACTGGCTGTGTAACTTTGAGCCAGTCACTTAACATCTCTGAGCCTCAGCTTCCTCACTTATAAAATGGAACTTATCACAGCTACCATGCCAGGTTGTTCATTTAAATTAAGTGAGAGAAGTGTCATAGTACATAATGGCATATGTAAATACTCAGCAGTAGTCTCTTTGTCTCCTCTTTCATGGTTTGCCTCTTCCCTGACCTGGGGTACCGACCGACCGACCGACCGTCCCCCTTCCCCGAAGTAGGAACAAATGAGAACAGCCATCTCTGGAATATAGCCGCCCCATCAGGTAGAAGTTTTATCCCATTCGGATGTTTATCTCTTCCCTCCCCAGATCACTACCTTGTCCATTTCAGGAGGCTCAATATATAATGAAAGAATGAATATAAGCCATAGATCCCCCCTTCCTCCCTGCCACCACCCTGTTTTAAAAATGTAGAAACCGGGGCACCTGGGTGGCTCAGTCGGTTAAGCGGCCGACTTTGGCTCAGGTCATGATCTCGCGGTCCGTGAGTTCAAGCCCCACGTCGGGCTCTGTGCTGACCGCTCAGAGCCTGGAGCCTGTTTCAGATTCTGTGTCTCCCTCTCTCTCTGACCCTCCCCCGTTCATACTCTGTCTCAAAAATAAATAAACATTAAAAATTTTTTTTTAAAAAATGAAAATGTAGAAACCAAGGCTTAGAGAGGGTGTGTGACTTATCTCCGGGTCATTCAGAAAAACAGATAGCTTACTACTTCTTAATGTAGCTTTATAGGTGTTTCAGAACACAAAAGGGTTGGTGATCCAAGGGTCAGGGCGTCTGGTCCCTTCTCCTTAACTGCAGGTACCCTGTTTGTGCAACCAGCAGCCAGCTTTCCAGCACGCACATCAGGTTCCCTGGATGAGCAGGGACACAGCGCCCTCTGCTGGGTTCTCTAGGTAGCTGCGCTTCAGCGGTGATTCTCTGGAATCCCCTGAGGAGCTTTAAAAATCTGCGTGTTCAGGGGCGTCTGGGTGGCTCAGCCATTTGGGTGACCGACTCTTGATTTTGGCTCAGGTCATGATCTCGCGGTCCTGGGGTCAGGCCCTGCATGGGGGTCCCCCGTCGCGGGAGCCTGCTTTGGCTTCTCTCTCCTCTCTCTCTGCCCAAACACCCCTGCTCGTGTCTGCGCACTCTCTCTCAAAATAAGGAAATGAACATTAAAAAATATCTACATGTTCAGGCCTCTCTCTGGACTACTTAAATCAGCATCTTGCAGTGTGACCAAGCATCAGTAGTTCTTAAAGCTCTGCAGGTGATTCCAATATTTAGCTGAGACTGAGGGCCACAGATGTAAGGGTTTTAATTTCACATGTGAAGGAAATTACTAGTCTAGACTAGTACCAATAATGGTGGAGAATACAATTCCCCTGGACCATATCCCCCTCCATTTTCTATAGAAAAAAAAAAAAACAGTCATGTGAGACTTGACCTGCGTTTAAGAATCCTGGAAGTTCTTGGGGGCACCTGGGTGGCTCAGTCGGTTGAGCGTCTCTTCAGCTCAGGTCATGATCTCACGGTCTGTGAGTTCCAGCCCCGCGTCGGGCTCTGTGCTGACAGCTCAGAGCCTGGGGCCTGCTTGGGATTCTGTGTCTCCTTCTCTCTCTGCCCCTCCCCTGCTCATGCGCGCTCTCTCTCTCTCTCTCTCTCTCTCTCTCTCTCTGTCAAACATAAATAAACATTAAAAAAAAAAAACTTTTAAAAAAGAATCCTGGAAGTTCTCAGAAGGTGAGGGAAGGTATAAGGGTACCCTAAGTGTCATGGTGACAGGCTATGTCCAGGTAGGTCCAAAGTCACTATTGGATCAAGAGTGCTATACAGAGGGAATCTGCTTGAACAAAATGAGTACATTATTTGCATCTGGTTCCCAGGGTTTTGTCAGCTTCATACCCTCCAAATAAGGACTCTTAAACTTGAACATGAACCCAAAAGCTGTTAATCAGCTCATTAAAGCAGATTTCTGGGCTCCAATTCTATGGAATTCTGCCTCAGTAGGTCCAACCAATTTCCAGGTGATGCCTGGGCTGCTGGTCTAGGACCACACTTGGAGAACCGCTGCTCTAAAAAATGACCAGATTGGTACCCTCTTTCAAGTCTGCACCTGGTCCAGCAGCATGAGAATCTCCTAGCATCCCAAATAGTCCTCAGAACAGGTACACGAAGCAGGCAGAACAGTGCTTTGACTGTGGCAATGATTTGTCAGTGCAACGCGGCTACAGGATTCATAAGGTGGAAGGAAGAGGAAAGGGTGGGGTCCATAGTGACAGGGTGTGGGTTATGGGCTTTGTCCTACCAAGCCCAGCTCAGAGGGGGTGCTGCTATATAGAAGCCCCAGTCTCCATGGAAGGAGGAGATATTTTCACTCCAGGAGTGAGTGAACCCCTAAAGGTGGGGTTGGGGATACTGCCATCCCAGTCAAGAAGCCAGTATTGGCCCATCTGTATTATATACCTGGGGACCTTCAACTTTTTTGCTTGATATTATTTTTTGTTGTTATTTTGCTTTGTTTGTTTTTGGCTTGAACTTACCACGCTGAGATCAAGAGTCGCATGCTCTAACGACCGAGCCAGTCAGGCGCCCCCTGCTTGATAATATTTTTAATCATAAGTGTAAGTAGTTATAAAGGATGTGTCGTAAATATTGACATCTTAAAAAAAAAATGTGGGGGCGCCTGGGTGGCTCAGTCGGTTGAGCGTCCAGCTTTGGTTCAGGTCATGGTCTCACGGTTTGTGAGTTCAAGCCCCGCGTCGGGCTCTGTGCTGACAGCTCGGAGCCTGAAGCCTGCTTCTGATTCTGGGTCTCCCTCTGTCTCTGCCCCTCCCCCACTCATGCTCTGTCTCTCTCTGTCTCAGAAATAAATAAACATTAAAAAAAAAAAAATGTGTCCTTACATGAATGCAGTGAAGTCTAAATATCATTGCACTCTGATTCCACCATTATCTATTTTAAAAGGAAATGAAGGGGTGCTGGGTGGCTTAATCGGTTAAGCGTCAGACTCTGGATTTTGGCTCAGGTCATGATCTCACGGTTTCAGTTTTGTGAGTTCGAGCCTCGCATGGGGCTGCTTGAGATTGTCCCTCTTTCTCTGCCCCTCTTCTGCTCTACTTTCTGTGCCTGTCTCAAAAAAAAAAAAAAAAAAAAGACTCATGGATTCCCCCTTTGTTCACCTGTGATGAGGTGACAGACATTCCAAATTCCCATTCGCGGACTTATCAGCGGTTAGCTGAACTGCGGGCACTGACCAACTGCAACAAAATGCTTATTAACTGAACGTTGGCTAAGCTTCTCTTCTTCCTCTAGGTCCCTCAACCATGGCCCACGGCCAGCCAGAGCCAGTTTACTACCCCACCTACCATCTGGATGTCAGGTTAGATTACTCCTGTTCAGCCCTCCTCCCCATCCCCATTCTCTCTAGCCTTGTTTATTCTTCCCTATAAAAGAAAACCTTTTTTTTTTTTTTTTTTTTGCCCAACCTAGCGGATCTTGCGGTCAGAGCACTCCCCTATGGCTATAGCTCTCTGCGCACCTCTCCCTGCCCCCAATAATCCTTCCAAATAATGTCTCTCCTTAATAAATTGCACGTTATGTGCAACATTGTTTTTCCTTCTTGAGCTTCTATTTCCATGCAGCTGGTACAGAGTTAATCGCAGCATAATATATTTTCAGGCTTGGCAATATTTTCTGGATCAGCCAATCATACATTTTTCAAAAAATTATGTATATAAATTTGATCTTGTTCACTCTAAAAAAGTGTTCTGTGACCTATAAAGTTCTGGGTGTTAATTTTTTCCTTCTAAATTGAGGTATTGTTGCAAGGGTTTGCAGTATATGTGATCAAATAACAAATATATAGCATCCCATTATACATGAGAGAGCATCTTTTTTTTTTTTTTTAGAGAGAGAGAGAGAGAGCAAGCCAGGGAGAGGGGCAAAGGGAGAGAGAATCTTAAGCAGGCTGCATGCTCAACACAGAGCCAGACACGGGGCTTGATCCCCTGACCCTGGGATCATGACCTGAGCTGAAGTCAAGAGTTGGACACTCAACCGACTGAGCCACCCAGGCGTCCCAGAGAGATCCTCTTTACACATAAAAAAGTACATTTTTATTAGAAGTGCTGTTGAAAATCTGTCTCTTAGGGAGGTAGATTGAGCCAGTTATTTTTCCAGTAAGTTTATAGGTCCAGGGATGAATATTAGTTTTTCCAAGAACGAGACAGAGTTTGGACCTTTTGTAAGCACTGATGAACACTGTTCACATAAGAGGTAGAGAGAAGTACAAGGAGGTTTGTTCTGTCAGTGTCTCTCGGTTCTTTTAATTCCTGATAATTATCTAGCTTCAAAACAAAATATTTTAAATGACCTATTAGCTGACAACATAATCAATTAAATCCTCCTTAGATCACAGTGGAAGGAAATCAGAAACCACCTGACTTGTAGAAGGGTTTCTTGCCCCTTCCTCGGTAATAACCCATCTGTGGTAGAACTGACTTACTGTTTATCCCTCCTGGAGACTACTTTTATTTCCCAGGGTAATGCAACAGAGCAAGATTCAGAATGAGTGTGTGCGGGGAAACTTTCCTTTGTAAAGCTGGAGACAGCTGGTTACACAAGGGGAGAACCACAAGGCTGAACCACAAGGACTGTAGGCATGTGCTCAGGTCCAGCCCCATGGGAGTTGAATATCCTGATACTGAGTCCCTGAAAACCCTCCTTGCCTCCAGAGTTAGCTCTCACAAAGTCTCCTTGTCTGGAGACCTTACATCCCCTCTCCACCCCCTTCCCTTCCACTCTCTGTCCTATCACTGTTGCCTAAGAAGCTCTGGAATCTGTCCCAAGCTCTTTATCGTCTCTCCCACTCTGGCCCCCAGGATCTTATCTTACCTGAATGTCCACAATCACCCCCAACTCCTCTTTCTCCAGACCTAATCCATTCCTCTCACACTGCAGCCAGAGAGAGAGCTTCCCCAAATGCAAATGAACCAGCTCTGGATTAAACTCCCAGCTCCCCGAAGCCCTCAGGAGACTGAGTAGAAGGACTTACCTCTCTAGTGGTCTCATCTTTTGTCCTGCTTCCCTCAAATCTACTCTGGTCAGAAGTAGCAGATTCCTGAGCACATGTACCTCTGGCCTTCTGGGTATTTTGCAACGTCACTACTGCTTACAAGACGGAGCTAGGCGGAGTCAGGACTTTTTGGTAAGGGTCTTTGTTTGGACCCTAGCTGTTTCCTCTTAATTTCTTTAAAGTGTCAATTTCCTTGGGGCGCCAGGGTGACTCAGTCGGTTAAGCCTCTGACATCGACTCAGGTCATGATCTCATGACTCAGGTCATGATCTCACAGTAGGTGGGTTTGAGCCCCGCATTGGGCTCTGTGCTGACAGATCAAAGCCTGGAGCCTGCTTTAGATTCTGTGTCTCCCTCGCTCTCTGCCCCTCCCCCGCTCGCACTCTGTCTCTCTCAAAAATAACCATTAAAATAATTTAAGTGTCCCTTTCCTTAACTGTAAAACAGAAATAATAATAGCACATATTTCATGGGGTTCTTCTACATATTATATATGTATTGCCTGGCATACAGTAGTGCTTGCATAATAAATGTGAACTGTTTATTATTATTCTTGCTATTTTTTGTATATATCCTTTTTATTTTTTTAATCTTTTATTTAAATTCCAGTTAGTTAATATACAGCATAATATTAGTTTCAGGTGTACAATTGAGTGATTCAGCACTTACAAACAATATCCACTGCTCAACACAAGTGCCCTCCTTAATCCCCATCACCTTTTTTTTTTAGCTTGTTTTACTTTTTATTTTTTTAAATTTACGTCCAAATTAGTTAGCATATAGTGCAACAATGATTCCAGGAGTAGATTCCTTAGTGCCCCTTAACCATTTAGCCCATCCCCCCTCCCACAACCCCTCCAGTAACCCTCAGTTTGTTCTCCATATTTATGAGTCTCTTCTGTTTTGTTCCCCTCCCTGTTTTTATATTATTTTTGTTTCCCTTCCCTTATGTTCATCTGTTTTGTCTCAAAGTCCTCATATGAGTGAAGTCATATGATTTTTGCCTTCCTCTGACTGACTAATTTCACTTAGCATAATACCCTCCAGTTCCATCCACGTGGTTGCAAATGGCAAGATTTCATTCTTTTTGATTGCCGAGTAATACTGCATCGTATATATATATACCACATCTTCTTTATCCATTCGTCCATCGATGGACATTTGGGCTCTTTCCATACTTTGGCTGTTGTTGATAGTGCTGCTATGAACAAGGGGGTGCATGTGTCCCTTCGAAACAGCACACCTGTATCCCTTTGGATAAATGCCTAGTAGTGCAATTGCTGGGTCGTAGGGTTATTGTTCTTGCTATTATTCTGGTCGCACTGAATTCTCTGTTCACCGTTCTGTTTTCCAGCCAGACCTCGAGCAACTGGAGTTTTAGGGATTGTGCTTATTCTGTGTATCCCATTGCTGAGGCCATAGCAGGAACTTCGTACTTATGAATAAAGTACTGCAGAGAGATAAATGAAAGACTAGCGCCCCGAAGGAGCAAACCTGACTTTAAAAATCTCTCTTTAGTACCCCTCACGTATATTATTTCACTGAATCCCTATGACACCCAAGGGGTAGGGGCTATTATTCCCATTCTGCAAATGTGGGTGTGTCTTCTGTAAGTCATTCGGCCTTTGGGGGTACAGAGCTCGTAGGAGGCCACATCCCGACCCAGGGAGAGGGGTGGATCGGGGCTGGGGGGACACAGATCCGAGGAATGCGACCCCGGAAAGAAGAGGTCACGGTCTCCTCCGGTTCGTTTAAAATTTGTCGCCAGTCTGGCCGGCTCCGGACCCAAACCACACCCCTTTAGGAATCCCCGCCCCCTCTGCCGCCCTGCGCCTATCCGCCGCGAGCCAGGCTCCCGGCCAGTCAGAAGAAGGGTTAGGCGGGCGCGGCCGTTCCGCGAGCCAATGGGTGGGGAGCCGGAGCGGGGCTTGCCCGGGCATGTGGGAGCTGCAGGCTGTCTGAGCACCACGTGCGGGCGGGAGGACAGACGCCGTACTTCAGGTGATCTCGGGACCCTGTTGGGGACGGCGGGCTGGGGCGTGCTAGCGCGGCGTGTTCCCGGCCGCAGGGCCCCGCGCGCGGTGTTCGCCCCCGGCCTGCGGCAAGGGGCGCCCGGTCGACCAGCTCTCGCGGCCCGGCGGGCGTGGAGGCCTGGCCCCGGGCGCAGCCTGTGCCCGGTCCCCGCCCTGCTCGGGGGTCCGGGGCCTGTGGGGGGTGGCGCTGGGCGCTGGGACTCGGCCTGGCAGGCTCGGCCCGGCCGCCGCGGCCAGCGAGTGACCGCCTTCCGAGTCCTTCCCTGGCAGAAGTCGGGCCTCCCCCGCGGGGGGAATCCTCAGGGATCGCGGGCGGCCGGGGCCGACCGTACGGGGCCCTCGGGCTCTCGTTTCCCTGCCGAGAACTTGGGAGCCCACGGGGATCTCAGCGAGCCACACTTGCTCAAATTCGGGCGATTATTCGTAGCAGGGCTTGGGGGTGGGGTCGCGCGCTCGGTGAAATACAGATTCTCAGGCGCCCTTCCCCAAAATGGCAGTTAGAATAGTGGGGGGGGGGGGGGGGGCAGGTAGGCCTGGGAATAGGCGTTTTAAACAGACGTTCTAACTGCTTTTGGGGAAGCCCCAAGCCTAGTTCAACCCTTGGTTTTAATAAACTCTCCTTTTGTGGCGAGGGGATGGTGACTCGGTCCAGGTCGTCTAGCTTTTAATGCCCCAGCGCTAAGTGGGCCCGCACCCGCCCTGTCTTCCTGATCTGCCAGCAGGTTGGTAGCCCCCTCCGCGATTGGGACTTCGTGGTTCCTTTGAGGCCTTGGCTCTGAGGCCTCTGCTGCTGGGGTGCTGGGGTCCTTCCCTTAGGCCACAAGGCTCCCTAACCCCTGCAACAAGAAGGCCCTGTGGCTGCCGAGCCCCGAAGAGCTGGTTCCAGACTGGAGGGGGATTGGACTTTGTCTTTACTGAAACAGTTGTGTTATTTGAGCAAAACTTGTCTCCAGCCTGGCTGAGCTCCCATCGGGGGCCCAGGATAGGGGAGGCAAGTCCTAGATAATTAATCGTTGTCTCCGACAGGTCAGCAAGGTCCCGGCATATGGAAGAGGGCTGCCTCCACCTCTTGAAGCACGAGGCCACTTTTTCTCAGGCAACTTAAATTTCTGATTTCTTTGAAACCATCTTGCCAGAAGGGTCAGGGAAGCCACTCCTGACCTGCAGGGCCCTGAGCCCTTTCAGAAGGGAAAGGGCCCTCCTCCCCCCGACAGAGGTCAGTTCCTAGCAGCATCGGAGTTTGTCCTCCTAGGTCCCGTTCTCCCCATTGCCGGGCTGAGGCAAATTGAGGTTCTGTGTTTGTCGGCTCTCCTATGTGACTTGTCGAGATGAAGAAGCAGATTATGGCTAAGTGCACGTCTAAAAGGGAGAAGGCTTCTTGGGGAGTAGATGAGCAAGCCAGAGGGACGATGAGTCAGGATGGGGCACCGTGCCTCGCCCTGGCCCCGCGTCGCGGAGTAGCACTCCTCCCCACGCCTCTTAAATCTCTGCTCCTGTTCAGACTCTTCTCCAGAGCTCCTCCTATAAGGCAGTGGTGCTCCTGTTCCCGCATCAATCCCTGGACGGAGCCCATGCTTTCAGCACCTTCCAGACACAGTTCTCTCTCGCCCTGCACCGTCTCCTCACCCCCTACCTCCTTTTCACTTGCTGCACCGCCTCCTTGCCCTCTCACAGTGGATGTACTCTGCCTGCTGGACTTCGTGTCTGCATTTTCTCTGGATGCCCTCCCCTTTCTGTACTCCTGGCAGACTTTCCTGAAACTCTTCAAAATGTGCTTCCACTGCCAGGCTGCACTAACCCAGCGCTTCTGTCTGTCCAGTACTTGGCCCGGTGAGTCACCTTGGCCAGGCCAGCCTGTCCTTAGTTCACCTCTCCCATCCCTAAGCCCACCCTGGTGGGTGTCTGGCTGCCTGTCTCCTTGCCACACCGGGAGCTCCCTGAGTTCCCAGTCACCTCCAGCTCCGGCATCCCCACGGTCTGGCAGATAGCAGGCCCGGCTCCAGCTCCCTTCACGCACTTCTGAAGAGGACCCGCTATATGCTGGGGCCTGGGCTGGCTAATGGGGAAGGAGCGGAGACACACAAGGCTCTGTGCCTGCCTTTCAAGCACTTTGAGCTGGACCGTATGTAACTACGGCCTGAAAGTGTAGCAGACTCTTCTCTGGTTGTGCTGTTAGGAGTAGAGGGATGACTTTCTTTGCTCCCCAGCTAGACTATAAATGTCTGGGTTTAGGGCTACTGTGCAGTATTTCAGTGACTTCCCTGGGTGCTCTTGGACTCCCTCAGTCGATCAGCAGAGATCAGCCTGGGGACACCAGCTTAGGGTAGGGCCACCAAAGTGTACGATAGCCTTCTCAGAGTGGGGACAGAGGTGGAGTAGTAGAAAGTGGGGAGGGACAGTTCCCCCAGCTGTGATTTACCCACCAGCGGCATCGTCTGCTCACGGGCCCCTCTTCCTTCCCCAACCCTGGGCTCCTTCCCTTTCAGGCCTTTGCACCAAACGTGGCCACTAATTTGTCTCCCTGTCACCTCGAGAGTTACTGTTTTTCCTTCGCTTAGATTTAATCTCTTCTGGCAAGTCTTCCAGAATCATCCTCAGCGTGTTCTGCTTCCCTGGCACTTCTGACCCAGCCCTGCACACACCCTGTGCTTTGTCCCTGTCTCTGCAGTGAGATGAAACTTCTCGGCGCCCGGTTGGGACACCAGGGAGCCTCAGGCAGCCCAGTGGAATGAAGGGCTGCTCCAGCAGGACTTCCTGAAAGATGTAGACAGGACAGGGGACGTATGTGAGGGGGACTGGAGGCAAGAGGAAGGCCTGTGGCTGGGGATGGGCAGTGAGTCCAGGCTGAGGCAGCTTTGACCTTGGAAGAGTTCGTTACCAACCAGGAGAAGAGTCTTAACCTCTCTGGGGGAGAGGTACCTCGGTAGCTCGGTTGGTTAAGCATCTGACGCTCGATTTGGCTCAGGTCATGATCTCCCGTTTCTTGAGTTCAAGCGTCGGGCTCTGTGCTGACAATGCGGGGCCTGCTTGGGATTCTCTCTCCCTGTCTCTCTGCCCCTCTCCCTCTCGTGTGCGCGCACGCTCTCTAAATAAATAAATAAATAAACGTACAAGTAAAACCTCTCTGGGGGAAAGGAAGCAGGTAGTTATTGAGCCCCTACTGTATACGGTGTATGCAGATCACAGCACACGTGTGTCGTGTCTTCAACAGGAAAGGTGGTAGGGCCATTTCGCATGCAAGCCGCCTGAAGCTCAGCAGAGCTCCGTCCGGAGCGGAGTTAAATCCTGCTCTGCCTGCTTGAAAGTCCTGGTTTTCTGGTCTGTTAACAATGTACCAGCTGACTTAGCAGGTGAGGTGAAGCTCTCCGAGCTAGGTTCCCCCTAGGTCCCCCGCTCTTGGGCGGCTGCTGGCCTTGTTGCATGGGATTTGCAGCCCCCTGTGAACTGCAGGCCTTTCTGGTGTTCAGTGATGGAGAGCTTGGGGCCCCGGAGACCTGCAGACACTGCTGCTCAGGGCCTTTTCCGTTTCCGCTTTGTAAGCTGAGCAGGTTTACCATCACGCTGCTGCCCACAGCCTATGGTGACCTCACAACGTGCCCAGCTGTTGAAAAATGTTTGCGCGTGCTCTTGTGATTTGTGAAGTAGAAAGTCATTTAATAAATTACCATATTTTGGGGGCACTTGGGTGGCTCAGTCGGTTAAGCATCCAACTTTTGATTTCGGTTCAGGTCATGATCTCACAGTTTGTGGGTTCGAGCCCTGTGTTGAACGGCTTTGTGCTAACAGCACTGAACCTGCTTGGGATTATCTGTCTCCCTTTCTCTCTGTCCCTCTCCTGCTCATGCTCTCATTCTCTCAAAATAAATAAATAAACAGTAAAAAACAAAACAAACAACTGGGATTATACACACACACACACTATTTTTGGAACCCTTATTTTTCTCAAAAGTATACCTTTCTTAACAAATTTTAAGTTTGTTTTTAAGACAGAGCATGAATGGTGGAGGAGGGGTAAAGAGAGAGAGGGAGAGACAGAATCGGGGGCAGGCTCCAGGCTCTGAGCTGTCGGTGCAGAGCCCGATGTAGGGCTAGGCTCGCAAACCTTGAGATCATGACCTGAGCTGAAGTCAGATGCTGAACCAACTGAGCCACCAGGGCGCTCCTAGCTTTCTACAAATTTTTGATGCCAATGCTTACTGGAGGTAAGCTATGGCTTGGAAGTTGAGACCTTGGACCCTGGGTCCATATCAGTTCTTGTCTCTTATTAATTGAGCAGGTTACTTAGTCTCTCTGCTTCAGTTCTCTTGCCTGTGATTACGAGGATAATAATACTTGTTCAGGTTGTTGGGAATATTTAGTGATTCCCTGGAAAGTACTCAGAACCGTGATTTGCATGTGGGGTTGACCTGAGTGCATTGCTTATTCGTAAAGGTCTTCGACTCGGCCTGGGAGCCTGAGACAGCACAGGGCTGTAGGGCAGCCCGGCAGAGGGGCCCAGTTCTCACCCAGCCCCTCTGCCCCTTGTGTTCTTTCTGCAGAGCGCTGCCCCGCTGGCACGTTGCCTCCCGGGCCTCGCTGGACCCCGGCGGTGAGCTTATTGGGATGGTACCCCGGGAAGGCCCTGAGTCCGCCCAGCGCCTGTGCCCTTCCCTGGCTGGCCTGAATGCCAAGGATGTGCTTCGGAGAAAGCACAAGACGAGGAGCCGACAGCACCAGCGATTCATGGCCCGGAAGGCCTTGCTGCAGGTGCAGGGGCTGCTGAGCACGCCCGCAGGGCCGGGATCCTCCCCACTGCCCGCACGGCCGGAGGCACTGCCGGGCTCCGAAGCCACCAGCAGCAGGATGCAGCATCCAAGGAATGAATCTGGAGGTGCCTCGTGCAGCCGAAAGCCCACGCCCAGGGAATCCACAGCACCCCGGCCCAGCAAGTGCGTGGCTATCGACTGCGAGATGGTGGGCACGGGGCCCCGCGGGCGGGTGAGTGAGCTGGCCCGCTGCTCTGTGGTGAGTTACCACGGCGACGTCCTCTACGATAAGTACATCCGGCCGGAGATGCCCATCGTGGACTACCGTACTCGCTGGAGTGGCATCACTCGGCAGCACATGCGCACAGCCATCCCCTTCCAGGTGGCCCAGAAAGAGGTGAGGGCAGAGGTGGGGGCTTGTGTGATGGCTGATGGCCAGCGAAGGGCAGCCCTGGGTTTGAGCCACCACTTAGCCGGTGGAAACAAAAGACTTTGGGGAAGTTACTTAACTTGCCTACACTGTGGCTTCCTTCTGCAAAGAATCCTGTGCCAGCAGGAAGGGGTTGCTCGTACTGAGGAGCTAGAAGATGGACCCCACACGTGCCTTCCCTTCATGCTCCAAACCACTCGTGGGGAGAGCACCTGTACCGGGGACAGAGCTGAAGTAGGCCCTGGGTCGTAGTGACTGGGAGGGCCTGGGTTCAAACTGGAGGCAGCTTGGCTGACTGGAGCTCGTGGCTCCCCCGCCCCCCCACCCCACCCCCCAGCATGCTGCCACCCCTCAGCGGGATCCGGGCATCAGCGGTGAGGCTGGCAGCGTGACCGTGGGGACTTCCCACCTCCCTTCTCCGCTCCCAGATCCTCAAGCTCCTGAAGGGCAAGGTGGTGGTGGGGCACGCACTACACAACGACTTCCAGGCCCTCAAGTACGTCCACCCTCGGAGCCAGACCCGGGACACCACCTACGTGCCCAACCTGCTCCAGCGGCCTGGCCTCCATACGCGCACCCGGGTCTCTCTGAAGGACTTGGCCCTGCAGCTGCTGCACAAGAAGATCCAGGTACGTGGCACGGGAGCAGGTGGCCGGTGGCCGCAGTGAGTGGGGGCCCCAGCCGGGGCTGTGCCTCCAGGCTCCGGTCCCGCTTCCTCCCCCGTCCAGGGCACACGGGTAAAGCGCGGGCTGTCGCGTCTGCAGGCAGCCCCGGGGTGCTCTCTCCCCCGTCCTTCCCCGGTGTCCACGCTCTTGCGGGCTGCTTGCTGTCTTCCAGATCCGCCCCCCTGCCCACCTCCACTCTGTCCCCATGCATGTTGCATGTAGAGCTCCCGTCGCACAGCTGGAGAGCTGGATGGAGCCTTCCTCGGGGGCAGCCAGTGACCCTCGCTCCCACTGCCCTCCGCGTTTCCCCACCTGCCCTCCAGGCCTTTGAAGGCGGAGGTCTTTAGAGGGTGTAGATCTGAGGGCGTGGGCTCAGCGGAGCGGGGTGGCATGGGGCCCGTGCGATGGCTGAGCTTTTCTGTCTGAGCGGCACCCTCGCCCTCCGCCCAGTCCCGAGCTGCGCGCAGCCGCTCGGAGAGTACGCGTTCGGGGCCCGCGGGCGGTGACGGGGACTGTCGTCCGCAGGCTGGCCGGCACGGCCACTCGTCGGTGGAAGATGCCGTGACGGCCATGGAGCTCTACCGGCTGGTCGAGGTGCAGTGGGAGCAGCAGGAGGCCAGCAGCCTCCCCGCCTGCCCGGAGGACCGGGAGCCCGACAGCGGCACAGACACGGAGCAGTACATGGAGGACCGGTACTGGCCGGAGGACCTGGCCCAGGGCCCCAGCGGAGGAGCGGGGGACGCACAGGACAGAGGCGAGTGAGGCCAGGGAGGCTCCCGGGCGGCCTCCGAGGGCGGCGAGTGGCGCGTGGGGGCCAGGCGAGCCCCGGGCACCGCGTCCTGGGCAGGACAGGGTGCCGCTAGCCCGCTGCCGGCACCCGGGGGTTGGGACCACCGGTCCTCCTGGCTCCCTCTGCCCACGGTGCGGCCCTCCCCTCCCCAGGGCTACTGCGGGCACTTTGTCCCCACCCCTGTGGTTGCTAATGGTGCTTCATCATAGACACCGTGAAAACGTCAGGTGGGCAAGCTGTGAGGACCCAGCCCGAGGAGGGACTGTGCCACAGACGGTCCTGGCTGTCACTGGCCTTCCCCGCCCCCAGGCTGTGCTGTCTAATGGGATGACGTCTCCTCCTTGGGGTGTTAGTTCAGCTCAGTGACTTGGTAAAGCCCTCTTGTCCTCTGCCCCGTCCTCCACAGGCACGTCAGGTTCAGAAGGAGTATGCCCTGAATCTGTAGAGTGAAGGCCACTCTACGGGGCCCTCCTTCGCTTTCTGTCGGAACTGGAACTCTGGCTGTAGCCGTAGTGGGAACCCAGCGCGAGGCTACGATGGCATGGCAGGGCTCTCAGGCTCATGGGGTGTTGGCACCAGAAGTCACCAGGCACTGGTGGGAGGACGAAAGCCGATAGGCTTTGGGTGGGGAGTGTGGCATACTAATTTTGTCCCAAATCAGGCATTTCTCCTGCCCATCCAGCACGAGGCTCCCTTAAGCACAAGCCTGAGGAACAAGACAGCAGCTTGAATCCCGGGACCCCTGTGCAGAACCGCACCCAAGGGACCTTATTTATCGAGAGCAAGGCCAGCGGTGTGCAGGGGAGCAGAGTGGGTGTCCCCCGGGGATAGGGCCGGGCAGTGGCGGCCGTGCAGTGCACCCGCACCCAGGCTGGGGTCCCCTCAGGCACTTTGATCCAGTCATTGTGGTTATTGGGTTTTCTCCAAATTTCTAGAACTGCTCTCTGTCAGGATTTCATCTCCCACCCTTCTTTCCTTGTTTCCTAAGGGGCAGTTTGGGGGTATTGAGGTTCAACCAAGAGCTCAGGTCCACACAGACCGTTGAGCCCCATCTTGGCTTGCCACTTAATAGCTTTGAGACCTCAAGTCTTTGACCTCACTCTTGAGCCCGTTTCCTTGTCTGTAAAATGGGGATAATGATATAACCTACCTCACAGGACTGTCACGGGGGGACGCTAAGTGCTTAGCGCAGTGCCTGGCGCTTCACAAGCCGAGGTCGGTGGGAGCAGCTATTTTTTCTTCAAGGGTCACTGTCAGCCTCTTCTGGGTCACACCTGAACACGCCCCTTGGCTTGAGTGGCTTCGGCCCAGATGGGGACTGTCCTTCCTTGCTTAGCTGTTCCAGCAGGTGGGGCACCGGGACAGCTGTGGACACAACCTAGAGATGCTGGGTTCTCCCTGTGGCCGTGTGACCTGTGTATACTCCGCGTCCCTCTGTGTGCAGGAAGCTGACAATGGTTTCTGTGTCCATCTGGGCCAAGCAGCCGGGCCAGGAGCTGAGAGACGCTGCTGAAACCACACTACTTTGAACTTGTCTGTCGCCAGCTCCCTCACCGTCTGCAGAGTGGGGAGCTGGCTGAGGCGCTGACCTCTGCTGGCCTGGCTCCAGGGCTTTGTTCTGGAGTCCTTAATAGTCTGTAGCTGGCGCCAGACTCCCAGCTGGGGCGTAGCTTCGATTCTTGGGGCTGTGGGTTGAAGAAAGATGGAGCTGTTACCAGCAGGGAAATGTACTGGCTTTAAAATCAGCTTTGTTGTAAAACCAATTGTTCTGGAATAAAACTCAACGAGAAACGTGGATGAAGTGGCCCTTTCTGAATTCTCTGACTGGGGTGGGAGGGTGGCTTGGTGGAGAGACCGGGAGGTATGGGAGCACTGAGTCTTGCTGGGTGCTTTGGCATTTGAGGTGGGGGCTTTCCAGATGATGCTTTGGGATGTGGCAAGAACATTCTAAAGCTACAGAATTTATGTCTTTCAAATACTTTGTTGAGCTTATTTATTTTGAGAGAGAGAGAGAGAGCATGAGCCGGGGAGGGACAGAGAGGGAGAGAGGGAGAATTCAAGCAGCCAAGCAGGTTCCGTGCTGTCAGTGCAGATCCCGACGTGGGGCTTGATTTCATGAACTGTGAGGTGATGATCTGAGCCAAAACCAAGAGTCGGACGCTACACCGACTGAGCCCCCAGGCGCCCCTATTTTTTAAAATTTTATCACTGCCCTATTGTAGAGCATAAAGTTTATTTAATTTGCTTCTGCTGAAGCTGTGTACTCACTTTTTTAAGACAATTTTTGGTTTTGATTGTGATTAAATACACATAACATAAAATTTACCGTCTTCACCATTTCTAGGTGCACAGCTCAGTGGTGTTACGTATATTTACATTGTTGTACAATCTCCAGAGCTTTTTCGTCTTGCAAAACTGAAACTGCCCATTTCACACTTAACTCCCCATTCCCTCCTCCCCCCCACCCCTGGCAATTGCCATTCTGCCTTCTGTTTCTATGAATTTTTTTTTTTTTACTAAAAAAAATTTATTTTAATGTTTATTTTTGAGAGAGAGAGAGAGAGAGAGAGAGAATCTGAAGCAGGCTCCAGGCTCTGAACTGTCAGCACAGAGCCCGACGCGGGGCTCGAACCCACGAGCCATAAGATCATGACCTGAGCCGAAGTCGACACTCAACCGACTGGGTGACCGAGGCACCCCTGTTGCTATGATGTTTACTAGAAGCCTCATCGAAGTAGAATCGTCCAGTATTTGTCTTTGTGATTAGCTTATTTCACTTAGTGTAAGGTCCTCCAAGTTCATTCATGTTTAGTATGCAGGAGGATCTCCTTCCTTTCTTTAAGGCTGAATAATCATTTGGGTGCATATACCTCATTTTGGTTATCCAGTCACCCCTCAGTGAATACTTGGCTTTCTTCCCCTGCTTAGTTGTAACATTGCTGTGAATACAGGTGTGCAATGTCTCTTTAGAATCTGCTTTCAGTGCTTTGGGGTGTATACCTGGAAGTAAGATTGCTGGATCGTATCATAGTTCCGTATCTAATATTTTGAGGAACGGCCACACTATTTTCCACGGCGGCTGTACCATTTTACGTTCCCACCACCAATGCACAAGCTTTCTAATTTCTTCACATCCTCACCAACACTTGTTATTTTCTGGGTTTTTTGGGTTTTGTTTGGTTTTTGGTTTTTGGTTTTACTTGTTTACCTTTTTTGGTAGGTATCCTAGCGGGTGTGGGGTGATAATCTCATTCTGGTTTCAACTTGCGTTTCCCTAATAACTAGAGATCTTGAACATCTTTTTGCGTATCTGTTGACATATAGGAGTTTTTTTCACTTTTTGTGTCTTTAAAAAAAATTTTAACTTTTTTTTTTTAATTTTTTTTTTTTAAGTTTATTTTTGACAGTGACAGAGTGTGAGCATGAGCTTGGGAGGGGCAGAGAGAGAGAGGGAGACACAGAATCTGAAGCAGGCTCCAGGCTCTGAGCTGTCAGCACAGAGCCTGACATGGGGTTCAAACTCACAAACTATGAGATCATGACCTGGGCCGAAGTCAGATGCTTAACCGACTGAGCCACACAGGCACCCCATCATTTCTTTCTTTTTTTTTTTTAAGAGACAGAGACAGAGTGTGAGTGGTAGAGGGGCAGAGAGAGAGGGAGTTGCAGATTTGGAAGCAAGTTCCAGGCTCTGAGCTGTCAGCACAGAGCCCAACGAGGGGCTTGAACTCAAACCATGAGATCATGACCTGAGCCGAAGTTGGATGCTTAACTGACTGAGCCACCCAGGCTCCCCTCACTTTTTGTGTCTTGTAAAATATTTTTTTTTATTTTGTTTTAGAGAGAGAGTGCTAGTGGGGGAGAAGGGCAGAGGGAGAGCGACTTATTTGTTTATTTTAAAATGTTTGTTTTTGAGAGAGAGAACACGAGTGGAAGAGGGAGAGAGAAGACAGAGGATCCAGAGCAGGCTCTGTACTGACACCAGCGAGCCTGATGCAAGGCTCGAGCTCGCAAACTGTGAGATCATGACCTGAGCCAAAGTCAGATGCTCAACAGACTGAGCCACCCAGGTTCTCCTATTATTGTTTTTATTTTATTTTATTTTATTTTATTTTATTTTATTTTATTTTATTTTATTTTATTTTATTTTATTTTATTTTATTTTATATTATCTTCCTATTTTATTTTAGAGCACACGTGTGCGAGCAGGGCAGGGGCAGAGAGAGAGAAAGAATCTCAAGCAGACTCTATGCTCAGCACGGAGCCCGACTCGGGGCTCCATCCCATGACCCTGGGATCATGACCTGAGCCGAAACCAAGAGTCGGATGCTCAACCAACTGAGCCACTGAGGCGCCCTGTGTTTCTTTTGAAAACCGTGTCCCATTTGCAGTTTTACATGTATTAAATTGAACCACACCAAGTTGCTGCCATTTGACTGAGCTGGTCCTACCTGCCACATACACCTTAGAAATCCACACAGGCACATTTTTGAGCACACGCCCGCTGAGACAGAAGGTCAGGGTGCCTATAGGGAGCGGTGTCCTACCCGCTGTTAGGAATCATCCACTCTCAGCCTGCAGCCCGTGCTTGGTGCCACCCAGTGGCAGCCTCTCCACCCTGTACGGTCACAGGTGGGTCGACTGAGGCAGGATGTGTGTCTTGTAAGGTTGAGAGGTTTGCCTTGAGGGACTTTCCTGCTGTCACTTGACCTGAGGGCTGCAGCCTTGTTCTGGCTGCCGGGTGACACCAGTTAAACCCGGGAAGCCTCCCTTCCAAGCTCTTCCCCCCCACCCATCCCCCTGGCTGGGGCCAGGGGCTTCTCCCCTAGGCTGTCAGAGGGCCCCCGTCTGACCTCAGCGTGCCCAAGGCCTTGGGAAAAGATGCAACACAGATCTGGGGGGGTTCTCTCGGTGCAGGTGCCGGGCGCCCTGCAGCAAAACAAGCAGAGGGGGAGGAGGAGAGGAGCAAGTAAACTACATGGGATTTCAGATGATGCTAACTATTCCTACAGAAGAAACCCAGAAGGGATTGGAGGTACAGTTGTAGTTTTTTTTAAACATAATTTATTGTCAAATTGGCTAACATACAGCGTATACAGTGTGCTTTTGGGTTTTGGGGTAGATTCCCGTGGTTCATCGCTTACATGCAACACCCAGTGCTCGTCCCAACAAGTGCCCTCCTCAATGCCCATCACCCATTTTCCCCTCACCCCTGCCCACCCCCCCATCAACCCTCAGTTTGTTCTCTGTATTAAACAGTCTCTTATGGTTTGCCTCCCTCCCTCTCTGAAACTATTTTTCGCCTTCCCCTCCCCCATGGTCTTCTGTTAAGTTTCTCAAGATCCACATATGACTGAAAACATATGGTATCTGTCTTTCTCTGACTGACTTATTTCACTTAGCAGAATACCTTCAAATTCTATCCACATTGTTGCAAATGGCGGGATTTCATTCTTTTTCATTGGCAAGTAGTATTCCATTGCATATATAAACCACATCTTTATCCATTCATCAGTTGATGGATATTTGGGCTCTTACCGTAATTTAGCTATTGTTGAAAATGCTGCTGTAAACATTGGGGTACCTCTGCCCCTATGCATCAGCACTCCTGTATCTTGTGGATGAATTCCTAGTGGTGTCATTGCTGGGTGGTAGGGTAGTTATATTTTTAATTTTTTGAAGTGCAGTTTTTAAATTTTTTTAAATCTTTATTTTTGAGAGAGAGACAGAGTGTGAGCAGGGGTTGGGGTGGGGGGGGGACAGACAGAGAGAGAGACACACAGAATCCGAAGCAGGCTCCAGGCTCCAAGCTGTCAGCATAGAGCCAGACACGGGGCTTGAACCCATGATCCTTGAGATCCATGACCTGAGCCGAAGTTGGATGCTTAACCAACTGAGCCACCCAGTCGCCTCGAGGTACAGTTTTTAAATAGAGGCCAGAAAAGGCCTCAGTGGGAGGCCAAGGGAGAAGGAACAAAGGGATAGATAACTTGGAGGCAGAGCTCCAAGGGGCAAGAATCTCACAGCAGAATATGGTGACGACTTCCTCACTGAAACTGGCTTCTGTCTTTGTCCCAGCTGTAACTCATTCATCTAGTCAATAAATACTGAACGCTCTACGTGGCAGGCACTGTTATAAGAGGTCAGGAGCCTGGGAGTGGGTCTAGCCCTAGGAAGTATGGCTGGGCTGCTGGGGGCTCCTTCCAGGCTTTCTTTTCCTTGTCCTCAAATAGTGTCAACCCAGCTGGAGGCAGAGCCCGTTGAGGGCAGGCAGATGGTCGTTTCTGAGGCACCCCCAAAGCACTGGAGCCTCTAAGGGCTCCCTCCTTGCCTGCTTGGCTTCCCTGGGTCGGAGGGTGAGGCTAGCCCTACTCACACTGCAACCTTCCATGCCCTTCCTATGAATAGCCTCAATGTCCCACAAGCCAGCTCCCCCTGCCCCCATGGGAGACCTCACAGAGTGTCAGATTGGTAATGGCCCCGGAAGCTGTGGGACATTCCTTGGGCTCCCATCCTGGGGATGTTTATTCTACAGGCAGGCGGAGGGTGAGAAAGGAAAGAAAAATGTGGCAATCTGCTGCATCCACGTCAGCGGCATCATCTGAGGAAGGGAGGGCTCTTCGGAGCACTTAAGTGTGTGGTGCAGTGGTGGGGGGGGGGGGAAGGCGAGACATGGGGACATGGAACCTGCCAGCTTTGTCCGTGGTGACTCAGGCCCTTGGGCCCCCCACCTGCCAGCAGCCCGAGGATAAGGAGCAGCCCTGCCCCACCCTGCCCCGGCCTCCCACCTCTGACTTCGCCTGATAACAAACCAGAAACTGAAACAGAGTCAGGATTCCCGGCTTGAAGTCAGAGATGAGTCACAGCTAAGAGCAAGTGCAGTAGCTGAGAAGGGGCACCAGAGAGGCAGACGTGAGCCAAAGGCACCAGAGGTGGGCAGGTGAGTGGGGGCTGGGACGGCGAGGCCAAGGCGCTTCCGCAGGGCCTCGGCCAGGGGAGCGGGTGGGAGGGGGCCTGGCGGTCCCAAGGCTGCTGGGCCAGACCAGAGGCCCTGGGACCGCCGGGCTGAGGAAGCCGGGCGGGGTGGCAAGGGCCAGCTTCCCCTGTTGCCAGATGGCGTTCATGACAGACAGGGCAGAGGGGACAGGCTGGCTGGGTGGTGGCCGAGGACCCCCGAGGCCTCGGTCGGCCCTCGAGTGATGCCCCTCCCGCCTCCCCTGTCCAGCGCATCTTCGGGTCCTGGTGACACATGGAGAGCGGCACCGAGGTGGTGGCCATTGACTGCGAGATGGTGGGGCTGGGGCCCCGAGGGGAGAGCGGCCTGGCTCGTTGCAGCCTCGTGGACCTCCACGGCACCGTGCTCTACGACAAGTTCATCCGGCCGGAAGGGGAGATCACTGATTACAGGACCCTGATCAGTGGGATCACACCTTGGCACATGCAGGAGGCCACGCCATTTGCCGTGGCCAGGCTGGAGGTGAGTGGAGGGCGGCGTGCCAGCCAGGCGGGGGGGAGGGGGTAGGGGAACCTGCGGACAGCCGCCCACCATCCGCACACACGCTTCCCGGCACCTCGTCCAGGTGCCACATCTGTGACCTGTGACCCCAGCCGTGGAAGATTCCCCCCTCCGCCTCTGCATAACTAGGGCACGGAGAAACCTGTTGGTGTCTTCTTCACGTCCCTGAGAAGCCTTCCTCCATCAGACAACCTTAGACTCACGTCTGGGAGCAGCCTTCAGGGCATCGGGTCCACCTTGCTGGTCTTGTGATGGGGGGAACTGAACACCCCTGATGCCCCCCACAGCGTGATTCTTTGCTCTGCCCTGAGCTGCCACTGGCGAACCCCGTGAGGAAATGAGGAAAGTGAGGCCCTCGCCAGCTGGGCCCTGGTAGCGGGCCCCAGGTCTTGAAGAACAGGCCAGAGGCCCCCCTCACCCACCCCCAGGCTCCGGGAGCTTGTTCCCGGACCGCACAGTAGGGCCCTACCGTCGGCTAGAGGTCAGCGTGTGGCCCCAGGACCTCCCACCCTCCTGCCTCACCTTGTTGTGATGACTTTTCCAGTCTCCACTTTCTGTTTCTGTTTCTGTTTCTCTGAATCACCAGACGGGAAGCGAAGTCTAGCACCTGCTTTAGTCCCTTCTGGGAAGGTTTGGAGGGGCGAGTAAACTCATCAGTATCTAGGCTGCTAGGGCTCGGGGAAGTCCCCGAAGAACAGAGGGGACCGCGGTCCGTCCCAACTGTGCACACCGCGTGCGTGCCAGGCTCCAGGCGCTGCAGAGACACCCACGGCGGTAGCTACTGTTTACTGAGCGCAGGCTACTCGCCGGGTGCAATCCTGGGCACTGGCCGCCCGGAGCTCACTCACGCCTCCCGAATGGCCTGCCGCGAGGCCTCCCAGGAGCCGGTAACTCACAGTTGGGAGGGGCCGGTTTTGAATCTCGGCCGGTGACTTAGCAGCTCCTTGGGCGAGTTACCTGGGCGGCGTCTCTGCACCCAGTTTCTCCCACCTGGAAAAGAAACTGGGTACGATAGCAGCAGCAACCTCATAGGATTATTGTGAGGCTTGAGAAAGCGCCTAGAGGGAGCGCCTGTATTATGTAAGGACTCCAAAAATGTTAGCTATTACGAGCGTCTGTTATCCCCATGTTGTAGATGGGGAAACTGAGGCCTGCTTGAACTAAGTGTATTGGTTTGCTCGGGCCACCATGGCGGAGTAGCACGGACTGCGGGGCTCAAACAACAGAAATGTACTGTCCCAAAGTCCTGGAGGCAGGAGGTCTGAGCTCAAGGCGGTAGCAGAGATTTGTCTCTTCTGAGGCTGTGAGGGAGAGTCCTTTCTACATCTTTCTCCCAGCTCCTGGGGGTCTGCTGGCAGTCTTCGGTGTTTCTCGGCTTGTAGAAGCATCACCCTAATATCTGCCTTCTTGTTCGAATGGCGATTGCCTTCTGTGCCTGTTTTGTGTCCCCCACTTCCCGTTTATGAAGACACCAGCCATATCGGATTAGGGCCCACCCTAATGACCCGATGACCAGTACTTACATCTGCAATGACACTGTTTCCAAATAGGTCACATTTTGAGCTATTAGGGGTAGGATTTCAACACAGGAATTGTTGGCAGGGGCGGGGGCGGGGGGACACAATTCAACCCGCAAGACTAAGTGACTCACAAAGTTTTAGGTAACTAGATGTGGTCAGGACTCAGAACTCAGGCTCAAAAGTCTAGGGCTGTGTGTCCAACAGGGGGCTGCCAGCCACACGTGGCTGAACACCGCCAGTGTTCAAATACCTCCCATGGCTCCCCATTGCCTGAGGTCCCCCCAGCACACACTCATGGCCGTCCAAACCCTACCCACCTGCCATTCCTGCCTGCCCTTACAGCTCAGCCATCATCCAGCCGGTGCTCTTCCAAGCCCCTCCCCCTGCCCTCTCCCATCCCTGCCCCCGGTCCAGGCAGAGGAGTCCTTCCTGATGCCCTTCCCCACCCTGTCCACCACCGCTACCTCCCCACACTGGACTCCGTAGTGGGGGGCTCTAGTTCTCCTGGCTGTGGCCCCTGTGCTTTATTTATTTATTTTTGTTTATTATTTTTGAGAGAGAGAGAGAGAGAGAGAGAGAATCCGAAGCAGGCTCCTTGCTGACAGTGCAGGGCCTGACACGGAGCTTGAGCTCACGAATCGTGAGATCATGACCTGAGTGGACGCTTAACTGACTGAGCCACCCAGGCGCCCGGACCCCCACCCAGGCACCCCGGCCCCTGTACTTTAAAGCTTGTCTGTCCACACACATGGCCTGCCTCGTTCCAGGTTCCTGCTGTGTACTCTGTCTGCCCCCAGATTGGATGGTGTGCTTTGCACACAGAAGGTACCCTGAGAATGTTTGTGGGACTACAGTCGAACCGATTTTCACAAAATACAGAGTTCTGGCAGCGGCGTGGAACGAAATCGCCTCTGCCCTCGTGCTGGCCTTTGCTGTTAAGATGCAGTGATACGCACACAGCCCGGGAGGTGGAGAGCAAGTGCACTGTCTTTAGAACTTGTCTGGACGTGGCTCTGTGTCCTCTGGCTCGTTGCTAAACCTCTCTGTGCCTTCAGGAGGCACATCTACAGCACAGGGGTGACGAAGCAGCATGGGCGTATCCAGCACCGTGTCCTGGAGCCGTTCTAAGTATTTTCCACATGCCACTGCCTTTACTCTCCACAACAACCCCGGGAAGTAGTTAACCAGTGTCATTACTCCATTTGACAGATGAGCAAACTGAGGCACAAGGCTGAGCCAACTGTCCAAGGAAGGAGTAGAGCAGAGACTCAAATTCTGGCTCCAGAGCTTGCTCTGGGATGTTCCGATCCCACGATCCACGTGTATACACGCTCCGTGAATGCTGAGCATGCAGTATATGCGTGGGACAGTGCTAGGCACCCCACGTTTGAGCCCAGGCGGGAGAAGGCAACGGCTGTCATTTGTTTGCATGAACCAGGACACAAAGGCCGCTTGATCCCACTCCATCGCCCATAGCGTTCTAATCCCAGAGACAGAGACCGGGCTCACGGGCCCCAAGATGTGAAGAGCTCCCAAAGGGAAGAAGCCTATCATTGCCTCCCGTGCTGGGTGACGCCTCTCAGGTGAGATTAGGGCTCGCCAGGCTTTGGTTTCACGCAGGCAACTTTCAGAGGCTGCTCACCAACCTGTCTCTTCCTCCCCGAGGAGTGGTGACTGGGTCCGGCCAGTGGGGAGCCATAGACCGGCCCATGGCAGCCAGCGGGTTTCTGGGGATCCACTAAGCCACCCCACAGTCCACCCTGGAGGGTTGCTACCATAGGGCACTGAGATTGTGCAGGGGATCCCCCCTCCTGTTTTTTATTCTTATTTTTGGTAAAGTGGTTACGTTACCTTTTTTTTTTAATGTTTATTTTTGAGACAGTGCAAGCGGAGGAGGGGCAGAGAGAGGGGGGACAGGGGATCAGAAGCAGGCTCTTCGCTGACAGCACAGAGCCCGAAGTGGGACTTGAACTCAGAATCTGAAGCAGGCTCCAGGCTCTGAGCTGTCAGCACAAAGTGCGACACGGGGCTCGAACTCACGATCCGTGAGATCTTGACCTGAGCCAAAGTTGGACGCTCAACTGACTGAGCCCCCCAGGTGTCCGGTTACCTTACTTTCATAGTGGAAAGTAATCGCTTGTTACCTTCCGAAATCTCTAGGTCTGACATCATCTAGAGCAGCGGTTCTCAATGTGGAGTGGGTGTTGCCCCCCAAGGGACAAATGTCTCACTATCTGAGGCATTTCTGGTTGCCACAAGTGGGGCAGGGGGCCTGCTACAGACATCCAGGGGGTAGAGGCCAAGGATAGTGCCAAACATCCTCTAATGCACGGGACGGCCCCTCCCCCAGCCACACACACACCAAGAGAAAGTGTGGAAGTTGAGAAACTGGCCTATAGAGCCCCGTGAATCAGGCTGCCAGCTCAGAAGAGAACCCAGGAGGAGACTGAGGTCCAGAGAGGGGCAGTGACTTGCTTAAGGACACACAGCAAGCCGTGATACAACTTAGTGTTCAGATTCAGGGCTCTCACCTGGTGAGTTAATTAATGCTGTTTGTTTTGTTTTGTTTTGTTTTCCTAATTGTAATTTTTAATGGCGTGTAACTTTTGTAAATTAAGACTCCTTTCATGTTAACCCGGTACACTGAGTCGCATCTACCCTCTGACCAGGCTTGGGGAGGGATAATTACAGTTTTAGTTGGTAAACAAAACAGCTGAATCCCATGAAGCATCCCAGTTTGGGAGGGAAATGCAGACAGAAGAGAGGCCACAGTAGCCTGTGAACAAGGAGTTACTGGGCCAAGTGCCTCCTGCTGGGGCCCCGCCCCTGCTCAGGTGTCTCTGGGGCAGGTGTCTTTGGGGCTTGGCCAGATGGAGGAGGGTGACTTCACCGTCCAGGTTTCCCCTGGCATAAGCAGTCTTAGGGGGTGCGGGGAACAGGCTGGGGTAGGGCCACCTGCAGAACTGGGAAGGGGACAGGAGGAAAGGGGAGACTGAGGCCACTCTTGAAGATGACAATAAGGCCTGGCCCTCTAGATTTTTCATAAGGGCCCCAGGTGATTTTTCCGACCAGGAACATCCGGGGAATACTTGGAACAAGAGTGGCACTGCAGTAGAAGGACCCTCCAGGCAGACACAGGCCACTGGTCCTGGTGCTACCCTGCCGTGTGACACGGGTACGCGCTGCTCTGTAGCCCCCTTTCCCTGTTGGTAAGATGGTGTGATCATCCCGGCCTTGTAGGGGCCACGTCCCCGATCCGGGAAATCTGGGCGCTGCCCCGGGCCCAGCATGGCTCTCCGCTCCGCCATTAATGACGCTGGAGCAGGTTCTCAGCAGGTGGTAGTAACAACTATAATAACAGTGATGGGGTCAGGCAGGTCTGGACACCTCACTGCAGCTATCAAGTCACCAGCCCTGTCACCTGGGCAAGTCTCTTAACCTCTCTGGTCCCCAGGCCCCTCCTCTGGGACATGGAAATCAGAATACCCGGGTTGAGAGGTCTGGCCTGGCGCTGTGAGAGCAGATGGGTGATTGTCCCTCCTCCCCACTCAGTTCTTTCCAGGAATTCGAGTCTCTGCCCCCTGTGTTTGGCACTCCTGACACTGACTGAGGGCAGGTCCCGCGGCCAGCAGGTCACAAAGCCCTGAGGTCCTGCCAGCTGGCACCTTCTCCCCATCCCTGGCTCCGACAGGCCCCCCTCTTCCCTCCCCGGCCCTGTCTCAGAAAGTCGGGGGAGCCCTGGCTGCTAATGGGCCTCACCTCTCCAGGCCTTTGCCTTACAAATGGGGAAACCAAAGCCCAGAGATGGCCTGTGACCTCCATGAGAGCACACAGCAAGTCCCAGCAGTCCCTCTCTGCCCAGTGCCCAGTGCCCAGCATGTTTTTGGCCTGAAACATTGCTGACATCTCTCTGCTAAATAGACTCATCTCTTTTTTTCCTGATTCCTTCTGCTTGTCTATTCCCCCCCCCCCCCCCCCATTTTATTTGTCTCCTCATGAGCCCAGCGGTGCTGACTGTAGCCACCCCCTGCCAGGACCCTGGGGCTCAGGAAGCGATTAATTTCCCCGGAATCTACCTCACGATGACTCTTGTCCTCTTCCGCCTGGGAACAGTGCAGCAGTTTCTGGGATGGCAGACAGTCCCTCAGGGCTTTGTGTGAACTGGGCCTGAGCCAGCTCCTCGTTGGGGGAAGCAGGCCACATTGTTCGGGAACACAAAGAATGTGAGCGAGAAAAGGTGTGTGACCCACAGCTGCCCTGCGGGGCCTGTGAGCGCCACCCCTCTGCCACGGGCTGGTGGGGCCCTTCCCTCCACAGTAGGACTGAGCTGCTGGTGAGGGCCGGTGTCCTCACCGCTCAGGTGACCTCTAGATCAGCAACACCAGCCCCACCTGTTAGAGATGTGAGATCCAGGGGCGCCCGGGCAGCTCAGGGGCTTAAGCGTCCAACTGCTGATTTCGGCTCAGGTCATGATCTCACGGTTCGTGGGGCTGAGCCCCGCGGCCAGCTCTGAGCTGGGTGCGGAGCCTGCTTGGGATTCTCTGTCTTCCTTTCTCTCTGTCCCTCCCCCACTCTCTTGCTCACTCTCTCTCAAAGATAAATAAATAAACATTGAAAAAAAAGTGAAATCCAGAGTTCTGGGTTCACCAGGTGACTCCCACCCCAAACGTCCACTGGAACCAGCACGGTCCATTCCTCAGGAGAGCTTCCCCAGGCCCTAGGCCTGGGCTCCGTCCAGAGGAGGCCCTGACAAAGCCGTGTGAACAGGGTGGGGTGACGTTGCCTGTTGACGGTAGATGGATGGAGCCCTGCTTCCACCATTGTGGCCAGGGACAAGTCGCCTCATCTCTCTGAGCCTTGGCTTCCTCTTCTGCAGAGTGGCCCCAATGATCCTGTGGTCGCCAAGGGAGAGCATACCAATGTCCCCCATGATGTCTCAGAAGGCCACCGGAAACAGAAGCAGGGCACGGGAGGGTGTCAGCCAGGTGGCAGTCTCCTTCCCCAGGCACAGAAGACAGGCCAGAAGTTATGGGAGAGCTGTCCAGAGGGGGGCCTGAGCTCCAAGATGCCCCTCCAGCTGGGGCCCGACACAGCTCCGCCCCAGAGCCCCCATCCATCCTTCTCCGGTGGCAGCCCAGGTAAAGAAAGGGGAGCCTGTGTGGCCGTAGGTAGGAGGCTGTCCCCAGGGCCACCATGGGAGGGGAGTGGAGACGGAGTCCAGATGGGAGGCTTGGGTACTTTAGCGGTTACTCCCCGAAGCTCGGCCCCTGGGCTGGTGGACGCCAGGAGCAGGCCTGCTCTTCCTAAGTGTGCTCGTGACGGGCAGTCCGCTGGCTCTGAAGGCTGGCCCTGCCACTAACCAGCTGTGTGGCCACCCCAGTTATCTAATGGTGCTTAGCAAATCGCCTCCAAACATAGTGGTTCAAACAATGTCAACATTTACTTTGCTCCTGCACCTGCAGTCTGGTCAGGGGCGGATGGGGACAGCCGTTGGGCTGAGGCAGAGGCACCTGGCAGGCCCAGAGCTGGAACCTCGGGAGGTTGGCTTGCCTACCCATCCCCTGGCTGGCGCCGGGGCCCCTCAGACTCTGCTCTCTGCCTCCAGTGGTCCCTCCAGCACGGTGGCTTCGGGGCAGCTCCGGGCTGCTGGGACACTGGCCCTCAGAGAAGTCAGAAGTCACACGGGCCGGCCCATATTCAATTCAATTGAACTCCATCTTTTGCGTGAGCCGGAGTCAAGGAATCCGCAAACTTGCTTTAAGATCATGAAGAGTAACCTGGGGCAAATTATTTCACTCTCAGTGCTTCCACTTTTTTGTTCTCATCCGCAAAACATGGGATGCGTTAGCTTGTTACGGCTGCTTTCTACAAAACCACAGGCTTAGTGGTTTAAAGCCACACGAACGGGTTATCCTTCGGTTCCACGGCTCCACGGTCTGACCCGGGTCTCAAAGGCTGAAATTGAAGTGTGGGGAGGGCTGCGTTCCTTTCTGGAAGCTCTGCGGGGGAGTGCTGTTCCTCGCCTTTTCCGGCTTCCGATGGCCGCCCACCGGTGTTCCTTGGCCCGGGGGCCCCCTCCTCCTCCTTCAAGGCCAACAGGAGCAGGTCAGGTTCTCAGGGCAAAGGTTCTTAGGGCCCCCCACCTGGAAGGGCCCTTGCGATTCCGTTGGGCCCATGCGGGTAGCCCAGATCACCTCTCACCTTGCACCCCAAAGCCCGCCTGCAGCTTTAACTTCTCTCCGCGTGTAAGGTGCTCTGGATTCTGGGGTTTAAGGCGCGGGCAGCTTCGGGAAGTCATTCATCTGCTTGTCACAGCAGGCTTGTTGACAGGGTGGCACAGGTGACACACTTAGATAAGTGCCTGGCACACAGGCGTGCTCAGTAGGTGCCACTGTCTTTACTCGTGCATGAGGAGAGGCCCGGTCCAGCCTCCTCATTATACAGATGATAGAGAGGGTTGAAGCCCAGAGAGGGAGGACAGCTTGCTCAGAGCCACACAGCAAGTCGAGGAGGGACTGCTTCCCTCCGGTATCGCGAGGACCCCCAGTCGGCCCAGACCCGCCTGGAGGACCCCATGTGATGTGCGGGGCGCGCGTCTCCCTGGCCACAGATCCTGCAGCTCCTGAAGGGCAAGCTGGTGGTGGGCCACGACCTGAAGCACGACTTCCAGGCGCTGAAGGAGAACATGAACGACTACTCCGTTTATGACACGTCGGTGGACAGGCTGCTGTGGCGGGAGGCCGGCCTGCAGGACTGCGAGCGCGTCTCCCTCCGCGTGCTCAGCGAGCGCCTCCTCGGCCGGCGCATCCAGGTGAGCACCTGCCTCCTTTGTGGGGGGGGCTGGCCCCTCCCCCCAGGGCCCGCGCCCCCCCCCCACCCCCCAGGGCCCGCGCCCACCACCCCCAGGGGCTCCAGAACCAGCACTGGACCCCGAAGGCGCTCTGCGTCTCCCCCACAGCCTTGAGAGGCCGTGTGCTTGCCAGCGAGGAGGGGCGCTGGCCTCGGGGTTCCCCAGCAGCCGGCCCTGGACGAGGACCCGAGCGCAGGTTCATTCCAGAGGTGACCCCGGGACGTGCTGGTGGAGCCCAGCGCCCAATATATAGGTCTTGTTTGTTTTTAAACTCCAGCCAGTTACTCTGTGGATAACTGAAGTTTTTTTCTTTAATGTTTATTTATGTTTGAGAGAGAGCCAGTGTGAGCGGGGAAGGGGCAGAGAGAGAGGGGGGTAAGGGACAGAGGATCCCAAGCGGGCTCCGTGCTGACAGCAGAGAGCCCAATGCGGGGCTCGAACTCACTAACCTTGAGGTCCTGACCTGAGCCCACGCTTAACCAACTGAGCCACCCAGGCGCCCCGATAACTGACGTTTAATCCCACTGCGGGCCTCTGGAATAGGGTAAAACGCAGCCCTCAGATCTTTTCCAGGGAGCGGCGGTATTTACACACAGCTCCCAGCAGGCAGGGCAGCTGCTGCTCCCGGAGCCCCCATTTCTCGGCACTCGTAGTCTCTGGCGAGGCCCAGAAGGGGGGGTCCTTGGGGGCTCACGGAGGTGGCAGGGCCGAGGGAGGCGGGCCCGACACCAGCAGCCACGGGTCCATGTGGGGGAGGTATTTATTAGCACCTGCTCTGTGCCGGGCTGGTCAGGATGCTGGAGACGCAGGGCTGAGCAGGGCTGGCCTTGTGCTTGAGGAACTCCTGGGTTGAGGGAGGGTGGCCCATTAGCCCGGAGGGATGAAGGAAAGCAGGTCTGCAGGAATCTGAAGGGCGAGTCTTAGTGGAGGAGGGCGGGGAGGGGAGGGCACCAGGAACTGGGGACGAGCCTGATTTTGGACCCCTCCCTTAGCCTTGTGGCACGCAGGACGGAGGACAGAATACACAGCACGTGGATTCACCCAAGTGCTGAGCAAGTAGCATTTAGAAACATCATTTTGGCATTTGAAAACAAAATTTTTTTAACATATATTTATTTTTGAGATAGAGAGAGACAGAGCATGAGGGGCAGAGGGAGACACGGAATCAGAAGCAGGCTCCAGGCTCCAAGCTGTCAGCACGGAGCCAGACACGGGGCTCGAACCCCCTGAACTGTGAGATCATGACCTGAGCCGATGTCGGGGCTTAACCAACTGAGCCATCCAGGTGCCCTGGAGTATTTTTTTTATATTCGCCTGGTCCCCTGGAGCTCCCTCTGTGTCTGTGTGTCTGCAGCCCCTCCTCCCCTCACCGGATTATAAGCACCTCGAGGACACAGCCTGGTTCTCCGGATGCTGGAAGCTGTGCCTGGCCATGCCTGGGCCTAGTGCCCCAGCTCTGGGTCAGACAGGAGAAGCCGGGCCTGCTCCAGCCGCCTGCGGAGTCCAGGGTGTCAGAAGCCTGGGGCTGCTCACCCACCGACCCCCCTCAGGGCCCGGGAAACCGGGGTGCTGGCGGGGAAGGCCCAGGTCACAGGGGGTCTCTGCATTCAGCCCTACCCCAAGTCCCCCCGCCGGCTCTGTCCATGTGTCTACAGAACAGCCAGTTTGGACACAGCTCGGTGGAAGACGCCAGGGCGACGATGGAGCTCTACCGAATCTCCCTGCAAATTCGGGCCCGCTGAGGGCTGCCGGCCCGGTGGTTGGGTGACCGCAGCTCCAGCCGGCCCCTGCCGCAGGGACTCCCCCAGGGTCTTCTTCTCTTCGGGACAGCAACTCCCCTGCTTTTGGAAAACGCATCTTTAGTAGTAAAATGGTTTATTTTTTCTGCTACTTCAGTGGCTACTCCTGTTGCCTTTTTTGGAGCCGGGTCACGGTGACGGGCCGTGGTCCACGTGAGGCTTAGACAACAGGGAAGACGGGGCTGGAATGGGGGGCTGCAGAGCATATGTCAGTCTCTTTAATAATCTGGAATCCTTGAAGGTATGCAGCTAAATAACGCCCTTGCCTCTGCCTCCCTTTTCCTGTTGCGCTTATGCCCAGGGGAGTGGCACCCGGCTCAGAGGTCCGTTCGTGTCATCTTGGAATGGGTGCCAAGGCCCTGGTGAGCCCGGAAGCCGAGGTACAGAGACTGTGGGGGGCGCTACCCGAAGTGACCTTCAGCAAGTTGCCCCTCCTCTTGTAAAACGAGGAAGCAAAGGCAGGGGACTCTGAAGTCAGAGAGAACGAGGCTGGACTCCGGGCTCTGGCATTTAGGAGCTGTGTGACCCAGAGCGAGTGACTTAATGGCTCTGTGCCTCAGTTTCTCAATCCGTAAAATGGGGGATTCTAACAATTCCTAGGGTTCTCGTGAGACGTTGCGTACAAAGCCCCTAGCACCACGCCTGTCATAGCTTGAGCACCCAGCAAACGTCAGTAACTGGGGGTTATTGTCTTGGGAGACCCCAGAGAGAGCAACTGCACTCTGCTGTGGGTCCCTGACCTCTGACGGAAGGGCGTGCGTGGCGTGTGGGGAGGAGGGTGCACACCAGAGCAGTCACTGCTCATCGGAAGCAGCAGATGCAGAGTTGGTACTTTTAATCCATGGAGGGGTCCCTCCAAACCGGAATTACCCTGGGGGGAGGGGGGCAGGTGATTCTGGCGCCGAGGACACTTCAGGCACCTGAGATGCTTTTTAAGCAACCCCAGTCCCTAAGCACCGTGTTCTCACACTTGACCAAGCATCGGCATCACCTGGAGGGTGCCGGACCCCACCCCCAGACTATCCAACTCAGCCAGACTGGGGTGGGGCCCCAGAATCTGCATTCCTAACAAGTTCCTCACTGATGCTGGCGGCCCAGGACCACGCTGTGAAAGCCACCGCTAAGCATCAGGTGATTGAACGTGCGGCCGCAGCTGAGAGCCACTGGCCTATGGTCCGGGTGCCACCAGGCTGGACCCCTGCCATCCCCTCTGGCTGCCAGCTCATGCAGAGAGAGGCCCACAGCCCTGAGAAATGTGTCCCAAGTGGCCCCACCCCGCAGATGAGGGACTTCAGGTAAGGTCAAGGACACAAGGGACTCAAATCCAGGCCCGACTGCCTCATAATGGCAGCGCCCCCCACTCGCACGCTAACTTCTGGAGACCTGGAGGACTCCCTTCCCTGTCTGGGAATGCGGGGAGGTGCAGCTTGCGCTCTCTCCTGCCCTGGCGCCCACCTGACTTCCAGGGCTGTGACCGGGCCCTCTGCTGGGATGATCTGGGGGAGCCTTCAAAGCAGCCGGGTGCGGCCGCCTTGCCTGGCTGAGACTGGCCAGCAGGTGGTGCCCTTGGGCCATCCGCTGGGCCGGAGGCCTCGAAGGCAGAACCGGCTGGAGGAACACTTGGGCAAGAAGTGTGAGGGGCTGTCTTTAAAAATGGTTAGGGGGCTGCAACGGTGACCCTCTAGGCCGCCCTCACTTAGCCCCTGAGCTGAGGCTCAGAGACGGGCTGGGACGGTGAAGCAGCCTGGCCTAGAAGGTGAGCCTGGGCTCTCGGACTCCCAGGTCAAGGTCCCTTCCACGCCTTCAGGCCTCCTTGGAAGGAGGGGTGAACCAGGACTCCCAGAGCAGCGGCACTCCCCAGGGAAATCCGTACCCAGCTTCCCGCTTCCGGCTGTGGTGCTAGGATGCCCCCCGTGGGGAGGTGCCCACCCTACCTCCCAGGCGGACGCCGAGGGGAGGGTCAGGACCCCAGAGGGGGCGTGTGCCTTGGGCTCTGGCCCCACTCAGGAGCCCCCATCTTCCGTACAGCCAGTTCCCCGGGGGGAGCGACACAGTCACACGGGAGACTCTGAGGTGGTCCTCCAGAGAGCACCAGCTTCAGAGTCAGGCTGACTTGGCTTGCAGGTCTCACCCCTGAGAGAGCAGCCGTCCCACCAGGTGGGCCAAGAAGGGGGTTGAAACCTCATTCGCAGGGTACCCAGCACCAGGCCGGAGCAGGGTGAGGAGTAAAATAAAGGCCCGCCTCTGAACTCCCGACCTACCTGGGTCCCAGCACAGCTGGAGTTCTTGCCTGCAAATGTCAGTGTCATTCGATGAGGCTGTGAAACGTGGAGGAGGAGGAGCTAATGCTTGCTGCGTGGCTGCTTTGCGAGGAGTTGTGTCGTCCGCTCCCAGTGGCCTGGACGAGCAACTCAGAAAGCGGAGCTGGTGAAAGCAGGAGCCCTGCTCTTACCCGGGGGCTAGAGTCTTTCTCGCACAACTTCGCCTCAGTCTCCTCATCTGTAAAATGGGTATGTTAGTCCCAACGCCCGTAGCTGTCCGCGGGAGCAGATAGGGCCGGGGAAGTGAGACCGCCCTGCAATCTGCCGCAGCCTATACAGGCTTCGGGTGGAATCTCGTCGCCCAGCGAGGCCACTGCCGCCTGCCCTTCTGCCCTCGGTTCCGGCAGGTACAAGTCAGGGTCCACCCCGGACACACAGGCAGAAGGTGGAGCTGGGCCTTGCCTTCTGCCCCCTCCTTCCTAAGCCCTTTGGCCGCCCCACTTTACTCCCCCGGCTAGTTTCCACTCCCCAGCCCTGCCCCAGCTTCCTTCAGACCCACTGCCGCTGGCATCAGCCCCTAGCGCTGCCCTCCTGGACCGGGGGTCGGGGGCGCCCGTTCTTACTTTGCCCCTTCTATCTCAGCTCACGGTGCATCTGCCCCCGGGCGCCCTTCCCAGACCCTAAACACCCTGGGGAACCGTCTCTGCTCCAGGGCAGGATGGTCAGGTGAGTGAAGCTACCGTCCAGTCCCCAGAGACCACGATAGAGCCCAGCATAATGACAGCTCCAGGAGAGGGAGGGGGAGTTTGCAGGGGTGCTGGTCTCTCGCCAGGTGAGCGCTCTACCTGGCGTCCGGGCCAGGGCAGCTCAGGACATGTGGTCTCACCTGAGCCCGTCTCCTCCCGCCCCAGGTGGGCCTACAGGGTGAGCTAGAGGAGAAGAAGGGAGAGTGTGGGCAGGTGCTCCAAGGCTCCCAGGCGTAAACGCCTAAGGGACCAGTCCAGGAAACAAAGGAGGGACTCAGGCCTGACGTGCCCTGCAGCACGGCCGTGCGTTGATTGTGTGGACTCAGCTGATGGTGGCCGTGCAGAAATGCTGACCGGTGGAAACATCTTCAGGGCTGTGTCTGGCCCCCAGGCCACCAGTGTGAGACCTAAATGAACACCAGTGTTCATTTATTTATTTTTGAGAGAAAGAGAGTGAGCAGGGAGATGCAGAGAGTGGGGGTTGGGGAGGGGGGAACAGAGGATCCAAAGAGGGCTCCGTGCTGACAGCAGAGAGGTTGGTGCAGGGCTCCAACTCACAAACTGTGAAATCACAACCTGAGCGAAAGTCGGATGCGTAAGCGACTGAGCCACCCAGGTGCCCCGAGAATGCGCTGCCTTGAAAGCACTCCTCAGTGGGTTGGGGCCCCGATTTATATGCTCAGGGCTTGCCCCATCGAAGTTCCCACCCAGGATAAATCCAACCCCACTTCTACGGGATGACCTGTCTCCTACCTTTACATCATTTTCACGTCTCTCACTTCTACTACCCTGAGTCTTTTAAGCTTAGTTATTTGAGAGAGAGAGAGAGAGAGAGAGAGAGAGAGAGAGAGAGTGAAGGCAGGGGAGGGGCAGAGAGAGAGAATCCCAAGCAGGATCCACGCCGTCAGTGCAGAACCTGAAGTGGGGCTTGAACTCAAAAACTGTGAGATCATGATCTGAGCTGAAACCAAGAGTTGGACACTCAACCCACGGAGCCAGCCAGGCGCCCCTACCCCGAGTCTTTGACTTTCCAGGTTAGATGCCCCAATGTCATCAGCGTTTTCCCCTCTCTGTGGGGCCCCTCCCATTTCCCCTCTGTCCCACCACCTGCCCATCACCCGGCCTGTATGTCCCTTCCCTGCCCCTTCCCTGCCCACTCCCCGCAACCCCCTAGTCAGCGATTCTTAGCAAGTGGGGAAAGGGTGGGAAGGGAACCAGGACTCCCTGAGACAAGGGTGCAAGCAGCATCCTCCGGCCCGGGGCTGGCTTGGAGAAGACCTGTATGTTCACACGGATCCGGCAGAATGAACTGAGGCACTGAGGATGGGGTCCCTTTTTGCCACCCAACCCCGAGGCATCGAGGAGAATTTGGGGGTGGCTGGAAATGACGGTCTAAAAATGGCCCCGTCTCACTGCACGTACCTGAGTCACCTCTGACTCAGGCCCGTTTGCTGCTGGGGTGAGGGGATTGGAAAGGTCTCTTTCGCCTCTCACACCCCTCGGCCTTCCCTCCCTCCTTCGCCTGCCCGGCCTGAATGGAGAAAAGCGCTTCTATTCAGGGAAAGGATTCTCTGCCCTGCCCTGGCCGGCTAGCTGTCTTCGGGCACTCGCCCAGCCCCCCCTCCCCACCACCCCCGGCCCCGTCCAAAGGCCCGCTGTCTTCCAGGGTGAGGATCCAGCCCGGTCTGGTTCCAAGGGTGGTAAGAACGCTGCCCGCTTCCTGCCCGGCGTGCTGCGGGCTGGGCCGGGCTCCGCGGCCAAGAGACTTACTCACTCGTGGAACAATTTCTCCTCTATATGGAAAGAACATATGCTTTTCCTGCTGGGGGAAGAGAGGGTTTTGAGCAGCTTTGCCGAGACGTGTAGGAAAAGGCAAACGTTGGCCTGGCCCCAGCACCCTGCTTTCAAGCCATGTGCTGCGTGGTCGGTGGCAGAACACGTTGGCATCCGATCCCAGGTGCGGGGCGGGGGGGGGGCGGGGGGGCGGGGGGGGGCGGGGGGGGCGGGGAGGCCCCGGGAATACTGTTCGGGACCTCCGATTTAGGACACTGAGCTAGCGGGTGTCCTCACGTCTTCATTTTCCTGTTCTGTCCTCCAGAGTTCGGGGCTCAGCCATCCCAGCAGACCCCCCACCCAAGACCCTCAGTCTGAAGGAGGAGCTCGAGCCGTGGGGAGCCGGTAGGACCTGGCCGTTCAGATCTCACTGCACCCAGGACTGGCTGGAGTCTAAAGAAAGGAGAGGCAGCTGTAAAATACAAATTCTTTCTCTGTGAGCTAGCATCTTTCCTCTAAGGGACAGGAAAGGGCTGGAAACAAGAGATCGAGGCTGGCGCTCCTCTGTAATGAGGAAACCCCAGGAGCCTGGACCGCAGTGCAGCCACAGAAGGGCAGGACCTGGCCGGCAGCAGGCTGAAGGCCAGTCACTCCCCCCCCCCCCACCGCCCTCCCCCCCACCAATTGCTTCTGGGCTGGGCACTCCTGAGCAGTAGCCCCTCTGAGCTTCTGTTCCTGACCTGCAGACTGGGGATAGTGATAACCGCCCGGTGCAAGGGTCAGAGACAACTATGTGAAGTGATGGGAACAGACGGACGCTCAGAGAAACACGGCCTTGAACCAAGATGCGTCCCCGCTCTGAGCCGGGGCCTGGCTGCTGGCCAGGGTGGGGGATGGGCACCGGGCCTGGAAACGCCTGCTGTGGCTGACTGTTTCTGGGTCCTCCAGGAACCGGGTGCCTTTTGTCCCGCCCTCTCGTGCCTGCCCCTTATTCAATTTATTCACGTCAGTAAATTGCGCCTCCTGGTGTACTGCTGGCGTGTTAATGGTCTGGGCCCCTATAACGGAGTATCACAGACTTTGATTTTCACAGTTCTCGAGGCCCGGAAGTCCAAGCTCAAGGTGCCACCAGGTCTGACATCTGGTGAAGGCTCCTCCTGGTTTGCAGACAGCCATCTTCTTGTGGTGGAGACAGAGGGCACCTCTCTTGTGTCTCTTATCTTCTTTTTAAAAAAAAATTTTTTTTTAATGTTTACTTTTGAGAGAGAGAGACACACACACAGAGCGTGAGCAGGGGAGGGGCAGAGAGAGAGGGAGACACAGAATCCGAAACAGGCTCCAGGCTCTGAGCGGTCAGCACAGAGCCCGACGCGGGGCTAAAACTCAGGGACCGTGAGATCATGACCTGAGCTGAAGTCAGACGTTTAACTCACTGAGCCGCCCGGGCGCCCCTCTTGTGTCTCTTCTAAGGACACAAATCCCATAATGGAGGCCCCACCCTCATAACCTGACTCCCTCCTACAGGCCCCACCTCCAAACACCTTGGCACTGGGGATGAGGGAAAGGGGAAGCCAGCCAAGGCCCAGGGAGGTTAAGTAACTTGGCCAGCGTCGCGCAGGGATGAAGTGGCAGGTTTGGGACTTGAATTCATCTTAGGGGGAAAGATGCTTGGGATTCGTCACCCGTGGAGGGGAATGAAAAACCCGATCTTTCCTCCTTCTATAGCAGCACAAGGCCCGCCCTGGTGTGGAAAGGAAAGTGTACCAGGACAAGGGGAGATTGGGTCAGGACTCAGGGTTCCTGGCCTTCGGCAGCAGGCACTGGAAAATGGAATTTAACCGATGTTATTGGCACCTACTGTTTACAAGGCATTGGCACCTACTGTTTACAAGGCAGTTTAAAACCAAAGCAAAGAAAACCCTCGACCCTATACTTTCCCACCTTTTGTCCCAGCACCCTTTCTCCCCCAAGCATCTCAAACATCATCTACACCCCGTCTCTCCTAATTCTCACCTCTCGTTTGCTCTAAACCGCAACTCGGCCTTCTCTTCCTGCCTCTCCACGGAAACTGTTCTCACCAGATTACCAGCGAGCTCCATATTGGCAACTTCAGGATATCTTTAGGTTCTCATCTTGTTAGATCTCTCCACATATTTCAACTTTCCTGGAGTGAGTTTCCTCCCTCATTGTCATTACCACCAGTCACTGTGCCATACTGAGGATCTGCAGAACTTACTTATCACTGGAAGTTTGTGCCCTTGGGCCAATGTCTCCTCTCTCCCTCTCTCCCACTCCCCCAGCCCCTGGTAACCACCGATGTAGTCTCTGTTTCTGTGAATTTGGCTTTTTTAGATCTCACATGTAAGGGAGATCATACAGTATCTGTCTTTCTTCTTTGTGACTTGTTCCCAGACATGCTCTAATCTGAAGTATATGGTTCAACAAGTTTTGACAAATGCCCATATAACCATATATATCCAGATAACCTACACTTCTGTACATGTAAACATTTTCATTGTCCCAGAAAATTCCCTCATTCTCCCTCTCCAGTGTCCACTATTCTTTTTTAATTTTTTAATGTTTATTTACTTTTGAGAGAGAGAGAGAGAGAATGAGGAATGAGTGGAGAGGGGCAGAGAGAGAGGGAGACACAGAATCTGAAGCAGGCTCCAGGCTCCGAGCTGTCAGCACAGAGCCCGACGTGGGGCTCGAACTCATGAACCGTGAGATCATGGCCTGAGCCGAAGTCGGACACTCAACCAACTGAGCCACCCAGGCGCCCCCAGTATCCACTATTCAAATATCTACCTCCATGATTAGTTCTGCCTGTTCTAGAAGGTCACATAACTGGAATCATATAGTATATACCCTTTTGCTCAGCATAATATTTTTGAGATTCATTGACGTTATTGCATGTACCCATGGTTCATTCCTGCAGGGATAGAAATGTTCTGTACCTGCACTGTCCAGTGTCGTAGCCACTCACATGTGGCTATGGAGCACCTGAAATGTGGCTAGTGTGGCTGAGGGATTATGTGGTTTTTTTTGTTTTGTTTTTTTACTTTTTTTTTATTTCAGAGAGAGAGAACATGTGCACGAGCAGGGGAGAGGGACAGGGGGTGGGGGGAGAGAGAGAGAGAGAGAGAGAGAGAGAGAGAGAGAGAGAGAGAGAATCTCAAGCAGGCTGTGTGCTCTGTGTGGAGCCCTATGCATGGCTTGATCCCATGACCCTGGAGCCATGACCTGAGCTGAAATCAAGAGTCAGATGCTCAACCAACTGAGCCACCCAGGCACCCTGGGATTGAGTTTCTAAATTCGATTTCGTTTTAATTTGTTAAAAATCAAACAGCCACATGTGCTTACTGGCCACTGACTACTATAGTGGACAATGCAGATTAAAAAAAAAAATACTGAAAGAATTAGGAGAAGTCAACTAAGCAGTGATAATAGTTGGAAATATTCACGGACTCCCGTCAGAACTAGGCTGGTAGAGCAACAGGGAAGGACAGATGCTCATAAAAATCTTTACCATTTTTGTCTTTATTTCTGTTTTGACCTCGAAAAAGTTGGACTGTTTACACTGTTTGATAACAAATAGACATACTCCACTATGTACATAACTGATTTCATCCCCTGTCATCATGATTCATGTTTTGCCACGTTTTGGGCATTCAAAAACATTTCCCCCTGTGCAACTCAGGGTCGAGATTTGGATGATCCACTGTATTGAAGAAAAGAAGTAATAAAGGGCCCTCTGCACACCCATCATCTACATTCTCGTGACCCTGGGCTCCTTTCCAGCTACTGCCATCTCTCTCCTTCTCCTCCCAGCCAGTATTTGCCCCAGGAGAAGCAAGACTTTACTGTCCTCTCCTTGTCCCTCTCAATGGACTGGCTCCAATGTCCTAACGACTTGGCCGGAGGAGCTCTAACCAACTCTCTCAAGAAGCTTCCAATGGCCAAATCCGATGGACACTTTTCAGTGCTGATCCTCAGCCCCTTCTCTGCAGCATTTAACAGTGTTGGCCACACCCTCCTGGAACTCCTTTTTTTTTAGAATGTGAGCCTCTCCTGATCCTTTCCAGCCTGCTACCTATTTCTCTGCAGGTTCTTTTTTCTGCCCACCCCTTCAACAGCAGTGTTTCCTTCAAGCTCTTCCCCCTCAGCCATTGCCTGGTCTCCCTGGGCAATTTTACTTCTGTGCATAACTTCAATTGTCCCTTTTAGGTGATGACTCACTAGCCTCTTTCTTAAACTCGAAGCTTGTCCAACTGGACTCTCCACGGGCACATCAAACAGCACGCCCCCAAATTCTGCCTAGTGTCATCATTCCCTTGTATCTTCCTCATGTATTTCAATCTTGCTCTCGTGATTCCATCACCCATCCATCCATCCATCCATCCATCCATCCATCCATCCACTTAAGCCAGAAACCAAGACTTTTCTCGGCCCCTCCTTCTCTCTTCCACTTCTATATCCAAACACTCTCCAAACCCTAAGGATTCCATTTTCCAGTTTCTCTGCATTCCCTGGCATCTTCATTGCCTTAGCTCATGACCACACCATCACTTTCCTGGGCCACTTAAATTTTCTTCCACTGGACCCGTATTTACAGTCGGGCTCAGCTTCACCCCTGATTTCACACTGTCTTCCTAAAAGCCAAACAGGTGCCATTCTCCTGTTCAAAATATCTTTCAGTCAAGTCTGGTGGGTATTCATTGTGCAGTATTCATTTCTCCTTCTTTTGGAAATGACCCTTCGATATTTCTTTGAGATCTACTTTTCCCTACAGTGTGCGGACCTGATGGGATCACAGATCAAGAGTTCCTGGCCTGCCCAAGCTAGACCAATCGGTCTCTGTATCCAAGAGCTTTGAATCTTGTGTGGATTGATTCGAGGCTGCCGGAGTATTGCTCACTGATGCCAGCAGCGGCAGCCTGACAAACCAGAAGCTCTCATTTTTTTTTTTTTAATTTTTTTTTCAACGTTTATTTATTTTTGGGACAGAGAGAGACAGAGCATGAACGGGGGAGGGGCAGAGAGAGAGGGAGACACAGAATCGGAAACAGGCTCCAGGCTCTGAGCCATCAGCCCAGAGCCTGACGCGGGGCTCGAACTCCCGGACCGCGAGATCGTGACCTGGCTGAAGTCGGACGCTCAACCGACTGCGCCACCCAGAAGCTCTCATTTACCTAGACTCTTGGCACCTCCCAGTTCCTGTTCTTTTCCAGACCTAATTCGTGAACCGTTTTCTTTTTTCTTTTTTTTTCTTTCAGGTCTCTGAGTTACCGGATATTCTTCAAAGAAGTCCCTCTTCTGATAAAATTAGCCCAAATCTATTTCTGTTGCTTGTAACTGGGAAGACTGATCCAAAATCCAGACTCATTAATAAGGCATTGAGTGGCCTCCACCTTCCCCCGCATCACCCCTGTCACGGTCCCCCTGAACCATTCACTCCAGGCTGCAGAATAACGCACCCTACCCCGTGCACACCACACCTAGAAAATTCTTCCCCTTCTTCCGCCTTTGAGTCTCCACTCTGTGAAGCCTCCCTGCCACCCCCAGGGGCTCCACCTTCGGTGGCCCTCTGTATACCCCTCACCACGTTTTACTGAAACTGCCCCCTTACATGTCTAGCCCCCTGAACTGGGACTGAGCACAGCCTGGCACACAGTAGTACTGTGCTCAGTCAACTCCCTACTCTAAGCCTGGCTCCTCAGCCAGAAAATGGGGATAATGGCATCAAGGTTCTTGATTACAACCTGCAGAAAACATCTCTGGCAACTTAAGCAGAGAACATCTCTACTAGAAGGATGCTGGGTAGCTGGCAGAATTGCCGGTGAGGGACCAGGCTCAGCTTGAGCTCTGACCAGGAAGGAGGGGCAGCCAGGGCGCGGTCCAGTCACCGTGGCCATTGGCAGTGCATGCTGGATAGTACTGGAGGTCCCAGCAGAGTGAATTCTGACCCGATCTTGTATCCGTGTGTCACCTGTTCCTTAGGTGTGTGCCCAGTCCTCCGTGTGGGGGCGGGTCAAATATTTACCTGGCCTTTTAAGCTTAAACAATTTTTTTAAATCATTTATTTTTAATATTTTTTAAATTAAGTTTTTTTTTTTTTTTTAATTTTGAGAGAGACAGAGAGTGTGAGCGGGGGCAGGGGGCAGAGAGAGAGAGGGGGAGAGAGAGAATCCCAAGCAGACTCTGAGCCATCAGCGTGGAGCTCAGTGCAGGGCTGGAACTCATGAACTGTGAGATCATGACTGGAGCTGAAACCAAGAGTCGGACGCTTCACTGATGAGCCCCCCAGGTGCCCCTGGCCTCTTAAGCATCTTATGGAGAGTGAAGCCCAGGCTCTTACCAAGACTCACACAATGGGGACATCCTGAAACATGGGGGGCAGTTCAGGTGCTCAGTGGTTCCCTCAGTGAAGACGTCCATCACAGAATGCTGTGGGGTCGTTAGGAGGATTGAATGAGATGATGCCATGACCCAGTGGTCCTCAAAGGCGTCGTCGCCTAAAGCCAGAAGCGATAGAAGGTGTCCCGGTCAGGAGGCCCAGCCTGGAGCCTCGGGCTGTATGCTTATGTTATGTGCATTCATCAAACCCCTGCTGTGGGCCAGGCCTTCTCCTCAGCCCTGAAATACATCAGCAAACAGAAGAGACAAAGCCCCTACTTGCCATGTCTATATTCTAGCGTTTATCTTTGAAGCCTCATGTCTTACTTAAACATGGGTACAGACTCTTGCACTCTGTTTTCTAGTAGGACCATAGCAGCATACTCGTCACATCCAGTGCCCGTTTCAATACCAAAGTAACGGCTCCCTCCTAAGGGGCTGGTGGCTGGCTGCTATTTGCTGGAAGATACAGAAAACTGTGCCTTTATGTGCCCGAATTTGAGCAAGTTCTGGCTGACATTAAGAACAAAGCTTCAACCAAGCTTGAGGGAGGAAGGAAGGAAAGCTGGAGAGCCCAGGCCCTGTGGGAATGGGGCAGAGGGATCTGGGGCCTTGCCAGCCTCTGCCAGGGTCCAGGTACAATCTGGGACCCACCCTCCTTCTCTGCCTAAGGCACCAGAAAGAACTACACACTCTTTCTTTTAAGGGGTTCACGTAACGAGCAGTCCCAGGCTGGCCACGACAGTGCTCTTGTGGGGCAGTGGTTCGGGGCTGATGGGCAGCTAGATCAGCACGGACTTGGACCCCTGTGGTCAGCAGGCGGCCCGGGGGATGGTGTGCTGTTGGCAGCTGTGGGCAGCCCGGAGCCCGAGGGGCGGGCAGGCTACGGCCAAGACAAGGGAAGTGACCTCCCTGGGCAATAGTGCCGAGGGTGGCCGTGGCCCTAAGTTTGGTCGGGGCCAGATGTAGGGTGGGAAGGAGGCCCAGAGGGAACCACCCACCCCACGAGCAGCCTGGCCGCCCAGCTGGGTGGTTTGGGAGGGCTTTGTTGCCTAAGGAAACTCACCGTCCTTCCCAGGCAAACCGCCGGAGCGATTTATGAAAAACGGATGCTGGTCGGAGTAGGGTGAGGGGATGGGGTTGAGCTTCCCTCCCCTCCCACCGTGGTCAGGAGCAGACCCAGGAAGGACCAACTGGGGTGAGCCGTCCCCAGCCCAGCCGGGCTCCGGAAGAGACCCTCAGAGGAGAGCTCACATGTTTCGTCAGCTAAACAAGGGTCCCAAGGACTTGCTGCAGCGAGGCAGTTGTGAGAGTTGTGTGAGAACAGTTACGAGAGGTCAACACGTATAGTGCTCACTGCATGCCAGGCACCGCTCTGAATTCACGGCTCCTCCCCGTGTCCACTTCCACAGGCACAGAGAGGTTAAGTAACTGGGCCGAGATCACAGAGCTAGTAAGCGGGCAGAGTTGGGATCTGAAGCCAGGCAGTTGGGTTCAGGATCTTAAACCCTGCCTGGCATTGGCCTTGTACTTCATACTCAAGACAGAGAGGGCAGCCAATATTTTTTCAGCACCAACTGTCTGACTAGTGATGTACTACCCCCTTCATTTCATCGTCAGGGACGTTATCGTCGTCAGGCCCGTTTTCCAGATGATGAGGCTGAGGCTCAGAGAGTACATCACGGAACTTGCACAAGGTCATGTAGTGATTCCATGACAAGTTATAGATTTGAATACAAGTCTGTCTCATCACAAAGCTCAGCACATAATAGCACCTCAATAAATGCAGAGCCCCTCCCCTCTTCTCTGAGTCCAGGAGTCTGTCCTGGACTCATGTCTGTCCTAGTCTGGCTGCAGTGTCCCACCCAGAGGTCCTGCACAGCGTCCCCATCTCAGCCAGACCACTTCCTGTTGGTGAGCCAGCCAGAAAAAGCCAGAATGAACACAGACGTTAGACAGGGGCTGCCTGGAGCCTCCGCAGCACCCTGTCAGCCCACCCGCCTCCCTTACAGGGACCTTCGGACAAGGAGCCAGCCTCACAGACAAGGGCCGCATGGATCAGCAGCCGGCGGCTGGCCCCCGGGGCGGGCAGCCAGGTGCCCGCAGCCGCAGGAGAGAAGGGCCCCTCTTCTCTGCACTCAAAGGCGGATTGAAGAAGGCTGGCTCCGTGATTTTTCCAAGAAGCTTGTCCAGAGCCAGAGAATGGCAACATCTGTGCCCTGAGCTCTGTTCTGGATGCCGCTCAGGCCACAGTCTGGGGCTGGCGTCAGCTGGAGACAGCCCTGCGTGGAGGAGGTTCTGGCTTGCTGGCTGGCGGGTGGGGCCGGTCTGGCTGGCCAGCTGATGAGGGCAGCCGCTGGCCTCCACCCCAGGAGACGGGGAGCCCAGGCCCGGGGAGCAAGGATAGGGCGGGAGGCTTGGGCACCGGGGGCCTTCGCCATTGAGTGTTTGTGCAAAAGGGCTGTGGAGGCCACGGCATCCCAGCAGGTGGACCTCGGGCCCTGGCTCCAATTCCCCAGACCTCTAGACCCAAGGCACCTCCCTTCCGCCTCTGCCTCTCGGGACAGGGATCTGCGAGCGTCTCTTAGCTCTTCTAATCAGCCTCCTCATCAAGGCTGCAAAGGAAGATAGAGATCATCTGGCCAACTGCGTCTCCCTCTCTTTTCCCACTTGGTATGTTTTGTAACTTTAAACTTCACTTTCTTGAAAATAGAATATCTTGGCACGGTTCAAAGTCAAGGTGCTATACAAAGCCATACAGATCTGCCCCGACTTCCACTGGAGTTACGTCCTGATAAACCCATCATAAATGAAAAGTACCATCTAATGAAAGTGCACTTAATACACCCCACCTACTAAACCTCATAGCTGAGCCTCGCCTCCCTTGCACGTGCTCAGGACACTTACATGAGCCTACAGCCGGGCCAACTCGTCTAACACGAAGGCTGTTTTGTAAGAAAGTGTGGACTATCTGATGCACTTTATCGCACAGTGTCCTGAGAGTGAAACGCAGAACGCCTGTATGGGCACAGAATGGCTGGTCTCAGTGGTTCACCCTCGTGGATGCGTGGCTGGCGGGGAGCTGCCATGACTCCGGCTGCCCAGCAGCAGGGGAGAGGATCGTACCTGCACTTTAAGTATATCGCCGCTACCTGTGGCTGCAGCCACTCCCCCTCCCCCTCCCCTTCTTCCTCAATACCAGGTAACTACTCCATTAGGTCCGGGTGTGCCTTTCTGGAGCTTCCTTATGCAAAGCCAGCACGTGCAGATAATTTGTTTCCTTCCCCTTTCATTGTATTAAAACAGATTATACATCATTCCGTATCTTACTGTTTTTACTTAATATATCCTGGAGATATTTCATTATTTTTGACAGTATCCTCATTTTTCCAGTTGTATAGTATTCCATCTCATGCCTATTCTTATTATTTGAGAGAAAGAGAGAGAGAGAAAGCAGGGGAGAGGGGCAGAAGGAGAGAGGGAATCTTTTTTTTTCAACTTTTTTTTTTTTATTTTATTTTTGGGACAGAGAGAGACAGAGCATGAACGGGGGAGGGGCAGAGAGAGAGGGAGACACAGAATCGGAAACAGGCTCCAGGCTCTGAGCTATCAGCCCAGAGCCCGACGCGGGGCTCGAACTCACGGACCGCGAGATCGTGACCTGGCTGAAGTCGGACGCTTAACCGACTGCGCCACCCAGGCGCCCCGAAGGAGAGAGGGAATCTTGAGCAGGCTCCATGGTCGGCGCCCCCATCTTGTGGCTATGCTATAGTTTATTAGCCAGCATCTTAAACACGAGCACAGGGGTTATTCCCAGTCTTTCCAACCTTATTTTCTTTTTTTTTTTTTTTTTTTTTTTTTTTTTTTTTTCAACGTTTATTTATTTTTGGGACAGAGAGAGACAGAGCATGAACGGGGGAGGGGCAGAGAGAGAGGGAGACACAGAATCGGAAACAGGCTCCAGGCTCCGAGCCATCAGCCCAGAGCCCGACGCGGGGCTCGAACTCACGGACCGCGAGATCGTGACCTGGCTGAAGTCGGACGCTTAACCGGCTGCGCCACCCAGGCGCCCCTCCAACCTTATTTTCAAGTGAGATCTTGGGCGGCAGCTTGATTCATGCCAGGCTGCTCTGGTTAGAGGCGTGGTGGGTGAGGCTAACACCCTCCCGGCAGCCCCCCGCCAGGCCTTAGAAGAACCTCAGCACTCCAGGGAACGTCACTTAAGAACCCCAATCTGCTTATTTTATAAATGGGAAACAGATGCAGAACAAGGACAAGACTGACCCACGGTCACAAGTTCTCCGGTGGCAGGACTGGCATTAGAAGCCAGGTCTCTTGGGCTCTGCCCTCCACACCAGCCATGTGTCATTCCCCAGGGGTATCCGACCAGGGCTCTGGGGCCACATAACCAGAGTGGGAGGCAGACGTCACCATGAACCCAGCCGTGGACGCCAGGCCTCATCTCTCTTACTCTCGGCTTCCATTTTCCCTCCCACCGCTTGGGGTCAGCTCCTTCACACTCCCAGCAGAGGGGGTCTTTGGGTGCACTAACGATGAGCCACCCAAGCAGGACGAGGGAAGTCAGGCTGCTGAGCCAGTCCCTTAAGTAGTGGAGAGTCAGTGACACGCAGGAGCAAGGAATTCTGGGAGGCCCCCTGACTTCCGAGGCAGGTGTAAGCAGTTTGTGTTTTTGAAAAGAATCACTGGAGAGTGTTACTACTGAAAAGTGATGGAGGAAGTACATTTTATGAAAGAGAAATATATTTACCGCCAAGCAAAAGTTGAGGGGAGGGAGGGTCTGTCAAATCAGGAAGGACTTAACCAACCAACGGGATCCCAGCAAGCCAAGAGGAAAACAAGCAGAGAGGGTGGACGGAAGCGGAGGGAGGCCAGTTCACCTCTGAAAGGCCAAATCTCGGGGACACAGGGAAGAGGCAGGGTTTAGGGGGGGTTGGGGGTCTGTGGCACCACCTCCCCTCATCCTGGAGACAAGGAAGTAGACTCACCCAGCAGTAAGGTGACCTCCTCTGGGTCATGTGGCAGGTTTGTGGGCACAGTCCGAGCCCGAGGACATTGCTGCCACACTTGTAGTAAGCAGGGTGCAGCGGCAGAAACAGAGCCAGCCTGGGAGCTGGGACACCTGGGTCCTATCTAAGACCCTGCCACATGCTGAGTGACTCTAGACAAGCGACGCCCCCTCCCAGGGGTCCAGTTGTACCTCCTTTAAGACCAGAGGGTTAGACTGAACGGGGACGGCTTTTAAACTTTCTTTTGAGCTCCAAAGTGAGGGAGGGGACTGAACCCCATCTTGAAGTTGTGACAAATGGCCCTTAATCCCCGTCAGCCGGGGATGCGGGGGGGGGGGGGGAGCCACCAGCAAGAAGCATGAGTGCTTGGACATGAGCGACTCACATGAGGCCATCCCTCCACACTTCTCTTGCTAAACCTGGGAAGAGAGACCTGGGAAGGTCTCTCTGGGAAGAGACCCTGGGAAGCAAGACCCAGGGTTGCATTCAATTTCATTTAGTTTAGTTTTTTTGTTGTTGTTTTTTTTTAAGTAGACTCCACGCCCAGCATGGAGCCCCACGTGGGGCTTGAGAGCACAACCCTGACATCAAGACCTGAGCTGAGATCAAGAGTCAGATGCCTCACCGACTGAGCCACTCAGGCACCCTCAGTTTGATTTAGGAAGACGTAACGAACGTCAGATTCCTTGCACCCAGACTTGTGGAGTGAAATGTGTGGTAAAAAGCCAGAAAAATCTCGCTTAAGGTTTGCCCACCGTGGGGGCACTTCCTTTAAACCCTCTCCATCCACCCAGCCTGCCCCTCCGTGAAGAACGCATACCTCACGCCCACATGGAGATGAGTGGCAGCCGGGTGGGTGCATCCCCTGTCCCTAGCCCACGGCTCTGTGTGCCGTGCCATCTGGCCCTGGTGACCCTGGACGCTGTGCTCTGAGGCTTTGTGGCTGGGAGTTAGAGAGGAAGAGGCTTGTGGTTCTTTCCTGGCTACCAGGAAAAGGGCCTTTGGTCTCACTGCATGTACACACACACACACACACACACACACTGTACATGCATGCAGGCACACGCCTTTAAAGAGAGGCACGAGGGTGCTGACGGGGTCCCTTTTGGAGCCGGAGGGTGGGGTGTTGCATGTAGGGTGCGGCTGGCGGGGCAGGTGGGGTGGAGGGAGGGGCTCACTGAGATGCTAGTGTGGGTGAGGACGGAAATGCCTAGACACCTGCTTGACAGTTTCTGCGCTCGAGGCAAATTAGGCTCAATCAGGAGCCATTGATTCTTGAATGGTAATGGCACAGCCTTTCCAGAATCATTCTCCCCACTCACCACCCTTGGCCTTGTCAAGAGACTTGTTTTATCCCAAGCCTCGCAGCTGGGTTTGGTCTGGCCTCGGAGCCATGAACACGTGTTATCTCTTTAAGCCGTGTGCCACTACCCACGGAGACACAGGGTGGTATCGTCCTCATCTACAACCCCAAACCTCCAAGGCTCTGAAAACTGAAAAAGCATTTTTGGAACATTCATTTGGTACCAAAATTTGACCTGAACAGACATGGGGCAATTACGGTCTTCATCGATTTCACTTATGTTCAAAAGTTTAGCTGCAGAAATACCAATATGTTTGATGACAACGTGCTTTCGGACCCCCTTGGGGTGTTAACATAATACAGAAGACATATGCCATGTTACCAGTGTGAAGCTGAGAAATTCTGATTTCGGAAACATATCTGACCCCAAGGGTTTCAGAAAAGGGATTGCAGGTTATATGCTGCGAATCCCATTTTACAGATGAGAAAACGAAGGCTCAGGGAATTTAAGTGCCTTCCCCGAGATTGCACGGCTAGGAAGTGGGAACACCAGATAAAAACACCAAAGCCATGGCTCTAAACCCTTCGCTCTTTAGCCCAGCGTTCCGGCAGGCCTGGTAGGTGGGAGCCCGGGACCAAAGCTGGGGGCTATGGGAACCCAGGACATGCCACAGAGCCCACTGCCGCCAGCCCACGGCCTCCTTCCACAGAACTCTGATGAGACATGGGCCTTGCCCTTTCCTCCCTGCAGCCAACACCAGAACAAGCCGCCATCTGAGGCGGTACAGCCCCACCTGGAGGAGGGCAGCCTCGGAGGTGAGCAGGCATGAGCCATGCAGTAAGAGCATCGCAGTGGTTAACAACACGCTATGTGATAGAGTGACTGTTTGGAATCGTCTCCCCCCCCCCCCCCGCCCCCAGTTTTGCCTTAACATATGACCTCTTGCCCTCTGGGAAGGGAGACACAGACCCAGCATCACCCTAAGGTGGAGGTCATGGAGGAACCACAGAACGAGACAGAAGGCTTGATTTTACGTTTCAAAGCTGTCATCCAGGTGCTGGTCTGGAAAGGTCTAGGAGTGGTACTTAAGCACCTCTTACCACCAGGTGAGGACTTTTCCGGCCCAGGAGACTGATTAGTAGCTTTCAATCCAGGGAGAAGGAGGGAGTTGGAAATGAACAACGCAGTGGTACCCGGACGCTGATGTGGGAGGCCTTTCGTGGCATCCCGGGGGAGGGGGGCACGGAGAGACCATAGCCCCCCTCCCCTTTAGGGGCAGGGCCTGTAAGAGAGGGACACCTGGGCCTGGACCTCCGGGAGGTGAGAGCCCTGAGGACCCAGCCAGGACTGGGCTGGGAGGAGGCGGCGGGGTGGAGGCGACCGAGTGGGATTCTGGGGTCTGAGTGGCCCTGAGGCAGCCCAGCAGATGTCTTCTAATCCAGGAGGGACGGTGCATCCTTCTGCTGCAGGAACGTAGCCAACTTTCCCGATGCTGGGAGGGGGCCTGGAATGTAACCGAGGGAGACGGCACCAAGGGCCTGACGGGGGTTTCCAAGTCATGACAGGGGACACCATGGCAAGAGCGGCAGGGACCATTCCTTTGGAGGCCATGGCATTACCCAAGGCCACTTGCCTGGGAGAGTCCACCAGCCTGGGGTGCGGTCGTGCCTCACACAGTGGCCTCCTCCGAGGGGTGGGGGACACCGGTACCTCCCCCAGCCCTGCTCCCTCCGCAGGAAGAGCTGCCCTGGTCCAAGGAACTATTTGCTGAGAGGCGCCTGCAGGGCTTAAGGGCCCGTACTGCGAGCCAGCAGCCAGCCTCCAGCCATTAGAGGCTTTGTCATTTTTGCTAATAATAAACCCTGGGGAGAAGCTGCGGCTGGAAAGAGAAACACAGAGCAAAGCCTGAGAATCTGCCCGGGATTCACAGAGTTCCTTCACAGCCCCCAATTACCAGCGGAGCCCTGGGGCCGCCTGGCCTTCTGGTGGGCTGTGCCAGGGGTGGGGGGCAGGGGCGCCGTCAGGGAGGCTGTGGGGGGAGGTGTCACACCGTCTGTCCCCCCGTTTGTTCCCTGCCAACCTCCTTGAACCCACCCTGTGACTTCCGGCTGAGACTTACAGACTCTGGAGCCACTTAATGCCCCAGAGGGAGGGCTTGGGGAAGGAGAGGCATGGGATTTCCAGCTGTGTGACCCTGGGCAAGGCACGCGCCCCCTCTGGGCTTTAATTCTCCCAGCCTGAGTTTCTAGAGGGGCTCTTGTCCACGCTCATCTAGGAGTAGGTAAATGGTGCCCCCATCAAAGCACGTCCTAGATTTGGCCAAGCCCTGCCTCCCAGGTGCTGTGCACGTTGGACCTGGAGGTCGTGAGTGGGGACGTAAGGGCGGGGGCAGGGAAAGGAAGGAGGGCAGAGAGGGAGAAGGTGAGGAGGAACACTCAGAGTTACAAGGGGGCCGAGGGGCATGGAGGAGACACTAGCTGGATGATCAGGGGCAAGCTACTCCACAGAGCCTCAGTTTCCTCATCTAGGCAATGGGCTTAATACCTACTCTGTGTCGACTCAATCAAAAGCATATAAAGGATTTCTCAGAGGGCCTGGCACATGGCAGGCTCAGCACCTGTCCCTCCCTCTCCCCTCGCCCTACTCTGGTCATAAGCACGTGCAGGCCTCGATCTGCACCAGCTCAGGGGCTGCAAACCTGTGGGGGTGCTGGAAGCCGCCCCAGGTGGGTCTGCTTTCCCTTCACAGCGTTTTCCAGAAGAGCTGATGTAGAATTGGTATCGTTTCTTCCTTAAGCGTTTGGTAGCTGCACGGTGTTTCAATTTCACATGCACATCCAGGTTTCCTGCTTCTTCGGAAGCATCTGGAGATTTGGGGACGCTGTGCCTGCCTTCCCTTAGGACGGTGGCGGCTGGCGGGAGCCGAGCAGCTCCCGTGCGCCTTTACTCGATGTTGCTTGCAACCTTCATCTGAGCTTATTTTTCTCGATTTTCCTTTTTCCGTACACAGTTTGACACAAAACAGGAATACGATCGTGGCGCACGTGCTCGGTTTCCCTGCCGGCTGGCTCGTCTTCCCGCCCGCCCCCCCTCCATCCAGGCGATACCATGCCACCCGCCTCCTCCACAGCCTTCACCCTATTTCACATGCTCTGAAGGCATATCCTGACATATGTGTGCATAGGTACACACGTTTGCAGGGGCTGTCTGGAGATTTTTTTCCCCCCGTCTCACAAATATGAGGTTATGTTAGGGAAGCATTTCTGCATCTTGTCGACAGTCGGCCAGAGAGGCAGCTTGCCCGCCCCATTCCCCACCCCCCAGGTTGGCCTCGGTCCATCAGACCCCTTTACTACTTTCGTTCCCTTAGGGGCTCCTGGAGGCCTCTGCACTGACTGCCCCTTCTCTAGATCAGTGCTTCCCACCCTGCGGTCTCACACACTGGGGACCACGGGTTGTGACAAGGGGCCCTTGGATCCAGGTGAGCACTGTACATGAGAGCAGGGGCCTGCGAATTTTTTATAGACTTTAAAAAATATGATAAAGACCATACTTTTCATTTCTGGGTATTCATTTTGGCTTTTTAGAGCAATAAATCACCATCGCCTTGGTGGCTTAAGACAACCAGAATGTATTCCCTTGCAGAATCAAAGAATCAGCAGGGCTGGGCTCTCTCTGCAGGCTGTAGGGGGTGGGGGTGGGGCGGTCCTTCCTTGCCCTTGGTTTGTGGCTGCTTAACCCCAATCTCCGCCTCCATCTGTGTGTCCAAATTTCTCCTTTCTGCAGCTGTTGGATTTAGGGCCCACCCTCAACCCAGGATGTTTCCATATCGAGATCCTTAACTAATTACATCTGCAAAGGCCGTCTTTCCAAATAAGGTCATTTTCTGAGATTCAGCTTAGGCATGAATTTGGGGGGTACACTTCTATTTTTTTTAAATTTTTTTAATGTTTATTTATTTTTGAGAGAGAGACAGAGACAGAATGTGAGCAGGGGAAGGGCAGAGAAAGAGGAAGACACAGAATCCAAAGCAGGCTCCAAGCTCCCAGCTGTCAGCACAGAGCCTGACGCGGGGCTTGAGCCCACAAACCACGAAATCACGGCCTGAGCTGAAGTTGGATGCTCAACCAACTGAGCCACCCAGGCGGCCCTTGCCTGGACACTTTTCAACTCACAGTGGTTCTCTTTAAAATCTTTTTTTTTTTTTTAATGGTATCTTTTCCCAATGTGTGTAATCTAAGTGTATTTGCTTGCTGTCTCTTTCAGGTTGGCGTCTGTCCATTGGAGTTCTCGCGGCCCAGTCCCTTGACCTTCATTCATGGTGAACTGTTTCCTTGTGTATTTTATCACCTTTTAACATTCTTTAAGCTCCGTTTGGGCAGGACTCCTGCGAAGATTCCTTGCCGCCTCGCTTTTGGGAGCATTCATCCAGAATAGCTGCACCTGCTCCCTGCTGCTGGGCCCTCCAGGCCAGTCGACTTCGGGCACTAATTTCGCTAATTTCGTAGGTGGGGAGCAGCTGTCCCTCAGAGATCACTTATCTTTGGGCCTAAATCCACAAGCAGAGCAGACTTGACATTTTCATTTCTCCTGCAGAAGCTTTTTAAATTTAAATCCAAAACTCATGTATGCGGCCTTGTGCTTTTCTCTTGCTGGTGGGCGTGGTCTTTCCTTGTCTACCAATGTCTTGGCTCCAACTCCTTCCCTTGTGACATTCCAAAGCCTCAATTCCTGACCCTAGTGGACATAAAGCCTGGCCTCCCGAGTGCCATGTTCTATTCTCCCTTCCACTTCTCCACAACCCCCTCCAACCCCACCCAGGCAGCAGAAACATCAACTCCGTCACTTAAGATCCACGAGATCCTTGAGCAAAGGATTTAATCCTAAACACCCTTCCCCTCTTCTTTGCTTTGTTAATTCTGACTTTCCCTTTAAGACTTCGCTCTAAATCACCTCCTCCAGGAAGCCTTCCTGGATTCTACCGGTTCCATCTGCCATTGCTCCCAGATTGATACTTCTGAGCCTTTGCCTTACTATGAAGCAACGTGGCATGGGCAGGCCACTGCAGGCTCCTGGGTCTCCTGAACATGACAGGTGGGTGTTAAGGTGAGAGAGAGGGTGGGGACGAGGGAGGTGGTGCAGGAGCAGCAGGCGTGGACGACTGAGCCCCAGGAAGGAAGTTGGATTTTAGCTGTAAGTGATGAGGGCTCAGTGACGTTTTCTAGTGGGGGCCACTCAATCTGACGCCCACTCTAGAACAGTCGCTCTGGCCACTAGGCATAGAATAGAATGCCGACTGGCCAAGAAGTCAGGTGGCCGGTTTGGAGACCCTCCAATTCCACAGTCCAGGTGAGTGGTGACGGCCCTTGAGCAAAGGCTGTTCAGGGGTGGAGGGTGGGGACAGATGGATGAATATTTGGGGAGCAAACATTCAACAAGTGCCGATGATGTGGAGGGGCCAAAGTGCCAGACATCTGAGCTCCTAGGGGCAGCCATGGCCTCCCCTCTCTCTCCCGCTCCCTTAACCACCTCGGACCCCCTCCTGGTTGCTCCCACCCTGCCCGCCCCCCCAGCACTGATACAGGGGGTGCTTTGGGTAGGAAGTCTGAAAGGGTCTCAGAGAGGCAGACAGGGCTCCTGCCTTCTGCAGTCTCTCTGAGGAACCTCCCTAATCAATGTATTCACCCCTTTCCTACCTGCTCCTGGACACTTGGCTTGTGTGTCTCAGGATGGTTTGAATCTTTTCAAAAAAAAATTAAAATTCTCAGCCAGGCAAGCCAATTCCAGTGAATGGCCACACAGTAAAACGTGACAAGGGCCCCTTTCACAGGCCCCGACTGCACCGAGCCGGCCAGGCGACCAGAGGCAGCTCTTGATGAATCAGCTTGTGTTAGAAGGTCAGTGACTCGAAGCCCCTGGGAGTCTGACTGCACAGTGACCCGTGCATTTATGATGGTGGTGCAAGGAAAGCCTATGTTGTCTTGGATGACAAGACCCCCGCGATGATAGGTTGATTGATGGATTGATTGATTTTGAGTAACCCAGTCATATATTTCTTGGTAATTTGGGTCCACACAAGAACTTATTTTTACATTATTATAATTGTAATATGTGATTTTGTCTTTTTAATGTTTAGACTCACTTTTCCATGTTACCATGGTAGGGTTAATAATTACCTTTTTATTTTGTTTTTAATTCTTTTTTTTTTTTTTTATTTAAAAAAAAATTTTTTTTTTCAACGTTTATTTATTTTTGGGACAGAGAGAGAGCATGAACGGGGGAGGGGCAGAGAGAGAGGGAGACACAGAATCGGAAACAGGCTCCAGGCTCTGAGCCATCAGCCCAGAGCCTGACGCGGGGCTTGAACTCACGGACCGCGAGATCGTGACCTGGCTGAAGTCGGACGCTTAACCGACTGCGCCACCCAGGCGCCCCCCTTTAATTCTTTTTTAAACGTCTATTCATTTTTGAGAGACAGAGCATGAGAGGGGGAGGGGCAGAGAGAGAGAGAGAAGGAGACACAGAATCTGAAGCGGGCTCTAGGCTCTGAGCTGTCAGCATAGAGCCTGATACGGGGCTTGAACCCACAAACCGCAAGATCATGACCTGAGCCAATAACCCACTGAGCCACCCAGGCGCCCCTTTGTTTTTAAAACCCTGTTATCAAGGTGTCATTGACATGTAAAAAGCTGTAAATATTTAATGTATACGACTCAAACTGGGGGCAAATATATGCCATGAAGTCATCATCACTATCAAGGCCATGTACATATATATCACCTCCGAAAGTTTCTTCCCACCCTCCTTATTATAACTATTATTACTGCGTGTGTGTGTGTGTGTGTGTGCATGTATGTGGCAAGAAAACTCTCCCCAACCCCATGACTGCTGATTTTAAGTTGTTCATTCAACCAAAATCTACGGTGTCCACATCGTGCCAGGGACTGTTTGAGGCCCAGAAACCCAGTGGTGAGTGCAGAGGCCAGACCCTTGTTCTCACGGAGCTCCCCTCAAGCTGGGGAGCCAGACAGCAAGCCCATAAACTCGTTCAATACCCTAACGAGGTAACTTTGAGCAGCGATGAGCACAATGAAGAAGATAAAACAGGGTCGCAGGATGGAGCAGCGGATGCTACTTTTAAGAAGATCCTTCTACTCAAGTGACATGTCACTTGCGAACTGAGGGACAAGAGATGGCCATGCCCCAGACAGAGGGAAGAAGCACAAAAGACCTTGAGGGGGGGACAAGGTGGCCATGAGGAGACTGTGTGCTTCAGGGTCGTAGGATCCGGGAGGGTAAGAGTGTCCTGGGGACAGCGAGCACTTGAGATGGCAGGTCACAGGAAGTGCGGGAGCCAGTGTGTGGCTGGATGGTCACCAGCGAAGGCGGTGACCGTGCAGCCACCCTACCAGCCAGCAATTCCACTCCTAGGTCTTCTCTCAACAGATATGAGGGCATACTCTACAAGACTTATGCAAGAAGGTTCACAGCAGCTTTTTAAATTTTTTTTTAACATTTATTTTTTTTAAATTTTTTTTCAACGTTTATTTATTTTTGGGACAGAGAGAGACAGAGCATGAACGGGGGAGGGGCAGAGAGAGAGGGAGACACAGAATCGGAAACAGGCTCCAGGCTCTGAGCCATCAGCCCAGAGCCCGACGCGGGGCTCAAACTCACGGACCGCGAGATCGTGACCTGGCTGAAGTCGGACGCCCAACCGACTGCGCCACCCAGGCGCCCCAACATTTATTTATTTTTGAGACAGAGAGAGAGCATGAACAGGGGAGGGTCAGAGAAAGAGGGAGACACAGAATCTGAAACAGGCTCCAGGCTCTGAGCTGTCAGCACAGAGCCTAATGTGGGGCTCAAACCCACGGACTGTAAGATCATGACCTGAGCCAAAGTCGGACGCTTAACCGACTGAGCCACCCAGGTGCCCCTCACAGCAGCTTTTTAAAAAAAAGTTAAGTCATTTATTTATTTATTTTAAAGTTTATCTATTTTTGAGAGAGAGAGAGAGGGAGAGAGGGAATCCCGAGCAGGGTCCGTGCTGTCAGCGCAGAGCCTGACGCGGGGCTCAAACTCACTCACCGGGGAGATCATGAGCTGAGCTGGCCGGGTAACCAACTGAGCCATCCAGACACCGCTATAGCACCCCCATTTTTCATGAGGATCAAATGCTGAAGCCAGCCAATACAGCCATCAACAGGAAGCCAGCTAACCAGATGGTGGCAGGCTCAGACATAGACTATGACTCAACGATACAAGAGAATGAAGTGTGCGCGCACACACACACACACGTGCGCGCACAACCCGCATGCATCTCAAAAACTTACGCTGAGCGCAAGCCAGCACCCAAGAGTATACACTGTAGGATTCCAGAGCAGGCGAGGCTAATCTGGGGGGAAAATCAGAACAGCGTCCCCTCTTGGGGAGGGAGCATGGACTGATTCAGCAAAGGCATGAGGAAGCTTTCTGGGGCGATGCTATCCCTCCAAATTGTCACGGAGGTTGGCAACACATAGGTTTTCACATCTCCCAAAACTCACTGATGGGTACTCTCCAGACTTGGGCCTGTCACTGTATATAAATTTTACCTCGGGGACACCTGGGTGGCTCAGTTGGTTAAGCGTCTGACTCTCGATTTCAGCTCAGGTCACAATCTCACGGTTTGGGAGTTCGAGCCTTGCATCAGGCTCTGCATTGACACTGCGAAGCCTGCTTGGGATTCTCTCTCTCTCTCTCTCTCTCTCTCTCTCTCTCTCTCCCTCTCTCTGCCCCTCCCCCACTTGTGTGCACCTGCACTCTGTCTTTCAAAATAAATAAACTTAAAAAAAATTAAATTTGGGGGCACCTGGGTGGCTCAGCGGGCTGAGCATCTGACTTTGGTTTAGGTCATGATCTCATGGCTCGTCAGTTCAAGCCCCACATCAGGCTCCATGCTGACAGCTCGGAGCCTGGAGACTGCTTCGGATTCTGTGTCTCCCTCTCTCTCTCTCTCTCTGCCCCTCTCCCACTCACGCTCGCACGTGCTCGCTCGCTCTCTCTCAAAAATAAATAAAGCTTTAAAAATTAAAAAAAAAAATTGGGGTGCCTGGGTGGCTCAGTCGGTTAAGCGTCCGACTTCGGCTCAGGTCACGATCTCGCGGTATGTGAGTTCGAGCCCCGCGTCAGGCTCTGTGCTGACTGCTCAGAGCCTGGAGCCTGTTTCAGATTCTGTGTCTCCCTCTCTCTCTGACCCTCCCCCGTTCATGCTCTGTCTCTGTCTCAAAAATAAATAAACATTAAAAAAAAAATTTAAAAAAAACCTAAAATTTACCTCAGAGAATAGAAAAGAACCAGAAACAAATACTGAGCTCTGGAATGCTGAAGGTTTTAGGGCTGGAGTGCACTGATGTTTCAAGTCCATAAAAAAAGATATGCGATGGCGAGTCTGCGTGGTGGGTGGATGGGTGTTCATGTATAATTTTTTCAAGTTAGAAAAATTTCACTCCCCGTATTAACCCCCAATACACACATTTTGAACAAAAATCTTATGTATCTGGGTTAGACTGATGACAATAAGAGACAGTGTATCTCTAAACTCTTTCTGTGTTTTGTTTTAACAAAGTCCATCATACAGAAGCCAGTCTCAAAGAAGTATGGTAGGGATGGGCCAAGAAATGTTGTAAAAAATTTCATCAAGCTCAGGGTATTTATTTTTTTAACTTTTATCCAAAGCGAGGTAAATGATGAAGTTAAAAAAAAAAATCATCTTCAGGGCTAATTCCGTCACCATTTTCAACAACCATCCTGACAAATTCTAGTTAAATAATCTTTCAGTGAAAAAAAATGGACTCTGGACCCAGGATTTTTTTGTGCATGGAGTTTTTTTTTGGATGGAAAATAAATTCCATTCAAATTCAAGATTCCATTCCATTCAAATTTATTCAAAATTCAAAGTGTTTCATCTTTCTGTAAACTGATAACTTTTTACAAATGTGCAGCATTAAGATAGACATATACTACCTTGTTGGTAACTGTTTTAAATTATGGAATATATGTTTTTTTAAAGATGTTATCTTTAATCTCTACACCCAACGTGGAGCTCGAAGATTGCAGCCCTGAGATCACGAGTTGTGTGTCCTACCAACTGAGCTGGTCAGGCGCCCCAAATTATGGAACGCATTATAACCATCTGCAGAAATTCGATTTTTTCCAAATTTCTAATTTTTTGTTTTTGTCCTTTGATCTTATTTGATATTAGAAAGCATGGTGATATAGAAACAACCTTAGTGTCCACTGATGGATGAATGGATAAAGACATTTATATGCATATATATACATCCACACACACACAGGGATATGACTCGGCTCCCCAAAAGAAGGAGACCCTGCCATTTGCAACAACATGGATGAACTTGGAGGACACTATGCTAAATGCAGTAAGCCAGACACAGAAAAAAAAATCTGCATGATGTCACTAATATGTGCAATCTTAAAAAAATCAAATTCATAGGGGTGCCTGGGTGGCTCAGTCAGTTGAGCGTCTGACTCTTCGCTTTGGCTCAGGTCATGATCTCATGGTCTGTGGGTTCAAGCCCCGTGATGGGCTCTGTGCTGACAGTGTGGTGCCTGCTTGGGATTTTCCCCTTCTCTCTGCCCTGCCCCTGCTCTCTTTTTTCTTTCAAAAATAAATAAATAAACATTAAAAAAATAAAATTCAGGGCACCTGGGTGGCTCAGTCAGTTAAGTGTCCAGCTTTGGCTCAGGTCATGGTCTCATGGTTCATGATTGAACCCTGCATCGTGCTCTGTGCTCACAGCTCAGAGCGTGGAGCCTGCTTCAGATTTTGTGACTCCCTCTCTCTGACCCTACCCCGCTCATGCTCTGTCTCTCTCAAAAATAAATAAACATTGGGGCGCCTGGGTGGCGCAGTCGGTTAAGCGTCCGACTTCAGCTCAGGTCAAGATCTCGCGATCCGTGAGTTCGAGCCCCGCGTCAGGCTCTGGGCTGATGGCTCAGAGCCTGGAGCCTGTTTCCGATTCTGTGTCTCCCTCTCTCTCTGCCCCTCCCCCGTTCATGCTCTGTCTCTCTCTGTCCCAAAAATAAATAAACGTTGAAAAAAAAAATTAAAATAAATAAATAAATAAATAAACATTTAAAAAATTAAAAAAAAAATCAAATTCCTAGAAGCAGAAAGTAGCACAGTGGTTACCAGGGGCAGGTGATGGGGGTAGTGGGGAGATGTTGGTCAAAGGGTATAACACTGCAGTTATGCAGAATGAATAGTTCTACAGATCTAATGTACAACATGATGACTAAGTTAAGACTGAATTGAATCCTGGAAATTTGCTAAGAGTAGATTTCAGGTGCTCTCACCACACCCATGCACACACACACACACACACGCGCGTAACTGAGACATGATATAGTAGTTTGATCATAGTAATTGTGTCACTATATATATGGCAGGTGATCATGTTGTACCCCTTATATATATACAATTTTTATTTATTATTTTTTTAATGTTTATTTTTGAGACAGCGACAGAGACAGTGCACGAGTGGGGGAGGGCAGAGAGAGAGGGAGAATCCGAAGCAGGCTCCAGGCTCCGAGCTGTCAGCACAGAGCCCGACACGGGGCTCGAACTCACAGACCATGACATCACGATCTGAGCCAAAGCCGGATGCACAACTGATTGAGCCACCCAGGTGCCCCTTTATTTCTTTTTTTAAAAAAGCAGTGAGTACTAAGCCTGGAAAAGTGAGTTAGTCCCAAATTATAGGGGATCTTAACTGTCACATGGAGAAACTTGAATGTTATGTTTTTTGCAAATGTTTGAGATTTCTGAGAAGGTTAATGACATGGTTTAAAAAATAAAGTTTCAGGAAGATTCATGTGACATATGTGCACAGCATGCCTAATGTAGTAAAAACGATTTAACATGAAAAACATTTTAATAAAAAGCATGGCACACACATACTTTTCTGACACGAAGTCCTCAGGTCCTCGAAATACTGAGCATATTGGAGAAATACGCAAATCTGCTTGTCCAATTGACAGATTTAAAAAGTTGGGGAAGGGGCGCCTGGGTGGCTCAGTCGGTTAAGCGTCCGACTTCAGCTCAGGTTACGATCGCACGGTCCGTGAGTTCGAGCCCCGCGTCAGGCTCTGGGCTGATGGCTCAGAGCCTGAAGCCTGCTTCCAATTCTGTGTCTCCCTCTCTCTCTGCCCCTCCCCCATTCATGCTCTGTCTCTCTCTGTCTCAAAAATAAATAAACGTTAAAAAAAAAAGTTGGGGAAAACGTATCTTGCAGAAATCTCAGTCGTTTGAATATTTCCGCAGGACCTTCTGCCTAGTAACCGTTTTGCTCTATATGTGATAGTAGTTGTCTACACCTACCCCCCTTCCTCTCACATAATAAAGACAAGAATTTTCAGCTTCATGTGTTGGCCTTTCTGTAATTCATACTTTTCTCTCTCTTCACTAAGCCTGTCTAGTGTTGCCATTTTTTTTTTTTTTTTTTTGGCAAGATGTTCTCCACGAAGGGAAGCAGTGCATTGATTCACATTCTGGCTCGGTCTCCTTAATCGGGATAATTACTTTTCCTATCCCGGCAGCTGTTCCATCAAACACGCTCCCACACAAAACACAACTCCAAGCCGCATTTGCTGACTCTGGTCATTCTCTTGGATCTTGTGACAATGTCCAGTCACTATAAAAGTTTCTAAATGTCTACTCTGATTCTCTGTCCTCATCTCACTGTGGACCAGGAACAGTCTGCCACCAGCACGAATCTGCAAGCCCCACCTGGACTGACGTTGCACAGAGCCCACCCTGGGAAGTACGTGACGGGAGACCCACAGTAGGGTGTACGGTAGAGAAACGAACTGAAGCTTGAAGGGTCCCGCAGCCCAGGGATGCTCTGAGGCTGCCGTCCAGGAAGGAGGCAATCTGGGGAGAAGAAATGCTCAGAGAGGCTACCAAATATTTCCCCAAACACTTCTCCTGGCACTAAGGGATGGCCAGCCCAGACAGAAGCCTAAATCCGTGCTCCTTGACCTACTCTGTCTGGTTCGGCAACATTAGGAAACTCTGCTCGTTCGGGACTTCTGAGAGGGTCCCTTGGAAGCTCCTCACCTTTTGTTGTTCTCAAAATCTCTTTGAGAATATGACTGTGAACGCTCATTTCAGAAATATGCATGCACATCCCCCCCCCCCAAAATATTGCATTCAGTAGCAGGGCCTTTATAGATCTCCTATAATCCACCCCAGGACTTTCAAGGGGCCCTAGGAAGCTTGCCTTGGAGGAATAAGTCAGCTGGTCCGCACACTACCTGTACTACCTTCCCCTCCGCTGTGGGTAAACAGAGTCCTGGGCTCACACTCAGGGCTCCCCCTTGTGGTGCCCCCCGAGTGCCAGAGGCCTCCAAGCAGGCAGGAGAGTCCTCATGAGGACGGGCAAGGAGTCTGAATCCTATTGATGACACCTCACAACCATCGTCATGGTCCTGCCTTCCTTACGTGACTCAGGTGGTTTTGGGAACCCCATCGTGCGACCCTCCAGGAAGTAACTACTGGAACCTTTGGGGAAGGCGGATTGCTGTTCTATTCTTCAACATTTGGATTAAAACACTTCCCAGAGAGGTGGCTGTGGTCTGCCGTATGCATCCTGAGGAAACGGGGGGGTTACTTTCTGAGCCAGGGCTCTGCTGGGGGCCACCAGGAGAAGGAAAGGGCCAGGGAGAACTGAGCAAGAGAGAGAGAGAGAGAGAGAGAGAGGGAAAGATCAAGGTGCGGAATCTGGCAAGGACAGGCCATTCGCAGCCTGTGGGCTACATTAAGCATTTGGGACTTGGTGGGAGCCACTGTTGAGTTGTAATCAGGGCAGCAACGCTCACTTACAGAGAAGCCTTGGGGATTTTATCCCCTCATTGGCAGATATCCAATGAGGGGTGTTCCAAAAAGCAAGAGGGGGATCCTGAGCTCAAACACTAAACACTCATCTACGGCGGCCACATCGCGTATCTGTTATCAGTAAGTACAATGTGACAGACAAGAGTCACCCATTTCAACTTTACAGTGACTATGACGTAGGGGAGATGAGGGTGTTCTGAGAGAGAGTTAGCGTGTGTGTGTGTGTGTGTGTGTGTGTGTGTGTGTGTGTGTGTGTGTCCTAGCAACAGAGGAAGTTACCTCGGGTTACCTCGGCCACCCGTGGGAGATCATCTGTGATGCAATGTATAGAGGAGGCATGTTGGGTCCCCCGAAAGCACTCAGGTTACTCAGGGAGCTGGCAGTGGCTCCAGAGCCCTACTTCCTGGAAAGGCAGCGTTTCAAAACTCAGAAAGGAAAGGTTGTGGAGCCCCGGTGCAGGAGTCCCCACAAGAGGGAAGCGTCAATTCCCAGAGCTCACAGTCAGCCCCACCCAGAGAAGGGCTGCTTGTCTTTATTCTGCCCAAATTGATTTCATGAACCCCGGCTCACGGGTCACAACCTTCAGCATTCGAAGATACGGGCTGTGTCCTGCCCCCATCCTTTTGGGACGGATGCAACAATCCGCTCAGGAGGACACAACCATCTAATAGCAGAGTTGGGACCTGGAACCAGGGCCTCCAGCATCCAGCCCCACTGATCCTTCCGCTTTGGCACCTCTAGGAGCTCTGGAAAAGACTTTCCACTTTCCACTCTCCCAGGGAGCTGACGTCCCAGCACATGTCGGGAAGGGGTCCCTGCACAAATCTGGACTAAAAAAAGCCATCACGTCCCAACCACAGGTGCACAGACAAAGCACCCTCAACCCCTCTGTGGGTACAATGGGCAGAGGAGACCCTCGGGGATCCGGGAAGCACCAGGCATCCAGCTCAACCCAGGGCAACGTGATGCAAGATGAGGTGGTCCCCAAGTGACAAGGGCATTTGCAGCCTCCTTAGAGGTGCACGGACATCTTACTGGGTAATAAGGTCTGGCATGTGCATGGTAGAGAATTCACACCAGAGGGAAGGTCCCCTTGGAAAGCCGTGGCGTGTCTGACGTGCCATATGCCCATGGACACGTCCTTCGACAGTGAGATGCCACCCCCACCTTCTCACCGATAGCCCCAAGTTTCAATCCTTTGCCTCACTGTGAAGGGCCCCCAGAACACCCCCATGCCCTTGGGCTATCCCTCGCGGGCATGACAGAGCCAGCCTGGCCTCCAGGACAAAGTGTGGTGTGAAGGACTCATGCCAGGCCATTGAGCCAACAAACCTCCAATCTGAGGGCCGGAATAACAGCAATTATTTATGTATTCTTGGAAACCCTAAAATTTTCTTTCTTTTAGTCTGTACTAATTTTTTCCTCTGGGCTTCAGAACAGACTTGCAATTGTCAGCACAACAGTTGAACCTCCCTCCTTCTCCCCTCCCTTCTCCCAAAACACCACACACACACACACACACACACACACACACACACACACACACACACACACACACGAGAAACCCATGCAGGCAGGGTCCTCTGTGGATTTACAGACAGCCCACGATCCCAGGGAATCTGAGCCCTTCCTCTGTGACATCTAGTCAGTGTACGAGAACCCAGTCCCTGCCCCCCCCTCGCAAGACTCAGCAGGTGCATGAGTCACAGTTGGTGAAGGGTGGTGTTGGGGACAGGACTGGTGAAAAGGCTCCTCTTCAAACAGCTCGAACCCCTGGAGAAGTGGCCCAGCAAGGTTAGCCACAGTCACTTTGCCCACAGTGGATCCAAACCAGGAGCCCCTTGATCTCTGCAGCCAGTAGGCGGCGCCCTTGTGTCTCGTACCCAGTTTGGCAGAGACAGAAGCTCCCACCTCACCTGAGCCTTGCCACTGACATGCCTCTCCCATAGTGGCCCCTGATGGCCAGTGAGTAGCTGCCACTTAGAGCCAACTGCTCCAGGAGAAGCACCCTGCATGCCCCTCCGTCGCTAACCAGACAAGCGAGGGCTCGTCGTCACGTCGCCGCCCGGATTGTACTTGGGGTCTCCGGTGACATCACTTCCTCAACCCTCACTCACCCATTTTCCAGTAAGTGTGCCCAGAGCACCAGAGCTAACTGAAACAAGACGTGGGCTTACATGTTAAAGTAGCCTTCAGTGGGGAGGCCAGGGCTGCTTCTGGAAAATGTTAACGCTTTCCTGTTGGATGCCAAGCCCTCTTGGAACTAAGCTTCAAACGAAACCTCATCTGTAAAATGAGGGGGTTGGACGATCCCAGGGAGCCATTCTGACTCTGACAGTTTATGCCTACTATGAAAAGAAAACCCAATAGAGCCCTGGGCGGGGGAGCCGGGGCGACTTCTGGTCGGCGTGGGATTGTCACAAACAAAGTGGTTGTGAATCAGTTTTTATTTTAGGCCTTGCAGCTGATAGATTAATTTCTTTTTTATGGGCCACACTCTGCATAATTCCAAGAAACTCACTCCATCAGAGGCTCCAGTGACATCATCAACCACCAGATAGGAGGCCCCGATGTTCAAACCTCAGGCTGAGGGGCTGTTCGAAGACTTGGCTCCGGGTGAAAAGAGGCTGTTTTGGTTACCCGATGGAGTTGCCATGGAGACCACGTTTCTCCCCCTCCATCCACCTTCCGGAAGTCAGATCATCAGAGGGTTTCCCACCTACCCATCCCCAGACTTGAATTTAATGGGTCCAATCTTGGGTCAGGCAAATCCATCATCCTTGAAGGGATCTTGAAGACAGATGGACAAAAGCTCTGTTTTCTGGACAGCTGGGCAAATCGAATTTGGCCATATAATTTTGGCTTGGAGGTTTATTGCTTATTTGTTTGTTTGTTTAATTATTTAATGATTTTTCATGGAATTTCTCCATTTGGGTACAGTCTTCCTGAGACCTCCTAAGCTATTTATTTGGAAAAGAAAAAGTCTTTTTTTTTTTTTTTTTTTTTTTTTTGTAAAGACAGAGAAGAGAGCGGTTTATAGTCATTTCAGCTGGAAGGCCAAAACCGCCGAATACAGAAATGTGTTTCGAGGACACCAGCCAGGAATGAGATGAACCACAACCAGGACCAGAGGGCAGTTTCTAAATCGACAAAGCAAGGAGCTTTCTCTGTACTCCGGTGCTAAATTCTCTACAATCCTGGGATCTCCACCCTGAAAGAGACCTCACGAGCCACCTAGCACAACCCCCCGATCTATGGCAGGCAATCTGCTTTCCTTCATCCTTGGCTGATGGCATCCATTCTCCACCTTACTGGGCAGTCAATTCTGTGTTCTTCTACTTCGGATGAGAAAAATCTTCTGAAGTTCTTACATGGAGCCGAAAACGGCCTCCCTGTAACCAACTTTACATCCCAGGGGCAGGTCTGTTTTCAGGAGGCCCACTGCAGGGGAAAAACTACAAACTCTCGTCCAAGTTGGCTTGGACAATACCCTTAGTAACAACCCTTCAAGTATTCTCAGCAGCTATGATGTTTCCCTCCCTTCTGGCTTGTTCCTCCAGTTCTTTTAATGACTCTTCACTTCATGGTCATTTCCAGACACTTCACCATCCTGGCCACTTGCCTCTGGATGCTTTCCAAGTTGTCAGCATCCCCTCTGCACTGGGGCTGGGGCCTGGATGTGGTGCTTCCTGATTTTGTGTTGACGGCTGATGAATGTAGGGACAAGCCCTGATGGATGAAGTTACAAGGCCACATGCAGACATCACACCAGAAACTGGCCACGGGACACATCCTGTCCTGTCATCAGGATAATCCTCGATCGGCTGGCAACACGATGGCACGTTGTCTACCATGAGAACTACATGCCGCGTAGCCTTGAATGTGTCTCTGGAGGATCAAAGTATGGTTGGAAGTGACTGGCTTTTTCATTCAGTGAATACTTAGCGTTTATCTGCTAAGAGCTTATATTACCGGTCATGGAAATGAGGCTTTGGAGCTGTGACAATAAATGGCACAGTCTCTACCCTCAAGGAGATTAAATAATCTACAAAAGCCTAATTGGCCCAGATGGGCCAGCTCTAAGCAACTTCGGAAGAACACTGTTTGTGACGAAAAATATATATGTATAGTCATAGATGATTGGACATGGAAGGAGCCTCAGGAAGCTTGGATTCATATCCTCTGTTTGGAGATGTACCAACTGAGCCTCAGAACCTGTTCATCCACCTCGCCATCCATCCACCCATTCACTCAACAGAGGTATTTACTGAACGGCCACCATATGCAAGGTCACATGTTTGCACGGAGTCCAGTGCAAATGGCAATAGCAGATAAGAGGTAGTAAGTGACATCGCTGGTGCATGGGATACGAGCTCCAGCTGAATGATCTGAGAAAATCCACCTGGTTGGATCAGAGGCAGGATCAGAAAGCAGATCTTCTGACACCTGGCACTGGGCTTTTCCCAACGCACCGTGATACCGCTTGTTAATGACTAGATGGTACATGACAGAGCATATGCTCTATTTGGGGGAACTCTGTCCTGATGGAATCCTATGTGGACATCGCAGGCAGTATTTCTGTAACTGGTGAATGTGCCGGCTGTACAGAAATAATGTTTCACCTCTGCAAAGCACGATGCAGAAGCCAGAGGCATTCCTGTCTGTCTTCCAGGAGCACAGACAATCCGTCCTTAGCTCTTGCCAAAGGTCTACTAAAATTTTCTCCCAGGAGCCACCAAAGAGAAAATCCAACTTGCTTTCCTGCTCTTTGAGCTCCACGAGATTGGATGTTATTGATTTTCTTAAAACGTTCTCCTTCCTTGGTTCCCGGGGTGCATCTCTCTCCGCCACCCCCTTGCCAACTATTGCCGATTGGTCCCTCAACCATGAACATCTTCAGGAATATCACCTTACACACTGCGGCTGCTCAATAAATAACTTGTTGGGCGTGTCTGGGGGGCTCAGGTGGTTAAGCTCAGGTCTTGATCAGGTCAGCTGAGGACTTCAGCTCAGGTCATGATCTCACGGTTCATGGGTTCAGGCCCTGTATCGGGCTCTGCACTGACAGCCTGGAGTCTGCTTTGGATTCTGTGTCTCCCTCTCTGACTCTCTGCCCCTCCCCTGCTTGTGTGCGCACGTGCGCACTCTCTCTCTCTCTCTCAAAAATAAATACATAAGCATTTAAAATAAATAAATAAATAAATAAATAAATAAATAAATAAATAGTTGAGTGGATGAGTGGATGGGTGGCTAGGTGGATGAAAGACAAGTCCCGCAGCTCAGTTTGCCCATCTGTAAACCAGAGGGTATGAATTCGAGCTTCCTTCATGGTCTTCTCACCTCAGTGTCTCCCCTTGAGGACCCACCCATTCACAGAACCTCTGCTGTCACCTCTATGTCCGAAATTTCCAAATCGACAAGGGCCCCTTATTCCACTTGGCTCTGCTTCCCTTGCTCCAAACTCAGTAGGTCTCGAATCATGTCACCCTTTCCAGACCCTACTCTCCTCCACGCCAAACCTGCGTGTCCTTTCCACAACCCCAACCAGCATCCATTCTCTAAGTCCATGGGGCTCAAAACACTGAGATAAAGTTTTGCTTTCCCCTCTCATTGTAGATCTTAGACATCTACAGAACATCATTAGGGATTCCTTCCTTAGACTTGTTTAATTTTATCCATCCATCTATCCATGAATCCATCCTTCATCCTTCAAGAACACTCCAGCCTACTCTGGGATGACTAGGTCAAGTTCTGGGGAAGCCAGAGCCCTGTTCCCCAAGCCCCGGGGTGATGTCACATCTCGCTACGACTGCTGGCATACTCATCCACCAGGTGTCTAGGCTCGGCCCAACCTGGGTGGTCCTGGCCTCTCAAAGGCCCTCACCTTCCTTTCACCCTTGAGTACAAGATCAAGCCCAAGAGCATGTGCCAGGCCACCCTACCCACAGAGGTGATTTCCCGACAGCAAATGGCCCTCTTGCTCCTCTGTGAGGGAGGCCTCTCTCTCCTGAGATTGGGCCATAACCTGAAATCAGACCTTACTATAGGATAGGCAGTTGGGAGCAAAGGGTTCCCCAGGGCTGAGCAGGGCCCCTTCCAATGCAGCCCAGCCCCAATGCCTTCCCTCCTCTGCTTCCTCTCTCCACTACCCACCTCTGTTCCAAATGCCAGCATTGAGCCCTCCTCTATGGCTCTTTTCCAAGAGGAGAAGGGATGAGGAGGGCTGTATATTAGCCAAACATCCTTAACCTCCCCAGGAGCATGGATGCAAATGGCCAGGGGAAAACCCCTTTCAAGCCTGTTGGGGCACATGGAGCTGCCATGTGCTCCCAGCTGCTCGTGACCCTCCCGGCGCTCACGTAAAGATTTTCCATCTGATCCCAGTTACATGTGCATCCAGATTCCAAGGCTTACAGAAAATCGGAGCTGAGAGGGCCCTCGGACACCAACCGATGTAATCCTCTGCCGTGCAGATGAGAAAACCACAGCTTGGTGAATTCCCGAGGTCACTTAGTGAGGCAGGGACAGGACTGGAACTAGAAGGCAGAGGGCCGGCCCAGTGGGCAGGATGGTGACAATGAGCTACCCATGGTAGCTGGGGGCTCTAGTTTCTGCCCCTCAAATTTGGGGTCACACAGGTTTGGCTAGTGGAGCCAGGCAGACAGTGTGAATACAGAATAGTAGAGAACCGGGTGGGGGCCCTGAGCAGAGGTGGGGAGCGTGTCCAGTGACAGGCAGCCCATGCTTGACCTGAGAGCCTGGCACAACGGGAGAGGCCAGGAACAGCCCAGCAAGGACTTGAACTTCATGTTCCCTACCAAGGGCCCGGTCATCTGGGGAGCCAGCCAATTTGGAGGAAGGACCCCCTTCCTGGCCTCTCTGCCTACTGGCAGGATGCCTGGCCAGGACGCAGCCCCTACCACCCAATGTTCCCACCATTGCCAGAGACACAGGCACCCTGCCCGCTCACCTCACCCCTCGTGTCCAGACATGCTCAAGATGTAGGCTCTCTCTGCCAAGGGCCCTCAGGTCCAGAAAATCTAGGTCCGTGTTCAGGGACTGAGGCTCTCAGTGTACTAAAAAACAGAGAAATGCCAGAACAGGGTTACAAAAATCGAGGTGTGTTCAAAACATTTCCTGTGAACAAATTAATACTCTACACACACGCACACTCCCCAAATATAATGCAACATGGCTGTGCTATTCACAAAATCATCACAGAAGTGAGTTATATGCAAATTCAGAACATGCATTTGAAGCTGTATGGTGAAGGTCTCCTTCAGCCAATCTCTGGGGCTGGGTGTGAAACCTCCCTCCAAGGTAACATCTCAGGTAGAAATGTGAAGTCCTTCCAGAATGTGGGACAAGGACCAAACAGCTCTCTGGAGTCCCAGCGCCACCCCCTCGGTCGGCTCCGCCTCTGAGAAGCACAGCCCTGGGTGGGGGGGTTCCACCTCCAGGCGAAGAGGGGTGCCTCCCAGCCCCCACACACACACCCAGCCCCGAGCCCCTACCTCAGACAGAGAGAGGGAAAGCAGGCAGCCCCCAGGGACAACGCAGGAGTGGAGGGCTGCCGTGGGCAGTCAGCCCTGACTGAATGGGGCCTTTTTTCTGTCACACCACCCAGGAGGGGGACGTAATCCCTCCCCAGCCACACAGAGCCTTCTCAATCCTGGTGGCACAGTGCACCGTTCACACAGCTCAGGAAACAAAATAAATATATTCTCCCTCAAAGACCCCACAATGGGGCTTTTTCATGGCAGAGAACCAAGAACAGCCCCCTCCCCTCCACATGGCTGAGGGGCTGTCCTCCTGAGCCCTTGCCCAACCCTTCCCGAGACTCAGGGGCCACCTGCCCTGGTCACGGCCCGGTATGGACAGTGGCCCTGTGGGTAGGTGTCGAGCAGAGCCCGTAAGTGTCTGCAGAAAGGACGGAGGCAAGAGAGGAACCTAACATTTACCGGTTTCCTACTGTGTGTCACAGAGACGCAGGGAGGACACTCTTTCTTGATGGATTAAAGCACCAGCAGATTACGTTCCTCAGGACTGAAGACGTGGGCACTTACTTAGGGCTACTCTTGAGACTCTCGGTGGGCCATGCAAAGCTCCAGCCATGGTGAAGGGGGGGCCTTTATCACACCAAGCCCAGAACTGTCCTGTGTCCTTATGTCTTTAGGGAGGCTTACTTTCAGGGGGATGTCAACCAGCCCTGGGAAGACTTCCCCTGTAATCTGCCCTATTCCCTGGCCACAGCCAAACCAAATCAACACGCCTACCTCCGCTCTCTGACACACCCACCCGCCAAGCCCCTCTTTCTGGAACTCCCTCTTTTCTTCCTACTTTCCTTTCTCTAAGATCATGGGAAGCCATGATAATAAACAGATAATACCCAGCCAGTGTTTACTCTGGCCCAAACACCTCTGAACTCAAGCATCACCTCTTACAGGAAGCCTTCCCTGACTTCACCTAGCTTTTCAACCATCTGTCCAAGGGCCTCTCCCCATCTGGGTGGGAGGGCCTAGAGGTTACGGCCTTGCCCCACCCCCCACCTCTGAGTGCCCAGCGCCTTTCCTAGAGATGACCCTAGGGCTTGGGTGAACGCTTCCACCAAGTACAGGTGCCTGCAGAACACCTTGAACTGGTGCAAGTTCTGACTCAGTGTCATCGTGACCGTCTAGGAGTCCGCATCCCAGCTGTGAGGCCTGGGCATGTCATTTAACCATCTAAGCTTTATTTTTTGCTTTGTTTTTGGCTTTCGTTAGCTTTTATTTTTTTAATTATATTAATTTTTTTTTGAGAGAAAGTGAGCAAGAGGGAGAGGGGTGGAGGGAGAGGGAGAGAGAATCTGAAGCAAGATCCATGCCCGGCACCGAGCCTGACTCAGGGCTCCATCCACGACCCTGTGATCAAGGCCTGAGCTGAAATCGAGAGTTGGATGCTCAACCAACTGAGCCACCCAGGCACCCCTGTTTTTTGTTAGCTTTTAATTTCAATGGCAACAAGCTGGGTTAATCACACCCTTTAGTTGAAGGTATATTATCATCATCAGTTAATGCAAAGTGCTCGATCTATCGACATGAAACAAATTGCACATAAAGTGTGCAATTTGATGAGCTTTCGCAGGTGTACACATCTGAGAAACCATCCCCTTAATCAAGACAATGCACAAATCTGTCACCTCCCCAAAATTTCCTTGAGCCCTTTGGTAGTCCCTGCCTACCACCTCTCCCCTCTCCCTACCCTCTGCTTTCTGGATGCAACCACTCATCTGCTTTCTGTCATTATAGACTAGTTTGCATTTTCTAGGAGTTTATACCAGTGCATTGTTGTGTATATCGGTGTTTTTCCCCTCTTTAATTGTAGAGTCGTATTCCATTGTCTGGTTAGAGCATAATCTGTTCATCCATTTATCTATTGATGGATATTTGGGTTGTTTCCAGTTTGGAGCTATTACAAACAAACCTCCAGGAACATGCATATTGAAATCTTGGTGTAGACATATGCTTTTATTGCTTGAAGTAGGATGGTCGGGTTGTGTTTTATCTTTCTCCTTCATTCCCAATCTTTACTCTCACACTCCTTTAAGCATCCACTCGGATGTTTACCATATGCCCTTAAGTATGCACATATTCTCATAAAATATGCAGAGTTATTGTGTGTGTTTGTGTGGGGGGTGTTAACTTACATGCACAGTACTATGCTGGAAATCTAGTTCTATTTCTTGTTTCAGTTGATTCTATTTTTTGAGATCTACGTATGCACATTCTGCAGTCAGAAGTTCATTGCTTCTAACTGCTGTTCAGCATCCCACACCTGCTGTGTGTCCCATCACCTGACAGAGCCCTCCCTTTGATGAACACCATGGTTGAGTTCAGAGCAGCATTCCCATAAATAATGCCACAGTGACCATGTTGTCCTTCTGACCCCCTTGCCAACCTGCACAAACACGAAGAGTGGCTCTCTGAGTCCCAAGGTGTGCAACTTACATGGTATCACGAAGGGCGGCCGACTTGACTGCTCCCCCTTTGCCTGAGCCAGCTAATTACATGCCCTCCAGTCACGCGCCAACCCCCAGCCACCCCACATCCTGGCTGGCACTTGGTACTGTCCACTTTGCTAATCTTTGTCATTCTAATGGGTGTCGCCTGATAGGGTGTTTCGGTATATATTTCTCTAACTACTAATGAGATTGGGCGTCTTTTCAAATATTTGCTAGCGCTTAGGACTTGTCTTTCTGTGAATGACCAATTTACACTCTTTGGCCATAAAACATTTGTACTTCCTAACTTTCCCTTGTTGATTGGCAGGAGCTCTCTGTTTTGTTTGAATTGAGATATAACTTACATAAATTGAAGCGAGAGATCTTCAGTGTGGGGCTTGCTCTGTTTTACACATGCTTACACTAGTGTAACCCCTGCTCAGATCAAGATTTAGAGCATTTCTAGCCCCCACAAAGGCTCTCTGTGTTCCCACAGTCAGTAACTTCTTTTTTTATTAAAAAATTTTTTTTCAATGATTATTATTTTTGAGAGAGAGAGAGAGAGAGAGAGAGAGAGAGACCAAGCAGGGAAGGGGCAGAGAGAGAGGGAGGCACAGAATACAAAGTAGGCTCCAGGCTCTGAGCTGTCAGCACAGAGCCCGATTCGGGGTTCGAACTCACATACCACGAGATCATGACCCGAGCCATAGGTGGCCGCCCGACCAACTGAGCCACCCAGGCGCCCCAGTCAGTAACTTCTTAACATAACCACTGTTCTGATCTCTGTCCCTTTAGATCAGCTTTCCTGTCCTAAAACTTCATATGGATGGGGTCATACAGTATGTTCCCCTTTGTGTCTGGCTTTTTTCACTCCATATTATCTGTGAGGTCCATCTAGGCTGTGTTTGCAACACTAGGGCATTCTTTTTCGTTGATGCACAATACTCTACTATGTGCCTACACCCCCATTTATGTATTTCTTCGTTGATGAACATTTGGGTTGTCTGAGTTTGGGGCTAGGATACATGGATAAAGCTTCTATGACCATGAACATGACTGAACATGTCTTTCGGTGGATGGAAGCCCTCAGTGCAGTTGGGAGTGGAGCTGTTGCATCATGGGGATTTTGCAGGCTTAGCTCTAACGGGCACTGGCCAAACATTTTTCTAAAGCATTGTACCAGCAGCGTATGAGAATTCCAGTTGCTCGTCTCTGCCAATACTTGAGATTTTCAGTTTTTGAAATTGTAGCCATGCTGGTAGGTTTTGTAAGCGATCTGTGCATTCTAAGAGATTTACCTCTTTAGGGTTTTATATAAATGCAAATGTAAATTTCACTCATCTATTCTCTTTGTCTACCCTGTATGGTATCTGTCTCCTCCTGATCTTTTTTTTTTTTTATTTAAAGAAAAAAAAATTTTTTAACGTTTATTTATTTTTGAGACAGAGAGAGACAGAGCCTGAACGGGGGAGGGGCAGAGAGAGGGAGACACAGAACCTGAAACAGGCTCCAGGCTCTGAGCTGTCAGCACAGAGCCCGACGCGGGGCTCGAACTCACGGACCGCGAGATCATGACCTGAGCCGAACTTGGCCACCCAACCGACTGGGCCACTCAGGCACCCCTGTCTCCTCCTGATCTTAACAGACCTGGCAAACAATGGGTGCTGAATTCATGCTACTATGCATTTCTGTCTCCACCACCAGAGGGGTGCCCTTCTATGGCAAGGACTGGATTTTAATTTGTGTTAGGGCCTGGCCCAGAGCCAGCAAGGAGTTTTTCAATAAAGTTTGTTGACTGAATAAAGACCGGAGCCTCCCAGGATCTGAGCGTGGGAATGAGGGGCTGTGGCAACGAAGTGGGATGGGGGGAAGCATTTCTCTGCAGGAGGCCAACAGGGGTCCAGTGGGTAGGGGAAGGCCCCTCCTCCAGGCATCTAGTCCTGAACCCAGAGAGCAGGGGCAGGGGTGAGTGGGAGGGGCAGTGAGAAGCGGCAGCTCTTTCTCTTGAGCACTGGCCTGCCTCTGTGCTGTCCCTGTTTTCCAGCCGCTCTGAGGGAAGGGAGATAGGGAAGAGTAGAGGGGGAACGGGAGATTGGGGGGTGGGGAGGGCAGGGGGAGGAGGGGAGGAGGAGGATATGGGGAGGGGGTAAGGAGGAGGGAGGCGGGGAGGAGGTGGTGGGAGGAGGACAGGGAGGAGGGGGAGGAGGAGGCGGTGACTGACGCTAGTCCCGCCCCCGCGCCCGCCGGCGCCTCCCCCGGGTTCCCACTGCCCTGGGCGGGCGCCGCAGGCAGCAGAGCGGAGGCGCCTCGCCGCCCCGCCGCCTCGCCACCTGGCGGCCCCGGGGGCCGCCTTCCCCGCCGCCGCCGCCGCCGCCGCCCTCGGAGCGGTCCGCAGGCCCGGCTGGGCAGCCACAGGGGCGCCCGCCTCCTTGGGCATCACCCTCCCCTGGCAAACGGCACTTCTCAGCCAGAGGGGTCGCCACTCCCGCACCACTTTACAGCCTCGCAATTAGAGTCGGTCCACCCCTCCCTCTACCTGCCGGAGCCTGGGGACCAAGGCGGGGAAGCAGTTGGCCCAAGGTCACGGGATGAATTAAGACCAGAGTCAGCTCTGGGCTCTAACTCCAAATCCGTGGCCTCCCTTGTCTCTGCTCCCTGTCCAGCGCGCAGACAATTCACCCTGTGCTTCCCAGACCCCACTTGACTCTGCAGACTCTAGTCCCTCTGCTGGAGTCGGGGACTCCCTCCTGTGTATCACCGGGAGGCTGGCCACAGCCCCTCGAGGGTCCTCTGCCTGTGTCCGGCTCTAACGTCTCATTCTCCAACCAGCAGCCAAAGCGATCTTTTAAGATAAGAGATCCCGTCAGGGGCGCCTGGGTGGCTCACTAGGTTGAACGACAGACTCTGAATTTGCTCAGGTCATCATCTCTCAGTTGGTGGGGCCGAGCACCACGTCAGGCTCTGTGCTGACAGCGCGCTTGGGATTCTCTCTCTCCCGCTCTCTCTGCCACTCCCCTGTGCATGCTCTCATTCTCTCAAAATAAATAAATAAACGTTAAAAAAATACAATAGAGATCTGACCTCCATACACCCTGTTTAAAAGCCCCAGTACAGCCTGTAAAGCCAGCCACTCGGCCACAGGCCCCTGCATTTGCCCCCCCTCCAGCCACTGAACTCAGGACCCTGTCTTGTCCTCCAACTTGTCAAATTCACCCCAAGGCCTTTGTATCGATTGTTCCCTCTCCCCCAAGCACTCCTTCCCTACGGGTGCTTAATCAGGGGGTCTATGGGTTGAGCTGGATTTCTATTTAATCATATCCCTGTGTAACCCTGTGTGTATTATGCTATGCGTTTAAAAACATCACTTTGGGAAGGGCTCCATAGGCTTCACTAAACTGCCCCGGCCGACTTCGGCTCAGGTCACGATCTCGCGGTCCGTGAGTTCGAGCCCCGCGTCGGGCTCTGGGCTGACGGCTCAGAGCCTGGAGCCTGCTTCCGATTCTGTGTCTCCCTCTCTCTCTCTGCCCCTCCCCCGTTCATGCTCTGTCTCTCTCTGTCTCAAAAATAAATAAACATTAAAAAAAAGTTGTTTTTTTTTCAAAAATGCGTGTTCTGACCTACTGAGTCAGAAACTCTGGAGGTAGGGCCCAGCACTCGGTTTTAACAATCCCTGCAGGTGATGCTGACGTTGGGATGCTCAAGTGGGAAAAAAGTGCTGGGCTAGCATTTTATCCCTGTGCTGTCCCAGCCATCACCAGCCTGAGGAGGGAAGCTGGAACCCCCGGGCCTAGAAAGGGGAAGGGCTGTGGAGGCAGAGGTGGAGGGGAGAGGGCTGAACCCTAATGTGGAGCTGCATTAAGACAAAGCCCCCGGGCTGTGTCACAGAAGGGGCCCAGTGAGATTTCAGTGGGGGTGGGGCTCGGAGAGCCCTGTCGGTTAGCCCGGGTCAGCAATGGAGTTGGAGAGAAGGGGGCTCACTTCTTCACATCTCACACGTGGAAGGAAAGGAGTTGCAGTCCCCTGGACACTCGTATCTCTGGCCTGGTCTGAACATCAACCAGTGTCTCTGAGGTCCTATTTGGAACCGGTCGCAGCCACTCCCAACTCCTACCAGCCTGGTCTCCTGGCCTCTGCCCCATTGCCCACAGGAAGTCTCAGGGCAATCCCAGGGCCCTCCCATCCTGAGCTGTTTCCGGTGCATTTTCCAGGAGGACCAGATGTTCCTGCAACCTGAGCCTGAGCCCATTCTCCAGACTGGGTTCCTGTTGCCAGTCCCAGGGAGCCGCCTCATGTGGTCTGGAGAATGCCTAGGTCCGGCCTGCAGCCCCTGGCTTTGATGGAGTTGTGAAGGGGAACTTAGGGCCTGTTGGTCACTGGTCTCTGGCTTCTGTGCAGTTCCCAGGCCCCCGGGGTGGGGGTGGGGGGAACGGGACACTTTTAATTGACTTCCTCGATCTGATGATAGAGTATTGAGTATCAATAGACCGCAGGCAAGCTATTTTCATCCATGATTTCAGACGGGAGCAGAAGCCCAGGCTGCCACCGCGATCCTGCCACACCACCTCGGGGGATGAGCTCACCCCCGTCTGCTAGCACAGCAGCATTTGCTGTGGCCAGGCAGTCTGATTCAGGATCTCCCAGGGAAAGTTCTAGGAAGGGGTGGAGGGGTATAAGCAGTTACAGCAGTGTGCCTGAACTGGAGCCTGCCAGAGACCAGCCTGGAGTCAGCAGGCCTGGCCACGCTCCTGCAGCTCAGCCTCTTCCCAGCTGGGGAACACGGAGCAGGTGACTTGACCGACCCATGCCTCAGTTTCCTTGCCTTCAAGAGGAGGTTGAAGAAAATGACAATATCGGCTCTGGAATTCTACAAGGAGGCCCGGGTGCTCGTCTTCCCCTGTCTCATCTTAGATTCCTGAGCCTTGACTTTGTGTGCTGTGGTCAAGAAAAGAATCAGCAACTTGATAACATTCCTAGGTCGTGGGCACAGGATTAGAGACGTCATCTCCAAAGTGTTGAGAGCACCTCACAGGCTTGTCTACACTCTGGGTCTAGTGTGAACAAGCACAGATTGAAGGTGGAGACACGTCCAGGATGCTGTGGATACTTCTTGTCTTCACAACTCCCTGCCAGACCTCTACCTGAGACCTGTCACTCGGCCTTGTCCTATCTGACCTACGTGCCACCCCTCTCCTCACAGACTAGGAGTTCAAGGGCAGGGAGGGGATCCCATCTCCTTTGTGTCTATGGGACCCAGTGGGGGCTCAATGAGCAGTCACGGAACAAACGAATGAGTGAGTGAACGGATGGGTGGACGGATGCATGGATGAATGAATGAAAGAAACCCACGTGAGGCATGTTTGTTTGATACCCTGTGTGTATGTGTGCATTGTTGCTAGGTGGGGAAGAGGACAGGATTAGTCACAGCCCAACCAGGAGGGGGCTCGATGGCTCTGCCTGGAAACCTTCCCTCTCAGTCATGGTCTGCAGACTCAAGACCAGGGAGAAGCTTTCCTCCATGAGAAAAACCATAGAATCATGGAATGTTGGCTACAAGCAAAAACCACAGGTCACTTCATCCGCACCCCTCCAATGGGGAAATGAAGGCCCAGACAGGTTCAGTTCCTGCCTCTACACTGAGCTCATCATGGAAACTGTTGTTTTTCCATGAAAAAGGAGCCTGGGGGTAGGGGAGAAGGGGCAAGGGGGAGGAGTCAGTATTGAACAGACCCACTGTTAATCACAGAGAAAGCCTGTGTCTTCCCAGGGGCCTGACCAGCCCAGGGCAGGGGGCTCCCAGAGTAAAGGGGGCTTGCCAAGCTCCAGGGCTACCAGCTCGCCTGGGCTGGGCCATCGGGCATTATGTAACCAAGCCAGAGGCTCCAAGAAAACACCTAAGCTGGCCTGGTGTTCATCTTGGACCGCGGTTTCCAGCTATTTCCTATAGAGGGAGGTTTTGCTGAGCACAGGGTTTTCTGCATTTTCCATCCGTTTGCTATTAAAGAAAAGCAGGAGACAAAATATCAAATCCTTCCCTGAGGTTGCCAGAAATCTCCCAGTTTTGAAGAAGGAAGAGCTTAAGTTCTGTCCCATGGTCCCTGGACGCCTGACACATCTGAGGCAGGAGTTGCTCCCAAGGTGGAACCGGCTCAAACCGGCAGCTCCCCAGGGGGCCTGGCAGGGATGGGGGCTCAGCCCCGTGCTGGGGCTGGGCTGCCGCCTGGGCACGCACTTCGCCAGGAGGAGAGGTGGGGAGAGGATGGGCAGAAGCTCAGAAGCTTCCAGAGCCCTGGAGGAAAGAGCTCTAGTTAGAAGGCTTAAGTCAGCTTTAGGGTGGTTGATACAAGGCCCTACTAAAAGTCCAGTTGCACCAAAAAAGTCATCATTAAAATTCTCATCTTAATCTTAATGCCATGTGTCCACGACGCCCCACATGGAGAAGGACAGACAGACGTCTTTAATACATCCCTGTGCGGAGAGCACCTTGGGAAGCCAGAGAAGCTCTGGCAGGGGTGGAGGATGGGTCAGGAAAGGTCTGGAGCACAGAACCTTCACAGGAGGGCAAACCTGGGGACGTCAGCTCTCGGGTACCACGAGATGGGTATAAGGGGTCTGCCTGGACCCCCACCCAAGGATGGGAGCAGAAGGACCTCATGGGGATATGCCTACACTCTGGCTCCAGAGTGACCATAAATGCAGGAGGCGGAGCCTGTACGCGTGGGAGGCAGTACAGAAAGTCTGATGACCGAGTCAACCACCTGCCATCAGGCTCAGCGCCGCCCCTTTAATCTGTGCAATGCAAGCAGCGGCTGCCTTCTCTCTCTGCCTCTGTGACTTCATCTGTGAAATGGAAATAACACCAGCATCTCCATGAAGGGGTGAGGGTGGTGGAAGTGAGGGTTGAGATAAAGCAGCCAAGCGAACACGGGAGCACGTCAAGTGCTCGATCAATGTTAGCTGTCAGGAAACTAACCGATGTTTGAGCAGCTGGACAAGGACAACTCTGGGGCATTTCCGTCTGCAGGTGGCATGTGGGGCCCCAGTAGTGGGGCGAGGCAGGGCACTACAGAAGTGGGTGAGGGAAGAGCCCTGCCCCTAGGGGTTCAGAGTAAAGCATGCCTAATGGAAGGACAGCTGCTGGAAGGGGGGAGGCGGGAGGGAGAGTGCAGGAAACGCTGCCTGGAGGGGGCTCCGGTTTCCCAGGGGGTTCCTGGGCTCTGTGACCACAGGAACTGTGTCAGGCCGGGCAGCATCACCCCATCATCCCAGGCCAGGTGCTCCTACGGGACCCCCATGGAGAAGAACCAAGTGGATGAACCTCGAACCTCGGGGGGATCTGGATGATGGGAGGACCTGGCTGAAATGTCCCCTCCCTCTTCTGGGTGACTTCCCGGAGCTTTGTGGGAGCTCGCGAAGCGCTGTGCCCCCAAAGTACCTTCATCCTTAAGCTTTTACACAGCATGCCCCACGGTCCACAGGGTGCTGAGTCCCCGGAGGGCAGAGGCTCTGTCATCCCCGTACTGGCTCGGCCTCTTGGCACACCAGCACAGCAGAGGCACACAGACAAGATTTTGGGGGGCGGGGAGGTGCCTGGGTGGCTCAGTGGGTTAAGCATCCGACTCTTGATTCTGGCTCAGGTCACGATCTGATCTCACAGTTCGTGAGATCGAGCCCCATGTCGGGCACTGCGCTGGCAGCACGGAGCCTGCTTGGTATTCTCCCTCCCTCTCTCTCTCCCCCTCTCTCACTCACTCTCGAGCTCTCTCTCAAAATAAATAAATGTTTAAAAAAAAAAAAAAGAGCATTTTGCAGTGAGACCTGGGTTTGAGTCCTGGCTCACCCCTCAACCAAATGAGTGCTTGAACAAGTCTCGGTACTTAATACACTTAATACAGTGCAACTCCTATGAGCCCTTCACTTCTTCATCTAGTGGTTCACTCATTCGTTCGGTTCGTACTACTGAGTGCTTACTGTGTGCAAACTCCTGGTGGTGCTCACATTAAGGATAGAGCGGAGACAATAAACAACAGACATAATCAATAAATAAAGTATATGGTTAAGTTAGGGCAAGACGAGTACCATAGAGATAAAAAACAGTGGCAAAGGATAAGGGGATGGGGTGCTGAGGGCAGGGGCAGGGACGAGGGCAAGGCGCAGCATGAGATGTTTTTGCATATAAAGCATCTGACGTGATGGTTAAGAGAACGGATTCTGGAGCCAGAGTTGGGTTAAAATTTTTTTTTTTAACATTTATTCATTTTTGAGAGACAGAGAGAGACAGAGCATGAGCAGGGGAGGGGCAGAGAGAGAGGGAGACACAGAATCCGAAGCAGGTTCCAGGCTCCGAGCCGTCAGCACAGAGCCCAACGCGGGGCTTGAATTCACGAACCGCAAGATCATGACCTGAGCCGAAGTCGGACGCTTGACCAACTGAGCCACCCAGGCGCCTAGTCCAGACTTGGGTTTAAATCCTAGCATGTGCTAGGTGTGAGACAGTGGGTAAGTCACTTAACCTCTCTGTGCCTCGGTTTCCTCATCTGCAAAATGGGGATGATAACGATAGCAGCTACCATCAGGGGATTATTACAAAAACGGAGGTAATACACGTCAAGCGCTTGGCACAGTACTAGCACATTGTGAAGGCTGTATGAACACCGGACAGAAGCAACCAGAAGCACCGGCTAAATGTCAGTGTTACAACCGACAATCCTGGGGCTCGCCTTATTTCCCTGGGCCCCCTTAGGTGGTGGGCACGGGAAAGGGTAGGCAAGGTGGCCCTCAGCAACTTCAGCTCAGGATCCAGTTGGAACCCCCTTCCTCTTGGCCGTGCAGAGCGGGACAAGCCCACCAGCTCTGGACCAAGCTGGTCTGGGACTGAATCGCGTCTCTACCGTGGCCTGGCTGTGGGACCTTGGGCAGGTCTCAGGACCTCCGCAAGCCTTGGTCCCTCTTCTCTAAGGTGGGAATAATAATTGATTGCCAAGCCCCAGGCGCTGTTCTAACTTCTTTGCAAACATCACCTCATTCCATCCTTGTCACGACCTTCTGAGTTGGTTCCTTCGTTATTCTCTCATACGGGTGAAGAAACTGAGGCACAGACAGGTAAGAAGCTTGCCTGGTCTGGTGTAGCCAGGATTTGAACACCTATCTGCCTGACCCCAGACCTCACCCATCCCTGGCTATAATGCCACCCAGGATGGGTGCATAAGACACACATGCCAGGCTCAGCGTCTCAACTGGCACTGTCCCTGCCATCACCAGTTCCGTCCCCATGCGTGGCCGGAGGGAAGGTGGGTAGTTTGGGCCCTGGGGCCGTTTTGTTGTCATTTGCACTTTATTTTTTAATTTTTAATTTTGTTAATGTTTATTTATTTTTGAGAGAGAGAGACAGACAGAATGCGAGCGGGGGAGAGCAGAGAGAGAGGGAGACGCAGAATCGGAAGCAGGCTCTGAGCTGTCAGCACAGAGCCCGTCGCGGGGCTCGAACCCACAAACCATGAGATCACGACCTGAGCCGAAGTCGGATGCTTCACCGACTGAGCCACCCACGCGCCCCTCATTTGCACTTTTAGTTCTTTCCGCCAGGTGGAGAGTGATCATCTTGGGCTCCAAGTCTGCAGGTGGCCTGTATTTCACACCCTGTGCCCACCCTGCCTGCCACTCCCCCAAAATAATCCTGGTCTCTGCTACTTGGTGTCATCAAAACAATTAAATTTTAGGGGCGCCTGGGTGGCTCAGTCGGTGAAGCGTCCGACTTCGGCTCAGGTCATGATCTCGCGGTTAGGGAGTTCGAGCCCCGTGTTGGGCTCTGGGGCTGACAGCTCAGAGCCTATGAGCCTGCTTCGGATTCTGTGTCTCCCTCTCTGTGCTCCTCCCCAGCTTGCACTGTCTGTCTGTCTCTCTCTCTCAAAAATAAATAAAAAAACATTAAAAAAAACAAATTTTGAACATCCATATTTGGTCCGAACGCAGACCTCTCAGAGAAACCATGTTTCAGAAAGAAACAACAACAAAAGACCTAATAGACTAGGCTATTTGTTTTAACAAAAAGACCCAGAAGAGACTAAAATGTCTGGGGATGGGTGGGCGTGGGGGGTTACTTTGGGTCACTAGGGAAGCGGAGTCACTCTTCAGAGAGGATCCCAGAGGGCCACGTGGACAATCAGAAATAGACCTACCTGTGCTTATTCCAGTGTGCGGGTCTTTAAATAGAGCCCCGGGGGCATTTTTGTAAATGTGGGACGAGGTGTCCCTTCGGCAGGCTGTTTATGGGACTGGGTAGTTCCGGCCTTCAATGGGCTGCTTTGTCCTGTGTCTGCTGCAGCCACAGCCAGACAATGAGTGGCTCCAATTCTCATGCTCCTTCTGCCCGCTTTCCTTAAACAAACTCAAGAAGCAACGGTCAACCTGGGAGTGAGGCTTGCGTAAGAGCGCACGGAGAGGTGGCCGTGGCACAAGGGACCTTCCGAGGCTCCCTGGCAAGGACTTCCCTCTGGGGCCTCCGAAGGGTTCCAGAGCAGCTGCAGGGGACGGGGTGGGGGGCAGGAGGAGGACCCAAGGAAAAGCCTGGCCCCCTTGGTCCCTGAGTGCCCTGCCCTTCAGAGGCTCACCTTGTTCCTTGACCCCTAACACAGTGCACTTTCTGCTGTGGGGACATAGGGTCCCTATAGAAGGCTGTGATGAGTCCGGCCCTGCCAGGCAGGGGACAGGGAGGTGTCTATTTGTTCAGCCCTGTCCCATCCGTTCAGTCACTCACGGTGTGTGAGGCGTTGCTTCTATAGTCACAGTCACGGTGGCTCCATCTATGGGACGTGTACCGCCTACCCAGCCACGCGCTAAGCACCCCACGTGTGTTCTTTCTTCAATCCCCACAGCTCTGAGTGGGATTAGCCTCAGTTTATTATCCCCATTGCAGAGATGAGCAAACACACTCAGGGAGGCCAAGTTCCTGCCGTCGGTCAAGGGCAGGCTGGGGCTCTGACCCAGGGGTGCTCGATTCTGAGGCACATGACCTTCACCGCCAAGCGCTCCCACTTTGCCGATGCAGGAGGCACAGACCCTGCCCTCCAGGAGCTCAGCCTGGTGGGCGAGGGAAGCGAGAAAACAGACCGTTACAGAAAAGCTTTAGGGAATACTGGCCCAGGTGAGAAGGGGCCCCTAAGTCTAGCCCAAAGAGAGCCAGTAGGTTATAAAGAACTTAGAAGAGATCTTTGAGGTCAGTCTTTTAAGAAAAAGGTAAAAGACAGGGGAGCCTGGGTGGCTCAGTCAGTTAAGCCTCTGACTCTTGATTTCGGCTCTGGTCATGATCTCACGGTCGGTGAGACTGAGCCCCGCGTCAGGCTCTATGCTGACAGCACAGAGCCTGCTTGGGATTCCGTCTCTCCTGTCTCTGCCCCTCCCCTGCTCTCCCTCTCTCTCTCTCAAAATAAATGAGTAAATATTTAAAATAAATAAATAATTTAAAAAGGTAAGAGCCAAATGGAGGAAGATTTGCTCCCCCACCTAAACTGAAAGACTTCTGGGACAGGAGGAGGCGTATGCGTGTGTGCACTTATGTGTGTGAGCCTGCAAAGTGTGTGTGTGTGTGTGTGTGTGTGTGTGTGTGTGTGTGTGTGTGTTGAGTCTGAGGGTTGATAGAGGGGACAATGAGGCCACGCTTGACACTAGAGGCTCACGAACCTTCAGTAGATGTTGGGGTCTTGCCGTCAGTAGCATCAACCACTGACCTTGGTCATTCCACAGTCACACATATTCACTGAGACCCTCTGTTCGTGAGAGCCTTCTGTGTCAGTAGAGCCTCGGGGCTGTCAAAGCACGTTGAGTCCCCACCATGATGCGGCCTAGACAAGTTGTTTTTCGGATCGGGAAACTGAGGCTCGGTGCTATTAAGACCCTTGTCAAGGTGCACGTCACTGTCAAAGCTACTAGGACTCAAAAGCTTCAAGGACGGGGACTTAAAGACTATCTGTGTGAGCCAGCCAGCCAGTTGGTGACTCCTCTCCAGACATCTGTCCAAAGCGATTGCCGTAGCTTTTGTTTGAGTGCGTTTAAAAGGAGATGGTGCCTCGTGTTCCAAAGCACATCATCTGTCCTCAGAGAAACTTCACAATTACCAGCAAGTTCTTCCTTATTTTGAGTGTAACTCTATCACCCCAGTTCCCTCTGGGGGGCATATGCAGTGGCATCTCTCTCTTTCAGAGGCCAGCCCTCTGGAAATTCGGAAAAGACCCCCGAGTCTCAGCCAGGAGGCCTCCGACACACAGGGAGGCTGCCCACTGAGGCTCTTGTCCCACTGCCCTGGCATCAGGCCAGTCTGTGCCTGATTCTAGCACTCAGCAGGGGTGGCAGGGTGGGGAGACAGAGCCTCTGCCTAGTGACCAGCCCTCGGGACTTCTGCCCAACCAGGTCCACAGACTTGCTCCAGCCCCGTGGGGTCCCCCACCCTTGTGCCGACTTTGTCTGTCGAGACTTCTGTCCTCTCTTTCACGGAGCTGGAGAGACAGTAGCGAGGAGGCAGCAAAATGCCCTACTGTTCGCGCCTGCGACCCGCAGGCGTGAATCTCTCCCAGGACGCGTGGCCCCCTGACTCACCCGGGGCCCGCCCTGGGTAAACGTCCCGTGCTGCACTGTCCTTTCAGGGCGTACATTTCCATGAGGCCCAGGTTTGGTTCCCAGAACAGCAGTAAAGGAAGGACCCACACATTCCCCCAGCCCCCCTCGCTCAGCCGGTGTTGACAGAAGGACCACGTGACACGGGAGTGAGTAACGCAGGGGCCTGGACAGAGCGGGAGGGGGACCAGGAGCAGGAGGGCAGGGGCCGCGGCTGCCCATCACCTGGGACAAAGCCTGGCATTGTCCACACGCCCCTTCCCCAGCTGCCCCCTGCGGGGCTGCGGGAGGCTTCCAACCTAATTCTGAGTTGTTGGGGTGAGTCCTCCTCACCCACCCCCCCACCATAAGGGCCCATCCCCAGGGAAACGGTTCCTGCTTGGGCTCAGAAGGCAGCAGGTTAAGAATACCAGGCCCTGGCACTTTCCTTCCCTCCATCCCTCACCCAGCTCCTTGGACGGAGCCTGGCAGCGGAGGGAGGCCTCTGCATCTGGAATCTTCCAGCCCTCCTGTTCCCTTGGCTGGGTATATTTGTCTTGGCCGCCTTCACCTGGGCTTTTTACAACAGATTTTCTTTCCTTTGCTGCCCCCCCCCCACCCCCGCCCCGGCAGCTGGCCTCACGGTGCACAGAGCGAGGCTTGTTTTCGAGGGGCCACAGAACCCCACTCTGAGCAGCAGCCCACCCGTGTCTGAGCCCCCAGCTGCCAGTTCCCTCGAGGGCTGCGGAGAGCAGCCCCGGACAGAGTGGCAGAGGCAGGGCCTGGGATCACAGCGCTGGGAAGGGGGGCACGGGGAGGCCCGAGTTAGCAGGGGTGGGAGGAGAGAGACCAACCCACAGCTGGCACAAGGCAGCCTTACAGAGACTTGCTGGAGAAGATCAGGGATCGGACGGAGAGAATCCCAAAACCAGGTGGAGAGAAGGAGAAGGGAGAGCCTGAGCCGGTCTAGGGGGGGCCCCTAGGAAGAGGGGGACCTGCATTGGAGTCCCCACCCGCCCCTTCTTATCTGTCAGTTTCAGGCCCCTGACCCCTGCTCCTATTCTGTAACGTAGAAATGATAATACTTTACTTGCTCCAAGGTAAGGAACTGGACTTCTTGAGGTACTTTCCAGTTTGAAAACCTATGACTTAATAGTTGGGTTTGTTTTTTTTTTAATGCCAATAAAAGGTTATTTGTGTGCAAACAGAAAGTTGACATAACAAGATGGGCCTCAGGTGGGGGAGGGGAGGAGTTTTCTGCCCGGTGACGTCCAGATCCGGCGGTAGGGATGAAATCCGTTCTAAATCACAGCCAGTCCTCCTCAGGGGGGTGGTTTCTGAATAGAGGGGCCTTTATGGTTCCCTCTCCACGCCCCCTCCTGGGGCAGACTTTCCCCTTGAAGCCCCCAGCCTTGGCCCAGTGTCTCCCCCCACCACCCCCCAGTCCCTGACTCCCTGCTCTGCTAAGGCCCCCCTGCCCCTGACCTTGCCCATGGCCAGCTGGCCTGCAGAGCAGGCTTGGCACCCAGTGCAGGGCTCCTCTGCTCCGAGGGCAACTCGGGGCATGGGCTGCAGGCATGCACCTTCACGGTGCCCGTGCCTGGTTGGGGAAGCCTGGTGCTGGCTGAAAGTTCCTGTCCGCTCTGTCTCCTATGCCACGGAAGGATGGACAGACAGCCTCTCAGCCTCGAGGCCCACCCTCCCCCCACACACCTTGGGGTGCTCTCCTGGTCCCAGAATCCTCTCCCAGAGGCGTTTGCCCACACCACATCCCCACGGGACCAGGAGGTCACCCTCTCTTATCTCCAATTGTATCTCTGCGGGTCCTTCTCTGTGCAGGTCCCTGGTCCTCGCTGTGGCCTCTGGCTCAAAGTGTTGACATCCCAGTGGTTGTCCCCACAGCCTCATGGCTGCCGGCCCTGGCACACCCCAAAGAGTCCCGGCTCCTTGCCACTGCCCAGTCTGCACCCCACACCTTCATCCCACACTGTGCCCCTCTTCGCTCGGTCAGTTCTAACGGACTTGGTTCCTTGCCGCTTACTTGATCTGTAGGCAATTCTTGTCATTCTCAGTAATGTTCTATAAAGTCGCCTTGAACTGTGAATTGGCAAACACAGAACTGTCATTCTTAGGCGAGAACAGGGTCAGTTCCCGCCAGGTTCTCTGGTCACAACATTATCATCAACCCATCAGTACGCAACTTTGTCTTACACGCGGGTCCGTTTAAGGACGTCTTATTTAACAGATGCCGTTCGTTCATCAACACGGAACCTCGACTCCCGCCTGAACCAAGCTTATCTGACCTGTATTTCTTCCACGAGGCCCATCACACCAGCCAGCACTTCAGGACTTCGCTCTCGGGCCATTTTAAACAGTGAAATCAGGGGTATGTGGGTGGCTCAGTGGACTAAGCATCCGACTCTGGCTCAGGTCATGACCTCATGGTTCGTGGGCTCAAGCCCTGTGTGGGGCTCTGTGCTGACAGCTCAGAGCCCAGAGCCTGCTTTGGATTCTGTGTCTCCCTCTCTCTCTTCCCCTCCCCAGTGTGTAATCACTCTCTCTCAAAAATAAACATTAAAAAAAAAAACCCAGTGAAATCATCCACAAAAAGCACAAACTTGTAAAAAAAAAACGTGGCACTAAATAGACCACGAAAAGGACACTTGTTTACGGTGTGGAAGCAGAAAGAAGCAGGCAGCACGTTGCCTCGTGCAAGCCAGGGGGGCAACTCAAAGTTGTCACTGATCTGTGCACGTCTACAAATGACTGTGCCACAGTCAGTGGGTTTTGGATTGCAAATAAATCTTAGCAAGTAGGCAAAATCACAAAGACGTGATCGACGAGGATTGACTGCCTGCCTCTTGCTCTCCCCATCCTTCCTCCTTTCCTTCACCAAATCCTTCTGGATCTTCTCTGCCATGCCCTACCTTTGTCCACTCTGCCCCTGCATAGACACTTCCTTACTTGTTCACAGAGCAAATATTTATTGAGCACCAAGTACATATACCAGGCACGGTGCTAAGGACTTTGGGGCTCCAGAAAATGGATGGGAGTCTAGGTCAAGGGCTGGCGTACTTTTTGTGTAAAGGGTCGAAAAGTATTTCAGGCTTTGCAGGCTGTATGGTCTCTGCCACAACTACCTAACTCCGCCATGATAGCCCCAAAGCTGCCACAGATGATATGTAGGTGAATGAGCTGTTAATCCAATCAGGTGGTGGGTGGTAGTCTGTCCACCGACCCCAGGTCTAGAAGAGTCCTGACTCCTTACCACAGCTCTTTCCCCCTGGGCTCCTCACTCTCCACTCCCTGATTATCATCCATTTGCTCCTAGCTCCCCTGGAAATCCTACCCTAAAACTGCCTGGGACCCAAGGGCAGGGATCACGATTGTCCTGCTCCCTGGCATGTCAGGGTCTAGCACAGCAGGGGATCCATCAATTTACTGCAATGACAAATAAATACATAAATCAACGTCCCATATTTATGACTGTGCCCATTGGACCCAACTTTTGGCCCCAATACTCTTTAAAAAATATGTCGAGACAACTCCATGATCATACTTAAAGATAGAGACCTCGAGACCCTTTCTGGACGCAGCCCCTAAAATTGCAAGTGCTTCTTCAGGGATGAGGTGTCCTCCAGGCTCCCATCTGGACATTTTCCTCAGGGAAGGGTCCAGAAGGGCATACAGCCTAGACAATGAAAGGGAACTCTTCTTCCGTCTTTCTTCCTCCTCCTTATTCCTTTCTTTCCTCTCCCGGTTTCTCCTTGCCTTTCTCTCCACCGGGAAAGCTGGGTAGCCAGGTGGCTGCTGAGGGTTGCCTCTGGTCTAGGGTTTTTGGAAGTAGGGTAGAGGAAGTCCCTGACTCTGGGCTGTGTTGGCCAGTTCTTCCTCGCCCATGATGGGTGTCCCAGTGGGCATAACATTCCCCTGCACTAGGCTGGAGACCCCCTGGGACTGTGTCTCTTGGAGTCTTCACAAAGCTGCAGGCAGCTGGGTTCAGATCCAGAGAAAGACCAGCCCTCCAACAGAAGGTCTGTCACCAGCACAAAGCAACAACTCCCCAGGAAAGGGAGTTGGGCCAAGCGAGTAGAGAAGAAAATAAATTCCCAGCCCCACCGCCCTCGAATCCTACAGCACAGATTTGCCCGGAAGCCGTGGCCCAGACCCCGTGAATACGTACGTACACACGCACGCACACATGTACAAACCCGGCCTTGTGGTCCACAGGGCGGAAAAGAAATCTCAAGTTGGTGTAGAATGTCTTCTCAATGTGTCACTTCTATCTATAAAGTCTCCGCCCAATGGGGAAAGATTGAGCAAATCTGGGACATGAATCCTGGGCCTCAGAGGGTGACGGGAACTGTGGGCGTGTGTGAAGGTGAGTCATCTTTCACACTTGCTCACGAGCCTTCTATAGGTCCGTACAAAAATGTAGCCTCAGGCCACCCTTCGAGGCCGGGCTCTATAAGGGGAGCCCCGAGGGGACTGGCCCTGTACAACACAGAGGACAGAAACCCTAAAAGATAGAGAAGAGAGGAGAGGAGCACCATAGCGAGCTCTGAGCGAGCGCCCTCCACACCTGCGCCCGTGGAAGTAGGCTCCCATATGAATGTGGCCAGAGAAGGCAAGGAGAACTCACAGGGATGCTGTGTGGTGTGTTCTGGGACCCTCCCAGAACAGGAAGGCCCTACTATTCGAAGACCGCGTGAATGCTAAGGCCTATAACAAGCAAATGTTTGAGAAATGGAAGCCCTGGATGGGGCGCAGAGTGGCAGGGGATAAAGACTCGGGCAGCCCTGAGTCAGGCAGACACGGCTGTCCGGCCTGGGCCTATCCAAGCTCCAAACTCTTCATCCGTACCATGGGCTAACACTAGCGCCTCTCACCCCAGTCCTGTTGGATTAGTTAGATGATGTTTCGCACAGTGCTTGGCATGTAGAAAATCCGCGAAAGCTCCTCAGCCACAATGACACAGATGATAAGGGTGATGCCGGAGTTCTCTTAGCTCTTGGGAGCGAAGGCATACGTTACTCCGAGCTTCCACGTCTGCAGCCCCTGTCTTGTGGCTGTGTCATCTATGAAACGAGATGGCTTGGCCAAATGAGTCCCAAGATTGCTGCAAGAGCCCAAGTCTTAGGACCCTGGGACTTGTCGCATTCTAGGACTCCACGGAAAATAGCCGATGCCCTGATATGGTCCTGCTCGGAACAGGAATGGGAAAAGCCCAGCTGAGACACAAACCAGTAACATTACCCTGGTGGCTTATGTCCTCCCTTGGCCTTTGCAGCCAGGGTAACTGTGCAAAGAATAAAAGCAGTGCCTTGCAACCAGCGCACCCAGTCAACACACTCCCACCCTTCTGTGAATGTGGTGACCCACTTTTCTGACATGATCACCACGCATTCATTTTGCCTCGTGTAAATGGAACCCAACGGTACAGAGTCTTTTGTCTCTATTCTCCTTTCCTCAACGTGTTTCTGAGATCCATCTATGTTGTCGTGCCTATCCACAGTTCATTCTTCTTATTGCTGAGAAGTAGTCCGTTGTGTGGATATACCACGATTTGTTTATTCATTCATGGCCATTTGGGTTGTTTTCCGTTAGGGGCTATTACGAATAAAGCTGCTACGCTTTACAACAAAAGCCCCATTGGTGTTCCGTGGGAGAAAACTGTCTTGAAATAAAGGGTATTGGAGCAGCTGGATATCTATTTGGGAGAAAAGTAACCTTTACGTCTAGTTTACACATCACACAAAAATTGACACAAGGTGGATCACAGGGCTGAAGTAGGGAGGTAAAACACTTTTCTATGAGAAAACATAGGAGAATATTTTCATGACCTTGGGAAGAGCAAGCATGTTTTAAACAGGACATAAAAGGCATTACCCATTAAAGAAAAAATAAAAAGAAAGTGGGCTTCATTAAAATTAATAACCTTTTCATCAAAAGCCATCATTAAGGGGGCATGTGGGTGGCTCAGTCGGTTAAACATCTGACTCTTGATTTGGGCTCAGGTTATGATCTCATGATTTGTGAGATCGAGCCCTGCATCGGGCTCCGAGATGACAGTGCAGAGCTTGCTTAAGATTCTCTCTCTCTCTCCCTCTCTCTCTCTGCCCCTCCCGCACTTGCAGTCTCTGTCTCTCTCAAAAAGAGGGGAAAAAAAAGACTTGGGGCACCTGGGTGGCTCAGTCAGTTGAGTGCCCAGCTCTTGGTGTCAGCTCAGGTCATGATCTCACAGTTTCATGAGTCTGAGCTCCACATCAGGCTCCAAGCTGACAGCGTGGAGTCTGCTTGGGATTCTCTCTTCCTCTCTCTCTGCCCCTCCCCCACTTGTGCTGTCTCTCTTAAAATAAATAAACTTTAAAAAATTTATAAAAAAAAGATTTCATCAAGTATCTGAATAGATAAGCCAAAGACTCGGAGATGTTTGCTATATACGTGTGTGTGTGTGTGTGTGTACATATATATACATCTGAGAAAGCAGTGCTATTCATAATGTTTACTTTTAAAATGCCACAAGTCAAATATAAGTAAGAAAAGAAATAACTCAGTTAAAAAAGTATGTAGCGGTGCCTGGGTGGCTCAGTCGGTTAAATGTCCAACTCTTGGTTCCTGCCCAGGTCTTGAGCTCACAGTTCATGGGTTGAGCCCTGTGTTGGACTCTGTGTTAACAGTGTGGAACCTGCTTGGGATCGTCTCTCCCCCTCTCTCTCTACCCCTACTCTGTTTGTGTATGCTCTTGCTCTCTCTCTCTCAAAATCAATACAATAAAATTTTAAAAATTCTTTAAAAAATATGTGAACTATTTGAACAGAAACTTTTCAAAGGATACGCAGGATGGCTGGTAAGCCTAGGAAAAGATGCCCAACATCAATATTCACCAGAGCAATGTAACTTAAAACCACAATGAGACCCTACTGCATACACGTCAGAAAGACTGACGTTAAAGACACCGACGACACCAAGTGTTGGGGAGGATGTGGAGCACCTGGAACTGCCGTAAGCGGCAGGCGGGAGGGTGAGTTGGTTCAGCCACTTTGGAAAAGCATTTGGTAGGGGCTACTAAAGGTGAATAGCACCCTGTGTCCCAGCAACTCTACCTCTAGGTATATAACCAACAGGAAGCGTATTCACGAACAAGAATGACGATGGCAGCTTTCCCCATAATGCCCAGCGTACTTTAATCCAGATAAAATAGAAATGTCACTTCTAGGATGCCTTTGGTCCTAGGTTTGAGAGGACACGGGGTCAGAAAGGACTATGCGGAAAGCTTCGCGGCTCGGCTCAGGAAGGAGACTGATAACAAAGCGGGAAGGGAAACAGGTGGTCCCTAGAAGATCATGAAGAACCTGCAGATGGGGGTGACTGTGATCTCAGCTAGCTAAGGGGGCCCCGTGGAGCCAGCCTTGAGCTTGGGATGGGGAGCGAGAAGCCAGGGGGAGTGAGGTCTTTGAGGGGGAACTTCTCCGTTTTTCACGTCATGAGTGGGCACCCACTGTCCGGGGAGACCCGTGAACACTGGGATCCAGGTCACCTGCGCCAAGCCGCAGGTGGAACTGGTCCTGCTTCCAGAGAACCGGACCTTCAGCCGCTCTGCTTGCCCAGGCACATCTACCAGCTCTTCTCCCAATGCCACTGCCACTGCCGGGGAAGGGCTGTGCCAATGCGGAGCCGGGAAACCCCTGGACCAGGGGCCCTGTATCTACCCACGTTGGCTTGTGTGCCCAACATGACATCTTTCCTGAGAACAGAAATAACCTCATCCAGACACAGCACGGAAGGCACATTTGACAAGGGGACACGTAAGCATTTCCTAGAGCAGACACCATGGCTTCAGAGCCCGCGGGCAAAGAACACACGTGGGGCTTGGTCCTAAGGGACCTGGATCTTACACAGGAAATATTTGGGTAACCCTCCCACCTCAACACCCACACTTGCTTAAACTTCACCTCCTGGTGATAGGGGAGAACCAAAGAAATGTGTCATTTTTAGTAAGAGGAACTCTTGAAAAATATTGTTAGGAAAAAATAGAAATAAATAGAAATTTCACCTGCTTTCAAAGCAAATAGCCCACAGGAAGCCACAGGACTATTTTAAAATCTCATATTGAAAGTCCAGGAGAGACGTGAGCTGGGGCTCCAAAGAAGTAGCTGCTAAAAAATGAACCTGTTTTGCTGGGCTGGTGAAATGGCCCAGGTCATTAGTAGAGGAAACATGTCATTTCAAAAATGGGAAGGGAGGGGCGCCTGGGGGGCTCAGTCGGTTAAGTGTCTGACTCTTGGTTTCAGCTCAGGTCATGATCTCAGGGTCGTGAGATTGAGCCCTGCGTCGGGCTCTGTGCTGAGTGTGGAGCCTGCTTAAGATTCTCTCCCTCTCCCTCTCCCTCCCTGTTTGTGCTCTATAATTTTTTTCATTTTAAAAAATGGGAAGTGAGTCTAAGGAAACACTAGAACGCAGAAGTCCCCGCAGGGAGGCAACTGGTCTGCCCAGCCAGGGCGCTGAGCCTGCCCCTGCCTGGTCACACCTGTACCTCTTCCTGATCTGTTTAAGGCCCTGCACTGTCCTTCTCTGTGCATTCGAACTTCTTCTTATAGAAGCACCGAGTTCTCTCTCCCATAAGCCTTTCTTCTTCTTCTTTTTTTAATGTTTATTTACTTGAGAGAGAGAGAGAGAGAGAGAGAGAGAGAGAGAGAGAGGAGGAGCAGAGAAAGGGGGGCGGACAGAGGATCTGAAGCAGGCTCCATGTGCACTGTCGGTACAGAGACCGACATGGGACTCAAACTCACAGACCGCGAGATCATGACCTGAGCCAAAGTCGGACGCTTAACCAACCGAGCCACCCAGGTGCCCCCATAAGCCTTTCTTTTATGGGCTGTCTTGATAAGGTTTCTGGGTCAAAAGTGTGATTCAAGGAACTTCTTACATGAGACACCTCAAACCAATAACACAAGCTAAACTGAGTGTGTTAAATGCCCTGAGTGAGGGAGTGCAGGGGACTTTGGGAGCCCAGAGGAGGACACCCAGCCCCTCCGGGGGTAGCAGGGAGGCCTTCCAGTGACCCAGTGCTTGAGGTGGGTCTTGAGCCAGAAGAAAAGAAGGAAGGACCTTCCAGGGGGAGAAGCCCCACGTGCAAGAGCACAGAGCTGTGACTGCTTAGCAGGTGGCAGAAGGCCTGAGGGAGAGAAGCCGGACGGGAGGAGAGAAGGCCAGACCTGAAGGAGACATTTATGCCTCACCCCTCTTTTCAATTTACCCCGAAGGCACACACGTGGGTAGGCAGCATGGGTCTCATGCTGTGGGGCCGCGTCCGACTCCCCTCCCCCAGGGATAAAGGCACTGCTACAGGAAGGGAGGTTCAGAAAAGAGCAATTACACCTATCAGGGCACAGAGAACCTAGTCTGCAAATAGATGTATTTGTCTTGTCCGGTCTCAAGAGAATCGAGAAGAGACAAAGTCTTCACGTCAAGAGGCACACGGAGAAGGCTCAGCACTTCAAAATGGTGGCAGTGGGGAGTACCCCCAAGAAGCTTAGAAAGGGGTGTTTGGGGAGGAACGACAGCGAGCAGTACTTTACGCAGGAAGCTGCAAACATCTGGAATTAATCCACCCTAGGGACGGTAGGGAGGCAAACAGAAATCCGTTCAAGGAGGGTTTTGATGATTTCAGGGGTGGGAGGGCACAGTGATTATTAAGGGAAGCTGGGGATGTTTGGGACTTAGGCCCAACCGCTTGAGGTTGGAGTCTTGGAGCACCAGCATGCTTTCCCAGCAAGCTTTGCAGACGGGGCAGACCAAGGGCTGGGTCAGACTGACCACTCACCCAACCCAGCTGGCACGGCCACTACTTCCTGCATCACTGACCACAAGCCCGGCTGACCCTGGTTCTGATAATGATGGGGAAGCAGGACTCAGAGAGGGAGGGGTCGAGCCTGTGAACTCACCCTACATAACCCACCCTATTCTCTTCCCTAGTTGCACACAGATGGTGCCAACCTCTAGTTCCTGAGAAGGGCTATGGATGGACGCCCCGTCCATGGGCTTTGAGCAGCATCTGAGCTTGCTTTCTTCGTAGGGGTCTCTTTATCGCAACAGGAAAAGGCCTATTTTCACATGGATATCACTTACGGGTGCCATGAGGGCCAGATGTGAGGTTTCTCCGTTCAGCGTCAGGGGTAGGGACATGGAGACAGTAAAGAAAACAATCCGATAATCACAAGGAGGAGGAGATGCCGAGAATAGGGGACAGAAAAATGGAGACAGCAATACCGCTCTAAGCAGGAGCAGTCATAATGGTGAGGCTGACGGATGAGATTGAGCCCTGGGAGGACCGGTGGAGAAGGCAGAGTGCAGGTGTTGTAGATGAAGCCAGCGGAGGTGAAGATAAATCCGTGGTGTTAGTGAAGGCAGAAACGATGGAGGCGTGAAGGCACTGGAGGTGATGACGGGGGTGAGGATAAATGGAGACCGTCAGGGATTCCTGGAGTGTGTGGGTCTTGAGCCAGCATCTACACACTCGTAGAGTTTACATAGAGAAGGACGTCCCAAGCCAGGGAAATGTGAGTGCAAATCTGAGGGGACAGAATAAGTTGGCTGTATCTGTGGGGCAGGGAAGACAGCGTCCAGGAGAGGGGGCACCCGAACGCTGGCCTGGCATGGGGAACGGACTGCCACGAGGAGAGTAAACCCAGACAGAGGCGTTCAGATTCTGGGTGGCGAATGGAGAGCCCTGGAAGCCCGGAGCAAGGCAGGGCTGTTAGAGAAGAAGGTGTGCTGTGGGTGGTCTGGAAACGGTGAGCCGGCTGCTGGGAGGTGCGGCTTTGGGCTCGGAGACGCCGAACCCTCCGGACTGCGGCAACCAGCGCCAGGTTCCTGCCAGGGAAGGGGCTGGCTCTGGCTGGAGGCTCGCTGAACCCCAAGTCTGAGTATTTGCTCCTTCTTTCCTGAAGTCCAGATTCGAACCACTCCCATACCTTAGCTCTAATTCAGTGACACCCGAGAATCAGGATGCGTTTCGTCACATCTGACCCTTTGTCGGGCCGGATGGCGGTAGCGTGCTGTAGCCAACTCGAATGGGCCTGTGACAGCTGATTGTGCAGATGTCTTCTCAAATTCAAGTTCGGTGACATAAGCGTGGGTAGCTTGATATCAGCTGTGGGAGCATTTTATACCACAGACACTGGCAAATGCTCTAAGTTGGCTTTTCTGTTCCTGGAGATCCGATTGTTAAACATTTACCACCACCCCGCTGACCGCTCTCCGGGAACCCCAACAAGAGCGAGGATACTTCCCATGCCAGGCCTGGGCACACAGCACATCCCTGCATTCTAATGTCATTTGTGATGTTTCAAACCGAACTCGTGTTACAGTAATTTCGAACCCCGATAGGCAGGGAAACTCATCAGGCTGGCCCGGATATTTTCCCCAGCTTCTTCTTATAACAAAATTCAAAATGTGCACGAAAGTTGAAGGAGCACACAATGACCGTGCATACACTTTCCAAACGCATAATCAAATTTTTGCCCATTGTCTAGAGAATGGCTTTTTCTGTTTTCTCTCCCAAACAAGGATCCAATTAAAGTTCCCCAATGCATTTAGTTGTTTTGCTCCTTAACTCTGTGTTTCTTCTTCTTTAGTCTCTTTTCATAGAGCAAGGGTCTGAATTTTTCTGCAAAGGGCCAGATAGTAAACATTTTATGTTTTGCAAACCAAGAAGCAAAATCAAGGTCGGTACTCAGATTAACAACCATTTCAGGCCAGGGCGCCTGGGTGGCTCGGTCAGTGAAGCATCCGACTCTTTGATCTCAGCTCGGGTCATGATCTCATGGTTAATGAGATGGAGCCCTGCATCCGTGCTAACAGTGCAGAGCCTGCTTGGAATTCTCTCTCCCTCTCTCTGCCTCTCCCTTTCTCTCTCTTAAAAATAAATGAAAATTTTAAAAAATTAAAATGTGAAAGGCTTTCTTAACTTACAGCTGAACAACAACAACAAAAAAGCAATGAGCTAAATCTGCCTTTTGAGCTGTAGGTTGCTAACCTCTGATTTAGAGCCCTTTGTCCTCATTTTCTGCCCCATGACCATGGATGTGTGACCTGTGCATTTGAACAGGGCCCTGGGTGCTCAGAAGGACCCAGTGCTTGGTATGATGTTTCTCCTTGAAATTTTTTTCCCCCTGAAATTTGATCTTTAACTTCTAAGTGAAGTCTGATGAACAGACCGTAGATAATGTGCATGAGCAGAGGAGACGTACACAGTATGCACGAGTGGCCATTCCCAGCCACCCATCTGTGCACAGTGTCTCCAGTACCCCGTGAGCACACCGTTCCAGGGGACCCAGGATGTATGTTACACCTACAACAGAGTAAAGAGGGCACCTTTGTTCAAAACAGGGGCTTTCTATTCAAACCAGAACTAGCTTCAAATGCAGAAAGAAGGCAAGAGGGTTCTAAGAAACACACATGGCCAAGGAGCTCTGTCACACCCATCCCTACTCACCTGACTTCCCAGGGACTGGCTTCCTTGTAACTTACCCCACAAATGAGGACATTCAAGGGAAGGAAATGATAGAGCAATCTTTTCCTTCCAAGACCTCCTTATTTATAAATGCATGGATGGTAGAGAGGGTTGGCAGAGTATATCAGGAAGTGATATAAAAACAGCTGTGTTAGTTTTGTGCAACATTTCCATGGTTCTGGTAAGAACCAAACACATATGCATGTACAAAGTATGAGACACGAAATGTGTAATTTTGGTGATTCCACATATGAGCTAAATGCTTTTATGTTTGTGTTTACAAGTGGCATTGGGATGCCTGGGTGGCTCAGTCTGTTAAGCGTCCGACTTCGGCTCAGGTCATGATCTCGCAGTTCATGAGTTCGAGCCCCGCGTCGGGCCCTGTGCTGACAGCTCAGAGCCTGGAGCCTGCTTCGGATTCTATGCCTCTCTCTTTCTCTGCCCCTCCCTTGCTCATGCTCTGTCCTCTCTCTCTCTCTCTCTCAAAAATAAACATTAAAAACTTTCTTTTTAATAAAAAAATAAAAAATAAAATGGCATTGCACACGGGGTGCCTGGGTGACTCAGTCAGTTGAGTGTCTGACTCCTGATTTCAGCTCCGGTCATGATCCCAGGGTCATGGACTGCTTAGGATTCTCTCTTTCTTTCCATCTGGCTCTCTCCCCTGCAATCAATCAATCAATCAATCAATCAATAAATTGAATGATATGCCCATGCCATGTGTTTTTTTGATGTTTTTAATTACTTTTGAGAGAGAGAGAGAACAAGAACACAAGTGGGGGAGGGGCAGAGTGAGAGGGAGACACAGAATCCGAAGCAGGCTCCAGACGCTGAGCTGTCAGCACAGAGCCCGACGCGGGGCTCGAACTCGATAACTGCGAGATCATGACCTGAGCCGAAGTTGGATGCTTAACCCACTGAGCCGCTCAGGCGCCCCGATGCCAAGATTTTTTTTTTTTTTTTTAAAGTTGTTTGAAATAATTATTCTCTCCTGAAAGTAATATCAATTCAACAGGGAGCTGGGTTCATTCGCTTCTGCTTGTATTCAGTTTTAGGGTTTTATTTCGTTTTATTTTCAAATGTGTAAAGCGTTTGCACAGTTCAAAAGTTAAAGTGATATAAAAGGATGTACTCAGAAATGTCTACCCATCATCTTTATCTTCTCCAGCTCATTCTGCGAACTATGTCAATACCTAGTTACTATTGTCACTTTTTCCTTACACAGAAGGTAACACTATGTACTCTTTTAGGCATCTTGTTTTTTTCCACTGAACAATATATTCTAGAAATCGCCCTACGTGTGTTCACAGGGGCCTTCCTCATCCTGTTTTAGGCCTGCCTGGTGCTCACGAGGCGGACCCACCACAGCATATTCAACCAGTCCCCTACCGATAGGCGTTTGGCTGCTTCCTATCTTTTGTTTTACCCACAATGCTGAAGTGAGTAACCACGTACTTGTTTACCGACTTGTATTTTCAGCGTTAGATCCCTGGAATTAGACGGTTGGTCCAAGCCTACCTGCCTACGCCACTGGATTAGACGTCAAGCTCCCCGCCATTTTGCACTCCCACAGCGCGGCCTCAGAGAGAACTGCCAAGCTTTGGGATTTCTGCCGACTTGATAAGGGAGAAATGATGGTTTAATAAAGTCTCAACATGCATTTCTCTCATTGCTTGCAAGACTGAACACAGTTTAACATGTTTGACATATTTACCTTCCCTTTTTCTGTGAATGGTCTGCTGGCATCATACACCCATTTTTCTATTATGGTTTTTTTTAATTTTTTTTAAATGCTTTATTTATTTTTGAGACAGAGAGAGACAGAGCGTGAGCAGGGGAGGAGCAGAGAGCGAGACACAGAATCCAAAGAGGCTCCAGGCTCCGAGCTGTCGGCACAGAGCCCGACGCGGGGCTCGAACTCACAAACCGCGAGATCGTGACCTGAGCTGAAGTCGGACACTCAACCGACTGAGCCACCCAGGCGCCCCTATTACGTTTTTGCTCCTTTTCTTCTCAGTTTCAAGATGCGATTTACACGCCAATGCTTTACCTGTGATACAGACCGCAAATATCCGCCTCCACCTCCCCAAGGGTGTCATTTTGTCTTTTGACTTGGTTTATGGTGCTTTTGGAGAGATTTTGTTTTTAGGGGAAGGGGGAAAGCAAGAGGCAAAATCGACCAGCACTTCCTCGGCTGTGTCCTCAGGATCTCAGGCCACTATTGCCCTTCCCAGGCCATGAAAACTACCTGGAATCAGATGTGCAAACACGCAGGAGCTGGTGAGACACCGAGCCACGGAGATGAGCGTGAGCACGGTGATGGCTGCCACACCTCCTCCCCTCCAAGAGCTTAGGTGGGGGCCAGCAGGCGGCGGGGGACCAGCCCTAAGGGAGAGGCCGGGGTCAGTCCCTCCACGGGCTGGGTCTGTCCAGAGGCTGTGAAATTCCTCCCGAGCTCGACAGGACGTGGCTTTTGGACTCTGGTGAGCAAAGCATTCCACACCCCACCCAGACTGAGGCATGAAGGAGGCCAGTCATGAGAGGGGAGGGGCAGGACCCTGAGTCAGTCCTTCTGAGTGGGACCCTTGCTGACTCACCCAGGCTGTGGGCCCTTCCCACACCTGGAAGGACAGAAAAACACCACCGATGCCGATTCTAGGACTGGGGGCACAGTGCTCATTCCCAGCTGCCTCCCTCTGGGTGCACGAAATACAACGACTAAAATTATAACTGATAATACTAAGTGTTAATATCTCTCAACACTCACACAGTCCAGTTTGAATGAGATGAAATTTCCACCCCCGTGGGCCCAGACGGCTTGAGTCCTGGCAGTTCCGTAAGGCCAGATCTGAAACGTAGCAGGATGTCCTAGATATTTTCTATGTATCGTGTCATTTGATTCGCACACCTCTACAAGGTAAGGGTCTCACCTGAAGAATCGAGGCCCAGAGAAGGAAGACCCACCCTCAGCACCTGCCTCTTCTCTCTTCCTGTCTGTCTGCAAGACTTTTCCCAGACCAGGGCTCGTTCATTGCCAAGGGCAAGCCTCAGCCAGTGGGGACAGGAGCTCGTGGGTTTGTGCTCCAACCCCCTGCCCTGGGCAGTCGAGGAGGACGCAAGTCTGAGCCACGTTCTACGTGATTTCTCAGACCTCAGTCTCAAGTGACATGGAGCCTCAGTTGCTCAATCTGTCCCCAGCCCATTAACATAGTCTGTATGGGGGGCGCCTGGGTGGCTCAGTCGGTTGGGCGGCCGACTTCAGCTCAGGTCATGATCTCACAGCTCGAGAGTTCGAGCCCTGCATCGGGTTCTGTACTGATAGCTCGGAGCCTGGAGGCTGCTTCGGATTCTGTGTCTCCCTCTCTCTCTGCCCCTCCCCTGCTCGCACGCTGACTCTCTCTGTCTCAAAGGTAAATAAACATTAAAAAAATTTTTTTAAAAACATAGTCTATATGGGTTTTCCTCTCTTTCCTGTCTCACTTTGCCAACTCCCTCGCTAGGATGACCTATCAAATAAGCCACCTGCTTCCAATGACTTGTCTCATGGACACTTGGCTTCCGGTTTGGACTCTACTTATTAGTTACACGGCACTCCCTCCAGGTCTCAGTTTCCCTGCTGGAAAGGGGGGGCTACCATCTCTCACGGCAGAGAACGCATGGTGCGAGATCATGATTTCTCAGAGGCAATGAACATGCCCTGCCCGGCAAAGGGGTCGACACGAAGGATGTGTCATACCACCTATCAACTGTGCCAGAGTGAAGACACCAAAGTGATTCTGTGGCAGCCAGGGACATGCCCCAGAACAGTAGCAAAAATTAAAACAATGGCCCTCTCCCCTTCTGTCCTTTCTCTAGGCCAGCTTCTCTGACTTCTGACCTGGCCATTTGTCTTCTGCATTTTCTAACAGGCCCGTGATGGCCATGAGAGCTTTGACGACGCCAGCCTGCTCATGTGAGTGTTGTCCTTCTAAACGATGTCTTTTTAGGAAGCAAAAGGAGTGTTGGCATTCACGGAGCGGCTACCCTGCTGGACGCTTTATATAAATGATCCTTTTTAGTCCTCACAAGAACACTGCCACAGCAGTGTCAGGAGCTCCACTCTATAGATGAGGAAAACAATGCCCGGAGGTTAATGTCCAAGGTCGCTCGGCAAAAAGTGGGACAGCCGCCATCCAAACCCAAGGCCGTCTGCCTCCCAAAGCCTGAGTTCCTCCAAGAGTCTACACATTCCTCATCAGGAGGCCAAGCACTGTGTCCAGTGACACTGTCATGGGTCACAAACTTTCCTTAAGAACTGTCTTCAGGGGCGCCTGGGTGGCTCAGTCAGTTAAGCAGCCGACTTCGGCCCGGGTCACGATCTCGCGGTCCGTGAGTTCGAGCCCCGCGTCGGGCTCTGTGCTGACGGCTCAGAGCCTGGAGCCTGTTTCGGATTCTGTGTCTCCCTCTCTCTGACCCTCCCCCGTTCATGCTTTGTCTCTCTCTGTCTCAAAAATAAACGTCAGAAGAAAAAAAAAAGAACTGTTTTCATTGCTAAAACAACTAGGCTCATTGAAACTTGGTTGTTCTTTATTGGTTAGCCTTTTGCTTTCTCCTCTTCTCCCTGGAAGCAGCACAGTGTGGAAGTTAAACTGGCAGACTCAGGTATCAGACCAGTGGGTTTGAATCTGCTTCCCTGCTGTTTGACCCTGGACAAGTTACTTAACCTCTCTGTGTCCTCATATGTAAACTGCGGACAAGGGAATCCTATTGGGTCTCCCTAGAAGGGCTGTGAGGACAAAGCAAGATAATCAATGCTTGTAAAGTGCTTAGCACCACACCTAGTGCATAAAGGGTGTTCGGTAAACACTGGTAATTACTATCCTTCCCAGGAAAGCCCTGGAAGATTCCCCATCCCTTCCATGTGTGCTTAGGGCTCCCTCGTCTGCACCCCAGGCTGCCTGTCATTGTCATTTAACCCTTGGGTATTGTCTTGTCTGCCACCTTATACCAGGCATAATAAGTTCTGTTCTCTGCGGGCTGGGGTCATTCCCAGACCCGGTGGGCCAGGGGGGTTCTTAGCATGATGACCGCCAACCTGCTAATCACCCCTAGCAAACGATGAGCACCCTCAGGATATTCTCTTCCCCATGCACCCAGAACAATGCCGGGCTCATAGCAGACCACGGACGAGTGAGGTCCAAATGACCATTAGCTATTTTTAATTTTAAAACATCAACCATCTCCGCTGAGAAAATTCAAGATCGTTTAGAGAAGGGGCTGGGAGTCGTTCCTCAAATAGTGGCAGCCTCACTGGACATGTGAGAATCCAGCCTCCCCGGGGAGCAAACTCATTTGCATGGGTAAATTCTGATCTGTGGTTTTTCAAATCAGTGCTTCTTTGTGCCCCTTGCAGCGCTGTGCACACAGTAGGAGCTCAATAAATAGGTGTTTATTTATTGAAGTACTCCAGAGCCCCCGAATTTGCAAACAGAAACCAGAATCAGAGCCTCCTCCCTTACAGGCCAGGCCTTGGTCCATCTGGGCAGACAGATGACCATTCACTGGCCTGCTCCCTCTGGGAATACTGTCCTGGCTGCAAGCAGGGCTGCTGAAAGGGGGCCATTCTCTCATCTCAGAAGGGCCTCAGACACTTCACAGTGAGCATTTTTTTCTCAACTGCCTCGCTTGACCTTCGGGCCTAACGGGCAGTGGGCAAAGCCCAGGAAAGGCCTGTAACGAACGGCCTTCCACCAGTCCACGACTTACTCTGCTCTTTTGGACTTCCCATCCGGCACTCTCTGGGCTTTCTGGGACCTTGGAAAGCACAGAAGACCACAACATTCCCTTCCTTCCCACTGGGGTGGGCGTTGGTCTGCACCAACAGTTAGGAGGCTCCTTCCTGTGGCCACAGAACCTGCACCTCCATGTTCTCCCTTTCCCTGTCTCCCTCCGCCACGGGAGGGAATCATGGTGCTCAGGTATCTTAAATTGCAACAAAAGTACCGACTAACCAGTATGAGGATTCCAGACAGCCCAGGCAATTACAGCATACCTCCCCGTGCAGACTGGCATGCTTGGGAAGGGCAGGTACTGCTGGTCACTGGCCTAGAAACCCGTGCCCCCTTGAGTAGGTCTGGGGGTGGCTAGCGGAGAAGGTGGGACATAATGGAGCCAGGTGGGAGGATGTGGGGCGTGAGTGTGTGTTTGGAGAAGGAAGAGAGCTCTAACAGGAGACACTCGGGGGTGTCCTGAGAGATCCAAGTCAACTGGTGTCATCTCTTGCTTTTGATATCTCTCCCCAACCTTCTAGCATCTTCATAAGGTCATTTACTAGAGACCATACAGGACAGAGCACCATGATCCCACCACAGGTCTAGGTACTAGTCAAGGGTTTAGGTTCTGGGGAGTCGGAGGCCTGAGTTCAAATTCCCATTTACCAGGTGACCTTGGGCAAGTCAGGAACTATTCCAACTGTCAGTTTCCTCATCTGTCAAAAGACAGAGGCTAATACTTCCTACCTTGTAGAACTGGGATATGGAAAGCACAGAACCCAACACAGCGTGAGTGCTGAGCATGCATGAGCTACCATGATTATCAAATGCAAAAACAGAAGGGTGCACAGCCAGCAAGAGGTTGTCCTAATTGGCTGGAGCTGGGGGCAGGTGTGAAATGTCATGTGAAATGGCACAAAAGACAGATTGGAGGCCATGCTACGGCTGTGGCGGGTAGGAATTTTATACTTCATTCAGTAGACATGGGGAGCCATCGAAGGTTTGTGAGCAGGAGAGAGATGAGAGCAGGGCTGGGGCCAGGGAACACGGTGAGAACGGAGAGTTTACCGAGAGAGGAGGATTCAGCCTGTGGCCTTGTCACCAATGCCTGTGTGTTCAGATCAGGCCAACCCCACTCCCCACCCTCAGCCAACTCAGCAAACAGAGGCAGCCTTGCCATTGAAGATCCTGGCTGTCTTCTCTCCTGCCCCTGGACGTGAACGTGAAATCCTGCTCGAATAACAGGACTCAGTGAGAAAGAGCAGCTCTGCACGCCTCTCTAACCTGGCCCTGGTTTATTTCATGCTGATCCAGGGTGAGCGCCTCATTTTCACACATGTTTCTTCTCACTTCCCTGGGATTTCTTCCCCCGCCCCAGCTCTGCAGTTCTCTGCCAACCTCCGATAAGGCGATCCTTAGCAAATAACTGCCCAGGCCTGGCGGTCTGTCCCATGTACCCGTCATGTTGAATCTGTAGGTAGGGAGAGCTAGGGCCAGCGGGGAGCCATCTGCCAAAGCCAATGTAATCACAGCGAAGGAACAGCCTTTGGAGTCAGGCCACAGGACCCCTGAGGGCAGACACTGGGTCTGCCTTGTTCTCTGATGTATTCCCGGCACTTGGAACAGTGCCTGGCACACAGCAGGCGCTCAATAAATGGATGCTAAGCAGAGCAGTGAGTGAGGGATGCCGCCCACTTGCTGTGCAAGCGTAAGGAATACTGTGCAGGGTCTGGGGACATCCAGCTCACAGGAGCCTTGCTGCCGTTCGCCAGGCGTTGGGAAAGGGCAGCCGCTCCTCGAGGTGTGCGGTGGGGGGTGGGTCGTGAGCCCGTGCTGGAGGAGAGGGCAGGTGGGCAGAGGCGTGTTGGCAGAGCCACCTCTTCGGAGGAGTCTGGCCAGGGAATGCGCAGGGAGAGATGCTACGTCCAAACAGCTCGGCGCCCACGTCCTCGTCGGCCCCACCCTCAGCCAGCACCCGCATCCACGCCCACCGCGGGGGTGATCACGAGGAGGGCACCCTCGCTGGCCTCCGCCGGCGGCGGGTGCCCGTGACCCACCGGCAGGGGGCCTAGCAGGCGGGGTCTGCGGGCCCGGCCTTGCAGGGCCTCGCGGAGCCCCGGGCAGGCCCCCAGGAGCCCTGGCAGAGCGCCCCCCAGCAGGCGTTCGCGTCAGGCGGCACGTCCCCTTCCCGGCGCTGTCGGGACGCCGGGCCGCGCGCGCGGGACGGAGAGGACCCCGGGAGGTCTGGGCGCAGGGCACGCGTCCGAGGCCGCCGAACAAGGGCGGGCTTTGTGCAGCGGGCGGGCGGCAGGACGGCCAGTCCCCGCGCCCCGCCCGGCCCCGTCCCGGCCGCTGCCCGCGGATTCCTGCGGCCGCCGGGGCTTGGCGGCGCGGCGCGGCGGGCGGCGGGCTGGGCCCCGGGCCCTGGCGCTCCCCCTCTCTCCGGGACAGGAGCTCCGGAGCCGAGAGAGGCGCCCGGACCTCCGACGGAGGCACATCGTCCACCGAGTCAACAGACTGCGGCGGGCGATCTCCGCACGGGATTGCTCTCCGCGCTCCGCGAGCCGGCGCCGAGGCCAACCCGGGGCCCACCTGGGGCGCCTCTTGCCCACCTGACGGGCCCCAACGTACTACCCCCCCCCCCCCCCGCGGGGTTTGGGGTGCTAGGGAGCCCTCCCTCCTGACCTCCCGCGCCCGGCCTCCCATGGTCCTCAGGAGTGAGGGGCTTGCACACCTGAGACACCTGAGTGAGTCGAGCCTGGTCCTGCCCCCGGGGAGTCTGTGCTGAGCCCACGACCGACCGGGAGGCGCAGGTGGGAGCCCGAGCGAGGTCTCTCACCCAAGCCACACCCACCAGGTGCTCCCAGAGCCGTGGCCACAGCCTACCTGATCCCCCGGCTCTGTCCCCGACCCGCCTGGGGTCCATGTGACCTCGGGAAGGGAATCGTTGGAATGTTCTCTGGGACTTCCTACACTGCTAGAAAATGTCCACACAAAGGAGTGTGACATTTTGGGAGGCAACTTGGCAACATCCGGCAAGGCCTTTAAAATGGTTCTTCCTTCTGATCAGCAGTTTCAAGGAAGTGATCCTAAGGGAGGAATTATAAATGTGCACAAAGATGTTCACTGTGGCATTACTCATAATACCAAAGCAACTGGAAACAAATTTATGGCCAACAATTAACTATTATATACACATTGCAAGGCATGGACATGAGAGAAACTGTCATGACATACATTTGGTGGGGAAAACGTAAGCCACAGAGCCATATGTTTTCAGTTGTAAGAGCTCTGGTAGGTCCTGAGGAAGCCAATGTTCTGCGTATGCAGAAGCCGAACACTAAAATAAAAAGAAACCAGGATTTCCAAATACACACCATGCCTAACAACATATTATGCAGGGATTTCTAGACGACCAAATAAAATAGTACTAGCCAGCATTCACTAAGTGTTTATGATGTACAGGGAAATTTTTAAAAATTAGATGAAGACACTAGAAAAGCAGAAAAGGGGTAAAAGATGCATAGGAAATGCAAGATAAATAGAAAACATACAGTAAGATGGCAAAAATAACTAATCATTACAGACGGTAAAAGTTTAACCATTTAAAAGTTTGCTGACTCGGTTAAAAATACACGCAAATCAAAAAGTAATAGAATTACAAGGAGAAATTTATAAATCCACAATCCTGTAATATTTACAAGAGAAACAATCAAAACATGAAAGAGAAAGGCTAAACTAAGGCTGAAAACAATATACCAAGAAACAAACCCTTCCTGCCCCACATACAAAGCTGCTGTGGCCATGTTAAACTTGAAGGGAAAAGCTATTGTTGAGACTCTCAATAACCGCATGATTATAAAAGGAGTAATTCACCAGGAGGCTATAACAATTGTAACAACATAATACATTTAGCATCCAAATCTATAAAACAAAAAGTGATAGGGCTACAAAGGAAAATGTATAAATCCTCAATTATAATGGGAGATTTTATTATGCTTCTCTGATACATCAAGCAGACAAAAATTTTGGAAGGACAGAATATTTGCATAATACAATTAATATTTAATCTCCGAACATCTATAGAACCATTCACTTCTACGTGTACCCAACACTTAAAAATACTTTTCAAGAACACAGAACATATTTGTGAAAATTAATTACTTACTAGGCACAGAGAAAATCATAATAAACACTAGAATTGGTATCATATAAACCATATGCTCTGTTTGCAGGGCAGTTAAGACAGAAATCAAGAACCAAAAGAAAACAAGTATGATCCTGTACATTTTTGGAAATTTTAAAACACACTTCTAGATAACTCACGCGTTACAGAAAAACCAAACTTGGAAGTTAGAAGTTATTTAGAACTGAATGACATTGACAATATTATGTATCAAAACTTCTGGGATGCCCTTCTCCTTTCTTTCCCTTCCTGACCCCTTCAGCCCTAAGCCACTAGTTGGACAGAGCAAGGTAACCGATAGATGCCCATCAAGAGGTGACCTGGAACGGGTGTCGCAGCCCGAGAAGAGTGAGGAGCACGTCCGTGCAGTGGGGAGGCTTGGCATGGGGAGTCAGAGCCTGAGCTGGGACAGGAGGGCATCTGTGTACGGAAGCAGCCCGGTGTGAGGTGCTAAAGCCCAAACCTGGTGAGGACAGCATCCACCAGCCTATGGGGGGTGCCTGATGGGAGGTGCCTGAGTCCAAGCTGCTTGAGAAGGACACCCACAGACCTCACACTAATGCCTCCAGTTCCAATCCAACATCAAGGATTCATTCAGTTTTCTCCTCTCCATAGGTACAACTCCCTTCTCCAATAGTGAGAAACCTGGCTGGCTCCCGTCCTCCCTAATATAGTGACACATTTTGTCCATCTCCCTTGAAAATAGTCTCCACCACTGCTGCCTTCCCCTCCCCACCCCCCCCCCCCCTTCCAAGGGACAGACCTTCTTACCTGGCTTGGTCTCTGACACTCTTCCATACGTTACTTGAAAAAATGCTATTTTTTTTTTTTTTGGACTTTACCTGAAAGGACTGATTTTTTGGTACTTTACTTGACCCTTTTCCGTAAGTTGGAGATTATGTAAAAAAAAAAATTATTGGGGCGCCTGGGTGGCGCAGTCGGTTAAGCGTCCGACTTCAGCCAGGTCACGATCTCGCGCTCCGTGAGTTCGAGCCCCGCGTCGGGCTCTGGGCTGATGGCTCAGAGCCTGGAGCCTGTTTCCGATTCTGTGTCTCCCTCTCTCTCTGCCCCTCGCCCGTTCATGCTCTGTCTCTCTCTGTCCCAAAAATAAATAAACGTTGAAAAAAAAAATTATTTAAAAGCCTTGCATCATGCAGCTAGAGCAGTAAAGGGACATTTTATAGTCTAACTACTTACATGAGAAAAGAAGATTGAAACTCAATCAACAAAACTACCAAGACATTTGAGAAAGAAAACCGGAATAAATCTAAAGAAAGCAGAAGGAAGGAAATAATAGAGATAAACGTTGGCAATGTTATAGGGTCACGTCAGTGCTTCCACACCTATGGACAGAATGTAACTCGATACAACCAATTTAAAAAACAATTTTCCTTTAGTAAAGTGTTAGGTGCACATGACCTATGACCCTTAGAAACTTCTTCATATGCCCCAAAAGACAGTACAAGAATGCTGTTCGCGGTGTTGTTCGTAACAGTCAAAAAATGAAAGCAAATGAAGTGCCGATAGAATGGATTTTTAAAATTGTGATCTTGGGGCGCCTGGGTGGCTCAGTCGGTGAAACGTCCATCTGTGGCTCAGGTCATGATTTCATGGCTTGTGAGCTGGAGCCCCGCGTCAGGCTCTGTGCTGACAGCTCAGAGCCTGGAGCCTGCTTCGGATTCTCTGTCTCCTTCTCTTTCTACCCCTCCCCCACTTGTGCTCTGTCTCTGTCTCTCAAAAATAAATAAATGTAAAAAAAAATTTTTTTTAGATCATGATCTGGGGCGCCTGGGTGGCTCAGTCAGTGAAGCGTTTGACTTCAGCTCAGGTCATGGTCCTATAGTTGGTGAGTTCAAGCCCTGTGTTGGGCTCTGTGCTGACAGCTCAGAGCTTGGAGCCTGCTTCGGATTCTGTGTCTCCCTCTCTCTCTGCCCCTGCCCTGCTCACACTCTGTCTCTGTCTCTCAAAAATGAATAAGTGTTAAAAAATTAAAAATCAAATCAAATCAATTAAAAATGGTGATCTATTCTTACAACATAATACCATAGATCAACACGAATGAAACACAGCTACACTTCTCACCACAGAGGCAAAAAATCACGATGGTCAACAATAACTGGTGACAGAAGAATTCATGTTTCTGAAAATATTTCAGGAAAACAGACTAATGTATTTATGCCCTCAGGGCTGGGAAGAATGTCTTACATAAGACATAGAAAGACATACAAATAAAATATGAAAGACTGATAAATTTGACAATCTTCACACTAAAGCTTCCTGCATGACAAGACATTATAGACAAAAGAGAAAGACAAGCCACGGGCTGGGAGAAGATATTTACAGCAGATCAAGCTGACAATGGATTGGTCTCCAGAATTTATAAAAGAATTCTTAAATATCCACAAAAAATCACGCTCCATAGTAAAAGGATATGAAGATCCACTTTTAGAAAAGGAAGGTGGAAGGACTACCAAAGTTGAGAAGATGCTCTACCGCTCTGGGGCTGGGGGGATGCAAATTAAAACTCGGTGCTTACAGCTTAGCTCCCTGCCCCGGGAGCTCAACACCATGCCTACCACCCTGTGCTGTCACACCCCACTCTCCACCACTCATCTTCAGTCCCAAGGGCTGCTGACCACAGCCCAGTGCTCTCTACTGCCCCTCCAAGGTGCCACAGCTCTCCTGTCTCCCGCCCAGGGGTATGCTCTATTCCAAGTGTCTGGGTCCCTGGGAGTTAGACACGCACAGCCCCTTCTTCCTCAAGCCGCTTGTACACTTCAGCGGGGCTGGGCTCTGGCAGGTTCATCTCACAGCCACACAGTGTGACTAATGAAATGCTGGTCCCCTTCAAAACTCCAGCCTGTTGCTGAGTCCGACTCACCGTGGCTGGTCCTCTTTTCTCCGTCACGGATTTTCTTCCAGGTTCTCAAACATTCATCTCCCTTGCAATTAGGTGTCTGTTGGCTTCTCCACCCCATTCCTGTGTGTTTGAACCCCCAAGTGTGGATATGGTTTCGAATCATTCCCAGAAGGCTACCAGTCCCCATCAATATCAACGGATGCCAAACATAATTCATGGTTTTCTTCATTTCTTTTTCTGAGACAGGTACGAATTGCTAGTGTTTTCATCAAGGCAGAAGGTAAAAACAAGGAAGTCTGGAATAACCAGGCGTTATCACAGGCTTTCGCTCCTGAATTGTTCTACTTTGGCCAAGGTACCACCTGTAGCCTTCTTGACACTCCTACGTTGTGCCTGGGAGAAGAGTAAAACCAGTCGATCTCGGTTCAGGTCATGATCTCACGGTTTGTGAGTTCGAGCCCCGCATCGAAATCTGTGCGGACGGTGCAGAGCCTGCTTGGAATTCTCTCTCACTCTATCTCTGCCCCTCCCCACTCGCTCTGTCTCACTCTCAAAAATAAATGACTTAAAAAACTTTTTTAATTTAAAAAAAAAAAAAAGAATAAAACCGGTCGAGGAAATACATGCTTCTTTCTCAACTGGCTGTAAATGAAGTCATACTGGAGAATTGGTAAGAGTCACCTGCCATGTCACAGGAAGCCGGTAGTGGTCATCCAGTTCAGGCTCTCACCCGTGGCCAGAATGCCCTCTACGACTTTCCTGAGCTGATGACAGTGAACTCTGCCTGTCTCTCCAGAGGACAGAGAGGTGAAGTCACAATACCAGAGGGGGCATCTCCAGACATGGACAACAGCCCTGCGGCACTCAATATATGCTGAGCAAATAAGTGAGTTTTTCACTCACTGAAGTATCTATTAAAAGCTTCATTCGAATGTGGTCTTTGACCTATTAGCTTTATTTTGTGCCTTGGGATGACATTTCTGTATTTTTACACGAGAGTTACATTTAGAATCTAACCGCCCTCAGAAAATAGCTTTTTGTGAGACTGAAACTTCTCAAGCTTGCTGTTTCAATGAGTGGAAACAACATTTCTGTAAATGGTTTCTTTAAAAGCAGACATAAATCAGCACCACTTTTACTGGCTACAAAAATATGGATGCGACTAACGGATTAAAAGTTATTTGCAGATGGTAGCATGCTAAATTTGTCCCGAAAATCTACTCATGTCACCAAATATGGGTTTCTCTATACTACTGAAAAATAAAGTTATTTTTAAATGTAATATAACCCAAATGTCAACGGTCCCCTCATTCCTCCTCATTCTTTCCTCTCCTATGTCCACTTCAGCAGTGGCTGGAAATAAAATGTCTTCACGTGGTTATATTAATATTGCATAAAATTCAGAGAATAAAAGGAAAACATTAGCAAACCAATGAAAGAATTTTTGTGACTTTCTTTCTTCCTTTCTTTTTTTTCCTTTTTGTTGTTGTTGTTCATCCACAAATATATCACATGGTTTGTTTGCTGACATAATTTTTGTGCCCCATTCTTTACTTTCCTGAAAATGCCCCCTGCCCCATCCCCTCAGTGTCACTAGTTCCTTCCCTCTTGTCTTCTCTGTCATCCATCCCCTCTAGGGCACAGGTCATGTCTTTGCCTCTCGGTGATCCTCTGGAGGGCACAGCACAAGGCCCATGGCTGTGTGCTCTAAATAATGTTCACGAAAATTCTCAGTAATATTCACTGAAATCACCGAAGAGCAAAGAACACTCTAAATCTTCAGAATTATGGTGTATCATGCATCAATCTCACGGCATTATTACGAGGAAGATACTGCTGAATTCCACAGTTGATATATGAGAAGGTTCAGATTCAGAGAGTTTAAATAACCTGTCCCAGTCCACACAGCTGACGAGTGGCCCGGCTAAGATTCACTCACGGGCCTAATAAATCCCAACTCCAGACTCTTACCCAGCTTACATGATGACTGTCAACCAAATGCAGAAGTCTCTCATGTTAATGATGGCTCTATTCCAAAGCTGGAGAGACTCTACCATTGGAGAAAAGCCAAGTGTACCTTTTGATTACGGCTGGCTTTGCTGTTAGTGTTCACATCCAATCCTGGTCTTCTCTACTCCAGGCCACTTATCACCATGTTTCTTTTTCTTTTTAATATTTCTTTTTTTTAATTTTATTTCTTATTTTTTAAAATTTACATCCAAATTAGTTAGCATATAGTGCAACAATGATATCAGGAGTAGATTCCTCAGTGCCCCTTACCCATTTAGCCCATCCCCCCTCCCACAACCCCTCCCATAACCCTCAGTTTGTTCTCCATATTTATGAGTCTCTTCGGTTTTGTCCCCCTCCCTGTTTTTGTATTATTTTTGTTTCCCTTCCCTTATGTTCATCTGTTTTGTCTCTTAAAGTCCTCATATGAGTGAAGTCATATGACACTTGTCTTTCTCTAATTTCACTCAGCATAATACCCTCCAGTTCCATCCATGTAGTTGCAAATGGCAAGATTTCCTTCTTTTTGATTGCCGAGTAATACTCCATTGTTTATATATATCTGTGTGTGTATGTATGTATACACCACATCTTCTTTATCCATTCATCCATTGATGGACATTTGGGCTCTTTCCATACTTTGGCCATTGTTGATAGTGCTGCTATAAACATGAGGGGGCATGTGTCCCTTCGAAACAGCACACCCGTATCCCGTGGATAAATGCCTAGCAGTGCTATTGCCAGGTCACAGGGTAGTTCTATTTTTAGTTTTTTGAGGAACCTCCGTACTGTTTTCCAGAGTGGCTGCACCAGCTTGCATTCCCATCACCATGTTTCTTAAACTTTCCTTCATTGAGAAGGTTTCTTGTCTTCCTATCATTATCAGCCTTTTCTGGAAGTGTTTGAGTTTCTGCATATATTACTTCAAATATGGTGTCAGAAACAGCAAACAATCCACAAAGTAATTGAGAAAATGATCCTACTTACAGTAGCATTCAAAAGAATGATACTGAGGAGTTAAGTTAACCGGGGAGGCCAAGGACTTACACACTGAAAATCACAACAGAGCGCTGAAAGAAATGAAAGAAGACAGAAATAAATGGGAAAACACCTGTGTTCATGGGTTGGAAAGTTTAATATTGTTAAAACGTCCACACTACCCAAAGTGATCTTACAGATTCAACGCAATCCCTGTCAAAATCCCAATGGCATTTTTAAAAACAGAAATAGAACAAAAGTAATCCTGAAATTCATATGGAACCACAAAGGAACCCAAACAGCCAAAACCACCTCAAGAAAGGAGAACAAAGCTGAAGGCCTCACCCTTCCTGATTTCGAAACATATTATTTCAGGTTTTCAGTAGTGCCCTCGTCTTTTGCCACACCTAACAATTCCATTTTCTGGGAGTGTATCCTAGGAAAATAAGCAGGAATATGTGGAAAGATTTAGCATTGAGGATGACATTGTTTGAAATATTACTCAGCGATCAAGAAGAATGAAATCTTGGGGCACCTGGGTGACTGTCGGTTGAGCATCCGACCTCAGCCCAGGTCATGATCTGGCAGTTTGTGAGTTTGAGCCCCACATTGGGCTCGCTGCTGTCGGCCTGTCAGTGCCGAGCCCACTTTGAATCCTCTTCCCCCCTCTCTCTGCCCCTCCCCGGCTGGCGCTCTCTCAAAAATAAATAAACGTTAAAAAAAAAAAAGAATGAAAGCTTGCCATTTGCAACAATGTGGATGGAGCTAGAATGTGTTATACTAAGAGAAATTAGTCAGAGAAAGAGATCATATGATTTCATTCCTATGTGGAACTTAAGAAACAAAGCAGACGAGCATAGGGGAAGGGAAGGGAAAATAAGATAAAAACAGAAAGGGAGGCAAACCATAAAAGACTCTAAAATACGTAGAACTGAGGGCTGCTGGAAAGGAGGTGGGTGGGGGGATGGGCTAAACGGGCGAAGGGCATTAAGGAGGGTGCTTGTTGGGATGAGCACTGGGTGTTATATGAAAGTGATGAATCACCAAATTCTACTCCTGAAACCATTACTACACTATATGTTAAGTAGCTTGGATTTAAATAAAATTTAAACACAGAAAAAATTGGAAAAAAAAAAAAAGACGGTGTTTATAAAGGAGAAACAGCATGTGTCCAGCAATAGACTATTAGCTCTAAATTTTGAAAAAAAATAATACCTCCATCAAATGGAATAAATGCCAAGTAGCCATTAAAAATCACGCTGTAAAAAAAATCATGCTATGGCAGAACATTTTATTGATACGATTAAATGTTCAAGATATGTTATGGGAAAAAACCTATTACAATGTAGTGTTTATACTATGATTCCAATGCTATAAAATATTTCAGTATATATAGAAAAAAAAGGCTAGGGGCACCTGGGTGGCTCACTCCATTAAGTGGCCAGCTCTTGGTCATGATCTCGCGGTTCGTGGGTTCGAGACCTGCGTTGGGCTCCACACTGACAGGGCAGAGCCTTCTTGGGTTTCTCTCTTCCCTCCTTCTCTCTCTGCCCCTCCCCGCTCCCACACTCTCTCTCTCAAAATAAATAAATAAACTTAAAAGCTAGAAGGATATATATGAAGCCATTAATTACTATTATGGGGGCAGGATTACATACAGGCAGTTTCCCTTTCCTCAATTTCAATATTTTCCTATTTTTCTGCAATAAAAACATAGTACTTTTATTTTTATTTATTTTTAATTTTTTTAGTCTTTATTTTTGAAAGAGAGAGAGACACAGCGTGAGCAGGGGAGGGGCAGAGAGGGAGGGAGACACAGAATCCGAAGCAGGCTCCAGGCTCTGAGCTGTCAGCACAGAGCCCGACACGGGGCTCAAAACCACCAGCCGTGAGATCACGACCTGAGCTGAAGTCAGACGCTCAACCGACTGAGCCACCCAGGCGCCCCATATGACTTTTATAATTTAAGAGAAAAAGAGTGTTTGTTTTGTAAGTGATACCCAGAACAGAGTACAATATTCTATGATAAGCGTAGAGAGCAGGACAAAGTACAAATGCCTCCTTGATGATCCCAGACACTAACTCTGATCATATTAACACTGCAGCTCCAATACTGTAGGCACATATTGAGTTCAAGGTTAATTACATCCTCCTTGTCCTTTCCTCTTGGATATGCGCAGTCATGACCTCAAGTGTAACTTGTTAAAACACGACTCATTTTCCTCTGGCTCCCCATCTGTACACCCTCCCCCCACCTGCAAACACACACACACACACACACACACACACCCTACACCAGACCTTCCGACTCCTCCTCCCCTCACACCCAGACCTCCAGATTTTCCTCCAGAACACCCTGTGCATTTGTCCCCTTCTGCCAACACTTCAGGTTTTCCAATCTGATAAGATATCTCAAACTGTCGGCCTGAAAACCAAACCTTGGCCACAAATCAGTTTTGCCTGGCCCACGGCCTACTGAATTAGAGACCCACCGTGAATAACTGAGAAACTTCACACAAAAATATAGATTTCTTGCCTCTCACACACACACGGAGTGACACTGATGCTGACTGACTTCCCCTTTGGACACAGATGGTTCTTTCCAGTTGTCCAGGCTCCATCCAGAACTCCCCACTGTACCTCTAACACTGAGAGTCCCAGGGGTCATTTAATGTCAAGATTACTGAGTTGTTTCTCTGGCACAGTCCCTGTGACCATTTGATTCTATGACTCCAGCCTAGATTCGTGGAAATGTAATTATAAGCAGTCTTCAAAATCCTTTTAGAGAAGGAGCATCTTCTATATATTTTAAAAATAGTGTTTCCCTCTTGCTCTAATGAATCCCAAAGCGAAAGACTGCCTACAAATTAGTAAGGTAGAGAAATGCATCCTACCTTTTCTCTTCTTCTCGGAGCAAACAGGAAGAGGAAGCCTGAGTTGACCACATAATGCAACATTTGCAGTCCTGGCTGAAGAAACGTAACTTTTCTTTAAAAACCATACATTTCAGCTTTCCTCTATACGTTGTTATTTAAAAAGAATTGGGTCTCCGGTGCTGGGTGGCTCAGTCAGTTAAACGTCCGACTTTGGTTCAGGTCATCATCTTGCGGTTTGTGGGTTCGAGCCCCATGTCAGGCTCTGTGCTGCCAGCTCAGAGCCTGGAGCCTGCTTTGGATTTTGTGTCTCCCTCTCTCTCTGCCCCTTCCCCACTCGTGCTCTGTCTCTCTCTCTCTCATTCAAAAATAAGTAAACATTAAAAAAACTTTTTAAATAAAAAAAATAAATAAAAAGAATTGTGTCTTTCATGGAAGAAGATAAACAAAATACACTTATTGCTTTCCTTACAAACTACTATTTCTCACTTCTTAGCAACTGCCTCAGCAGCATTTGTGGAGAAGGAAGATATTATTCAATTTTCTTTTTCTTCCTTTCTTTCCTTCCCTTTCTTTTTTAAAAATTTTTTTAACGTTTTTTATTTATTTTTGAGACAGAGAGAGACAGAGCATGAATGGGGCAGGGGCAGAGAGAGAGGGAGACACAGAATCGGAAGCAGGCTCCAGGCTCTGAGCCATCAGGCCAGAGCCCGACGCAGGGCTCGAACTCACAGACCCCGAGATCGTGACCTGAGCTGAAGTCGGACGCTTAACCGACTGAGCAATCCAGGCGCCCCACTTTCCTTCCCTTTCTTTCTTCCTTTCCCATTCTTTCTTCCTTCCTTCCCTCCTTCCTTCCTTTTTTCCTTCCTCCCTCTCTCTCTCTCTCTCTCTCTTTCTAGGGTGCACACATGAGCTTGGGAGGGGCAGAGAGAGAGGGAGAGAGAGAATCCCAAGCAGCCTCTGTGCCCTCAGCACACAGCCATACGTGGGGCTCTATCCCACAAACTACGAGATCACAACCTGAGCCAACATCAAGAGTCGGACGCTTAACTGACTAAACAGCCAGGCCCCCTCAATTTTCTGTTGCAGATGCAGAGCGAAGCAACAAAATAAATCACTGCTTAAAATTCCCAGGTCCATCTTCAGAACAGGAAGCCTATCTATCTCTTACATGATAAAGAAGATGTAACAAAGAGCGAGTATCCCAAGGACAAAAGATTAAGATTAGAACAAGCCTTCTCAAGAGAGATTTCTGAACTGTGGTTCGAATGCTCTTGATTGGCTTTGAATCAATACAACCTTGGAAACTCTGCTGTGTTCTGATCGGATCAAGAGACTCGGAGTGTCTCTTAAATCCAATAATAAAATAATAGAATGATTGTAAGTCTGTGACCTCTAGAATGCATTGGCCAGGAAGGGAGACCAGTGACCCGGCAGAGCCAACTCATGGACCTGTGCCCCAGAGGGAGAGGCAGCAAGACAGAACATGACAGTGTCCTTTGCAGCCCTGTCAACTCTCCCCCCCTCTGAGAATCAGTGTGAGTTGAACCGTCTCTGACCACCTCTGCTCTTACCTGGTCCCCACCTTGAGACAAGTCTAATATCATTTCCCTCCCCCCAAAGCCCAAGTACAAAAGGGTTTGAAAGTAATTATAGGTTTACTGGGGGTCTCTGGGGAGACAGAGAAGGGACTCACACCATATTATATCCCACCCAACAGAACTTTATCAAAAGTCTCTCTTAGTCATGTCTGTTTTCTCTCTCTAGTCCCTTTTCAGGACCACCTTGTACCTGTTTCCCCCCCGCCTCCCCCTACTCTGGCTTCCTCCCACCGTCTGGACTATTCTTTCTAGATCCTGCTACACTGGCCCTTCTCCACACTGGTTCGTCTCAGGAGCCTCCGGGGGAGCTTATAAAGCAAACCAGTGCCAGAGCCCCACTCCCAGAGACACTATCCAACCCATCCTGCGGTAGGAGCTGAACCTACTATCGTCTGAATGCTACTCAGGTGTCTCTGCTATGCTCCCAGGGCCTTTGCCCTTCAGATTTGCTCACATGGGGCATCTGACTTTCTCTGATAGAGGTCCTTACCCCTCACACAACCCTCAGAGGAAGGCCATGGGGAGGTTTTCTGTTGTCATATTAAGAGTCAACAAGCTCGTCTCTTGTAAGCTTAAAGCATGAGAATTCATGCTCCGTCAGAGCCTAAAAACTTGTTTGGAAATTCTTTCCCTTTGGCACGATAATCAGAAGACCACCATGGGACATAATCATAAATGTGTGCTATGATTCCATTCCAAGGACGCTCACAGTTTATAACAGTAAAAATAGATGATCCAGCAGGAGAGATGGTTAAATGAATGGCAGTATATTTCTACAGTGAAACAGTATGCAGATCAAAATTACAGTATTTTGTGAAGGAACCTATCATAATTTAATAACTTCCTCTTTGCATTTTAAAAACACCAAACTGGCAGAAATTTAAATTGTACAATGCCTACCAATATATCTTTCATCTACATCCATCTATTGCTAACATTTGCCACATTCTCTTCTTCTCCTACTGTATTCATATTTGGGTGTATTTTTTTTTTTTTTTGGCAGAATCCTTTGAAAGTCAACTGCAGCATTCTCCCTCTAGCCCTAAGCCCCGCAGCATGGGTCTCATCTCCAAGAACTAACACCGTGTCCTTTGTAAACCCAGTCCCATTATCACACCTAACATGGCAGTACTAATAGAATTATATGATCTCACATCGCGTCCATATTCGACTTTCTCTACTTGTCCCCAAAATGTCCTTCATAGCTATTTTCTTAAATCTGGCTCCCATCAAGGATCATGTGTCCCATCTGGTTGTGACGGCTGCTTAGTCTCCTTTTAATCTACGGCAGTCACAAGCCTTGTTCATTTCTTCTTTCATGATGCTGACTTCTTTTTAAGTTTATTCATTTATTATTTGAGAGAGAGAGAGAGAGAGAGAGAGAGTGTTCAGGGCTGGGGCAGAGAGAGAGAGAGAGAGAGAGAGAGAGAGAGAGAGAGAGAGAATCCCAAGCATGCTCCGTGCTGTCAGCACAGAGCCAGATGCGGGGCTCAATCCCAACAACTGTGAGATCATGACCTGAGCTGAAATCAAGAGTCAGATGCTTAACTGTCTGAGCCACCCAGGCGCCCTGACTTTTTTTTTTTTTTTGAAGAGTTCAGGCCTGTTTTGCCCAAACTGCCACAATCTGAATGTCTAAAGGTTTCTTCATGATTGTGTTTAGATTAGATCCTTTCAACAAAAATACCACCCGGGCAAGGTTGTGTTCTTCCCCTTCCATCACACCAAAGGCCCGTCAGCTTGTTCACTACTTTGATCCCTTCCCTAAAGTGATTGCTGCCAGACCTCTCCAGTGTAAACGTGCTTTTATCTTTTTTGGCAAATAGTAAGTACGTGGTAGGGTGATACCTTGACACGGCGTGAATATCCTTTCCCCAAAAATCTTTCATCCGAGGCACCCACCAATAACCTCGTCTGAATCAATTATTACAATGATGGATGCAGAATGGTTCCCAACATAATATTACATGGAAAAAAAAAAAAAACATCAGGGCACACGGCTACACCACATTTGATCTCAGCCAGCGGCATGCCACAGCTGATTCTTACAGGCCTACAAAAGCCAAATGTTAAGATCTTTAGGAGTTTCTAAAGTCAGCTGTTCAATTACTGGTTGCTTGAAATCAGCCACAGTAAAAGTATTTCCAAGATAGATGTAGGCTGATTCTATAAACAAACAGCCACGGGCCCACTTCCTAAAAGGCTAAATCAGAACCTTCTGGATGGGATCCAGCTTCATCTGGTGATGTCTAGCCAGGAGACACTAACATCAAGGTATGCAAGGTTGGACAGGAACACGCTTGAAGGAGAGGCTGTTGGCAGAGGCCCCCCAGGCTCAGTCTTTGGTTACTCCCACTCTCCTTCACCCATTTTGCCCACCCCCCTCTCCCCTCTGGCCACTATCAATTGTTTTCTCTATTTATGGGTCTGATTCTGCTGTTCGTGTGTTTGTTTCTTCATTTGTCTTCATAGATTCCATGTACGAGTGAAATCATATGTTATTTGTTCTCGTCTGACCTATTTCACTTTGTCTAGGTCCATCCATGTTGTCATGAATGGCATGATCTTATCCTTCTTTAGGCCTGCATAATATTCCTGTGTGTGTGTGTGTGTGTGTGTGTGTGTGTGTGTGTGTGTGTGTACACACCACATTCCTTATTCATTTGTCTATTGGTGGACACTTAAGCTGCTTCCATATCTTGGCTACTGTAAATAATGCTGCAATGAACACAGGGGTCCATGTATCTTTTTGAGTTAGTGTCTTTATTTTCTTTGGGTAAATACCTACAGGCTGCTGCTTATATATGTTCATTTAAACTCTAAGCACTCTGGCACACGTTATCACATCCCGATCCTCACTATACCTTGCAGCCAACAGGCCAGGCTGCATTATGCATTTCCAAAGGGAAATCATTTAATGCTTAGAGAAATAAAATGAGTTGCCCGAGGCTCACAGTCTCTGATATGCAAAGACTGGCCGTGGGTGGACCTCAGAGTTTCTTCACACTCGGTTCGTCAGGAGAGGGAAGTACAAACGGATTCAGAGGACATGGCCTGCCCAAGAACGGCTGTCCTTTGCTGGAGCATCCTGGAGAACCAAGGTGGCTGGATGAATTTGGAGCCGTATGCGGGAAGCAGATCGCCTGGTTGTAGATCTGGCTACTGGCCAGCGTGATCCTGGCAAATCCCTCCCCTTCTCCCACCCCAGGTCTCCCATCTTTTAATCCGGGAAGAACTGAACAGGAGGTCTCTAAGGTAAAGGCTGGCTCTAGGGTGTGGATTCTTTCTGTTCATCTTCACTCTCTTTGGTATTCTATAGTTTATGCTTTTGGAAAGCAAATCCATTTGATTTCTTATTATAAATATTTCACCTTCCTTCATATAAATGCTAGTGAATATGAAGTTATACGTCCCCAGAGGGACTTTATTTTCCATGCCAAACCACAAAGCCTGTTACATGACCAAAAAACAGCTACAGCTTTAATCTCCTGATGACAGCTCTGAGAGACAAATGCAGAGGGCAGGGAGGCACTAGGCCAGCAGTATCAGGACATCATCCCAAACCTCAACCATCTTTGAATCATCCTCCTGAGCAGCCTTCCGAGGCTCCAGCTGAACCCGAAGACCTGACACTCCATAATAACAGTTACTATTTACTGAGCACTTATTATGTGCTAAGCACTGTTCTCTGGGCTTTCTATACATTTGTTTATTTACTCCTCACAACACTTCTATAAAGTTGTTTTTATTCCCAATGCACACATGAGAAAAAGGAGGCTCAGAAAGGGTAGGTAATCTTGTACCAGGTCACACAGCAAGTAAGTGGCGGAATCATCAGGATTCAAACCCAAGCATTCCGCCTCTAGACTGGTTTATCACAACACGTTAACACGATTATAATCAGTAAGATCAAGAAACTTTACTCTGGGATAAGCATATTGCCACTGTGCTTAGATAATATTTTGAAGTGTTAATTGTGGTGTTTTTTCCCCCTTTGAATCTTCTATTCCCAAGCCCTTTCCCTATTCCAGCAGACTTACCGTATAGCATCCTGTGCCTCAGAGAAGAGACAATGAAGCAGAATGACAGAGCAAAATGAGAGAATGAGTCTTTTCCTGGCCTCAGAGTTGAGGCCCAGGAGATAACGAGAAGGGTTTAGCAAAGGCATTCGGTTTGGGAGAATGTCTGATGTCAGGGCAAGGCTTGGAGCCTTGACTACAGGCAGGGGACCCGGACGGGAGGCAGAAAGCACGGAGACACAGGTGTGTCCACAGGCAGTGAAGCCGTTTCTGTCCCACCCCTGACCGGGTGGGGGTGACAGAACCCAGACAGGTTCAGGAAATCAGGGCAGTGGAGAGACAGTAACAACCTCAAGTAGAAATGTGCGATCGGGACGCCTAGGCAGCCAGGATGCGGTGAGACTTGCCCAGCTGCCGAGACCCACGAGGGCAGCCAGACACCTGTGTGTGCGACGGGGACTCTAAAGGACAAGGACAGTTATCCAGCCTGAAGGGCCTCTTATACAGGGGCGAGAATGACACAGGAAGGGCCCACAGCGCCAGCCCCATCCCTCAGCACCAGGACTCTGGCAGGGAAGGGAGAGGAAGCACAGGCCGGCTGAGACCATTCCCACCGCCCGGCAGAAGCAGGGATAAGTCACGAGAAGTTCTCTTTGTCGAGCACATTGGATTGTGTGGGCTGAAATGTGTACCCATTCTTTTAAACAACAGGATTCTGCAAGCATGAAATACGGACCCTCTTTTCAAGGTACTCCCAACCCGGGCAGGAAGCGACTGTGCCTCGGCGGAGCCTCAGGGCCCTTCGCCTGGAAAACTCACGCATGGTGCTAACTCGCTAAGTATTGGGTATATTCAACAAAAGGCAGGTGGAGGAATTTTATAAAACCTTGGGGTGCCCTACGAATGAAAGAAATTATCCTTATAATTATTATCATCGCCCAGGACCACAAAAGAATTCGAGAACTCGAGACAGGCCATCATCCCAGAAATGTTCTGGGAGCTCTGGGAGCTTATGCTGGAGACAGGCGGTGCACGGTGGGTGCAGAGGAGGTCAAGGACTAGATATGCCACCACGTATGAAGTAGGAAAGCAAAATGCCCTCTTCACCCCGCTTCCAAATTACTGGGATGTCACTACACTGTTCCTCTGCAAAGGAAAGGTCACAACAACACACGTACGTCCCAGCCACTTAGCCCGGCCTCTGTGCCCTTGGCAGCCCGGCCCCAGCCCGTCCTGTGCGTCTTCTTCACAAAACGGCTCCTGACCGCCCGCGGGCCTGACCTGGTGCGTCCCCTCGGCCAGGCGCGTGGCCCCCCACTCGTCCAGCTCCGGTTGTCCAGACCCCCAGGGCCATGCCCGGTGCCAGGCACGGTGAGAACATAAGCTCAACCTTTTCTTGAGCGATGTGCGGCCTCTGCTTCCAAACCCACTCTCAACGCCACTTCCTTTGTGAGACCCCTCCTTTCTGCTCTTTGACTGCTCCCCCCCCCGGGAGTGACCGTTGCCTCGTCTGTGACTTTATCCAGACTCTCGTCACCGGAGCCTCTGTCACAGTCTACCTCTCTTACGAGGCAGCATCCTTGCGGGGGGGGCCGGGGGTCTGCACCCACCCCATCCTTACAAGGCACGACACAGACCCTCCCACTTAGAAGGCTGTTGAGAAAGAGACAATGGAGGGAAGAAGATATAAAAACACACTTGTGTCATTAAACCAAAAGGTTAAGGATGTGTTTGTGGTAAATATTCCAATGACAAAGGAGATAAATGTAGAAAACAGAGCTCCCCTGACTCTTTTCTCCCAGGCCCAAAGGCAGCCACTGTTGTCATTTTCTTGTGTATCCTTCTAGAAATAACCCTGTGGTTGTGTTTTTGTGTAGCCCCTGTACCCAGTGAATGAAGACACATAATGACAAATTACCACAGAGGACGGAGAAAGGGGGCTGAATGGATGCTTAGGTGAGGGCCTGGGAGAAATGCTCTGGGAGTCAGGACGAGATTGCACAGGCACTGGCAGAGCCTAGAACTTTCTCAAGCGACCTGGGCCTGAAGCCAGGAAAGTCCCCAAAGCAGAGAATGTTCTCCAAGAGAAATCTGTTTACACAAGGAAGGGGCGGCCAAACCCATCTTTTCTCAAAAGTGTGGCCCTAAAGGAGGTTCCCAGGAGAGACATGGGTATGAGCTTCGTGAATTCTCAGTTCTCAACTTTCCTGGAGGTTTTCGAAGCGCAGAAGATGGCCGTGCCGCCATGAAGGCAGCACTGTGAAAGAACAGGATGTCCTGAACGGGTGTGTGGTGTTGGGGAGGGAGACGGCTCAGGGCTACCACAGGGAGACAGAGCATGCAGAGGGGCAGGCCAGCGGAACCTCCAAGAGAAGGGGCAGAGGTGCATGATGGTGCACGTGGGAACGTCAGTTGGACCGGCCTGAGAGCAGCCCAGCGTGGAAGAGAGGCCAGGACCGCAGGGTGCTTTGGGGAGAGCACCGGCCAGGCAGGTGTCGTGGGCAGAGGAAGGCGGCTGCCAGCTCTGGACAAGAGCAGACGGAGGGCAGATGCAGAGGGGCAGGGATAGGTCTAAAGAGGGAAGCTCGGTGCAGAACTGGGGGTTCGGCAGCCACCCTCACACTTAAGCCCACCTGCCCTCATCTGCAGTCCCAGCCCAGTGCAGACTCCTGTCCACGTCCAAGGGAGTTAACAGGCTCTAGGGGCACCTGGGTGGCTCAGTCGGTTGAGCGTCCAATGTCCGACTTTGGCTCAGGTCATGATCTCATGGCTCGTGGGTTCGAGCCCTGCATCAGGCTCTGTGCTGACAGAGCCTGGAGCCTGCTTTGGATTCTGTGTCTCTGAATCGCTCTCTGCCCCACCCCCCACCCCCCGCCCCAAGTAAAACAAAAAAAACATCTTAAAAAAAGAGGCTGTACACACTTTTCAGGCATGGAAACCCCCAGTCCAGTAAAACACGTTGTTGATCCTGCTCTGACTTGGCACCCTGATCTAGGGGCTGCCCTGATGATCACTGGCTTCCCCAGGCCGGGACCTCCGGGATGTCCTTCCGAGAGCTCCAAGGGCCGGGCGTCCAGCACCTTATGCGAGCCTTGCTATTTGCCACCACCAGGCCTTTCTGATGCGCTGGCCACTCAGATCTCTGGGCAGCGCCCCCTGTAGCCCTCCCAGCGCTGAGTTCTATGCACCTGCTGAGGCGCCCACCTGCTCCATGCTGAGCCTCCTGCCCTCAGAGCCCATCCCCCACTGAGCCCTCCCCCCAGACACCACACCGCCCAGAAGCCGCGGGCACCTGCCCAGGCGGCCTTTTCCTGGCACTACCCACCACACTCAGGTGGATGTCACCGGTGCCTAAGTTCCTGGTCGCTCGCTTGCTCAGCACATGTCTATGGAGCCCCAACTGTGCCCAGGCACTGTGGACACAGATGAGAACAAAATCAACAAAATCAACTCTCTTTCCTCAGTTTCTCAGAGTCAAGTTCTGCATTTTATTAAGTTTATTTATTTATTTTGAGAGCGAGCACGTGCATGAGTGGGGCAGGGGCAGAGAAAGAGGGAGAGAGAGAATTTCAAGCAGGCCCCACACTGACACAGCTCAGAGCCTGACGTGGGGCTCAAACTCACGAACTGTCAGATCATGACCTGAGCCAAAACCAGGAGTCGGACGGTTAACCAGCTGAGCCGCCCAGGCGCCCCTCGCTTCACCACTTTATAACTAGATTTTTAATTTCTTCCTTTGGGGATGAGGGTGTTCCAGTGGAAAGAACAGGAATTTTACGCCAGAGAACTCTGTGTTGGAATGAGGATGGGCTCCGATACTCTCCGAGTGGAATAAGCTAATTTTCCTGTCTGGGACTCTGTTTTCTCTTCTGTGAAATAAGGACACATGTGTACTTCACAGGCTTTTCTTTTTCTTCTCTGAGAGTTAAGTAAGACAATGTACATAAAGCTCTAGTTACAAAGTAGAATTTCGATCAACATTAATTGCCCTCTCTTTAAAGATTTTTTAAATGTTTATTTTTGAGAGAGACGGAGAAAGAGAGCGAGTGGAGGAGGAGCAGAGAGAGAGACACACACAGAAGCCGAAGCAGGCTCCAGGCTCTGAGCGGTCAGCACAGACCCTGACGCAGGGCTTGAACCCATGAACCGCGAGATCATGACCTGAGACAAAGTCGGACACTTAACCAGCTGAGCCACCCAGGCGCCCCTTGCCTTCTCTTTAAAAATATCTCTTTGCCCATCACAGATAGCAGACACCATAAACGCTCCATGCCTTGTCCCTTTATCCGTTTTGTGAGCCGCTCCCTAGCTTCTGTGTGCTTTGCTTTTAAAGATTCACCATCTGTGATCTTCAGAGGTCTGTAGAGCCATTCCCCAGAAGCAGGAAATGCCTGGGAATTGATGTTGATGTCCGCTCCTACACACACACACACACACACACACACACACACACACACACACACACACACGGGAAGGGGCAGCCAGCAGCCAGTGACTGATTCTTACAGAAGGAAAATTCTGAGATGTAATGTGTGCTCCAGAGCTCCCCTCGGGATCAGGCTGAGGCTGGAACCGGGCTTCACACAGTCCCACTGCCTGACTTCTTCCCCTTCCCTATCTTACACCCTCCTCTCCACCCCCACCCCACCTCCTTCCAGTTCCTCAGGAGGATTTTCTCCATCAATCACTTACACATCCTCACCTCCCAGCCTGCTTCTGGGAAACCAGACTAAGATACTCAGTGCTATAGACTGAATGTTTGTGTCTCCTTCCCCAAATTCCCATGCTGAAATTCTAACCCCTAAAGTGATGGTGTTAGGAGCTGGGGCTTCTGGGAGCTGACTGGGTCATGAAGGTGGAGCCCTCAGGAACGGGATCAGTGCCCTTAACCCCAGAGAGCTCCTTCACCCCTGCCACCAGGTAAGGACACCATGAGAAGAGGCAGTCTATGACCCAGGAAGCAGGTCACCAGACAGAATCTGCCAGTGCCTTGATCATGGACTTCCCAGCTTCCAGAAGTGGGAGGAATAATAGTTTGTTGTTTAAGCCACTCAGCTTATGTTAGTTTATGACAGCAGCCTGAATGAATGAAGACACTCAGAGAGCTTTTGTTCTAGTAATGGAGACGGACAGTAGACAAGAGAAAAAAGGAAAACGTGCAGTATGTTAGCGATAAACGTAGAACAGGAAATAAAGCAAGGAAAGAGGGAATACAGTATAGAGGGGGACTGAATTTTTTTAAGTTTATTTATTTTTGAGAAAGAGAGAGTGGGACAGCAGGGGAGGGGCAGAGAGAGAGAGTGGGACAGCAGGGGAGGGGCAGAGAGACAGAGAGAGTGCGAGAGCAGGGGAGGGGCAGAGAGAGAGAGAGAGAGAGAGAGAGAGAGAATCCTAAGCAGGTTCCACACTGACAGCATAGAGCCCAACACGGGGCTCGAACTCATGAACTGTGAGATCATGACCTGAGCCAAAATCAAGGGTGAGACACTTAACCGACTGAGCCACCCAGGCGCCCCGAGGGGGCCTGAATTTTTGATCGAATGACATGAGTATGTGACATTTGAATGCGAATTGGGAGACAGAGCATGTGTTTGGGCAAGTGAGCAAAGAAGACAGAGCTCAGAGGAATAACACACATAAAGGCCCTGTGGCAGGAGTGTGCCTGGCATGTTCCGGGAACAAGGTGGAGGAGAGCAGCTGTAGTGGAGTAAGGGAGTGAGCAAAAGGAGACGAGGACAGTGAAGGAAGGGAGATGATGAATGGTTCTGAGTAGAGAAGCATCATGATCTGACTTGGGTTGTAACGCCTCTGTGTTGAGACCAACGGGGGACAAAATAGAACGAAACATACCTGCTAGAAGGCCACTGCCTGAGCCGTGACAGTGGTGTGGACCACGGTGCTAACAGTAAAAGTGGTGAGAAGTGGCTGGATTCTGGATACATTTTGAAGATAAAGTCAAAAGCATATCCTGATAGAAGTGAGAGAAAGAGGGGCCAAGAAGGACTCCAAGATTTTGTGCTGTGGGCACTGGAAGGCTGGGGTTGCCACTAACAGAGATGGGGAAGATTCTAGGAGGAGCAGATTTGTGAGACAGGATCAGGAGTTCATATCTGAGATGCCAGTTAGATACCTAAGTAGAGATGTCAGGTGGGCGGGGGGCATCTAGCTTAGAGCTGAGGAAAGGCCCTCTTCTGCCTCATCTCACCATCCCATCGTGTACAGAGCTCCTGGGCTGACTGATGAAATCACAAAGTCTAAAAGGAAGTCATGATGCCTGGTACCTTCAAACCCGGGCTTTTGGGTGACTCGGCAGGGGGCCCTGGGGAGCTTGGATCTCTGAGCGCTGCTGTCCGAACATCATGGAGGCCAGCCGAATCCCTCGTGATGCAGCAGAGCCCAGTTTCACACCCCAACTGTTGTGTGGGATGGAGAAGGTAGTGGTACAAGTACCCATCACTGGGCCAGATAGTGTAGGGGGCTGGGCAGAGAGGCCGGGATGCTGGAGAAGCTTCTCTAAAAGAAATCTTTGCTTACCTCTTCATTCCTCTTGAACTCCGGGTTTTAAACACCTGGACAGAAGCAATGGGGGAGCCATTCATGGCTTTTGCAGAGGAAAGTGATGTAACTCAACATTTGTTTCGGGAAGTTGGCGGCAAGGGTAACGGGATGCCCTACTGGAAAAACCAGGGACAAGAGAAAGGAAGACTTGCCAGAAGAATATTGCAGCGATACTGAAGACAGATGATGAAGGGCAGTAGCGAGAGGGGCAAAAAGTATTAAACTGTCGTAAGATAAATGAAAAGGGCAAAATAAACAGAACCTGGAGACTCACCACATGGCTGGGACCAGGTATAAGGAGGTTGGACCGTGTCGGTGTTACGGGGTGTTTGGAAGAGGGAAAGAGGAGGAGGAACACATTTGGGAGAGAAGGTAATTCACTTTGGATGAGTGGTGTTGACATGACAGCGAGATACCCTGCTGTGTCAGTCAGCTATTGCCATGATAATGCTCTGTAACAAACCACCCTAAAGCTCAGCGTCTTAAATCCATAGTCATTTATTCTCATTCACATGTTTGTGGGTCAACTGTATGTTGGCGGATCTAGGCTGAGCTGTTCCATGTCTCTCTTATCATCCTTAGGCCAATGTGTTATCCAGGGTATGATCTTCTCGGGGCACTGACAAAAGCTTCAGAGGACAAACCCAACCACACAAGCACACTTCAAGTCTCCGCCTGTGTTACATATGCTGACGTGCGTTGGCCAAAGAAAGTCACATGACTGAGCCCAAAGTCAAGAGCCAGGAGGATGGGAGAAAGGAGTAAATAATTGCCAAAAGTAATCCAATCCAGGGCTCAGCTGACTATAAACTGTAGGCCAAATACAGTCTATCACCTGTTTTTGTAAATAAAGTTTTATTGGAACACAGTCATGCTTGTTTGCCTGTAGCTGCTTTCATGCTAAACTCACAGAGTTGAATGGTGCAATACAGACTCCAGGGCCCGGGAAGCTGACAATATTTATGGTCTGGCCCCTTCCAGTAAAAGTTTGCAACCCCCTGATCTAATCTACCACACTGGCCAATGTACAATAATTAGACAGTCTTGACAGTCTAGCCCCTGAGTCCCAGTGGGCCCCACTGAAAGCATGTTATGTCACTCAGCCTACTTCTTAGCCCTCCGCTCCTGAGATGTTTTATTATATCTCAAGCAAAGAAAAAAATGGGATCTTAACAGTAATGAGGGATACTAGGATGGTTTATGAAGTCTGCATTTGTTCCACAGGAAGCTATGCTTTACCAAGGCCAGCACAGGTGATGAACTTTTCAAGATGCATTTCTTATCAGCACTGTCAATTACTACTTAGAAACTTAGATCTCACACATGGACTCGACAGTCTAGGATACAAATTGACTGTAGAGCTGTGGCTTAGGTCTATAATCTCTGCCCAAATTTGAGGATGCAAGGTTTACATTCTGCAGGACACAGAGCCCCCTGGAGGGAATGGGCTGTGGCAAGAAGCGCGGGGCCAGCTAAAGTGCCCCACCAGCCCGGAATCAGCTAGGGAGGATGGGGGAAGCCTCAGAACACAGTTCTATTTGCAAACAGCCCTCACAAGTGGCCATGAGTTCAAGATGGAAATTTACTAAGTGCTGGGCATCAACCACCAGGAAAGAGACTTTCTACTGTGTTTTCTCCTAAGGCCCTTTGCCAAGTTTGCTGAGGCTGCTAGGCACATTCCCCAGATCACATTGTCACTTAGCTGCTGCTGCTGCTGCTGAATGCAGCACTCGGAGAGGCCAGCCGGCTCTTTTGCTCAAAGAGGTTCCACGTCTATCAATAGATATTTACCAAGAGCCTATCATGAGCCAAATACTGACATGGGCACTGCGCATAAAGCAGTAGACAAAACAGACAAACACCCCTGTCTGCATGGAGCTTACATTCTGGTGTGTGCAATGGGAGAAGGAAAGGGGAGACAGACAGCTAAAATAAGTAAGTGAAATACGTGGCATGTCGAGTGTCGGTAAGTGTAACGGAGAAAAAATGGAGAAAGGAGAAGAAATGCCAGCGTGGCAATGGCCTGCGGTGTTACACAGGGAAGCCTCACCGAGCAGGTCGCAGATGAGCAAGGACTTGAAGTGAATGAAGATGGGAGGTATGTAGGTATTTAGTGACACGGTGATCCAGGAGGAAGAACCAGCAAGTGCAAAGGCCCTGAGGTGGAAGCATGCTTGAGAAGAAACACTCATGTCCTCAGAATCTGGTCCCAGACAGGCCTGCTCTTAAACCAGACTGAAGACAAGAAGTTGTTTTTAGGGGAGCCTGGGTGGCTCGCTTGGTTAGGCATCCGAATCTTGATGGCTCAGGTCATTATCCCACAATTCATGAATTCGAGCCCCACACTGGGCTCCTCACTGATCGCATGGCGCCTGCTTGGGATTCTGTCTCTTCCTCTCTGCTCCTCTCACACTCTATCTCATGCTCTCTCAAAATAAACAAACAACAACAAAAAAGAAATTGTTTCTAAATTAGAGCAGCTCCTCTCCTCAGAGTGACCAATTATTCCTTTTTTCTGGATTGGCTGGATATGTTTTCAGTGCAGAAATGTCCTCCCTGGCTCCTCTCCTGCTGCCTGCCCAGGTTACTGGTGGCCACTGCTCTCCTGGGGCTCCTGTGTTTGGCCTCGAATTCACCCCAAGGTCACTGTGTGGGGCAATGGGCACACCCAGAGCACAGGCCCCATTCCAGTACCAGCACGTACCCACAATGGAGAGGATTCTGGTTCCCACACCCATCTGTCCCACATAGTCTGTTTAACACCAGCTTTCGCAGCTGCAGCTAAAGCCAGCAGGGCAGACTTTGGGGAGGCAGTCAGGTCTGTGGACGTGGGGCCTGCTTCCCCAGGCTCATGTTCAAGCCCACCTCTCCATTCTCCCTCCTCTCCCCTCATCCTCCAGGATCCCACTGGCATGCCACCCTATCCAGGAAGCCTCCTTCCAGATGAAAGAACTTCTCTCTTCTTTGGATTGACATAGCAATTCTCTCCCTCCTACAATCAGAAGCCACAGCCTATTATAATCCAGTTGGCTGAATCCACTTCCCCACAAAATGTAGACTCCTTGAGGCCAAAACTGGACTCACTCTTGCTTCCCCACTACACCTGAACAGGCCCTTTCACACGGCTGTAACCCGATAAAGTCTTTGTGGATTGACTTGAAGATGTTCCTTGTCACAGGCTGCTTAAACACCTTCCTCCCAAGCCCCAAGGCCACATTCCTCCGGACCCAATATCTGACCTCTTCTGGCGGGGTAAGGCCTAAGGGGCATCCTGCAGTGTGTTGGCCTCCCCTCTCCCAGAAATCCATAGAAAATTTGCTGCCTACAGGCCCAGGGTGCTGCAGGTCAGAGGGTGAGGTCGCCCCTTCAAAACTGAATAGGCTATAATCATAAAAAGATTAAACATGAATGTTCTTTCTCAAAACACAAGGCTTTGGACACCTTTGGCCTCACAGCCAATCTGAGCTCTTCTCTGGCATTGATTGGACTGGGCTCAGGAAGGACAGCATGTTTTACAACTGTTTACAGGAGAAGGGGGAAACTCAAAGGAGCCAAAGAAAGAAATACTGTTAGGAGACCAGGGGAACTGAGGTGCAAAACGCGGGAAGGTCAGCATCACTGGTCAGCTCTAGGCCAGGGCCACAGGGTCACACAGAGGAGCTTGTTCTTTGGGTAAACAATACTGGGCAGTTTAAGAGGTACTTTGTGACCAGAGCTATGCAAATGTGATTGGGAGGTGACTGGAATGGGGTGAGCCCAGAGATGCAGCACAGAAAGGTCATTCAACCTGGACTTCAAATTCCAGTAAGCGCTTCAAACTCACACTTTTACAATTATCCCCAACGAGACCCTTCATACAGTCACAGACACCAGCTAGCAGCATGGATAGAAGAGGACGACCATCACTTGACTTGAATGTCCCAGGACAGAGCCATGTAGCACTATGAAGTAACAGGGCTTTACAAACCCCATCATCCTCTTGCAAATAGAGCAATTCTACTATACCGTGTTTTCGTAAAAGCATTGATTTTTGCCAATACTTAAAATATGTTAAACATGCCATGACTCCAAGAAGCAAAGATAGCCCAGCAGCAGTGAGCACACCTAGTGCTCAGATCTTGGTCTCTAATATCATCCTCCACGAAAGGGAACCAGAGCTCCTCAAGAAAAGGCTGGTTCCAGCTGGTACAAGATGAGTCCAGAATATCCTGTTATGCCAGAAAATAGGTGCCCAAAGAGTGATGAGCACATGTTATAAGGACATGGGATGCAGCTTGAAGTGACGGCCTCTGATGACATCCATAGCAGTTTGAGCACCAAGGTAATTAAGTACAGTGCTGAGCAATTAAATAGTAATGAATTATAAACCAGTGTAAAAGACAAGAATTCATGAGTCCATGCTGATAATAAATAGGTACATAAATAAACAGAGGACTGGAAGAACTCTTGGTTGAAACAGGACTCTTGAGGGTTGACTATTTTTTATTTTTAATTTTTTAAATTTATTTTTGAGAGAGAGAGAGACAGTGCAAGTGGGGAAGGGGCAGAGAGAGAGAGGGAGACACAGAATCCGAAGCAGGCTCCAGGCTCTGAGCTGGCAGCACAGAGCCTGATGCAGGGCTCAAACTCATGAACTATGAGATCATGACCTGAGCCGAAGTCGAATGCTCAACCGACTGAGCCACCAGGCGCCCCTTCAGGGTTGACTATTAAATGGGGTGGGATTGGTGAATTTGGACAATCATCACTTTGCAACCATCCTGGTAAAGACTACATCAGTGGATGCTAAGTCTAGGGGGAAATTGAGATGAGGAACAGGATATTTACGTGGTCTTAAACTGTTCTTCCACAGATTGTATATTAGTTGCAAGGGAGAAAATAGTGATTATACAAAGAAAAAATCAGATAACACCTAGAGTGGGTGATTAAAATTAGCATCATCGATGAGAAATGGATGGGTACCATGTGCCTCCCAGACATGATACCCTGAGAAGGACACATTATCACCTATGCAGTATTCCAGTCAAGAATATAAACCCCAATCTAATCATCAGGAAAACATCAGGCAAACACAAAATGAGGCACATTCCGTTAGAAGGGGGAGCCAGGGCATGCTGTATTCCTTCAAAAATGTCAATGCCATGCAAGACAAAGAAAGCTGGGGAATGTTCCAAATTCAAGAAGGCTAAAGAGACAAGGCATTTAAACCTTGACCTTAATCTGGAACCTATATGGTGGGTGAGGGGTGGGGTGGGAACACTATGAAGGACATTACTGGGTGAACTGAGAAAACTGGAATACAAACGGTAGATTTTACAAAAGTACTATATCAATGTTAAATTTGCTGAAGCTTGTAACTGTACTACAGTTATGTACAAGAATATCTCTATTTTTAGAAAATACAAACTAAAAAAAAAATTTAAGAAGGGGCGCCTGGGTGGCGCAGTCGGTTAAGCGTCCAACTTCAGCCAGGTCACGATCTCGTGGTCCGTGAGTTCGAGCCCCGCGTCAGGCTCTGGGCTGATGGCTCAGAGCCTGGAGCCTGTTTCCGATTCTGTGTCTCCCTCTCTCTCTGCCCCTCCCCCGTTCATGCTCTGTCTCTCTCTGTCCCAAAAATAAATAAACGTTGGAAAAAAAAAAAAAAAAGAAAATACAAACTGATATATTTAGGGACAGAGGGCCATGATATAAATAACTTAACTGTAAATGGCTCAGAAATTAGGTAGGTGATAGATGGATATATGATAGATGGATGGATGGATGGACGGATGGACGGATGGATGGAAGGACGGACGGACAGATGAAAGAGGAAGACAGAGAAGCAAACGATAAAGCAGTTGGGTAAAGTGTTAGCAGGAGCTGAATCCGGATAAAGGGTTACAGGTATGTTTGTACTAGTTTTATTTGTGTGTGTTGTCTGTAAGATGGAAATTATTTCCAGATAAAACGAATTTTTAGATTTTTTCCACAACTGCTCTAGCCATGGTTTAGAATCTATTCATTTTTAATACGGCAAAAGTCTCCAAAAACGCAAAAGAAGCCCAGATCTCTTGTGACCTTTCAGTCACAAGAGGCTCTCACTTGACCCCGCATCCTCTCTCTCCATAGAAGGGGGAAGGGCAGGGAGACCTCAGAGGGACTGGTCCATGCTCGAGCACCAGCTGAATGACCAGAGACACAGCCGGCTCCATCCAGATTTTGATGAGTTGGAGACCCTCAGGGTTTTGTCCAGGTTCTTAAGCTGAGACCATGCTAATATGGAATGCTTTCAAATGGCTAGGTGCATCCTCAATGCCAGGTCCCTTTCTCCCCTCTCCGTAGCCCTTCCCTGGGCAAGGTCATCCTCCCCACCACTTTCGCTCACCACGTCCAAGGTGCTGACTCCAGGTTTATGAATCTAGCCCAAGCCCCTTAGCTTCAGCCCTTCATATCCAACTACCTCCTTGACCACTATGTCCCAGAGGTGGCTCAAGCAGGTCCCTCTCCCACATTCCCCCTGACAGAAAAAGCACCATGCAGTTGCCCAAACCAGTTCCTGCCTCCTAAGTATCTGCCCAAGCCACCCACTTCTTTCCATCTCTAGGTCAACTCCTAAATACCCACCGGGCTGTCCACACTCACCCTCCATTCTCCAGCAACACCCAGAAGGCTCTTTTCAAAATAAAAGTCATCATCAAGCACATCTCTCTTTGAAACGCTCCTTCTGGTAACTCTTAGGATAAAATCCAAAAGCTTCAAGGGGGCCTTGAAGACCCCAAGTGGTTTATTCCAAGCGCTTCATCTCACATCTCTCCGTCGTAGCCCCGCCCCCCCTCCCGCCCCCGACCACACACAGACTATGTCCAAGTGCCTGGAGTTTGCCCGGCAGCTTGACACCTCAGCATCTTCCCAGGGGCTATTCCTGCACCTGGAAGGTGCTCCCCCTACCCCTCCCCCTCCCCCTTGCTCACCTCCGTCCATCCTTCAACTTTATAGCCTGAGATGCTCTATGGGTCCGCGTGGGGGCCGCATGGCAGGGAAGGAACAAGGTCACGGGCAGCAGGGAGGCACCTGGCACTGTTTGGGCCTGAGCGTGAGGACGAGAACAGAGGTTTGGGACCCAGAGAACAGAGTCCTGGAGGGATTTCAGGTTTCAAGCAGTTCTTAGAAGCCTTCGGAGTTTTAGCCCCCATTTCCTACAGTGTGGCAGACTGAATTTTCCCAAGATGGCTACCACAATGCCTCCCTCCCCTGAGCCCTTCTTAATGTGCCTTTGACACTCAAAGCTAAGGCATAAGAGGCACACAGCCTCTGCCTGGGTCTCGGCCCTGAGCCACCACGTAAGGAGTCTGACTGTGCTGAGGCTGCTAAGCCCTAGGCACATGGACAGGCCACATGGAGGTGTCCCAGCTCACAGCCCCGGCTGAGGTCCCAACCGCAGCCAGCATCATCCACCGGGCACATGAGCAAAGAAGACCTCCAGCCACAGTCACCCTAGCCTTCAAGTCTTTTTCGATGAGGCCCCAAACAGCACGGAAGGGAGACAAGCCATCCCTGCTGTGTCCTGTTCGCATTTCTGACCCACAGAATCTGTGGGCGTAATAAAACGGTTGTTTTAGGCAGCTGAGTTTGGGGATGGTTTCTTATGCAGCAATAGTCAGTAGAACACACAAGATGTTAATAGATATTATTATACAAAGAGCGGGGAGAGGGGGAGGGTTCCTGTAATTAAATGTTTGGAAAGTACTTCGTTACACAAATTCCAAGCCAAACAGGGTTTTATTTTACTACAGGGCTCTTCATAGCCTCTAATGTATTATGTGTACTGTGAATCTCCAAGAGGGGGATACGGTACTGGGTGTTCCCCAAATGTTTTTTTCCCCCCAGGGGATGTCATTTATGCAAAAGGCTGAGGGTCCAGCCCTAGTTTTTCGTGGGGAAGCCATCTGAGGCCCAGAAATGTTCAGGGGCCTGTCTGGAGGTACCCAGAGTCAGGACCGCGACCCTGGTCACTGGGTGCCCAGCTGAGGGGAAGCCCCGGGTCGGGCACAAGGATTGTGCGGAGTCACGTGGGAGGCCGCGGTGGCTCTCTGTGCCACGTCTCTTTCTCCGCCTCTCCTGTGGCCTGCAGCTCTCACCCCTGTCTCCTTCTTCACCCCCTACGTGGGGGTAGCAGTCCCCACTCCTTTTCGACCCCACTTCCCATCCCCAGCACACCACACGCACACACGGCACACTGCCCACCTCCACGGCCAACCTCGGCCCCTCACAGCTGGGCCTGCCTCCGTGAAAGCTGCTTCTCTGCCCCGAACACTGCCTGTTGTCTCATCCCCGGAGCTGCCGGGCTCCTCCTCCTCCTTCCAAGCCCCGGCTGGAACAGGAACACAGCCCTCCCTTGTCCCTCCTCTTGATATTTCCAGTAAAAGCACCTCGAACACAATCTCACTGCCACAGCCCTAATTATGTGTGAAATCATTTTTTTTTTAGCTCGAAACCAAAGCAAACAAGCGCACACAGAGAAGCCCATTCTCTGCGGCCCAGGAGGAGCGGCCTCGCTCCTGTCGGGTTACCTCAGGGCCGCACAGAGACCCCGCTGTGTTTCGCAAGCTGCCCGCCAGGCCAAGGTGCCTCCCGGCCCGACCGGGGAAGCGGGCCGCCCCCTCAGGAGAAAGAGTGGGTTTCAGTTTGTCCTGCACCTTCCACGCAGGCTCACAGGAGCCTCACACAGGCCGGGCACGCCGTGAGGCCCCCAGGAAAACGCCTCTTTGAGAAAAGTGGGGTCCTCAGGAGGGACGTGGGGCAGGGAGCCTTCCCCAGAGGACAGAGACTGTTTTCCTGATGCAGTCAAATCCTTTTGCACCTCTGGTGAAATGTTTGTCATTTTATTTTATTTCACAGTTTCGGGTGGAACGTCGAGAAGATCATCTGTGGCATCGTTCGCATGTGGCCACCATCTTGTTTCCAGCACTCCTTTTTCCAGACATCCACTTTCATCCTTTCTCCACTGACAACTGCATTCAGACTGGTTGAACATGCATTCTTTGATGCAGATGTGTGCCCTTTGAGAAGACAGTGCTGTGGTGAGCGTATGGGATTTTAATTTATGTTGATGGGACTGGCAGAAATGTACCCTACTCCTAACCTTTTCGTCCCGGTCCTGTGTTCGGAAGCTGGGCCCCTGATGCCAGATAACCCTTCTACATAGGACCACTGTGTCACAGCCCACACCTGCCCCCTCTCCGTTAGTCCACCTGCCTGGTGACGGATGCCTGGGTTGTCTCCCCCTCCTGGCTACCACAAATCAGGTGACGGTGGACATCTATGTGTGTGTGCCTTCATGGATCTTTGCAGGCAATTTGTGGGCCTGCATACCCAGGATTTGGACTGCTGACTTGCAAGACACACACTCACTTGGTTTCACTAAGCACTGTTGGGCTGGCTTCCAGAAGAACACCTGTAACCAGTTTGTACTTCCACCAATAGGGTATGAGGGTTCCTGTTTCCTGGCCATCTTACCAGCACTTGGTATTATCCAACTTTCTAATGATTACCAATATTTGAGTATAAAAGGGTATTGCTTTTTAAATTATATTTCTTATGGTTATTGAGGTGAAGTATCTCATATACATACATATATATATACATATATATATAATTTATTGTCATATATGTCATATAAGTATATATATACATATATATATAATTTATTGTCAACTTAGCTAACATATAGTACATACAGTGTGTTCTTAGTTCATCGCTGACACACAATACCCAATGCTCATCCCAATGCTCATCAACAAGTGGCCTCTTCAGTGCCCATCACCATTTCAGCCCCCCACCCCCTGCCGCCACCTGCCATTAACCCTTAGTTTGTTATTTAAGAGTCTCTTATGGTTTGCCTCCCCCTCTGTTTCAAACTATTTTTCCCCTTCCCTTCCCCCATGGTCTTCTGCTAAGTTTCCTAAGTTCCACATGTGAGTGAAAACATATGATATGTCTTTTTATGACTGACTTATTTCACTTAGCATAATACCCTCCGGTTCCATCTACGTTGTTGGAAGTGAAGTATCTCTTTAAAAAGTCCTTATTCAGATTTCATTTTCTGTGAACTGCTCACTTACATCCTTTGACATTTTTCCATGCCCCCCCCCCATCACCACCAAAACAAACAAACAAAGAAACAAAACCAAGAAAAACAAAAACCCTTTGCTGGAATTGTGATTGAAATCGGGTTGGGTAAAGACTAATTTAAGGGCAGTTTACATCCTTACAATGTGAAGCCATCCCATTCAGAATTATGGTCTACAGTTGTCTAACAGAAATATAACATGAGGTGCATATGTAATTTTAAAAATTTTAGTAGTGGGGTGCCTGGGTGTCTCAGCCAGTTAAGACATGACTCCCGATCTCAGCTCAGGTCATGATCTCGCATTTGTGGAATCAAGCCCTGCGTTGGACTCTGCACTGACAGCTCACAGCCTGGAGCCTGCTTGGGATTCTCTCTCTCCCTCTCTCTCTTCCCCTGCCCCACTCACTGCTCTCTCCCTCTTTCTCTTTCTCAAAATAAATAAACTTAAAAAAAAATTAGTATTAACTTTCTTTTTAAAAAAATTAAAAGATGCGGGTGAGACTAATAGTACATTTTGTTTAACCAAGTCTTCGAAATGGAGTGTGTTTTTTGCATTTATACAACATTTCAACTCAAACTAGCTACAGTTCAAGTGCTCAGCAGTTACATGTGGCTAGTTGCTATGGACTGGATGTCATAGGCCTAGTGCTTAATTTATTCATGTATTAAGTCCTTAATTTTATTTTAAAAATTTTATTTATAAACATCTCAGGAATTTTTCCATTAAAATCTTTGTTTCGATTGCAAATGTTACCCTATTTTCTGGTTGGTCTTTCCAGAAATGTTTGTGATTTTTTTTTTCACATTAATCTTGAATCTAGTAAATGTGCAAAACTCTCTTATTAGTACCAGATGTTTGTAGATTCTGCTGACTTTTTAGATAATTGATCATCTTTATAAATAATGATAATTTTTACTCTTCTTAATTGTTCTATTATTTGTTTTTTTTAATACATTAACAACACCTCAATTGCTATGCTGAATACCAAACATCCTTGTCTTATTCCTAGGATTAAAAAGAATGTTATTAACATTTCTCTTTAAGTATGAGATTTGGGGTAGATAAATTTTATCAAGAGAGTGTCTATCGATTCTTAATTTTCTAAGAATTTTTAAAATTATAAGTTTTAAAAATTATAAATAGGTGTGTACTTTATCAAAAACCCTTTAGGAGGTGCCTGGGTGGCTCAGTTGGTTAAGCATCTGACTGGAGTCATGATCTTGCACTTCGTGGGTTTGAGCCCCGCATCGGGCTCTGCGCTAATAGTGCGAAGCCTGCTTGGGGTTCTCTCTCTCCCTCCCTCTGCCCCTCCCCTGCTCTCTCTCTCTCTCTCTCTCGCAAAAAATAAACTAAAAAATTATTTTAAAAGACATATATAGGGGCGCCTGGGTGGCGCAGTCGGTTAAGCGTCCGACTTCAGCCAGGTCACGATCTCGCGGTCTGTGAGTTCGAGCCCCGCGTCAGGCTCTGGGCTGATGGCTCAGAGCCTGGAGCCTGTTTCCGATTCTGTGTCTCCCTCTCTCTCTGCCCCTCCCCCGTTCATGCTCTGTCTCTCTCTGTCCCAAAAATAAATAAACGTTGAAAAAAAAAATTAAAAAAAAAAAAGACATATATAATACATATGATATATATACATCAAATACAATAGACAATTATCTTGTCTTTGGTGTGCTTTCTTTTCCTTTCGTCCATTAATATGGTGAATTGCACTGACTTTGTTTTTCTGATGTTGAACAATTCTTGCTTTCCTGGAATAAACTCTATTTGATCGTAATTTCTTATCTTTTTAAAAAATACATATCTGGATTAGTTTAACTGAGATCTTAAGATTTTAAAAGAAACAGGTCTACAATATTCTTTTCTTGTGATGTCCTTTATCAGTTCTGGAATCAAGGATATGTTAGCCTCATAAAATCATTTTATTCATTTCAATTCTATTTTCTGGAAAATGTGTATAACGTATAATAATAATGTTGTCTTTAGGAGACATCATATTGCTTAGACCTGTTTTGCTTATAATCCAATCTGATCAGTGAGTTTAGCTCATTTACATTTATTTTAATTTTTTTTTTCAACGTTTTATTTATTTTTGGGACAGAGAGAGACAGAGCATGAACGGGGGAGGGGCAGAGAGAGAGGGAGACACAGAGTCGGAAACAGGCTCCAGGCTCTGAGCCATCAGCCCAGAGCCTGATGCGGGGCTCGAACTCAGGACCGCGAGATCGTGACCTGGCTGAAGTTGGACGCTTAACCGACTGCGCCACCCAGGCGCCCCTACATTTATTTTAATTACTAGTATATTATGACTTATTTCAGCCATCTTATTTTATGGTTACTCTTACTTATTATATAGATTTTCTCTTTTCTAGTTTCCATTGCATGAATCAGATTTTTTTCTGCTGGACTGAAAGTAATATATTTCGTCTTTATTCTTCTAATGGTTTATTTTCTACTATTAATTTCTTTTTCCTTGGCACTCACTCACCTCTTTCTTATCTCCATATCCCCTCAACATCATCCCCACTCTGTCATAGTAATATCACCTAGAATTGGTTCTTGATTGTTATAAACAATTCTTCTCTATTTAAAACTTCTTTTCTAGTGGTTTGCCTCCCTCCCTCTCTGTTAAATACAGAGAACAAACTGAGGGTGGATGGGAGGGTGGGGGAGAGGGGAAAGTGGGTGATGGACATTGAGGAGGGCACTTGTTGGGATGAGCACTGGGTGTTGTAGGTAAGCCAATCTGACAATAAATTATATTAAAAAAATAAATAAAACTTCTTTTCCAGAGAATGACAAATCTTATTATTTGTAAACCCTTATTTCTCATGCCTCATTGCTTCCTCCTGTTGAGAAGTCTGACATCAATGTAATTCTTATAGATCTGCTTTTTTCTTTCCGTAAACTTTCAGAATTTTCTCTGGCGTTTGGTGTTCTGAAACTTCTCTGCCATGTGTCCCACTTAGTATTTGTTTTGAGCCCATCTGTCTCATTTGGTACTCCATGAACTTTTAAAATCCAAGTTCTTTCTTTCTTTAATACTATGAAATTCTTAGTCACTATTTCCTCTTTTCCATATACTCTTTTCTCTCTCTCTCTCTGGAATTCTCATGTAATGAACTCTACTAAGTGACAAGCACTTTTCCAGGTGATGCCGTTACAGTACTGAACAAAGCAAAGCCCTCGTGGAGCTCGAATTATGTCAGCTGGTGGGGGGGGGGAGGGTGGAGAGAAAATGGGCAATAAACAAATGGCTGCGCGTGATACGTTGAAGAAGAAAATGCCATGGAGACAAATAAAGAAGGATAAAGAGGTTAGGGAGTCCCAGGTGGGGTGGGGTTGGGAAGGCATCTCAGAGTAAAGGCCTAAAAGAACTAAGTGAGGGAGCCATGCAGACATGGAGGAAAAGAGAATCATAGACAGAAACGCAAGGGCAAAGGCCTTGGGAGAGAGGCACACTTGGCTTGTCGGAGGAGCAGGAGAAGGGGGACGATGGAACTAGCGGGGAAGGGGCCGAGCAGCAGGGGGAGGTAGCGAGAGGCCAGACCAGGTAGGTCCTGTAAGACCTCGGGTTATAATAAGAACTTGGACAGAGAGGGAAAGCTGTCAAAAGATTTTGAACGGAAGAGTGACAGGACCTGAATTTGTTTTTGAAAGACTCACCCGGGCTGCCCTGTGGATAATGAGGGGAACAAGGGAAACAGAAAACTCAGGAAAATATCGCAACGATCCAAGTGAAAAATGATGGTGGCTTGGACTGGGTGGAGAGTGTGGAGTTGGTAAGAGAAGGTCAGATGCTGGATAGATCTTCACAGTAGAGCTAATGCGATCTCTGACACGTTGGATGTCGAATGTGAAAGGAAGACAGGAATGGAGCATAATTCACGGGCCTAGGATGGCTACCACATTCAGGGCATTACATCCAGTTCCAAAACTGACCAAGGGAAGAAGCGGTGATCTCTTGTATTTCACTCTTCAGGACGAGGAGACCCAGGTTTCCTAGTGAGCACCTCCTTAAATCCCGTGCTCTATCTAGCCACTTGCTCGTCTCACCCTCGCCCCAGCCCTGATGGGGCCATCTAAGCTGCAGTATCATTTTAAGACCAGAAGTTAAAGAAAAAGAATGTAAGTATTCTAAATGTAGACATTATGAGCTCTTCAGAAGCCAAAAATTAGTCGTTACAGCTCTCCAAGCTAGAAATGAAAAAAAGCCACAGAAGCATCTTACGAAAAGTCATCAAACTGCATTCATTGAAAGACTAATAAAGTCTTGTACAGTTGACCCTGCTGAGTCCACCTACTGAATGAGAAGTCAGTGAAAGAAATAACACAGCCGCTTCCCAATGATACAGCAACTTGCCAAATGCAAGATTTAGCTGCAACACGAAGACTGAGCTGATTGCTCTTTGGCAGACTTGAATTTCGCCTTACAAATGGATGAATGTACAGGTGTGGCTGGAGAGCCGTCTGGCTCCTATCTGTCCAGGCTCAGCGCTAACTAATCATTGGAGATCTTTTATGTGAATGCTTGGCAACAGACACAAGCAGTGCCGAAATATTCAAAGTGCTGAAGAACTTTTTTGAATCTTAGGGTTTATCCTGGAACAACTGTGTTGACGTTTGTGCTGATGATACAAAAGCAGTGGTGGGTAAAACCGCTGAGGTCTTAGCACCCAGACGGGGGCAAATGACACCCACAGCCATCGTGTGCTTCGCTGCCACGCATTGCCAATTAAAAGGAAAAATCAAAAAGCCAGTTTCACTTTAGACTGTCCTGGAGGAAGCAGTAAGAGTTTGTTAATCTTGCTAAATCTCAATACTTCAGCATGTCTTTTTTTTTTTAACATGACTTTTAATATCTTAGGCAATGGGATGGAAAGTATATGTAAAGCATAAAAGCATAAAGCATGTCTGAGGCACCAAAGAAGATGGTTCCCTAGAAAAAAAGCACTTGCACAACTGTTTCAGTTGCAAGCTAGCTGCTTTTTTCAGAAAACGTTATTTTTACGAGAAAGAACAACTGGCAAACTATAGTTATTCAAACCTGGATGTTTGGAAAAAAGTTTCTTGAACATGAACAAAGCGATCCTGCCATTTCAAGAAAAACAACCGTGGGGCGCCTGGGTGGCGCAGTCGGTTAAGCGTCCGACTTCAGCCAGGTCACGATCTCGCGGTCCGTGAGTTCGAGCCCCGCGTCAGGCTCTGGGCTGATGGCTCGGAGCCTGGAGCCTGTTTCCGATTCTGTGTCTCCCTCTCTCTCTGCCCCTCCCCCGTTCATGCTCTGTCTCTCTCTGTCCCAAAAATAAATAAAAAACGTTGAAAAAAAATTTAAAAAAAGAAAAAAGAAAAACAACCGTGACATTGTTCGTGGTCAATAAGAAAAGCTAAGCTTTCAAACAAAAATTAGGAATTTGGGAAAACATGAACTTGGCGGCTTCCTAATAAAGACTTTTTGGTGGTAAGATTGATAAATGTGATTTTTTTTTTGATGTGGTGTAACAAGATGTGTCAACATTTGGAAGATGTGCACACTCAGTGAGCTACATTTTTCAAATGATTGCGGGTGGGGAGAAAATCCACCCAAAGTGCAAGATACACCAATAGATTTTAATGTAACAGAGTATGAAAAGCTCACCGATCTAATTTCAGGTATTGCATTACACCTAACTTTTTTTAAGTTTATTTATTTGGAGAGAGTGAGAAGGGGGGGGGGAGAGAGGGAGAACGTGGAGGAAGGGCAGAGAGAGAGGGACAGAATCCCAAGCAGGCTGTGAGCCATCAGCACAGAGCCCCATGCAGGGCTCAAACTCAGGAACCAGGAGATCATGACCTGAGCCGAAATCAAAAGGTGGATGCTTAAACAATTGAGCCACCCAGGCGTCCCACATTGTACCTAATCTTTATTTTTTTTATTAAAAAAATTTTTTTAATGTTTACTTATTTTTGAGAGGGAGAGAGAGACAGAGTGCAAGTGGCGGGAGGAGCAAAGAGAGAAGGAGACACAGAATCCAAAGCAAGCTCCAGGTTCCGAGCTGTCAGCCCAGAGCCCAATACAGGGCTCAAATACACAAACCCACATAAGGTCATGACCTGAGCCGAAGTTGGACACTTAACCGACTGAGTTAAGGTGAGTTGGACACTTAACCTTTAAAAAAAATCTTTCTCATCGAGTTTTGGTGTAGTATCAAAAAAAAAATCCAATATTAAAATACTCCTTTTTAAAAAATTTTCCCCCGGCTTCGCTGAGATAGGATTTCCAAATAAAAATTATTTATATTTAGGTTGTATAACATGAGATTCTGATATAGGTATACACTACGAAATGATTACTACAATCAAGCTAATTAACATATCCATCAACTCACGCAGCTATTTTTTGTGTGTGTATGTGTGGTAAGAACACGTGAGATCTCTCTTAGCAAGTTTTAACTATATGGTACATAAAAATACTCCCTTTTACAACTACATATTCCCACAGAATATTTTTGTGTTAACAAAAATACTAATTTCTCATTAAAAAATGTTATTTGTGGGGCGCCTGGGTGGCTCAGTCGGTTAAGCATCTGACTCTTGATTTCAGCTCAGGTCATGAGCTCATGGTTGTGAGATCGAGCCCCATGTCAGGCTCTGAGCTGGGTATGGAGTCTGCTTGGGATTCCCTCTCTCCCTCTCTCTCTGTTCCTTCCCCCCTCACACGTGCACTGGCTCTCTCTCTCTCTCAAAAAAATAGTTATTTGTGTTAACATGCACTGTCTATTGTTGTTATTTTTTAATGAATTAATTTAAAAATTTTTAATTGTCAGACAGATTTAATTTCTCATATGGAAATACTTCATTAATATGACACATAAACAAAAGCTCTTTAGGGGTCCTCAGTTTTCAAATGCCCTGAAACCACAGATTTGAGAATGGATGGCTTAAACCCAATCAGGATTCACCTTGGGAATCCAACGGTCTGCGGCCTCCCCTGAAGTCCATGGCTGTCACGATGTGAGGGGGGCCTGCAAACCTTCAAGGTTCCATGAGGAGGGAGGAACGAATGTGGGTAAGTGACCAAACCATCTGCCACCGTGGCTGCAGAGTAAATCCTGACCCGGACCAGGGGCTCCTGGGACAACGCTGGCCGGCAGCAGCTATGCGAAGCCCAGGACGCGCTGCGGCAGACCGTCGGAGGGAGAGACAGGGAACCTTTCTCCTCAAGGACAAGGAGGCTTTGTGAGGCATGTGGCACCTTCTCTGCAGTACTTCTCGACCTCTTCTGCGAATGGGAGACCCACGGGCTGTTGAGGCCCTTCTCTACGAAGAGCAGCTATTTTGGCTCTCCTCACGACACCCTGCCATCCCATTTTTCACCATATTTGTAAAGTGAAAAGCCACAGTCAACAATTTCGTTCTCCTGCCTAAACATACAGTCATATCGCTTACCTAGTTAAAACTCTGAAGAATCCAGTGTGTGCAGAATAAAGCCCCAAGTTTTTTTTAGGTTTTTTTTTTTTTTAACATGTATTTTATTTTTAAGAAAGAAAGAGACAAAGCATGAAGAGGGGAGGGGCAGAGAGAGAGGGAGACACAGAATCCAAAGCAGGCTCCAGGCTCTGAGCTGTTAGCACAGAGCCCAACGCGGGGCTTGAACTCACCAACCACAAGACCATGACCTGAGAGTGGAAGCCGTATGCTTAACTGACTGAGCCACCCAGGCGCCCCATAACGCCCAAAGTTTTAACGTGCGCTGAAAGATTTCCACATTGTGGCCCCAGCCTGTCTTTCCAGACTTTTGAAATAAGTTTGACTCGGTGGTTAGGAATATGCACTCAGGAGCCAGGCTGTCAGCGTTCAAGATCCAGTCCTGCCAACCACTTACCAACAAGTGACCCGACAGCGGTATGCTGTGAGTGTTTAACAACCGGCCCTCAGGGGGGACTTGACACCCTCATTCGTAGCCTTTGCCAATTTCTTTGGTATTAATACTTCCAACTAAGGCCAACTTCAAGCTACCAATGTGACATCACTAAATTTGGAGCTAGGAAGAGATGCTCCTCATTTGCTCTCAGTAGTGTCTATGGCATTGCCGTAAGCATCAAATTGTGTAGCGTAGTGATTCTAAAACGCTGGCATGCATCAGAGTCGTCTGGAGGGCTAAGGGAAATACAGATTGCTGGGCCCCACTCCCAGAGTTTTGATTCAGTGAGTCTGGATACAGCTCTAGGATTTGCATTTCTAGTTAACTTCCCAGGTGATGACATCTTGGGAACCACTGGTCTAGTGAATGTAGCAGACTGAGCTCAGTGGCTACATGGAGATGCCTAATACACGTCAGCTCTCATTTGTATGATACAGCCTCACGCATCCCACACCATGGCCACACAGCGTCTCCCCATCCCGTGACCCCATGCTATACTTTCCTGTCCCTGTACCTTTGCTCCCCACTTCTCCCTGCACCTAAATGTCCTTCTCTCCACACTACCAATCCTTCCATTGAAATCTCAATTCATCTTAAACACCATGTCTCTGCTTAAGCCCTCCTTGAATCTTCTACTGAGAAATACCTGTTCCTATGTATCCTCTCTTAAATTTGCAGGCTCTCTTGTTCTTCTGTTCAGTGTTTGCCTCCTATTGGAATTATTGTCTCCATACCTATCTCTCTCACTCAGTTGTAAGCCCCTGGTGTGCAGAATGTCATCATATCCATCCCTGTCACCCTAGCCCAAGAAGGAACTCCATCAGTGATTATCACTTCCAACCACACCCCCGTGAACAAGTCTCTCCCCAGCAAAGGCAGGTGCTCCGTTCAGGGATGGATGACCCATCCCCACGTTACAGGCTTCTTTACGTTTGGTGGGTTTGTACCAAGGAAGCTCCCAGGTATCTTCTGGTGTTGAGTTAGTGATACGTATGTAGAAAACACAGCAATCAAATGAAAGTATCATAAAGTCCAGGGGAAACAACAAGTTCTGTACAAAAATATATGACCATATGCTACATGGCTCAGCTGCGAAGCACATTTCCATAGTCATAGTAATACAGTGTCCTTGTCCAAAAGTTTGACTTAACTCTATGGGAAGGTAGAGGGAACAAAAAATGTGCACATTCTGTAAGACAGAGGGGAGAGGAAGCGAAATCCTCATTTCCAATACCATAAGAGAGCAATAGATAATACCTAAAATTTACGAGTCAAGAAGTAATGTCTGTATTATTTAAGTACAGGAGGATGAACTCTAAATGAAAAACACAAAAGACTTGAAGTGGTTGTCTCAGGGTAGCAAAAAATGGAGAGGGGAAGGGTCTTATTTGGGCAAGAAAAAATAAGCTTCATAGAATTACTGCCTCTATAAATTGCATTCACGGACACACACACACACACACACACACACACGCACACACACCTGTGGGAAAAAAAAACTAATTTTTTTTAAAACAACAAGGAGGAACTAATGGCAAAGCTCTTGTAATCATCAGAACAGCATGGTGCTGTCATAAAGACAGACCCATAGACCAATGGAATAGAATAAAGAGCCGGACATAAACCCTCGAATAGATGGTTAAATGATTTTCAACAAGGGTGTTGGGACCATTGAGTGGAGAAAGGATAGTCTCTTTCTCCAAAAGGGCAAAAGAATGCAGACGGACCCTATGACAGAAACAGAAATTAACTCAAAATGCATCAAAACTGTAAAACTCATAGAAGAAAACATAGGGAAAAAGAATCACAACCCTGGGGTTGGCAAGGATTTCCTGGATACGACACCAAAAGCATAGGCGACAGAAGTGAAAATAAACAAATTAGATTGCATCAAAATTTGAAATTTGTGTGCTTCCAAGGACATGACAGAGCAAAAGGTAACCTAGGGGATAGGAGAAAATATTTATAAATCATGTACTGATAAGGGGTTAATAACCCAGAAAATATGAAGAGCTCTTCCAATTCAACTACAAAAACCAAATAACCTAATGGTTAAAAAATGGGCCAAGAACTAGAATAGACATTTCTTCAAAGAAGATATCCAAATGGTGGACAACCACATGAAAAAGATGCTCAACTTCACCAATCATTAGGAAAATGCAAATCAGAAAACACAATGAGATGTCACCTCACACCCATTAGGACAAGTACCATAAAACAAAACAAAACAACGCAAAACGAAACAGAAAATAACAAGTGTTGTTAAGGATGCGAAGAAACTGGGACGCTTGTGTACTTCTGGTGGGGCTGCAAAACGGTGCAACTGCTTTGGAAAATAGTAAAGAGGTTCCCTGAAAAATTGAAAACAGAGCTACCATATGATCCACCAATTCTACTTCTGGGTCTATATCCAAAAAAAATTGAAAGCAGGATCTCAAAGAGATATCTGTACACGCACAGCGTGTAGTGTTCACGACAGTCAAAAGGTCGAAGCAACCCAAATGTCCATCAGTGAATGAATGGATAAAGAAAACATGCGATGTACATATAATGGAATATTATTCAGCCTCCAAAAGAAAAGAAATTCTGACGCATGCTAGGACATGGATGAATTTTGAGGACGCTGTGTTAAGTAAAATAAGCCAGTCACAGAAAGACAAATGCTGTAATATTTCACTTCTACAAGGTATCTGGAGAATCAAACTCATGGGAACAGAAAGCGCAATGGTGCTTACCAGGGGATGTGGGAGAGGGTAATAGGGAATGGTTGTTTAATGAGTATAGAGTTTAAGTTTTGCAAGATGAAAAATTTCTGGAAACTGGTTGCACAACAACGTAAATATACTTAACACTACTGAACTGTGTTCTCAGAAATGGTTGAAATTTCAACCATTTAAGGCCAATTTTATGTTATGCATTTTACCCCAATTGTTTTAAAAGGGGGGCAGGGTGCCTGGGTGGCTCAGTCGGTTGAGCGGCCGACTTCGCTCGGGTCATGATCTCGCGGTCCGTGAGTTCGGGCCCCGCGTCGGGCTCTGTGCTGACAGCTCAGAGCCTGGAGCCTGTTTCAGATTCTGTGTCTCCCTCTCTCTGACCCTTCCCCGTTCATGCTCTGTCTCTCTCTGTCTCAAAAATAAATAAACGTTAAAAAAAAAATGTTTAAAATAAAAAAAAGGGGGGGCAAGGAGGCAGTTGGATATATATGCCTTGAGCTCAAAAGAAAGCTCTAGACTGGAGGTGAAACAGGTGGAACATCTAAGACCTGGAAGTCATGAGGGCTCAGGGTGTGACCGGCTCTGAGCAGAAAGATAAAGGCACCCAGGACCCAGCCCTGGGAATGGGTAGAGTTAAAGGCTTGTGGGAAAAGAATGAGTCTACAGGCAAAAAGAAGCAGGCAGAGAGGTAGAAGGAGCCAGGAGGGAGCCAAGGGAGGGAGCACCTGAGGAAGGGAATGGTCAATTGTTCCTCCTGCTGCTGAGAGGTCAAGGGGGAGGTCTGACAGAGTGAGAAATCCCTCAGATTCGGTAACACGGGAGTCACAGGTAACACCAGCCAGAGGTGCTTCGTAGGATGGTGGCGGGAACACCAGTGGTTGAACGTGCACAGGAGAGAGGAGCCCATCAAGTGTGGGATCCTGAGAAGATGCGGTGGAGGCAGGGGCGCCCCAGGTGAGTGGGGGATTGGCCTCGGAGGGGAGGGAGACCCCACCGGGCGACAGGAAGGTCCAGGAGAGGATGAGCAAGCAGGAGGACTGTTGGCAGGCCGGGTTTGACGGTTGTGGGATTCTCGTCTACAGCTTCCATTTTCTCTGGAGCAGGGGTGTGGGAATGCGGCCATGGCCGGCGGAAGCAGAGGGATGTGGTCGGGGCCGCTTGCCCTGAGGCACTGCGGGGATGACAGGCCCACGGTGAGAGGCAGGGCATGAGGGGGTGAGGTGGACACGGGAGAGGCCAGAGTGGGGCCACTCAATGAGCGGGCTCTCCCGAGGAGCTGTCAGCACCCCTGCCTGGCCCACCAGCCATCCCCAACCCAGGAGATCACAGCAGCATGCTGATGGGCAAAAACACAGAGCCAAACAAATCCTGTGCCCCTACACGTGGCTCCCCTGCCCGAGGGTGTATACTTTGCACTCAACAGGTGATCTTGGAATCGGACCCTGGAAGAGTATCAGTCTAGGCTGGAGTAGAAATTTAAGGAAAGAGGGGTGATATCCCTTAAATGTTTTAAAAAAATTTTTAATGTTTATTTTTGAGAGAGAGAGAGAGAGAGAGAGAGCGAGCATATGTGGGTGAGGGGCAGGGAGATAGGGAGACACAGAATCTGAAGCAGCCTCCAGGCTCTGAGCTATGAGCACAGTGGGGCTTGAACTCATGAACCATGAGATCATGACCTGAACCGAAGTCAGATGTTTAACCAACTGAGCTACTCAGGCACCCCGATACCCCTAACATTTTAATCACAAATACAACAGAGGGTGGCATGTTTGGTCAGAGAGGCAAATCGACCAACGGCAACAGTGTGCTGCAGGGGTTTCTGGAGAACCACAAAGAGCCTCCCCTCACCTTATAGAACTGCAAGGCTTTGGTCCGGGTCAGAACGAAAAATCATGCAAAACTGAGCTTGGTTAATGCCTCTGGGGCCCGAGTACCCTGCCTGTTTCGCTGGGTTTGCACACTGTGAGCCATCAGGCTGGACAACGTTCCCAGAAGCACTGATCAGGTGGAGGAGGGCAGGGAAGAAAGGCCAAATGGCTTCAGGTGTGGTGTGAAATTGGGCAGGAGGGACAGTCAATCCCACTAGGAGAATCAACCCAGACGGCAAACAAACAGGGAGGGTGGAGTGAGACCAAGTTATGTGGACAGCTCAGCGGTCACAGAACTCCCACAGAGCCAACATAGCTGCCTCCTCTCTGCACCTCCAGAGACCAAAACTTTCCACTAGGAACAGCATTTGGAGACAGCATGACGTGGCTGTCCCAAGACAAAGCCAGAACGTCCACATAAGGAATGTGACATGCAGTCTTAACCGCAAGAAGGACCCTCACGTTCAGACTCTAGCCAGCACGGGGTATAGCCAGGCCTCATGGTGTCTTTGTAGGACAAGAGAGGCCCCCCTGGGTCCCCAAACTGCAGCATTCACAGTGGCACTCAGGACCACCACATTCACCCACTCTTCCCACGAGGTTCTGTTGACCTCTCTCTGCACCCCCTACAGGCGGCCATGCTGGCCACTACCAAACCTTGTTCACTGTGGCACCTCAGAGCCTACTAGAAGGGTTAGTCGTGATGTTTCTAAAGAACATATGAATGAAAAGGACAGGATGGACCCACTGTTCCTAGGCAAAAAAATCAACAGCTCTTAGCTCTTAGTCAAGTTTTTTTCTGGGGTCTACTCCGTACCTGCTAAATCATATCCTTTAAAGGTGGAGCTCTGGCATTCATATTCCTAATTAGGAGCCACTGTCCTACAAGAGAAGGGTCTCCTACTTTAGCGGGCGTAAGAATTACCAGAAGTTGGGGCACCTGGCTGGCTCAGTCATTGGAGCGTGTGGCCCTTGACCTTGGGGTTGTGAGTTTGAGCCCCATGTTGGGTGTAGAGATTACTTAAAAATAAAATCTTAAAAAAGAAATCACCAGAGGTCCTTGATAAAAATGCAGGTTTCAGCCACAAACCATTTGGGAAAGGAAACGTAAAAAGTATTATTACTCAGTACCATCAAAAAACATGACCCAACCACGGATGAGTGAATAAACAACTTACGTGTTGATTTCCAACATAGATGCCAAAGTAATTCAACAGAGAAAAGAAATCTTTTCAACAAATGGTGCTAGAAAGCTGAATATCTGTAAGAAAAGAAAAATGACCTTGACTCTTACTTCATACCAAACACAAAAAATGGCTTAAGATGTATCCCAGACCTAAACATGAAACGTTAAAACTACAAAACTTCTAGAAGAAAACAGGAGAAAAAGTTTTGTGATCTTGATAGGCAAAGATTTCTTAGGTGGGACCCTAAAAACAGCAACTACAAAGGGGAAACAACTGGAAATCTGGACTTTCTCAAAATTAAAGTCTTCTGCTCTTTGAAATTCATTGTTAAGGAAATGAAAAGGAAAGCCCCAGACTGGGAGAAAAATATTTGCAATACTTACATTAAACAAAGGACTCGTATCCAGAATATATAAAGAATTCTGAAGGCTCAGTAAGAAGTTGAACAACACCCACTACATACACAAAGCTTTGGACAGACTTCTCAAAAAGAAGATACACAGACAGCCAAGAAACATACCAAAAAATGCTCAACACTGTAGTCATTAATGCAAAGGAAAGCCACAGTGACCTACCTCTATATATTCACTTAAGGAAGTCACGTTTAGAAGGCTGACAGTTCATGCATATTAAAATCGAAATGACGGGGACCAGCAAGCCTTCTGTGCAAAGATAGCACACCTATCTGTGAAGCAGTCCACATTTTTAAATGACAAGACAGGCTTGGCAGGAATCGTGAAAGAACATTCGAAGGCTTACTTTATCTCTTAACACTTCTAAGTCAAGAAAGTTAAGATGGAGATTTCAGTAAGTTTACAACTCTACATTCAGCTAAACATCTACACTGTACACCATCACGTGGTTCATACTGAGGTATTTCTAGAAATAAAACTACTCATTGTATCTTCTGATCTTCCACTATTATCACAGTATCATCTTGGTGCATCAGTTATCGTGGACTTTTTTGCTTTTGCTTTTGGGGGGAAGAAACATTTCTTTACAATTAAATGTCTTTCGATTAAAGCTGAATATATACTGTGTATATAGAGAGAGACCCTTGAGCACCATGGGTTTGAACTTGTGTGGGTCCATTTGTACCTGGATTTTTTTCAATAAATACAGTCCAGTACTGGAAATGTGTTTTCTCTTTCTTACGATTTTCTTAAAAATGTTTTCTTTCCCTAGCTTACTTTATTGTAAGAATACAGTATATGATACTTATACAAAATAAATGTTAATCAACTGTTTATGTTATGGATAAGGCTTCCAGTCAACAGTGGGCTATTAGTGAAGTTTCTGAGGAGTCAAAAAGTTATACACAGATTTTTAACCACACTGTAGGGTCAGTAGCCTTAACCCTGGCATTGTTCAAGGGTCCACTGTCTATATAAATCTATTATGTATCATATATTTCAAAGTTGAACTACATGTTTTTATTTATCATATATATACATAATACCTATATGTACATAATAAAGAAAAGACTGACAAAATCAAGTGTTGTGTGGATGTGATGTAACTGGAACTCTCATACATTGGTTTTGGGAAATCAACACGGAACAAGCCCTTTGGAAAAGTATTTGAGAATTTCTTATTCAATTGAACACACACGGTATAACCCAACAATTCCACTCCTTGATATTTATCCAAGAGAAAATATATTATATACATGTACAAACTTGTTCATAACAGCTTTACCCATAATAGCCTAGATGTAGGAACGATGCAAATACTCATCAATATTTGAAATGAAGAAACAAATGTAGTATATCCATCCAACGAACTACTACTCAGTAATATTTAAAAAATGAATGATAGGCACAAACAACATGAACAAATATTAAAATCAGGCTGAGCAAAAGAAAGCAGGCACACACAATTTTATCCCACATGCATTCATTTGTTCCCTAGGGCTGTGGTAACAAACTCTCACAACCTTAGTGACTTAAAACAATAGAAATATATTCTCTCAGAGTTCTGGACACCAGAAGTCCAAAATCACGGTGTCCCCAGGGGGGCTGCACTCCCTCTGGGGGCTCTGGGGTGGGTGGGGGGGATCCATTCCTTGCCTCTTCCAGCTTCTGATAGCTGTCAGGATCTCTTGGCTTATGGCCACATCACTCCAATATCTGGATCCATTTCCCACTCACTTCTCCCTCTCTGTGTGTGGTGTTGAGTCTCCTTGTTATTTCCCTCTTACAAGGGCACCCATGATGGCATTTAGGGCCCACTTAGAGAATCCAGAATTATGTCCTCATCTCAAAATCCTCAACTTAATCCCATCTGCAAAGGCACTTTTTCCAAATAAGGTAACATTTACAGGTTTCAGGGATTAGGACATCATACCTTTGGGGCCACCAATCAACCCAACACATTGAATGATTCCATTTATAGGAAATTGTAGAAGGAATAAAACTTATCTGTAGTAACAAAAAGAAATGTTGTCTGGGGCCAAGGGGAGTGGTTAACTGACGGGCCTGAGGGAACTGTCTAGTGTGAAGGAAATACTATATATCATGATTGAGATGATGGTTACATGACTGTGTAAATTTATCAAAACTCATCAAACTTTGCCCTTACAGTGGTAACATTTCATTACACATTAATTTGCCCCATAAAAATTAATTTTATTTTATTAAAGTTTATTTATTTATTTTGAGAGATGGAGAGAGCACGAACCGGGGAAAGGGCAGAAAGACAAGGAGAGAGACAATCCCAAGCAGGCTCGTCAGCGCAGAGCCCAATGCAGGGCTCAATCCCACAAACCGTGAGACCGTGACCTGAGCCAAAACAAAGAGTCAGACGCTTAACCAACCTAGTTACCCAGGCGCCCTCAAAATTAATCTTAAAAAAAAAAAGCATAAAAGTGTAGCTTTTGGGAGCCACTCTCGGCCAGGCAGATTTGACAAGTGTTGGGTGCATTCGAAACAAACAGCCCAGGTTCCCGGAAGCAGGTGGTCCTGGAACCCTACTGGAGAAACAGCACTCTGGAAATTGGGGAAAAGATCTACCTCATCCCACTGTCTTCCCTTTGGCTCCTCAGATACCTCAGACCCAGGTGCTGAGCTGGAGGTGCCCCACGGTGAAGTCCCGTTCACAGTGAGATCAGGGTATCAGGACAGACACCCACTAATTCACTCCAGCACAGGCAGGTATGACAAAACCCGACAGCTACTGAATCAAAGAAGAAGATGAATGTTGACCCCTGATTAAGCTAAAACTCTCCGGACAGGGTAGCATGTGAGCTGGGCCTTGTCAATGGAATAGGATTTTGACATGTGGGATCATAATGCCAGTTTCTTCCTGCTCGTGTCCTCTTAGTGCACTCCAGGTCCTCTGTGCCACCCTCCTCATACATGTCAGGTCTGCTCAGGATGGCCTCTCCAGACATTCTGTTTGCCCAAGCCGGGTTCAATGTCAGGCATGCCAATCCCTTCTCTAGATTCTTCATCTACAAATCCCCAGAAACAAGATGTGGCCTTCAATAAGGCGTGCTGGGGAGGCCCCTCCTGTGGAGAACCAGCCTCCTTGTCCCTTCTCTTGACTATTCTACCCCCAGGCTCCCATCCACAGCTCCAGCCAGGCCCTCGTGTTCCAAGGGCTCTACCTCTTTGACCTGACCCCTTGGTCCCTTGCAGCATCTGCTCTAACTCTGGTTTCTCATGAAGCCTTTCCCGATTTCCAGGTGGTCCCTGCCCTGCACAGCAGAGGGGCTCCGTGGATGACGAGCTCTTCTCCTGTGTCCTGGCATCTGATCCCCGCCTCCATCCTGCATCCCAGGCTCTTCCTAGGCCTCCACCGCTCAACTCCTAGACTCTCGGGAATGCGCTTGGACCAAGGAATCCAGCAATTTGAAGCTTCTCGGACCTACTCACAGCGCAATCCCTGGATTGCATCCTGTGTGTTTGCCTAAAGAAAGCGGCTTAGAATCTCTCAGCCTATATGATCCTCATCTCCCAGTAAGCCAGGAAGCTTCTCCCCTGCCCCTCCCCGCTTTGCTAAGTGCGGAAGGGCAGGCTTCCAGGAGCCAGGTCCGAGCCACTTTTCCAAGTGGGAAAGCTGAACCCCGTGTGCTCCAGGCGGGCCTCCCTGTATCCTTGCTGTCACCACACGAGAACGAGATGTTCCATTCTCTGCGCGCACCATCTTCACGGAGTGAGCACAGCTGCCCCCCGAATGCTGAGCAGGTAGACCTGTGACGAGTCCCCAGACAGGAAGTGTGCAGCCTGCAGGGCCACAACCAGCTCCAGTGAAGCCTCCACCTTTTGGAGAGCTCTGTGGCCTCCGAGAGCGGGTCCCAGCAGACAAAGAGGGAAGCCACGGGGCAGGAATGGAGACTTCTGAGGCGCTCACAATCCTAGAGTGATGAAAAGCACCCTGAATCCACCACCTTGGGTCCAAGACATGGACCCAGAATATTCTTAAGTGGGACTTCCAGGTCCCAAATGCTCTGGTGAGGAATAGATGCAGGAAAGAGACTGCCCTCCTCTCTTTCCAGAAGAATAGGCCTGGACCTTGGGCAAACTGGACACCAAATGGGGCTCCAATAAATGTCCAAGTCCTCCATCAAATCTGACAGGCTGTTCCGGCAGCAGGTACCCAATCATGGGGTCAACAGGCCCCCCAGGACACCATTAGCATCCCCACCTACTCTGGGAAGCATTCTGACCCCTGAGGAAGGGATCCCAGGGATTACAATAGCCAGGTGGAGCCCAGAGCTTACTCTATCGAGAGCCTGACGAGAGATAGTAATACCAGCTGTTCCTAATATTTCAGCTCTTCATCCTCCCAGCACGTGGGATTATACTCCCTCTCCCACTTTAATTGGATGGGGTCACGTGAGTAGTTCTAGCCAATGAGTTGTAAGCAGAGGTGACACGTGTCGACTCTGGGTTGGATCACTCAGGTGCTGGTATGTGATGCTCCAGAGCCCTCTGTCCCCTCTGCCATGGCACCCGGCAATGGTCCAGACGGTGGCTACGCCGTCAGCCTGATGTGATGTGACGACCTGGTGCAAAGCTCCCAACCTATCCACAGTGGATAGGAGCATGGGCCAGAATTATATCTTTGTTCTTTCTTTCTTTTTTTCTTGAGAGAAAGACGGTGGGGAGGGGCGGAGGCACGGGAAGAGAGAGAATCCCAAGCAGGTTCCACACTCAGCACAGAGCCCGACACAGGGCTTGATCCCAGGAACCTGGGATCATGACCTGAGCCGAAATCAAGAATCAGACGCTTAACCCCCTGAGCCACCCAGGCGCCACCCCCCCATCGTTGTTATTTCAAGTCACTGACATTTGGGGGGCCTTGTTACTGCAGGGTAAACCAGCCTGTGCTGACTGAAACGGGGGTCAGAGGCCAACTGGCTCTGCCCACGATCAATACCACCTACTCCCAGTGGCCCGACACAACCTTGTTTGTTTCCCAGTCGCCCACTTTTAACTTTGGGTCCAAGCCACTGTCCTAACACAACGTGAGAGTGAGGATGCCAGAGTCCTGTCCAGCCTGAAGATTTGAGACGATGATCTTTCTCTCTGAGACCGAGATGCCAGCACTTCAGGATTCGGCGGATTCCCGGGCAGGGTTAGGGTGGGGGGCTAGGCAGCCGCAGGTGCCAAAGCTCAGGGGCTGACCTGTGGCATGTGAACTGATGTCTGGTATCAGACCCGGGAGCTCCAACAGCTTGTGCCCGGTTTGACAAACAGACTTTTCCTCTTCCCTGACTTGGGAAAGAGGCCAAAGAGAACTCCCACCTGCGGGTCCCACCCTGCCAACTGCACTGGGCACCACCTTCAGTGAGCCCTAGTGGTACTTCTGTTCAACCACCGGTCTGCTGGTTTGCTAGCTCGTGGAGGTGCGGCTTCTAGCCTCACTTCCCTGCTTCCACCCCTCACCAGCTCAAGCCGCAGGCCCTGGCCTGCCACACCCTTCCCTCTCATCATTTAAACCAGGAAGGTTCTCCTAACTGAGAGAGGCTGTCGGGTCAGTACCGAGGCCTCACCCTACCCACCCCTACAGTGCCTCACTCATTCTTATTCTCGATTGTACATTTGACTGCATCTTTGTTTTCTTATATAGGCCCAATTTTACCCTTTCAATCAAGCGGGTAGGGAGCGGGGAATAAATGAATGTTTCTGAACCTTTGCGATGAGCTAGTCATTCTTCACTCACTCATTCATTCATGCTGAGAGGTTAGGGCACGGGCTCCGCCATTGAACCTACTCCACCACTCACGTGCTGTGTGATCAGTGACATGGTGCTTGACCTCTCTGGTCCTTCGCTTCTTTTCCTTTCTTTTCCTTTCCTCTCCTTTTCCTTTCCTTTCTCTTCTCTTCTTTCCTTTTCTTTTTCCTCCCTTTCCCTTTCTCCTTTCTTTTCTTTTGTAAACCGGGAATAACATGAGATGGCCATTAACAAATAAGATCGCTATGGCTACTGCCTGAGTTGCTACACAGAAAGTGCTGAGAACAACGTCTAACTCAGAGTGCTCCACGCATGTGAGCTGTTGTGACTCACTTACAGAACATCTGAGTGTGCCAGACACAGGAGATACACAGGAGAACAAAACAGACCTATTCGTTCATTCAACAAATATTGACGGAGAAGCTGCACGTGCTACACTGTGGTGGGAGCTGGGGACACACATCTCCACCCTCATGAAGGTCACAGTCCAGGAACAGAGGCCAGCAGACACGGCACAAGTAAACAGATCAAAATATACACCAGGGAGCCGTGGTCCCGGCTAACAAGGGAGGGACCAGGTGCCGGAGGAGAGACAGAGGGAGGCAGAGAAGCTGGGGTGGTCAGCAAAGTCCTCCCTGATACTGAAAGCATGATCCAAAGGGGAGAGGGAGTCAGGCCGTTCAGAGCAAGTGTAAGGGAGCCCTGTGGGGGTGAGGAGGGGAGGTGGGAGAGGTAGGGGCCAGGCCATTCAGGCCCTACCGGCCATGGTGCCCTGAGCACAACCAGAAGCCCCCGGGTGGTTGTAGGCGGATTAGAGGCAGAGAAGCAGCAGGATCTTTTGCCGAGGAGGTCACTGAGGCTCAAGGGCGCTGGTAAATGGTGCACCTGAACTAGAACGGGTCCCCTAAGCCCTCGCTCAGCGAACTGGCCAATTCACCCTGCACTCCTCACTCACCCCGTCCCACGAGGCAGGGGCCAGCTGCACAAGGAACACCTTGTTACCTCCAAAAGCCCTTCGCAGGTTCACGGGGTCAGCGTGCCTGTCTGGGCTTAAGCTCACGCCATGCCCACGGCTCCGCCATGTGCAATTGGGTGTCTCGTGACAGTTTCCATGCTAATGGCTTCTGGAGATGAACTGCTTCCCCGCGCTTCTTTCCCGCCACTGTTTCCATCCCCCACAACCACGCCAGTAACCACAGGTAAACGTGCTTCTCCCCGGGACACAGTTAAACACACGACCGCAGAGATGTGTCTCGGGCCCAGAATGGAAGGGGCCAGGGTGCCAGGGATGACAAATCCCCCGAGAATCCAGCTTGATGCTCCCCTGAGAGACACCCCTCCCCAGAATAGGCAGAGAGGGTCAGGAACACCCATGCAAACAGCTGATCCACAAAACCCCCACTGTACCCACAACTTTCCCCACCTCAGCCCTTTCTATTTTTATCAGGAGAGTGAGAGGGGGTTGCCAGGCGGGGCCGGGCTACTGTTTATGTCTGAAATTTGAAAAGATGCACAGTGTACTTGGGAGAAGGTGTTTGCAGTTAAAGGAATTTCGGAGAAAATTTTCAAACCCAGCGGGGTGAATAGGTGCCTTGTGTTCTGGTTTTTGACTCTGGAAAAGCCACGTTTCCAACCAAGGCACGCAGAGGGGCTGGGATGGGGAGAGAGACGCTGGACTGTGAGATTTGGGCAGGCAGCGGGACCCAGCTCACCTGGGCACAGGGAACAACCAATTTTCAAGTTGGAGGGGTGGGGGCGCTAGGGGGAAGCCTTTCTGCCCTCCAGCATAATTTCTATTTATTTGCCCCCTAATTTAAAAAAAATTTTTTTTAACATTTATTCATTTTTCAGAGACAGATAGAGACAGAGTGTGAGTGGGGGAGGGGCAGAGAGCGAGAGAGACACAGAATCCGAAGCAGGTTTCAGGCTCTGAGCTGTCAGCACAGAGCCCAACGCAAGGCTCGAACCCACGAACTGCAAGATCATGACCTGAGCCCAAGTCGGACGCTCAACCTACTGAGCCACCCAGGTGCCCCTATTTGCTCCCTAATTAATTCATAGACTTTCCTGCCCTCCTACCCTCACCTGCTTAACCCCCTCTTGGGCCTAATCATTCCCTCACTCAATTATCTGCTTTCTATCTCCTCTTGATCAGTGAGTTGCACTCAGTATTGATTTTTCTCATATAGCAGCATTTTTTGTCAGGGCTTTAAATTGCTCTAATTTGACAATTTTCTGTTTCCTACTTAAATTGTTAAGTGTCCCTTTGGGAGCTGTATGGCTGCTATTTCTTTGACACACACACAAATTAGGACCTGGTCGAATGCTTTACTCTGTAGGCACATGGCTGGGACTCCCTGACCCTATGCCATCAACTGGAGAAAACGGGAGGCCAGAAGTAACAATGAGGTGACACCCACACACACGCACTAAATGCAGTTCACCCTCTTTTCTCTTCTTCATCTTTCAAAGGTTAAACTGGCTCTGGGACAGCTCTCCAGAGAACTTCTAGCTCAAGCTGGCCAGAGTCCTTATTGAGCCAGGGACGCTCAGGAAGGCTGGGGTGACCTTTGGAGGGCTGGACTTCTGACCTGATCTGAAACCAAGGTGGGCCCGGTGGTGCGACCTGGCCAGCATGTATAAGAAGATCAGAACTGTTTATCTCCTTTCTTTGTGCCTAGGGATACATGCCAAGAGGTACGAGCCTCATCTCTACCCCCGGCGACAAAAATGCAACAGTTTTTAAAAGTCATTAGCCACAGAGTCCTAATAGGCACAGGATGAAATGGTCATGCATCTAGACCATAGCTCTATGTTTCGTGAAAGTTCACTGCTCCACACCTGTCCATATTTCTGTGTCTCTAGAACCCCCTTCTATGTATCCCTTTTCCTCGAGCGTATCAGGGTCTCTGGCATTCTCTGTACTTCTGGATCTGTCTCTGTTTCAGCATTCTTGCATTTCTATCCAACAGCCCGTCTTCTTCCATCTTTTCTGCCCTTCTTCATTCTCCCTTCAACGGTTACAGCATGCAATTAAAGTCTATTTTAGCATTTGTTGGATAGAATTCAATGTTCCCTGCTTTTATATGTGCGGAATCTCAGGCAGAGCATTTCCCCAATTCCCAGGCCCACAGTTCTCTCAGCCTGCTGGCCACCTCCACCGAATGTCCCTCCAACTCCGTCTGAACACACAACTGTCTACCACGGAACTTGCTGTCTTTCTCCCAAGCCAGCCACTCTTCCTGACTCCCTGGCTGCTGTCACAGGGACTCCCCATCTCCCAGGCATAAGGTTCAAAAGTTTGAGGCCATTCCTGCCTCTTGCTTCTCCCTTTCCCCCAAGATCCAGCGTCGCTGATTTTTCCACCGTAGTGGCTGTCCCCTGGGATGGGGCATACGCTCTCCAGTTTGTCTCCAGCTTGAGCGAAAGAAGCCAGAGACAAAGGGGGACTCACAGGATAATAATATTTCTATCAAGTTCAAGAACAGACAAAACTAGGGCACCTGTGGGGCTCAGTCAGTTGAGCCTCTGACTCTTGATTTTGGCTCAGATCATGACCTCTCGGTTTGTGCAATCGAGTCCCGCATAGACTGCACTGAGCATGGAGCGTGCTTGAGATTCTCTTTCTCTCCCACTGGCCCTCTCCCCAGCTTGTGCACTCTCTCGCTCGCGCTCTCTAAAAATTTTTTCAATGTTTATTTATTTTTGTGGGGGGGAGAGAAAGAGAAAGAGCGCAAGCAGGGGAGGGGCAGAGAGAGAGGGAGACACAGAATCCAAAACAGGCGCCAGGCTCTGAGCTGTGAGCACAGAGCCCGATGAGGGGCTCAAACCCACAAGCCGTGAGATCATGACCTGAGCTGAAGCTGGAATGTTTAACTGACTAAGCTACCGAGGTGCCCTCTCTAAAATTACGTAAAAGACAACAACAACAAAAAAATAGACAACACTGGTTTAGTGAGGTCAGAATAATGGTCTCCCTGGGTGAAGTGCACCAAAGAGAAGGGGCACAAGGGAAACTTCTGGGGAGCTGGAAATTTCTGTATCTTGACTTCATTGTGATTATAATGGTGTCTATGTGTGTTAAAAATTCATCAAGTTGTACGCTTAAGATGCACTTTATTCTATGCAAATTATGTATCAAAAGAAAGGGAGGGAGGAAAAAAACATGCATACAATGCCTAGCTTAATATCTGGCACATAGCAGGTGATCAATAAATAGTCACTAGTAAAAGTTTTTTTGTTTTAAGTATGAGGGCTCCAAAGCCAGGTGGCCTGGGTTAGATGCTTGGTTCCATTTAGCAATGAGGTGAACTTGGGCTGAGCGTCGCTGTTCCCAGTCTCTTCATCAGTGAGATGAAGTCCATGAGACTTCATAGAGTCTGGGGCTTAATGAAGCACTTAGCACCGGGTCTGGCACATAGTAAGTGCTCAACAAATGTTACTGCAAAATAAAGACAATTCCAACACACGCTCTAATTTGTATGAACCTTGACGACATTATGCTACGTGAATAAGCCAGTCAATAAAGCACATAAATACTGTATGATTCCACTTATGTCAAGTACCTAGAGTAGTTAAATTCATGGAGACAGGAAGTCAAATGGTGGTTGCCAGAGGCTGAGGGGGTCAGGGGATGGGGAGTTAGTGTTTAAGGGGTGCCGAGTTTCAGTCTGGAGAGATGAAAAGACTCTGGAGACAAATGGTGGTGATGGTTGTAGAACACTGTGAATGCATTTAATGCCACTGAACTACACACTTAAAATGGTTAAAATGATTGACTTTGTGTTATGTATATTTTACCACAATAATAAAGGTATATGCATATTTTACCACGATAAAAGAAAAGGAAGGAAAGAGGGAAGGGAGGGAGACAGAAGGGACAGAGGAAGGGAGGAAGGGAGGGAGGGAGGGGGAGGTGAGCGAGGGAGGGAGGGGTTCTCTGCTTGGGATTCTCTTTCCCTCTCTCCCCGCCCCTCCCCCACTCGTGCTATCTCTGTCTCTCTCAAAATAAATAAATAAACTTAAAAAAAAAAAAAAAAACCCAGATCAATAGCAACAGCTTACATGTCAAGATAACTATTCCAAAGGATTTTGCATCAAATAAGTGCCAGGTTTCCTGGGGAAAAGCCATGCCCGTGTTTTAACAGATGATTTTCAAACTATGGAGATGTTTTCTGTACCTCTTACATTTCATCTCTAGCAAGCGACTGTGGGATGCCATATTTGTTCATTTAATAGGCATGTATTTTGTTATCTCTACTGTGATGGGCAAAACATGTGGATGAAGTTTGCACAAACTTCGGAATGATCCGATGTCCATCAATGAAAGGAAATAAAATCATCAAGCACAATGTGACAAGGGCTGGGCAGGCAGTCCCAAAAGACCCCAGTGGCGAGAATAAGGGAAAGAGATGGGCCCCAGGTGTGGGAGGGAGTCCCTTAGGATTCAGGGTTGGGGACAGAGAAGGTGAGCAGGCTTCTAGGAGCTGCAGGGGCTGAGGCCATCGGGGGAAGGATCCTTCTACCTCTCCTCTGACCCCAGGTGTGCGGCTGATGCTGATTCTGTATACCAACACGGTCTCCCCCGCCCCCCCCCCCCCAGTGTCGTCCCCTGCGTAGTCTCAATGATAAAAACACTAGTGAGTCATGAGTAAAACGCTGCCATAATTTCCTCTTTTATAAATGGCAGGGTTTCGCTGAAAATAGAATCCGCTATAAATTCGGGGGGGGGGGGAATCAAACTTAGTCTTCAAGAACTGAGTGTTTCCTTAAACGTGCCCTTCAATTTCTTTGTCTTAAGTGACACAGCACTTTCCTGTTACTGAACGTCATTATTCCATACGGACCTGTGGGGAATTGTAAGTGTTTCATTAACTTACCCCATGTTCTTTATTATTAGAACACTTTCCTCTGAGTTTGTCACTTGAACAGTATTAAAGGAATAAGACAGCACTTTTTGAATGTTCTACTAATTCTCAGAAGACCACTCCCCCGCCTCGGTCTGCAATGAGGCTTTTCTATATCATAATTCTATGGCCCTTTGCTTCCAGAAATGATCGCAATCTCTCTACACACATTGCCTATAGTATTTATCATTGCCACACTCCAAGGAGGTGAGGATTTTAGTTTCTTTTACAAACCCAGAGAGCAGCACACACTTACTCAGGGACATCAAACTGTAGCGGAGAGGAAAGGGAAGAAAATTCACCATCTTGCTCCTGGAGCCAGATCACCGCGTAGGTGCTGACATCACTTAATTCGAATCCTACAATTCCACACAATTCCGTTACACCGATGAGAAACCCCAGGGGTGCCTGGGTGGCTCAGTCGGTTAAGCACCTGACTTCGGCTCAGGTCACGATCTCACAGTTTGTGGGTTCGAGCCCCACATCGGGCTCTGTGCTGACAGCTCGGAGCCTGGAGCCTCCTTCACATTCTGTGTCTCCCTCTCTCTCTCTCTGCCCCTCCCCTGCTTGTCCTCTATCTCACTCTCAAAAATAAACAGAAAGAAAGAGAGAGAGAGAGAGAGAGAGAGAGAGAGAGAGAGAAAGAAAGAAAGAAAGAAAGAAAGAAAGAAAGAAAGAAAGAAAGAAAGAAAGAAAGAAACCCAGAGAGGTTAAGAAACTTGCCCTCATTCTCTGTGCCAGAACTGGGATTCACTTCCAATGCTACTGCACACACAGGGAACCTGATGGTTTTAACTGTCCACAAGTATCAATATCAACCAAAAGTGTGACAGAGCTCAGCAACTCAATAATCTCTGGCGGCACCATCAGGAGCGGGATGCTGAAGACTGTCCTGCAGAGATGGGGGCAGAGGTGTTGTCCCAGAGAACAGGCTAGACCGCTTGCTCGTATAGGGATATTGGAAGGATGCTTCGGAGGAATTCTGCAAACATCCTGCGCTGGGACTTAGCAAAGTACATGCGTGGCGTCCCCACGTAAGGGACAGAAACAAGCAGTCTCGATGCCACATTTAGGTGGACTGGGAGACTGGCCATCCTCTAAGAGCCAGTCTACCGGAATGTAGAAGCCAACCTCCAAGAGGCTTCCCAGCAATCCCCAACCCCTGGTATTCACACCTTCGTATGTCCCCTCACACACTAATTCAGGGGAGGTCCCGTGTGACCAATAGACTATGGCGGACGTGGCAGTGCGTGACTTCCAAAGCTAGGACATCAGACCACTGCAGCGTCCACTCGGCCTCCTGTGTCACTTGCTGTGGCAGAAGCCAGGTGCCATGTCATGAGGCAGCTCCACTGGCAGGCCAGAAGGAGAAGAGCTGGGGCCACTGGCCAACAGCCAACACCGACTTGCCAGCCGCCTTAGACCTGGACCCTCAAGCCCCAGTCAAGCCTTCAGCTGACATCCGACTGCAACCTCATGAGATAACCCAAGGCAGAACTGCCTGGCCATATTTCTCCCAAAGTCCTGACACACAGAAACCATGAACAATCATTGTTTTAAGCCACTAATGTTTGGGTTGATGCATTACACCGCCATTATAATTGCGGTATGGAGCATGGCATCCTATAATTGCCTTATGGAGCCATGACACTAAGGTTTGGATTGATGCATTACACAGCCATTATAATTGCAATATGGAGCATGGCATCCTGCCTGCTCTAGAACTCAGCCCCAGGATAAGGGAAGACACAAAAGCGGGACACTAGTCAGCTTTGTAGAAAAGCTGCTGCTAAGAACAACAGCAAACAAACTGATAGAAATAGGATCCAGGTTGAGGAGGGCACTTGTTGGGATGAGCACTGGCTGTTGTATGTAAGCCAATTTGACAATAAATTATATTAAAAAAAAAAAAGAAAGAAAGAAATAGGATCCAAGATGGTCAGGAGTGGTGGGCTTAACTTATTAGGGAAATTTTTAGGAGAAGCAAAGATAAAGTCCCACACTTGGATTAGAACAACCCATTATACCAGGGAAGACACTGGGCCATAGCAGTACATGTGGAAAGGGGATCTCAGTCGGCTACAGGCTCAAAATGAGCCACGATGACACTGCCAGAAAAGCACATAAATGTAGGCTGCATTAACAGAAGCATAGTACCCCGTCAGAGGAGGTGAGCTCTCCCCTGGGTTGAGCACACTAACAGGTCTGTGTTTAGGTCTTGACACAGGACAAGGAAAGTCCAGACCTGCTGGGAGAAGATTGGTGGGAGCAGGTGGAGTCCACTGATGGAGAGAGATGAGGAAGGACAGTGTGAAGTGAGGAAGCCCAGCCCTAAAGGAGAAGAGAGGGAGGGTGAGAACAGTGAAATCACTGGTTACAAACGCAAAAACATCCACCATGTGGAAGGAGGTCTGGGGGCCAGGGCCAAGAGGGGGAAACAGGGCCTGTTTTGTTCATTGCTCAACCATAGTGATGGGGACCAGTAGGTGCTTCTGTGAAATCTAAGAGCTGCCTAAATACTAGAATCACATGAAAATGGGACATGGCCTCAGAAGAGAGTGAAATCCATGGCAATGTTCACGTGGAGTAAATGTTCCAGTCGGTCAGGACACTGTCCTCAACGTTCCCTAAGAGCCCTTCCGGGCTCTGAGATCCTCTCGCCTGGTAATTTTGCGATTGAATGAGTAGAACCTGCTGAATGATCCCAGCACAGTGGCCCCTAAACTTCAGAAGGCATATAAAACACCTGGGGGATCTTATTAAAATGCAGATTCTGAGTCAGAAGGTCTGGAGCAGGCCTTTGGCATTTTGCATTTCGATTTTTGCATTTCGAATAAGCTGACACCACGCTTGGACAGCCAGAGGTTAAAGGTTGCCCACGACAGCAGATAGGGTCAGGCAGCCTGGAAAAGGCATTAAGCAAATATTAAAGTATCTGAGCAGAGGAAGAGTGACCAGCATCAGAAATACCACACAAGGAACAGCCTGCATTGAACAGGGGAGCATCCATATGCCACAGAGGGCTTTCTGACCTTGATGTCCTTTGATTTTCTGAACACGGTCTTTAGAATTGTCCAAGCACTTCTCAATCATCCTGGGTTTTCTGTAGCCTGTAGGGGCAGCAGTGTGGCGTTATGCCAACCCACACTCATTCACTACCTGGGTGGCCTGTGAGTCTCAGTTTCTTAGTGCATAAAATGGGAGTAATATCCACCTGAAAGGCTGCTGTATCAAGCAGTGGGCACGTAATCGGTGCCCATTGTATGTTTCCCTGCCTCATTACAAAACGAGATGATCAAGAAGCACTCGCTCCCTTCATCACAAAGATTAATTACCTAATTAATACTTGTCCTTGAATCGAACTGTCCTTCACTAACCCTGGGATGTAAGTCAGATATGACCCCATTTTACAGATGAGAGTGCGGTTTGTACTCACCTAGAGTATCAGGCAAATCCTGGCATGAGGACCCATGACTCCTCCTGTTGGAATTTTAAGGATTTTTTTTTTTTTTTTCTGGAAGAGTCACTTCCACTAGCCTAGGCATTGGAGTCAGTAACAAGATTGCATCCCACTTTTTTGTCTGAGAAACAAGATGCTATTTCCCCTTGAGGGGCTCGGATCACTATCAAGCCAGCCCTGCCCAAGGTGCTCTGTAGCTTGGAGACCCGAGTGGGAGAAACCAACTGACTCAGGTAGAAAAGGAGTGAAGCCAAGAGGTGCCCACCAGTGGAACACCTCAGCCACAACTCCCGGGGACCAGTGGGTAGAGTGGGAGCCACGCCCTCCCCAGGCGTCACTGCCCTGTGCAGAGAAGACACAAGAGAATGTGCTGGGCCAGGGCCAGTCCTGCCCCCTAGCAGAGATGGCCAGCAAAATACCCACACGATTCCACAGTTGTCACCCTGGGGAAACGGAGCCACTGCCGTGCCTTTGAATCAAGAAAAGGCTGAGTCTATTATCTCTGTAAGGGGCAGCCCACAGAGATGCCACTTCGTGTTCTTCTTCAGTCCATGCCCAGTGAGGGAGTCAAGCGGCTTCTGCCACATCGACCGAGGCCACAAAATCTCAGCATCAAGCACCACCAGCTCCCTCCGTAAGGACCCCGAAGGCCACCAGCCTAGCCCGGGTCCCCCAAAATTTCTGTGCCTAACCAGCCGCTTGTGTAGCGGAGGGAGCATGACTGTGGATTTGAATTCAGACCCCACCAACTCCATCCCTCTCTGAGCCTCAGTTTTCACATCTTTTGGGGGTGAGGGAATCCTAATATTTACCTCATCGGGGTTTGGGGAAACTCAAGTGAGATACGAATGTATGTTAACCAACTAGCTCACAGAAGGTGTTCAAACGCCGCTGGTTCCTTTACTCTTTTGCCTGGAAACAAAACTCTTAAGGAGGGTGGTCTCTGGAGCTACAAAAAGTCCTGGAGAACTCCTGCTTCGTTGGAGATGTCCTCGGTCTCTCCGGGATTGTGAAGACCCTCAGCCTTTTGCCCCGAGGCTCCCGGTCCCCGGCACACCTCCCCGCCGCCGCCTAACCTCCTTCTCTCCCACTCCTCCCTGCCATCCCGGCGCACCCCATCCCCAAAAACTTTCAGCCGGCTCCTCCTGAGGGTCCTTCCAAATCGCGGCCGGGGAGCAGGGGGCGCGCCCTGCCCTCTCGCGTCTCCCCACCCCCCTACCCCGGGCGTCGGCTGCACACCCCGCGCCGGGAGCCCGGGCGCCCCGTCCGGCCACCGCGGGTGCGGGTGCGGGCACAGGCACAGTCCTCCGGGGCCCCTCTGACTGCGGAGCCGCCGACCGCATTGCAGCCCTTCCCGCGCCTCTGCCTCCCGCCGGCCCCGGAGCTGCCGGCTCCTCTCGCGCCCTGCGCCCCGGGCGGCTTCCCCAGCGGCGCGCCGGTCCGGAGCCGGGGTCCAGCGCGCTCCAGACGCCTCCGCCCTCCCCTCCCCCGCCGGCCGCCCCTCGGGTCCCGCGGGGGTGGGGTTTCCCTCCCCTCCCCCGCCCGCCCCTATGTATGTGTCACCGCGCGCCATGCCCGCCCGCCCGCCCGCCCACCTACCTCCCCGCCGCTCCAGAGGGGGCTCGCAGAGCTGAGGACGCGCGCCACGCCGCTCAAGGTCTCTCTCTCCGCGCGCTCGCCGGCCGGCATCTGACGCGGGTGCCAGGGGCTCCGGGCACCTTGCAGTGGCCCTTCCCTCGGCCAGCCGGGACTCCGCAACCCAGTCGCCGCCGCCGCGGCGGCCACCGCCTGAGGGGACCCGCGGACAGGACGCCGGCAGGCGGAGGGGTGCGCGGCGCGCGCGCAGAGCGTCTCCCTCCGCTGCGCAGCGAGACCCGGGCCTCGCGGCCCCAGGAGCCCCCGGCTGCCTCGCCAGGTGCGCGGCACTGAAGTTCTCGCGGAAGGGAGTCCAACTCTTCGAGGTAACTGTCTCCTTCCCTTCCGGGGCGCCCGGCGAGCCGGCAGCTGAGCCGCGGCTGGGGGGGGCTGCGCTGCCTCGGTCTCCCCTCCGAGGAGGCGTGCGCCGGGGGCTCCCGACCGTTGCGTGCGCGGTGCAGTTGAGCAAACTTTCCGGCTGTTGCAGACTCCGCGTGAAGGGGGCAAACGAACGCGTGAGGAGGGGCTCTCGTCTGCCGCTCCCCCCCCCCCCCCCCGAAATTCAGGACTAGAGGAGAGGGAGCTTTTACTCCAAATTCCCGTGTGTTTTCAAGCCGTAGGGTCCGGAACGAGCCCCGGTTGACAGAGCAGCAGCTTTCGAGTCGGGGGTTCAGATGCCCTGTGCTACTTTTGAGCTGGAGAAGTTGCTTCATCTTTCTGAGCCTTGGCCTGTTCTGCCTAGAGGGAAAGGGGAGGCTCTTTGGCAGGATGGCTGGGGGATAAACGAAGTGACGCGGGCAGCGTGTCAGGTACGCAGCAGGTGCCCAAGCAGAGGCTGCGCGAACCCATTGGTCCCACTTTCTTGGCCATTTGGCCTGCCCCAGGAGTCGCAGGGTGCCCAGACGGGTGAGGGAGAGCTAGGGGGGGATTGGCAGAACCCAGGACCGGGCCACTGAGCTGCCAGCAAGGGAGACGAGCTCTGAACATGCCACCAAGAAGGGACATCTCTCAAGGAAGAAGAGGGGAAATGAGGACACATGACCATGGGCAGTTTTGCTGTCTCTGGGTCCCTCTGCCTCTGAAGCCAGTGATGGTGGAGACTTTCTATCCCTGGGGTTGGGTGGACAGTTGTCCACTGAACCTGTGTTCTAGGCTAGAGCAAACTGTGGGGCGGGGGTTCGCCTCCTCTTGGGAGACGGGACCCAACCCAAACTTTCCCATCATTCTACTCCTTGCAGTCCTGAGCAAGGTTGTGATAGGATTCTTCTAGGGTCTCACCACTGAGGAGCCCATGTCCCAGCATTCCGATAGGTGCATATGTCCCTGTTGTGTGGGGGTGGTGGCCAGGAATAAAGGAAGATGCAAAGCTGAGCAGGTTAGTGTGGTGTTTCAGGTCCCAGACACTGAAGCGGGTGGGTATCTGACAGTCTAGGGGAACCCCGGACCTTGGAAACACATTGGAGAGAAAGTGAACCCAGAAAGATGTGATGACTTTCTAAAGGTCCCCCATGACTTACCGGAAGGGCAGGACTCCTCCAACCCAGGTTTTCTGAGGCCCTCGTCAGTTGCTTGTCCTGATTTAAGAGTTCCGAAGTCTGGGCTCTAATTCTTGTGCCTTCCTTGCCTCTGGGTTGCCAAAGGAGAAGAGGCGATCGGATTGCCTGTGCCCCTGGGCACGGTGGTTTAAGGAGGTGTAGATCAGTGTCAGTCACTGAGCCTGGAAGAGACTGCCCAGGAATGGAAGGACCGTCAGGGAGAAAACCCCCGAGGCCACGGGGGAGAAAACCCGAAGGAGGGGGGTGTTTCTACCCCAAAGGAAAAGGGCCCTCGGATTTAAAAAGTTTCGGATGAAGGAATTATCAGAAGGAAGAAAATGTCTCTCAAAGAAAATGCTGGCATGTTTCAGGTTACATCGAGCTTGAGTTTAAATTAGATGTATTTCTGTGCAGCTTCTCGTGCAACACCTGGTTCCTTCATTCATTCTCTGGTAACTAGTGAGCGCCACCTAGGTGCCAGGCTCTGTGCTCAGTGCTGGCCCATAGCGGGTCCTCAGTTAACGGTAGCTGTGATGACACAAGCACTTAGCACGGTGCCTGCCACGGGGCAAGTCCTCAGTAACTATTTGGTATTACTATTATTACGACTACTAATTTTAATATTCAGGAGACATTTTTCTTTTCCTAGAATTGTCCATGAAAATCCTACTTAAGTTAGGATTCTTTCTGTATTATTTGAAAGCCCTCTGGTCAATATAGGAGTAAAGAATCCAGAGCGGGAAATGACAGAAATATTCTTAGGTATTTGCAGGGCGTCTCTGTGCGCTCGAGCGGCGAGACCCTGTGCCGTCTGGTGTGGGCCGCACCTGACTCCATGCCCCTTCTCACACCCACGCACACATTTCACCCCTGCGCCCCCTCTCACACACACCCCTGCATACTGAGTGGGGCACCCTCCATCCCCACATGCCCCGAACAGATTGTCCAACTCCCCAGTCAGAGAGAGAGCTCCAAGATAGTTGGTGGGGGAGAGCTGTGAGGGTGGAAGCCTGCCAGGCAAGGCAGACCTGCGTTCACGTCCCAACTCAGCCACTTACTGGCTGCATGGTCTTTGAAGAGGTCCTTGCCCAGATCACAGGGCACCAGAAACCTGAATTCCTCCCCTCTAACGGTTTCTGGGCCCCCTTGGGGTCACAAACTGTAAGCTCAGGAGATTACTGATTTAGAATATTCTAAAACCATAAAAGACTGTGTGTCCTAACTTTTTGTGTGGAATTTTTTCATGATGCCTTCTAGAACCTGGTCCCTCCCAAGACCCTTCTTGTTGGGCATTGGGAGGGCCTCAGCTGAGCCAGGGGAGGCCCACGGGCCTCTGCTTGGAGTCTCACTTTCAGTCTGTCTCTACTCCTGTTGGGACATGTAGCATAGAATGTGTCCATCGGCAGTTTAGGGGGGTGTAATGACATAGGAAAGAATAATCTCATAGTGCCTCTCATGCAGTAACAATAAGTATTGTTTCTGGAAGCTTCTATCTCTGTTATATATTTCGCAGTCCTCTCTAAATGTGTATGTGTGTATAATATACACACAACACATACAAATTTGATGTTTATGTGATGTATTTCTTACTGCGGGTTGTGGTCAAAAAAGTTGGAAAGACACTGATCCTGATAACGTTTCTGTCTCTGAGAAATGCCGGCCTCGTGGCTCCGGCCAGCAGGTGCCCGTGTATTCACACCTGGACTGGACCGTTAAGCATCTTGGGAGTGGAGACAGGAAGGGGTGGAAGCTGGGGGTAGGAGTGAAAGCCCAGTTCAAGGCAGAGGTTCAGAATCAGAGAGGAAACAATGCATGGAGGACAGACCTACTTGTAAGTGGAGCAGGAAAGGTGACAGGGCCGATGGGCTGCCCTGGGAAAGGGGATCTATCTGTGGGAACATCTGGAGACTGGAGCCATCCTCTCTGCTGTCACCAGGCGGCCTCTTGGCCATGCTGTGGGTCTGGACAGGAGCTTCACTGCTACCCTCCTTCCTTGAGAAAGCTCCGTTCTACCCATTCTTTTGGGTGAAGGGGGGCTGTGGCATCTCCCGTGGCTACTCTCCAACCCCAAGACCGGTCCTGAGAGGAGGTCTGGGCCCCTGGGTGTGGTTGCAGATGGAGTCAACATTGCAGGGGAGGAGCTGCTGGGGGGTGGGGTGCAGGGCAGGGGTGGGGTTAGAGGGAGAGCTGGAGTGAGCTGGAGTGAGGCAGAGGGAGGACCAGAGAGAGGGGGAATTTGTAGGGAAAACGGGAAAACGGTTCCTTTTTTCAAAAGTTGAATCCAGGGCAAGGACGGAAACTGTGGAGTTTACTTTTAAAAACTCAGAGCCTCCTTGTAAGCAGCTGAGTGTGTGTGTGTGTGTGTGTGTGTGTGTGTGTGTGTGTGTGCACGAACATACTAGGAGGGCGGGCCCTGCGGGCTGGCCTGGACATATGAGAGGCGACTTTTCTCCCTCTCAATGGCCTTATAGTGTATCCTAAAGAAGCTTTTTGTTAAACTCATGAATCGGTGGATTCGGGGTGTGCGATGCTGGCCATCACGATTTGGATATTTGGTTACCTTTGAGGTTACATGTTTTTCCTTTTAAGACACACACCCAAAAAAGGAGCCACCTCTCCTGCGTCAGGTCTGTTTGGTGCAGGCCTTGCTCGTCTGTCTGTGATTGATTTGACTTGAGGGGTAAGGGTATGAAGGAGAAACTCAGGACTGGGCGGATGTGTAATCTCCAGCCTGGCAGACTGCGCCCCCTCAGCCCCACGACTCTGGGCCTGTGAGGTGGAACATGGAAGTTCCCAGACCATGGACATCCAGGGCCTTCAGGGCCTGTGATGACCCTCATGGAAGAGATCACGAAGGGGATGGAGGCCCAGATAGGAGAAGGTGCACGACCCAGGCCGGCCCAGAGCAGGCCAGAAGGATCTGGATGGGAACGTAGGCCATCGGGCCCTCATCCTGAAACATACCATGTCCATGGAAACCGTTCATTCATTCTGCCTTCAGCGGCATTTGCTACGTGCTACAGGCGTTGCAGTAAGGGTGTGTCAAGAATTCACTCTCCCTGCCCTCCAGCTGCTCATGGTCTAATGGGCAAGACGGGCTATGATCAACTTGACCCTGACCCCGCGTTCCTATCAAGCAGTGGTTCTCAACTGGGGAGCTGTTTTGCTCCCCAGGGAACATCTGGCCTTGTGTGGAGATATTTTTTGTCGTCACCCCAGGGGAGGCGTGATGGTATTGGCATCTAGTGGACAGAGACCAGGGATGTTATTAAATATCTTAAAACGCACAGGACAGCACTTTCCTCCTGCCGGTAGGGAATTCTCCAGCCCAAAATGCCAGTAGTGCCAAGACTGAGAAGTCCTGCTCCTGACCTTCATTTACGTATTGGGCCAGACCACGCCCAACTGTGTGCGACAGCAGGAAGACTGGAGGTGGGAGGGCAAGAAGGGAGGGTTTGGCAGGCAGTGAAGAGCGGACAACAAGAGAAAGAAAAAAGCCAGGCCACAATGGTAAAGTAGAAAGCACGTGGACCTTGGTAGCCCAGATGTAGGTTGCAATCCCAGCTGTGTGCCCTTGGTCAAGTCACTTGTTCTCTCTGAGCCTCAGTTTCCACATCTGGGAAATGAGGCTTGTCTGATGATTGAGAGAGTTCAAGATAAAGCGCATAAAGGACATGGCACAAAGTAGACTCACAATAAACCAGCAACTGCTGTTATCATCTTTGAGGCTTTTCAAGGTCCCGCTGTGGAAAATTACGGCATCAGCAGGTGTGGACGTGGGATCATGAGGCCAAACAAGGTTGCTGTTTGGGGCACAGTTGCCACAGTCATGCCTTCTGGTTGGGGGGGGGGGGTGCTGTGTGTGCAGCACCTCCCCGCCCCCCTGCACACACAGCTCCCAGCAAGGGGTGAGAACCAGGGGGAGGGGCTTGCTCCAATGAGAAGGCCAATGTGTGCATCCTACAGTGCGGGCAGTGGGAGAAGCGTTGGACTTGAAGCCGCTTGAACCGGGCACTGACTGGCTGCATGATGTGGGCAAATTGCTTTGCCTCCCTGAGCCTCAATTTTCTAATCTGGAAAATGGAGACACTAAGGCCTGCTTTCTCAGGGCAAGATTCAGGGAGAAATTACTTCTAGGAAGGTGCCTTGTTGGGTGGGGGGGGGGCATCTATGAAGCCTAAGCAGGAATATTTTCTTTCTTTTTTTTTCTTAATTTTTTTTAATGTCTTTATTTATTTTTGAGAGAGAGAGTGAGTGGAAGAGGGGCAGAGAGAGAGAGAGGGAGACATAGAATATGAAGCAGGCTCCAGGCTCTGAGCTGTCAGCACAGAGCCCGATGCGGGGCTCAAACTCATGAACTGTGAGATCATGACCTGAGCCAAAGTCGGACGCTCAACCGACTGAGCCACCCAGGAGCCCCAGCAGGAATCTTTTCTATCTGGTGTGCACTGTTCCTAATCCAGTGCCTGGCACACACAGGCAGCCTGGTTGAATGAATGAATGAGCAGACCCTCGCACTACAAATTCCTTGCAATGCTTGAGAGAAGCTGTCCCACACTTTGCCTCTCCTGCATCCCAAGCAAGCCTGAAGAAGCCAGGACCTATGTAGTTCCCAGTGGGTACCAGGCAGATTACAGCACCGGCAGCAGCGCCCTCTAGAGGGTACTGCAGTTACAGCAATGGAGTTGTGCCAACCACCAGGATGGAGCCCCACTGGGAGTGGGGGGTAATGGCGAGACGTCAGAACAGAGGAAGCCCAAGCTACTGAAAAGAAGCTGATCCAAATCAGCATCAGGAACCCGGAGACTTACCTCAGTGCAGGCACATCCATTTTCCCATCTGTGCGACAGGGCCTTTGCTCCACCACGTGGAGTGGATCTTACAATATATCAAGGCCTAACTGAAAGTCACTAGCCAAAGGAGTGGATGTGGGAATTGCCAAGCTTCCCTGAGCCTCTGTTTTTAAGTCCTGAAGCATTAGATCAGAAAGGGACCCAGGGGACACCTAAATAAATCACCCATGTCCTTCATTATGCAGATGAGGAACCTGAGTCCTAAAGAGGGAGTTCGGGCTGCTCTCAGCAGAGCCACGGCTCCCATCAGGGCTGCTGAGGCTCCTGCTTCCATGTCACCTGTCACATTCAAACTAAAAGGAGGCACCTGATCACAGAAGCACTGTGCCCACCAGAACCCAACTATGGACACACTTCATCCTGGGGCCACCCATTGTCTACCCTTGGGCCACCTTCTGACTCGGCACCTCCGGAGCCCTTGCTGGTTCCAGGGCTGCTCTGGGGAAGAAAGCTCCTATAGGAGAAACGTCCAGGGCGAGGAGAAGCCCAGCCTCCCAGCTCCCTTAGAACACCTGGACTTCTTGGGGCGCCTGGGTGGCTCAGTCGGTTGAGCGTCCGACTTCGGCCCAGGTCACGATCTCGCGGTTCGGGAGTTCGAGCCCCGCATGGGGCTCTGTGCTGATGGCTCAGAGCCTGGAGCCCGCTTCGGATTCTGTGTCTCCCTCTCTCTCTGCCCCTCCCCTGTTCATGCTCTGTCCCTCTCTGTCTCAAAATAAATAAAAACATTAAGAAAAAAAAATTAAAAAAAAAAAAGAACACCTGGACTTCTTGATCCCAGCCTCCGCTCTTGATCACATCCAGGGGGTTTTCCCCAACCAAACCTGGACCTTGGCCTGACCTTCCCCTCCCTACTCCCCTCCTCCATCAGGTGCTCCAGGTGGCTCGGGAGAACACCTGGATTTTAGGATGACTCAGGAATGTAGTGGGTGTTTGTCAGCTTTACAAGGGACTGACAAAGGGAAGCTGGGTGCCATCATCAGAAGTAGCCTCTGTCCCTAGAATCGGAGGCATTTGAGGAGCTTTGGAAAAAATGAGATTCTGCTTGGGAGGGGAGGAGAGGGGAGGAGAGGAATCTGTACTTTGCAAAATCACGCCGGGTGATTCCAATGCAGTCCAGTTTCTGAACCCTTCGTGTAAAGCCCAAAGCAGTTCCTCTGGGTGCATTTGGTTCTAAGCCATCTCCTTGTAGCCCTGCCTCTGGGGGGTCACCTGCCCACCCCCGCCCCCCTGCAGGCAGAACTACAGCGTTTGCCCCCAGTGTGTCCTTTAGGGGAATGAGAAGGTCAAAGCCTGCTTCTCTGTCTCCTCCCTCCTGCCTGAGACAGGGGCCCTGCTTCCTTCACGTAGTTGTCCTTGACCCTGGATTGAAGTACATTTGTCCCTAGAGGAGGATGAAGCTAGGCTAGGGTTCCCACGGTGGAACCCACAACATTTCCTGCAGAGATGGCCAATGCTCATTTCTTGGGAAAAGGGTCTCATCCCTGAGTGTCAAACAGAACAAAATGCACCCTTTTTCTGCAGGAATTCTCAGTATGCTGGTGGATATTGGAAATCTCCCAGAGTTTCTTACACCGAATTTGGCCAGGGAGCTCTCCTTGCCTAGAGCAGACTGAGGGTCTACAGAGATGCTGATTTAAGCAATCAGCCAGGGCTGATCCTGCAGCAGGAATGAGGCAGCTGCACCAGGGCCCCAGGGGCAGACAGAGATGGGGAGGACTTAAAAACTTAAATCTCTAACACCCGTCACTGACCCAGCAAGCAGTCTCCACCCCCAGAGCAAGGCGGTGCCTGCCCTCTCCTTTTTCCACCTCATACCTGCCACCTTCTCTTTAAAGGTTGGCCATTTTAGTTCCATTGTTTTCCGGATTGAAAAACCTGGGAGGGAGGTGGAGCACCCAGTGTGGTCTCCTTGGGGATGGGAGAGTCCTGCCTGCAGACACATTCTCGCTGTGAGCCTGGCTCCCCCCTCCCAGTGCAAGGGCCAGTGGCCAGCGGCCTGACTTGGAGGGCCAGTGCTCTACTTGCTGTGAGCCTCCAGGGGGCGCCAGTATAATGGATGTTCCATCCCCTGTGGCGTGAACTCCTGGCCCCTGGAGCTGAGCAAGGAAAAGCTGTGTCTGCATGCTTGTCTCTGTCCCCTGTCCTCATCGCTACAGCCTTGAGTGTCACCCCCAACCCAGCCCCACACAGTTCATCAGGGGGCTGCTTCACCTTCTCTGGGCCATTGATTGCCCTTGAAGCAGCCTCGTTCTGGGACTCCCCCTTCCAACCCGCAGTGACTTCTGCTTTTCTTGCTTTGCTAATGTTTTAGCAGAGTGGGTCTCCCTGGTGTGGGGGGACCTGACTGCATAAAGGGTCTCCACACCCAGTCCTGATGGAGAAGAGTGCTGTGGGCTAGGTTGGGGGTGGAAGCCGCTTTATTAGCCAAGAAAAGACCTAGCACTGGCTTAGACCTCACCTCCTACTTCTTCCCCTGCCCACCTGCTCCCCCCCCCCCCCCCCCCCCCCGTCTGCTCTTCTCCAGCTGCCATCTCAGTGGCCCAGGGGCCCCAGGGGCTTACCCACAGGGGTCAGTGAGACTCACCTATGCCAGGGAAGGCTCCAGCAACATTCAGTGGCTGGAAAATTGGGACTAGTCCAGCCCCCTCCTTAGTCACTGCAAGTGCCGTGTGGAGTGACCGACCCTTAGATGCTTGCAGCAATCAATCAGGCGATTTGCACATCCCTCCTCAGCCCTCTGGGGATTGCAGAGGCTCTCGGAAGACCTTCCACACTTGGAATAAAGCCCAGTCCCCTTCCTTGGCCCGGAGGCCCTCAGGCACTTGTCTCCCCTTCCCCCTCAGCATCCCGACTCACCTTCCCCTCACCCACCACCCTCCAGCAGATCCCACTTAATTCCCGCCTTAGGGCCTTTCGCCTCCTAGCCTCTCCCACCTGAAGCTCTTCCCACTTGGCTTTGCAAGGTTGACTCATCTTGGTCATTCGGGTCCAAACATGACCTCGTCCGTGAGGCCTTTCTTGACCACCCAGTTGAAAGAAGATGAACACACCCCGTGTCCCAGCAGCCCTGAGTTGCACTGTCTTTGCAGCTTACCACCGTCTACAAGGTCCTGGTTGGTTGGTTTTCTTGGTGGTTGTCTGCCCCCCCCCCCAGCCCCACCCAACCAAAAGCTGCACGGGGCATCATGCAGATGATCTGACCGGATCATCTTGCTGTGAGACTCCAGAAAATGCTTAGCACACAGTAGGTGCTCAGAACAAGTGTGCTAACCAGACAAATGACTTCAGTACTTTTTTTTTTTTTTTAATTTTTTTTTTCAACGTTTATTTATTTTTGGGACAGAGAGAGACAGAGCATGAACGGGGGAGGGGCAGAGAGAGAGGGAGACACAGAATCGGAAACAGGCTCCAGGCTCTGAGCCATCAGCCGAGAGCCTGACGCGGGGCTCGAACTCACGGACTGAGAGATCGTGACCTGGCTGAAGTTGGACGCTTAACCGACTGCGCCACCCAGGCGCCCCTACTTCAGTACTTTTCAAACTGTGCTCCAGAGAGTCTACAGTGGTGATGGGGCGTCTGCGACACCCCATAGGGGCCACAGGGGTGAATAGAGAGGTGGCAGTGATTGTAGGGGTTCCCATGTCAGATTTGATCAGAGCGACCCTGATTTTATGCCTTTTGGAAGCCACTGTTATGGGGCTTTCTACTCTTGTCAGAGATAAGAGAACGGACATCTGAAAAGGAGGATGTCCGGGAGAATGCTGAGTGAAATAAGCCCATCGGAGAAAGACAAATACCATATGATCTCACTCATAGGTGGAATTTAAGAAACAAAACAAGCAAGGGGAAAAAGAGAGGCAAACCAAGAAACAGGCTCTTAACTACAGAGAACACACTGCTGAGGGTAGGTGGGGGATGGGGAAAATCCACGATGGGGATTAAGGAGGGAACTTGTGATGAGCACCGGGTGATGTATGGAAGTGTCGAATCACTATATTGTGCACCTGAAACTAACGTAACGCTGTATGTAACTATTCTCGAATTAAAATTAAATTAATATGTCCTGCCTAGGGGCATATGGCACTGGATAGTGTCAGAGCTAGAACTAGGTCCCAACTTCCTAACTCCCAATGCTCTGTCCAAAGCAGCCGCCACCTATCCCGGCCACCTCAGCAGCCCCATCTCCCGCTGGCCGTGGCTCAGAACGGCCACCAATGGGATCCAGCTAAGGAGAGAAGAAGCCACGTTCCATATGCCCGCCTCCCCCCTGCCCCCAGCCTCCCTTAGTAGTTCATGATAACTCCAACATCAAGGGGGAGCAGCTGCTTTAAGGAATGAATTTATATTTTTAGGTTCTATCACTGGGCTACCCAACATGGGCCATGGGCCTTCTGTCATTTCATTTCCAAGCTGTGGTATCCCAGCGCTCCCTATGACATGGAGGAGGCAGGCCAGACACCAGGGATAGGACGGAGACACGGTTCCCTGGCCTGGCAGAGTTCAGGGTCTTCATGACCCTGAAGATCTCAGTGGGCAACCTTTCTCAGCCTTCCCCATCCACACTGAACGCTGAATGGCATCTCTCCCCCAGCTGTCCTATGTGCCTGTCCTCTCAGACTCCCCCACCGTGGGCCTCCATATCTCCCTCCAGCCCTATCTTGTCTTTCTTTTGCGATGGAGGGTCCAGCACATAGTCGCCTACGTTTTATTCCCAGCCCCCTTCCTGATTGTAGCACTTGCACTCCCAGAAGAATCCATCAGGCTCTTGTCTTGTAGGAGTGGAAGTCAGGCAGATGAGCTCAAGGTCCAGTTTGGCCAATTCACCAGTGGTGGGAGCTTGCCAGATTTGACTGGTCTCAGTTTCCATATCTGTAAATCAGGTATACGGTCTCTTACCTCTTGAGTTTGTTGGGAAGATAAAATAACAGAGGTTAACCAAGGTACCTGGCCCAGAGCAAGTGTCCTCGAAGCAGTAACTGATGTTAATCATGAATATCCCTGGGTCATTCCTGGTATCTGAGAACGTGGGTTGGGTGGTCATGTGACTGCCTCTTTTTGCCCAACCTGAAGTTCCTCAGCTCCTTTCCCGACCACTTAGGCTCTTTTTTTTTTTTAATGTTTATTTATTTTTGAGAGAGAGAGAGAGACAGAGCGTGAGTAGGGGAGGGCAGAGAGAGGGAGACACAGAATCCAAAGGGGGCTCCAGGCTCTGAGCTGCCAGCACAGAGTCCGACACGGGGCTCGAACTCACGAGCGGCGAGATCATGACCTGAGGTGAAGTCAGATGCCAAACCTACTGAGCCACCTACGCGCCCCTGACCACTTAGGATCTTAAGGCAGCCATGCAAACTTGGAACACAGAGGGATGTGGGGAATACAAGAAGAGGCTTAAGCTTTTGCCACCCTGAAGCTAACTGGGGAACAGGGCAGGTCCCCTAATCTCCCCCCCGCCCCAGCCCTGGTAGCTGCAGCAAGCCCTGTTGTACCGAGGGGCCCCCACCACACCATTCCAGGGGGTGTTGTTCCATTATGTTCCATGTGTAGGATGCCCCCCGGAGTGGGGCAGTGCACAGCCCCTTGCAGCTTTGCACAACAGCCCTGATAGTACCCATTCCTTCTGCTGCCCCTTGGGACTGCACCACACCTACAAAGCAAGAGATTCCTTTTCAGGTGTTCTAACTGCCACCAGCTTTCAGGAGGCAGGCAGCTTTCAGGAGGGAGGGAGGGGCTGGTATACTAGGACCAGGAGCCGCTTCCGGCCCCTCTGATCTCCTGCTCTAGGCCCTGTCGTTTCCTCCTGGAACTGGGGGAGCTAGGAAGTCTAACTGTCCTGGGAGAACCTTCGGTGGTTCTGAGCATGTTAAGACAGCTGAACAGCCTCAGTTGTGCCTCTGTTGAGACGTCAGCCTTTCTTGGTCCTATGTGGACACTAGGAGAAAAGAGGCTCTGAGTCTCGATGGGCCAGAAAACTCAAAGAAACCTTCACTTCTGGGTTTTTGTTAATAAAATCCAGACCAGGATCTGGGATAGGTTTCTCCCTTCTCCTGGCTCCCTAGAATACAGAGAGCCACATTGTCAATCAGTGAGAACAGAAAGGGAAATGGAAGGGTTTGATGATGACGTGAGGGTCAAGGAGCCAAACCAAGAAAGTCACAAAGATTGAGTTTAAAGGGGGCTCCTGGGTCACTCAGTCGGTTAAGCGTCTGACTCTTGATTTCAGCTCAGGTCATGATCTCACGGTTTGTGGGATCGAGCCTTGCAGTCAGGCTCTGTGCTGACAACGTGGAGCCTGCTTGGGATTCCATCTCCTTCTCTCTCTGTCCTTCCCCTGCTCACATTCTCATTCCCTCTCTCTCTCTCTCTCTCTCTCTCTCTCTCTCTCAAAATAAATAAATAAGCATTTTTTTTAATTTTTTTTTCAACGTTTATTTATTTTTGGGACAGAGAGAGACAGAGCATGAACGGGAGAGGGGCAGAGAGAGAGGGAGACACAGAATCGGAAACAGGCTCCAGGCTCTGAGCCATCAGCCCAGAGCCCGACGCGGGGCTCGAACTCACGGACCGCGAGATCGTGACCTGGCTGAAGTCGGACGCTTAACCGACTGCGCCACCCAGGCGCCCCAAGCATTTTTTTAAAAAGTTAAAAAAAAATATTGGGTTCAAAGGGCAGTTGAGAAAGATCTAGAAAAATCCATCAAGAACAATCCCGGTGAGACACCTGAATGGCTCAGTTGGTTACGCGTTTGACTCTTGATTTCTGCTCAGGTCATGATCTCACAGTTCATGGGTTCAAGCCCTGCACTGGGCTTCGTGCTGTCAGCGTGTGGAACCTGCTTGGGATTCTCTCTCTCTCTCCCTCTCTCCGTCCCTCCCCTGCTCATGCTCTCTCTCTCTCTCTGGCTCTCCAAATAAATAAATAAAAACTAAAAAATAACAATAACAATCCCGGTCTACACTTGCAGAGCCTGCTTGGGGTTCTCTCTCTCCCTCTCTCTCTGCTCCTCCCCCTGCTCATGCTCACTCTTTCTCTCAAAATAAATAAATATTTAAAAAAAGAAGAAGAAAAGAAAAGAGCAATCCCAGGGCTCCTGGCTGGCTCAGTTGGTAGAGCCTGTCACTCTTGATCTCAGAGTTGTGAGTCTGAGTCCCACATTGGGTGTAGAGATTACTTAAAAATAAAATATATATTAAAAAAAAGACCAATTCCAAGGTATGACGCCTGAGTGGCACAGAGAAAAGAAAGGCAGGAGAGGGGCTCCTGGGCGGCTCAGTCGGTTAAGTGTCTGACTCTCGGTTTCAGTTCAGGTTGTGATCTCACAGTTCACAAGTTCAAGCCTGGAGTCGGGCTCTGAGCTAACAGCGTGGAGCCTGCTTGGGATTCTCTCTCTCCCCCGCTCTCTCTCTCTCTCTCTCTCTGCCCCTTCCCCGCTCATGTGTTTTCTCTCTCTCTCTCAAAAATAAATAAGCATTAAGAAAAAAAGGCAGGAAAGATTTAGGTCAGACATGAGAAACAATCTTCGAAAGAAATCGAAATCATCCTGAGGTTGACTTCCAAGTAAGGTTTGGCAATCTCCTCTTTCAGAAGTGTTTTCAGGAGTAGTAGCAGTAGTAAAAAAGTTACCTATCGTATTAGTTTCCTGGGCTGCCATAACAAAGCACCACAAAGAACCACAAACCGGTGGCTTAAAATGACAGAAATGTATTGTCTCACGTCTAGCCAGAAGCCCAAAGTCAAGGTCTCTTCGGGGCCATGCTCCCTCTTAAACATGTAGAAGAGGCTCCTTCCTTGCCTCTTCCCAGCTTCAGGTAACAGCCCGGCCAGTTTTTGGCATTCCTGGGCCCACCTTGTCTCACTCTGGCCTCTGCCTCCGTGGTCACATGACACTCTCCATTGGGGCCTGGGTCGTCACTCACCGTTTCCCCTTTTTCTGAGGACGCCAGTCATACTGGATTCAGGACCCATCCTAATGACCTCACCTTAACATGACTACGTCTGCATAGACCCTATTTCCAGATAAGGTCACATTCACAGACTGGGGCTTAAGGCTTCCACATCCTTTTTGGGGGGTGGGGAACTTGGTTCAACCCATAACACCCTTATTGACATGCTACTGTATTTTGTACTTGGCTTCATTTCTGAGATGTACGGGAAGTTCTATCAAATTAAATAAATGACACGTCCTCTGATTCATCAGTGCTTTTATGTAACCAGAGACTGGGCATGTTGAGTAGAAAGGATTTAAATGTTGTCACATAACCTGGAGCAGCAGGAAGCTCTATGAAGTAGGTCTGATTATCCCCATTTTGTAAATGGTGAAACCGAGGCACGACTGATAAGTGATAGGGCCAGGATTCGAACTCGTGACTGTCTGATTCCAAAGTTCATGGTTTCCAGCTATTTCATGCCTAGAGAGAAGGTGAATTTCTCAGATTGGACCCAGGCAAAGAGAAGCAAAGGGGCTTGTCGCCTAGTCTGGGGCCCATCCATCACGGTGTATGTCCAATAAAGCTCTGCTCATTCTGGCATGCCATGCCTATGAACGTCATGGGCATTCATTGGCTCACAGACAGGACCACCTTTGGGAGAGAGTCATGAGCTGGAGAGACCTTGGACCCAGAGTCTGTTGAACACCTAACTGTAACAGGAGAAAATACTGTCTCTCAGTACATTCCCCAGAGTTTTAATACATAGAGAACTTTCTCCTCTCCTCCAACCCCCACCCCCACTCCCTCCCCACCCCCACCCCCTGCTGGCTATCACCTTGGTCACCGGGGAGTTTATTGGCTTTGACACACAAGCTCCAGTTCTAATGGCCTGCCAGGGCTGGAATTTATTTTCTCCTGTGGTTGTCCTGAATGCAGATTTTTTTTTTAAAAGGATATAAAATTTCATTTTATTTTTGGAAACACTTTTCCTTTGAAAAACAGTAAAGGGCATCATACAAAGTTTAGGAAATATAAACACGCAAAAATGGAAAAAATAAAAATCTACCATAAACCTAACACCCAAAGATAACCAGAGTTAAATCTATGTATATCTTTTGGGTCTTCCCCGCCCCGTGAATAGACACACACTAAAAGGGAATGGAGTTGTGTTCTGCATAACATTTTGCAGTTTGCTTTCTCGTGTGAGCGCGTTTGCAAGTCAGTAAGCGGTTTTCCATAATTAGAACATTCTATGTGCCAGGCTGTCTATGGGACACAGTGGGGAATACACAAGGCGGAGGAAGTCTGCCCTGCCCTCGAGGAGAGCCCATGGTCCCGGTGGGAGAAAGCCATGTCTGCAATGAAAACTAAGTATGAAGCAGAGAGCCCCAGGCCTCGTCCCAGCACGACGGCTGTCTGTGCAGCTGTGGGTGGATTTTTCCACCCTCCTTCCAGCAGGGAAGGTAGGCACTGCTGCTCTACCAAGCTAAGATGGGTGTGAGGCTCAGCTACCGTGCAGTGATAGTTACTGAGAGAGAGCACGCTTCCATGAGGAAGTCTGCAGGTGCCTGGGTGGCTCAGTCGGTTAAAATATCCGACTTCGGCTGAGGTCATGATCTCGAGATCTGTGAGTTCGAGCCCCGCGTCGGGCTCTGTACCGAAAGCTCGGAGCATGAGGAAGTCTGCAGGCTCTCCCAGGTCTGGGGCATCTGTACCCTGCAAGCCAGAGACAAGAGACTCAAATTTGCTTCTCCCAGAGAAGGCCTCACTTCCCTTGTGCCTCTCATGGTATGGGCCTCTTGAAGAGCCAAGCATGTTTCTAGTTTTAATAAGTATTGCTCATATAAGATAGCCCTTCTCACAAGCCAATTAATTCATCTGCTGCTCAGATAAAGAAATAACCCAGCCCAGGGGCACCTGGGTGGCTCAGTCGGTTAAGCAAGCATCGGACTCAGATCGGACTCATGATCTCAGCTCATGTCTTGATCTCAGAGTTGTGAGTTCGAGCCCTGAGTTGGGTTTCACACCCAGCGTGAAGCCCACTTTAAAAAAATTAAAAAACAGGGGCGCCTGGGCGGCTCGGTCAGTAAAGTGTCCCAACTTCGGCTCAGGTCATGATCTCACCGTTTGTGAGTTCGAGCCTGTGCTGACAGCTCTGTGCTGACAGCTCAGAGCCTGGAGCCTGTTTCGGATTCTGTGTCTCCCTCTCTCTCTGCTCGCACTCTGTCTCTCTCTCTCTCAAAAATAAATAAACATTAAAAAATAAATAAATAAATAAATAAATAAATAAATAAATAAATAAATAAAATAACCCAGCCCAGAAATGGAAAAAGACAATTGTATTTGATTCATTTAGAAAGAGTGCGAGGGGGCCCCAACATGGTGCCCTCTGAAGAAATTTTCAAGGGAAATGTTGATCATACCTGGTTTCCACCTCGTGTGGTTTTGGAGCCCAACCCCATGACAAAGCAGGCCCCCCTAAATGCTGAAGGCAGTGTGGTACCTGGCAGGGCCCTGAGTGCACGAAGTTCTCTTTGAATATATAAAGCACTCCAGGAAAAAAAAAAAATGGAATCTATCCAATTGGACTAGTGCATGATATCTCTAGATAGTGGGTTAGATAGGGATATTGATTTTCCTCGTCAAAAGGACAGACAGTCATCAAATTCATAGGGACAGAAAGTAGAACGGTGGTTGCCGGGGACTGGGGGAGGGGGAAACAGGAGTTACTGTCCAATGGGGACAGAGTTTCGGTTTGGCAGACGGTGGTGAGAGTTGCACAATAACGTGACAATGTGAATGTGCCTCGCGTCACAGCACTGTAAAATACGCGCAGAATAGTTAAGATGGTGAATCTTGTGGCTTGCGTGTTTCACCACAATTCCCTTTAAAAGAATTTAAAACAGCGGCAACAACAACACAAAAGGAAAGGTGGCTTTCTTGTGAGGCCCACGTGGCTGAAGGAACACTGGCGGGAGGAGCCGGGAGGCAGCAGACAGAGTGAGTCCCTAGAAGGCGTTTTCTGGAAGGCGGCTGCGCTGGCATCCTGTCGGGAGGCTATTAGGCACTGTAAACCTGACAGCCTTGCAGGGCAGAGTCACACAGCCAGAAAAGGCTGGCCGAGGACTAGGGACATGCCAGAGGCAGCTGGAAGGGGAGGAAAGAAGGCCAGGTGTCACATCCTATGTCAGTTGCTTCACAGCTCGTCGCCAGCTATTCTGGAACAAATTGAGAGTCAGAGGGGGTCTGTGAGGGGCTCAGAGAGCAAGCTCTTTGGGGTTTTCAGCCTTACTCTGCAGCCCCAAGGTGCTCTGAGTCAAACTCTGAGGCTCAACCCGACCCGTGGGAGGACTCTTGCAGCAGGCACGCGGCCAATGTCCGCTGACGGAATCCGTGCTTTCAGGCTGGTTCCATAGATTGTCAAAGGCTTCGTTCGGATGATGAGAATAAACTGACAGGCTCCATCCTTGACACCTGCCCCCGTCGCCAGCATCTGTGTGGGAAGCAGAGGCCTGGTGAGGAGTTAGACCCGCTTGGGCTTGAGTCCTGGCCCCCTGCCACTCCCTGGCTATGGGATTTGAGATAAGTTACTGACTTGCTCTGAGCCTCTGTCCCCTCCATTCTAAAATGACGCTAGCAGCAGTGTGCCTTCCCAGGCCAATCGTGAGCATTGAAGGAGATGATGCGTTTGTTCAGACTGCTGTTGGGCATCATGCTGGCTTGGGGTCAACTTTCAGTACGTGACAGTATTTAGGGGAAATGGTGGTGGTGGGCACTCAGGCATGAGGGAGACCCAAGGAAGAATGAGCCTGGTCCGCGCCCTGGTGGGTGCGGTGTCCTCACAGAGGCGGACAAATGCTGCAAGCCGTGTGTGATCCTGCTCCCACGGAGGAGGGTGAACTTGGTCATGATGGGGCACCAGGGAGACTTCACAGAGGCGTAGCCAGCCAACAGCTGGAGCAGAAGCTTCAGTTTCCTTCTGACGCACCTCAGATCGGGTCTTTCCTGAACCCCCGAGAGCCTCCCCATCACCTACAAAATGAAGCCAGGGTCACTAGCCTAATTACGAAGGTTCTTCAGAATCTGGCCCAGCCTTGTTTCTGACTTTATTCGATCCTGTACCACTTGGATCTACTCCTTTCTCCATGCCTTTGTCCATGCCTTTCTCCCTCCTAGAATGCCCTTTCCCTCTACCATAGGGTCTTGTCTGTCAAGACTCAGCTCAAATGTCACCTCTTCTTCAAAGCCCCTCCAGGCCCTCCAAACAGGAGGGATTTCTGCATTTTCTTAGCTCTGGAACTTTCTCATTGAGAGCAGCCCTTCCTGTCATTGTAAGGCTTATTCATACATCGTATCTCCCGTCCCACACCAGCCATCTTATCTCTCGTGGATTCACACGGGCCCATCCTTAGGTCCCCCTCAGCACCTACTACAGAGGTTTCCCTGTGGTGGGAGTTTGACGGAGGAAAGGAGGGAGGGACATAAGGCAAGAAATGCTTGGAGCTTTTCCAGATGAGAGGCAATTATACCTTCCACAGGAGAGCTTAAAAAGAATCCTCAGCTCTTCAGAGCACATGCCCCAAGAAGGGACAGCAGTGTGGGTGACGGATGGCCATGGGCTGAAGGTGTCTTGTCCACTGTCCCATCAGCCAACCCTGAACCACGCTGGGCAGGACGGGCTAACCTGAAGGAGCAGTTTCAGGAGGTCTCCAAGACCACGTTCGCATTCAGTAAGTTCTTTAGAAGGATGCTCAGAAGTCAGCAGAGCTGTTCTACTCATGGTTTTGGTGTTTTCTAGCAGAAGAATACAGATCAATGAGCAAAGCAAAGAGGCCCGTAGGAAAGCATCCCAAGGTGACCAGCTGTGTTCGCCCAGGGGAGTCGTGTGGACAGCACACAGGGTGACACAACACGGAGCACTGCCAACCAGGGAAGCTCACCGAGCCTCGGTTCCGGAGTTTTTAGAGGGGGGGAGTTTTTAGAGGGGGGTAGTGGTCACGTGGCTGACTGCCCAAATGGTTGACCTTCGTCTCCAGCACCTCCAGAGGTCAAGTTGATACCGTATGACCCAAGACGCATAGGTCACGTTGTTAGCATAGACTATCCAGTGTGCCCTAAGGCCCCCAAGAAAACTTAAAGGTCCCCTCCTGAAAGCTGGGTCCACAGCTCCCATTGTCTCTCAAAGAGGAGCATGACCCAAAAGGAGTTAATGGCTGTTCTCCAGGAGTCTTTCCCAGTCCTGGAACCGAGGCATGCAAAGTAGAATCAAAAGAATGAGGCTTGACTCCAGGAATCCATTTTCCTTCTTACCCTTGACTAGACCCTAGGAACGAAACTCATAGAACCTGATCATCTGCCCCACAAGTTCAAGGGGTTGGGTCAGCTGCTCCCCGTTTCCTGCCTGCCACTTGCCAGGCATCTGGCCCTCTGCCTGCCCAGGGACTCGACTCTAACCCCAAACACCTGATGGCCCTTTCTGACAAGCAGACACTT